>NC_141691.1:769914461-771122910 GCF_964263255.1 Lissotriton vulgaris | reverse complement strand
AATCGATTTAATAGACTTTAATGTAGCTCCCCCCCCCCCCCATCTAATTTTAGAATCTAGGTCACGATTCTGGTTTACATTACTACTTTAGGGTTTATGTGAAGGGCTGGGCTTATTCACAAACTGTATTTTGTAGCACATTTTGTACATACTAGCAGTACAAAACATAATACAAAATGCTATTCACAAACTGCACTTCAAAAGTACTTTAGAAGCGAAGTTTGTGAATAGAGTTTTGTAGTATATCATTAGTACTATGGTAGTACTGCAAAACATACTACAATATGAAGTTTTTGAACAGCCATCAAGTCCTTCAATTTGGTAGAGACATGCAATTTTCACTTTTGGAGTAAATTTACACTCCGATGTTGTGAATAGCCAAAAAGTAGTAAACTTACTAAAAAGTGTAAATTACTCAAAAGTGTTAGTTATCTTTGTGAATCTTGTTTACCCAAAAAAGTAAATCTGCACCCATGAAAGTTGTTCTGGAATGGTTGTAAAAGTACTACTTTTTGGAATTCACAAATATTGGCACTAGTGGTTTCCAGGCATAGTACTGGCAATCAAACACCCAAAAGGTGATGGGATAAATACTTGCAAATAGTCTTACCAGTGGTGCCAATCCAAAGAGGCCCACCTAATGCAAATCAGTTTTGACCGTGTTCCTCCTGGAAACAGTCCATCCCGAATCTTGGTCATCTCAACCCTCTGCAGCCCTGCCAAGTACCACGCATCAGGGGTGAGACTAACTCATTTTAGTGCTGGTATGGACATCCCCCATGTAAAAAGCATTAGTCACGCCCAACAATGCCCTTGGGACCAGTGGTTATAAGACGTGAAACAAGCTAGGCTGCAATTCACAAAAGCAGACAGCGCACTTTCAGTGGTAGCAGAACCTTCTGCACGGTGCGGCGCTGTTGCAGAGCCTCTGACATATTTTATTAAACTTTTGAGGGATGAGCGCTGGCAGTTCATGTTGTTTCTTTTGTTACTGTAAAGTAAGGTCTTGGCTCGCTTACCTTCCCATCAATCAAGCCCACTTCCCGGCCTCACAAGCTCACTGGGCAGAATGCTAAAGCTAGATGAACTACTCATGCACAGACCTGGAAAACTAGAGAGCTTTGTGAAGAATACATGACATTTTAAAGTATTTTTAAATCGGTGCACGGTTCTTATTAAGACAGAAATGCAAGATGCCTGATTGGTATTTCATGTGGGGAGACGCTTCGAGACCGGCGTTTGGTGTGGAGACCAGCGGGGGCAGGCGCACTGAGGACTGCAAGCCCCAGAACCCAGTGGGGCGACCGGCTGACTTACAGTCTCTCCCCCTTGACACCGGGGGCTTTAACAACTGCTCGTGCCTCCCGCTTCAAGACCGGTGTTTCGTGTGGAGACCAGCGGGGGTAGGCGCATTGAGGACTGCAAGCCCCAGAACCAAGTGGGGCGACTGGCGGACTTAAAGCCCCTCCCCCTTGACACTGGGGGGGATTTAACCAGCAGGCCTATCCCGCCTTGGGGGACGCGCGCGGCGGGCGCCGGGTTGAGCCCGGGCAAAGGGCGGGCCATCTGTGGCCGTCAGGGGCCAGAAGAGGCCAGAAGAGGCCGGGCCGGGCTACACCCCTGACTTCCGCCAAGAGGGACTTGGACACAAAGGTACTGTTGCTTGCTTTTTTGTTATTTAGATTGAAAGCCCCCAAGTCCGGCTTACCGATATACCTGTCACCAACAAGGACCTGCTAAGGACGCGCCGAATCTCTTGTGTGTGTAGTCTCATTCTGTATATCACATCGGTCTGTTTAGTTAACATCCTAAACTACTCGATAGTTTTTAAAGATGGGTAAAAGGGCTTGTGTGACCAAGAATCTAATCACAGCTCCGCCTAAACCTAGTGCCAAACCCAGATCAATAGATAGGATGCTGGAGAAAGCCCTTGGAGCCGTGGCTTCAGAAATAGAACGGACTGAGAAGCGCTTATCTATTACACCGAACCTAGAACCTGACTCCCTGATCTCCAGCCCTTCATGTGAAATAGAAGCACTTCCTATTGAGTTGTCTAATGACCCATTACTAAATTCAGATATGACGTGAATGGAATCCCCGAACTGTAGTGCTTCTCCCCAGTTAGACAGAAATACCAAAGTCAAAGTAAGATCTAAAGGGAAGCCGCCAGCTAAAAGAAAAAAAAACACAGGGCCTCTCTGTAGGTATAGAGCAGCCCTTGATGGATAGCATAGCGGTAGATTCCACATGTCAGACCACTGATCAGCCTGGGTGGGTAACAGCGTTGGTACTAAATCTCCAGATCCAGATGAGAGCTATTATTAAAGAGGAGCACTTTAATGACTACTGCCAGCAGTCGGGAAGGAGACCTGTTCAAAACAACTATGTATTCCGAAACATAGGTCAGAATTGGAGAAACCAACCTATTTTTAATTAATATTCCCACTGGGAACAGGTTTAGTCCCCTTGAAGGGGTGGATTGACTAGCGGAGCTCAGACCTATTTTAGAAAGGTTGGAGGGGCTGAATGCAACCATGAATGAAGGGTTAAAATCAAGGGAGACAATTAAGGCTAACTCCACCTCTGAGACCATGATAAGTAATCAGGCCACTAATAGCTGTTCAGCAGATAAACCCCATTTTGCTCCGAATGAAAGAGTCCCTTTACCAAAAATAAATGTAATCCCAGAATGTGCAAAACAGGCTAGGAAGTCCAAAGAAAAAAGTGCAGCAAAGTCTACTGCAAACCAAACAAATGTAACAATTGACCATCCATTAGTGACCAAAAGCACAGGGGAAACTTTAAATAAACAAGGGCGGGGTTGCAAGTAACGGAACTAACTCATGAGCACAATGATCAAATATACTGCCCACCAATCATAAATCTTCCCCCGGCATCAACTCCCTATGTTCTAATTCTGGCCGGAGTACCCGAATTAAGAAAGGGAAATAGAATCCCACCAAGAATTAAAGAACAAATGTGTTCACTGGTTAATAAATCATAGTGACTTTGGATACGAAAATACCGAAGAGATTTTATCTACAAGAAGGGTGGGTTTGATTGGCGCACGACGTAAGGACATTCAAGGAAACTGCGTAGTCATTAATTTTAGAAATCCAATGATAACCGAAAGAGTTTTAGCATCAGAGTTTGGGAGGAACATGGGTAATATTTTTTTATTGCCTTTGGGTTTCTTTTATCCACCTAATATACCCCAGCAGTATGACTACTGCCAGCAGTCGGGAAGGAGACCTGTTCAAAACAACTATGTATTCCGAAAAATAGGTCAGAATTGGAGAAACCAATCTATTTTTAATATTCCCACTGGGAACAGTTTTAGTCCCCCTGAAGGGGTGGATTGGCTAGCGGAAGTCCCCGGAATTGCTTCGGGAGAAAAACTCGCTATCTCTACTGACCATTATAATGAGGGCTGTCCTTCAGGGCTACACCCCTATAGAGGGGAAGGTCTGGTCAGAGAGTGCTTGAGCGGCTCCCAAAAGCAGCATCCACACTGGGGGTGGTTTGGCCCTGAGTGAAAGCTCTCATCAGCCCACAGTAGAAGGGATAGTTGAGCAGTTAGATACACAAACAGGAAGTGAGAATCTGAACCCCCAGTCCTTGGAAATTGCTAACAAGATTATACTTAATTGCCAGACTGCACGGACTTTATCTTGGAACGTTGCGGGCATCAACAACAAAATAGATGACCCTGATTGGAGATCTTTTATTAGTCAATATGATATATGCATGTTCCAAGAAACATGGGCAAGAGGAGAGGTAACCAAGATGGGATACGCCTCTTTTAGCATCCCGGCAATTTCGGGTGGTGTAGGGAGACCATCAGGGGGATTAACCATATGGGTAGGTGTCCACCTAGGTTGCACGGCTGTGCAACCCAATACAGGCTCCAGTGATATATTATGTGTCCGATTGCACTTCCCTATTAAATCTCCCATTGTTTTAATTAATGTCTACTCAAGGCCTACCTCTAGGGGAATGTAGTCCACTACTATGGAGGAATTAGATATACTCCTATCCAGCATCGCTTCAAAACAAATGGTCATAGTAGGAGGGGACTTTAACTGTCAGTTCGAGCCTCTCAAAGGCTTGGATCTTGACAGTCTTCTTGAAGAGGACCTCCTTTTTGAAATACCGGAATCTAGATGCCCAATAATGAATAAATGGTCTCCCCTGGTAATTCAGATGAATTGCCTTGTCCTTAAACATTCATTAAGAGCGTGCAACGGAAGATCAGTCTCTGAAACATCACATGGTTACACGTTCCATAGTAAGGACCGAGGGTTCTTATTAGACTATATTCTCATCAACACTAACTTTTGGGATAGGATGGCTGATTTCAGAATTCTTCCTCGTGCAGATAGTGACCATGATGCGCTAGTAGTAGATCTCCAAATATTAAACCCAGAGAGAGCTCATTCTGATGAGACTCCTAACGATTCTAAGTTAATTGTCCGAACTGCAGGAGGAGAGTACCCTGGATTAATTTGAACCAATCACAGGAAAACATGAGCAGTCTCTATGATGCTTTATTACCCGTATTTATAGAAGCCTCTACCCTATCCAATTATAATAGGGACCTTATGGCTAATGAGGCGATTGGGTCAAATTTTGAAAAATTAAAAGAAATCTTATTAATTTTTTTTCCCAATAAACCTAACAGACCTGGTAGGCCAGTGCCCCACCTGTGGTATAACGCATCCTGCCGCAATGCTAAAAGTGCATTAGTGGCTTCTATTAAAGCAAAGGATCGCCCTCAAATTAAACTTTTGAGAAGGGCCTATAAAGCAGTTGTCCATGAAGCAAAACATAGGTGGGAAATGGAAAATTGGGACTTATTAAAAACAGCACTAGGGGAAAGAGATATGAGAACATTCTGGGGAGTTGTAAATTCTGGTTCGACCATACCCAAAAGAGCGCTAGAACCAAATTTGGAGGAAGAGGTGTGGAGGGACTACTTCAAATCCCTTTACAAGGAGGAAGGGAGACCTGATGTGCTTCCAGTAGTTGGATGCCCCCCACTAGTGGTTCACCCCCTAGTTACAAGGGATATAGATTATTATCCTGATGGCAGCTCAGGGCCGAGTATTAGCCTACAGGAAATAAAGGGAGCAGTGGCAAAAATAGCCCCAGGCAAAGCCCCAGGCTTGGACAAGATCCCTGGGGATCTCTTCATGAGTGAGCCATCCATCTGGGCTCCGTACCTCTGGGTCCTCTTTAACGCAATAATGATGGGTATGAAGATCACCACTAGTTGGGTCGGTGCTTTCAAAAAGGGCTCCCCTCTATTACTGAGCAATTGCAGAACAATTAGTTTAATTGACAGCCCTCAAAAAATCTTTGTACGAGTCTTGCTCCTCAGGCTGCAATCCTGGATGGATGATAAGAGTGTACTTTCCCCCCTCCAGGCAGGGTTCAGGGAAAGATTGTCAACCCTGTACCAAGTACTAAGATTACAACTGCTGTACTGGAAGACGGTCTGCCTGGAGGTGGGTAGCCTCTATTTAATATCCGTAGACCTGAGGTCTGCCTTTGACTTGGTGCCAAGGGAAAAATTGTGGTTAGTTTTACTTGAGTTGGGGGCCCCTGTGTATTTAATTCAACTTATTAGGCGCTTACATGAAAATAATTATGCGCAAATAAGATATGGAAGGGATGGAAAACTGACAGCACCCATACCTATTAAACGTGGCATACGCCAGGGCTGTGTTCTTGCGCCAACTTTATTCAGCCTCTATAGTAATGGCCTGATAGACGCTCTGTCACTAGAAAGAGATTTAGATGCCCCAAAATTTGCTTCACAAAGAATCTCAGCAATGATGTTTGCCGATGACACCCTTTTGGTATCTAAATCACCAATGGGGATTCTAAGGGTTCTGGATAGATTTCAGTTATTCTGCAAGGAAAGAGGTCTTGAGATAAATTTACAGAAAACGAAATTTATGGTGTTTAACAAATCAAAGAACACCCGTCCAAATCCTTCACTTAATGGTAAACCCCTTGAAAGAGTGTCATCTTTTATATACTTAGGCATCACCATTACTGAGACCATGGACTGGGGGCTCACATTGTGAAGTCAACACTAAAATGGGCCCAGTCGAAAGGGGGCATCATGAAGGTTTTTAACAAGTCAGACAAGAGCGCTGTCAGCCCGGCGCTAGAAATCTACAGGGCTCAAGCATGAGGGGGCGCAATATATGGCGCAGAGCTCTGGGGTCATTGCAACTCCGAGCCATTATCACAGGTTGAGAATCACTATATTAGGAACTTATTTAGGCTGCCACGCAACACTCCTTTAATTCCACTTCGATTAGATGTAGGACTAATGGCATTAGCAGAGGTGTTGAGTCTTAGACCACTACTGTACTGGCGTTGTTTGTGGTCGACTGATGAACTTCTCCAATACAAAGAAGAATTGTCTGAAGTCCTAAAGACGAGGGGTGCTGCTAGATTGCCCTGGTTTGCATATGTTGATGGATATGGGCCTGGGGGAGAGCTGGGCTGAACCAGAGCTAGCTTGTCCACTAACCTCCAGGAAACAAATAAAGGCTCATTATGAAAACCACAGAATGGCTTTATTGCACTCCAGCTCTAAAACAGGCAAACTAACTAAAGCCTTTCTGGAAATAAAGGATAGTTCTACCTTTGAGAAGGTCTTAGATCTTAATAAACCTGTGACAGCAAGAAAACTTTATTTACAATTTAGATTTAGGGTCCTGCCTCTCCGCTGTTTTACATCGAAGTGGAGAGCTCAAAATGCGACCCGGTGCCCCTCCTGTGATTATCCAGAGGAATCAGAGTTGCATGTTTTTTTAGTTGCCCAGGCTACAACAAATTAAGGAAAAGATGGCTGGTGCAGATTTGCAGGAACCTGTGCAGTAGGCGCTGTATTGAAGTATTCAGGATACTGAAGTACGATCTGAACATCCCAGTTGTCTTACCAGTCGCAGGATTGCTGTTTTCTATGTGGTGCACCAGAAGGGCACTTTTGAAAGCATCTAACGAACCATTGGATAAGTTACAGTAAATGATAAGATTATTATTGTTATCTGGTATAACCTCCCTCTGTACTATAGTACACAATTCTCCACTGAAGGGTTTTCCTGCTGTTTTTTACTAAAGTTTTTTACTTAAGCTATTTATTTATTTAAAGCACTATGCACTTTCAACAAACTTGTATGTATATGTGTTATGATCGTACCGTTCGCCTTTCACCCTCCCTTTTTAAAAATGGAACTAATGTATTTACTAAATGACATCTCTGGTGTTTTTAACCTTCTTGAAATGTCAAGTTTTAAAAATTCTTTTGATGTATTTGTAAAAATGAATGTTTTTATATGCTGCACTTTTTAGGTCATATTGACCGAAATAAAGTTTCTTTGAATCAATGAATGTATTCCATGTTTAGGTTTAGCCTGCACAGCACTTGCACTCTGCTTGAGAAATCTATTGTTTTTAATCTAAACTTAAAGAGACTTACAACCCGCCTCCTCTTTTTCCAGGCTCCTGTGTGTGTCACTTACCTTTCCTCTATTTCTTTTCTATTGACTGTAGCATATTTTCCTGCATTTACCAATCCTTGTTCATCATCTGCTTCTCTTATCAGTTTTCCACCGCCTAAATACTGTTAACATCCTCTTTGGTGGAACTATATTTTCTTAAAGGTTTTGCCTTTTATTTATCACCCGGGGAGATTAGGTGATTTGCATAGAATCACAGGATGTTGCCGGTGCTGCTGAGACTTGAACTGGGATCTCCAGCTCTCGAGTGAGCATCTCTGGCCGCTGTGCCACATCCTCTCCACTCCTGTGGTATCTTGCAGGGAGCTCTTTCCTTCTCCTGGACGATGATTGATGAAAACAGCTGTTTATTCATTACAAGGCGAAACCAATGCATTACCAATGCTTGTTTTACATGTGAAGTGTATTTTGTTACCTACTGCAATGTCCATGCGCCGGTTTTCAGCATTATGGCTCAGCCAGTTAAATACTTGCTGTTCCGATATATATTGACCTCCTGTCTCGGGATGTGTGCCTTGTAACACTCCTTACCTCCCAACCGAAGATGTTTCTATTGCCTTTTTCAGTTATTGTTAGGTTCTCGTAGGAATTGAAGTAGATGTATCGGCACAAACAAAAAATATTCTGGGCAGGATGGTCACGTTGATCATCGCTAAGCTGCCTATCCATGTCAGGCCTCTTATCTGCCAGCTCTGCATGTCTTTCAGAACTGCTTGCTTGTAGTTATATGCCAGCAATGTTTTGTATATGGATGCCATATGCTTAAGGCATAGATAGTGGATGCTGTCAGCTCATTGTATTGGGAATCAATATTGCATTGACTTTTGTTGGCTGTGAGGTGTCAATATTAAGTATTTGAGTATCTTGGATATTTATTTTAAAATCTGGTATGAGGCCAAAGTGGTCTACCTCTTCCAGGACTGCCGGGAAAAGTAGGGCGGGTTAACTAGTGACAACATGATGTCATGTGTCATCTGCATATAGGTTTATTCTGTGGATGTCTTTTCCTATTTCACCCCATAAATGTCAGTGTTCTGTTTCACTATCCGGGCCATTGATTTCATATAAAGAGCAGTGTACTGGTGACAGGGGGCAGGCACCCTGCCTCATACTGCTCCGAATCTGAATTTGACACTGATTTGGAATCTGGCAAAGGGCACTTTGCTGAACACCCATGTTTAAAAAACTGGAAACAATGGCAAATGTTTTAATGGCCTCTTCCAGATACAGAAAATGTACTCTTTTGAATGGCTTTTCTGCATCAACAAACATAAGTAACTTTCTTTTAATTGCTGTCCATATACTGTCAGTCACTTGCTATATACATATATATTTGGCGTTATTGGTGCAGTTTCTTCCTTGGTCCAGATTGATCAAATGCTATATTAGGTCTACCTGTATGGACCAACTTTTCAACCGTGTGGGTATCCAGGCACAGAACAGAGAATGCATAGGTGCAGCCTGTGTCACCTTAGGGTTCACATGAATAGTTTGGCATCCACATTTAATAAGGAGAGGGACCTAGAGGATGAACACGGTTTAGAGACTTTCCTGAGCTTTGGAACGCCTGTGATAGATGTTTCCTGCATTCAGTCAGCCAGAGCTCCTGTAGTTGTAAAGGTCTGAGCTGGAAATCGTACAATACTTTTATAAAATATGGTGTAAACCCATCAAGCCCATATCACTTAGTCTGTTGATGTTCAGCGATAGCTGAGAAAAACCTCTGCTGCAATTGGTTTCTCCAGCCTTTCTATTTGTATATTATTAAAGGTGTGTATTACCAAGATCTTGGGATAATCTTCAATCTCCACTGTGTATAGCTGGTTATTGAACTCCCTGAATGCTTGTGTTGATTCTCTATTGTCCATACCCATGGGCTCACAGTAAATTGTGATGGCCTGTATTCTGTTCTTTATCAATTTTACTCTTTGTTTGCAATACAGTACAATACAAGTCATTTGTAGAGTGCACAGCTGCCTCCGAAAAGGCGTCCCGGTGCTAGCGGTGAGATTCAGGAAAGAGAAAGATTAATAGCCAGCAGTTGAAGTGCCCTATAAACAGAAATCAAAAAGCAAGGTTTTTTTATGCAAATAGATTCGGAAGGGCAGCAACGTAAGTTGGGAGGAAGAGCATTCCACAATATAGAGGCAAGGAAGACCAAGGATCTACCGCCTCTTCTAACTCTGAGAATGTGGGGTAGTTGAAGAAGGTTGAGTTTATTCTGTCTCAAGGATCTGACTTGTTAGTGTGGCTTATGACTACTCCTAAGATAAAGGGGACCCTTTTGCACGTGGGCCCTGAAAGCAACAATAAGAACCTTACACTGGATCCTCTTAGAAACTGGAAGCCAGTGGAGTTGGCATAGGTGGTTAGACAATAAAACTTGCTGAGGAATCTTTACAATTAAGCAAGTGACGGAATTCTGAACCTTTTGTAGGCATTGAATGGCAGGCAGGCCCAAATACACGCTATTGGTATAGTCCAATTTGGATGTAACCAAGGCATGGACAATTGCCTTGAGAGAGTCCTCAGGGATGAGGTGGAGCATCCTCTTCAGTGACTTCAGTGTGGCAAAACGAAGAGATCGCCTTGATTCAGGACAACAATCTGCCAACTCTACTACGTTTCTTATAGTACTTCTGCAGAGTGAGGTAGAGTAGATCATGTTGTGCCCTTTTGTTGTCCAGCTGGGTAAGTTGACCATGAAATGTACTGAGCATACACCCAGGGACATCTTAAAGATTTTCAGGGCCCTGGGCCAAACATATTTTGGGGGCACCTGTTCAGACAAGCTTTGAATTTATGATCCAATTTGAGCCCCTGTTTCCCACGCAGTTTCCGCTTCCTCAGCTGGGATAGCGATCCAGTTTGCATCATAGGCATTAGCCTATATATTCCGTATGTAAATGGACGCGCTCAGCTTATAGAGGTAGGATTTAGTGTTTCCTGCCCTTCTACTAAGTTTTTAATACTTTAAAATTGTATATGTGTGGCTGAATTACTCTGTGCTTTTTAAAAATTTCTCCGACCTACGCGCACTTGCACTTTACTTGATTCTGCTTGCCTACACCTCCTTAGCTGCTCTGATTTGCATCTCGCTTTTCCTTTCAGTCCTGGTCCGCCGCGGCAGATATGCCGATAGTGCAGAGGGCTGGGGCTACTATCGGCTCCTCACTTCTGCCCACACAGTTTCCACTTCTTCAGCTGCATTAGAGATCCAGTTTGCATTATAGGCATGAGCCTATATATTACCGATGCATACGGATGCGCGCAGCGGGTGTGCCACAAGCAAGCCCGTCTGCGCCCGGAGGAGTCCAGCACCGGCAATGCTGTCCAGTTCCCCTCCGGTGAGTTTCTTTGACTATACTACAATAGGGAAAAACTGCTTAGCCTTAGGCAGCTGTCATTATATCAGTGTACAGCGGCTGATCCGAGCATGGAGGTAGACTTTCGATGGAATAAGTGCAACTGATCTCTCCTCCAGCCCAGGAATCTCGCAACCAAGATCCTCCCACACAACAATATGTGTAAAAGCAATAAGAAAACAGAGGACTTAAAGGCCACCCTATTAAATTGTTGCTCTATGCAAAAGCATGAACCACACATTTTTGGCCTACTTTTAGACGAGCACCCTGATAATTTATTTCTCACTGAGACCTGGCTGTCTGAAGCCTTCAACCCTACTATCACCTTGACCATCCCTACGGGTTATAAAATCCTTAGGGGGGACCGACCGAGTGGGAAGGGGGGCAGTGTCACCATAATTTACAATCAAAAACTAGACTGCTCTCCCATCCTGATCGAAAACGTCGAGGGCGTAGAGTCCTTAGGCTTCTGCTGTACCATATCCCACCATCATAGCATAACTGGCTTTCTGATTTACAGATCTCCCAGTGCAATTGGAAATTCTATTACTAAGCTTAATACAGCCTCCACCTCCCTTGCCTTAAAATACATCTACTGCCTTAATCTGGGAGATTTCAATATACATATGGACAATGAAAAGACCCTCTAATAATTTTCTTTTTGGAGATGCTGCAGGCCTGCAACATGTTTCCATCTATTTCTTCGGCCACCCATGAGAGGGGGCATACCCTAGACCAAATCTTTCACAACTTTGACATATCAGTACGCCTACCTCTTCCTATTATCTGGGCTGACCACCTCCTATTAAAATTCCTCATTCCCAACTCTGCCACAGCCCCTCGGTCTAACGCAGGGCTGAGGGTCCCTAATTACAGGACGTTCCATAAAATATCCATTCCGATGTTAGCAGGCGCCATCGTTCCTTAAGGGAGCTGTTTGGCTGCCCCGACTCAGATGCCCTCTCAATAGATTCATGGCTCCGAACCAACATTGATGCAGCGGTACCGATTGTTTCCCGCTCCTCAAAGAGTTCGGCCTCACCAACTCCATGGTTTAACGATTTCCTCAGATCAAGCTAAAGAAATTGTTGAAAAATTGAATGGAAATAGCGTAAATCCTACCTACCTGAGGAGAGTAAGGTGTATAAAGACAACTTAAAAGCTCATTACATTCCTGTGAAGGCAGCCAAGAAAAACTTCTTTCAAGCCAAGATAGAAAATGCCCAAAATAAGAGTAAGGAAATCTTTAGCATAGTTAAATACTTTACCGCCCCAAAAGCCGGCACAAAGGAAGAGCCATGCACGGAAGAATGGTCTAAGCAAATTGCTCAATTCTTCCACAAAAAGGGCTCCGTGATCCAACAAGCCTTCACTAACATCTCAGAGGAAGAACTGACATTCTACCTTGGTTCTAATAGCATATTTCACCTCTTGGATCCTGCATCTTTACTAGCTTTCCCTGAGTTTCAGCTTGAATAGTCACTGACCCTTCTCCAAAGCATTAAGTCTGGCTCTCCTTCTGACCCATGTCCAGCAAATATCCTTAACCTATTAGCTCCCACCATAAACCCCATGGTAAACCAGCTCTTTAATGCTTCCCTCTCCACAGGCAACATGCCGAAATTATGGAAGAATGCTAAGCTTCTTCCACTGATATAAAAGGCTAACGTCAAACCGAAGGGCCCTGCCAACTACAGGCAAATCTCCCTTCTTCTGGCCCTCTCCAAAGTATTAAAGAAAATAAAAACATATTGAAGATGGGAAGCTCCTCATGAGTCCCAATCTAGTTTTAGGGCTAACTACAGTACGGATTCCGCTGTGCTGGAAGTGACTGAATTTCTCAAGGGTAAGCTGGACCAAGGAGGCAAGGCTGTTCTGATACTGCTTAATCTGTCGGCGGCCTTCGATACGGTCCCACATGAGAGGTTCCCGGAGAGACTTGCTAACATCGGCCTGGGGGAAACTGCCTTAACATGGATGTCATCCTTCTTGGCAAATAGTTCTCAGGACATCTGGCTCCCCCATTTCTCATCCCCGGTTCTGGGCATGAATGTAGGTGTCCCTCAGGGCTCCATTCTCTGTCCTACCCTTTTTAATATATATCTATCATCTTGCATTTCTGGTAGAGGAAGAAGGCGCCAAAATTGTTTCCTATGCTGATGACACTCAACTGATTTTTACTTATGAAAAAGCAACCGACTTAGACGGGGCAATGATTAGGTCTTGCCTCACAAAGGTGTTTAACTGGCTTAATATCAATCAGCTGAAGTGCTATCTTGACAAAACTGAAATTGTTTTCTTTGGTAACTCAGAAACGACTGATTGGAGCTCTTGGTGGCCAAAAGATCAGCCCCACTCACGGAAAAGGAGAAAGTCAAAAACGTAGGAATTGTCCTAGACAAGACACTCTTCATACGCTTTCAAATCCAAAATCTAACTGGGGCTTGCTTTAGCATCCTCCGGATGCTAAATAAAATCCTGCCACTGTTACCGCTTGAGAGCAGAAAGATCGTGATGCAGGCTCTGGTGACATCAAAACCTGATTATGTCATCAGCTTGTACCACGGTCTTCCCAAATCCTGTATCCAGTGCCTACAAGTGGTACAAAACGAGGCGGCCAGAGCCATCCTGAGACGCAAACCCAGATCTAGTATGACCCCTATTCTTAAGTCTCTACACTGTCTCCACATAAAAGAACGGATCGACTTCAAAGCGATGACCAACTTCTTTAAAGTTTTCCCCGGCTTAGGAGCCGGCTACCTAAATAAGCGCGCTAAGCGCTACACAGCATCTAGGCCCCTAAGATATTCCAATGCCAACCTGGCGATCGCGCCTAAAATATGCCATGCACGCACTGGTGGCAGATCCCTCGGCTTTCTAGACGCAAAATTGTAGAATAGCCTCCCTGAGTTTCTGAGAATAACCACAGACCTACTCTCTTTCAGGAAGAGCTTAAAAACTTGGCTTTTTAATAACTGATGGGTCTTTTACACACGCTTTTCTCCCGCTGTCACGTGTCAGGACACTCTAGTCTGAATAGCTGCGCGCTTTATTAAATACACCATTTCATTTAATTAGGTCCCTGACAGTGCAGAAGGACACTTGTTCAAGTTTTAAGGACCTTATTTATGAGACCTTGCTTCACTTTAATGCCGCCGGTGTGTCACTTTTTGTGACGTACTGTCAGCGTAAAAAATGTGCCATGTTGCGCCCTATTTACAAAGTGACGCATCTAGGCAAATATGTTACTTTGTAAACCCCAGCACCACATTATACCTGCACCAGGTATAATGTATGCAGGGTGGGTGTTGCCCCACAAAAAGCCTTGTAGAAGTGGCACATTGAAATCTATGAGAACTCAGTGCGCCATTGTGTCAATATCTTACCCCTGCCTCACAGCAGGTGTAAGACTGATGCAGGCAAGCCCCATGTGAAAGGAAACATTGCTGGAGTTGCCTCTATTTTCAGACACACCCCAGCGATGCATCACTTTTGCACCTACAGATACTTCAGAAATACTGACGTATCTGTAACTCCTTGCGACATGATGCGTCATACAGTAAATATGACGCATACATCATGTCGCAAGGAAGGCGCACTAAGAAGTGACGCATCCCTGTTTTCACACAGCCATGGATCACTTCTCATAAATACGGCCCTAAATGTGTTTTCATCTAATATTCAGGGATAGTTATGTGTGTTTTCAATATTGTAACACAGCAGCAGCTCACTAATATTACTGCAAATAATCTCTGTGACGCCCTCCCATTTCTTATATGTTAGGCCTTGTTTTGATCCAAAAGAAACTTATTTTATGTATATTGCATGAAAAATAAACACAACATTTCTCTGCAAAATGGGTGTACTAGACTCTCACACATCAGGTACATACAAAATAAATGAAAGGAAAACAGTAATCAAAACAATCAGTTTAAGCCATATTCAAGGTCATTAGGGCAAAACTCTGGAGAACGGAACTGGCTCTGTCAGGGGGCCCCGTGAAAGGCTAGGCCCCTGGGCAGTAGCGGCTCGTGGTGGGAGTGCTGTGGGGCGGGGGAGAAGCAGGGTGGGGGGTAGTAAACTACGAAATATGGACCAATGGAGGTAAGTAAACAAATAAATAAATAAATAAATAATATTGCGCCTGCTGCATCGCATTTAGCAAAGCAGTGTTCACAATGAAATTTGTTTTATTTGCTTATTTGTTGACTTACCTCTGTTCGGCCGTAAGCCGTAATTTTCCTGCTCCTCCTCGCCCGCCCCATCGCCCCGCAGCACTCCCACCACGGGCCGCTACTGGCCCTGGGCCAGGGCCCACTTTGCCCTTGCATTAAAACATCTCTGCTCAGTGAGGCTACATCATCATTCAAATTGCAGAACAGGTCTTCTATAAATGATCAAGCAATGGGGACCTCAATTGCTCAGACTGGTGTTTGGGGAGAGGCTGGAGACTAACCACTTAAAGCTGTCCATTGTTTTTGTTGCAGATTTTACTTTACCTACATTTCGTCCAGACTGCTGTCCTTTTTCCTATCATTAGAGGCCATTAATTTTGTTACCTTCGGGTAGGGCTGGCTTATGTGTCTGCTTGCCAGAGGGTGTCATGGGACCCACATCCAGGTACTTTGCTGACTCTCCTCTAGTCTTCTGCCCAGTGACTTAAAGTTGGTCGGGGGACGGACAAGAAAGACTAACTGTTGGCTCTGATCTCTGGTTGTGTCCCTGTGCTACTGCTTATGGTCTACTTCACTCGCTGGCAATTGCAATAGAGTTTTCAGTGTCTCACAGTATGGGACCCTTGCCAAACCACAATGCATGCCTCAGCCAAGTGGATACTCCTAAGTCCCTTAGGAGGTGGTGTCAGTGTGCGGCACCTCTTTTTTGAGCCAGGAGCCCAACTGGAGGTGTGCCAATGTGCTGGCAATATGGATAGAGCAGTCATGCAGCATGAAATGATTTGGGATGGTGTTATTGTGTGTTGGTGCTCACCAGCCTTTTCACAACAAGAATGTCAGCTTCCACTTACAGCCCCTCGAGATGTTGTGCCCATTGCCAGGTTCCTGTAGCTGCGCTACTGTCCCTCCAGATGGCTTGAGAAGTTACATATATGTGGATGAGCCATGTTCACTCTTGGTCCTGACAATGTTGCCTCTTTGAGTCCGTTCTGACTGGTTGTGTAGGGAGGCATAGCCCCCGGTGGGGATCCTGGTGCCACTGCTCCACTCTTCTTGGGCCTCCTGACAAGGTGGCCACCATGTTCAACTGCATCAGAATTTTCTCCTATTTAAGGTACCGTCTCTCCAACTCACTCCTAATTTGGGTGGAGGCTGCCCCCCTGAACTTCCAACATTGAGGGCTGGCACACCAGGACTCCTATGATGGGTACATGTGTTGCACAAGATACTTTACTCGGCAGTCACGATGTTTTGAGCTGCCATGGGCTGCCTGGTATGCAAGTAGGATTAGTTGTGGCTCTGGCTTTCTTTTGGTGCTGCAAAGGGGGTATGTGCTTGGTGGGGGCTCTGGTGCTCCACCAAGTTTTCCTGAGTAGTTTCTTAGGTTGGGGTGTTGCTCAGGTGCGGTGAGCAAAGGACGTTTCACACTGCAGCAATCTTAACTACACTTCACCTTCATAGTCATTTAGAAATAATTTGGCAAGCTCTTGAATACATTTTAAGTGATCTCTACATGTGTTTGCTATTTTGGGTTTATATTGTTTAAAAAAAAAATGTCTTTACTTTTCCTGTGTTTATATTACTGCTATTGATAAAAAAATACAGGCCTGTTGGTAAAATACTGGCCAGGTGACAGCCATACGCATTTTTTACCACATGTAGGAGCTAGGTATAAAACATCCCTCCATAAAATAGAATAAAAAGTTCTAACACAAATACAATAACCTGGACTATGAGGAAAATGAGTCCCTTTGAGATTTCCTATACCACAAAAGACAATAAAAGTCTTTGAATTGCTTGGAAGGCATTGTCTGGGGTCATACATCATATTTGTCTGGTATTGCTGGTTTTCCTTCAGTAACTGGCTTGTGGTAATGGTGTTAAGCTAGGCTCACCCCTTGTGGTTGGCTTCTCTCAAACAGTTCTGGGTGGTTAAGAACCTGTTTCTGCTCATGAAACACTTCCAGATCATCCCAGCCAAAGAGAAGTTCCGGCTTAGAAATACAGAATGTATTGGGGGAGTCCTGTTTTCCATGACGCCATAAATGTAGCCTCACTAGATAAAATAGTTTTTAGGTGGGCTGCTGCACCTCCTGCAGCCCTCCACAGCCTCCGGTAAAAACATTGGTGATGTCCATGCACATTTTGGGGCACCAGAAAAGCCATATGCAAATTAGCTTCTCCTGAAGCATTATGGGGCGCTTCAGCCATGTTGCTCCAGGCCCCAGCGGATGGGATCCCCGGGACCAAGAATGATGGGGGAGGGGGCCCCACGCATGCCCCCTCTGTGGCCAAATAAAGAATTAAACCTGTGCCAGGCACTAGAGCATTTCAGGTTAACTAAGAGAGTAGCAACAGAGCCCCATAAGCCCTGTTTGTTGTTAGGCATGTTTAAATGGGTGATTTTAAAGGGTGCATAACTTATGTCTTGTTGGGCGGATTTTCTTGATCTACGGCTCATTTCCCTCCTGGTGGTGAGCTGTAACCACCCGGACCATATTTAGCAGACCTCCTGCCCTCTGAAGGGACATATTTTGCTGGGAGCTATTTTCACTCAGCCTTGTGCCAGTCTTCTCCTCTGCCCCTTTGAAGTTAATCCAGTTACCATGCCCAGCCCCAGGAAATTCTGTCAAGGTAAGGCTATCTCCACCCACATTGAAAGTCCTTTGTCCTTTGTCTGGGAGTGTTCCACATCTCATCACGTGGGAGCCATGCAGCTGTAAGGTGACAGTTGAATACTTAAAAGGTTTAGGCAGTAAAGTGGTAACCTTTTTAAAGTGTGATTTACTCAAAGTAGACAAAATTCAATGTCACCATTAAATTGGATTTTGAATAACTATTATTTTTTCACATTTCTTTGTTGATTTTTCAAAGAAAAACAAAACAAATAAACAATGATACACTGCTTGCTGACATATGTCCAAGATGTCAATAATCATGTTGATGCCTACAATATAAAACAAAAGAGGAGAAAATGAGGTGCAGCCATGCTAACAGGCCACATTTATGAAGGAACAAAGATATGAAGGACACTGCTAGTAAAAAGAGGGGAAGGACACTAAGGTAGGATGTTTGGGTCTAATGTGCGGAGGTAATCACTGAGTGGCCCCATATATTTTTGGGACGTGAAAAAAGAGGTCGCAGGAGTGCGTAATCTTCACTAACAGTTTCATAGAATGATATCCTCTGAGCCATAATAGAAGTTCGCTCACACACTCTGAATTTGTATACAATCTATATTCAAAATATCTAGTTGTGGTAATATTTTTATCAACTGTTAGTGTGCACCAAGGTTGGGCTTTCTGATCAGAAGCGTGTGACAATACGTAGGAAATGCGGTTCCCCCCCAGGGGTAGAGTCCCTTTAGTGCACTGCTGGCTTCCAAATGGAGGACAGTCATCTTTTTTCTTTTCTTTCTCGTAATTTTTTAATGATTAACAGTATTCAATATAAGTGGTTCATTCCATATTGAATTCCTTTATTCGAATATGAGTTTTGTTCATTTCAAGTATTGGATTTCCCAAAAGCCAATCTTATTTTCATGCTTGCATAACTTGTAACAATAATTATCTTTAGTCCCAATGCATTTCGGGATGCCTTAGCCCTTCATCAGGGGGTTAGTTTCTGAAACGGATAATGGGGCATAGATAAGAAATACACTCTGGAGGCACTGTGGGGTCCAACACTGCGTGAACCATGTTCAATGAATGCACAAGTGTTGATATATTATTGTGGTGTTACAATTGACTTGTGTCAGGCAAGCTGACACTGTGAGTAAGTTAAACACATGCACCCTATGAGATCAATAACAGCAAACGTTTCATTCATGTGTAACAATAATTTTGATGCTTAGGTGTCGTCCAATGTAAACCACCTCTGATGCTGCTAATTTTAAATGTGTTCAGTTCTTAAAGGAAGTGGGATGCTCTGTTGCTGAATGTGATGGCATACCCACGTTAGTTTCGGTCTCTTATTCATGATGCACCAAAGTAATACAGTGTGCTTTTACATTGGCGTGTGCCTTCAATTACCGTCATGTAAACCCATTACTAAAACCATGCAGGGTTATTAATGTACATGCCATACCTTCAACTATGATTTGGTTCAACTCACAAACAGACGTGTGTTCACCAAACAGAGTCCTGTTAGGCGTGTTCATTTTGAAAAATCCAAATCCAAAATGTGCTTAAACAGCAAAGAAGGACATGTGTGTTATAGACCTGCCATGCTGGAAATGTGAAAATCAAAGTGATAAGGGAAACGTTGTACAAAACCAAACTGCGATATTTTGTAATTATGAAAGTGTATGCGTCATTAGCACCAAGCATCAAAAAGTCTGCACATTTAAAGGAAACAGCTGTATTCGATTCGATCGTTCAATCCAAGTGGCAATAAAGTACACAGTTTTTTATCCAATATGTCTCATGTTGGAAAATAAATTTCCAGTTGGTTCTGCCATCTCTAAGATTCACAATCTCTAACATCATGTAGCATAATTGACAAATGCTGTGATTCTGCTCCATGAAGTGTGTGGCTAACACTGATTTGGTATTCTTAGTTCTTATATCTCTCTTGTGTTCATTCGGTCTGACTTTGATCTTGCGTTCTGTTTTGCCCACATAAACCAAACCATATGGGCACTTTAACAGATATACAAATTTTTTCGAATTGCAGCTGGCTGTTGTGTGTATTCGAATCTTTGTACCTTTCAGTGGGTGGTTGATGTAATTCCCTTCTACGACACTGTTACAGCTGTTACAGTTCAAACAGGGAACAGTTCCTTTATAGGTCACCTTGTCCTTGGACTTCTGTTTATCCTCTTTTAAAAGCTCCTTGATGTTCTTACTGCATTCATAAACAAACATTGGAAATTCATTGGAAATTCCTTTGAAATCGGGATCATTTTGTAACATTGGCCAATGTTTGTGAACAATTTTTTAAAGTCCTACACTTTTAGTAGTACATTTCGATACCAGAACTGCTCTGTGGGTTTTGACTGGCATTTTCTGGGACCTTAAATGCTGGTTACGAGTCAGGTTAGATGATCTGGCTATCGCTCTGTTTAATACTTCAGATGGATACCCTCTATTCTTGAATCATTCTATAATGTCAAGCACGTTAATTTCCAATTTGACCGGGTTAGAAACAATCCTTTTGAGTCTTAACAGTTGTAAATATGGAATATGCGTTTTGAGTGAATTTTGGTGAAAGTAGTTGAAATATAATAAGTTGCTTCGATCAGTTTCCTTCCTGTGTATGTTGGTCTCCAATCACCAATAAACAATAGATACAGATACATCCAAGAAGCTGATGTGCTCACTGCTCATCTCATAGGTAAACCCAATACGTTGTTGATGTTATTCAATGCTTTAATGGCTGGATTAGATTGTTTCTGGTACTATTCCACAATATGAAGATTTTGTTGATGCATCTTAAAAATGTAATCAGTTTGCTTTTCCATAGGTCATTAGACAGGATGTGATCCTTCAAACTTATGCCTGAAGAGTTTCGCGTAGCTCGGAGCTGCACAATTTCCCATGGAAGTTCCTGTGAGTTTTAAAAAGAACTCCTGGTCCCAATAGAAATAGCTATGACAGTGTAAATTATAAGAGTTACAATAAGAACATCTTCAGATCTTCATTCATGCTTGAATTGATTAAAAAAACTTTCAACTGCTTCCATACCTGACTCATGGGGAATTGACGTGTACAAAGCTTTGACATCAATAGTACACAGGGAAATGTCCCTAAAGGAGAACGTACCGCCCATCGGGTCTAAGAGACTAGATTGGAGGGTGAACGGAACGCTTTTATGTATGAGGACACAAGTGCCCCAGAAAAACGAACTGTAGCAGGAGAAGTAGCAGCGAGCACTCCATGGCCTAGCGTATGAGCAGTCAGCAGCGTGGGGCAGATACATTTACTGCAGAAACGCGATTTTAACACTGTGTTTGTTCAAGTATGACAATACCTGTTTCCCTTTCCTAGGATTATTGATTCCGCGAATGTTCCAAGTAATGAAAGTGAGGTCCAGTGACCTGTTACCTTGGATGGGCGGCATGGCAATAGCAAAGAAAGAGTGTAAAAGGACGCGCAGGGAATGAAGGTGTAGGCGTCACAGGAAGTATTGCAACTGTAAAACATGAGTGAGCAAATAAAAAAAAGCTTAGATTAAAACCTAGATGCCCAACCCACACTGGAACATAATGTATCCAGTGAGACCCAACAACCAGAACCAAAAAACAAAACAATCCCAACAACAAGAATGTGGTGTACACCATGGGGGCATAGCAACAACACAGCCGGCAGAGGCCCATCATGAAACATTATTATGCAACAATGGGATTAATCAACCATAGTTATACTAAAGCAACAATCACAGAAAATACAAGATATGCACAGTTATAAATTGCACTGGGCTCCTGGGGGGAGGACAGCAAACAGACATCGAACATACAGAAATAGGGCAGACACATCGAAGCAGGGTTGACCAAAGAGTCGGGCCGCAAACAAGTGGAGGATCTAGCCAGATGTCGGCGCCCTGAGAGCAGAGAGGACCCTGCCCCCGGGCCATATGTAGGGCAGGATCTCTGTCCATTTAGTTGAGGAGACGTGCAATGAGGAAATAGGGTGAAGTGTCCTCAGGGGAGGTGAGGCCCAAAGGGACCTATGTGCATGCTCTACTGCAACGATTTGTGAGAAGCTGGAGTGGTCGAATAGTTCCATGAGGAGGTGTTCCAAAAAAGCATCCGGTCTCCCCATGTTGGCAGTCACAGCAATGCCAGATGCTATTTCTCCGAGACCTAGCCTCCAGATCTTCACTTTTGATCGCAACCTGCTTCAGGAAACATGTTCAGCCGTTTCTGGACTGTAATGCTATTGTCCTTCAGTCCCGATATACACTCCTCAGCACCATCTATCCTCACCCCATGTCAATCCAGGCAATCCCCCAGCCTATCTATGCGACCACTAAGTGTGTCAAACTATGCATCCAATTCACAGAAGCCCACCTTGATCTCCAACAGAATAGTGGTCATGTTGTTGGTCACAGCAGTATTCGCCTCGTGATCTGCAGCCTCCTCCTCGCCAAAATGTGAGGTGGTGTCTCTAAAAGATTTCATGGGGCCGAAGGGCAGCTTGGCTGTTTGGAGTCCGTGAGCCCATTGCAAAAGTGGGATGGGCTCCTATACAGAAGCCGCGGCACTGCGCAGTGTGGGATGCAGTGTAGATGAGGGGGCCCACAGTCGAGAGAGTCTCAGGCAGGGTGCTGACAGTGACAGTCAGGACATCCACGATCTCATCATTGACCACGACCTGGACTGTCTCATGATCACCGAGACCTGTCTCACCGAAGACAGTAACCCAGACATTGCTATTTCCCTCCCCCCGAGTTACTCCTTCCATAGACAGGATAGACAGAAAGGCAGAGGAGGAGGTGTTGCAATTATCCTTAGGAACACCTTTAACTGCCACACCTTCTGCCTTGATCCCCTCACTGACGCAGAAGGCATAGGTTTTTGCATAAAGCTCAGCCAAACGCTCTCCTTCTCCGGTGGCCTGATCTACCGTCCACCTGGTAACGCAGCGAAATTTTTGAACTCTCTAAACGACGCACTTGGAAGCTTCCTTCTCCGCTACCCTCACTTTACTCTCCTGGGAGATTTCAACCTACATCTTGAAACCCCAGCCGACCCTCACACTAGAAACTTTCTGCAGTCGTTGGACACCTTCAGTCTACAACAAAGCGTCAAACTGTCCACCTACTCCCTCGGACATACCTTGGACGGTATTTGCTCAAACTTCCCGTCCCTCTCCTCCCTATCCCCCATACCTCAAATTTGGACTGATCATTGTCTAATCCCCTTTCATATTTCCAGCTGCCGCACTCCTACCTGCAATAAACGCACGCGCCATCTCGCCCACCCCATCAACTGGAATACTGTCCAGAAAAACCTTATCCTTCATCCTCTTTCCCCATCTAATGCCCCTCCCCCCTCGGGTGACATCGACAGAGACGCAATTTGTCTCAATAAATGGCTTTCTCAAGAAATTTCAAGTCGATGCCCACCCCACAAACAGGACAGGGCCTCGAAGACAACTAAAACCAAAGCCCCCTGGTACACGCCTGACCTAACTGCCGCACACCTCCTTTGCAGGAAAGCGGAACGGAAATGGCGTAGAACCTATGATAACGGCGACCGCAGCAATTACATCCTACAGAGGAAAATCTATCTCTCATCCATTAAATCAGCTAAAAAAACTTACTACGTCAACGCCATTAAGGATGCCAGCCAAAAGCAAAAAACCCTCTTTGCAATAGTAAAATCCTTTACCAAACCAAAAGCTCTTCAACCAGAAATCCCCCCATCTCAAAAACTTTGTGACAAAATTTCCGACTACTTTGATGACAAAATCACCTCCATCCACAAAAACTTTCCCACCCCTTCCCCTGCTCATTCAACCCCGGACCCGGACCTATCTTGCCCGCCTGCTAATAGTCTCAAAAGCTTTACTCCGGTCTCCTTGTCTCAGACCAGAGAAGCGATCCTCTCCTGCAAATCTGGCTCCCCCTCCGACCCCTGTCCACCCAAGATCCTTCACCTCATCATTGATGATGTCAACCCCGCCATCAATGCAATAATCAACCAATCCCTCATATCCGGTTCTGTTCCCCGCCCTTGGAAAAAAGGGGTGGTCAAGCCACTCATGAAAAAGTCGAACAAACCTCCCTCAGACCTGACTAACCTCCGCCCGATTACCCTGCTACCCGCACTGGGTAAAATAACAGAACAGTTGGTCCACATGGAGCTAAAGACCTTCCTGGATTCCCATAACTTACTTCACCCCCAGCAATCCGGTTTCCGGTCAAAACACTCCACCGAGACGGCCCTGATCGAACTGACCGATACCATCAAAATCCTTCAAGATCAAAGGAAGAAGGCTATATTGATCCTTCTTGACCTCACGGCAGCTTTCGACACCATTTCCCACTCCATTTTGATCAATAGACTCATGGACATCGGTGTCACCAACTCTGCCCTATCTTGGATTAGTTCTTTCCTCAGTGACAGGTACCAAACTGTCACCCTCGGCCCCTACCATTCCAATGAGAAAAAGGTGTCCTGTGGAGTCCCTCAGGGTTCCATTCTGAGTCCCCTCCTCTTCAATATCTATCTTATCCCCCTTCTTACCCTCATAGAATCGTTCGGCATAACCGTCACCTCCTATGCCGACGATACTCAGCTAATCATCCCCCTAGACGACAATTCTAACACGGCTGAGCTCAATCTGAAACACTGCCTTACAGCAGTCTTCCAATGGATGGACACCAACCATCTGCGCTGCAACTCGAATAAAACCGAGATTCTTCCCATCGGAAAAAATGCCTCTTTCTGCCCTGCTTTGTGGTGGCCGGACAATTCTGCAGCTCCACCTCAAACTGTTTCATCAGCTAGGAACCTCGGGGTTCTCTTCGATTCCGAGCTCTCCTTCGATCTCCATGCTTCGACCACAGCGGGAAAATGCTTCGGCATAATAAAGTCTTTAAAGAAATTTTTCGATTTCCTCCCGCTTGACTCCAGAAAAACGGTGGCGGTAGCCCTCATACTCTCTCGAGTGGACTACTGCAATGGACTTATGGCAGGGACTAAAAAGTCCACTCTTGCCAAACTACAAAGTGTCCTGCATACTGCCGCCCGGCTTGTCTTAAAACTCCCACGAAAATCTTCAATCTCCTCAGCCCTTAAAACCTTACATTGGCTCCCCTTGCACAAGAGAATCCTCTCCAAGATTCTCATTGTAGCCTTCCGAGCCTTCAACAAATCCGGTCCCTCCTACTTGACTAGACTCTTCCCCCATTATACTCCGTGCCGCTCCCTCAGATCTTCACAAGATAACCTCATGACCCCCTCTAAATTCAACCTGAAATCTAAAGGCGGCAAAACTCTAAGCACTTTAGCTATCAAAGCCTGGAATAGTATGCCAAGGCATCTCAGGCTTCAAACAGTCGAGAAGCCATTCCGGAAGCTCCTCAAAACCTGGATTTTCAATCTTCCCGATGACTGGGCTAAAGCTGCCATCTAGCCTATCTCACTTCACTCTGTGAATTGGAAACAGGACTCATAGCGCCATGATGCTCCCTCCGGAGCGACCGTCTGCGCTTTATAAATACCTTTCCAAATTCCAAATTCAGCTCTAGCAGTAAAGAACAAAACAGGGAGTGCCAAGAGTCTCTGCCGGGCAAGCCCCACAGATAAGGCATCACCAAACTATGTTAGGAGAGGTCCCAGCTATTCACACACGTAGGGGGGAGCCAGTCACCAGCAGCAAACCGACAGCGGGCCCCCAAAGCATAGCTAGAACAGAGCCTGCCAGAAGAAGCCAAACCAAGATCCAGGCATTGAATATGTGGCGGGGTATGCCGTCAGGCTAGGTTTTGGGCCAACGCTGGTGTGGCCTAGGAAGGAAGGCACAGCACTGAGCAAGCAGAGGCCCCGATGGCGGGGGGGAAGCCCTCCCCAGCGGTGAAGGAGGTTCAAGGGTCTCAAGCTCCCCAAGGACCGGTGGGGCACTCACCACACTAGTCCACAGATTTCAG
The DNA here is from genome assembly GCF_964263255.1 of Lissotriton vulgaris. Classification (NCBI taxonomy): domain Eukaryota; kingdom Metazoa; phylum Chordata; class Amphibia; order Caudata; family Salamandridae; genus Lissotriton; species Lissotriton vulgaris. The sequence goes on along the minus strand of NC_141691.1, from coordinate 771,097,236 downwards.
CAAGGCAGGCTTTGGGTGCCTTACGTCCATCTGCTCCAAGGGCATTGTTGCAGCCACCGAGCGCCACTACAGCAGGGCTGAGGGTGGACCACAGACATACCATCTGTGTCCCCTCAATCTAGGCAAGTCTGCAATGCAGCAGGTTGCAGTCTGAAGGGGTTCCTTAGGAGCACAGCAGAAACATCTCAGGTCAAGAGGGTGGAGGGACAACCCAAAGCAGAGGCGGGCCACCCCGGGCAGATCCCAAAGCACGGGGCCGGCAAGCACCCAGGGGCCAGTGCCCGCAGTGGTCTCCAACCTCCTCAATCAACCAAAGGGGATCCAGGCAAGCCCATGGGAAGGGGGTTGGTCCCAGCGAGTCCAGGTGAACTAGGTCTCAGGCTCACCCGCGGTCCCTGTTGCAGTGGGGCCTGAGAGGCAGTGCTGGGCCCGCACCATCCCTGGTTGGCAGAAATAGCGATCCAGGCTCACAAATCACAGCAGCAGCCCCAGTCCTCCAATGCAGCAGCAAAGTGCAGTATTCACTGTAGGGGCGATGATGGAGGTGATTAAAAGATGATAAAAGGTCAACGGCACCGGAGCCTCACAAGACTGCGGCCATCTTGGAGGCGTTTGTGGCCACGCCCCCCTGATAAAGTATTAAAATGAGCCCTTGAACATTAATTTACATGTATTTATATTTCTAACTAATTTAAATTATTTGACTTATTTTAACATTATTTCCTATGTTGATACAACCTTTGGTCAATTACTTCTCCAACTGATCACAAGCAAAACATGATCCAGCAGTGCCCAGAGCCTCTTCTCTTTTCTGCCCTTCCCTCTATCCTTCCCGCTCCATCCCCAACTTGTCCGTCTCTCACCTCCCTCTTTTGTTCCGCCCACTTCATGTGCACCCCACCATCTTTCCTTCACCGTTTGCTGCATATTTTCTAGTTTCAAAGACATTAGTTTTGGCACAACATTGTCTTTCTTTTGTTCTTGTAAACCCAAACAATGGTTCACAATGGTCACAAACTTCGCTAATTTTCTAATTTGCCAACTTTACCTGGCCTCATACTTACAGAGCAAACATACGTGTGCCAACTATGTTGCACATGGATAAAGCATAGGACCCAGGGGAAAGAAACTGGCAGGTTTTACAACTAGTAGGCAAATCTCTATGGAAAGGAAAATCGTATAAGCCCTGCTCCTTCTATTATAATCTTTTGTGGTGACTACTTCCAGTTTGTGTCGGTCCAGTGAGACGTCAGGAGTCATTGCCATAAAAGGCGGAGTGCACTTGGTGTGCACCTCCAGATCACAGAACGCCAGCTTAGGTCCCAATCCATTTGTGAGCGTCCCTCAGCATACAGGAATAATTGTCTTGTGCACTGAAGTGATAAATCAAAAATGAACACGGAGGGGGGGTTGGCTCTACCAATCCATGCAAGGGACATTAACGTCTACACAACAGGACTGAGTGAAGTACACAGCCAACATACTCGACTGATCATGAGTCAGGTAGGATTTCAGTTGCTGGATATTGCTGATCAACAACTATCTCAGTAGAGTATTGTTGGCATATTGCTATTATTTCTTGGCTTACAAGCAGTGCCCCAGAGTATTCATCTTTGTGGAGCACCACAACACAAGTAAACAAGACAGACTTGGATTAGGAGATCTCCACTAATATTAATTGCTGTCCATTAAATAAGGACGTAAATTACTTAGGATATAGAAGTTGAACCCTAAGCAGTCAAATAGCACTGAGGAGAGGACCCAATCTTCTTTCTAAAAACACTGCTGAGGTTGCATAGGGAGATGTCCCACTTGTTGGTAATGAGGTGACCACCCTGATGGGATGATTTTATACTGCAGTGATGCCAAAATCCTTATTAATAGGTCTGAAATGGGATTGAAGCTGTAATGCTACTTATCTTTCTAGCGCCTTGCCCACAAAAAACAGGTGAACTAATCGGCTTTAGAACTTGAGAGGGGGAGCATTTGTCAGTAGTGAGGGCAGAATGGATGATGCACAAGATAGCTTAAAGGCTTCGGTGTAGACTTCTGATAGGAGGGGATATTTTCCACCAGAGATAGCTGGAATCTTTGCTGCCCCACACAGCTCCAGTCTCTGCTGCACAGATCCTCTCACTTATACTCATGCATCCCGGCAGCAGAGGTGTGCTGCATTTCTTCCTTCATGTTTGTTGTGTGGCAGCTGCATGCTGAATTTGTCCTCACTCCTGTACAGCACACCTAAAGAACAAGTTACTTACCTTCGGTAACGCTTTTTCTGGTAGATACAGTATCTGCCTGTGGATTCCTCACCTTGTGAATATCCCCCTTGCGCCAGCAACGTTCGGAAAATTCTTCGTAGCACGCCGCCGTGGACGACGTCATAGGAGCACGGCATCGCGCGCGACTCCGTCTGACCTCACCGACTCCTCATAAGGCCCACGTCGGCGTGATGACGTCAGTTCCGCCCTTTTTTCCGTGCCTTCGAGGCACCCGGACGGACCAACAAGTACATATATATATATACAATGTACACAGTACATGCAAACCAAAAACGATTAAAGTGCAAAACTATACAATTTCAGATATACAAAATCATAAATACATTTGCACACAAACCCAGGTATAGCAGAGTGGACAACGGGGAGGCGGGTGGGTCAGTGAGGAATCTCCTGTGGTTTTGAGATTTTTGAAGGGACTTATTAATAAGTTCCCTCCTTCTCCCTTTATTGTTCCTCATTGGGACTTGAATCTTGTGTTGACCTATCTGATGGGTTCTCCGTTTGAACCCTTGCACAAGTGTCTCATGAGGCTTCTTTCTTTTAAGGCGGTCTTCTTGGTTGCAATTACCTCGGCAAGGAGGGTAAGTGAGCTTCAGGCTCTTAGTTCCAAGCCCCCTTTCCTGTCCATCCATGCTGAAAGGGAGAAGGAGGGAACTTATTAATAAGTCCCTTCAAAAATCTCAAAACCACAGGAGATTTAAAAAGAGAGGGCTGATCCGGCAAACAGAGAAATGCCGATAAGGCCGAAAGATAACCTTTGACAGTGGCAACAGCAAACCCCTGCCGTGCCAGAGAAAGAGCAAACAACAAAATGTCAGACAAATGTGCCTTTAACTGGTCAACATCCCTCTCCCTACACCAAGAGACAAACTTAGACCACCTATACGAATAGATGGACTTGGTGGAGTCACGCCTGGCAGAAAGAATGACATCCACCACATCGTGAGGGAGAGAGAAAGAATTCAGATTGCCCCGTTCAATCTCCAGGCATGAAGGTGTAATGTCTGGAGGTGGGGGTGTAGAACCTGCCCCTCCATCTGAGAGAGGAGGTCTGCCCTGAGAGGGAGACGGAGCGGCGGGTGAGAGGAGAGGTAGAGAAGATCTGTGTACCACACCCTTCTTGGCCAATCCGGGGCGACCAATATGACTTGAGCCCGGTCTTGGCGAATCTTCCTCAGAACCCGAGGAATCAAGGGTATGGGGGGAAACACGTAAAGGAGCTGACCTCCCCAGCTCAACTGAAACGCGTCCCCCAATGCTCCTTGCATCGGATACTGGAGACTGCAGAATGACGGGCAGTGAGCATTCTCGCAAGTGGCAAACAGATCCACCCGAGGAGTTCCCCACATCTGAAAGATGTCATGAACAACCTCCCGGTGAAGCCTCCACTCGTGGTCGGCAGAGAACTGCCGACTGAGAACGTCCGCACGTACGTTCAGGACTCCGGCCAGATAATTTGCCATCAGACAAATCTGGTGGTCCTGAACCCAGGACCAGAGACGCAGAGCCTCTTTGCAAAGACACCACGACCCTACTCCTCCCTGCTTGTTGATGTACCACATCGCGGTCGTGTTGTCCGTCAGGACTTGGACCGACCGACCGCGAAGGGAAGGGAGGAAGGCCTTGAGTGCCAGACGTATGGCCCGCAATTCCAGAAGGTTGATGTGAAGCAACCTTTCCTCTGGAGACCAAAGACCCTTGACCTCCAGATCCCCCAGATGAGTACCCCACCCTAGAGTGGATGCATCCGTTATCACCGTGGCCACCAATGGTGGAAGCTGAAAAGGCTTTCCTTGTGACAGATTGCTTTCCACGCCCCACCAAGACAGATCCGCTGCAGTTTCTCTGGAGATCTTCACTGACTCCCCGAGATCTCCGTTGTGCTGATACCACTGCCTGCGGAGGCACCACTGGAGTGCCCTCATGTGCCAGCGTGCATGGTTGACCAGGAGAATGCAAGAAGCCATCAGACCGAGCAGGCGAAGGACCTTCAGGACCGGAACAACCGCTCCATTGTGAAATAAAGGAATCATTTCCTGAATGTCGCAAATCCTTTGTGGAGGAGGGAATGCACGACATACAGTAGTGTCCAGTACCGCACCTATGAACAGGTTGCGCTGGGAGGGCACAAGGTGAGATTTGGGCACGTTTATCGAAAAACCCAACCTGAACAACAGCTGCGATGTCTCTTGCAGGTGATGAAGCACCTTCTCGGGCGACTCCGCTTATATCAGCCAGACGTCCAGATATGGGAATACAGGTATCCCCGACCTCCTAAGATGTGCCGCCACCACTGCCATCACCTTGGTAAAAACTCGAGGCGCAGTAGTAAGTCCAAACGGAAGGACCGCAAACTGGTAGTGTTGCGATCCCACCGTAAAACGGAGATACTTCCTGTGCGACTTCAGGATTGGGATGTGAAAATACGCATCCTGCAAGTCGATTGACACCATCCAGTCTTCTTCCAACAGCGCTTGAAGAACCTGCCCAAGAGCGAGCATTTTGAATTTCTCCTGCTTGAGATAGAGATTCAAAATCCTGAGGTCCAGGATTGGACGTAACCTGCTATCCTTCTTGGGGATCAGGAAATACCGGGAGTAGCACCCCTGACCCCTCTCCTGCTCCGGGACCACCTCTATCGCACCTTTTTTGAACAAAGCCAGGACTTCTTCCTGCAGGCGAATAAGGTGGTCCTCCGAACAAAAACCCTGGCAAGGAGGGTAATTGGGAGGGAACTCCTGGAAAGGAAGAGCATACCCATTTTCTACGAGATTGAGAACCCAAAGATCTGATGTAACCGATTCCCAATCCCGTAGAAAATGAGTAAGCTGACCCCCCACCGGAGCCACATGATCCAAAATAGCGGATCTAGAGCTGCTTTGCTGCAGAGGGAGGGGGTTGATTATTAGAGGAAGAGGAGGAGGAGGAGGCCTGGCGTCCACGACCCCTTTGCTTTCCTCTGTAGGTTTTATACAGAGGATTCTGTCGCTGCTGCTGCTGCTGACCTTGGTTGTGGGAACGAAAAGTGGATCTGCCAAATCCCCTGAACTTCCTAGTCGCAGAGCCCCTTGTCTGAAGGCCCAAAGACCTCGCCGTAGCCCGGCTGTCCTTGAATCTCTCCAGAGCTACGTCAGCCTTCTTACCAAAGAGGCCTGTCCCATCAAATGGCAAGTCTAACAAGGTAGACTGAACATCAGAAAAATCTGAGGACTTAAGCCATGCGGCCCTTCTTGTTGCAACAGTAGAGCCCATAATCCTGGCAACAGATGTCACCGTGTCCATACCACTCTGTATAACCATACGAGTTGCAGCCTGAGTATCAGAGACCACTTCGTTAAAGTTCTTCCTATCGTCCTCTGGAAGCTTAGATGAAAGTTGTTTCACAGAGTCCATCAACGCAGGAACATATCTCCCCAATAGGCAAGTAGCATTGGTGGATTTCAAGGCCATGCTACCCGAGGAGAAAATCTTTTTAGCAGACTGGTCCAATTTTTTAGAGTCCTTGTCTGCCGGCACCTGAGGGAAAGAGCCCGCAGCCCTGCTGGAACAGGCGGCCTGCACTACCAGACTCTCCGGTGCAGGATGCGAGGAAAGAAATTCAGGGTCATCAGGAGCCACCCTGTAACGCCTTGCCACTGACCTGGAAACCGCAGGAGCAGACAAAGGTCTCTTCCAAACCTCCTTTATTGGCTCAGTCAATGCATCCGTAAAAGGAAGTGTAGGCTCTACAATTGAAGAAGGCGAATGCAAAACTTCCGTAAGGATGTTGGGCTTGTATTCAACTGTGGGCAAAGTCAAGCCTAGCAAATCTGCAGCCTTCCTAATAACAACGTGATAGGGTGCTATGTCCTTAGATGGAGTATCTGAAACAGATGGCAAACCCCACTCAGGAGAAAGTTCCAGGCCACTTGCGCTTTGGAGGTCCTCAAAACAATCCCCCTGATCTTGCAACTCTCCTTCCTCAACCTCGGAGTCCATATACTCCTTCTCCTCCAAGAGGCGTTGTGCCCTGCGCCTCGACCATTCCATGCGGACCGAAGTCGACGGATCCGGCAACGACTCCGACGGCGCCGGAGCCGACGTCGAGCGAGGAGCTTGAGGACGGGAAGCACCACGATCCGAATCACCACGAAGCCGATCCGGAGTCGGCGAAGCCGCATGCGAAGTCGACGACCTCGGCGGCGCCGTACCGAGCCAAGGAGTACAAGGCGCCGGCATAAACGGCATAAAGGGGGCCGGGGCATAAGCCTGGGGCACACCTAAATTAAAAGACAAAGGACCCATGGGACCAACAGGCGCACCAGTGGGGTACATAGCCTTCGAATAAACACCAAACATGGCGTTTAAAAACTGCGAGGGATTCTGACCTGGACCTGGAAAGGGAGGGTACGAACCCAACGGCCGCTCCGAAGGAGGCTGATCCGGCAAAGGTGCACCCTGGCCCTCTTGATCTTCAGGCTCCACAACCGGAGTCGGTGCTCGAGGAACCTCTTCTTCATGCACCGAAGAGTGGTGCGACTCCAGATCCTGATCCTGCTCCTGAACTGGAGAACCCACATGGGATTGAGCTGGAGAAGGAGACACGAAGTCCTTGTGATGTTTACGTGACTTCTTCCTCGAATCCGAAGACTCCTTGCCAGAGTGATGTCTGGAGTGATGTTTACTCCTCTTATGCTTCTTTCTCGAGGAGCTCGAAGCATGGCCCGAGGCCGACTTGGATCCGGACCTCGACCTCCCTCTGGACCTCGACCTCTCTCTGGACCTCGATCTCTCTCTGGATCTCGACCTCGCCTTGGTCCTCGAAGCCGACCTCGACTTCGACCGCGACAAGTGCCTCGACTTCGAGCGCCTGGACACCGACCTCGAAGACCTTCCGGCTTCTCTTTCCTTCACCTTCGCGAGCAGAAGCTTCGCCTCCCGCTCTCGCAAAGCCTTGGGGTTCATCTTGAAACAGGAACGACAGTTCTTAACATCGTGATCCGATCCAAGACACCACAGCCAGTCGGAATGCGGATCGGTGATCGACATCATTCGGGTACAGGAACCACATTGTTTGAAACCCGTCTTCCTCGACAACATCCTCGGCGAAGAAGTAAATCTCAACAGAGAAACTGTAACAGCTAAACAGTGATAAGATACAAAAGTATCGCAGAAGATCCCAGAAACCGTTAGCGTAGACGACGCGGAAAAAAGGGAACTGACGTCATCACGCCGACGTGGGCCTTATGAGGAGTCGGTGACGTCAGACGGAGTCGCGCGCGATGCCGTGCTCCTATGATGTCGTCCACGCCGGCGTGCTACGAAGAATTTTCCGAACGTTGCTGGCGCAAGGGGGATATTCACAAGGTGAGGAATCCACACGGCAGATGTATCTATCAGAACAAGGATGTGGTACAATGCTTCCTGCTCTCACCGGATGGAGCCTACTTTAGTAATATATTTGTGACTGTGTGCTGCAAAACGCACCACCAGCTACATACCACACCATACCACTCTCCTGCTGAATACATTTGCTACACTTTGTGTGAAGCTGGAATTTTTTTACAACCCCTTTGACTTCCGAAACAAAGGTTCATTCACCTCAGCTCCCCTTGGAATGTTTTGGGGTGAGCCTTCAAGCTGGAAAAAAGGGGGTCCCAAAATGCAAAAACTCTATGCATTTTCCATTGACTTCTTTAGGCTACTGCAAAAACTGCTTAACAGAATTACACCAAATTCGGCAGGGAGCTAGATCTTGATCCGAAGATTGTGCTTTTTGCAATTTGGTGTTAATCCTCTCAGTAGTTTTTGAGAAATTAAGGTTACAAAATAATTGTATATCTGGACAGTTGAGCCCACGAGAGCCTTGAGAGACTCTTGTAGGAGCGGCAATTTGAAAAATTGACATTTTAATTGGCCCAGAGAGCTCTCTGACTGGCTGCTAGCAACATGAGAAATATGTTGCTGGCAGCCATTACAGGGCTCAAGGACTTAGGGCCATATGTATGAAGCAAATTCGCATTCGCAAAGGCCGAAATTCGCAGAATTTCGGCCTTTGCGAATGCGAATTAGCAAAATGATATGTATGAAGTAAAATGTGGTGCAAAATAAGGAATCGCAAAATTTGTGATTCCTTATTTTGCAATTGCATTTAAGGAATCGCAAATTTTGCGATTCTTTAAATGCAATGTATGAAGCCAAAAAAATGTGCAAAATGCCCTTAAGGAATCGCAAATTACGACCAACTTCTAGTTGGTGCTAATTTGCGATTTCCTTGAAAAATGCACATTTCAGCATTTTTCAAAGTGCCATGTGACGCACATACATGCCCTTAGGGCAAGTATGTGCGTCATATGTGCACCCATGCATATTTCAGGGGTGCAACAGGGTGTCCTTTGGACACCTCTGCACCCTTGAAATTATTCTCAATTTGCGATTTTCAAATTGCGAATCGCAAAATTGAGAATACCTTCCCATTCATTCCTATGGGCCTCTTGGCCCATAGAAATGAATGGGAAAGTATTCCTTAATTGCGATTCGCAATTTGCTAATCGCAATTAAGGAATACTAAGAATACGTTAATAAAAAGCCAATTTATACATATATACCAATTTGAGATTCTGAAATACTGATTTCTTAAAAATCGCTATTTCAGAATCGCAAATCGGTACCTTCATACATATGGCCCTTAGTCCCGTGTCCTGAAATAAAAAGGAAGAAAATTGTATAAGGGGGCAGGGTAGCGATACCCTGACCCCTAGCTATGGAAGAACCTGGAGAGACGTCCTGTGAGGCCTAAAATAGAATTGTCAAAAAATCCCATGGAAAAAATGGCCGACAGGCCACACTTATTATGTTTGTGCCCCGGTGCTGCATTCATGAAGAGGTTCATTGGCCTCCTCCCGAGCCTGCAGAGATTCCGGGGAGCCCACCCCCAGAGGCTGTAATCTGAGCCAACCCCTGATGCTGAAATTTGTATATATTTTGAGGGGGAGGACACACCTCAAAAGGCCTCATGGAGCCTGGGGTCAAAATATAAGAAAATGGTGAGGGGGCCACGCTGCCCTCCTCCCCAAGCCTCAAAAGGCCCCTGGGGGGCACATCCCAGGTCCTAAATGCAGGGCTGGTCCTAGAACTTCTGGGGCCCGAGCGAAAGGGAAGATGTGAGGCCCCTCTAATTTGCATGTAACATCCAGTTGTGGCCAGCATGACTCGCAAGTGGAGGGGGTCTTGCAGGGGTTCGCACAGGAGGCTAATTTAAAAATAAAATAAACTTACATTTCCAGGACTCGAGTCATCTCGGCTCCTGACCTACTCTCCTGCTTTCCTGCCTCTGGCAGGAACAGGAAGCAGGCAGTCTCCCTCCCCTAAGCCAATCACAACGCTCCAATGGCAGCATTGTGATTGGTCGGGACGCCGACCATCCAGCCGCCTATGGGGAGGCCATTTTCTCCATGTAGGGTGCATTGCAGCCTACATGGAGAAAGGCCAGAGTGGGTATGACTGGTTTCGTCGGCCCTGAAGGGCCGACCAAACAGTCAGCGCCCTTGCCAGTGGGCAAGGCACTCCTCCCCTGCCCTAAAGCAGACCCGCCCGACCCCAACCAAACCCTTCTTTCTCGCTCTTCTGCTTTCTCGCAGTGCGAGAAGCAGAAACATAAAATGGTAGTTTTAGCATTTTGTGTTTCTGCTTCCCTCACTGTGAGAAAGGAGTGGGGCGACGCTCCTCTGCCCTAGTGGAGGAGCCGCCCTTGGTAACATCACAAGAAGTGACATCACAGAAAGTAACATCGCAGGACTATTGGTCATATTTGGCATCCCTGAAGAGACCTAACGTGATATCAGTAACGGACAAAAAGATAAATATACAAATGAAATAAGTCCATATATTTTAAAGCTGTATTAAATGGATTACGTTTGTCACATTGGATGGAAAAGCTAGGTGTAGGTCTCACAAATCTGTATATCATTTACTTCTTGTTAACTGATTGTTTTCAGATGATTGCAAGATACAATTTTCAGTTCTGCCTCATAAAGGGGGGAGATCCCGACGAGGTAATGAGGGGCAGGATCATAAAAAATATATAATGACACAAGAGAAAACCTCTCACACCATGGATATAATTGCAAATTTCAAATGGCTCCCTTATCTTTCTGAGCCACTATTGTGCTACCTTAGGATGACATTAATACTTTAATTTGTTTTAACGTAAACCTTCTCACCAGTATCTCACACGCACATGCAAAGAGACGTAGGACAATCTTTTTTGTGTGTGGGCTCTTTACTCGCCGGAATTATGTTAAGTGCAAAAACACAACACATATAGTACAACATTACAAGACACCATTGCAAACAAATAAAGATTGTACATAAATAAAACTTTTAAAAAAAGACTTAGAACAGCAGAGACGGCTAAATCATACATTGACTTGAAGGTATGCTTCAGATTCAATGGGTTTTCAAATCAACGTTTTTGATTTGGTGTTTAAACTGTAGGAAGTAGAAGCGGCTGCCTTTAGCGCTGGTGGAGCCCTGTGCGACAATATTGGTGCCCTCCAGTGACTCACTCTGCCACAGATTCCCTCACTACCACCTTTTAACAGTGCCCCTCAAGTCTCCATAACCAAATTCTCGTTCAGATGCATTTAGTGTAAGGTGTCTGAGAACTTTATATCACACATTACACAGAGACAATCATATATAAAATCACAATAGGTAATGTTACATAAGACAAAGGACTAGGAGTCACATGGCAATCATACTAGTAGGCAGTGTAGTTTAATAGTGATTGATCTGGAGAAACACAAACTCTGAATTTAGAACATAATACCATGGTTGGAAGTTCTCTTTAATAACCAGAATTGATTTCTGTCCAAATGAACACTTTTTGCAACATTAGGATAATCAAAGACTGGGGAAAAAACCATAACGCTGTAATTTATACCTTGCAGTTTGCATGCTGCTCTTAGATGACAGTTAATAGCTCATTGTTCTATGTTAGGATTTAGACTTATAAACTGCAAGTAACAATAGGATCTCTCTGACAAAAGCAGTAACCCACTGACCTATTTACATTTTTAGGACTTAGTGATCTGCATGGTACATGTTCTTTGCAGCAGGCACATTAACCCTCTGCGCTACTTTTCCACAAGTCAAAACTTCCACTTGACAAAACTCCATCTCTCTCTAGGAAGAACATTAATCAGCGGAGTTATCATGACAATTTTATTGTTTTGAAAATTGCTGGAGGCCAGGAAGGAGGCAGCAAGTGTTTTTAGAAACATAATATACTCGCAAAGAAGGCGCCGCCACCCGAAGTCAGCGCTCAGTCCGATCTCATCGGTCGCACCGCCCTAGAGCCTCCTGCTCAAGGGTCCTGTGACCTCAATGACAGAGTCACTGACGCTCTAGGATGTGCTGCTTCATAGGCCTGCCCAAAAGACTCGAGGTGAGCTTCAATTGGGGTTGTAGTGGAGAGGCCTTCAGGTTAACCCACACTTGCCACCGCTATGGTCCACCTGCTGGTGCTCAGACATCATTCTTCTAAGGTCTTTCGGGGCCTTCTAAGGTCTAGCATGTAAATGTGCTCTTTCACGAGAGAGTACTGGTGGACTGGTCATGAAGGCTGAACCTGGTTCCCCAGTTACAAATTCGGCAGCTCTGACCATAGTGCCACATCCTCTCCTCCACTGAACACCATACTGCCCCACTGAGGGAAACTCGTACTGCCTTTAACTACAACCCAATTGTGCCCCGCTATAAACACCTGGAGGCGGCTCATTTCAAATTAGGCACTAGACAAGAGCAACATGATGCCTAAAAAAAAGTGACTCGCATTACAAAAAGGAAGAAACAAGGAGTCACTTGAATTTTTGAAAAAGGCAGTATTATTCACCGAGAAGCAAAAGGGAATGGTCTTTCACATGACAATACAGTTAAAACAGCACTGTACAGAGCAGATCATGTGACAACCCAGTGGCACTTGGTGCAAGGTGCTATATACAATTGGTGATAGTGAAGGTGCAAGTGCTAAAGTGAACAGCATGATCGACGCATGAACTAAAGTATTTACATCAAATAATTGCTCCACAAAAACAAGTTGTAATCACTTAAAACAAGATTGTGAAAATTTGAACAGGAGCACAGAACGTGATATGCGTCATATGATTCAAGCTGTAAAGTCGTCGGCGTTTCGATCCCCTTTAGTCGGGATCGTCATCAGGACAGGGTTGTCGATGGAATCAGTGCTGTGGGCGAGAGAAGGGCAATTTGAGCGGAGGACCGAGGACTGGGGCATGGAGAGGGGTGGGTAGGTGGGTGGGTGAGTGATCAGGTATAAGTATCAGAACAGTGAAAGTCTAGATGTGGATGTGGCGTGATGGGGGTGGGGGCCGGAGCGGGGAGTAGTTGGAGTGTTGATTAGGGGTGACTAAGGTGAGTGTCAATGTCAAGAGATATTTGGACAATTGGAATAATATAATTAGCAATTAAAGCAATAGTGTAAAGGTGACTAACTAGTGCGAGGTAAGAAATGAGTGGTGAGGGAGTGCAGAGGTGGCGGAAAGGGGAAAACTTACAGTGATACCCAGGCAGGGCGGGGTGGGTAGCTGAAGTTCAAGCGGTCGCTCAAAGGTCGAAAGCTGCGGGGGAGCAAGGGGGTTGGGGGGGGTTACGAAAAACTGATCAAGTTCAGGATGTAGGCTAGATGGAAAAACCACGATTAAGTGGAGTTACCTGATCGTTGATTGTATCTGATCAGCGGGCGGGACTTGCTGCGCCTACGGGGAGGAAAAGTACTGGGAGTAAGAGAGAGCCGGCGGCGTCAGAGACCGTTAAGTAACCTCATACTCCGAGTGTGCGGGAACTGGGCTTACCTGAATGAATCAGGGCGGCGGAAGGCAATTGGGGCTCTTCTGGTGGGGGGCTGCGAGCAGTTAATGCTGGAGCTAACTGAGCAGTTATGAAGCCTACATATAAATGAGGAAGTCAAAGGCTGGGGGCGGAGTACGGTCAGCGCGGGAGGCGGGGTAGGGGGCGTGTCGCGATGTTACCGAGGTAACATTGGCAAACAGGAAGTGGCGAGGTAGAAGAAACTCAGGGTGTTTCGGATTGTTGTCAGGGCAACACTGACAGACAGGACGCAAAGGAAGGGCGTGATAGAAGGGGAGGTCTGCTTGGATCGAGAAGACCCATCAGTGTTCAGTGATGTCATTTGAGATGTCATCAGTGATGTCATCAGTGATGTCACTGACCATGTCATGAATGATGTAATATGTGACATCATTAGCAGTGGATTGCAGGTCCGCGATATATAGTTAGTGCAACTAACTATATATGGAATTTCAATGGTTTTGTGCGAATAAAATAAGGTTTTGTAAATGCTAATCCCTAACTATATATGGTCTATAACCTATGGTTTTTTCAGTGAATTTTCAAGGTTTTGTAAATGCAAATTCCTAACTATATATGGTCTATAACCTATGTTTTTTTCAGTGAATTTCATTGGTTTTTTAAAAGCTAATATCTATAGCTGTAAAATATATTCTTTATTACGTGACGTATCACGTAGCCCGTGAGACGCCTCATGATGCATCGCATAACCGTGACGTATCGTCTCTGCAGCGCAAACAAAACCGCAATCGCAATTTTTTTTTTCTTTTGCCCCGCGGGGAACTTTAATAGCCCCCTCATCAATCCTAGGGGTTCAGGAGGAGTCTACCTTACCCCTTTCCTTCATTTACACCTTTTTTTTTTCCACCTCTTGTCTCTCGATCCCACAGAGAGACAAGATGGCGGCCGCTCCAGACTGTTTACAATGTTAACAGCCAATCAGCTTCACCTCAGACTCCCGTTACACTGCCGGTTAGCTTCCCGGTTAGCTGCCCGGTTAGCTGCCCGGTTCGCGTACCAAGACGCGTCTCTACGGCGAAAAAATCGGATTTTTTTTTTTTGGGCCCCGCGTGGCTCTATAATATCCCCCTCATCAATCCTAGGGGGTCAGAAGGGGTCTACCTTGCCCCCTTTCCTTCATTTCCCCCTTTGTTTTGGCCTCCTCTTGTCTCTCGATCCTACCGAGAGACAAGATGGCGGCCGCTCCGGACTGTTTACAATGTTGACAGCCAATCAGCTACTCCTCAGACTCCCGTTACACTGCCGGTTAGCTTCCCGGTTAGCTGCCCGGTTCGCGTACCAAGACGCGTCTCTGCGGCGAAAAAATCGGAATTGTTTTTTTTTTTTTTTTGGGGCCCCGCGTCGCTCTATAATATCCCCCTCATCAATCCAAGGGGGTCAGAAGGGGTCTACCTTGCCCCCTTTCCTTCATTTCCCCCTTTGTTTTGGCCTCCTCTTGTCTCTCGATCCTACCGAGAGACAAGATGGCGGCTGCTCCGGACTGTTTAGAATGTTGACAGACACGGGAGAGCCAATCAGCTTCGCATCCCAAAGTTCCGTTACGCGAAAAGTATGCGAACCGGAGCGCTGCCCGGAGCGCTGTTACAGACATATATCTTTTTTTGAACGTTAATTTCTCAAAATACACTGAAGCACATATATTGAGACCTAGCAAAGGCACATCGGGCTAACAGTCCCTACAATTTTGCCAAGTTTCGTGCAAATCCATTCAGCCGTTCGAGCTAAAAGTGAGGCCAACCGCCCTATGGAAAAATGAATGGGAAAAACGCGTTTTGGGACCCCCCGTTTTTCTCGGCCCCCCCTTGACAACCCCCCCCCCCCCCAAATTTTCAGGGGCTGCTCAGAAACAAAATGTGCCATTTTCCTGAAAATTTCAGCCAATTCCGTCCACAAACGCCAACGTTATCAGACATAGAATTTTCAAAAGTTCCATAGAGAAAAAATCCTAACTATATATACCTACTGGCTATCGCCAGTAGATAATATATATATATATATATCTATATATATATATATATATATAGATATATATATATATATATTAAAGCTCTAGGGTGCCCTCAGGCGAGGCAGCACTGCAGCAGCGGCTTTCGGCAGGTAAAGCCCACCTCAACACTCCGGTAATTGTCTTCAGCTCTCAAGTCTGGGGTTCTTCAGCCTGATGCGTTTCAGAGCCTATCGCTCGTCATCAGAGGCTCGACATGAGTGCATCCGTTCTGACACTCCCACCATTTCGATCGATTGACAGCTGAATGTGGATGTCCTGAGGCGGAAGCCGGGACTGTTTGTGAGCGTGTGTTCTGACGGCGATTTTGTCACTTTGATTTTAATTGCACCTGCACATGCCTTCGTTTTAGCTTCTGTCTGCTAAATTTTAAAATTGTACTCTCGTGCTCCCTGCGCTGGCATTTACCTGCCTGTAACTCGATCTGCTCTCCTAGAAGTGTGTTCTCCTCCACTGCAGACGACTAGGTGCTGCTTGGGGTCACTTCAGGCGCCATCTTGAGTGAGGCGAGGAGCAGGCGAGCGGTCTAGTGCTCGGCCCCTCCCGCCCCCACAGGCATAAAAACCCAGACACTCTCCCACATTCATCGATTGACAGCTGAATGTGGATGTCCTGAGGTGGAAGCCGGGACTGTTTGTGAGTGTGTGTTCTGGCGGCGATTTTATCACTTTGATTTTAATTGCACCTCCACATGCCTTCATTTTAGCTTCTGTCTGCTAAATTTTAAAATTGTACTCTCGCGCTCCCTGCGCTGGCATTTACCTGCCTGTGACTCGATCTGCTCTCCTAGAAGTGTGTTCTCCCCCACTGCAGACGACTAGGTGCTGCTTGGGGTCACTTTAGGTGCCATCTTGAGTGAGGCGAGGAGCAGGAGAGCGGTCTAGTGCTCGGCCCCTCCCACCCCACAGGCATAAAAACCCAGACACTCTCCCGCATTCATCGATTGACAGCTGAATGTGGATGTTCTGAGGCGAAGCCGGGACTGTTTGTGAGCGTGTGTTCTGACGGCGATTTTGTCACTTTGATTTTAATTGCACCTGCACATGCCTTCGTTTTAGCTTCTGTCTGCTAAATTTTAAAATTGTACTCTCGCGCTCCCTGCGCTGGCATTTACCTGCCTGTAACTCGATCTGCTCTCCTCGAAGTGTGTTCTCCTCCACTGCAGACGACTAGGTGCTGCTTGGGGTCACTTCAGGCGCCATCTTGAGTGCGGCGAGGAGCAGGCGAGCGGTCTAGTGCTCTGCCCCTCCCGCCCCCACAGGCATAAAATGGCTCCCCTGACCCGGAAGTGCAGCAGACGAGCGCAGGGCGCACGCCGGCGGCGCGCCCATCCGCGACCGGCCGTGACCCAGGACCATAAACCCTGGCCCTGTTGTAACGTACACATCTGCGCTGCTCCTTGCTCTTCAAGGTAACTGGCTCCTCAGCCCTCTGGCGCTTGAATGCATCCACGCCCTGGGCATTTCTGTCCCTTTTTCTCCCCCTCTTGCCACTACCTTGCTCAGGCCCCAGCCTGCCGCTCGTCCTGTGCACATCCCCCTCCCTCTTCCCGTCCTCCCACCGTGGCCTCTGCCTACCTCCTGAACACCCGCTCAGCGGGCAGGCACCAGTTGGAACTTTTTCATCTCCTTGACACTGAGTCCCCCGACCTTTTGTTCCTCACGGAAACTTGGTTTTCTGCTGATTCCCTGCCCGATGTTCTAGCCGCGCTCCCTGACTCCTACTATGCCCTCCGGGCTGACCGCCCAGATGGGAAAGTTGGCGGGGGTTTGGCTATGATCATCCGCTCTAATCTTCAGTTCCAACCCTTGTCCCATTCCCCCATACCTCATGTCCACATGCTAGTTGCCCGCTCGGTGAACCTTTTGTCACCCCTCACTCTAGTTCTCTTATACCGCCCCCCCCCAAACTATGTCTCACTTTGCGCCTGCTCTCCAGGAGCTGCTGGCCACCCTTGTGGTCAATAACTCGTCCGTTCTTCTATTGGGAGATTTTAACTATTGGCCTAGAGACCCCAGGGAAGATCAGACCTCTAAAGACTTCTCTGACTCTCTTCGCTGTTTTAATTTCACTTCCCATATTCCCATATTCACGCCCCCACCCATATCCACCCATATCCATGGTCACATCCTTGGAAATTTCTCCCATCACCATCCTTCCTTGCACCTGGTCGGATCACTCGCTTATCTCCTTTTTCATTGATCTTGCAGTCACCAATCAGCCTCCTCTGCCCAAAAATGTCCTAGCACAGAACTGGAACAGGGTGGACTTTAAGTCTCTTCTTTCTTCCTTGGCTACCTCTCTTCCTGACTTATCTGATTTGTCTCTCGACCTCCAAGTTGACGTCGTTAACACCTGGCTGTCCACCTCCTGTAACCTGGTCGCCCCCCTCAGGAGGGTCAAGGCTTGTCGTCGCCACAAAGCCAATAAATGGTTCTCTAGTGATCTTAAGGCCCTCAAATTGGCTCTTAGACAGTCTGAGCGCCAGTGGAGGCGCAATTACTGCCCCCTCTTGAGAGATCGACACAGGTCTCTCTTAAAAAATTATAAAAGAGCTATTCTTTCAGCCAAATCAGAATACTTCTCTAAAAAATTCCTACTAGCGACTAACAAATCCAAGGAGATGTTTTCCATTGCCCACAATCTGGCTGCCTCCGACAGAGTCAACCCCAACCCTGTCTCTTCCCAAACCCTCTTTCTTTCTTTGAACTACTTTTTCCTTGAGAAGATTGCTAACATCAAACAAAATATCTCTTTGCCATCTTCTCCCCTCCCCTCCCCTTCCCTTCCCTTCCCTTCCCTTCCTCCTTTGTCTTCCTCATTTGAATCATTTTTCACCTATCTCGAAGGAATCTTTCCTTGCCCTGCTTAGGAAGGTCAAGTCAGGGTCCCCTGCTGACTGCGGACCGGCTCGCATTCTAAGGGAGCTATTCTCTGGCTGCCCGACCCCCCCTTATCCCTTCTCAATGCATCCATCTTGCAGGGTATAGTCCCGCTCTCCTTTAAAACGGCCACAGTCATTCCCATTTTAAAATAACCCGGTTCAGACCCTTCTATCCCTGCTAACTTCAGGCCCATTTCCCTCCTTCCCTTTTTAGCCACGATCCTAGAGAGCCACATCACCTCTTGCCTATCAGCCTACATCGAGGACAATCATCTCTTGGCCTCTCATCAAGCAGGCTTCCGTCCGGTCCATTCTACCGAAACTGTGGTTTTGTCTGTCTTGGACGAACTGAAGAGCAAGGCGGATTCCAACTCTCCCCAAGCCTTAGTGCTCCTTGATTTGTCCGCTGCTTTTGACACGGTCGACCACTCCATCCTCGACCGTGTCAGGGCAGCGGGCATTCAGGGCACTGCTTTCACCTGGATTGCCTCTTTTCTCCAAGGCCGTTCACAAGCTGTCCGTCTCTCTGGCTTCTCTGCCCCCCCTCGTTTGGTGTCCTGCGGGGTCCCCCAGGGTTCCTCCCTCTCCCCATTTATTTTCAATCTCTATATCTATCCCCTTATTATTTCTCTCCTCAATATGGAGGTCTCCGTATACAATTACGCAGACGACCTTCAGCTTGTTTTTGATCTTTCCTCTCCCTCTGATTCCCTCCTTAAATTTCAGACCACACTTATTTTTATTTTTAACTGGATGAATCAAAACCACCTCAAGCTTAACCCGGACAAAACGGGGGTGGTCCTGACGGGCGGTTCCACCAGCCCTTGGACCTCTGCCTTCTGGCCTTCCATTCTTGGTGCTCCCCCGGTTCCCTCTGACTCAGTAAAAACCTTGGGAATCAAAATTAGCCAGGACCTCTCCATGCGCCCCCAGGTCAGCTCCGTTGTCTCTTCCTGCTTTTTGTCCCTCAGGGTTATCCGAAAGATTTCTCGCTTCTTTTCCCTCGACGCACTCAAAACTATTGTTTTGGCCATGATTCTCTCACGCGTGGACTACGGGAACTGCCTCTACGTGGGTATCCCTGCCTACGAGCTGCGACGCCTCCAGATCATCCAAAATCAGGCCGCTCGTCTCATTCACCATCTTCCCAGGTACCACCACACCACTCCGCTACTTAAATCCCTTCATTGGCTACCCATCTTGCAGCGAACTCTCTTCCAGATGGGCTGCATAGTGTTCATGGCCAGCGCCCGCACAGCGCCTATCTTCATCAACTCCATGATCACCCACTATCTCCTCTGCCGTGATCTCCGATCTTCTAGCCAGCTTCTACTCAGTGTTCCCCGCTTCCGCAAGTCCAGAGTAGGTGGCACCAGGTTTTCCACTCTTGCCCCCCGTTTCTGGAACAGCCTTCCTCTCATCATCAGGTCCATTACTGAGTATCTACCTTTCCGTAAGGCACTCAAAA
The DNA here is from genome assembly GCF_964263255.1 of Lissotriton vulgaris. Classification (NCBI taxonomy): domain Eukaryota; kingdom Metazoa; phylum Chordata; class Amphibia; order Caudata; family Salamandridae; genus Lissotriton; species Lissotriton vulgaris. The sequence continues at coordinate 771,077,707 of NC_141691.1, read as the reverse complement.
CTCATCTGTTTGCTCAAGCCTTTGCTACCCAGTAATCCCCTTCTGTTTCACTTCACCCGCCTCTGTCAACTACTCAGCGCCAGGAAGCCACTTGGTCACAGTGCGCTCTATAAATACTTTCAACTTTCAACTTTGATTTATACTCAATGGCCCTCAGATTGGCGCACAATGTCTTGTGGGATTTGCAGTCCGTATTTATTCCCTGGATGGGTGCTTGAATTTACAGCTGATACAATACAATACAAAAGCCCCGGATGGGCCCCAGGATGTGAAGCGTCCATTGATCCCTTTAGCCGCTGCTTCACAGGTGGGCTCAGCAGCATTCATTCATATCTTACTGAATGCATGGGTTAGTGAGTAAACTGTGTGAATGTCTGTATCCTTCTGTTGGTGTGTAAGCAGCTGCATTGGTTTGCGAATAGCTACATGAGTGTCTACATGGGTTATTTATTGGTTGTCTGAGTATCTGTATGGGTGTCTGAGTGTTTGTGTGGGTGGGGTGTCTGTGACTATGCATAGATGTGGAAGTGGGTGATTCATTGGGTACATGGTTTCAAGAGTGCATCTGTGATGGCCTGTATGGGTGGGTGAATATGTGTATGGGTGTATTAGTGGGTGAATGTATAGCTCAGTGGTACATGTGTGAGTAACTACATATGTGAAAGGCATTATATATGTGCGTTGGAGTATATAAATGGCTATAAGTGAAAGTGTGTGATTGTGAGAGTGGCTGTATGGATGAGTGTGTGCTTGTATCAGTGATTGTGTACGAGTGTACGAATGCACTAGTATTTGTATGAGTAATTGAGCTGGTGTGTGTAACTGTATAGGTGATTAAATGACATTGTGATTAATTATTTGCATGACTGACTAGGTGTGTGAGTACCTCTATGGATGAGTGGTGGTGTGTGAGTGACTATATAGGTGTATGAGTGCATATGATTGTCCTGTACTGAGTGACAATAAGTATGAGTGACTGTACGGGTGAGTGAATGGATGTGTGTGTAAATCTAAGAATCAGTGAGTGGGTATGTAGTTATTGGTGTTGGAGTGTCTATGGTTTTGAGAATGGCAGTTTGTAACTTAGAGAGGGTGTATCAAAGGTTATATTAAGGTGTGAGAAGATGCATCAAATTATCACATGGATGATGTCATCAGTGATGTCATTTGAGAGGTTATCAGTGATGTCACTGACCATGTCATTTGTGATGTAATATGTGACGTCATCAGCAGTTCATTGCTGGGGCGCGAGTTATAGTTAGTTGAACTGGACACAGGAGATTCCGATTTCTGCTTGGCAACACCGCATTTGGTTTGGTGGCGCCCTCCACCACTCTTTAACGGCGGTTCGATTGGGTCCTTTGTCCATCCCAGGCGCTTCGTGGCCTGTTTTGGCTTGATTTACCCCACACCCCAATGCCGCAGCAGTTCCTGTTGGTGTGTTGAGGACCCTTTATACCTCTGTTGTAGAGGGTTATAAGGGTCTTGGTTCTATATGTTTCCCGCCACATACAGGGTGGGGCCCCTGGTGAGGCGGCGCATCCAGTTGGACCTGGCGGGATGAAGCTGAGTCTCATCATGGTCAATGCGGTTATGGGCAGCGTCCCCGGGATAAGGATGATATGCCTTATTGGCTTGTCGAGAAATTTGACCAACAGGAGGCAGTATTTCCTAATAAGACTCCTGTGGAGAAACACGGGAATCTTACTATTAGTTTGCCTAAAGACTTAGTGCCGGATGTGACTGATTGTGCTACATGGTGTATGATTTTAGCGGCGGTCTATGCTAAGAGCTTCGGCACTCCGTCCATGGCTGTCCTACCCTCTGTCATTAAACGTGTTCAGGATGAGCACGGACAGGAGGCGGCGGTTGAATTGGGAATGAGACTCGTTGGAGTGTTTGACGAAGTTTCCGATCTGGTCCTTGCTAATGTTAAGGGAGATGCGCTAAGCTTCCAGGTGTCTAATGCTTTGCCCGATGTCCCCGATGCTGAGAAACCCCGTCAGTTACCGAAAATTATTACGGCAGCTTATAAGACCATTGGCTGTAATAGTTTGGGTGTTAAGCCTTTTGCCAAAGCAGCACAGAAGCAAACTCAGGCGGCAAAGTCTGATAAAGATGATCACCCCTTTGTTCCAAAACAGAATTGGAATAAGAATAGAAAACAGGGGAAACAGCAACAGAAACAGGTGTCCCGTCCCACTTCGCCAGTACCTGCGTCTACTGAGCGCACATATGAATTGCGCGACTGCGCTACTATTAAGTCACCTGATCGTTTTCAGGTTGTTGATCAACATTCTCTTCGCTCTTTGCAGAATACATCGATCTCATCCACCGGTGGAGGAGACGGTGGCAGAGGACGGGGTGCCAAACAAGAGCAACCCCGCAAAACAGACGGTAAAGGCAAGCAGGACGACTCTAAATGTCAAAGACCCCAGTTTCAGAAAAAGAAAGTTGCGCTTTAACAGCGAGATATGCCACGGATAGTGAGACCACAGCTTCGGAACCTGACGTGGGCGCTGACGCTACTAGACAGCATGGGGGAAATTACCATAGTGCGGGAAGCATTGCTTCCACTTCTGAAGGTGACAGCAACTGACACGTTTGTTGTTGTTGATAACGGCTGACACTAGAGTTGGCTCCCCCTAAAAGATTTTATGAAATAGTCCTTTTAATTGAAGGTGACATACAATGTATAATAAAAGGGGTATTTTGGGAGAATCTGACTACTGCCTATGACATTTTGTTGGCGGAGGCCGACTAGCCCCCAACTTTCATTTTAGCAGCTCCACAAGGGGAGGAGGTAATCCTCCCTAGTTTCGCGCACACTATGCCGAAAGAGCAAGCTCTGCATTTTGCAGAAGATTGGGCTAAGGTGCTTGCGCCGGCTTTGTACCGTACTCACTCTAGATGGGACAAATTTTCCCCCACACATGAGATACCATTGCGGTCTATGCCACAGCCTCAACCCCAATAACCCATGCGGCGTGAGGCAAAAGCTCCCGTGGCGGAAATCCTTGAACAATTGGAATATCAAGGTGTAATTGAAACGTGTGTGTCTCCAATGAATAACCCTCTTTTTACTGTGACTAAGCCTGATGGCTCCTACTGTTTAGTATTGGATTACCAGCATTTGCACTCTCATTGGTGGACTTGCGCAGTACAGAACACTCACAGTTCTGCCCTTGTGGATAGTCTTGTGCGTAAAAGGTTTAAAACCACACTTGGCATATCCAATGTTTTTTTCGGCCATAACCTGTCCTCTCTTAGTAGTCAATGGACAGCTTTTACCTGCGGTGGCAAACAAGGGCAATTCAGAAGGTTGGCTATGGGCTATAAAAACAGTCCAGGCGCCTTTGCCGCCCGCATAGTCTCTCTTTTGGAGAGACTCGACATAGATGCATGTTCGTATGTGGATGACATTTATCTCACAGACGACGAATTATGACTGCATATGTGTCGCGTTGACCGCATAATTTGTCAGTTTGCGGACTTCAGTTACAAATTCAACTTTGCCAAATCTCATATTGCAGAGTACACAGTGTTGTTCCTGGGCTATGAGCTCAACAATGAAGGTCAAGGTTTAGCACCTCACTTCCTGGAGAAATACGCACAACTGTGCGCTCCTACAACACTGAAGAAACTATAGTCTTTACTGAGCTTTTTAAACTTCGGGCGTATTTACATCCCCAGCGTATCAAGCCTCTTTACGCTTTGGTACAACCTACTTTTTCCAAATCATGCAGGCTGCCTGACCATTCAGCCATCTTTCAATCTTTGCAGGATGATCTTATAGAATCTAAATTCTTATTGACTCGTGATAAACACAACAACCTGGTGATAAGAATCGTACCTGGGGCGGTGGGTTTCACGTACCTGACTTTTAATAAGGATGACTCAGTCCCTATCACTTACAAGTCACACTTGTACACTTCGGCTGAGCTGCGGTTTTCTACTGTGGAAAAAGTTTTGACAGCAGTGCAAATGGCGATTCTGAAGGAACATGCACTATCGCAGGGAAAACAAATGTTGGTTGGTACTCCGTATCCTGCCTTGGAGGCAGTGACGAAAGCCAGTGTACCAAGTTCAAAAGCTTTGCACCCAAGGTGGATACAATGGGCCACGTCGTTGGCATCTCCGGATGTCACGTTCATTTTTGACTCCTCTTTGCAGACTCAGGAGTATTTGGAGTATGAATTCGTTCAACCCACTCCCCTGACCATGCACCAGCTGGAGGATTTCCATTGTATCATTGAAACTGACGGTTCGGCGCAACCGGTGACATGTTCAAAACACGCTGTGGGGTGGTGGAGAAGCAGACAAGGATGCGCGAGTATCTGTTTAAGTGGTTTTATTGTCAACAAGATGTTATGGGGATAAAGTCTGTAGGTGATAGAGTCTTTCCAACAAAAGTCTTTACACAGAGGTTAAGCACTCTTTCTGGTGCAAGGAATTCTGGTACTTGTAGTACGGTTTCAGCGCTTCTCTTATACTTCTAGCGATGTTGGGATCTTGAGCGCTAGGGTAGGTGGCCGTCGCTCGTCGATACCAAAAAGGAGAGAAGAAACAAAAGAACCCTGTAAGGGGGTGGTTCGCAATCTACAGCTTTTGGCGCAGGAAATCAGGGGAAGTGTGGGGAACTGTCACCTCTACCGTCACCAGTGTTTCATGCCTTGCGCTGCCTTATTACGCTGAAGACGGCCCGGCTCTAGGTCTCCCGCTTTTTCCCCGCCCCTAGATCCCTCCAGTGCGCGGCCCCAGACCGAGGAAATATGCCCCGTACCTTGTGGAGCCACGTCCCTCCAGGGCTGTGGCTCGAGTTGTCGCGTTGCCAGGTAGGGTCTGGCTGCCCGTCTGTTCCGTCCTCGGGTCCTGCTCTGCTCCGGTTCTTCTCTTCGGGTGACGAGTCTGTTTGCTCCCCGTGAAGGCTTCCTGCTTTGTCCCACGGCAACACCGAGTATGTCCAGGCAAGCGTCCTCTCCTCGCGTTCTCCGTCCGTTGGTCCCAGTGAACGACTGCTTCTTCCGGCGGCTTCCCATTTGAAGATCTCCGCCCCACGTGACCTGTTCAACACCTCTGGGAAGGCCGACGCCTTAAAGGGCCAGCACTCCCCGGGCAAGCTCTGTAAATACATGAGAGGAGACGGGGAAACTTAATGGGGAAAACGTTCCAATGCAGGGGTTCCGGACTGCTCATCCTGCTCATCCTCACACACGCTTATTCTTTGGGCTGCACAATAGTGGTCGGTAGTATGGTAAATGGTAAATTCAAGTCTGATGTTGTGCATACAAAGACATTAGGGGACTGTACCGCCCAATTGGCAGAGCTACGTGCTCTACTGCTTGCATTGGAGTATGCTGATCCTGGTGTGACTACTCTTATCATAAGTGACTCTTACTAATATGTTCAGTCTTACAATGACAATTTATTCTTTTGGACTCAAAATTAATATTGTGAATCCTAGGGTAGCCCAATAAAACACAAGATGATCTGGGTTTGAGTGGCTGAGCTTAAAGAACGGCTGCCACTCGTGTTTGTAATTCATACATTTGGTCACCAGCATGTCGGAGTTCACGCTGTTGGCAACAGTCTCGCTAATGAGGCAGCGAAATCAGCAGTAGCGACATATTTGGTTGCAGCAGTTACACGTTCCAAAAGTAAGATTGATGATGACATCTTGGCAGCTATTGCCACAACAGAGAAGGGAAGTAACTACCCTAGAGGTTTCCCTTCAAAATATTCTTATCACTTAAGTCCTGATAAAGTTCCTTATGTGAGAATTAACGACGTTGGTGACAGATTGATTCCCAACGTGGACCGCAGGCCCACACTGATTACACCGGCTCACGAGGGTATGGCCTCTGCACATGCCGGCGTCTCAGCTACTGTATCACTTTTACAACAGCGTTACTAGTGTTGCAGATTGTACAAACGAATGCATGAATATGTCCTTCATTGTGACATTTGCCAGCAGATTAAACCTTCAAGTGCAGCACGCCCCCCCAGACACTGTTACACATATCTAATAAACCACTGGGTTGTGTTTATTTAGATCACTCTGGTCCTTTCTCCTCTGATACTGCGTATAAGTACACCTTAGTTGTAGTTGATTTTTGCACGCGCTTTGTGTGGGTGTGGCCCCAAAGGAGTGCTGATTCTTGAACTGTCATGAGGGATTTGTGTGTCTTTGTGGGAATTTTTGCGTGTGGTACCTTCCACTCGGACCAGGGTCCAGCGTTCGCCTCTAAGGCATACAAGGATGCCATGCGTTCATTGGGGGTCCAAGTCAAATTTTCGTCTCCGTACCGGCCTGAGGGCAATAGTGTTGTGGAGCGGATGAACCGTGACTTAAAGCAATCCTTGACAGCTAGAGTTTTAGGTACAGGCCGGAATTGGCTATCCCACCTCAATAGCGTTCAGCATGCACTTAAGAATCTCCCTAGAAGGTCTCTGGGTCGGCGGACCCCTTACAAAATGCTCTTTGGTATCAAAATGTTTGTTTCAGACCTTGAGGGTCTAGACCAGGCGGCGTCTGCTGCTCCCTTTGACGTAGATGAACTTGTGCTGTTTTCCAGAATCTACAAAAGACCCGAGACAGTCTAGCAAAGGAACATTTGCCCTCCACATCTGATGCTGCATTGCAGATTCTGGTAGTTGGATGGCTACCCCAAGAAGGTGAACTGGTCTGAGAGAAGGTCGAGAACAAGAAGGAGTTTGGCCCCTAGTATCGTGCTCCGGTTCCTGTACTTGGCATGCAGGGCACAAGAACAGTCATTTTACCTCCCCTTCCTGGTCGAAATGAAAGCAGGTACATCTCCTTTGACAATGTCGAACTACACAGAGTGGCAGATTCTTCTTAGAATGATACTTGTGGTCTCTCGTCCAGCGATGCTGAGAAACTCTGTTTTAACCCCGGCACCTACCACCAGGGCTGATGTTGCCATTGAGATGAATGAATACAGTTACGAATCCTTTATTAAATCCACCGGCTGGTGATCCTCTTGATGATTCTTGAGTACACTTACCCCACAGATTTATCGATGCCCGATTTGCAGACCTGTGTGGCTAATTAGTCACATTTTTCATTTGACACTGACTCTAACACATAAAAGCCACCCTCAAAAGTTTCTATTTTTGCTGTATGGTTTAGAAAACATTTTTTGATTCCCCCCATAACTTACATTTGGCAGGTACTATTTTTGATTTTTTTATTCATGTCAATTAGATTTGTGGTATATTTATTTCGTCTAATGAATGGACACTATGTTAAAGAAAGATCTACAATTTGAATGATTGATGGAACTTCAGCACCCCATTCCTCATCACAACATTATGAAGAGGGGCCAGACTTTTGTGAATATCACTGCTTGGCCTGCCTTAGATGGGATTGTATGGGATGCTGTCAAATTTCAGATTCATGGGCCCACAGAGGTTATTAATGTCCCTAATGTACTTCGTGTCTCAATGGGTGATGTGGTTAAACAAAATATACGGTCTGATAATTGGGACGTCCAAGCCGTAGAGGCTCTATTTTCTGATTTGAAATATTATGCTGCCTTTGATGCTGAAGATTTGGGTGGGCCCAAATCTTGTATTTAGACTGCAAATTATTTAGACTCTGCAAATTATGCTGATTGCTGATTTGTTTTATTACCACACTATGTTAATCGTTTTCTGCAAAAAACAAACACATTTAGGAATGTGGTTAATTATACACAATGGGAACATTGTCCGGCTCTTGTTGAAGGCAGCTCCAAAACTCTTTTGAAAACGTTTTCCTACTTTACTGATTTTAATCAATCAAACCCTGATGCATTTTATTTTAAGATGACTGAGAAGTCCTCTTCCAAAGTTAGACTTACCCACACTAAATTATTATATTCAAAGTCCTTTTTCGACCAATTGGTTTAAAAAACATTTTTTGATTCCCCCCTGGACTTAAATTTGGCTGGTACTATTTTGGATTTTTTTATTCATGTCAATTAGATTTGTGGTATATTTCTTTTGACTTATGAATGGACACTATATTAAAGAAAGATCTACAATTAGAATGATTGATGGAACTTTAGCACCCCACTCCTCATCACAACATTATGAAGAGGGACCAGACTTTTGTGAATAGCACTGCTTGGCCTGTCGTAGATGGGATTGTATGGGATGCTGTGAAATTTCAGATTCATGGGCCCACAGAGGTTATTAATGTCCCTAATGTACTTCGTGTCTCAATGGGCGATGTGGTTAAACAAAATATACGGTCTGATGATTGGGACGTCCAAGCCGTAGAGGCTCTAGTTTCTGATTTGAAATATTATGCTGCCTTTGATGCTGAAGATTTGGGTGGGCCCAAATCTTGTATTTAGACTGCAAATTATTTAGACTCTGCAAATTATGCTGATTGCTGATTTGTTTTATTACCACACTATGTTAATCGTTTTCTGCACAAAACAAACACATTTAGGAATGTGGTTAATTATACACAATGGGAACATTGTGTCAGGATTCACCGAGTAGCCACTGTAGCTCCCTCAAGACTGTTGGTCAGCTCCCTGTCCTGGCCCCGTTCCGCACGATCTAATGTGTGGTTTCCTTGTTCCTCTGGCAGACTGAGATATGCCAGAGGTAATCTGAGTCATTGAACTAAAGAACTGTTGAGTCTGTATATAGCTCCCCTCCCTAAGATGGCCGCTCAATGTTCCATTTACTGTACTCGATAGATGCGCCCTCTAGTGGACTTCTGGAAGGCGCGCGCTCCTAACTGCGCACTTCAACGAAGATTCCGTTCGAGAAGCTTGTTCTTGTCGCTGCTCCGCGTCAACAATTCATGATGGGAGAATAACAGCAATTTTCTTAGACATTCCAAGTATCATAGTACTAGAGTTTTCAGAGACTTTTATGAGAGAAATCCTTGTCGTGCGCTCTCACTGCTCAGAGAGGCACCTCGGTCAGACGAAGCTCCCAGCCGCTGTCTCAGAGCTGTGTCAGCTGTCATCCAGATATCCTACGGCTCTTCAGGAGAAGGCGAGTGTCGAGGAAGACTAGATCAGACACAACGTAGTTGAGTATTCAGCTGAGGAGAATCTTGAACTCTACAAGTAAGGTGTTACATCTTCTCGTCAAGTCAGCAAATATCCAAACTGTATTGTCAGCACTCGCATTTCCCCCTGGACATTCCCCCTTTCGTTTTTCCTTGCCTTTCCTCCCCCTTGAACCTTCCTATATCCTTTTTGCGTGCTACGGAGATTCTGTTGAATTCTTGCTCGCACTTCTGACCCGAGGATTATCTCTGCACAGAACCCCCAAGACAAAGTCTGACGAAGGGCTTCACAGGTACTAATTCAGATTGATAGAGAGAGTGAGTGCGAGTGTAGAAATATTCTGGGTAGAAATATTAATGTTCCAATATGTCTTCACTGCAGGAAGTTCAGTTAGATAACATTCCTCAATATAGAAGAGAGGCAAATACCTGAGCAGAAACTGGTAGGACAAGTTTCATTTACCATTTAAGAATAGTCAGCACCGTGTTAGAAGGTTTGTGGTATATTCTCTGTCTCTCCTCCTTCTGTGTATTAGGCAGCTACAGAAACGACGACGAGATGAATAGCAGTCGCTGGAAGTAGGGTGCCAGTCGAAGTACAGGTATTCTCTTCTCTGTCCACTTCCCCTTTCCCTGCTGCTGGTGGTCTTGCTCGTGAAGCGAGGGTACCGGTGGAAGGGTGATCGGGACATTCATCAGTACTGCCCCTGCGAAGCGTTGGAGCACCTGGATCTCGTGACAGTTTGAAGTGCCCACGTATTTTACCTTCGCCCGGGCAGTATGGCTGAGGGAATGGACTTGAAGGAATTAGGTGCAATCTTAGTGGGGATTCAGAGAGATTTGGGAGCCGTTCGAGATGAAAACCAAAGTTTAAGATCAGAGTTAGTGGCTTCCCGTCAAGAGGCTAGGTTGTTAGCACAAAAGGTAGATGGTTTAGCTATGGGGAATCCCGTACAGAGTTCAGCTGTTCCAGTCACTAGTGGTGCCGCTGTGGATCCAAAATCTGTAGCTCAGGTAATTCATTCGGTATCCCCGTTGATCCCATTGGCAACTCCTGAAAGGTTTACGGGAGATCCTCAAAAGGCTCAATATTTTTTGACCCAATGTTCCCTTAACTTCATGTGCCGACCCACATTGTTCCCGGACGCCCAATCTAGGGTAGCATTTATCCTGTCATATTTAAGTGGAGATGCTGCCAATTGGGCCATGCCTTTAGTTAGTGAGGATGATCCTTTGCTTAGTGACTTCTCTAAATTTAAGGCTGAGTTTCCTAGAATTTTTGATCGGAGAAGGATATCTCAGGCCACCGATAACGAATTATTGGAGCTTCGTCAGGGATCTAAAGATTTGATTACTTACCTCACACAGTTTAATAAATTGATCCTGGAAACTAACTGGCCAGAAGAAAAGAGAGCTGCCTTGTTCTATCGTGGCTTAAGAGATGAAATCAAGGACACCCTGGCTCAGATTCCTAATAGGCCCACCGAATTGTCAGCTTTGGTAGATTTGGTTTTGGAATTGGATTTTCGGAACTCAGAACGCAAGGGTGAGAAGAAGAAAGATTGGAAGATAAATTTCCCGCGCTTTGACAGAGCGAAGAGTGAAAAAGGACCCGACGGGAATTCGGAGTCGGAACCCATGCAAATTGGGACAGTTCGAGGTCCTTTGAGCAATGAAGAAAAAGAACAACGGAGGCAAAAGAAGTTGTGCTTGTATTGTGGTACTGCCGGCCATTTTGTAAAGGATTGTTTGAAGCGCCCCAAGACTCCGTTTAAGGGAAACGAGGTGAACCGCCAGTAGACGGAGTCGCTCTGGTGGTGAAAGAAGATAAGACGACTCCAAAATCACATTTGATTTTAAATACACTACAGACCATGACTCTTCATGTAATCCTTCATGTAACCATGCAATTCCGTGAACATCAGATTTTTGGAGTGGCCATTATGCTCGACTCCGGGGCCACTGGAAACTTCTGTGATATCCGCTATGCTAAACAGATGGGAATTAAAGCAATCGCAAAAGATCATCCAGAGCCTGTACGTGCTGTAGATGGGACAAATTTGACCTCCGGACCAATTACTAGTCACACAGAAGAATTGGAAATTACTCAAGGAGATGGACATCGGGAAGTGTTGCAGTTCAACTTAATCGATGCCCCACAATTTCAATTGATCCTGGGACTGCCATGGTTAACCCTCCACAACCCGACTATAGATTGGGAAAACCGGACAGTCAGTCTGCATTCAGAGTTTTGCCTGTCCCACTGTTACGGTACAAAGAATATTGAGAAGGAACCTACGCCATCTATGCTGTTGTCGTTTGGCGGACAGTCCATTGGAGCGATAGTGACGGAAGAAATTCCTCCAGAGTACCGAGAACTCCAGACGGTGTTCAGTGAACAGGAAGCTGAAGTGTTGCCACCCCACCGTGCTTATGATTGCACCATCGACTTGGAACCGGGAGCAGTTCTTCCTTGTAGTCGAATTTATGCGTTGACTGAAGCTGAAAATGTCCATTTAAAAGAATACCTGGATCGATATCTTGCAAATGGATTTATCCGGCCATCTCAGTCCCCAGTTTCCTCACCACTGTTCTTCATACCGAAGAAGCAAGAAGGTAGTCTAAGAACTTGCATAGACTATCGTGCATTAAATCAGGTCACCATTAAAAATAGGTACCCATTGCCGTTGATTTCCGTTCTTTTGGATCAGATTAAGGAAGCACAAATTTTCACCAAACTGGATTTGCGAGGAGCTTATCACTTGGTTCGAATGAAAGAAGGGCATGAGTGGAAGACCGCCTTTCGAACCAAGTTTGGTCTTTTTGAGTATTGTGTCATGCCATTCGGCCTTTGTAATGCTCCTGCAGTGTTTCAACACTTTATCAACGACATAATGAGTGATTTAATGGATAAGATTGCCATCATCTACCTGGATGATATCTTGATTTACTCGCAGAACCCTCAGGAACACACCCAGCATGTACGTTTGGTCCTAGAGCGATTGCAAGCGAATCAGCTATTTGTTAAATTGGAAAAGTGTGTTTTTCATGTGTCACAAGTGGAGTTTTTGGGATTCGTTATTTCACCTCAAGGAGTTACCATGGATCCAGGAAAAGTACAAGCAGTGGAAGATTGGCCAGCCCCCAAGAATGTGAAAGAAATTCAAAGATTTCTGGGATTTGCCAATTTCTATCGGCGATTTATTCAAGGATTTTCGCAATTGATAACTCCCATCACGGGTCTCTTGAAGAAAGGAGTAAAATTTGAATGGACAGATGAGTCAAATTCCGCTTTCCTGAGTCTGAAGAAACAATTCACTTCTGCCCCCGTCCTTCTGCACGCGGATCCTGCGGAACCATTTTATGTGGAAGCCGATGCTTCAGATCAGGCCATCGGGGGAGTCCTCTCTCAATGCCATCCAAAGACTGGACAGTTGCATCCCGTGGCGTACCGCTCCAGAAAATTGAACTCTGCTGAAATAAATTATACCATCACGGAGAAAGAGTTATTGGCAGTAAAGGATGCTTTTGAGGACTGGAGGCACTATCTGTTGGGGGCACGACACACAGTCACCGTCTATTCCGATCACAAGAATCTGCAGTTTTTAAAGACGGCTAAGACCTTGACTCCTCGTCAGTTGCGCTGGTCCCTTTACTTTGCAGACTTCGACTTCGTGATTACATACCGACCTGGCCCCAAGAACGGGAAAGCAGATGCGCTGTCTCGATTACAGACCGAAGAATCTGAGCATACAGTAGAAGCGAAACCAATCATTCCAGAAACAAAGATCGTGGGGGCACTTACGTTGGACAATTTCAAAGAAGAGGTCCGTAAGAGTTTAACCACAGAAGAAATTCAACAGTGGGTGCTACAAGGAGAAGAACGCCAGTGTCGACAGCAGTTACCCTATGTCAAAGAAGCCTTATACCTTCCAACCCTTGAGCTCCAAGAAAAGGCTTTGCGAAACTGTCATGACCATCCTCTAGCGGGTCACAAAGGAATTGCTAAGACTCAAGAATTGGTGCAACGTTATTTTTGGTGGCCTGGAATGTCCGATCAGATCAAAAAGTATGTTCAGTCTTGCGAGTCTTGTGCTCGGAGTAAACCCACTAGACAGGCTCCCCAAGGGTTGTTACAGCCTTTGCCCACTCCCCCTTCTCCTTGGCATACTATTTCCTTAGATCTCATCGTAGACCTACCGTTGAGCAAAGGATTTGATACCATACTGGTGGTGGTAGATACATTCACGAAAATGAGTCATTTCGTCCCCTTGTCAGGAATTCCCACTGCAGTCCAATTAGCTAGAGTATTCAGTGAAAATATTGTAAAAATTCATGGTGTCCCTAAGATAGTGGTCTCAGACCGAGGTCCCCAATTTATTTCCCACTTCTGGAAGGCCTTCCTAAAAGGGATGGGGATAGAGGGTAGACTGTCCACTAGTTACCACCCAGAATCCGATGGGCAAACAGAGAGGACCAATCAAGAATTAGAACAGTACTTGAGGTTATTTCTATTGGATCAGGGTGGGGAATGGTCCGAAAAGCTGTGGATGGCAGAGTTTGCTTGCAATAATGCGAAGAGTGCATCTACTGGTTACTCTCCGTTTTATTTGAACTTTGGTAGACATCCTAACTTTATGGTTTTACAAGAGGAGTTAGATGTCCCCGCAGCCAAGAGGGCCCTTTTAGATTTGAGTTCTTTGCACAAATCAGCTGAAAAGAATCTAGAGAAAGCTAAGGCGTCCTATAAAAAGTTTGCAGATTCACATAGGAAAAGGTCCCCACAGTACCAAGAAGGAGATCAGGTGTGGTTGTCCACTAAAAATTTACATTTGAAGGGAAAACAGAAAGTTCCAGCCTAGATTTGTGGGTCCTTATACAGTAGAAAAGGTGTTAGGACCAGTTACTGTAAAACTGAAACTCCCGGCCAAGATAGGTGTACATCCAGTTTTCCATGTATCCTTGCTGAAAAAGGTTCAATCACCTATACGGCTTACAAAACCTCCTGATCCACTTAACGTTCAAGGGCACACAGAATATGAGGTTAAGGATATTTTAGATTCCAAGTACGTAAAAGGTAAATTGAAATATTTAGTGGATTGGAAAGGGTTTGGGAACCTGTCAGCAACCTTCATGCTGCCCAACTGTTAAAACGTTTTCACTCCAGGTTTCCACACAAACCAGGACCGATGAATCGGTCCTTGAGAGGGGGTACTGTCAGGATTCACCGAGTAGCCACTGTAGCTCCCTCAAGACTCTTGGTCAGCTCCCTGTCCTGGCCCCGTTCCGCACGATCTAATGTGTGGTTTCCTTGTTCCTCTGGCAGACTGAGATATGCCAGAGGTAATCTGAGTCATTGAACTAAAGAACTGTTGAGTCTGTATATAGCTCCCCTCCCTAAGATGGCCGCTCAATGTTCCATTTACTGTACTCGATAGATGCGCCCTCTAGTGGACTTCTGGAAGGCGCGCGCTCCTAACTGCGCACTTCAACGAAGATTCCGTTCGAGAAGCTTGTTCTTGTCGCTGCTCCGCGTCAACAATTCATGACGGGAGAATAACAGCAATTTTCTTAGACATTCCAAGTATCATAGTACTAGAGTTTTCAGAGACTTTTATGAGAGAAATCCTTGTCGTGCGCTCTCACTGCTCAGAGAGGCACCTCGGTCAGACGAAGCTCCCAGCCGCTGTCTCAGAGCTGTGTCAGCTGTCATCCAGATACCCTACGGCTCTTCAGGAGAAGGCGAGTGTCGAGGAAGACTAGATCAGACACAACGTAGTTGAGTATTCAGCTGAGGAGAATCTTGAACTCTACAAGTAAGGTGTTACATCTTCTCGTCAAGTCAGCAAATATCCAAACTGTATTGTCAGCACTCGCATTTCCCCCTGGACATTCCCCCTTGCGTTTTTCCTTGCCTTTCCTCCCCCTTGAACCTTCCTATATCCTTTTTGTGTGCTACGGAGATTCTGTTGAATTCTTGCTCGCACTTCTGACCCGAGGATTATCTCTGCACAGAACCCCCAAGACAAAGTCTGACGAAGGGCTTCACAGGTACTAATTCAGATTGATAGAGAGAGTGAGTGCGAGTGTAGAAATATTCTGGGTAGAAATATTAATGTTCGTATATGTCTTCACTGCGGGAAGTTCAGTCAGATAACATTCCTTAATATAGAAGAGAGGCAAATACCTGAGCAGAAACTGGTAGGACAAGTTTCATTTACCATTTAAGAATAGTCAGCACCGTGTTAGAAGGTTTGTGGTATATTCTCTGTCTCTCCCCCTTCTGTGTATTAGGCACCTACAGAAACGACGGCGAGATGAATAGCAGTCGCTGGAAGTAGGGTGCCAGTCGAAGTACAGGTATTCTCTTCTCTGTCCACTTCCCCTTTCCCTGCTGCTGGTGGTCTTGCTCGTGAAGCGAGGGTACCGGTGGAAGGGTGATCGGGACATTCGTCAGTACTGCCCCTGCGAAGCGTTGGAGCACCTGGATCTCGTGACACATTGTCCGGCTCCTGTTGAAGGCAGCTCCAAAACTCTTTTGAAAAAGTTTTCCTACTTTACTGATTTTAATCAATCCAACCCTGATGCGTTTTATTTTAAGATGACTGAGAAGTCCTCTTCCAAAGTTAGACTTACCCACACTAAATTATTATATTCAAAGTCCTTTATCGCCCAATTGGCAATAGGAGGGTAGGAGCTGTGGAAAGATACGATTGATCTTAAATCTGTTTGGGGTTCTATAAATTGGCAAGTGCAAGGCACTGAGGCTTTGCATCGTGCATGTCTCATCCCGAACCATATGTTGTTTCTGAACTCGACTATTTCACAAACCACCTGATTTGGATTGGCTACGTCTAAAAAATTAAATGCTCCCTCTATTCCTGTTTTGGGGGAATACCCCAATTGGATCAATCACACCAGTAGGTCCCTTAGTGATTTACAGACTCTGCTACTAAATTCGTCCTTTAACATTTCCAGTTTGGATTCCCGAGGCTGGTTAATATGGCAAAAAAGTGCAGATTCATGTCAGCACCGTTTTCTGTAGGCAAGCTATGTCAAAACTGGCTCAAACACTCCACTTTAGCGTCAGTTAAGCTTCATATGTCTACATTGACTGACAATGTCGATTTGAATGACTTTGTGAAAGGTCCTGCAGCAGGCAGGTCCAAAAGATGGATTTATGCTGTGTTGAACAAAGTTTGGAAACTGTCCCAAATTGAAGCTGCTTCTAGGTTAAGAGCTATTGATTAAGCAAATTTAGAAAAAGTGATTGCAGTTGTAGGTAATAGCATTTACACACTTTCTTCCCGAATTTACACATTAGATAATAGTGTTTCTTCTATTGTTGATATTGTGCAAGATGAAGTCTTAGTTTTGTACCATGGTCAAAATCAATTGCGTTCTATTATGCAGTTTGCATGGACTTTACAAACGTTAAAGGCTGGGAAAGTGCCTTGGTACTACATGAACACTTCCTCACTATTTTCACCATTTAATCTGACTGTTAAACAACAATTTATGTCAATGAAAGATGCAACATTTTCACAATTGCACATTGAAAAGTTACAACCTTTACCATTTTCAGTGGCCGAAACCAATTCTGCTGTTTGGCTTATCCATGGGTTAATAACTTTACCTTTCCCTCTGTTTAAATTTGAAGCTTGCCTGACATTATGCCATAGGCAGATATAAACCATTAGGTAGCACATATCTCCATAGTTACACCTCTCTGCAACACAGGCCTGTGGCGCTTACTGGAGATACCTGGTGGGCTAGTTAGCCCCCAGGGGCCCTCAGGATTGAAGGGGACTTAATTCCCCAACTTAAAACGCGCCACAGGGTGTGTTTGCACACATGTCACCTCAGGCCCTGACCCTCCCTTCACCACTGAGCAAACACGCCGTGTGACACGTTTTAAGTTGGGGATAACGTCCCCTTAAATCCTGAGGGTCCATGGGGTCCAACTAGTCCACCAGGTACCTCCAGTAAGCGCAACAGAGCTGCGTTGAAGAGAGGTATAAAAAGGGGCGTAGCCTGGACCACCATTCTGCAACGCAGCCCTGTGGCGCTTACTGGAGGTACCTGGTGGGCTAGCTGGCCCCCAGGAACGCCCAGTATTGAAGGGGAATTAATTCCCCAACTTAAAATGCTTCACAGGGCGCGTTTGCAGAGTGTTGCTGAGTGGGGGCGGGGCTTCCAGGACCCCATCCCCCAGGACCTCACACTTATTTTTTTAATTTTGAAAAATATGGAAGGGAGCCGCGTGGCCCCCCTCCCAAGGCCATATTTGGCCCCGGGGACCCCATCCCCCAGAGCATGGCCAGTGTTTTAAAAAAAAGATTATTTGGAGGGGGGCTTTGTTGCCCCCTCCTCAGGCCATTTATGGCCCCGGGGACCCCATCCCGAGGGGCCGGCTTTTGTGTGTCTTTTTTCTTAATTAAATATATTTTATTATGAGGTGCCACGTGGCCCTCCTCCCTGGCCACTTCTGACCCCATCCCCCGGGGGCCTGGCCTCTCGTTGGGGACCGTGCGGGGAGCCCCAATGCCCCCACGGTCCCCGCCGGCTCCCCGCATCTTGCGGGAGCCACTATTGCTTTTCCACATGGGGAGCTGCTGACATGCAGCTCCCCGTGTGGAAAAGCAATGTGGTTTGGATTTTGGAAGAGAGAGCAGGTTTGGCTCTTGCCCTGCCATAGCAAACAGGAGTGTCCCGGGGGTGTTCACCCTGGGACACTGCAGGAGCCAGCCCTGGGGAATGGCGGTCCCCAGGTCCATCACAGGCTCCAGGAGCGGGGCCGCATGGCCCCCCTCCCACCATTGGCAAAGCCTCTGGGAGGTGGTGGTCCGCGGGGCTTGGGGTTCCATAACGGACTCCCACATTTAAATATTAGTGCCCTGGGGAGGTGGCGGTCCCCGGGGCGTGTGGGGGGGCTCGAGCCCCCCCACACAGGTTATTTAAATTGAAAAAAAACAAGCCCTGGGTGGTGGCGGTCCCCGGGATTTGGGGGGACTTGGAGACCCCCAACATTAGAAAAACAAACCCCGGGGTGGTGGTCCCCAGGGCTGTGGGGGGCATTGTGCCTCCCGCATATATTTAAGAAAAGTCTCGGGGTGGCAGTCCCCGGGGCTTTCGAGGGTCCCCCTGGGCCCTCGCAATTAGATTTCCCCATGCACCTGGGACTTGGCCCACCTGGGGGCTAAATAATAGCGAAGCACTTTGTTTTGTAAATTTGGACGGTTCTTTAAAAAAAATGCTTTTTTGGGACCCCTTGAGCAGGCCTAGGGGTCAGGGGGGTTCTAACCTGCCCCCTTTTCTTGTTTTTTGTGTTTGTTTTCCCTGCTTTCTTGTGCCTTTGTTACCGAGGCACAAGATGGCTGCCAACACTTCCTGGTTTGGAGTGTTTACAGCCAATTAGAATAAAGCTTGTGATCAGGAGGGTGCACGGATCCACTGCACCTCTAAATATTGAACTTTTATTTTTTGATTTTCTCAGCAACTACTGAACAGATTTACACCATTTAAAAAAAGGTCTCTTTCTGAACCAAGGGCTACCTTTTTGCCAAATGTGGTAATTCCGTTGAGCAGTTTCGGCTGTAACCGTGCCTAAGTTTCCGATGGGAAATTCATTTTCCGACCTCTATTTTTTAAATTTCTCAATAACTACTGAACGGATTTACTCCATGTAAAAAAAAATTCTCTTTCTGAACCAATGGCTACCTTTTTGCCAAATTTTGTGTAATTCCATTTAGCAGTTCGGGCTGTAGCTTTGTCTGAATTTTCCTATGGGAATTAACATGGAGAAAACATGTTTTGGACCCCCATTTTTTCTCTGCCCCCGCTTGCCGAATCACCCCAAATCTTTCAAGATAGGAGCTGACCGGACCGCCCCATTAGTTGTGAAAATATCGCGAAGATCATCAACCGGCGCCAAAGGAATTGGGAAAAGAAAAATGCTTTTTGAATATAAACAAGGCCAGTAGCTAAACAAGGCCAGTAGCTACTATATATATATATATATATATATATATATATATATATATATATATATATATATATATATATATATATATATATATATATATTCACAACGCCAAAATCCCCCAATCCTTGGGTTTTTCCAAATGAGAGCACTCCAAGTCAATATAGCGTATGTTCGCCAAGTTTATTCACCAGAACCTTCTCAGCAAAATCAGTCTACAAACGCGTTTCGGCGTTGCCGCCTTCGTCAGTGTAAACTGACATTGATTTTGAAAATAATTTTAAACAAACACCGTGATAGACATAGGTCACGTGTTTTCATCAAAAATAAGCATCAACATAGAAAAAGGTACATTAGGTAATTAATTCATTACTTTCACGGCGGCCATCTTGTAACGGCTAATCGGCTCATTATAGTTTATACATTCAATAATGCAATAGGAGCACTAGTACATATCAGAGTATTGGTTTGGTTTAAATCTCAACATAATCACACCTGAAATTGCGTTTCATCAATTCCTAGTACCCTATGCTCATTATTCGTATTCAGATGGCACCTGTGCCGAAAGTACCTTGGCACGTGATGTTCACTACCAACTCTCGATGAACATCACGAAAGGTTCACAGTGTCTTAGTCCATCAAAAGACAAACCACAGTTAATAAAGTATTATACAATCTAGCCCTGAATGGGCATTATAATGTACTTTTAAACATTCAAGCAATTACTATTTGAAATTATCACTGTGATTCATCAATAAACAAAATAGAAATTAAATGTATGGTGACGGGACAAACTTCTCTGTATGTGTAAAAGGGGCTATATACACGTCTATTTTTCCAGGTTTATAAGAAAGAAGATAAGGAGACTAGAAGGGATTATTTAGATGTGAGTCCACATCTCTTCTTCATTATTCATCCCTCCCGGGGTCTTGGTCTGTAACTGGATAATAAATCTTGATTCTAAAGTTCTCAGTTTCTTTATCCAGTTGCCCCCTCTTTCTGTTCTGACTAGTTGGTCCAGGATGAAGTAAGTCAGTAAATTGCTATTGCTGTCATGTACCTGCTCGAAATGACGGGCTACTGGGTAACTTGGATCCTTTGAGGTGATAGCCCTCATATGTTCTAGGACCCTAAGTTTAGTAGGTTTTACTGTGCTCCCTATATATCTTTTCCCACAGGGACATGTCAGACAATAGACTGTGTAGTCAGAGTTGCAATTCACCAATTTCGTTATTTTGCCCTTCTTCTTCCTGCCTGGAATATAGTATTCCTTGACCTTTTGAGAGTTTTTACAGGCCTTGCACTTCATACAAGGGAAGAAGCCTGAAACAGTTACTTTTCTCTTTCTTTTCTTTTTGTAGTGGCTATTCACTAGGTGATCTTTGAAAGAATTCCCCTTTCTATAAGTGATTAGAGGATAATCAGATATTGACTTACCGATTACAGAATCTGATTTCAAAATCTTCCAGTTTTTACGCATTATATTGAAGACTTCTGGGGATTTTTCTGAAAAATCGGTAATTAGTCTGATCTTAGTATCTGAGGGTCTGGGTTTGTCAATTAACAGGTCTTTCCTTTCCACTAGATCGCTTCTCACTTCTGCTTGGTTCAAAATTCCTCTTCCATAACCTCTCTGTGAAAATCTTTTTTTGGACTGTTCCTTGGCTCTCTCAAACTCCTGTAAGGTTGAGCAGTTGCGTTTCATTCGCAAAAACTCTCCCAAGGGGATGTTGTTAATGACACTACGGGGATGGTAGCTGCGTGAGTGCAATATAGTGTTGCCCGCCGTAGGTTTTCTATAAACGCCGGTTTGTATTCTGTCATCTTCCACATTGACCCGAAGGTCCAAGTAGAATACCTCACTTTTGCTTACATTGCTCGTGAAACTGAGATTCAAATTATTCTTGTTCAATTCTGAGATGTATTTCTCAGCCTCATTCTGTGGCCCCCGCCACACCAAGAACAAGTCATCGATGTAGCGGGTCCACAGAACAATGTTGTCCATCCACCGGTCATTTTCCCCCGCCCAGGCCACGTGCTTCTCCCACCAGCCCACGAAAAGGTTCGCGTAGCTGGGGGCGAAGCACGTGCCCATCGCGGTCCCCTGCAGTTGTAAATACAGTTTACCTGCAAACAAAAAAATGTTATTTCTTAGACAGAAGTCTGTGAGTTCCAACAACATTACGTTGTGGCTTCGGTACTTGATAGGTCTAAGTTCTAGGAAGCTTTTCATTGCCATGAGACCGTCTTCGTGTCTAATAGACGTATATAAGCTGGCAATGTCCAATGTTATTAGGATCATATCCTCTTCCCATTTCACATCCTATAATTCTCAAAAAGTCCTTCGTATCTTAAGATACGAACTGAGATCCTACACGAATGGGGCAATGAAGCTGTCGATATAGCTCGAAGTTTTCTCCAATAAACTGTCTTTAGCAGACACGATTGGTCTACCAGGAAGCCAAATTTTACTCTTGTGCACCTTTGGCAGGTGATAGAATGTTGCAATTTGAGGGAAATCGCACTTCAGGTTCTTCCAGTCTCTAAAGTCCAATATCCCTTTGTCTTTCCATTTCTCAATCAAATCATTGAAGGCTTTATCATGGCCTGCCAAAAACCCTGCTTCACAGGCTACAGGTCGTGCTGAACCAAGCGGCGCGTCTTGTATTTAGGACCCCCAAATGGCAGTCGGCCAAGCCCCTCCTTGCTAAACTGCATTGGCTCCCTATCAATCTCAGGGCAGCCTTCAAGATCGGCTGCCTAGTATTCAAGTCCCTTACTGGTCCTTCACCTAGTTTTCTGAAATCTCTTACCACCCCCTACTGCCCCCCCCGCACTCTCAGATCCTCCCATCTTCACCTCCTGGTCATCCCACCCTTCAAGCTTACAAGGATGGGAGGCCGAAGCTTCTCATATCTTGCCCCTACATTCTGGAATTCTCTTCCCTTTTCTCTCAAATCTGTCACATCACTTATCCTTTTCCGTAAGTCCCTTAAAACTTGGCTCTTCCCCCAATCTGGATAAACTCTAATCTGCCTCTCTCAGTATCCCAATCAGCGCCAGGAAACCTACGGTGATAGTGCGCTTTACAAAAACCTCCTAACATAACATAACATAACATACTTTCCGTGTATTTTGTCCTCTTTATCTCCACATAGTGTTCTTTATTGTTCAATTGGGACAGGGCCTCATCCTCATATTGACTGCGTTTCAAGATGACAATATTTCCCCCTTTGTCACTGGGTTTTATAATGATATTTTCATCTTCTTTAAGATTTTGGATCACAGCCCATTCCTCCTTACTCAGATTTTTCCTGTTGTGGTTGAAGCTTTCTGTTTGGAGATATTTCAATTCTTCAATGACTATTTCCTGAAAAGTGTCTATTCCATCATGCGGTGTCCTCGGATTGGTTTTAGATTTGATGGTCATTCCACTTTTACAACCCTGTTGCATGATTCCACAGTCCTCCAAAGTCTGTGTGGGTTGAATATCCCAATCTTGCGAGTGGCTCGTTCCAATCATAGTTTATGCCACCGCAATAGCCTGTAAATCTTTGCTTGTTATTATTGCTAAAGGGTCAGTCCCTTCAATACTTGTTCCATCATCTGCTTTAGGGTTAAGAGTGTGTACCTTCTGCAATTTTAGTTTTCTAATAAATCTAAAAAGATCTATCCGTGTCTGCGTATAATCAAATGCCGGAGTCGGACAAAAAAAAAATATATATATATATATATATATATATATATATATATATATATATATATATATATATATATATATATATATATATATATATATATATTCACTGAAAAAAACATAGGTTTCAGACATGTTATAGTTAGGAATTAGCATTTCAAAAACCTTAGAAATTCACTGAAAAAACCATAGGTTTCAGACATGTTATAGTTAGGAATTAGCATTTTAAAAAACCTTAGAGGGGCGTGGCTTGCAGCCGAGAGGAATGGCCGCACTCTAAGGCGGCTCCTGGGCCCTCTCTGCTATTTCAAGCATTGATCCTGCGCCTGTGCTCCTGTTTTGCTCCTGTACTTGGGGGTGTTGCTCCACTGACCACCTGGGCTCCTCTGGACCCTCGATCATCGCAGCTCGCTCCAGAGGCCCTGCTCTCCATCAGCCCAAAAAGGCGGCCGCGACCAGTGGCCGATACACGGCAGACTCCAGGGCCGCTATGAAAGCCTAGCTGCCTCCGATGCGACTATCCGGCCCAGTCGGGGCTTAAGAGGGCGTGCTCCCATCAATCCAGGCTGGTCCCATCCTGCTGGGCCCCACGTGTGATGGCGAAAGTGACCAGAGTCGAGCCCTCCCTGATGCCCAGGACCTTAGCTACGCGAGTCCCCGGCTTTGGGCCTACTGCCGGGGACCACCTACAAGCTGCCCAGAATGCCCGGTCCTGCCTGCGCGAACCGCGGCCTACTGTACTGCCCAGGTGGACTGCCTCTCACCACCTGGACCCTCTGCTGGTGCCACAGAGGACATTTGGGCACTCAATGAGGCCAAACTACGTGCACGGATTCGGAGCGAGCTGGGCCCTGGTTCAGAGACGTGGAGGGCAGTGCTCACCCCTCCACCTCCACAGCCTAACACGAGGTACCTGTGCCCACCCCAGCTTCTGGAGCCTGCTGGGACTGTAGTGGCTCTCACTGTGAGAGATCCTGCCCTCCCCATATTTGGGGTGCCGTCTGGACGCTGTACCCTGGTGCCGGCTGGGCGCTGCCTTGGGCCTGGCATTGGAGTCCAAAGAGCGCCCACCTTTACTCCACGCGAACCGGCGCAGCAGCGATACAACCTCTCCCGCGGATCCTGGTGCTCTGCGAAGAGAGCTGGCCCCGGTGTGTCCCCCTTCATTCCTCCTGGACAGACAAGCTGAGTCCCCCCCCCCGTGCTGAGAGCCGAAGAGTATGACCTGCACGCTATACAACTGTGAGTAGAGCACCTGCTCCCCCCTGCACTTGACTGCCTCTTTGTCTCATCTCTCCCAGCTCCCACCTGGTCCCGAGACTTTCTATAGTTATTTTCCTAACAGGTGTGGGGACTACTTACTTATCCGAGGCTGAAGGGGGCCCCCTCCAGATCGCGCACTCTTCGACCCTGTGCCACTGGGACATACTGTGCGTATTGGATTTCATGATGGCCTCTAACAAAGGAGGTAAGCCCTCCAGCCAGCGACAGATTAACAAACTCTTGTGGGGTTCTAAAGGGGAACCTGAAGATGCTAGCCCCGATATCGTATCTAAAACTGCGACTCCTCCTCCTGCAACGAGGCCCCCCACTCTGGAAGACGTGATGGAGGCGATCACTGGGGTCCGTTCCTCGCTAGAGACCCGCATAGACTCTATAAACATCGAAGTGACGCTGCTGCGTGCGGACCTCCTCAAAATGGACACTAAAGTAAAGGACATAGAAGTCAAAACCACAGCACTTATTGACGACACCTCCACCCTCCAGCAGCAGGTGGCCCAACTTCAAAAACAACAGTTGCAAATGGGGGAGCGCCTTGATGACTATGAAGGGCGCGCGAGGCGCAACAACCTCCGCATCCTAGGGGTCCCGGAGCGACTAGAAGAGCCGGCTACTGATCTCTTTGTGGAGAACTTGGTACTGCAACATCTCCAACCAAAGCAGCTGTCTAACTATTTCTCCATTGAGCGAGCGCATAGGGTACCCGGAGGCAGGCCGAAGCCGGGCGCTCCCCCGCGCCCCATCATTGCCCGAGTGTTTAACTTCCGTGACCGCAATGTCATCCTTCAGGCAGCACGTACAGGACCGCCCCTGCGCCTGGACAATGCCCAGATCACAATCTTCCCTGACTATACGATGAAAGTTCAGGCTCGTCGGCAGTTTTCTTGAAGTAAAAAAGGCACTCCGTGCTCAAACCATAAAATATTCCATGCTGTTTCCCGCTAAACTTCGCGTTGAATCGGAGGGCAAGACTTGGTTCTTTGAGTCCCCTGCTGAGGTATGGGACTGGCTTGAGGGGTGGCGTCAGCCGGCTGCCACTCAGAATCGTCGCAGACGATCGGCCGACCACTCCGGTCCAGAAACGCTACCAGGGAGGCAGGATTTATTCACGGATATTGCTCACGGAGACCAATGATGCTTTCAATCGTCTGGATCCACTCCACGGGTCGGTCAGAGGGGAGTATCCTTTGCTCTGTGACCTGCCAAATAACGCAGAGCGCTTTTACCCCAGACAGACCGCATATTGACTGATGGTACTTACTCCTGTTCTCCATGCACTTTCCTTCATGGTCTCGATACTAGGATCCGTCCAGTCCTTGTTTCATTGTGGTACCATGGGACTGTCATGGCTGTCATCATTGACTTAAGTTGCACTGGACTCCTTCCTTTTGTACTCTCTTGGCGTGACCTCTTCAGCTGCTCGCTCCTTTTCAGCTGTCAATCCGGGTCGCTGTCCAGGGACCAGCCTCATAAGATTGAGGCCTCGCACTCGGACTAGGTTCATTGGCTGATGCCCACCCCTGGTCTACTCATATCCTTTTTTGCTGGTCCAGAGACTATGGAGCGTCCTGCTCGTTTCAATGTTTCCTATACGATGTGAATGCTACTGTTGATGTAATTTGTTCTAAGATGCACTAGGCTAGAAGGGCGTGGCCACGGAGGCGAATAAGATGGCCGCCTTCGTCTGAAGCTCCGCCGTCCGGGCGGCCTAACCACGACATCCTGAGGGCATGAGCCTGCCTTAACCCCGCTCTCCACCTCCATCCTGCAGCCGTGGCGATTCGCAGCAGTTTGGTATCCGACTTGGGCTCGGGGGTGCCCTGGAGGGGATATACCGGCGGAGGAGCAGAACGCCACCCCATCGGCAACTGCTCTCCCTGCGCCCGGATCGCGGGTAAGTTCTGCGCCGGGGGCGCTTCGCCTGCTGTCCGGGGGCCGCTTGAGATGCCGGGGGCTTGAGCTCGCTCCTCGGGGGCCGACCTGGGGATTTGCCCGCGCTGGCTTAGAGGCTCCGGGCCGCACAACAGCCTTAGGGCCTGGTTCTTGGGCCGTAGCCAGGGGCTCAAGTAGCGGCAGCCCCGGGCAGAGCTCGGGAGGGGGCCGGGCCCGGGTGCTGAGAGGGGACGCCTGGACGGGGCGGGCGCACTGAGGTCCGGAGCTGCTGCGAGGCTGGGCGGCCCTGCCCCCCCTAGTGGTTCCCCCGGTGCCCCTCTACCGCGTGGAGCGGAGCGGAGGCTCAACAATCGGTGGAGCAACTGCCCTGATCCGCCATCTTCTCTGGGAGTACCGCCAGCAGCGCCGTGGGTGCTCGGTCTTCTGGAGACTGCATACTAGCCTTGCCATCGGCGAAGTGTGAGGAAAGCCCTGAATCGGTTGCCTGGCCAGTAGCGATGGGTCGGTAAACTCATCCCCTGGACGCTGGCTGCCCTGGTGACCACCGGGAACGGGATTTGGTAACCACCACTTGTTGCCTGAGGCGGCCTACACGCTGCGAGAACCTCTCCATCTGGGGCATTGCAGGAACACTACTACATTGCATTGCTCGCTTAGTGTACCTGCTCAAGGCCTCAGACCTTACCCTCCACTTGGCTTATTACTATCGCACGCTGCAGACGGATCACCGGCCAACATGGGGCAAAGAGCGTAAGCTTAGTTTTGATAAGGCCTCCCTGCTGACCACTGACACTGCCACAGGATCCACGTCGGAAGCGATGTCTCCTCCTCCGCAGGACAATACCACTACATTGGTCACGACAAAGATGACCGAAATGAGAGCTGGGTTCAAGGCACTGGACAATCGATTTGACGCGCTGGAACAAAAACTTGCCGACATGGGATCTAAAGTGCAGGCCCACGATCGCCGTCTGCACGTTGTCGAATCCCGCATCTCGGATGTTGAAGATGCGAGCTCTAAAACGTTAAAACGTCTTGAAAGAGTTGAAAAGATCTTGAAGGAGGTGGCTATAAAAAACGAGGACTTGGAGGCGTGCGGACGACGCAATAATGTTCGCATTTTGGGTGTGGCGGAATCGACCCAAACCGGCCGGATGGACGTCTTTGTGGAAAAGCTTCTCGTTGACCTGTTCAGAAGAGACCTGTTTACTGCGGGATTTGTGGTGGAGAGGGCCCACCGATCCCTGGGTCCACGACCAAAGCCGGGTCTACCGCCACGCCCTATCATCGCCAGGATCATGAACTTCAGGGACCGGGACGCAGCCCTGCGGTCTGCCCGGGAGAAGGGGGAAATACGATGGCAGAGCGACTCACTGTCCTTCTACCCAGACTTCACCATCATGGTCCAAGAGGCACGCAGGAAATACACTGGGGTGAAAGCTACTCATCGAAATCTGGGCCTTAAATATGGCATGCTTTACCCTGACTGCCTTAGAGTGGAGGTGGCCGGAAGGGCTCGCGTCTTTGACTCTCCATCGGAAGTACAAGAATTTTGTCAAACCTATAAATCCAGAGGTTCCCAGAATGCGGACAACTCCAGGGCACCGTCACCGGCTCAGGGAGACTCCCAACAAAGCGTGGATCTATTCACAGACGCTGGACATGGCTGACAATTGTACCCTTGCGCATGTTGCTACTCTCATATTTTGGACAGTTGGTGATACAACTGAAGACTCCCGTGAGTGCTTGCTACGCAAAAGTGGTTTGATAGCCCAGATGACGAGGCGTCGCTACCCCCTATGACGATCGCCGTTCTACTTGGGGAATTGCTTGTTTTCTTTATTGCAGAGGTTTCAGTTTCAATTGCGCTTTTACTGCTCATAATGTTCCATTTTACCTCCGCGCTGGGTGGAATGTTCCTCTTTGGGGGTTACAAGAGGTTGGGTGAGGGGTGGTAGTGGGGGTTTGTTTGGTTTTGTTATTTTAGAAGGTGTCCTGAAGTTTTCGCATTTACTGTTTTGGTACTGAACTGCTCATGCTATAGGTCATTTAGCCTTACCTTGTTCTCATGGCCGGATTAGGGTTGCAATCGGGCCCCTCAGAATTGTCATTGATGACCTGGAATGTTAGGGGACTGAACAACGACAGAAAGTGTAAACAGGTGTTTAATTACATAGCTAGGCACAGGATAGACATTGTCTTCCTGCAGGAGACTCATTTGACCGCTGAAGCCGCCACTAAGGTGCCCATAAGTTGGGGTACGCATCGCTTCTTTGCCCACTACAACAGGTACTCCAGGGGGGTGGCAATTTGCATCCACAAGCGACTACCCTTTAAACTAATTCACACTGTCATTGACAAAGAAGGCAGATATGTTATCATTGCGGGAACCCTCATGGGACACAGGGTAACTCTTGTTGGGGTATATGGCCCTAGCACTGACACTCCCACTTTCTTCAATGATATACAGATACAATTATTGAATTCGGATCCTGGCCTATTACTAATTGGCAGCGATTTTAATTTGCTTCTCGACTCATCAAGGGACAGCACGGCAGCCACCCCTGACACCAGGCCCCACTCACGCCCAGTCCTGCGAGATATCTGTACACACTTCTCCCTAGTGGACATCAAAGCGTTATTGCACACTGCCTCACCAGCTTATTCCCACTACACCGGGTTCCATGACACATGGACAAGAATCGACTATTGGCTGATATCCCCGGAGGTGGTTGGGTGGGTAGCAGACCTCCTTACACTGCCGCGTACACTATCAGACCATTCCCCCATAGTGCTGAGATTGCGGGTCCCCCGGGAGGGTGGTTAGGAAAGAAGGTGGCGCTTCCCTGGGAAGGCTTTATTGGACCCAGTTTTCACGGAAGAAATCATAGAGGCCATTATAGAATATTTTGACTTAAACACGGGCACGCTGGGCACCTGGGCTGCCCTCTGGGAAGGATTCAAGGCAACCATCAGGGGAGTGTGCATTGCTAAACACACTGGAATGCTGCGCGATGTACAGGCTGCCCTCTCTCGTATAGAACACGACATAGCGGTGCTGGACAAGGAACAGCTTCAACACCACACAGAGGAGAGGGAGCGCAGGCGGTTACAGCTGATGATTGAGTTTAGAGAGGAGGCGGAACGAGAACTCCGATTCATGGCTAGGGCATACACGGCTAGGCAACATGGGGAGGGCGAAAGACCGGGCAGGCTATTAGCACACCTGCTCCGTTCACCACACACCTCTTCATATATCACGGAGCTTAGAGGACCGACGGGAGACATATTACACACCACGCCTGAGATATGTGACACCTTTCTGTCTTACTACACTAATTTATACACCTCTACATTGACTGACGACGCTACTGACCGCTGGGACTACCTGAATGAGATTGCAATGGTATATTTAGATAAATGGATGATTGTTTTTTTGGCTGATCCCATACCACCGGATAGCGTAGAGGAAGCCATTGACTCCATGAATGGTTCTTCGGCCCCTGGGCTGGATGGGTTTTCAGCCGATTTCTACAAGGCCTACAAAGATCTGCTGGTTCCCCGCCTGGTAGATATGTACGCCGAGGCCCTTGAATCGGGTTGTCTGCCCCCCACTCTAAGAGACGCGGTCATCATGATGTTACCTAAGCCGGGCAAAGACACTACACTCTGTGAATCTTATCGCCCTCTATCCTTACTGAACCTCGATTACAAGATCTTAGCGAAAGTTCTTGCCATCCGACTCTCGCTCCTGATGGAATCCATAGTCTCTCCTGTCCAGTCGGGCTTTATCCTGTTAGGATCCGTGTCAGTCCCCTTTCTATGACCATGCATTACCAATCATCTGACTTGCCTGACAGGGGGATTTAAGCAATGCACGCCCCTTTCCTCTTGCTTGGTATCTTTCCTAGGTATAGGTTCCAGGTGTTGGGCGTCTTCCAGTGTGGTTCTGAGACTTTAGTGCTAATGGGCTCATAGCACTCTTGCTTATACCTTTCCTGCTCCTTATTCCCCCGTGATTTGTGTATGGTACATTCCTCCCCTCCTCCCTGTCTTCCTTGTGTACCTCATTGGCTACCTGCTCCTTCCCGTGTGAAGAGTTCGGAACTGTGTTTACTTCTGGGCCGTTGCCTGGTATCGGTTGGGGGTTCTGGGGCTCCAGTACCCCCGTTCTTCATCAGGAAACGACGGAAAGCCTTGCTCCATATACAGTCGGATTAACGCACGGCTGTGCGTTGGAACTGAGGGTCCAGCTTCCGCATCTTTTGGAGTCGCTTATCGTTGTTGTGCTGATTTGGGCACTTTCGGCGTCCGTGGAACAGAACGGAGCTGAGAAGTAGCTTTGGTGCTCCGCTCTCCTTTGTTTGGACTTCCTTTCCTAATTCCCCGTTTCTCGTGGTGATCCACGTATCTTGTAATTGACACAGGGTTTTTTTTCTGTCCTTAATTGACTTTTTCCCTCTCGTGAAACCTGAGTGAAGGGTTGGGACCAATATTTAGTTTTCCCTTTCTGGAGCTGAAACAGAGAGCAAGCCTTGCTGTTGAAAGGACCACGACCCCCCACGGGACGTCACTGGCATTCCACGCTGGTAAGGAAGTCATTGGTGTTGTATTGGGTAAGGGTATGGCATGGTCATGGTCAAAGGCGGGTGGGGTTTAGGGTATGACAGTGTAGAGTGGTAATGTTGTGCCTTGTTTTGTAGGTGCAGACACGTGGAGGGTCCTATAGAAGTAGAAGTGGTTCCCTTGTCTCTCTTCCTTGTTTTTCTTGTTTCCCCTTCCCACCCTCTCCCGGTGTTCATCTGCTTTCTCATTGTGTATTGTCCAGTGAGTGGCATATGGGCAGGGGTAGCGGATTGGGCCATACATCGCTCCTGCAGTGTCGTGGGCTTTATTGGATTGGAATCTAACATATCCCACATCGCTCCACCTCCCTCAACCTCCGCACCCTTTTCTCCGTCCTACACCGGGTTGACCCTGATACTCCGGCTGCAGCGATACTGTTGGATGCCGAAAAGGCGTTTGACTCTTTAGAGTGGCCTTTCCTCATGTCTGTGATGCGCCGCATGGGAATTCCAGAATGCTTGGTAAACACAGTGGAGTTACTGTATACTCTTCCCGTCGCCCGACTGCGCTTAAATGGTACAATCACTGCCCTGTTCCGACTGGCGCGAGGCACGCAACAGGGCTGCCCCCTGTCCCCACTGTTATACATTCTGGCAATGGACCCATTGGTCCGTCATTTCCAGGAAAGGCATTTACACCGAGGCCTCCAATTTTGCACTGGCCCACTTTTGATTTTGCTATATGCGGATGATACCATCCTCTATGTCAGGCAGCCCCAGACCAACCTAGAACCACTGCTGTTGGAAATCACCCGGTTTGGCAAATACTCTGGCCTCCGAATTAACTGGCATAAGTTGGTTATATTCCCGCTCACGCCCAGTACGGTCGAATGGCCCAACTCTTTCCCCCTAGCGTGGAGCCGGGATTCGGTGAAATACTTCGGAATCCATATACATTTGGAGACTGAATCCATTATCAGATTAAATTACGGAACTGCACTGACAGCCCTTGAGGGGCAGGTTGAGAGATGGAGTAGACTCCCATTGTCCATGGCCGACCGTGTCGCTATCATCAAAATGATCGTACTGCCGAGGTTTTTATACCTGTTCAATAATATACCTATACCCCTCACCAAAGTATTCTTCACGCAGCTCCGCTCTTTACTCCTGAAACTGGTGTGGGGCAGCAAGACCCCGCGTGTTGCTTGGCGTGTGCTGACACTCCCATATGAGCGGGGTGGGCTAGGCGTCCCAGATTTTTATCTTTATTTTTTGGTGGCGCAATGCTCTTATGCATACCCATGGTTTCACCCCGATGCCAGGATTCCGTACCTGAAACCGGAGGCCGATTTGGTGTTGCCGGGATCATTGTCCACCAACCTCCCGTCGGGCTTTTCTAGAGATCCGAGAGACATCCAAACTGTTTCATCTACGTGTTGGGCGTGGGGTAGACTGGGCCGCTTTGTTGGCATTACACAGCGTTATTCCCAGGACCTTCCGTTGCCCAACGCCACTTGGCTCCCGATAACAGGGGAAACTGTGGTGCGACAAACGTTGGCCAAGTTCCACATTGCTTCCGTCGGGGACTTGTTCCCGGACGGACATGCATTCTCCATTACGGAAGATCACCGCTTTACGGAGAGGACGTTCATGGACTCATTTGTTCTGACCAGGTTGCGCTCCTTGCTGCGCGCTTCATTCTCTTCGTACCCCCTCCCACCCGAGGAGATGGCGCCCCTCACTTTTATCATACAACACCCGTCGGAAGCACATTTGGTCTCTAAGTTGTATCAGATGTGCTGCGACCTCCTCCCCTCTCGAGACCAGGTAGTACGTACTGCTTGGGAGACAGATTTGGGATACACCATCTCCGATTTCAGCGGCACTGGTGCTGTAGGGCGACTAAAGACGTCTCTATCAATAGCAAACACAAACTTTTACACTAAGTGTTTACGTAGGTTGTACTTCACGCCAGCGCTACTCCATAGGATAGACCCATCAAGATCCCACACCTGTCCCAAATGCGGTGGACCATTTGCAGATTTCGCACACCTATCATGGACCTGCCCTGAGTTGCCTGAATACTGGTCCCGAGTACACGACACACTCGGTGACATGCTGCACTTAACTCTGGCCCCAATCCCGGAGATCATTCTCCTGGGATACGTGGCTGAATTTTCAAAGACAGTACGCAGACTGGCGGCACTGTGTTTTCTGCTAGCAAAGCGCGAAGTGGCACTGAGATGGTGTGACTGACAACGCCCGCTACATAGCTCCTGGCTCCGGAGCATGGCACGCTGCAATATTAACAGTACTGAATACTCTGCCATGGTCCCCGCCACATCCAGACCAGTCGACATTTGGGGCCCATACCGTGCATATATAGCGAGCACCATTGAGAGAAGCCAATCCACCCCTACACATGTGGTAGTCCCCGAGGGTGTTGGTTGAGAGGTGTGGGAGTACCCTGATCTTGGTCGTTTAGATTAATGCATGCTTTGTGAGATGCCCCTACCCCCCTGTCTATGCTCCTCACTGCACTGAGGAATTGAATACTGTACAGGTACTGATGGGGGAGTTGGGTGGTAGTGTTGCCTTAAAGGATTGCTGTAGATATGCTGTCCAACTGTGGGCCTTTCTCCCTATCTTGACCGTGAAATTTGAGTATGTTCGAACAATTGTACGCTTTGTATTTGTGACTGGAGTGACACCTTATGAATCACCAGTGTATATTGAAGATGTATACTTCTCTTTATTTTTGTATTTCTTTTGGAAAATAATAAATAAATTTTAAAAAAAGATGCACTAGGCTATACAATCCTGTTCACTTACAGCGAGGGCACCCTTGGCTCTCCACACACCCCATCAATGTTCGGGAGGGCGACAGGCACTCTGCCTGGTTGGGGTGGATAGTTTCAAGTCCGCAGGCAGGGGGTCAGGGAGGGGAGTTGGGTTGGGTGGGAAAGGGGTTCTAGGGTGTTCCATTCTGATTTCTTTCCTTAAATTTGTATAAAACCATTGAAATGCCCCCGTTATAATTAGTTGTACTAACTATAACTTGCGCGCCTGCAATCCACTGCTGATGATGTCACATATTACATCATTCATGACATGGTCAGTAACATCACTGATGACATCTCAAATGACATCACTGATGACATCACTGAGGACATCATCCAGTGAATGTGATTTGGTTCGTTATTTAATTATGTATTATATATATATATATATATATATATATATATATATATATATATATATATAGCAATCTGCCTTGAAGACTGAGTGGATATATAAGTGTGTGAATGGAGGATTTAGTACCAATGTGATTGACTGTGTAAGTGAGGAATTTTAAGTGTCTCACTAAATACATGGGATAGTGATTGAACTGTATGAATACCTGTATCACTCTATCTCTTGTTGTGTAAACTACTACATAAGTTGGCTACTACCTATGTGAAAGTCTACATTAGTTAATAATTAGTTAAGTGAGTATTTATATGAGATAGGGAATGAATGTGTGTGGTTGGGTGGGAGTTGTGTGACTGTCGAAAGATGTGTAAATAATTGATTTGGTAGGTATATGAGGTTAAGACTGTATGTGGAAACAGTTGTTTGGGCGAATGAATCTCTTTATGGGTGTGGTGATGAGTAAATATATTTCTTAATGATATATGTCCAACAAACTAAAAATATAAAAGGCAGTGTATGTGATAGTTATTGTATATAAATAAGTATACATAATACTCAGTGATTGTATGAGTGATATATAGATAACTGTATACTTGTAATACTGATTTTATAACACACTAAGTATGAGTTACTATCTATATGAATTAATAAAGTGGTGCTTGTATAAGTGTATAGCTAAGTAAATGCAAGTATTATCTATTGTTTGCATAAGTGAGTTGGATGTCTGCAAAAAGGAATAGGATATGTGCTGGTGTGTAATGTTGATGTAGGTATATAAGTATATTTAATAGTGTTCTATTGATCTTTGTTAGCATATATGAGTGAATCTATAGGTAAATGTTTAGATGTGTGTGTAGATGTAGGAATCATTGAGTGGGTTTTTAGAAACTTGTACTGGTGTGTCAATGTTTCAAATATGGTACTTCATATTTTATAATGTGTTAAAAGATTATGCTACTGTATGATCAAGTGTATCAGCTTTTCACATGGATGATGTCATCTGTGATGTCATTTGAGATGTCATCAGTGATGTCACTGACCATGTCATGAATGATGTAATATGTGACATCATCAGCAGTGGATTGCGGGCGTGCGAGTTATAGTTAGTACAACTAACTATAATGGGGGAATTTCAATGGTTTTATATGAGTGAAATGTCCAGCTAACTATAACACCCCTGAAACCTATGTTTTTTTTCAGTGAATGTCTAAGGTTTTTTAAATGCTAATTCCTAACTATAACTTATCTGAAACCTATGTTTTTTTCAGCTAATTTCAAAGATTTTTGAAATGCTAATTTCTAAATATTTTTTTAAAAATATTTTCTAACTACATTTTTTAAATTTTTAATTTTTAGTTTTTATTTTTTAAATTACATTCCAATTTTTTAATACATTTTTTCCATTATTATACATTGTTCATAAAATACTAAAATTTTTTTTGCTTTTTTTTATGGAGTTGCACACTGTTATCCTATGGGTAGAAATTCACTTAGCAGGTAAATAGTGTTATGGTTACCTTTTCTTACTCAGTGGTGGATCCTGGATACAGCACTGCCAAATCTCCTCTAAACAGTTGAAAGAATGCAAATTACTAAAGACGCACGGAAGCCCACGTCTTTTAAAAAAAAAAATATCGCTAGAATGCGCGGATCATACGCGCACCCCGCGATTTTTCCCCAAAAAAGAAGAAAAAAAATAGGTGCCCTGGGAGACCTTGTGGGACCCCGTGAGGAGACCTAGAGGATCAGGGTGTGTCTACCTCCCCCTTTTCACGTTTTAAACACACATTTCACAAACTTCTTCACCCTCCCTTGTACCGAGACATAAAATGGCTGCCAACTGTTTCTAGTTTCGAATGTTGACAACCAATTGAGAGCCTATTTGCCTTCAGCGTGTAAATTGGAAGGGTGCGCTTATGGTACAATGACAATAAGCGGAGTATACATATTACTTTTTTTATGGGAAGTGGGCCGCGTGGCCCCCCTCCCGTGCCCAATACCGGGGCATGGCTAATTATATATTATTATTTGATGGAGGAGGGCTGCAAAGCCCCCCTCCTGAAGCCACTTCGAGACCACTGGTTTATCCAAACTCCATCTATGTATGTACCCCGTAGGAGTTGCCTTCACTTTGCGCATGCATGTTTGTGGTAGCGCATGCGTTTTGATGTTACGCATGTGCACAATACGTCCCACCGTCTGGCTATGTACCCCTAATGTATTTCATTTTATTTGTGCATGCTCAATTACAACATGCCCAATCACAGCTCTCACACCCAGTGACATCATACTCAACCAATCATCCTTCTGCAAAGCATTTATAAGCTGCAAACCTTCTTGAACTTTTCCTATTCCGCAGTCACAGCCAATGAGAGTGTTCGTATCCACTTCTTCATAAGTGAGCACTTTTTTAAGAGTAATTGAATTAATTAATCTGAACAATCTTTAAATACCACGTAAATGCAAATTTACGTTCGATTTGGTAATGCTGTTTTTAAGCACGCTTTCCTGCTTTTTTATATCGTTAAAGTTGACTTCGTAACTTTTGTTTCTGAGCAAATCACTTAATCCTGGTGCGTTTGTTTAATTTGCCAAGCGCCCCGTGGCCGCTCCTACAGAAGTGTGCTACGTGCTGTTCAAGTGAATGCGATGTAGTTTTTCTCTTGAAAATAGTGTGTCATGTACACCATGCATGGCAAAAGTAATATTTTAACACGGTTTCCAGCTCTTATTTATCAAATAACTTGCCTTAGTTACAATGTTTCTGTGCAAATCACTTAATCCTGCCGCGTTTCTTTAATTTGCCAAGCGGCACGTGGCCGTTCCTGCAGCAGTGTGCTACGTGCTGTTCAAGTGAATGCAATGTAGTTTTTCTTGTGTAAGTAGTGCATCACGTGCCCCATGCATTGCAAAAGTAATGTTTTCGGCATAAGTGTATTTTAGCACGGTTTCCAGCTCTTATAACTTAAATATTTTGCCTTGGTAGGCGATGTTTCTGGGCAAATTACTTAATCTGGCCGCATATCATTTTTTAAGTAGTTTGTCACGTGCTCCTTCTTCCCCATGCACTGCACATGCAATTGATTGCTCAATGTTGTATTTTAGCATGCTCTCTATGTTTTTTAATAACATTAAACTTAATTTGCCCCCTGTTCTATCTCATTATAGAGATATCTCAACCATGAGACGTACGGGTTGCCACAAGCTGTCCTGCCCATACACTATACCACGTGGTGATGAACAACTGGACACACCAGATCCACTAACTGCTCTCCATATGTTATCAGCCGAAAATTGCAATGTAATTAAAGTGAGTGACCAATCTCGGCCTAACATTTGTATAATGCAATGCTATTTCCTATTTTGCTTGCCAAATATAACCTCTGATAATTGGTTTTACAAATGTTTTGATGTACATTTAAATTAATCTTGGACATATGTACGACATATACATTTTTAACTCTTTTTTCAGTTTGCAGAATGTTTGTTGCCGAGGTTGAAGAAAACTATATCCTCCTGTTCCAGCTGATTACACAGATGTCTCAAATATGGCATTTACTAGTTGTCCGAAGCTATCTACATTCACAAATTTTTAACGGACAACGTTAAGGTAAATACTCACAATACGACTACTCAACAAAGTTAAAAGGTAACGGATATAAGTACTTGGGGGTTTTCGGTGGCAGATAATCTCAAATTCACACTTCTACGAATGAGCCTGATACAGGGTGGATCTCTGTATAACTAATGGATAATTAGGTTTTAGGGTGGCATACAGAGCTCCCAACCTTCTTACTTTTTTTCTTAAAGGGTTCCAAATTGGGGATGAATATTAGGTTGTGCAGTAGATATTGACGGTGTTATTCCACTGGTACTTGGGCCTCCTCAAGAAGCAGGAGAAGCCTCTCCCAATCTCCTTAACTCTTCCCTTGCAAAGTTGACCGGATTCTTAGTCTGCAAGTGCTTCCGCATACTTGCAGTTCCACACCAGTCCTCTTTATTGGGGTCTCCTCTTGAATGCAGAACCTCTGATAATTGCTTTTCATCCCCAATCCTATTGAGAACAAATGTTTCGATGTACATTTAAAATTAATCTTGGAAATATGTACAACATATACATTTTTAACTCTTTTTTCAGTTTGCAGAATGTTTGTTGCCGAGGTTGAAGAAAACTATATCCTCCTGTTCCAGCTGATTACACCAATGTCTCAAATATGGCATTTACTAGTTGTCCGAAGCCATGCACATTCACAAATTTTTAACGGACAACGTTAGGGTAAATACTCACAATACGACTACTCGACGAAGTTAAAAAGTAACAGATATAAGTACTTGAGGGGTTTTCGGTGGCAGATAATCTCAAATTCACACTTCTACGAATGAGTCTGATACAGGGTGGATCTCTGTATAACTAATGGATGATTAGGCTTTAGGATGGCATACAGAGCTCCCAACCTTCTTACTTTTTTTCTTAAAGGGTTCCAAATTGGAGACGAATATTAGGCTGTGCAGTAGAGGTTGACGGTATTGCTCCACTGGTACTTGGGCTGCCTCATGAAGCAGGAGGAGCCTCTCTCAATCTCCTTAACTCATCCCATGTGAAGTTGACCGGATTTTTAGTCTGCAAGTGCTTCCGCATACTTGCAGTTCCACACCAGTCGTCTGTATTGGGGTCTCCTCTTGAAAGCAGTCTTGCATATGCAGCAAGTAACTTTTCTTGCATTCACCTTTTTAAGACTTGTGAAAATTAATTTCAAAACATTCAATAAATACGGTGTCACTATGCATTGTGTCAAATGCTTTATTAAAAATATGCAGAAAATGTTCCTTTTCATTGTTGTTAATGACTTTACAAAATAATTTGAAAGGAGAAAGTAGGAGATGAATAACAGAGGTACGACGTTATATCTCAAACTGCAAAAATTGATAAAAAGGGTGGACCAAAGTCTGCATGTACAATATCAGTGGAAGGCGTTTCAGGCACACTGGAAACATTTTAAAAATATATATATATCGTCAAGTGTTACTTTGAGGTGTAATGTTTGACCTCATTTGGTTACATCAATCTAATTTTAAACACTAATTTTTTTTGTTTTGCAGATTAACTACAATACTTCTTTTGGACTCCATAGTATATGTTGTTTATTATATTGTTTTGTTAGATAAAGTTCTAGTTATTTATTGTATTGTTATCTTTTAGTTATAGTTCCAATTATTGTTTTAATAAAAGTTAATTTAAAAAGTACATACGTCTGTTTTTTTTTGTGGGGGTAGCAGTCATCAATAGAAATTATATTTATAATTTGATGTATAATTCTGAGGCTAACTCATTAGCAACATAGTGTGGTGAACTTTTAACTTGTGTGCTCACTTAAGTGTTCCATGAACTGTTACTATGGTAACAGGCAGAAAGCCGTTTGGGGGTAGGGTTAAAAGTTACTGGCTGTACAAAAACTGTTATATTTACCCAGGATCTTCTACATCACAGAAAGGAAAGCAAAGTAAAACAAAACACTGTGTACCAGATTTACAACCCCCTAGCACCACTTTCGCGTCCAACCCCCATACAACATTACAAGTATGTGGGCTTCAACGACCTCCCTCAAGCTCCGGGAACCACCACCCCCTGAAATTTGTGTATTACGGGACGCAAACTGCGTGGCCTATGTTTATATTTATTCACATGCCACCTTCGCAGATGCACCACTAGGATACACGAGGCCTTCAGCCCCAGGAGCCGCAGCGTCAGCCTGACCGAGACTCGGGATAAAAGCTGAAAGATCAGAATCAGAGCCTAAATATCCCAAACCCGCTGTTCGTAGTGAAAAACCCAAAACTGCGCCGAGTCCAGAACAGCTCCGATAAAGAGGAGCTTTTGAGAGGGGCACAGGTGTGACTACGGCACGTTGATGGACAACCCCAGAAGGTGCAAGAGGTCGACCGTAGCCTGGAGGTGGGAGACGACTGTCTGAGGCAAGCCCCCCTTCAACAACCAGTCGTCGAGCTAGGGGAAGACTGGAACACCTGATCTGCGCAGATAAGTGAATAAACATGTGAATAAATCTTTCTACTTTTCTATGAGACTATAGAATATTGTCCATGTACCACAATAATCTGCGTTTCAATATGCATGGCATCTATTAAAGAGATAGTGTACATTTTACAGATGAAGGAAAGAGAGTTTTCCTCATGAACTTTAGACTCTGCATCGGTACTTACTTGTAATTACTAAAATCTCTCAATAAACACAAGAGCTCTTTCTAGATCCACCCAACATCTAAACACATAAGCTTGATATATATCTCAAAAATACATGCTTCATTTTTTTCAGCAACCAAAGGCGTGGATTCCTGCGCGCATATCGTGACTTTTTTTGTAAAAAAAAATGTCTTACTTTTTTGGCCCTACGGGTCCTTATGTGACCCCCCTGAGCAGGCCTAGGGGGTCAGGGTGTGTCTACCCTGCCCCCTTTTCACACGTTCCACACATATTTCAATGACTTCCTCAGCCTTGCTTCTACCGAGGTACAAAATGGCTGCCAACAGTTCCTGATTTCGAATGTTTACAACCGCTTGACAGCCAATTACAATTGAGCTCGTGATCGGAACGGTGTGCTTATCCTACGAGGCTAATCCTTGCACAATCCGCAGATCCTATGCGCCCATAGATATATAAATTACTTTAACCATAATTTTCAAAGAAACTACTGAACAGATTGACACCAGATATGCCAAAGGCACAAGTTGGAACTGAGGACTACCTCTCTACCAAATTTGGTGCCATTCTGTTCAGCCGTTCGAGCTGTAGCCGTGGCTCAAATTCCTATGAGAAATTGCATGGGGAAAATGCGTTTTGGGACCCCCTTTTTTCTCAGCCCCCACTTCACCAATCACCCCCAAACTTTCAGGGAAGGAGCGGAAATGAGCTGGCCAAAAGTTTAGAAAAGTTCAAGAAGATTCATTAGTCGTTGCCATAGTTATTGGCAATAGAATGTGGTGGTTTTCCTATGGATAATAGGTCCTAAAACTACCTACTGGCGACCATCAGTAGGTAATATATATAGAACAGCTTACCCATAGCGCGTTGCTGCGATCTCAGAGGAAAGGAAATGTAAGGAAACTTGTTATGATAACATTCAATTTATATTGTGTAATTTTTATTGAAACATATTCATTTTAATATGGAAAACATTTTAAAGTGTTGTTTCAATTCTGTTTATTTATTCAAGTGCTTGTGGATACATGGTATTTTTTGTTTTTCCGTCTTATGCGTACACGAATAAATCGGAAGGTTTTCCGACGCGTGAGCTGGCCACATACAGTTGTCCATGTGAGAAGCACGGATTCTCCAAATCTAGTCCACACACTTGCAGCGATTGTCCGTGTGCTTTGTTGATAATCATTGCAAAAGCGAGTCGCACCGTAAACTGTAAACGTTCAGTATTGGAAAGATTATGAGGGCTCTGGGGGGCCGGGGGGCCGATATTTAACAATTTTTTCTTTTTCTTTTTTTTTTTTGCCAGAAACCTTCGCGGGAGTGTACTAAACAACTTCCCAAAGTTACATGGCGATCGGATGAATGGTGTAGTACTGCATAAAGGACAAACAGACATACTTACGTTTATATATATATATATATATATATATATATATATATATATATATATATATATATATATATATATATATATATATATATATATTTATAGCAAAATCATACCCTTTCAGGCATAGAGTGACACATAAATTATGCAAAAAAAGAAGCAGAGAACTCTGGGTAGTTCTCAAGTTCAGGTGGTAGGCAGCTCCAGTTAGAGCAGTGGTTCCCAATCTGCGCGCCGTGGTGCCCTTGGTGCACCCTCCAAAGAAGCCAGGGGCGCCGCGCTCTAAAGATTTAAGATTTTCGAATTCAGCTCATAAATTGCCGGTAACATCTTAGAAATGTTTGTTATTTAGTGTAAAAGCATAAAACCTCTTTGTCCACCAGATGGCAGCAGAGCATTCTTTATTGAGAGTGCTGTACTGAATGTTACTAATGGAGCTGATGATTAGATAAACACGTACTGAGAGCGGAGAGCCTAAGTGAGGACTGGGACACCTGGCATCCCTCCAGTCAGAGTTACATCACGCAATAAACAGACCACGCAGTGTGTCAGCGTAAAAGGCCATTTTATTAGACCAGGCTGCGTAATCTATACATAATAATAAACATCAACAGGTAAATAACATCAAACCCCCACTCACACTCCCCTCTCATTCGTTTCACCTGTTCCACCTCATCAAAAACCGCTACAAGCCCCATACCATACCTTATTCATGCCCAGCAATCACTTGTTATCCAGCCCGCTCCCTGCGTCCTTCCAGTCATGCCTCTATCCGCCATTCGAACTCCCCCCCCAAGGGATGGGTGTGCCCGCTCTTGACCCCCCTGTCCCTTCAAAGTACCACCTAAAGCAGCTCTGGCCTAAACTGGCAACACCATAGACCGACCCAAAACCACACCTCCAACTGCCGGGTGGGTGGGTGGCCTTTCTTTCTACCCTCCCGATGGTGCCAGGCGCAGGAAGAGGAAGTTCCCCTCCTCCTCTGCGCCTATATACCCACCCTCTAAACTCCTCCCCTTCCCCTGCCTGTCCTATCCTGTGCGAAAGACCCCGGGGGAAGACTAGTCTGCGGCTGTGCTTCCCCCGGGGCCCGGCATCGCGCAATAAACAGACCACGCAGTGTGTCAGCGTAAAAGGCCATTTTATTAGACCAGGCTGCGTAATCTACGCATAACAATAAACATCAACAGGTAAATAACATCAAACCCCCACTCACACTCCACTCTCATTCATTTCACCCGTTCCACCTCATCACAAACCCCTACAAGCCCCATACCATACCTTATTCATGCCCAGCAATCACTTGTCATCCAGCCCGCTCCTTGCGTCCTTCCAGTCATGCCTCTATCCGCCATTCGAACCCCCCCCCCCT
This sequence comes from Lissotriton vulgaris, assembly GCF_964263255.1. Lineage (NCBI taxonomy): Eukaryota > Metazoa > Chordata > Amphibia > Caudata > Salamandridae > Lissotriton > Lissotriton vulgaris. The sequence continues at coordinate 771,035,088 of NC_141691.1, read as the reverse complement.
CAAGGGATGGGTGTGCCCGCTCTTGACCCCCCTGTCCCTTCAAAGTACCGCCAACCAGGGAACCCCCTGTAGGACGGTTCCCTGCCCCACCCCTCCTACCCAGGTCTGTCAGCCCGCACCAAGCACACCCGCACTCACTCCCTGCAACACCAGATGACCTCATTCCATAACTTGCTCACTACATCTCTCATCTCCATCATGTAATAGGCATTGCCCAGCTGTGACAAGTGTACTCCGTCGTCCCTAAAAACTAAAGGTTCCTCCAGTCGAATCCCTCCGTGTGCAATCACTTTGATGTCCTTGTCACCACAGTATAGTCTCATTGCCCTATTGAGCTTCCTTCGTGCCTTTTCGATCGCCCCATGCTTCATTGCCGCTCTCCACACTTTCCTGGGGACCAACTCTGTCCAGGCAATGCAGGTCCCTGCCAGCCTAGACTTCGGCACCTCCAGGTCCCTCTGCATAAGCTGTAAAAGCGCCAAACCTGACAGCTGCACCAAGTCATTTTCTCCCAGATGCATTATCAACAAATCAGGGCATCCTCTTTGTGGGATCATCTTCGCGAGCCAGGGTAGTAGTGCCCCCAATCGCATGCCACCTTTGCCCCACCATTGTACCTCGTGCAAGTGTCCTTTCAGTCCCAGGTTATGGCCGTAAACCTGTTGCTCCGCATATTTGGATGCCCAATGCACGAAGGAGTGCCCAACAATCCATGTCACTGTCTTATTTCCCGGTCCACCCACGCAACCTACGTAGAAAAAGATGTTAGAACAAGAACAGCAACACCATGAATCAACCAACAGCCTACCTGGGACCATCTAATTTCCTCACATACCTCTCACACAACATGACTTCCACCGCCCAATTCGCCTAATCCTGTCCCAGGACCACCACAACTTGGCCGCAGCTGTCCCAGCCCCAATTCTGAAGGAGTGAGTCCCGAAACCAGACGCATCCAGAGCCAATCGTCGCAAACCCTTGCGCAACACCGCCAATAATTGGCCCGCCGTCATTCTCGCGCCAGATACATGACAAAAAATGTCCCCACTCGCCGTCCCCAGGAAAGTCTGCCATTCAACCACAGGGCATACCGCCCCACCCTCCGTCTCATTCAGCCACACCCACTTACCCCTGCCCAACTGATCAGTCTTCGAGCACCGCAACCAAATACCCAGGGGACCTCCATCCACCCGAATCTCCTCGAACAACCTGCCAGCCATTCTCCTTGTACCCAACAACTCAGACACCCTGAACGCCCCGAAAAACATCCACACCATACACAAATGGAAAAGGCCAACCTCAACTAGGTCGTAACAACATTCCGGCAACACCCCAACCAGCCGGACCAATAACTCAAAAGTAACTGCTTCCCGCAGCCTGCCCCCCCCCCCCACTCCTGCATTCCCTGCCCCAACCCCGCAACATCCTGCTCACGATCACATCTTTAGTCGGATCAAAACCCAGAAACAAAGCACAGTAAAAGGATATCCCTGCCAAGTTACCAGAAATCGTAGCCGCAGTCAAACCCCTGTCAATACAATCCAGCACAAAACGTCTCAGCCCTTGTTCCACCTCAGACTCAACACCCACGAAACAATCCAGATTCCAACCCATGAAGCACTAAATTCAGACCATGCCAAACGATACGTCCTCCTCGTGGTCTCTGCAACAGAACCTTCCACCAGGCCAATCATCCTCACTCCCCCAAGGCCCAGATGCCGGCCGGCAGCTCAGTCTTGCATTTATCCGCTCCCGGTGCCTGGTGCCGAAACCGCTGCCACTGCGAACGAGACAAAGCATCCGCAATGTCATTATTCGCCCCAGGGACATGCTTTTCCCGAAACACCACATTCAGCCGCAGACAAGCCAACATGAACCTCCGCAACAGCTGCAGCACTCTCAGGTCCCTTGCCCTCTGATGATTCACCAGCTCCACAACCGTCATGTTGTCCACATGGAAGAGCACGGACCTGTTCCGAAATTCCTCCCCCACACCTCCAGTGCAACCAGTAAAGGGAAGAATTCCAAGAAAGCAATGCTCCTCCCTTGTTTGAGCCATGGAGCCGGCCAGCTCTCCGCACACCACCTTCCATCCCAGAAAACACCAAACCCCGCTGACCCAGCTGCATCAGAGTAAATTTGGCATTGCCAGACCGCCCTCTCCTCATCAAAGTCCAGGGACACACCGTTAAAGTCTTGCAGGAATGCAATCCAGGTCCTCAAGTCGGCCCTCACCCCCATGGAAATCCTGACTCTGTGATGTGGAAGCACTGCCCCCGACATGGCCATGCCGAGCCGCCTACAGAACGTCCGCCCTGCATGCACTACTCTACACGCAAAGTTTAGGAAACCCATAAGTTTCTGAACCGCTCGCAAAGGAATCCGCTTCTCTCCAACCACCCATTCCAAACATGCCAGTATCTCCGCCACTTTGGCCGCAGGGAGGCGCGCCAGCCACTGCACCGAGTCCAGCTCGATCCCCAAGAACGTCAGGCAACAGCTGGGACCAGCCGTCTTCTCCGGTGCCAGAGGCACACCAAACTGAAGGGCCATCCCTTGGAATCGCGACAGGGCCCTGCCGCAATCCCCGGAATCCGCCCTCCCCAGGAAGAGGTAATCATCCAGGTAGTGAGTGACCTCATGGCACCCACTGACTCGCATCATGACCCACTGCAGGAAGGTGCTGAATAGCTCAAACAGAGCGCAGGAGATGGCGCACCCCATGGGCAAAACCTTGTCCACGTAGATGCCCCCCCCCAAACTGCATTCCCAAGAGCGAAAAAATCCGCCGGATGAATAGGCAGTAAACGGAAAGCTGACTTGATGTCGCATTTCGCCAATTCAGCCCCCGCCCCACACACCCTCACCAGACGGATCGCATCGTCCACTGACGCATAGAGCACTCTAGAATCTTCCTCTGCAATAAAGTTGTTCACTGACTGGCCCTCCGGCCATGATAGATGGTGTATCATCCTGAACTCACCTTCCTCTTTCTTTGGCACCACCCCCAATGGAGAGATGATCAGATCATCCAAAGGCCAGTCAGTAAATGGGCCAGCCACCATTCCTTCCTCAACCTCCTTCCTCAACTTAGCAGACACTACACTAGGCAATTCCTTAGCAGATCTCAAATTGTCGGCCCAACGGCGCTCCCTAGGACCTTGGTAGCCCACTCTAAAACCCTCCGTGAAACCCCAGAAGAGCCGCGCCGCCGCCTCCTGATCCGGGTAGCACGAGAGCCACGGGGCCATCGCCTCCACCCTAACCGGTGTAGGTGCCCTTCTGTCCAGGGTGGCCCCGCCCTTTGGCGTTCCTCCACTGTTCCGAGGGCGTGGCGAGGGTGAGGCACTGAGTAAGGGCATGTTTCCCGCCGCATTTCGAGCACTCCTGTTTGAACTTACAGGGATACCTGGAACAGTACCCCCTATTGTAGCTCCAACAGGCCCCTGTGGAATATCCCTCTGGCTTGGTCTGTTGACCCAAGACGATGGTGTTGGGCACTGTTCCTCCCCCCGCCCCGTTTTGGACGGGACGCGGCAGAAAGGACCGATAAACAACCGGCAAGCCGCTGGCCGTGTGTGTGGATGCAGTGGAGTGCGTGGACGCCATCCACTGCACCCAGAGTTGCTGATCAACTTCCCCCCAACTCTTCTCAGGATTCGCACTGACCCTGGCCCTAAACTCCTCATCATAACTCAGCCAGGCAAAAACCCCGAACTGCATCTGAGCCTTGCGAATAATGTCCATGTACTTGAACAGCGCAATCGCCCTGTCCAAATACTTCTCGCAGTAAATACTAGCATAAATCAAGAACGTTGATGTCCAGTTCTCCATCGTCACTGGCACCCTAGGGCGCCTCGTCAGCTCCCACTCTTCCTCTTTGGAACCCTCCTTAACCTGCACCTCTCTATGCAGTAGCTTAAATACATCCACAAATTCATGCCTCCAAATCCGTGCCCTGAGTTTCTCCGAGAGATGCGAGCCCAATGGCATTGCCAAACCCATATACGGCAGTTTCTCCGGTACCTTCACTCCTTTCTCCTGTTTACGATCCCCTTTGTCCGTCTGCACCCCTGTCGTCACTGACTTACCATCCACCTTCTCACCATCCTCAAGTGGACTGCCTGATGGCTTCTCCGACTCCCGGACTAAACCATCGCCAACTCCCACTGACCTGCCAGTCCTCTTACGCCCACCCACCACCCCGGGGACCGTCATCCCAGGCTGCCCACCAGGATCCCTCACCTGTGAGTGCCGTGGTCCGTTCCCTGGGCCGTCCTCTGGGCACCGCCACCTGGACCGCGACCGTCCCGGCCTTGGTCTTCGTCACTGCCGGGGCCTGCAAAACACCAATGTCGCCGTTGTCCGCAGCGCTCCCTAAGCCTTCTGCGTCATCCCGCAACTCCCCTTCTTCCAGCTCATCACTCTCCACACCATAATCCAACTCAAGCACCGGTTCCAGATCCACACGCGCACTCTCTAACTCTTTCACAGCTCTCTTCACACCTTTCTGCACACCCCCATGCGTACACATTCCAGTCTCCCCACGTGCCGCAGGAGCCCGAGCCCTCGGTGGAGGGACAGCCGCCGCAGACTGCCCTGCTGCTTCTGTACTGCGTTTTGGAGCCGTCTTGCGCCCCGCCAGGCACCCCCGGGCTCTGCCGACAGCCCCCAGCTTGGATCCCCTCCCGCCCCTCCGCCCGCTCCAGCCTGAGCGGGCCCCAGCACCATCGGGCCTCAAAGCCGTCCTGGCTGTCCCTACGCCTGCCATAATCTCTGGGGGGGGGGGTCCTCCACGTTCTTTCTGGCCCTAACTCTCCTCAGCTCTTCCTCCAGCTCCGCCTCCCGTTCCTCCTCAGAGGTCGGAGTGGGGGGGACCCTCAAATTCATGACCCCACACAGCCCCTACTCTGGCCCTGGTCTGCTCTGCCCACCTGACCTCCCGGATCTGTTCCAAGATCCTCTCCTCCCTGGCCCTGTCCTCCCAAGATAAAGCGCCCCAGATCTGGGGGAGCGGGGGCGGGAAGTAGCTGAGAAAATCAGCCCCCGGGGGGAAGAAGCCCCCTTGGCCAAACCCAGGGGTCCACCCGGACACCCCACCCGTGGGAACCAGGACATCCGGCCCACCCCGATCCGCTGAGTCCCTGGCCGCCTCCTGCCTCACCAGGGCAGGAGTGCCCGCCCTGGAGTTGGTGGACAAGTCGATGGGGGCATCCTCCCTCTGCCCCTCGTCCACAGTCACATTCTCCCCAGTCATGCCCTTCCCAATGGGGGGGGTCATCGGCCTGCCTCTCTAACTCTGTGGCCTTGGACTCACCCACAGCACCCACAGACAGCAAAGGGGGCCGCGTAAGGCTGTCCCCCTGCCCCAACCCCTCCTCCGCACCAACCGGCGCGTGAACAGGCCCCAGTAGCTGGTGCGGGGGGCCGCGCCCCTCACAACAGCCCCGGAGGCCCCAGGCAGGAACTCGATCGGAGGGAAGGCCCGCAGGGGCAGGCTCTTACGTTTCCCGCCCCTCGCCGGGTCCCTGGGCGCTCCTCCCCCCCTCCGATCGCCCACCTGCCCGTGTGTGTCAGGCTCGTCCTCCAGGCATGCCACGACCGCAGCTTTGACCCCGGCCGAGGCCGCGCGCGTGCCCCTCATGGCCCCCACCCATGCTTGGCCCAACACACCTGGCTGCAGCAAATCCTCGCTTCCAGCCCGCGCCAGCAGCAACAAGGCCCCCCGGACCTCCTCGGACGTCACGCCCGACATCATGCCAAAACTCACTCTTCCGGCGTGCAAAGAAACGGCTGCTGTGTAAACAGCCCCCGACGATGAGACACTAGCCAAAAGTCCACTAACTCTGCTAAACTAAGTTAATACAGGCCCTGCACTAGACCCCCTTTCTTTCTACCCCACCGATGCCAGGCGCAGGTAGAGGAAGATCCCCTCCTCCCCTGCGCCTATATACCCACCCCCTAAACTCCCCCCCTTCCCCTGCCTGTCCTATCCTGCGCGAAAGACCCCGGGCGACTGTGCTTCCCCCGGGGCCCGGCATTGCTAGTACCCTGCATCTGATTGTGTACTGTACAATTGTAAGGCCCTTGCAGTTTTAGTCCGGAACTTTTGATAGGCATCAAGTCCTTACACTAAAGTTTCTCGGGGCTTACAAACTTGAATGTTTTCATTGATAGCAGGGCGAACTAACTTGTCCAGTGGCCCCTAACGAAGGGGGATTCAGACCCTAGCATGCTTCCAGACTGTTGGGCTTGCCTGTAGATGACTCAATTCAAACAAAAGCTGTATTAGAAAACCGTCATTCCCTCAAGCGCTGTGAAGCGCTCATTGATTGTTCATAGTGCTGTATAAAAACACCCATACTGTAACGTAGCCGCTACGATGCTCATCCGGTGGTGTTCATTTTTGGCCCGGTTGTAACTGCAGGAGGACGTTTTCAGCCTAAGGTGCGTGGACCCAGACGGATGCAGATAATGACTCGAGTAAGACAGAGGCTGGTACTTTGTGTTTCAGAAACATTAGATGGTGGTGGGGGAAAGTGCCGTTGCCAGTGCTTAATTTGTGCCGGTGCTTTCCGGTGCTAAGCACCGGCACTTCATCTTCAGGGCCGGGTCTATTAGCTGCTCACTACATTCATAGGGATCTCCCTGATGAAGAATTAATATTTCACGTGATTGTGTTTAAAATACTAAATACAGAATAAATTGGATGCTGCAGCAGCAGCCCGTTTTATGAGGAATGTCACACTCCGATTGAAACTGCAGGCAGTGCTAGGGCCCCTGCCTCCTCGTAAATTACCGGTCACTCCAATCAAGGCTGGGGCCTGCACGCACTGCTACTGCTGGGTCGTGATTGCCGCTGAGTCACGGGCTTCTATCAGGCTGACAGCACTGTTGCTACAATGTATTTGGATGCCCGCCCCACGGCGCCGAGGCGGGATGTAAAGCAAAGGTTGCCCACTGTGCTGCGGGGGGAGGGGGCGACGTCACCTCCGGTCCTGTTACCAGAGCTGGAAGTTTGCAGAGAAGGCAGCTGGCTAGAAGATGAGTTTGGGTACGGGGGAGTGAAAGAGGAAAGATAGGAAGAACTGGGGGCATATGCACGCAGAGACGTCCATCCAGACAGAGCCAAAACAAATCGCATGTAATGTCGGGGCTGGAGGCGGCAATTGGCAGAGCAGAGAAACACATGCTGACGCCATAAATCTGGCACAGGAGGCCTGGAGGCGCCCCTCTCCACGAGTTTTACGGTAGGGTCATCAACTGAACTCTGGCTACTGGTTCGAGGGGCTCAGGCGCGCCTCGCTGGCCTCGCAGCGCTGTCTGCTGCTGTTAATATATTTATTTAACTGAGCAGATGGAATTTTTTATAAATGTGCGTAACAGTCACTGTATGTAACAGTAACAGTCACTGTGTGTAACAGTCACTGTAGTCACTGACACTCAACTCTTCTCGAGTCTCACCTGACCCACTCTGCTGCCAATGACGTAGGGCAGGGCACACATGCCGTGGTGTTTCTTGGAGCACTGCCGTGTTTCTGGTGTAAATGTTTGTGGCATATATACTATAAAGGTCAGGTGGCACAAACAAAAAAGCATTGAGTAATTAGCGCGAGGGGGACACTTTCCCGGTTGCTCGGGTGGTGCTCCTGAGCACTGTCCTTAACAGACACTATTGCACTGAGTCTGTTAGTGTCTCAGCGCCAGGAGGCCCACTACCTAGAAACGCGAGAGAAGCCCAACACCAGCAGTGTCTCAGCTCAGACCTCCTGTGGCGCTGAGCACAACAGCACAGACCTCCCTTCAGTTCACGCTGGACAGTGAAGGAATCCGGGCACGTTTCCAAGAACTACGCTTGTGTCTTCAGAGAAACTATTCAACAAGACTGCTTTCACCCTTCAACCAAGATCAGAGTTTCTCCCACCTTTCTCTTAGCATGGCAGCAGGATCCTTCTTCGACCTCTAGTGCCCACGTTGCAAACAGAGGCCCTTAAAAACATTATACGGTTATTTTTTTATTTTGAGACTTACATTTTCATATTTTTGTAAATTTCCATACAGCCTGTGGGCAGCAAAACAAAAAGTACAGCCACTTCTATTTCAAAATGTGTTTTGTGGTGCCCATGCCCAGCACAAGATGTCTGCAAAAACAAAACATAAAAAAGGACCCCACTCCTCATACCCTCCAAAGGCACTGCTGGGAGTTTTACCAACTCGTTTTGAAAAAAGATATGATAATTGAAGTGCCATTTTTTTTTAGCACAATAGCCACTTCGACAAAGCTCTGGTAACTGACTTAAATAGTCTGCTGATTCTAGCAATTAATGCAAATACATTACCTTCTTTATCGAAGGAGCTACTGCTGCGATCAAAGTCGTGCAAGATTAATTTACAGAACTTGTTTCAAGGAAGGGAGGCAGCAATAAGCAGCAGGATACCAGCAAATAAAAAATTATGCACTCCACACTCAAGAACTATTTCCTTAGAGAAACTAAATGAAGGCCCTCGTTGTGAGTTACGGTGTCTCACCAGAAGGGTTAACTCTGGGTAGGGATACTGAACCCTGCATTACAGGTAGCCGAAGTCTCCAGATCCGATAATACCAGGTCCAGATGCATCTAGTCTGGTCTTACCAGGTGCAGATCTGCACCCAGGGAAACTGCTACAGGGACATGGGCAGGGGCTGCAGGCAGGAGCACAGCCTGACCATTAAAGGGCACACAAGCAGAGCAGACAATGCGTTTCTTGCCCTACCCTAACCCTGCACTGGTCTGTCTTGACCTGAATAAACTGCTGTACGAATATGGGGAGGGGCTGCGGAAGAGGTACAAACAACCTGGCCCTACCTGCCCATTACAGCACCACAGGCTGAGGCTGAGCAGACAATGCTACGCCTGCCCTAACCAAGGTGAACACACTGCTGGAAAAGTGTGTGAAAGTCGACCTGGAGTCGGGTGATTATCAAATTCCAGAGATTTTGAAAGGAAGCTGTGATTGTAATACAAGCTTCCCCAGTGAGTGTTGGTAGCCTGTGTGCTTGTATACACTATACAAATAAATCTAAGCGGAGGCTGAAAGGCTAGGTGGATGTGAGCATCCTCTGTGAGCTGAATTCAAAAGTGATGCCAGGAGGAGGCCCCATATAATAATAATTATCCTTTTAACGTAATGCAAATAATGGATATCCCAGAGTTTCTTGTTGCGCAAATGGGTGCAATTTCTGATGTTTATATGTTTCCCTCGCCGTCATTGCTTTATTTTGCTAACGAGAAACTGTCACTCATAGTCTTTGAAATGTCACTCATATTTGCTCTGAAATCATAGAAAAGCCACACATAGTAAACTAAAACCTTGGCAGCTATACACTGTGGGTCTATGGCAAGCGGAGTGGAGGCAGAAAGTAAAAGGCAGCAGCCATCGCCAGTTCTAGCCATAGTCGGCCGAAACTACAGGCTTCAGCCAATCTTCAATCAATTCCAGAAACACACTGAAGCATTGCCCACTAGGAATGCTTTCAGCCAGGAGCCCTCTTAACCTGACTGAGCTGCTAGGACCAAATTTCTTTCTCGCTTCACAAGAACTGTAAATATCGTTTATATGTCAGGAGAAGTGTCTCATTAATGACCTTAAAAATTGAACACGATGCCCATGACCTTTTGAACCCTCTTGTATTCTGGTCCCATGCTCAGCTGGCGATGGGAACTTGAAAGTGTGAGGATGGGGGCAGGTCTTGTTGCCAGGTAGGGCTTAATGTGTGAAAAAAAGAAATGCAGGGGCCCAAAGTTTGTCTTTCGAGACCATTGGGAGAACTTCTGAATGCCAGTGTTGCAAACTACGGAGGCTGTCTGGTCTTGATTCCACCTCATCATGGTTCTTTCTTCACTCTACACGATTTTCTCTCTTGTATGTTCTTTTTCAAGCTGGCTTTCTCACTGTGTCTCTGTTTCCCTACCCTTCTCTTCCGCCATTCAATCTTTTTCACCTGTCTCTCTCCTGCTCTGACTCAAAGTTAGTCTGCTGTTGAACAATAATTCCAGGTCTTCAAAAATGAGGGCTTGTTATCACCACCTGCAACAACTGACACAAATTAAGCAGTGCAGTAAGGGCAGCACCCAACGCTTAATTTCAGCTGGTGTTTTCCGTTGCACGTATCGGTACTTAATTCTCAACACCTGTATTCCTTTACCTATGAAAGTCTGGCACCTGGTGATGTTGTCTGTCTAATTTTGAGTTAAGCACAGCAACAGATGTTTAATAATTTAATATACATTATTTATGAATACTATCTACTTCTCACACCATTCTTATAGCATAAGTGACTTGAAATAGTCTGAATTGTCACACTTGTTCTAGGTGAGTGATGTTTAACTAGTTGTGTTGGTACTGCTATTAGCAGTACTGCCAGGGAGGGCAAATGCATGGTGCAAGTTGCAATGGCCTCCCGAAAAGGGTCCTGGCACTTATGTTTTTACAAATTAGGCACTGGTTTACTGTGGCTGGAAGTTAACAGCACACCCCGGCTGGATGCCTATATGTGACATTTCAATGGTTTATGGCCTGGATCATGGATGTTTATGTGTGACATTTCCATGGTTTTTGACCTAGCCCTGTCCTGGATGCTTATGTGTGACGGATTAAGGCATGCTTTCTGCCCTGGGCGCTTATGTGTGACATTTCCATGCTTTCTGGCCTGAGGGCTTAAGTGTGACATTTCCACATTTTACGGCATGGGTGCTTGCTTATGTGTGACATTTCCATGGTTTATGGCATGGGTGCTTATGTGTAACATTTCCATGCGTTCTCACCTGAGGACATGTGTGACATTTTCACTGTTTATGGCTTGCGTGCCAGTTGAAGGTGTGGGTGGAGCCAATAGAGGAAGTGGGTGGAGCTAGTGAAGGAAGTGGGTGGGGCCAGTGAAAAGGGGGGTGGCCTCCGACAAACATTTGAGCACCTGCACTTCATATTTTACAAATTAAGCACTGGCCGTTGCTAACTGTAAAATAAATACTTCCCATTAGTTTTCATTTTGGGATTTAGTGCACAATCTGCCACACGTTCTCTGCCTGCCATACATAATTTGCCTGCATGTACTATGAGTAATGCAGACGTCTAAATATTTCGTCTCTTCCCTGAGACCCTTTTGTGTGATTTTAGATTGCAGACATTTCCATAAACGTGAAACATGGGATAATTTGAACTATTTTCTTTGTTTCTATCACTGTTAAGTGTGGAAGGTAATGTATCCTGTGCTTCTACGAAGAGGCGTTACACTGATGTTTTCACTGACCTAAAGTAGTCCATTGCATGTGAAATGCGAGGGGTGCTATTGAATCTTTTCAAGCCCCACAATTACCCTCTTCTTTAAGTCGTACACACAAGTTGAAAGAAGCGCCTAGTACACGTGCAACACATTTTAAAGTATTCAGATTTACAACAGCATTGGAGTCACCCCTTGTGCACCTGACACAATCCTCAGACTAATCTACCACCTCTACAGCACTGCAGAACACATATGCTCATCAGGAGCACCCACCCTGAGCTAAAACAAAACTGAGATAGGAAGAAAGTACAACCTACCCCCAGCATGGATGGTGCTCGAGCAGCGCAGTTCCACCAATGCTGCTCAACAAGAACAGTGTATTCCATCTACAGAACCAAGTTATATATAGCCTTGCAAAACTCTGCCCTGACTTTGTGCCTTAGCTACAAAAATAAACTTACCATTAAAGCTGATTTTCTGTTATAGATGGTCAGACAGCCCACAGCACAGTATTAGCTACAAAGTAACCACAAACATTTACTCTGAGAACAGACTGCAATGTTTGGCTTCCTGAAGTTATAAAGTACATCTTTCAAATATAAATTAAGTAATTTCTCTTCTTATAAATATAAAAGAATTGACATTTATGTGTGTGAAAAATGTCCCAACTGAACTAGGCGTTCCATCCCGTTCTACACTACAGGAGTACCCCATGACTGTTCGGCATGTCATGGGGTACATGACCCAACTTTATCCCAATTATTTTCAAGGAGAAAAGTGTAAGTACTCCAGCGGCTGGACTTACATCCATTCACCCGCAAAAAAATGTCACATAATAGGGAGCCGCGGACAACAACCAATAAGCCAAGGGAGCTATGGGTTGAAAAAGTTTCGGAACCACAGAGTTAGAGCACTCACAACACCAGCAACACTCTAAAGTGGCTCACCTCAAATGTCTGCTTTTCTATCAAATTCTTTAAGCATATGATTAGCACAGTGCCTTGCACGCTGAGATAGAAAGGGACAAAGTATTTTGCCATTTCTGCAGCAAAGACTTTTAACAGAGGATTAGCGCAGTGCTATCCATACTGAGCTGTAAAATGGCCAAAGCCTTTTATCACTCCAGGCACAGTATTACAGCTTTTGATTGGTAAAATACCATTCAAGCCAACCTGAAATGAATAAAAGCAACCCCTGATGCCTGTTTCGCACCAACATTTTTCAGAAGCCATGTGATTTTAGTAAACAGATGCCACAGGCAAGGATCCCTTCTGAAATGTGCTCCAGTGGAGTTCACCATCTGCCACTTTTATGGGCAAATGAATATCAATAACTTGGCCACAGTCTGATAAAGCTATATCAAGGGATGTACGTAAGGTCGTGACATTTATAAACAATTGCTGTTAGAGAGGAATGCAAAAATTGTAGAGTATCTTATTTTTGTAATGCACAGCATTTTCAAAGCATGTCTACTACTGCATTAAAACATCACCCCTGCTCCCTGTCTGTTAAAACTTGGTGGGCTGTAAGGTTTGTATTAAATCAATATTACAGACATTATTGCATCACACCAGAACTTTCAAACCCAGGATGGTCTACCTGAATACCCTTTTACATAATTTCCAGTTCTAATTAAAGTTAAGGGAGCTCTGGAAGTGGATTCACTACAACACAATAAAATTCTATTTTAGTCACTTTCATAGCCCCCTTTCTGCCTGTAGGAGAGTAGGATATGCTTACTATGGTTATCCCCACTTTTTGCTGGTGTTTCACTGTTTCTTGGCTTTAGTCTGGCTGGGGCCCTGCTATCCAGGACCCCAGCCTAGCTGCTTCCTATCTAAAATGATTGCATGTACTTTAGATACACTCCAGATTGATTACTGGTGTGAGTCCCTAGTATATGGTACCTTAGGTACTAAGGGCTTAGGTGCCCCAGAGGCCTACCAGGGGCTGCAGCATGTATTATGCAACCCCTGGGAAGCCTTGAAAAATGGCACCACAGGATTGCTACTGCAGCCTGGGAAAGGTGGTGCATGCACCCCTTACTAAGATATAGGTTACCTTTATCTACATTTAATCACTGACAAATATAAACCTATCAGTCACTCCTATGGCAGGCCTTATCAATCCTGAAGGCAGAGTGCTTGGTTTTGTGTGAGAGGGTGCCCATGCATGAGCAGGACCCCTCTGCAGCTTTCCGAATATATTCTCTGAAGCTGTTCTGTGATGCAGCCAGACCATGTACTCCTAAGTGCATTATAACCTCGGGGTAAATGCTAACTTTGGAATGGCTGCATGGAAACATGTTGTGTTTGATGTCAAACACTTTGCAATCCTGCCTCCCGCCAGTCCTGGTGGCGGGGGTAGAATTCAATCCTTCTAGAGGGAGAAGACATGTACACACTAGTCTGCCCGGTAATAGTTTAAATGAGTCCTGGCATCACAAAATGGATGCCACAGACACGGGTCTGACCTCCTGCTGCTGGACGAAACTCCAGCAGGGGAGCCCTGGACCATAGGTTTCCTGTCACAGGAAGGTGTAACCCCTCCCAGACAGGCTTTAGTGTATTGGGGTCGGGTGGGGACTCCTGTATTCAGAAAGTAGGGACCCCAAGACTGGTGCAGCCAGGAGGTTGGTTATACCTTTGAATGAATGAATGAATACATACTTTTATTTGATTTTATAAACAAATCATAAAAGGGTGGAAAACCACCATACATGAACTGTACATTTTGAAGTAAAAACAGATAAGTATAAAATATACAGACAATACCATAAGTGAGTTTCTAGACGGGTAATGCTAAAACTTGTTTGGTTAGTTTTTCTTTTTTTCCCAGTTCAGTTGATGCGGTTTTCAGGAAATTTGTGGCTCTACAGTTGGATTGATAATCCTCCAAGACATTGGATGATGGCTGTTCTACATGACCTTATTTGTTCCTTCTTAAAGGCTTCCCGGAGGACCATTCATCAGGTCTCTGCCAGGGAGGGGCAGATGCATTGTGGCTCTACAGTTCGATTGATAATCCTCCAAGGCATTGGATGATGGCTGTTCTACATGACCTTATTTGTTCCTTCCTAAAGGCTTCCCGGAGGACCATTCTGTAAAAAAGGGGTGCAAAGACAACCAGTAACCAAAGACCCTTTTTTGTTGCCCGGCGATGTCGCCTCTATGACCCACCGATATTAATCAATGAAGAAGCAGGCGCTGGAGACTGAAAGGCAGGAAACGAGGTTTTATTCTCTCCAGAGGAGAACACATCAATTCGGACAGCGAGTATCGTCACGAGGTGCTCTAGCCACATCTCTGAGGCCTGGCCTCTTATACTCGGGTTTATGATCTTTATTGCACATAACACATTCTTGCAACACTTTGATATTTGAAAGAACATCCTCGGAATCTCCCCTTCAGGCCCGTTCCCACATACATTTACAGTCGAATTCCCCACCCCGGTCGCAACAGGTGATGATTATCGCGCAGCAGGACATTCCGCCGATTCACGGAATGTGTGAAGTTTGATCCGATCTCGTAGGGTGGGGGCTTTGATCGGCTCGAGGGTCTTTTGATGGGGAGGGGAGGCTTCCTACTGTACGGGGTAATAAACAGTATCCGCAGGGCCAGGTGGTGGCTTGGGAACAAGGAAGACAGACGGGCACACAGAAAAGGGAGGTTTGCATCAAAGGGCCTGAGATTATGAAAGGAATGAAGGGAGGTGTCGCGCTGGGAACAGGATGGGATTCTGAGGCAGATCGGCGCTGAAGAGGGGTTTATGACCCAAGGAGAGCGAGGGGGTTGCCAGCGTGCGGGGGATGCCTGTGAGGCTAAGAAAGAGAGAGAGACGCGCTGGCTATCGGCGAGGGCAGGGAGGCCATGGTGCTTAGAATGGCTGCCGCTTACGCGCAAGGCATGTGAGAGCGGGGGTGACTAGTACATGGGGGCGCTGGCGAGGGTGAAGAACCGGGTTGGGGGTCAGGGACGTGCAGAGAGCGGTTCTGATCAAAAACAGACTCAGGTGGGAGCGTACGGCAAAAAGTGTGGCATCGGAAAAAAGGCAAGATGGCGCAGATGATGTTCACCAAATCGTAACAATTTTCCACAATTCTTCGGGTCTCTGCCAGGGAGGGGCAGATGCATTGTAAGTGTAGAAAAGACTCGTCCCCTCCTCCACATAAGCGGCATTCCTTGTATTGCCATGGGTATTTCCATTTTGGTGTCAGGTCTTTTGATGGAATTGACCCCAGCCGCAGTAATTTTAGGTAGTGCTTATTCTCCCGGAAAAAAGGGGTCTAGCAAGTAAGGTTGGGGTTTCAGCCGCTGATAGCCTTGGATCACAGCCCAGGCGTGTTTTTTTTTTTGAGAAGGCTATTTTGTCTATTAATAAGGAAGTCCGTTTGATTGCCGTGTTTACTATAGTTTTGAAACTGGAATAGGTGGAGACGGTGAGACAGGCCTCCTCGAGCTGCAATGCCGCAAGGGAGTCCTTCAGAACACTGAACGTTGAGTTACTTAGCCTGGCTTGGGTTTCGATTTCCTCCCAGCAGTGATGCGCAAGGGTATTGATCCCGCATTCTCCAGTAAAATTTGGCTAATGCCCCTTGTCTATCAGGAGTCTGGTTTCTTAGTCCATACTCAAGTCGTATTTGGGATTGTGCGATGTGTCCGGGGATCAAGAACAGGTCCTTAAAAAAGGTTGATTGTGCTAAGTTTAAGGAGGTGGCGTCTCTAAGGTCTAACATTTCTGAGCCATATGAGATCGAGGATAAGAATTTTGCTGAAATGGCTTTAAGCAAGTGACCTGTAGAAAATCCTGTACGTTTTTTCTTTAAGACTGTAAATGCAAACTGAAGTTGTTTGGCTCTGGTACGGCCTTGTCCCAATTGTCATTTAAAATTGAGGTTGCGATCTATTTGGAAACCAAGATATTTATATGAATCTACCTGGGACAAGGGTTGCCCATCCAAGTGCCAGATGAATTTGTGGTTTGCCTTTGTTTACTTTTGAGTCATCTGGCAAAACACATCACTTTTGTTTTTTGGTGATTGATGGTTAGTTGGGCCGTGATGGTATAAGCACCTAGTTTGGTGATGAGTCGCTGCAAGCCTACAGGTTTTTGTGCGAGGAGCACAATATCATCTGCGTATTGTAAACTGGGTGTAGGGACGTTGCCCAGTTTTGGGGGGTCAGATTGGATTGACCGTAGTTGTTTGTTAAGGTCGGCGGTGTAGATGTTGAAGAGGCATGGTGCCAGCACACACCCTTCTTTTAACCCATTAAGATTTTGGAACTTTTTGGTTATGCTGTGCCCGTCTCCTTTCCTGACCTCAACCCACGTCTGGGAGTACAAGTTGATGATGGCATCCAAGAGTTTAGTTGGAGCAGCCCAGTTATGCATTTTTGCTCATAGTTTGGCTCTCTGGACTTTGTCAAAGTCTGCTTTGAGGTCGATAAAGCATGTGTAAAGAGGCCTGGATTTTGCAAGGGCTTGGTTGACTAACAGGGTGACAGCGGAGATGTTCGTAAGTGTGCCCATCCCTGCCCTAAATCCTGTTTGGGTGTAGGAAATGAGGTTACATCTTCTGACCCAATCCTCCAAATCATCCAACAAGTTTGATGCATACATTTTTGCCTCCACGTCGATTAAGGCTATCAGACGGTAGTTGGAGGGGTTAGAACGAGAGCCCGACTTGTGTATTGGGTTATAAATGCTGCCCCTCCAAGAGTCTTAGAGGTAGATGAAATTACTGAGGCAATAATGCAAATGAAATCCGGAAGCACGCCGGGATCGGATGGCCTCCCTATAGAATTTTATAAGACCTATGTACAGCAGTTGGCCCCTATACTGAAAAAGGTATTTTATGAGGTGAGAGATGAGGGCAGCCTTCCGAGAACCATGAGAGAGGCATAGATAGTTTCCCTATTAAAACCTGACAAGTCCCTTCTTCATTGTGAATCTTATCGACCCCTTTCATTACTAAACTCTCTAAGGTCCTATCTAATCGTCTCAGTTTCCTGATGGAGCGATTGGTCCTACCGGATCAAGCGGGGTTCATCCCAAACCGTGCCACATCACATAATCTCAGAACTCTTTTGGTGGTCATGCAGGACATAGATCCTAATAGTTTGGCGGTGGCAGTGTTCCTCGATGCCACTAAGGCATTTGATTCAGTACAATGGGACTATCGGATGGGTACTTTTGAATACAAGGGGATGCCCCTCGTTTTTTTCTAAGCTGGATGCAACTGCTGTACAGGCAGCCGATAGCCATGGTATTGCTGAATGGAACCAGATCCAACAACTTTGCTATCTCTAGAGGCACGAGGCAGGGCTGCCCCCTTTCCCCAATTTTGTTTACTTTAGCAATTGAGCCCTTGGCTGCAAAGATGCGTCAACATCATAAAGAAAGAGCATTAGTATACCCTTCTCTACAGTTGATTATTTCACTATATGCAGACGATATTACATTATACATTAAAAAGCCCCAAGAGAAACTGAATCCGGTTTTACGGGAAATAACCAAATTTGTAGCCATCTCCGGGATACAAATAAATTAGGCTAAGTCTGCAATCTTCCCCTTAACGGACAAGACTATACCACACCATCTTGACTACCCCTGGGTCTGGAAGAATGACGAAGTTAAATATCTTGGTATATGCATAACCAGGGACAAAGAGGCACTCATGCGCACTAATTATGGGACTCCAATAGACAAAGTGATGGACTACATTTCTCGGAGGGTAAATTTAGCTCTCTCGATGGCAGGGAGAGTCTCACTTATTAAGATGGTCCTTCTAACGAAATTTTTGTACCTATTTATCAATATTCCTTATCCTCCTGGGAGGTTTTTATTTAAAACGCTCAAAACACAATTAACGCGACTCATTTGGGGAGGGAGACAGGCGCGATTAAGCCTTGCAACACTGATGCTGCCATATCACCAAGGAGGGTTTGATGTTCCCAATTTCGAATATTACTATTATTGCGCCCAAGCACACTTTGCAACTTACTGGTTTTAACCACCCCCATTTATACCGCACTATGCTGTTGAGGGTGGTTATATGGCCTCTGCTCCACCCTCTGGCTACCTATTCAAGGCAGGAAAGGATCAGGAGGGTGACCCGTCCACGGTAGAATGTACTAACGCGGCTTGGAGAAAGATTACTGCTAGAATGGAACCCCATTGATGTATTCCCCCAGACTGCCCTTGGTACGTCACCCTTTACTACAGGTCACATATGAAGGGATATGCAGGCGACTGCTCGACAGCCTCAAATACACCACTTTGGGTGACCTTTATATAGGGGGCCAGTTTGGCTCTAAGGAGCTATGTTTTGGCGCACATAATCCTACCACTATGGACCTGTTCATGTACATACAAATCCGGCAAAGTGTGAAAGCTGCCACTCCATCATTCCCCTCGGAACCGATTACCCTACCACCACTACACACACTTTTACAGCCTGCACCTCCCAAACATGTCACGTCCCTGCTGTACAAACACGTACAGAACGCACCACCTCACCATATCCCACTTGCTCGGGCGGAATGAGACAAGGATCTAGAGATGCCCCTAAGGGACGAGCAATGGGAATTTAGTTGCACGCAGACAGAAACAGTTACGGCTAGCAGCCGGCTACGACTCATCCACCATAAATTCCTACATTGGCAATACTACATTCCCGCCAAGCTTCATAAATTCCAATTACGGAAAGATGACAGATGTGCAAGATGTGGAGGAGAGGGGGCGGATTTTATTCATTTAACATGGCAATGTCCACAAGTACTGGAATATTGGTCACAGGTGTTTGAAGGTATGTCACACATGATAGGGATACAATTACAGCTGACCCAATTGGTGGCACTCCTGGGCAGCACCCAAGATATAGTTACAGTACATAAAAAGTACCTTGCATTGGGTCTTCTCATTGTGAAACGGCAAGTTACCTGTAGGTGGGGAAGGGGCCGGGCTCTCTAAGTTTAAGGATAGGGTACAAGACTCAACCACTTGGCAGGAGCAATTGATCTGCTACACTGAGCTTCTTCCCCTGAAATTAAGACCGAAGGACATATGGAGTCCTCTGACTGCATATCTATTAGCACAAAAGGTGGATACAGATACGGAACAGGAAGAGGAGGTGGGTGCCACCTGCGGAGATGGCGTTCTGGACTCCCCTTCCCCCTCCTGAATGATATTGAAGCCCCTGAACCCTGATGATTGTTAGGAATGAAGAGGTGGTCTGTGACCAATTATTTAGAAAGTAGAGTTCAAGTCTTTAAACAGTCTGTATTGTGTATAGTACTACAATACTGATATTAAATTGTGTGTTGGCATTTATATAGCGCACTGCTACCCGTAGGCGTCCTGGCGCTTCGACCGCTGCGAAACCCTTCCTGGCTTCCCTGAGAGATGGTCCCTTAATGGGTATCTCCAGGGTTCGACCAGGCATCCCCGGCGGTCTGGGGGGCCGTTAGTGAAGATGAGGCAAGCTAATGCCCAGAGTTGCCGAGTGTGACCGCTGATCAGAGTGGGCACCGAGGCGAGAGAATTATCGAGTCCGCTGACCCTGGTCCAGAAACCTGCCGCGCCGGGAATCGAACCCTGGTCCCGGGCCGTCCTCTGCTCTCGGGTCTGCCGCCTCTAACCAGTGAGCCACACTAAATATCTCAATGAACTATACAATTATACTCAATTCTAATTTAAGAGTACATTTATTGAGAAACCACACAAGTACCAATAGAAGCGCCAAAACCCACAATCATTTATACAACATTTATTACTTCTCTGTGTAAACTGATTGTTCAATCACAATAGGTTGCCCGCGGAAAGGGGAAAAAAGTTGGGGAGTGGTAGTGGTGGGTGATAGAAGTGCAAATCCAAGGAATAAGGAGAATTACAATTCAATACTTTTGAATCACTGGTGGTCCAAACCAGTTACACAAGACCTGTTCGATGTACAACATTCATTTACATGTAATCTGTAAATTTACACCCAGCATCAAATGCATCTTCAAGGGATATCAAGAGGGGAGCAGATACAGGTCTTTTACAGTGGAAGGCATCACTGTTTCGGCTTGACTGATGCAAGGAGGGAAATTCGGGCCTCAGCTGCGAGTCTTCATCAGGACGGGATATGGCAACTTAATCCTGATGCAAGGCCTGGCTACTCAGGTAAGAAGTCCAAAAGTGAAGGCCAGTGGCCCATTTACACCAGAGGCACCGATTTCTGATTATTGATAGTTGCGAAGCGGTGAGAAAATTGGGTTGGGTGGGAAAAGGAACTATCTGAGCATAAGGAAGATATGCTAACCCTACCACTCAAAGACTATATGTACGGCCTGGTTAACAATTGAAGTCATAACGCTCGGTCCTCAGAGTTGTGTCCTGCCATACTCTACATTTCTCCATACTCCTGGTGGTCTTTTTGCTGAATCTGTGCATGTTGAGGGGGCTGGGCAGGGGAGGGGATTTTGTTAGGGCTTCTTTGTAATGTATTCATTACTGTTTTTGAGACAGAACTGGATGTTGTAACTCGATTACTAAATGATTCTGCTATGATGTAACATACAGACATACAATAAAAGTTTTTAAAAACGTTTAAAAAAAATGTAAAAAGGGTATGATCAAGGGTCTTCCAGAAAAGCCTAGGAGGAGATGGACATCCTACTACCCTGCCCTTTATTTGCATACAAGGAGGTTCCTCAGAAGGGGGTTGGCTACAGCCCTTTTGAACTTCTGTTTGGGCATCCCGTAAGAGGCCCATTGTGTCTGGTGAAGGAGGGATAAGAGTTACCTCTCAAACCCCCTAAACAGGGGGGCGTCGCTTGGACGGCGGTGGAAATGGCCGCCTAAATCCATCTCTTATCACACAGGAAGGCGAATTCCACTTACCCAGGAGGTTAAAACTATGCAACTTGACCCAATTCTTAAGGATATCGGCACCGCTTACATTACAGCACACCCACGTACCGGAATCTGGTGACTCGGATGCCGCAATCAGAAGTTTGAGGCTGGAGAAAACGGTCACCCACAGCCTCTCTGCTGAGCCCAAACATGGCACCGACCCTCGCGGACCCCTGGCCCTGTTCTCCTGTAATACGGATCCTTGAATGAATGGCAATCGTGCGCATGGATCACCACCAACATATACCAAAGGTGAGCGTCTAGCGCATATAAACGCCCATGATATTATACTAAAAAGACTTGCTCGTCTCGCCTCGTGTTTTCCCATGCCTGACCCCATAATGGTGGAAGAGCGGCTGCGGCGCTACGACCTCCTGCCTCTGACGTGCTCCGGAGAGTGATCCTGCCCATATGCTTCTCATGTCCGTATGGGAGGCTGTTTCCTCCTTTCTGCCTGCACTCCAGCGCTAGTCTAGCTCCTAACACCGCAGATACAACAGCCATTAAGCCTGACTCTAAAATGGTGGCGTCAGCAGGGGCTAACTAGCGCGAACATTAGAGCCAAGTCGGAATCAGGCAGGAGATCTGGGGAACTGGAGTTTTCAAAATCACTGTGGGCTGATGTGAGATGTTGATGCTGCAGAAATCTGTTGCTGCCGCCAAAATCTACAACCTGCTGCTTGTCGCTGCTTCCACATACATCATTACTCTCCATAGGAAGTGTCATAGGAAGTGTCATGCTGAAAAGGGGATCCTGTTAAAGGGTATATTTTTGAATGGAGAAATACTACTCAATGGAGTCTGCTGTCGCTGCCGCACTCAACCATTTCCAAGAAGCAAGTTACTGAAAGCCACTGCCTTATTACCTGCCGATAACCTGTGGTGCCATTGTGCACTGGCCCGAGGTGGGGACTGCAGAAGACTGCAGAGGACTCCCCTGCACAGCGTGCGTGGCGCAAAAGAGATCTCTATCTTCCCCACATAAATGTCTGGCCGACATTCCTGTGTTCTAACTGCAGTCCATCTGCTGCATCTGGCATCTGGCATCTGACTCTCGCTGCAAGCTTTCAGGTCTACCAGGCTGATCCTTCTACACCTCCCTCACCGATTCATCACCAGTGATTAAATTCCGGCTGTACAGTGTAGCGAGGGAAAAGCCAATACCTCCAGATCTGCCTTTCCCATCCATCAGCAGTGGACTCACTATCACAGACACATCTACCTGCGGATCTACTCCTCACCTCGCTTCCTACCACAGATCAAAACGCGAAACAAACAGACGGCCGAACGGACAGTGACTCACTTCCAAGTGCTTACGGTTTAATCTCGCTTCATATCGCCTCCTCTAATCTCCCCCTGGGCCTGACGACCCTGCAAAGATGGCGGAGAGAGAGAACAAAAACAATAAGAAAGTAAGACCTGAACCAACATTGTCTGAATCGCCTATCAAAGCTAAATCTGACCTAACTAGTACATTGGACATGATACTTAAGAAACTGGCGGAAGTCCACGACTTAGCTAAATCCACAAAAGGTAACACCAATACCATGCAATTGGAGCTCACAGTGATCAGAGCGGACATGAACTCTATGAACAAAACCATTGGTGAAGCAGAACAACGTATAAGTGACGTAGAAGATAAAGCAACCCAGTCGTCCAAAATAATACAACACCTTCAGAGCACTACCAATAATCTCAAGCGTCAAAATGCAGAGTTAGCTGATCGTAATAGGAGAGGGAATGTACGCATCTTTGGTGTTCCAGAGGACTCAGAAAAGGACGCAGAGTCCTGCATGGCCTTCCTTGAAGCATGAATCCCAACAGTCACGGGGATTAACTTCCATTACTGCCTAGAGTTAGACAGGGCTCATAGAATCCAGACATTCCTCTCCCATGAAAAAAAGGCCTCGCCCATTGATCTGCAAACCTCTCCGGTTTCAACATACTGAGGCCAATTTTACAATTCACCAGAAAAAAACATCGTATCACCTGGGAAGGTTTCCTATCTCTGAGAGATAAACTAAAGGCAAAAGATATCCAATTCTCATTCGCAGGCCCGGCAAGATTTAAGATTATCGACCATGGCAAACCACGTTTCTTCTCGAGCCATCAAGACCTTGCACGCCACCTGGAAGACCCACCTTCACAGTCCATGGACTCTTTGAGCGGATCTTCGAATAAACGGAAAACCAATGCCCACGACTCTACTAACCACTGTCTGCCGTAGGACTGATCTGGTGAGATACTGCTCTGGCAGAAAGCGTTTCAGACGGTTCTCTAAATACGACTTTCAATCATTGCCATTGCCATTGCCATAAACTGTCTTGTCTATAAGAGGTACCATTGACTAATAGCAAATTAGCTATGACCAGTATATTGGCTCACTCCTTGTGAGGAGCTATGTTTGTGAATACTGTACTAAATCGCTCTTTCTCAAATTGTTTAAGTCTGTTAAACCCCTTTGCAGATGCTCTGCTTTTGATATATTTGAGCCTTACCTGAACGCTGCATACTCCAAGTAACACATATGTTTCTGGTGGCAGAGCCTTTTTGAATTCCTAACTGCTAAGCTGATTTCTTGCCATCATACTGCTTCACTCCTCTTAGTTAGTCCTCATATGTGCTCACTTAGGGCCAGATGTAGGTAATCTCGATTTACCTACTCTTAAATACCGAATCATACCGATTCGGTGGATATATGATGTTAGCACGCATACTTTTACCACGCATTTTTTACAACGCAAATACTATTACCACGCATGATTTTACAACGCATACTATAACAACACAATATAGTGATACTAATAGTAAAGTACTATTACAACGAAAACATTTACAACGCATACCATTACAACGCAAATATAATGTAATTTTTTTTTTTGTACAATAAAACCTGGAACGGGATGCAGGGGTTTTGGGCGGGGAAGTGTCTTAAAAAAGATTAAAAAAACTAAAACGTAAGAGATATAAATGTAACCATTTTTACGAATTAATACTCTAGTATTAAAATTAATACTCGAGTATTAAAAAATAATACTTTCGTATTCGAAATTGTAATAATTTTTACACACGCAACAATTAAACAAACGAATAAACTAAACATATATAACAATAACTGAAATTAATTATTTATAACAAACAAATTCATACATACACATAATCACACATAGACGCCATTTTCAATATGTAGTTAAAACGTTAGTCCTACTACAATTTCAATGAAATAATACCACAACACTACGTTAGTCCTACTACAATTTCCATGAAATAATACCACAACATTACTATCAAAATGGATGCCAAAACGGCACGAAAACCGCAAATAACATATCTTTTAACAAACTTTTAAATTATATGTTTACACAGAAATAAAACGTATAAAATACAATCATACCAACGCTGTGTTTACAAAAAAAAACAGTGACACTAACCAAAACTTATAAATATGAGACAGACACCATTTTTAAAACAGTTGATTCTCAACTACCAGAGTGACCAGACGCCAAACCTGACCCTCTGACCTCTTCACCTAAACGAAATCCGTATCGCATATCAGGAGATTTATTTTTCGAAATACAAGTAAGTTACTGAAAATCTTTTCAGAATAATATGCTAAAACATTTATAACGCTGCACCTAACATGTAGATGTTTGCTACTTAAAGACAATATTATACCACACACATATTACTACAATTATTCATACCTATATACATATATTCAAAATCCCACATTTAAAAAGCGAAGAAAAACATATAATACATTTTATTTAATATTTCAAAATGAAATAAAATAAATGAACATACACTATTTTACTAACATATCAAAATGTTATTTTTTTTTTAGTCGAACTACTGAATACAACGCGAATAAAGACCAGTATCAATAAATTGTATGTTGTTACACAGCCAACACTGCTCTTCAAAAATAATTTGAAGGTACTTTTGTATATTTCATTCGACAATTAAAAACACACGATACGGAAATAAAATTATTAATACACATATATGTATTCTATTTTTTACAGAGAAAATTTATTTAGAGAAAATTATTATATTTTTTGTACTAAGAAAATTCAAACGACAACTAATTAAAAAGGTAATTATGTTATTATTTACAATACTGCAGTAAGAAAAGTGCTGAATAATGTAGTGGTCACAATTTCAAATTAAATTTCCAAATGTGGCAACAATTAATGCACAAAATTTTTTTTCTTTGTTTTAGAAAGTCAAAGCGATCTTTGAAAAAAAACAAGCTATCAAAAGAAGACCACAAATAAAAACATCAATCTTAAAGGTAAATAGAGAACATTGAACGAAAAACACATTTTCAAAAGTGCAAAATAAATTGCTGCAGTAGGGAAAGTGCTGGATAGTCTGGGGATATCAATTACTATTCTTACTCCAAATAAGTGCTGCAGTAGGGAAAGTGCTGGATAGTGTGAGGGTATCAATTACTATTCTTACTCCAACTAAGTGCTACAGTAGGGAAAGTGCTGGATAGTGTAAGCGTATCAATTACTATTCTAACTCCAGGTAAGTGCTGCAGTAGGGAAAGTGCTGGATAGTGTGCAGATATCAATTACAATTCTAACTCCAAGTAAGTGCTGCAGTAGGAAAAGTGAAGGATAGTACACGGTTATAATTATCTATTCACACTCCAGTAATGTGCAGCAGTAATAAAAGTGATGGAAAAATATAATGTATAATTTTCTAATCACAATCCAGCTACATTCAAAAGAAAGCAAATTAAACATTTATATTTCTATTTTCCTTGTTTTAGAAAGTCAAAGCAATCTTTGAAGAAAACCGAAACAAACACCACCAATCAAAAGAAGACCACAAATAAAAACATCAATCTTAAAGGTAAATAGAGAACATTGCACGAAAAACACATTTTCAAAAGTGCTTGTTAAATTGCAGCAGTAGGGAAAGAACTGAATAGTGTGGGGAAATCAATTACTATTCTAACTCCAGGCAAGTGCTGCATTAGGGAAAGTGCTGGATAGTCTGGGAGTATCAATTAATACTCTAAGTCTAGGAAAGTGCAAAGTAGGGAAAGTGCTGGATAGTGTGTAACAATGAATTACTATTGTAACTCCAAGTAAGTGCTGCAGTAGAGAAAGTGCTGGACAGTGTCGGGGTATCAATTACTATTCTAACTCCAGGTAAGTGCTGCAGTAGGGAAAGTGCTGGATAGTGTGAGGGTATCAATTACTATTCTTACTCCAAGTAAGTGCTGCAGTAGGGAAAGTGCTGGATAGTGTGCAGGTATCAAATACTATTCTAACTCCAGGTAAGTGCTGCAGTAGGGAAAGTGAAGGATAGTATACGGTTATAATTATCTATTCACACTCCATTAATGTGCAGCAGTAATAAAAGTGATGGAAAAATTATAATGTATAATTTTCTAATCACAATCCAGCTACATTCAAAAGAAAGCAAATTAAACATTTATATTTCTATTTTCCTTGTTTTAGAAAGTCAAAGCAATCTTTGAAGAAAACCGAAACAAACACCACCAATCAAAAGAAGACCACAAATAAAAACATCAATCTTAAAGGTAAATAGAGAACATTGCACGAAAAACACATTTTCAAAAGTGCTTGTTAAATTGCAGCAGTAGGGAAAGTGCTGGATAGTGTGTATGTATCAATTACTATTCTAACTCCAGGCAAGTGCTGCATTAGGGAAAGTGCTGGATAGTCTGGAAGTATCAATTATTACTCTAAGTCCAAGAAAGTGCAGCAGTAGGGAAAGTGCTGGATAGTGTGTAACAATGAATTACTATTGTAACTCCAAGTAAGTGCTGCAGTAGGGAAAGTGCTGGATAGTCTGGGGGTATCAATAACTATTCTAACTCCAGGTAAGTGCTGCAGTAGGGAAAGTGCTGGATAGTGTGGGGGTATCAATTACTATTCTTACTCCAAATAAGTGCTGCAGTAGAGAAAGTGCTGGATAGTCTGGGGGTATCAATTACTATTCTTACTCCAAGTAAGTGCTGCAGTAGGGAAAGTGCTGGATAGTGTGAGGGTATCAATTACTATTCTTACTCCAAGTAAGTGCTACAGTAGGGAAAGTGCTGGATAGTGTAAGTGTATCAATTACTATTCTAACTCAAGATAAGTGCTGCAGTAGGGAAAGTGCTGGATAGTGTGCAGATATCAATTACTATTCTAACTCCAGGTAAGTGCTGCAGTAGGGAATGTGCTGGATAGTGTGAGAATATCAATAACTATTCTAACTCCAAGAAAGTACTGCAGTAGGGAAAGTGCAGGATAGTGTGGGGGTATCAATCTATAGCCTAACTCAAATAAGGTGCTTGACTAACGAAAGTGAAAAATAGTATAAGATTATAATGATCTATTCAAACTCTAGTAATGTGCATCATTTTAAAAAGTGATGAAGCAATATAATGTGGAGTTTTCTAATCGCAATCCTACAACATTCAATTGAAAACAAATGAAACATCAACATTTTTTTGTCCTTGTTTTAGAACCTCAAAGCCATCTTTAACCCCTTTAGTGCTAAGGTACAATTACTCTTTTGCTGCAATTTTCATTGAAATCAATGGAAAGTCCATGACGAGTTACCCTTGTCATTAGCGGCGAAGAGGTTAAAGAAATCAAAGTTAAGACCAGCAATAAAAAGAAGACCACAAGTAAAAACAGCAATCTTAAAGGTAAATATAGAACAATACACGAAAAACTCATTTTCTAAAGTGCTACATAAATTGCTGCAGTATATTAAGTGCCGGATAGTGTAGGGGTATCAATTACTATTCTAGCTCCAGGTGTGTGCTGCAGTACAGAAAGTGCTGGATAGTGTGGGGGTATCAAATAATATTCTAACTCCAGGTAAGTGCTGCAGTAGGAAAAGTGCTGGATAGTGTAAGTGTATCAATTACTATTTTAACTCCAGAAAAGTACTGCTGTAGGGAAAGTGCTAGATAGTGTAAGTGTATCAATTACTATTGTAACTCCAGAAAAGTGCTGCTGTAGGGAAAGTGCTGGATAGTGTAAATGTATCAATTACTATTCTAACTCCAGGTAAGTGCTGCAGTAGGGAAAGTGCTGGATAGTGTGGATGTATCAATTACTATTCTAACTACAGGTAAGTGCTGCAGTAGGGAAAGTGCTGGATAGTGTAAGTGTATCAATTACTATAGTAACTCCAGAAAAGTACTGCTGTAGGGAAAGTGCTGGATAGTGTAAATGTATCAATTACTATTCTAACTCCAAGTAAGTGCTGCAGTAGAGAAAGTGCTGGATAGTGTGGGGGTATCAATAACTATTCTAACACCAGAAAAGTGCTGCAATAAGGAAAGTGCTGGATAGTGTGGATGTATCAATTACTATTCTAACACCAGGTAAGTGCTGCAGTAGGGAAAGTGCTGGATAGTGTAAGTGTATCAATTACTATTATAACTCCAGAAAAGTGCTGCTGTAGGGAAAGTGCTGGATAGTGTAAGTGTATCAATTACTATTCTAACTCCAGGAAAGTGCTATAGAAGGAAAAGTGCTGGATAGTGTGGGAATATCAATAACTATTCTAACTCCAGAAAACTGCTGCTGTAGAGAAAGTGCAGGATAGTGTTGAGGTATCAATAACTGTTCTAACTCCAGGAAAGTACTGCAATAGGGAAAATGTAAAAATAATATTTTAAAATAAAATAAACATATACACAGACTCAATAACATATTTTATTTCTTTGCAGATAATGTCTACTCAACCAACTGCAAAATATATCAAGTCTAAAAAAGGAAAACAATGTATTAAGTCATGCAGGTTACATTTATTGTAAGGAAAGGATAAGTTTCCTAGAAATCCTTGGAGGTGCGTGCAATACTTTTCAACCCGTTGCAGCGGCAGAGCGGTTACGGTTGATAATGTCATTATAAAAACAACTGACCATAACCTCTCTGCTTCTGCAATGGAGGTTGATGTCAGAGAAACGGTAAATGAAATGAAAGTACTTGCAAGCACCTCCAATGATTCTACAGGATCCATTTTAAGAGAGGTTGCACAGCATGTAGCTAGCAATATGCGTACCATCCATAATTTGAGCCGAATTATTCAACGTCAAAAGCAGGCAAGTAATACACAAACAAATACACCTCATACCTTTTCTGACATAGTTATTCCCCACAAACTCACTATTTCTTTTGCTGATAAACCTTTCCTTCTGCATGATAATGAAAACCCTCAAAAACGTATATTAATTTTTAGTACACCCCGCAACCTTCTTAAACTTGAAACTAGTGAAATTTGGATGATGGATGGAACGTTTAAAAGTACGCCCCATCCATTCACCCAAATTTATACTATACATGCTAAAATTAACAGTAATGTTATCCCCCTAGTTTATAGTTTGCTGCCTGATAAGACTTCTGCAACTTACACTGAAATTTTATCAGTTATAAAATCCAAAACAAACCAAAGCCCTAGGAAAATTATTATTGATTTTGAATTGAGCATGATCAATGTGATCACAAAAACGTACATGGATACCCAAATTCAGGGGTGTTTTTTCCATTTTTCCCAAGCATTCTGGCGTAAGTTACAAAAAACACCCCTAGTGACAGAATACTCCTCAGACAGCAAACTACAAGATGAATTAAAAAAAACGGACTGCTCTTTGTTTTGTCCCTCCCGAAAGTGTAGACGAGTACTACACTGCCATTACAGAATCTGATTATTACATTGCAAATGATGAAAAATTGGCACCCATTCTAAATTATATGGAAGACACATGGATTGGACACCTAAGCAGATCGGGTCGCAGGAGGAAGCCACGATTCCATGTCGAGTTGCTTACAGGGAGAGGCAAAAACAAATAATGCCATTGAGGGATGGCATAACTCCTTCAACCATCTAATTGGTAAACCCCACCCTAATTTCTACTCTTTTTTGGAAACTTTGAAGAAGGAGCAACGTTTTCAGGAAATGAGAATTTCCCAAACTCTTACAGGTAGTCTAAACTCACGAATAACTCAAAAAACAAAGGAAATGTCTGAGAGACTATTGGCACTTTTACAACAGTTTACGTTGTGTGTGGCTCTAGATTACCTGGAACATCTTGCTAACATTCTTAATTTTTAATTATCTGCTACACATTACTTTCCTGCTTTGCTCCAAATTTACATCCTCTCTAAATTTAATTGGCTATTCCCTTTTTCTAAATTTTAAATTATCAAAAAATACAGTCGGGTCTCCTTTCCTTAACTTTTCCTCAATTTTTACTTTTACATCATTATGCAACTTTTAACAAATGCTTAGTTGCAAATCAATCCAAAATTCCTAAAATCCCAAGTTATTTCTTCTATCCATTTAGTTTTAAACATTATCCAGTGATTTAAAAAAAATGTTCAAACTGTTGATTCCTAAAAAAATGCATTTTTGAAAAATAGTAAAACTTTTCTGTTCTTCTCTTTTCACAAAAATTGTTACAAATAAGCTTCTTCTAATGAGTAAGCATGATTTGTTAATAAAAAATAAATTTCATTACAGAAAACAAGAAACAAACCATCATTTTTCAGATTGGATTTTTTTAAATTCACCAATCTCCATAGCCATATTCTATAATGCCACAACATATTCTTTATTCCAAAAAAATGTTTAAAAAATTGGGTTTTAAAAAAAACCAAAAATGTTCATTTACCCACAAATCACATTCCATTTGCAATTTCAAACATTTTATATCCAAAACATCTTAAACTTTTATAAACTGAAAAAAATCTATTTCCTTTTTGATCCAAAATGTTAATATAAACACAATTCCTTTTACATCTACTTTCACGTAGAAGCAGAACTATAATGAGAACAATCTTTATAGTCCTACTCCATACCTTACGAAAAATAATTTACATTGCAATCTAAAATCTCCTTATACAATTATACTATCTTCAACCAAAGACAAAGAGAATAACTCTCCAAAATATTGGCAACATAATTCGAACTCATGATTTTTGTGGTTAACCTTAAATCGGAAAAACCGACAAATCCCTTTCAAACTACGTGTTCTCTCGCTTCTGTGTTCAACAAAACAACAAATCCAAAAAAACAATCCTTTCCCAAAAACATTTATAATACAACTGTTTACTTTCAAAGAAGCTTTTTTTCAACAATTATCTAACCTAATTTTTCTCTTTTTAAACTGAAACAAAAATATTTGGTAAATTCAAAAATGCATTTTTTTACATTTCTACCATAGGGATAACAAAAGTGATATACATAAACATATTTTCAGAATTGTAGAAATAAACACCACTTTTTAAAACAGGATAAAGTGTTCGAACTTTTTCCCCCCCGACCCGACATAGGCATACTCTAGATATACGACTAGCGACATGCTTTTTTACGTACATAACATCATTTACATATGTAGCAACCTCACCTTATCCTTCCCTTACAATATAAGTATACCTTTTATTAATTACTTCTTATAATAAAGTTTAAAATGTTTCCTACCTGGACGCAGATCAGCTTCCAGCTGCTTCCTCCTTGGATACCCTTCAAAATGGCCGCTTACGCTCACGTTGACGTCGTTACGTAATCGAATGCTGCAACGATCAAAATGGGACTACTTTATTTATTATTATTTTTGACATTTTAATTGTTTTATTAAAATATGTTTCCATTATTTAAAAAATATGTAAAAATATGTAATTAAATATAAATAATACCAACCATTTTTCAATGTATTTTCAATAAAAAATAAAATATTTAAACAATTTTTATCGTCTTTTTATTGAATACATTTAAAGATACATTACTTATTTATAAAAAAAAATAATTTGTAAATGTATTAATTTTTCTCCTTACCTGTTCTCTGTATTCTTTTCCCTTTGTTATATCTTCTTTCGTCTTCTTTTCAGCTATCTTTTTCTGACCCACGGAACTCATAGCAAATATCCTGAAAATAAAAGAAGGACAATGTTACCCATTGGAAACAATGATAAAACGTGGGAACCAAATATTTCATGTACTTTTACTCTTTTATTCCTTTATAATTAAATTTAATTTTATTTTATAAGTACTTAAATGAGCCATTTTTATTAATATTTTAAATTTTACATTTTTTAACCCGAATTTTTTTTTACGATAAATAAATAAATATATGGAAAGTGTTAAAAAAATAAGACATCATAACTAAATGTCTGAAAATATATAATCTAACAACATATTTAAAATATATCTTCAATAATTTAGGAAATTGGCTTTTTTTCAACTTGTAATAATATTAATAAATATATGTATTTTTAAAAAAATAAAATTTTAAATAGTAGTTTATTTTTAAAGATTTAAAATACACTAGTATAAAATGATCTACAAATATTTAAATTAATTTAATTCCTTATAAATGTTATCAATTTCAACCTTTTTTTAAATCTTTAGTATCATTTAAATAATATTTTTTTAAAAAACATAAATTTAATTATAATAATATAAATATATATATATTTAATATATATATTATATATTAGAATATTCTAATAATAATTCAAATAATACTCCAGTATAATTTTTTTTTAAATATAAACAAATAAAACTGTTTCACTTTTATTTCGCCATATATAAAAGTTTTTTACATCCCTATAAATGTAAAAATATTTATGATTTTGTTTAAAAAATTAACATGGTTTATAAATTTTGAAATATTAAAAATACTAAATGTATAACATATAATTTTTCTCAAAAAAAAACTAAAGGATATATTTCATATATATATATAATTATGTAAAAATATTATTTAAATTAAACTACTAAATCAACAAATAAAAAAAATAATATTTTAAAATAAATAAAAAGTATTTTTAAATACTTCAAAAAATACTTTAGTAATAAAAAAATAAAATGATACTTTATTAGGATTTAATATTTTTTATTTAAATGATTAAAAATACTCTACTAATAATAATGATTTCATAAATAATTAATGCAAAAATACTTTAGAAATAAAATATTAAATTGTAATAAATAATGCAAATATAATATAATAATATTATCAAATAATACTATAGATTTAATTTTCCCAAAAAATGCGTTGTAAAGGTACATGCGTTGTAAAGGTACAGGCGTTGTAATAGTATGCGTTGTAAATGTATGCATGGTAAACGTATTTACGTTGTAAATGATGCGTGGTAATGGTATTGCGTGGTAAAAAATGCGTGGTAACAGTTGTATACCCGATTGGGTATTTAAGAGTAGGTAAATGGGATGTAGGTTATTTCACTTTTGAAATTACCGAATCGGAATGAATTGGTAATTACCGAATCGGTATTTACCGATTTGGTAATTGGCATTGATTCCTATGGGCCTTGAGGCCCATAGGAATCAATGCCAATTACCGAATCGGTAAATACCGATTCGGTAAAATTACCGAATTTGCAAGGGGGACAGGGTGTCACTTTGACACCCTGTTGCACCCCTCAATTGTGCATGGGTGCACATGTTGCTGATATACATGCCCTTAGGGCATGTATGTCTGCAACATGGCACGTTTTTCAAAGCAAAAAAAATGCTTTTTGAAGGGTTTTCATTATTTACCACCGTAAATAACGAATTCTTAAACCCTTGTAGCACTGATTACAGTGCTACCTACATGTTGAATTACAGAATCGGTAATTTTACCAATTCGGTATTTTACCGAATCGGAAAAATTACAAATTCGGTAAAATTACTGATTCTGTAATTTAACATGCCCCTACATCTCAATATCCAAATACCTATCGGAAACGGACGAAAATCTGTATTTTCGGCCGTTTCCGACTGGTATTTAGATACCTACATCTGGCCCTTATTCTCTTACAGCTTTATGATGTTATAAATTGCTATCATCCGAAATGCTAAAAATGCTCACAGTTATTATACTTAACGTGTAGCGTTATATATGGGATAGGCCTGAACCTCACTTAGAGGCTCTGTACTGCACATGTAATGCTATGTACGGTTGCACAGTTATGCTGAGTTCCCACAGCATGTTTGCTTCTCCTGTTAAATTACTACCCTACTATACATTCCTGTGTTGACCCCGGACGGTACTGCTGTCGCAGCTCCTAAGTTCAAATTCTTTGGGGGGTGGGGGGAGGGATGGGAGGGAGGGGGAGAAAGAGGGTTCAGGGTCATTGGGAGGAGAGAGGAGAGGGGGTTGAGAGGGGGTGGGATAAATGTACTTTTTAGTCGTTTCAGTATTGTTTCCATTATGTCTTTTTTTATCCTCTGCACAGATTTCAAATGTAGTATCATATGTAGCCTGTCCGTCATGCTATCCCAATATTGGTTACCACAGGTTCGCTGACACAAGGTGGTCTTTACAGTTAATAGTTCCCAACTATGTAGTACACTCCCCTGCTGCGCTCTACACTGAGCTCAAAGCTTGGTGCATTTTAAAGCACGTTTTTCATTACATATTTAATTGTATCAATTTTCAAAGCACAGTAAATAGTAGACGATGACCTTAAAGAGCACCAGGTTATCCACCCAGACATATGTATCCATAGACATTCCTTCAGAGAGCAACAAAAAAAGACATGAGTAGTGAATCAGAGAGAACAAAGTAAGAGTGAGACCAGCCACCATATGGTGTGTAGGGAGCAAGCGCAGTGAGCAACCACTATTAGGTGGAGTTTGGGGGGTTCTCCCCCCAAGAAAATTTTGGAGACAGAAAGGCCAAAACAATGCATTTTTCATTACATTTTTCATTACATATTAGATTGTATTAACTTTCTTTTAAAGCATAGTAAATGATTACCCTATGGAGTACCAGGATACCTAGTCATAAATCACAGACATTCCTACAGAGAACACTAAAAAATGAAATGTCGAGCACGAAACATGAATTTAAATATAACCAATTTATTCGTAATATAAAATAGTATAAAGACATTTAAAAACGCACTTAACTTCAAACAATTGTGCAAAGGTTCAGAGCAAGGGTTAGAATTCCAGGGCCCTAGTCTTTAATCCCTTTAAAAAGGAGTACAAATAGTGAACTCTGACATGAAGAAGGCAGAGCCGGCTTTATCGCTGGTGGCGCCAGGGGCAACAGTCTTTTGTGGCACACCCCATTATCTCATTCTCCGTGGAATCCCTCGCCAACACATTATATATATAGAGAGAGAGAGAATGAATTATACATGTGTAAATCAGTCCTTAGGAAATAATACATAAGACAATGTGAATTGCAGGATGTAGGAAACACATATCATCCATACTGGTAGGCAGTACATTTTAAGAATGTGTGTTCTGGAGAAGAACACACTCAGGATTTGAAATCTACCTCAGTGGCTGGGATTGGCTTTACTATTAAGAATATATTTCTACCCAAACTATTTTTTTTAGCTGCATTTGTATAATGAAAAACTGAGGGGGAAATAATGTTCTAACCTATAGCATGCAGTTTGTCTGCAGCTCTTTGAGGACAGTTTATTGGTCATTGCACTATATTAGGATTATAATTTAGGAATTGCTGTTTACAAAAACATCTGTGTGGCAAAAACAGTAACCCACTGAGCTATGCACATAAAATACAGTTATGTGATCTGCATGGTACATGTTCTTTGCTGCAGACATATTAACCCTTTGTGCTACTTTATGATGAGTCAAAACTGTCACTAGCCCAAACTCTGATCTCTCGCCAGCAGGAGCATTAACCACCAGAGATAACTTGCCATTTTTATTGTTGCCTGAAAACTGCTGGGCACACAAGGTACTTTGCAGCAGATGTTATTTAACTCATAGGTTATTTCTTTACACAGCGCCCCCCAGGTCAGCATCAGGTGCGGCTGCACCAGTCAGTCCTCCGCAAAGAAGTTGGAACCTGAAACACAGGGGCAAGGGAAGAAAGTTGGAGCGTATGGTGAGGTGGATATAGCAACATTCAAACTGCATTGGTGACAGTGGCCGAGCAATGCTTTAGGGGACCCTAATTCAAATAAGTATATGGGCCCCTCTTACTATTGCTTAATCGTCTTTGAAACAATTGCATCCTCCTCATCATTACCTTGGGACTAGTCTGCACCGCTGTTGTGTGACTCAAAGCCGTAATCCTCAAAAACCTCACAAGAGATGAGGCTGTGAAGTGGCTGTACCTCTGTTAAAAGCATGGTTGGTGCAATATTATGTTAATGACTGGACTTTACCTTGCAACAAAGCTTCACTTTTGCCTGTTAAAGCCTTGCTAACAATAATGCTGATTGTCTGGTAATTGCACTTACCAGCAGAAAGCAAATGAATCCCCGGATGATGATGAGCATAGCCGGTCGCACTTGCATATTTAATACGGCATAACGGTGCAGTTGAAGTGAACCACAGGTTGCTGCGGTGCACATCAATTGCATCATTATGCTGGATTAATTATGCAAGTGTGAGGACAACAATCTGATGCCTGGTATGTGTGCAGGTGCAAAAAACTGAGTAATCATTATTTGGGACTTGGGGCCCCGGCCCGCCACCCAGCAAGTTTCACTGTATGATTTTAGGACAGCACAGAGAGCTGAACGCATGCAGCTGGAAATGCGATGTATAAGTGTGAATGTAGACAAGGAGGGCTCAGTCTTCCCGTTGATCAGCAAATGTTGTACTGTAAATTGGGTATTAGTAAAAAGTGATGTAGAGTACTGCTGCCTCCTTCTTCGCCTCTAAGACAGAATCCATTAAATCAGACCTCCTCAAGGACCTTAGATGCATCTCGGACCTGAAAGAGAGCCCATCACTGTCCCTTGCTGATGCCTCAGCCAATGATCTCCCACTTTCTAAACTAAAAAACAATGCATCATGGTCCCACTTCAACACTTACAATGAAGATACCATTCTAAAAACGCTTAACGCGGTGAAACCATCCAATCACTTCACTGACGTGCTCCCGACTAACTACTTAAAAGACTTCACTCCTCTCTTACTTCCCCCCTGGACCAAGATCATTAATTCTTCCCTTCTGCAAGGTTCCATTCCAGACACTTTGAAAACGGGGCAGGTCTCGCCTATCCTAAAGAAACCCACAGCTGATCCCACCGACCCTAATAACTATCGCCCGATCTCCAACATCCCTATGTTAGCTAAACTACTGGAAAAATGCGTTAACATACAACTGAACTGTCACATTGATTGTTTCAACCTGCTGAACCAATTTCAATCTAGTTTTAGAGCTGGTCACAGCACAGAATCAGCCATGACACATATAGTAGATGACGCTCTAAAAATCCTAGACCGAAATGAAGTGTGTCTGTTAATCCTACTCGACCTGCCATCAGCTTTTGACACCGTCAAACACGACAACCTGCTGAACCTCTTAAAACATAGAATGGGTTTATCTGGAAGTGTATTTAACTGGTTCGCCTCCTTCCTCCAAAACAGATCCCAAAGATTCAAGGTCAACCATTCCTTGTCCTTCCCATCGTCTGTCACTCTGGGAGTTCCTCAAGGCACCTCCCTCTCTCCCATCCTTTTCAACCTTTTCATGGAACCCCTCACTGATCTTCTCAGCCTCTCCAAAGTTCAATTCCACATGTACACTGACGATACCCAAATCTACATCAAAATTCTCTCTCTGGAAGACATCAAATCACTCAACTCCATATTACAAAAAACCCAAATCTGGCTGGCCGAAAACCACCTGAAACTTAACTCCTTCAAAATGGAATTCCTTGTAATCGCCCCCTCAAACTATCACAGACTGGATGAAGCACCTAACAGCTCTAAATGGTCAACCACTCGTAGTCGACTCAGCAAAATCTCTGGGGGTAACGCTGGACAATAACCTCAACATGCAGAAACAGATCAGCGCCTCAACAAAGGGAGCCAACTTTCACCTAAGGACCCTACGAAAACTGAAACCCTATCTGCCCGCATTCGATTTCAAACAAGCTGTTCAAGCCTTAGTTATACCTCGCTTGGAATACGGAGCAGTAACCCTTTGTGGACTCCCGAGGTCATCGACAGCCCCGCTAAGAGCCACGATCAACTCTGCTGTGAGACTCATCACAGGCTCTAAGAGAAATGCTCACATATCCTCAGACTTGAGAACCCTCAACTGGCTACCGTTTGAAGCCAGAATTCATTTAAAAATCGCTTGCCTGACACACAAGGCTCTCTACCACAACATCCCACTTTATCTAGCTCAGAAACTGGTGCTCTCAGTGGGCAGCAGAGCTTCCAGGAGCGCCAAGACTCTTCTCCTACAACCGCAACGATTTGCCAAGAAAAAAACGTATAACCGGTCCTTCTCCGGTATGGATCCAAGGATATGGAATGCTCTGACTAGTGAAACTAGAATTAACCCTTCCTCTGCTTCCTTCAAAAGAGAAGTCAAAGCTATCCTCATGGCTCAATCCACGTGAACTCTATCTATCCTATGTACTTTATTACTTGTTTTTCACTTATATGCGTCCTTTGTTTATATTTGCCATTTTACACTAGCATCGCACTGCCTTTTATTGTTCTAGAATTTTCTAGCACTTCCTTATTACGTGATTCACTATAACGTATTATATTCTGTATATATTTATACTTGTCATGTAAAGCGCTCTGATTCTCGCAAGAGTCTGGTTTGCGCTATATAAAACCTAAACAAAATAAATAAATAGAAGTGCGACAGAATGGTGGTGACCATGTGACCACCTAACGGCTGGAGTGGTCGACCTCTAAGCTGGAGAACTGAGTTTGCGTCTCGGTAGGGAAGCTCAACATTCTGTGGTTCTGGGCAAATCACGAAATCTACCCGTGCCTAACAAAATTAATGTGTCCGTCTATAACGCTACTGGTGCTCATGTAAAGCGATCTGATACCTTTGGTTCGAGTTTGGGCTATAAAAAACTAAAAATTAAGTGCTACATAAAGTGCTTATTTTTGTAATTACAGTGCTTGAGAAACAGCACAGAGTGCATGCCCAAGCAGTAATGTAGTACTGTACAGCTGAGAGGTCGGTGTGACCTATACTACACAGATAATAGTACACTGCACTATGGTGAATGTTGAAATAGATGAAATAGTGCATCCAATTGCTCAAGTTACACCACACATCAAGAAATTCCTTCAAAAAGCAAACTTGTGACACATTTTTTGCTGTATTATAACCAGCAATTGAGGTTTCTTGGAAAGTGAAATAAGTCCCACACGTCAAAGGAGAAACGTTTAAATCTCAAAATGCACACTCAGTCTTCCACGTAGTTTAATAAATCAATAGCGTTAAATTGGGTTGTCTGTTGTTTAAGTGCGGTATGAAATGCTTTAAAAACATCTATTATCGCAATATGTAGGACAGGGACTCCTTTCTTTGTTGATCACAACAGCTGTGCCAGCTCTGGCAGGGGTCTGGGGATAAATGAATCAATGAATGGATGATGGCTGCAGAACTGTCCTTTCCGTATCTCGGCTGCAATGGCAATCAGTAGTGGAATGCTTGTGTAGCCTCCAGGGTGGATCTGTTTATGTGAAGAACCGCCAATCACTTTTAGGGTGCTATCTTTCACAGTTCGGATGCTTACTTGCACAGCGACTACCAGTGGGAGGTAAGATGAAGAGTACGGGCCGCTGTTGCAGGCGCCTCACCATATCCGTCTGAGACCACATGTACCCAACTATTCATCAGAAAATAAATGTATTAGGGTGGGGTGTAACACCCCTAACACCCCCCCTTCGTTCCACCTTGGATCTACGCCCCTGGTTTTAATAGACAAAAGTAAACGTCAGCTCACCTGGTCATAAAACAGGCCCACAAACTGCTAAAAAATAGCCCACACAGTGATCCCTCAGACCAGCCCTTCAGGCACTGTCTGATCGCCCTAGACGCCAGTCCGACCCTCCATAGACAATGCTGAGCATCTCAAGGCCAATACCCCCTGTCCCACCTACGGGTCTGTTCCCCACCTATGTCAAGGCTTTTGAAGAGGACCCTTGTGTTAGGGCAAAAGGGAGAAGAACGAGAGAGAGCAACCACTCCTGCAGGTTGGATGGTGAATACCCAGCCGGGTTTGTTGTGGGGCGGCGTCTTTAATAAATATTTAAGGTTCAGAAGCATCCCACCTTCGCCGAGAAAGCACAGTATGTGATGAGACATAATAATGGCATACAGGTCTCTTACCAAAGGGTGAAAATATGATTTTACCAATGCGGCCTACAGGTGGACTACGGCTAACCCCTAGCCTATCGACATCCTGTGGAATGTCACTGCAGTACTTGTTAAGAGCAAGTCTGTGAGTAAGGAGATGCAACTAACAAACATCGAACGGGCTAAAATAAATGGAAGGGAAGGACAAGGGGATCGAGAAATGAGAAATATCCGTTTTGATAAGGAAAGCGCAAATCAAAGGTTAATTGGGCATAAAGGTTAAAGCTGTGTACAGGGCCGGCTTTAGGTAGCGGTGGCACTGTATTTGGCAACTCTGGCAGGGGGCAGAGGGTGTTACAGGCTGCAGTGGCGCCTATAACATACCTACTTATGGGTTTACAAATTAAGCACTGCATCAAGAAATCATAGTCAGAAATGACATACCAGCAGCTTCTGGAACAAACTTCCAGAGTCTTCTGGAACAAACTTCCAGAGTCTCTCCGCAAAGAATAAAATTTGTTGCATTTCAGGGAGTCTTAAAAAAAGCTCCTGTTTAGGGAAGCCTTAAGTACCGCTTAGTGCCACGGCCTCACGCATCTCTTCTTCATTCACTTTGCTGTTGCTATTTCTTTCTGTCATAAGCGCCTAGAGACCTGAAGGTGAGTTGGCGCTCTATAAGCTTCAGTTAACAATAACAATAACAATAACATCTTCCGGTGAATAACAAACATCAGACAGTGAGGTCATAGTTGCTTTACCCCACACACCAAACAGGGTTAGACAAAGAACAGGTGCAAAGCCATATCAGAAATACAAAAAGAGGAAACTCTTTACTTTTCAGAGGTTTTGAATTCACTCTGGAACCAATCCCTGCAGTAAACCAGGTGTGCTTCTCTATTGCTCAGCTAGCACTAGAAAAGAACAAATAACAAGTTCTTCAAGGCAAACAAACATAATTTCTCCTGTCAAGCTTTTTTAACCAGTCTGGTTCCTCATGAGGTGGAAGATGCCGCAGGTACAACATGGCGCCTTCCCTGAGATCTACTGGTTCCTGCGTTTCTGTGATTCGTGCAGGCAACGTCCAATCACGCTGCCCCTTCACCTGGTCAA
The DNA here is from genome assembly GCF_964263255.1 of Lissotriton vulgaris. Taxonomy (NCBI): domain Eukaryota; kingdom Metazoa; phylum Chordata; class Amphibia; order Caudata; family Salamandridae; genus Lissotriton; species Lissotriton vulgaris. Next base: position 770,993,773 of record NC_141691.1, on the reverse strand, counting down.
TACGAAGCACTCCTCAAACACATACTTACAGACACACTCAGGTAGCCTCAGACTCCTTCCGGGTTAACAAAACCAGCAATCCAGGCCAGGAGAGCAATCACCCTCCTAAATCAGACATACCGTGGCCTGGCACTGCTTGCGAACACAACGTGATGATATTTTTGGCAGTTTTTATTTACCGGGAACATGACCCATGTATTGGACCGTTTTTCAACATGAGCACTTTATAGACCGAGGGTCATGTTCATTTTTTTCGAGGAACAGGGATTTGCCCAGAATCACAGGATGTTGAGCCGACACCGAGGCTCGAACCTGGTTCCCTTGTTCCAAAGTCGGAAGCTATGGCCTCATGCCACATCCTCTCCCCAATATACACACTCATCCCCTCTCAAACGAATTGCCCTGAGAGATGAACTTTCTATTTCTGTCCATCTAATACTTTACGTTACACCCTCTGAACATTTACCATCCTTAACTATTGGAAGTTTTGCTGTAAAAGTGCATAATGTTTAATCAAGTAAGTAACGCAGTTTAAGATTCCTAAACTGTCCTGTACAATCTGCATTTCATTCTTATTCCACTTGGGCTAAGAAATATTGTGCCATCATTGCAGTGAAAGCGTAGATTCGAGAACTCCAATGGGCTGCCCAGGATAACCAAAGCATGTTTCACCATCAGTTGGGGCACATTCACTATTTTCGGGCTGGGGCCTACTGAATGGTCAAAGCTGCTTGTGTTGCACTTGCATCTGGGGCTGCCACCTGCCAATGGGCCAGTATTTTACCAGAAGGGCTGGTATTTTTAGTTCAATTGTAATCATAAACATTGGAAAAATCAATAGACTTGCATTTTCCCTTGTTATAAACATGTAAAACAAGTGCAAACAGAAATCACTTCAACAGTAGTTTAAAGCTCTCTGTGTTATTCATAAGTATATAATTATTTAAGCAGCGGCAACATGAATGTAGAGAATTATGCACTACATGCTACTCAAGCGCCAGATTCTGACCGCTCAAGTATCTCAGGACAAGAACCTGTATTTTTCTCTGAGAAAGGTGGTGATTTCGGCAGACGGTCCTGACTAGACTCACCTCTGCAGACAGGGGGTCGGGGGCTAGAAATAATTCAACAGACCAATTGTGGCAGGAATTGACGGGCCAACCGAGAGGCTTTCGGAATATGTAGACCTGTTTATAGGTTCCTTGGTTAGAACAATGGCCAGTTACATCCAAGATTCAAAATATATACTGGGGATTTTAGAAGATCTCCAACGGCAACTGAAATTACTACTGGTGACCCTAGATGTGGTGTCTCTATACACCAGCATAGAGATAGACAAAGACTGGAAGCCATCACTCGTTTACTCAATAACAGGCCGGCATCCCAGTGGCTGCATAACGAAATGCTAATTGGTATGATGAGGCTGATTTTAGACAATAATTTTTTCCTATTCAACAACAAGTGGTATAAACAAAATAAGGGGGTGGCAATGGGATCAAAATTCTCACCTTCTTTTGCTAATCTATATATGGGCTGCCTAGAATCTGAGTACATCTGGGGGAGCGAGGGTGCTATTTGGATTGATCGAATCCTTTACTGGGTTCGATATATAGACGACTGTCTTCTGATATGGTCAGGCAGCACTGCAGAACTGGAGGATTTCAGCACAAATTTAAACAAAAGCAAGTATGGTATGCAGTTCACACTAGAATACAGCAGAGAGAAAATCAACTTTTTGGATATAGAATTGTACATAACAGACGGACAGCTAAATAGCAGACTATACAGAAAAGATACATCGTGTAATTCAATCCTGCACGCCAGCAGCAGTCACCCGTTACACCAAATCAGGTATATACCTTATGGTGAGTTTCTACGGGCTAGACACACTTGCAGCAATGATCAGGAATTTGACAATTGCTTGAAAGAAATGAAACAGAGATTCAAGAACAGAGGTTACGACAGTGGGACACTCAGCAGAGCAGCTAAAAAGGCCAAGAGTGTAACAAGAGCAGACACATTGAAAATTAGATCAGCGAATCACACAAAGGATACCTCAGTACGCATGGTCACTGAGTACAATGGCCTAAATCAAATACTGAAAAAGTCTCTAAACAAACATTGGGGGATATTGAAACGAGACAATATCCTGGCACAGGAAATTCCTACTCTACCAAAAATCACTTTTAGACGAGGGAGAACACTACGCACCAGGCTCAGTCCATCACTACCAAGACCACCTCGAGCAAACACATGGCTGACCCAACACTCCACAGGTTTTTATAAATGCGGTTTTTGCACCATGTGCAAATGCGCCAGACACAAAGTGAAGGGATTTAATGGGCCGGATAATCATTGGTACGAGATCAAGAGCAACATCAACTGTACTACAAGATCTACTTATCTGTACATGTAATAAACAGTATGTGGGCAGCACCATAAGACCTTTGAAAGACCGCATCACTGAACATATAAGAGCTTAAAAAAATTGTGATCCTAAATATCCCGTAGCTATCCATGCCTCACTATGTCCTGCTCAAAGTGTTCACAGGGAAATTTCATTCTTTGGAATAGAAATGATTGAACAAAGTCCCAGAGGGGGCAATAGGGAATTGAGATTGCGTAGAGCAGAGGCCACCTGGATAATGTGTCTGGAGTCTGTAAAATTAGGGCTTAATTGCGATTCAGAAATGCAATTTTTTCTAGGTTAAACTAAATTAAATTGACAACTAATGTATAACATAGGGGCCGTGCAAATTGTAGAACTGAGAACGCAAGCACAATGTAACATATAATATGTACAGGTTAAGTGTTGACTCCATCAAAAATGGGGGAGTGTCACAATAATAAATGCATATCCTTGTGTATGTATAACAGAAACTGTCTAACCTGGAACGCAAGCATAATGTAATATACAATATGTATAGGTAATTTGTGTTTTTAAAATTGGAAACTGTAAGTCCTTCTGTACGTAATCCGGTAACATTGTGTCACCAATAGAAATAATGATACATGTTTCATTTAATATGTCACTCGTTGTCACAAATGACTCACAATGGGTGTGTTTTCCAATACAGATCGATGGACATATGGACTCAGGGACTATCTATGGGAATACACCATACTTCAATGTCACACATACTTCCTAAGATTTCAGTAAGGGGATTTCTCGAAATAGGGCAGTTTCAGCGCCCACATCACCGCCCACAGAGACACTCAAGTACGAGTAGATACATAGATGTGCATACTTTTTATCAATAATTGATACATAATTTTACTTGTGATTTTTTCATAGAATTTTTTACAGATTTTGTACATATTTTCACCCATTTTGTCCTAATTAGGCGGCATAGATACATATGATCATAGTAATACGAATAGCACCGGACATAACCAATACAGTAATTTTTATAATGTGGCTTACCTATTTTTATTTTTAATATAGACCAATTCTGGCGTACTATTGACGGGAAAGATTTGCTTTTAATTACATATCTGTTGTAGGGCTCGGTAGTGGGAGTTTGTGAGGACAGTGGGCATTACACTAGAATGCCGACGATTTTGTAGCAAACATTGAGGATAAGCAATGATTTCACAAACAGAAAGCGGAAGTCGTTGGCACGTTCTAGTGTTTGACAAAAAAGATTTTTTACTACATTTACGGAATACACACAAAGCGGAAGTAAGTTTTACGTTCTAGTGTCTGACACGGGGTAATCGTTATAACGCATGCGTGAGGCAATGAGTCCTGCAATTGCAGCCACCATCGAGAGAGAACGAAGGATTCGCGGCAGGAAGACAGAGCAGGTCTGTAATATGGACGGAACTGTGGATGCAAGTTTTAATAATTACTCGAGAGGGGGCAGTTTACTGACTGCATTGTCTGGCTATTTACAGGTTCCTACGAAGTGGTTTCATATTCTAGAAAATCGGATACTGATGGTGAAATAAAAGACACAAACTTAAAGTAAGTCCTGCACGGTGGGGCGGCTAGATTGGAGAAGGGGCAGGGAGCAGTTTTCTGATTGCAGTCTCTCGCTGTTTACAGGTGCTCACCGAGTGAGAAGTATATATCATTTTCTAGATAACCGACAACTGAAGTGGATATTGAATGACAAACTTAAGTTCTGCACGGTGGGGCGGTGAATACGTGGAAACAGCGCCATTAGAATTGTCTAATGGAGATATATATCTTTTTTTAATCTATTGACAGGCAAATTACAATTTCAGGGATTGAGATCCCTGCTCTGTTCCTCAACTACTGTACGGCCATACTCTGGCAATTTAGTGTTCAGGTGAGGAACTGTATATTATAAATGTTGCTATTTTTGCGTCTACTCGAAAGAATAAGGCCAGTTAATCTCAGAGGGAGTTGGAATCTTGTAAGTCGTTTTCCCTTTGTTAGGACCGCGGCAGTAACTTTTGCGTGTCAAAATTTAAGTGCCCAGTGATAGGTTAAACGTGAACGACAATGGCCTTAAGTGGTGACTGGTTTAAGCAAGATTGTCTCTCAGAACCCCCCCCGAATTTTTCCCCCCTCTTTCGGGTATAGCGTAAGCCGTTTATTGTTCCCTTTCTTTCTTTCCATCCTCCTGGCATTTGCCCTAGACCCACAGGAGATAGAATAACCGAGCCCCGTCCGAACCGAAAGCTACACAGATACCCTTACCGGGTTGGAATTATCACCGGTCAAGCAGTAAGCTTTGATTTACTTTAACACGAACCTACTGATCAAGTTTTAAGACTCTGAAATCCCTTACAAGTTTTTATCTTTGTGACGTATTCCATTCATTACATGCAGGAAAGACAACACAAGCCTAGATTAGAAGGCAGGTATGTACTAGCATGCCTTTGGAGACCATTTCTTACGAAGATACATATTTGCACATAGGGATAAGGTTCTATGTTTCCCTTCTCTTTGTAACCGGATCATCCGTCGGTTCCTTGGTCTCTATACTTTTCTTTGTGGCACTGAATTTAGTCACTAGTACAAATACTGACTTCTACCTAAATGTAATAAGTATTCATGACGAAGATATGTTGTCAATGTCACTGATCACTTTTCCTATTTTCCTGCATGAGCACTAGAATTCACACCTATGAATAGATGAATTCATGTAGCAAATTGTAACGCATAAAGCATGGACTCATATTAGCATAAATGTGCATGCGAAATTAGAAGTATCTCAAGCTTTCCATGTGTGGAGAAGTACGTCTCCCAGCAAGTTTTAACTGGAAATGTGAGACATTATAATGTTGGGATACACAACGCCATCATAAAATGGTTAGCGAAATGGATATTCTGGCCAGAATATTCAGGATTGTTTATATTTTGTTTTACTCTCCAGCCCTGAAGAGTCAAAGCAACAATTGTTTTGATGAAACACGTGTCGGCTGGCGTGGTGTAACTCGAGTATTAAAAAGAAAAAAACTTCACAAACAAGAAGATTTGGACCGAGTTTTTGATGTTGTTGCATGATTTAATTATCTATTTATCTGTATATTGAACCCTTGTGTGTGCATAGAATTGTGTCTCATGTTTCACCATCAGTTGGGGCACATTCACTATTTTCGGGCTGGGGCCTACTGAATGGTCAAAGCTGCTTGTGTTGCACTTGCATCTGGGGCTGCCACCTGCCAGCGGGCCAGTATTTTACCAGAAGGGCTGGTATTTTTAGTTCAATTGCAATCATAAACATTTGAAAAATCAATAGACTTGCATTTTCCCTTGTTATAAACATGTAAAACAAGTGCAAACAGAAATCACTTCAACAGTAGTTTAAAGCTCTCTGTGTTATTCATAAGTAAATAATTATTTAAGCAGCGGCAACATGAATGTAGAGAATTATACACCACATGCTACTCAAGCGCCAGATTCTGACCCCTCAAGTATCTCAGGACAAGAACCTGTATTTTTCTCTGAGAAAGTTGATGATTTCGGCAGACGGTCCTGACTAGACTCACCTCTGCAGACAGGGGGTCGGAGGGGTAGAAATAATTCATTTTTGTTGTGCCTCGCTCTTTTTCTCTGTCGACTGTTGACTCGTCTCTGAGATCATGAGATCGATGCCTGGCCTCCTTGACCTCGCACGCGCATTTGTGCGAGCCCGGCCCCAATGCGCATGATCTCAACATCCAGACCCCACCCTAAGGGGTGATGTGAACTACACCTCGGATTGCAGACGCGGAGGCCGAGCGGAGGAGACATCTGCGCGCTGCAGGCAGCAGGTGCATTTATTATTATTTTTTTTAATGGAATACTGCCAGCATTATGCACAGCAGCACATAGAATTAAGTATACAGCAGATTTAGCTGCTCCTGAACTGACTCGGGTTGCGGACCGTCACCAGGGCCAGGGTCCAATTCCAAACCGGCCCCCTGGCACAAAACCGGCCCCTGGCACACAACCGGCCCCCACCCCATCCAGCCTATCGGGGGATTGCCAGGTGCCCGGATTTACCAGTCCGGCCCTGATTATAGCTACAATAGTTCTATTGAACACCAGGATTCCTGCATCCTTCACTGCCTCTTCTCTCTGCCCAAGTGTGGGATGGTTTAGTGCCCTGCTCATTCATCAACATTTCCCTAAACTATTATAACTGCAAGTGTCCAGTTGGCCTTCAGGATTCCTGCATCCATCCATGCCTCTTTTCTTTACCTAGGTTTGAAAGTGTTTGGTGACTTGCTCATTCATCAACATTATTCTTCGTCTTCAAGGAAGCGTGCCGAGTATGCTTAGGAGCTTTTTTCTGCCATTAGTTTTTTCCTCTTATGAGACCACTTCTGGGAAACACTTCTGGTCTTTAATGTGCTTGGAGTGTGCATGCGAATACAAAATACCGGGGTAACCCAAAGAAAGACACATAAGACCTGTGTAACATTTGTTACGTAGAAGAAATCCAACTTCTTCAAGGAATCTGATGAGTTGATTGATAGATTGAGCAAACATGGTTGCCCTAAAAAGCGCTCAAGAGGTCACACAAAAGGGCGTAGTACTGCCCGAGAGATACTCTCTTGGAACCTAAGCAACGTACAGTGACATAGAATGATAGAATGATTTGTGTTACCACATTCTGCACATGCAGTAATGAAATCAAGAAAATCATCTACAGACATTGGGACATTGGTTGCAGACAGAGTTGAGATACTATGCATGCCTTCAAGAAAGGGAAGAGTGTCAAAGACCATGTAGTGAGATCTCTCTTGGGGGAACCACCAAAGACAAACCTCTTGACACAGATTGTAGGACATTTCAAGTGTGGTCACTGTAAAGCCTGTAATCTAATCATAGATGCCAAATCATTCACACATGACAACCATACACACCAACTTAAAGGCCATACCAATTGTAATAGCACTGATGTTATTTATATCATTAGATGCCCATGCGATTTCCTATATGTGGGCCAGACAAGACAGAAAGTGAAGCCTTGTACATTCCAAAACTGTAGCAGAATAAGGTGCAAAGTTCAGGGCGCCCCCCTTTTTGAACAGTTCAGTACATGTGAACATTCTGCGGAGAGTAGGGGTGGGCGGAATTTGCGTAGTCACGCTACGCAAAGCTCTGCGAAACTGTAAAAAATCTCAGCGAACACGCAGAGTTCCGCAAACACGCGGAATTGCTTGTTCCGCCCATTCTCGTTGCTTGTTTCCTGTTTGCGAAAGACGTTTGCGTGCTCAGGGGAAATATCTTGCAAACACGCATTTTGAAAGCGCAAACAAGCAAAAAATTCTGCGAAACCGCGGATCACAGAATTTTTGGCAACTCCGCGTTCTCCGCGTAACGCAAAATTACCCAAATTAGGCAAATTATGCGAGCCGAACGGAGTTTACCGCCCAGCCGAGAGCCTGAAATGGATGGTGTTAGACCTGTCTGGCTTTTTGTGTAGCCCCTCCTATTAATTATTTATTTTGTCCCCTTTTTGCCCCTCATACCTTTTTTTATCTTTTCGTGTCCACTAGATTTTTAAGGTGTTGTCCTGGGGGATAGATGCTCTTTTGCCCTCATAGTTTTTCACCTCAGGCCTAGGTGCCTTTTCTGACTGGAATTCACCTAAATCTACAAAATGGTGGTTTACAACTGCCATCCCCTGAGGGAAATCCCATAGGATAGCATTGAGGCCTTCCAGAATCTTCTGGACCCTACTGGAACCTTAGTGGTCAGACTATAAAAGGCTAGGGGCAGGGTAGCCATTTTGTGTAGCCACTGAACCAGTCGGAGTGCAGGCTGTGGGTTAAGAGGGTTAGGAAGCTTAGAGGGTTGACTTCCTGTGTGAGGGTTGCTACTCTTCTGCTGTCGCTGCCCCTTTCCTATAGACCTGGCCCTGCTGAGTGGGGACTTCCTGACCACTATATCTGGCGTGGGAGTAAACTACCGGATTCCTGAGCTTTGTGAGAATCAAGGCCTGGATTGGAAGAAATACGCGATCCAGACTCTACCTGGGTCCATACTTGACATTGCCCGTAATTGGCCCTCACCGGTTAAATTCAGGTGGTAGTGGAAGTGGACCTTATCCTCTCCTTGACCCGCTTCTGAGTGGGAGGGCACCGCTGCTGAGCGAAGTGGAGGAGTCCTGATCGTGACCCTGGTAGTGTCAGAGTAACCGTTCCTTGGTTGCACTACGGGGCGATCGTGAGGCCAAAGAGCCGAATCTTGTCAAACGCTGCTCCCTTGCGCAGACTCACTGTGTAGAGTCTGGAAGCGTCAGGGAGGGGGCGGAGTGACCGCGGAGCTTCGAGCGCTGGTGGGCGGAACCTGCCAAGAACATCACCTCCAGCGAGAGGAGGAGGCCGGCCCTGCGCCTCAGACGCTGCACCCCTGCGCAGGTCCGGCGTGCGCCTAGTGACGGAGGTCTCTTCAATGAGGAGACGGCGTGACGCGGACCCAGCAGTCCCACCCAGACCTCCCAAAGTTGGCGAAGAGGCTTGCTCGCCGAGTCCTGGTGAGATCCTTAGGAGAGGCGGGAAGACGAGCGCTGCTGTCCGCAAGTAAGGAGATTCTAAGGGAAGGCGGGGAAGTTGGAAATTAGATGCCGGCCTTCCCTCGCTAAACAGGCTGGATGAGGCAGAGGCAGAGCCCAAGTGAACTGAGCTAGAGCTGCGGGGCTGACTTGGAGAGACAAACATTGATGGGCATTTATGATGCGAGCAGTGTATTGATAACTTGAACACCATGGCGGTCCACTGTGGAAAGCCCTTGTGAAACGCTCTTGTTCTTCATTGCCAGGGATAAGACAGTTATCAAGCGCTTCAGTAACTGAGGCAAGGGGAGGGGAGTTCCTCAATCCCATTGAAGTTTCGTAACTCTAGTTCAAGTTGCCAAATGGAATGCTAATTTACCTGTATCTCATTTAATGCCTAGGATTCGCTTATTGGGGGAATTCAGAAATAGATGCTAAATCTTTGGTGCTTGGAAACCGGGTACAAGCAGGCCATCACTTGTAAGTGCCGATCTTGGAGCGGAGAGGTATTAATCTAAAGTATCAAGACAGTGCCTCCTAATGTAATCATTGTGGGAAGTTAAAATGTTAAGAGGTGGTTGAGCTGAGGTTTCATAGTGTTACAGGTGATGCTGTGGAAAATGTGAAGATGTACAGTGTAATTAATTGCTAAAATACAAATAACAGAGAAAGATCTATATAAGAATTTTATAAAACAGCTCGTATTTTTCCACAAAGATTGGTGTAGTGTCATTTTTGTGTGGAATTGCATTGAGTTAATGCTGGGAGGTGTGCAACCTTTACACATGTGCCCTATTTAGTGACTGTCTTACCCTAGGCCAGGCTACCCTAGGTGGCTTAGCAATTCTAGGTCCAACATATTGGTGTCTAGCGGTGGGATGAAAACTGTGGTTGTGACTACTCTGCAGTAACTAAGTGTAATCCACTAACCTACACCTGGAGTTTTCTCCTGGCGGACTCCTAATTTTTACTTTTGCTTTTTCCAAATTTATTCCTGGTGGTGGGGTGGAGGTAGCTTCAGGTTGCCCTTGTAACTCTATTCTTTTTGTGTGCTTGACCTTGAATTGCCTTTAGCAAAATGGAATTTGCACTGGAAGAACTGGACACTTATTCTGTGGCCCAGCTAAAGGACTTCTGTCAACAAATGGGAGTGTTCTTTAAGCGTGGTGCCAAGAAGGGGGAACTCCAGACCAGTTTGAGGGCTTGGGTGGAAGCACATAGAGAAGGGAAGGAGGAGGATGAGGGGACAGACCGGGACACGGTCATAGAGGTAGAGGGATTATTCCACCCTGAGGTGGGAAACCTACTCCCAGGACCAATGACCTACTCTAGGAGGGGCAGTAGTGTCTCCGGAGGAAGCTTGACCGAAGCGGAACTCACAGACAGGAGGGAAAAGAGGCAACTAAAATGGGAGTTGGCCAGGCTAGAACAGGAGAGGGAGGAATGGAGGATGACTCATGAATTCAAACTAAAAGAGTTAGAACTCCAGGCCCTGCAATTAGGACCCTCTTCTACTCCAAATGGTGGCAGCGAAGCCAGAGAACCAACCAGGGAGTCCAGACCCTACTTGCCTAAGGACATAGTTGCCAGCTATAGTCAGGGGGAAGTAGTTTCTCTGAAGGACCTGCCCCTCCCTGCTGAGTGGCATGTGGAGGGAGGGCCTACCAGAGAAGAGTTCTGTAAGGGCCAGAAGGAGTGCCCTACCCTTGAGGGACTGAGGCGACAGGCTGAAGCCCAGGCAGCAGGGGACGTTGCGGGACACTACCACATTTACTGGGAGGATGGACTCCTCTACAGTGAACCCAGGTACCCTTACCTGGTTCATCAAGGGCCGTGGTAGTCCTGCAACGGTACCGAGCCTTTCTGCTAGAATTGGCTCATGCAATACCCTTGGCAGGACACTTAGGTCAGGACAAGACCTTTGCTCGGCTTGTCCCCCACTTTTACTGGCCTCAGATGAAAGTGGCGTCTAACACCTACTGTCGGACATGTGTAACCTGCCAAGCCAGTGGGAAAACAGGGGTGAAGCTAAAAGCTCCCCTGGAACCACTTCCTGTCGTTAGCACCCCCTTTGAAAGGGTGGGCATCAACATTGTAGGGCCATTGGATCCACCAACAACAGCTGGTCACAGGTTTATCCTGGTTCTGGTGGATCATGCCACACGGTACCCAGAGGCAATTCCTCTGAGGACTGTCACTGCACCTGTGGTGGCTAGGGCCCTAATGGGGATCTTTACCCGAGTGGGTTTCCCCAAAGAAGTTGTATCCAACAGGGGGACCAACTTTATGTCAGCGTACATGCGGGCAATGTGGAAGGAGTGTGGAGTGACCTACCGGTTCACCAATCCCTATCACCCCCAGTCCAATGGACTGGTAGAAAGGTTCAACAAGACCTTGAAGGGCATGATCAAAAGTCTGCCTGAAAGCCTGCGGAGGAAGTGGGACGTCCTCCTACCCTGTTTGCTATTTTCCTACAGGGAAGTGCCACAGAAGGGAGTGGGCTTCAGCCCCTTTGAACTTCTGTATGGGCACCCTGTACGCGGTCCTCTCAGCCTGGTGAAGGATGGATGGGAAAAGTCTCCCAGGAAACCCCCTCAGGATGTGGTGAGCTACATCATGTCCTTCAGGAGCCAAATGGCGAAGTTGTGGAAGCAAGCTTCTGACAACTTGGAGGCCAGCCAGGCAGTAATGAAGGAGTGGTATGACTACAACGCTCACCCGGTGGAGTTGGAGCCGGGCCAGAAAGTGTGGGTGATGGAGCCTGGAGAGCTAAGTGCCCTCCAGGATCGCTGGACAGGCCCCTTTGAGGTGTTAGAAAAGAAGGGTAAGGCCACATACCTGGTGGACCTTAAGACCCCTCGACAGCCCCTACGGGTGCTACATGCTAACCGACTCAAACCCCACCATGAGAGGCCTGAGGTCATCTTAATGATGGTGACTGATGGGGGAGAGGAAGCGGAAAGCGAACCTCTCCCAGACTTGTTCTCGTCTCAAGAAAAGGATGGGTCGGTGGAGGGAGTGATTCTCTCCCCATCCCTAACTCCTGAACAGCGGGAGGACTGCAGACAGATACTGGAGCAGTACTCTACGTTGTTCTCCCTTGTCCCGGGAAGGACTCACCTGTGTACCCATGATGTGGACACAGGGGACAGCCCACCAGTGAAGTCAAAGACCTACCGGCTGTCCGACAAGGTGAAGGCTAGCATCCGTGGTGAGGTTACCAAGATGCTGGAGCTAGGAGTTATAGAACCTTCCAGCAGCCCCTAGTCCAGTCCGGTGGTTCTAGTGCCAAAAGCCGCTCCACCAGGCACCACTCCAGAACTGAGGTTCTGTGTGGATTACCGGGGACTGAACTCAGTTACAAAAACTGATGCTCATCCGATCCCAAGGGCGTATGAATTAATTAACCGGCTGGGAGCTGCCCAATATCTAAGTACCTTTGACCTCACTTCGGGGTACTGGCAGATCTCCCTGACAGATGGAGCAAAGGAAAGATCAGCCTTCTCCACGCCTGAGGGACACTTCCAATTTTGTGTGATGCCCTTTGGGCTCAAGAATGCCCCTGCCACTTTTCAGCGGCTGGTGAATCAGGTCCTCTCCGGAATGGAGGGTTTCTCCGCTGCTTACCTGGATGACATTGCTGTCTTCAGCAGCAGTTGGGAGGACCATTTGCAACATTTGCAAGCAGTTCTCCAGGCCCTGAAACAAGCTGGATTGACAATCAAGGCCAGCAAATGTCAGATTGGGCAGGGGTCGGTTGTGTACCTAGGCCACTTGGTGGGTAGGGGAACAGTGCAGCCCCTCCAGGCAAAGATTGAGGCAATCATGGCCTGGGAACCCCCCAAGACCCAGACTGAGGTCCGAGCTTTCCTGGGCCTCACAGGTTACTACCGTCACTTTGTGAAGGGGTATGGCACTATTGTAGCGGCCCTCACAGAGCTTACCTCAAAGAAACAACCTCGACGGGTAGTTTGGACAGAGGCTTGTCAGCAAGCTTTTGAAAAACTGAAGCAGGCAATGTGTGCAGCACCGGTCCTGAGGGCCCCAGACTTCTCCAAGGAGTTCATTGTCCAGACAGATGCATCAGAACATGGCATTGGGGCAGTGTTATCGCAACTTAATGAAGAGGGCCTGGATCAGCCTGTAGTTTTCCTATCTAGGAGACTGCTTCCCCGGGAACAGAAGTGGAGTGCAATTGAGAGGGAGGCTTTTGCAGTGGTGTGGGCTCTGAAGAAGTTGCGGCCATACCTGTTTGGCTCGCACTTCCTGGTTCAGACTGACCACCGACCCCTTCGTTGGCTGATGCAGATGAAGGGGGAAAATCCCAAGTTGTTGAGATGGTCCATCTCCCTACAGGGAATGGACTTCCGGGTGGAACATCGGCCTGGAGTGGACCATGCCAATGCAGACGGTCTCTCTAGGTATTTCCGCCTTAGTGATGAGGACTCCCAAGGGGTTGGGTAGCTCTCCCCACTTTCAGCTGGGGGGACGCGTGTTAGACCTGTCTGGCCTTTTGCGTAGCCCCTCCTATTAATTATTTATTTTGTCCCCTTTTTGCCCCTCATACCTTTTTTTATCTTTTCGTGTCCACTAGATTTTTAAGGTGTTGTCCTGGGGGATAGATGCTCTTTTGCCCTCATAGTTTTTCACCTCAGGCCTAGGTGCCTTTTCTGACTGGAATTCACCTAAATCTACAAAATGGTGGTTTTCAACTGCCACAACTTCCATCCCCTGAGGGAAATCCCATAGGATAGCATTGAGGCCTTCCAGAATCTTCTGGACCCTAGGAACCTTAGTGGTCAGACTATAAAAGGCTAGGGGCAGGGTAGCCATTTTGTGTAGCCACTGAACCAGTCGGAGTGCAGGCTGTGGGTTAAGAGGGTTAGGAAGCTTAGAGGGTTGACTTCCTGTGTGAGGGTTGCTACTCTTCTGCTGTCGCTGCCCCTTTCCCATAGACCTGGCCCTGCTGCATGGGGACTTCCTGACCACTATATCTGGAGTGGGAGTAAACTACCGGATTCCTGAGCTTTGTGAGAATCAAGGCCTGGATTGGAAGAAATATGCGATCCAGACTCTACCTGGGTCCATACTTGACATTGCCCGTAATTGGCCCTCACCGGTTAAATTCAGGTGGTAGTGGAAGTGGACCTTATCCTCTCCTTGACCCGCTTCTGAGTGGGAGGGCACCGCTGCTGAGTGAAGTGGAGGAGTCCTGATCGTGACCCTGGTAGTATCAGAGTAACTGTTCCTTGGTTGCACTAAGGGGCGATCGTGAGGCCAAAGAGCCGAATCTTGTCAGACGCTGCTCCCTTGCGCAGACTCACTGTGTAGAGTCTGGAAGCGTCAGGGAGGGGGCGGATTGACCGCGGAGCTTCGAGCGCTGGTGGGCAGAACCTGCCAAGAACATCACCGCCAGCGAGAGGAGGAGGCCGGCCCTGCGCTTCAGACGCTGTACCCCTGCGCAGGCCCGGCGTGCGCCTGGTGACGGAGGTCTCTTCAGTGAGGAGACGGCGTGACGCGGACCCAGCAGTCCCACCCAGACCTCCCAAAGTTGGCGAAGAGGCTCGCTCGCCGAGTCCTGGTGAGATTCTGAGGAGAGGCGGGAAGTCGATCGCTGCTGTCCGCAAGTAAGGAGATTCTAAGGGAAGGCGGGGAAGTTGGAAATTAGATGTCGGCCTTCCCTCGCTAAACAGGCTGGATGAGGCAGAGGCAGAGCCCGAGTGAACTGAGCTAGAGCTGCGGGGCTGACTTGGAGAGACAAACATTGATGGGCTTTTATGATGCGAGCAGTGTATTGATAACTTGAACATCTTGGCGGTCCACTGTGGAAAGCCCTTGTGAAAGGCTCTTGTTCTTCATTGCCAGGGATAAGACAGTTATCAAGCGCTTCAGTAACTGAGGCAAGGGGAGGGGAGTTCCTCAATCCCATTGATGTTTCGTAACTCTAGTTCAAGTTGCCAAATGGAATGCCAATTTACAGGAATCTCATTTAATGCCTAGGATTCGCTTATTGGGGGAATTCAGAAATAGATGCTAAATCTTTGGTGCTTGGAAACCGGGTACAAGCAGGCCATCACTTGTAAGTGCTGATCTTGGCGCGGGGAGGTATTAATCTAAAATATCAAGACAGTGCCTCCTAATGTAATCATTGTGGGAAGTTAAAATGTTAAGAGGTGGTTGAGCTGAGGTTTCATAGTGTTACAGGTGATGCTGTGGAAAATGTGTGAAGATGTACAGTGTAATTAATTGCTAAAATACAAATAACAGAGAAAGATCTATATAAGAATTTTATCCTTTTTTTTTTTTATTTGACAGACAAGTCACAAGCAAAAAGACATTGTAAATAATAATATAAATACTTTAGAGTGACATCAGGGATAGCATCAATATGTTAGTTAGAACAGCATTCTTTAAATGTTACAACTTAGCCGAACAAAAAGACTTTTATGAGAAAAAGAAAAACAAGTAAATTCATCTCAAAAACACTTAATGTTTATACAAAATTAGCCCAGATCTTTTCCATTCTATCTACAGATTTTCGGCTCCTATTCTTAGCAAGGGCCTTTTCCATAGTGTATATTTCATGTAATAGCATTAGCCATTCCGTCCTCTTAGGTGGATTCGGTGAAATCCAGGCTCTAGCTACTACCAGTCTAGCACAAGAAATCGCTATGTCTAGCCAACTTCTATTATCATGGCCCCTCTCATGTATATAAAGTAATACCATAGATGAGGTAAGTGGGGAGCTGATCAGTTGTTTTTCATATAAAGTAGTTTCTATTTCTCGCCAGAACAGGTTCAGTACTGGACAAGAATAGATCATATGGATAAGATCTGCTGCCTTCAAATCGCATTTAGGGCATTTGGTACGCTCATTATTTTGTGACCATTTGGCAATTTTCTGAGGAGTATGATAAAGTTGGCTGACCGTTCTGTATAGTTGGAGTTTTAAACTTGAAGAATGTATAGTTTTATTAAGAATTGTGAAAGCATTTGAGATATTCTGAGGTGTCACATTAGTTCCCAATTCAAGCGTCCATTTTTGAGACAGTCGGGGACAATCATCCGAGTTATGCTGGATTAACTGTTTATATCCTGTGCTAATTATTGATTTCTCTTTAGAACTATACAAAACTTCCCAAATATCCGAGCTAGTAATTTTTTTTAAACATTTTCCGTATAAGATAGTCCCTTACTTGCAAATATTTAAGTATCATTTCACTTGGTAGCGAGTAAATTAATTGTAAAGTTGAAAACTGTAGAAACCCCTCGTGGCCATATAAGTCTCCCAATCTCTTAATCCCATAGTTGGCCCACTCTCTCCCGATTTTATCATTAAAAATACCAGGTAGCCCTGGGTTATCCCATAGTGGTAAGTCTGATTGAAAAAAAGAAGTGTCACAAAACTTCATAACTAAATTAAAAATCCCTACCATGTCCCTTGCTGTCTTGAATTTGACTCGTTTGAAGAAGTTCGGGTCTTGTATTCTTGTTAAAAATTGAGATGAGTTTATACCTAACATAAATTGGTGAAAAAAAAAGGTTTTATTCTTATTTAATAAGCTTCTAAAACGCCCTATAAAAGATGCAAAATAATAAGACTTAAAGTCCGGGAAATCCAATTCTCCCTTCTCTAGAGGTAGTTTTAGTATCGCTATTGACCTCCTAGGTTTTTTATAGCTCCAAATAAAGCTACTGCAAATTCCTTCCAGCTTCTTAAAAAAATATTATTAACTCGAAGGGGAATAGAACGAAAGAAATATAAAAATTTGGGCAAAATATTTATTTTTATCAAATTAATTCTTCTCAAAATGTTCAAAGGAATTTTGTGCCATTTTTTAAGCATCGCAGTAACTTGTTTAAGTAAAGGTTCGTAGTTCAGTTTGATTATTTCATTTATTTTAGAAGAAATGGTCACCCCTAAGTAAACAGCCGAGCTACAAAGCCCAGTAACTGATTGGTTAGCTTGATAGTTCATGATGGTTTGAGTTTTATTAAAGTTTAATTTATAACCGGAAATGTCTCCAAATTTTTTCGCTTCGTCTGTGATTCCTGCTAGAGCGTCTATAACATTAGTGGTGAATATAGCTAAATCATCTGCATATGCAGTAATTTTAAGAATTTTATGTTCATGCTCTACCGGAGTTATCTTCTCTTGATTCTGCAGGGCATTTATAAAGGGCTCCATAGAGAGGGCAAACAGCAGGGGTGAAAGTGGACACCCCTGTCGGGTCCCCCTTGATATTGCGAACGTTGAAGAAAGTACTCCCGCATAACAAATTTTAGCGTTGGGATCCCTGTATATAGCCTGTATACCTCTAAGGAAGCGATCCTTGAACCCATACTGCATTAACACTTTCCACAGATAATCCCACCCCACTCGGTCGAACGCTTTTTCTGCATCCAGTAAAATCATTCCGAGTGGGGTGAGATTAGTTGCAGCAATATCAAATGCCGTGATCGCCATATTAATGTGGGCGGTAGTATCCCTTCCCGCTATGAAGCCATGCTGTTGATCATTGACTAACTGCGGCATAATAGATGCCAATCGCATTGATATTAGTTTAGAGTAGGCCTTAGCATCGGTATTTATTAAAGAAATGGGCCGATATGACCCGCATTCCATTGGAGGTTTATTTAAAAAAAAAAAAATAATAATTTTCGTTGTTTTCCAAGATTCCGGGGCTTTGCCTGATGTGCCTATAGAGTTCACCACTGAGCAGAACAGAGGAAGTAGCTCTTCGGCACAAATTTTATACAATTCAATCGGGATCGTGTCCTCCCCTGCCGCTTTATTAGAAGGGAGTGAAAACACAGCTAAGCGTAATTCTTCTAATGTATAATTATGTTCCAAATTATCTAAAATCTCCTGATCTAGAAAGAGTCCTACGGGGAGATTATCATTTAAGTAAGATTGAATCTGCTCTGGCCTAGCCCTAATCTCTGGAGTGTATAGTTCTTCATAGTATGAAGCAAATTGCTCCATTATATCTCCAGGCTGTGTATATATAATACTATTGGGGCCTTTTATAGATTTAATTAATGTAGATGCTCGGTCTTCGGCTACCTTGTATGCCAAGAGCTTTCCTATTCGATCTCCAGATTCATACTCTGATATTCTGTATTTAAGTATCTTGCAACTGTTTTTTTCCCTAAAAGAGCTTTTCATGTCTGTGCGTATGTTCATAAGTCTATTTTCCAAAAGTGATATATCTCTGCTATTCCGATCCCCATCTCTAAGCTTGTCTGCCCATAGTTTTTCAATATGTGAAATATTATCTGTCATTAACTTTGTTTCTCTTTTCCTTGTTGCATTTTGTTTAAATATATATTGTTGAGTTATTCCTCTAATAAAGGCCTTACAGGCATCCCAAACTGAGAGTATACTAGCAGTATCTTTATTATATGTAATGAACTCCTTTATCTGTTTTTTAAGCAAGGTTACAAAGACCTCATCTGAGAGTAAGTATCTTGGAAAAGTAAAAGAGCGTCCTTCTTTTATGCCTGAGGCCAGATCAAATATAAATATTATAGGATTATGGTCCGATGAAATTTTTGGCATGACCTTCATATCTCCCCTACTCAATAATTCATCTGAGGCCCAAGCTAGATCAATCCTAGAGCAGAGTTTATGGGGAGCTGAATAGTACGTAAATCCAGGTAGACCTGGATATAAGCTACGCCATATGTCTTTTATATTGTGTATTTTAGCTAGTTCCAATATTGCTGCTCTTGTTTGACGCATACGTAGCCCTACTCCCTTTTTAGTTGTATCCTGTTGATAGTTCAAAACACAATTAAAATCTCCCATTAGAATAAGTTCTCCTGACCAAGATAATAATTCAATATTCAACCAATCAAATAACCGTGGCTCATCTTTGTTGGGGCCATACACTGAACAAAAAACATATAAAGTACCCTCCAATCTTATTTGCATTATTGCCCAGCGCCCTCCCTTATCTGCTGCTGTTTTAACAACTTCCCCTTGCCAATATCTTTTCTTTAAGATAGCCACTCCTCTTATTGGTGCATTTAAGGTCGTGCAAATCACCATTTCGTATCCCAGTTGACTCAGCAATTTTTTATCTTTAAAGCATATATGGGTTTCTGTAAGCATTACTATCTGTGCATCATACATTTTTAGTTCTTGGTAAATTAAATTTCTTTTAGTCTTATTGTTCAGACCAGATACATTCCAGGCAAGACACCTGCAGTACGTCATTTTATATACAATAAATCAAAAGCCGCTTCCCCTTTCTTATCACTCCTTAAAGCTCTCTTTCTTGTTAAGAACATTATATCTTCGCCTTGACTTGTCATGTCAGTTTTGTTTTTCCCCCCCCTCCTTTCCCCCCCCGTACCATAGAAAAACACCCCCCCTTTATACCTGCTGCCTTTTGGTAGGGCAGCCTCTCAGCGGTGCAGCCACCCGCCACCTTCCACCACCCTCATTAAGTATGCCATTTTCGCTAGATTTAGATTATCTTATATCCCTTATCCTCAATTTTATCCTCAATTTATCATTAAGATTGTCACATTAATCAGACCTTTTCCACTAACAATCCCCTGAGGTATAATATTATATAGCTTATACGTTAGTGAGTTTATCTAGCACAATTTCTGCCTCCTTGACCTGATTGAAATAGTACGTATGCCCGGCTTTTATAACCTTTAAACATGCAGGTTCTTGAAGGAAAACCTGGGCCCCTGCGGCCTTGAAAGAGTCGATTAGTTGACGCAAATTCCATCGTCTCTCCATAGTAGATTTACATAAATCTGAACGAACAAAGAAAGTCACATCTTCAGTAGTAATCGGAGAATTAGGTTTAGCTTTTAGGGAAACAGCTTGTCTCAACAGAAAATTTCCAAAATAAATCAAAAAAGGGCGAGGAAACTTATTGTCTCTGTTTCTATTGACTAAAGGCAGTCTATGGGCTCTTTGAATCTGAGAATCCCAGTCCCAGTCCGCGAGATCTGGGAAAGCACGTTGGAATAGTCTGACTATGTAGGCCCTGGGGTCCGCCCCTTCAGCCCCCTCCGGGATCCCAAAAAGTCTGAGATTCTGCCTTCTTTGCCTATTTTCCAAATCTTCCATCTTGGATTGTAAGGCCCGGATTTCTTCCTCTTGTCCGGTGCTTTTCTGATTGTGCTTGTCCGAAGTCTCCTCTATTTGTGCCACCCGTTGTTGAAGTTCCTCCACTTCTTGAGTTACTTTGTTCATTTTGCCATTGACTTCAAGCAAGTATGACTGAATTTTAGAATTATCCTCCTTTAGTTGCGTAAAATGTTGTTGTGCTTCTTGTCTCTGTTCAGTCAGCATATGCAAAATTAGAGCCATAGAAGGGATCTCCAGGGGTGAGACCTCCTGGTGTGCTTCCTTCATGATTTGCATAGCCTGATCAGTTTCTTCCTCTGTTGTAGCAGTAATTTCATTCACATTTAGGGCCGTCTCAATACCATCCTCCCTTAAAATAGAGTCTTGTTGTAGATCTTGTACTCCTTTAGGATCGGCTGCTATCAATTGGCTTATAGAGGTGGGCGAGGCAATAATACCGATATCTTGGATATCTTGATTATCCTGATTAGTTAGCAACGAAGTTGATGGCCCCATGGAGCTATTGCCTGATAAGCGTAAAGCCATTGTTTTTACTCCTCCCTTAGCTTGTATCCACTTACGTAGTGGACTATCATCGATAATAGGTTTTCCACGATTATTAGCCTGATTTATTGTGGAGGAAAGAGTAGACTGATTAGTATTTTTCTTGCTCCTTATTTTATTTTTAGCTTTCCCTCTTCCTTTTTTCCGTGTCACTGTTTTCCAGTTATCCTGTGGAAAATTCCCCATATTGCCCTCCTCCTCGTCAATCAATTCCTCATATTCATCGTTCGACTCTACTTGTATTCCATTGCTCTCCTCTACATTATCTTTAGAAGTTCCCATAGCTGGAACTAAATTTTGAGTATCCGTTGCCTCGACCGCTATGACTTCACAGCTCACCTGGGTCAGGCTGGTACCAACGGGGTCACTTCTTATGTCAAAGTCTGGGATTTGTGCCAGTGTCTGTACCTGTGACATTAGCTCGGCTGTTCCTTTTCCGATATCCTTATCTTTCTCTTTATCCATATCAATATCCTTTTGAACAGCTGTATTGTCTTGTACCACAATCTCAGTCTCAGTTACACAAACCTCCTTTCCTGAAGCACTCTGGAGATCCCTCCTCAAATCTATATCAATGTCTCCATTATCATTTATCAGCCCAGTCTCTTTGCTGACCCCTACAGGCGCTGGATTTACATCTGGTTTAGCCCCTTTAACTTTAGCAGCATTATCATTATTGCTAGCAGCAAGCATTAAGGATCGCAATGGTTGTTGTTGCTTACCGGCCAAGTTTGCTGCTTTCTCCTGGCTCCCGGTATTAAGCAAGTTCTTTGCAGCGGTGGTTACCACCTCTGTTCCGTGAGGCTTAACTGGTGTTTTTACTTTGGCTGCCGCCGCCGCCGCCGCCTTCTTCTCTGCTACTCCGTTGATAGCAGCTGTGGCGGCATTCTCCTCGGGGTTTACTGCTCCTTTCGTGGTCCTAGTGCTCCTCGCGTGAGTCTTAGGAGCCATGTCTGTTCTCCCTGCCTCCGACTCAGGGATGCCCTCCGCAAACAAAGCACTTCTCCAATCCCGCTTGTCCGGACAGCTGGCTATACTCCTGACATCAGCAACTCCGATGAGTCTCCTTGGTCCTGGACCCGCGGAGCCAAGCCAGGTCAGCAAGGTCCAGCGAGCCCAGCGTGCGCAGCCTGTCTCCGCCCCTCGCTCGCGGACACCGCCGCCGCCGCTGCTGCTGCCTCCTACAAACAATAGCCACATCCAGCCCTCCTGCATTCTCTGAAGCTCATACAATCCGTGGGCGAGTCTCAGGTAGATCGTTCCATTAGCTTTCCGTCCGTGTTTCTTTCAGTTGTGGAAAGTATCCGTTAATCCGCTATTCGTGAGGTGGTGGGAGCGGCGTTCTCAAGCTGCACCCGGCGGCACCTTCAATCCGCCATCTTGGTTTTTTCCTCCCAGCACAGCAGAATAGGTTCCATTACCATCGATCTATATAAGGTTTCATAGTGTTACAGGTGATGCTGTGGAAAATGTGAAGATGTACAGTGTAATTAATTGCTAAAATACAAATAACAGAGAAAGATCTATATAAGAATTTTATAAAACAGCTCATTTTTTTCCACAAAGATTGGTGTAGTGTCATTTTTGTGTGGAATTGCATTGAGTTACTGCTGGGAGGTGTGCAACCTTTACACATGTGCCCTATTTAGTGACTGTCTTACCCTAGGCCAGGCTACCCTAGGTGACTTAGCAATTCTAGGTCCAACAGATGGTGATTGAAAAAGTTACAGCAAATCGCAGAGGAAGGAATTTCCACAACATACTGAACCTGAGGGAGTGCAAATTGATACACAACTTGGATACAGTAGCCAGGTGACTCAATGAATATGAGGAGGTTTCCAGACAGGCTGCTACATTATAATAATATTAGGCCACCCTTACGCTTAGTCTGGCTGACTGCTACATTATACCAATAGCAGGCCATCATTACTCTTATCTGCCTGACCGCGACCTATAGAGTTCACTTACATGTCCTCCTACCGAGCCATTTAATTTAGTGTATCCTCAAGTATGCGAGGTATATACGCTCTGCATATATCAGTGGAATAACGTTGATGGTAACCTATTGCTTTTATCGCTGTAAGAACGCTTTTAATCAACCATGTTGTAGCTTTTCACCATCCATTTTAAATTGAATGTAATCATGCGTATTAGTCTCCATGCGACTATTTAATATGTAATATTGTATCCTCTTTTCTGTCATTCATTTTCACTCCACTCTTATTATATATTACTTCATGCCATTCAACTTTGTTACTATACACCCTTGCGGCGTCTAAAGACGATTCAGTATTAAAATAGGTCTTTTGGGACTTCCGGGAATTCTTTTCCCATTTATTTTCCATGTTCTGCAAGTGAAGAAAGACTGCCCCCAGCCACCCCGAACTGGAGGCAACGTGCACGTTGTACGTTTAACTTCTAGGCCATGCCGCTCCCTGGCGGTGACCTTTCATCACTTCGCCTAGTGTAGCAGGAACGTTGAGCATACACCGGGGGGCCCTGCGCCCTCTTCCTTGCTAACAATTTCCTTTTGGAACGAACTTTGATTTAGATATCCCATTTTAGCTCTCGGAAGGATTTTCTCACCGAGACACAGCCCCAGAAGAAATTAATTTCCTGTGCTGGATGCGGCCATTTAAAATGTATTTCTTTCACCATTAGGTAAGTGTTGGGGGTTTGCTTACCTATGTTTATCTGCTTTCACCCGACCCCACAGCCGGTTGATTACATCTACCGTACCGTACAGTCACTACCTGTGAACTTGTGGCCAATTGATGGAATTGTTTCCGCCAGGGAACATCCACATGGGAAGGTAGGCTCCCACCTTTCTGTTGAGATACAATCGACAAATTGTCTGTTTTTACACGTTGGTATGACAACTCTAGGCCACTCACTTGGAGACACCGTACAGAGACCATGACAAAATACGTAGACTATGCAAGCTACTGTGAGGAGAGATGGCAGAGCAGGAGTAGCACTACAAACACTTAAACAGAATTAAGAAGGCTATATGGAAGGTCTATTACCTTTGGATATAGATGTGTACAACATCACAATGTGGAACATCGCAGCACCAGTGCATACAACCTGCTGACCTCCTGTCACCAGGGAAGCAGCTGTACACCTATGCAGAGTCCAAGAAATGTATTAGTACATATTTCCGACGATAAATAGAATCTCTTTCTGGAAATCGGGAAGGAATATGGTGTATCAGCAGGACTCCTGCATGATATGATGATATGATATGATAAAAGGGATTTATATAGCGCTCGTTCACCGACGGTTTCTTGGCGCTGGAATGAGGAAGCGTGAACAGAGAGAGGGTGTGAGTTATTGGTCATAGGCCTGGGATAACAGCCATGTTTTAGGAGCTTTCCTGAACATGGGGTAGGACTCAATTTGACGTAATGTGGGTGGCAGTGAGTTCCAGAACTGGGGTGCGAGGAACGCAAATCTAAGCCCCCCCCCATGTTTCTTGCGCTTGAAGGCGAGGGGAGTCAGGAGATTAGCATTGGCAGAGCGAAGGGTACGGCGGGTAATGTAGCGCTGGACTCTGTTGGAAATGAAGACTGGCCCATGGGATGATAGAGCTCTATGGGTCAGGCAGCCAATCTTAAAGAGGCAACGTTGGGTCACAGGGAGCCAGTGAAGGCTCTTAAGGAGGGGTTTAGCTTGGTGCGACTTGGGTAGGCCGTGTACAAGTCTGGCCGCTTGGTTCTGAACCAACTGAAGCCTCTGCAGCTGATAAGCAGGAATCCCGGCGTACAAGGAGTTGGAGTCAATTCGTGACATGACTAGGGCCAGGGTGACCTGAACCAGGGCCTCAAAGGAGAGAAATTTGCTAATTTTTCAGATCCTGCGTAAGTAAAAAAACCAGGAGGAGACTACAGAATTGACCTGAGTTTTTAAGGTAAGATCGCTACTAATAGTGACCCCGAGGCTTTTGACCGCAGGGGTAGGTGGAGGGCCCAGGACAAGTGGCCAAAAGCTAGGGTTCCAGGGATTGAGTGAGGGCCTAGTAAGTACCATCTCAGTCTTGTCTGGGTTTAATTTAAGTTGGCTTGTATTCATCCACGTTCTGATGAAAGTCATGGTGGACTGAAAGGTTTCAATTGCAGGAGGAGAGGAGTCAATGGTGAAGACGAGCTGAATGTCATCAGCGTAGTTGAAGATCGTTACGTCCCTCCTCCGTAGATCTGATATTAGTGGCCGGATGCAGAGGTTGAATAGTAGCGGGGAAAGGGAAGAACCCTGAGGGACCCCGCAGGTGAGTTCCTTTTTTTCCGGCGTGAGGTCGGATAGGCAGACGGCTTGGTAGTGATTGCTTAGAAAAGAGGAGATCCATTTTAGGGGGATGCCCTGGATGCCGGCGCCCTCGACACGTTTGTCCAAAAGTTTATGGTCGACGGTGTCGAAGGCAGCCGACAAATCCAGGAGGACAAGTGCCTGCGAGATGTTATGGTCCGCGCCTCTTCTCAGCTCATCATGGACTGCCAGTATGATGGATTCAGTGGAGTGCTCAGGTCTAAAACCCGCCTGGTGGGGGTCCAGGTAGTGCGAGTGTTCCACAAATGTACTAAGGCAACTTGTGACATAGGCTTCCAGGATTTTTCCCAGAAACGGTAAAAGTGAGATGGGTCGAAAATTACTGGGTACGGTGGGGTCTGCGCCTGGTTTCTGCGATCTTGCAGGTAATCATGATCCGGATTAGTGTGGCTGAATTATTTGGGTATGAAAAACAGATGCTGAAATATGCAAAGTTAAATATAAATAATCCTGCTCAGACTCTTGTACAGGACGTGCCTTACCTGGCAGGATACACTGAAAGAAGCAAACATACACTCACATCGCTACGTACCGGTTCTCAATGGTATCAGAAAGATACTTTCCATTGACATGCAGCTTTTGTTTGATGAAAAATCAACAGTGTCTATGAGATATTTCCCTCCCATTTTGCCCGCATGGCTCAAATAATTTTTTGAGAGATCTTAGGGCATAAAACCTAGTGCCCTTTTCTCCGATTTCAGTAACTAGAAATAGAATAGAGCACAGCAAGTTGCTACTTTGGACACACTTCTACATTTACAATGAAACTGAGCATTTGTGGAAGAGGAGACTTTAGACCCCAGTGTTTTAGTAGTGTGAACTCGAGCTAAGGTATTCATGCAGTATTCAGGGAGCACTGTCTTAATTTCTTGAAAAAGTTATATTCACAATCTCGAATTAAAAATTGCTGAAATGGTTTTAAAGGATGTAAGAATGAGAAGAGGAAAGGAGGGTGAATGGAACATACACATTTGAAAAAAGTGATGGAGAATACTTTTACGATGCAGGAATATTAATAGAATTTTGCAGTACAGACATTTGAGCTTTGTTTGGAATAAATATGTATGTTTTGCTCTGTGAGATGACATTCAAACAGGAGCATCAAAGTTTAATTTGAATGAGCTGCACGACCAGAGGGGAAATAGAGGGACAGCACGGCAGCACGTCTTAAAGGATTGAATTTGAACACACCTCCAATGAAAATTGATTTTAAACAAGTTGAGCATTAACTGAAAGAGTTACATTCATTCATTCGTAGAAAGGACAACTGCCTCCAACTCTCAAAGGAAAAATGAATGTGTCACTCGCTTTACATTAATCCACATGCAATATGTATTTTAAAACTCTTGTAAATTTCCCAGGTCTTGTGGAACAGAGTGGAAAACAGCGAGGCCGCGTATCTGTTGGTAGGACGGGGTCTAACTGGGACAGAGGATTCCGTTCTGCAGGACCCCCGGTGCACACTGGGGCACGACTTCCCAGTAGCCCGCATAGTGGCCGACATTTCGGTTAGGTGGGGTGGGGGGAGGGAGAGGTTAGGGACAGTGCCTTAACAAAGGCCATGAACTCTGTAGTGTACGCCCCAGCAGAATCAATACCATTCTGCTGGAGCCTGCACGAGCAAGAAGTGAGTGTGCGGAACTGACTCTTGGGAGTGGGTGAGCTGACTTGCTAAGGATTCGAATGCAGGGATGTTTTAGGCATATTGGACCCTGGCCCAGGGCACCCGCCTTTCGGGGTGAGGGGGGGGGGGGGGCTAATAGTTCAGACTCTGTTCTCCACACAGTCCTGCCCTGATGATCTTGAATGATTCTTAAACAAAGGTTGTTTGAAATACCACTTTCCTTTATTATATTTTTAACTAGCAGCCCGTCCCGACTTTGTCCAGGTATGAATTGCTGCCGGCCAGTAGTATATTGTTTTGTAGGATTTCGTTTTGATAGCATTTCTTATCTGTGACAGGCCTGTGAAACGCTCTGATTCACAGTGCACTGCTGATGCACTTAAGAGTGCGCGTTCAGTAGTGTGTGAACTCGAGCTTCCCTACTTTATTTTTCCTTGCAATATTATATAGCGCGAACTCGACAACATGGCATGAGCACAATTTACATTACAGAAGAACACATTCATTTGTGGTAGGCACAGGGAGACAAAGTGATTTGGCTGGAATCACAGGATGTTGAGCTGGTGCTGAGATTTGAACGTAGCTCCCCAGCTCTAAGGTTCGCAATTCTAGAACTTGTGGCGGGAGATGTGTCTAAAAGTGTATGTCGGTGCTGGCCATCAATGAAAGAGACCTGTTCATTTTTCAAATCGGTGGTGAAAAAATATGAGTATGTTGCTGAAGATGTGGGCCGTCGTGCCACCAATGTACTTACCGGGGGAGGGTAAACACCCATTATTCAACAACGTTCTTTCCGCATACCATCACTCCGCATACTTTCATTACGAAAGTATCATGACTCCGCAATGCCATTATAACGCATGGCATTACATTTTATATGCTTTTACCACGCATACATTTACAACGAAATTTGTTGTAAATGCATGAATGGTAAAAGCATATTTTTTTTAAATGTTTGGATAAGGTAGGTATGGGTATACGGGTATATGTTTTGAGGTACTGAGGTATATGCTTTTGGGGTGTTTGGGTATTTTAAGGGTTCAGATATAGTTTTGGGTTATGGGGTACAGGGGTAGTTTAAGGGTTCCTGGCTAGGTTTGGGTTCTGGGGTACAGGGTATTTTAAGGGTTCAGGGCTAGGTTTGGGTTTTGGGGTACAGGGGTATTTTTAGGGTTCAGGGCTAGGTTTGGGGTTGGGGGTACAGGGGTATTTTATGGTTCAGGAGTAGGTTTGGGTTTTGAGGTACAGGGGTATTTTTAGGGTTCATGGGTAGGTTTGGGGGTACAGGGGTATTTTAAGGGTTCAGGGCTAGGTTTGAGTTTTGGGGTACAGGGGTATTTTAGGGTTCAGGGGTAGGTTTGGGTTTTGGGGTACAGGGGTATTTTTAGGGTTCAGGGCTAGGTTTGGATTTTGGGGTACAGGGGTATTTTAAGGGTTAAGGGGTAGGTTTGGGTTTTGAGGTACAGGGGTATTTATAGGGTTCAGGGCTAGGTTTGGGTTTTGGGGTACAGGGGTATTTTTAGGGTTTAAGGATAGGTTTGGGTTTTGGGGTACAGGGTATATTTATAGGGTTAAGATGGGTTAGTGTTTAAGGGTGAGGGTATTTTAAGGAGTAAGGGTGGATTATGATTATGGGATGCAGGGGTATTTAAAGGGAGCAGGGTGGACACCAGGAGCTGGAATGTACAGAACCTGGGAAGAAAAAACAATGAAATATTGGGCACAACGCTCGCTTTTCTTTCCGTAATCCCGCGCCCACACACGCCCACGCCCCCAGCACACGCCCACAGCACATGATATGAGACATGGCATGAAGGGCGGAACGTACCACACGCCCCCAGCGTTTGTCACGCCCCCAGCACACGCCCACAGCACAATGCAGACACGCCCACAAGGGACTACTTTGCTGGCACGGTTCTTTTATCTTTTAATTGTATATGGTGGGCGTCTGCATAGCCTATGTCCTTCTGCTGCAACTGCTCTTTCCAATGCTATATTGGGTGTTGTGATTGGTGCTGTGGTTCCTGAGATTACCCGCCTCAAAGGTTTGGGCTCTCTCTTCATTATATTAGTATAGATATAGATATGCGTGATGTGTGGGAGTCTTTTACAGACATTTGGCATATAAATGTTTTGTTTGTTTTTAAACACCATGCAACATCCATAAAAAGTTCATTTAAGAGCAAAACAGGACCTCACACATGAGAATTGGCAGAGGGGCACTGAGTATATTTGTAGCAATATTTGTGAGCTGCTGCTAAATTACAATATTGAATACACACCTCCATATCCCTGAATATTAGTGGAAACACATTTATAATTCGACCGGTGTGCCTGTGCAGAGTCAGTCACCTGGCCAATAAGGGCATGAAAATGCTGAAATTGGATCATAAATTCAAAGCTGTTCTGAACAATGGTCCCCAAAATATGTTTGGCTTAGGGACCTCGAAATCCTTAATATATTCCTGCTGGAATGCAGGCACATGGGCCCCACCCACTAAGGGGAAAGGAGCTCCATGACTTCGGGCTAGACTTGACGTGACCCAGGGCTGTGGTGATACCAGGGTTTGCCGGGACACAGTGTGCTTGTGGAGACCCTTGCCAGACAAAGATATAGACAATTGGCCCTGGACAGGGGCCCCTCCTTCCAGATGACTGCTAAATATATTGAGAGCTGTCAGACATGGTATCCTTGGTGTGGTTTCCCCATGCGTTTTGCCTCTACCCCCTGTATTTTTGATTGTATGCTAAATTTTGTTTTTGCTGGCTTAGATGCTTTGGGCAGTTTGCCACCGATGATCAGTGGCATAGTGCAAGTGCTCCTTGTCTAAATTGTTATTGTAATTGGTTATCCGTGATTGGCATATCTGAGTTGCTGGTAAGTCCCTAGTACAGTGCACTGAGTGTGCCAGGGCCTGCAAATCAAATGCTACTAGTGGGCTTGCAGCACTAGTTGTCCTATCCACAGGAGTAGCTGTATAAATCTGTCTCAGACCTACCACTGTAGTATCTGCGTGCGGTTTGTAACTGCCATGTTGACCTGACAAGTGACCTTACTTGCCAGGCCCTAACCTTCCCTTTTCTTACATGTAAGGCACCCCTCAGGTAGGCCCAAGGCACCCCCATGGGCAGGGTGCAGTGTATGTAAAAGTTTGAACATGCACTGGTGTGTTTTACATGTCCTGATAGTAAAAGACTGCCAATTTCGTTTTTCACTATTGAAAGGCTTTCTGTCCCATAGGCTAACAAGGGAGTTCCTTTGTGACATCTTACAAGTATCACTTACCATTGGAACAAGATGGAGAAATCAAGTTTAGGCTCTCTGAACTCAGAATGTAATAACACATCTTTTTAGGGAGATGGTTTTTAAATTGTGTGTTTGAAAATGGCACTTTTAGCTGTCACTGATGACACAGTAGGCTCCGGACGTGCCCTTGACTTGTTTTTCACTTATTCCCATTTCCTTACGCTTAACCCTGTACGTTTTACACAGCTGACGGCATGGCACACTCCGGACGTGTCCTCGATTGCGGGTGCTCGACTCATTCGACAGAGGACATTGTTCCTTCATGTTATAGCGGTCTAATCGACAATCAGTCGCAGATCTGACCACAGCACGATTATCGGTTCCTGATCCATTGTTGCCCTCGAAGATAAGTGGCTTCGTTTCTACAAGTCTGACCTCTTGGATTCTGCCGCAGACAGCCATACCTTCATGCACTGGATATTTTACGACCTAGGGGGTTCATATTTGTAAAGAATTCTTTACAGGCACGGATTTTGTGAACCCAGTTGTATGTTACTACAGATTTCAATAAAAATAGGTGTTTAATGTAAATACATCTTTGCCACATTGTCATGCAATTGACCCTCAGTCCTGATGATGAGCCCATATCCTCATGGTATCGAAACAATGTAGACTTACACACTGACCCATTAAAAACTATGATTAAAATTATAATTTTTTATTTGGGTGCAGTAGTATTCTGTATTATGCAATATGTGACCTAAGTATTATATTATATATATATATATATATATATTCTCAACCGATTCGTTCACACTCCACAAGAACGACGTCCAGGCCACAAGTAGTATTCAAACTGGATTTATTTTCACAGCCCTACTCGCCCGCCGCTGCAAGTGGCCAACACAGCTTAGCGCTAAAAACTTTTGCTGGAATATATATATATATATATATATATATATATATATATATATATATATATATATTCACTGAAAAAACCATAGGTTTCACACCAGTTATAATTAGGTGGAAATTTTACTGACATAAAACCAATGAAATTCCCACGTTATAGTTAGTTGGACTGACTATAACTTGCGCGTGTAATGCTTTGCTGATGACATCACATATTACATCACTCATGACATGGTCAGTGACATCACTCATGACATCACTGATGACACCATCCAGTGAATGTGTGTCTTTCTGAAAAATAAATATGTTTAATATATGTATATGTAAAGGTCGATGGAAGAATAAATGTTTCAATAAGTGTCTTAATGGATGTTTTTTTAAAAAAAAATTGATTGGTTAACTGGCTTATTAAGTGTATCATAGTGAATACATATATTAGCGAGTATTGTTTAAATATTCAAATGGTTGTATCAGTGTTTCACTTTGTGTATAAGTGGCTACATGGGTTGGTGAGTAGCTACATGTGTGTGTATATGGGTTATTAGATTTTTTTTAGTATCTTTATAATTGTCTGTTTGATTTGGTGGGGGTGTTACTTAGCACATAGATGCATCAATGACGGACTCACTGTTTGTATGTGTTTTGAAGACAGCATATGTGCCGGACTGTATGGGTAAATGAGTGTGTATATGTATGTGTTAGTAAGTGAATGACTGTCTCACTAGTGTCTTTATCAGTAACTACATATGTTTTAATCTAGTATATGTGAGTACCCCCTTGCACTTGTGACAATTTTTCAGTTCAGGACACTTTACATTTTGTTATGTTTTGTGATTTCTTCTCTGCACAAAGAAAAAAATACCTGCTACCAGTCTTAAGAGAAGCTGGCTTCTCCCAGGTGAGACCAGCCATGCTATATTTAAAATCACTAGGAAATAATTGTATTACTTTTGCCATGGCCAATTTCCTTGTGGCAGCAACCAGAGCCAGAAGGAGTATGAACTTGCAAAACCGGTGTACATAACTTGTTTTTAAATATTTTAATGTATACATCATGCCAAATTAACTTGTCCACAAAGAAACTGTTTAATTCCTTTTTAATTGTAAATAGTTTTGTTTTAATGTATTTTGTATGATTTTATCAAATCGAATAAAGTTAATTTGACTGACTGATATGTGAGTATTGATGTATATAAGTGAGTATATGTGAGAGTGAGAGATTGAAAGAGTTCTTGTTTTAATAAGTATGTGTTTCTATAAGTGATTGTTTAAGAGAGTAAGTATGTGTAAGTTTCCTTAGAAGTAAGGTGGTACTGTGTGTATAGCTGTATATGCAAAAAATGGATGTTCAATAGTTTATTTGCATGTGTGAGTATGTGTGTGAGCAAGTTTTGGAAGACTGTCGGTGTGTTAACGGATGTAAAGGTGTCTCACTACATATGATAAGTGAGTATATGTATGAATGACTATATAGAACTGTTGGTGAATGAGTGGATGAGTATATAGATGGTGGAATTACTGAATTGGTTGTTGTAACTGGTATAGGTATCTCCACTTTTTTGTAAATGTTAGTTTCTATTTTTGAATATGTGTTTCAAGGGTTACTTTACAGTGAAAGGAGGTCAGTCACTCTGTCACAAAGATGGTGTCATCAGTGATGTCATGAGTGATGTAATATGTGATGTCATCAGCAGTGCATTACATGCGCAAGTTATAGTGAGTCCAACTAACTATAACGTGGGAATTTCATTGGTTTTATGTCAGTAAATTTTCCA
Source organism: Lissotriton vulgaris (assembly GCF_964263255.1). Lineage (NCBI taxonomy): Eukaryota > Metazoa > Chordata > Amphibia > Caudata > Salamandridae > Lissotriton > Lissotriton vulgaris. The sequence continues at coordinate 770,961,270 of NC_141691.1, read as the reverse complement.
CCTAACTATAACTGGTATGAAACCTATGGTTTTTTCAGTGAATTTAATAGGCTTTTTAAATGCTAATTCCTAACTATAACTGGTGTGAAACCTATGGTTTTTTCAGTGAATTTCATAGGTTTTTTAACTGCTAATTCCTAACTTTTTATACAGACTCATACCTATGTGTTTTTTAGTGAATTTCTAAGGTTATTTTTTCGCAAATATCTATAGTTTAGAAAAGTATGTTTTTCTAAAAATGAATCCTATATTGTACATTAATATAATATTTTTTTTTTTTAAGTATATCATTTTTTTTAATATTTCACTCTGGAGCGCTCCCGGTGCGCGTACCGGTCAGCGCTCCGGTGCGCGTACCGGGACGCGTCCCGTCAGCGCACCAACAAAAAAAAAAGGATTGAGCATGAGGAATGGGGAAAAAAAGAGAGTGGTGTAAAGAGAAAGAGAGCTAGAGGGTGAAACACAGAGGGACTGTGTAAGAGATAGTAAAACAGAGAAAAGGTATAAGAGGAAGTAACTGAGAAAAGGAAAATGAATAAGGGAGCAAAAGAAGAGAAGAAAGAGGAAGAAAACTAAAGCAGATGTTCTGGGAGAATGTGAATGGGTGATGACAGTAAAAGAAAGGAGAGTAAAGGATGAGGAATGAAAGGTAGTGACGGAACCAGAGAAAAGGAACAATGGTGACGAAGGGAAAGAAAATAGCAGTGAGTGTAAGTAAAGAGGAGTGAAAGAGGGTGGATAAAAGTGAATAAGGGTAAGGCATGGGGAGTGACAGAAAGAAAGAACAGAGAGAGTAAAGGAAGGAGTGTCAGAAAGGGACTAAGTGAAGCAGAAAAAAAAGGAAAGCGAGGGAGTGTGGGTGAGCAGGGGCACTGAAAGAAGTTGAATGTGGTAGGAAAGTAAGGAAAAGAGAAGTACAAATGTGGAGGATAAGAATAAGTGAGGGAAGCAGAGTAAGAAAACAGGGGTGAGGTAGGGTGAGAGAAAAGTAGTGAGGTTAAAACAAAGGGTGATGATAAACTACATTTTGTAGTCACACTTACCATATAATTAATGAAAACTTACTTGCATCTTTAAACTACACTTTGTATCTGTGAAAGACAATAGAAAAAACAAGTTATAATTAGTAAAATATATATTTTAAAATAGAAGAAACAGGTCAAGAGGTAAAAAATCTAAAAAAGTTTACTAAGAAATAAAGCAATAGTGAAGGATACAAAAACAGAAACAAAGTAATGTAGAAAGAGAAAAAAGAGGGAAAAAGAAATAGAAAGAGAACAAATTACTGAAGATAAGTAAGATACTAAAAGAATGCGAGATACCAAAACGAAATCAGGAAAGAAAAGAAAGTAAAAGGAAAATGAGTGAAAAGGAGAGGAGTCTAAATGAGGAACTATTAATAAGAAAGAGGAATAGAAGATGACAGAGGGAGTGAAGGGGAGTCACAGAGTGAAGGGATGAAAGGAATGAGGTTAATATAGAACAATAGAGGAAAAAGGAGTGAGAGAGTAAGTACACAGAAAGACAAAGGGAAGGACTGAGTGAACTGCAGTACAATGAGTGAGAAAGGAAAAAGAGTAAAGGAGCAAAAGAAGGAAAGAGAGGGGAAGAGAACTAAAGCAGTGGTACTGAGAGAATGTGAGAAAGATGAAAAGTGGTGGAAGGGAGAGAGAAAATGCAGACAGTTGAAATTGGATTGAGGAGTTGTGAATGAAATGGAGTAAAGGAACAGCGATGAAACAAAGTTAAAAAAAGGCAGTGTAAGTGAGTAAAGAGAGCTAAATAAGGGTGGAAAAAGGAAAATGAGTGTGAGACAATGGGAATACAATATAAATGACACAATGCAAACTATAGAATAACTTATACAATATGTTACATTGTTTATTTTTGCTGTTCTCAGAATATATTGAATTTCACTTAAATCAGTGAGTTCAAACTCTTCATCATATAACAGCGGGAAAAAAAAACACAATCTAAAAGATTGAGTTTAAAAAAAAACATAAAAACTTACAACTCATATATGTACACTAATCTTTGATTCACTTACTTTTCCGTGAGGCCAAATAGAAGATAGTGAAGGTCCTTTTGGTGGAAAAAAGTCTGCTGTTCTCTATAACTTCCATTTCATCGACTTCCTATGAAAAAAGATCTAAGAACATCATACCTTACACTTTCCTTATGGCCAAATCGTGTCAGATATATGAGTATTTTTTACTGTGAGATCCACTTACAGTACCTATATGAGATAAATAATTTTAAACATTAGATTAACTAACTAACTAACTTGTATTAACTATTCCCGTCTTCAAAGGCCAATTACCTTTACTAAAACTTTGGTTTTAAAAACACTAGGTAAGAATTTTTAAAGTCATAAGGCAAACGTTGTTTATAACTCAAATGAGAATCATTGCAGTAACTCCAACCTTTTCTACATTTTAAGTAGCATGTATAATGTCCTGATGTTGTCGAAGGACCGTCATGATAAATAATAGCTACAGTTGTAAAGGTTCTTCCTGAAATTGATAACTGAGAAGCCACAACATTTTTGATACAAGTTGTCAATTTAGTTCCATCAGGTCTACATCGTTGGAAAACTAAAATGTAGGTACCTAAATCAGCCACAGAACCCAAAAGCTCTTTTCAGAGCTACCCTACCTGCGATCATTCAAAATGTTTATCTTTTTCTAACTTTTTTCACTATTTTTCACCAAAGTACGCTCCCCGGTACGCTCCCCGTAGGCTTTAGCCTTTATGAGACTCCAAACCCCCCTCAGAAAACCTAGGGGGTCAGGGGCTGTCTACCGTGCCCCCTTCTACCCATTCCCAACGTTGTTTGTCCTCCATCTTGTGTATCGATTGTACCGAAACACAAAATGGAGGACTCCCGTAACGCTGCAGTTGCGCGTACCGGGGCGCGCACCGGTAAGCGCTCCCTAAAAAAAGGTGGGAAAGTAATTTACAGAAAAACCACTGGAGACACTTACACCAAATATAGAATACGCCCTACTACATAGCAGTCCCTACCATTTACCCAAATTTGGTGGTATTCCATTGAGCCATTTGGACTGTAGCCCTGTCTAAATATCCTGAGGTAAATTACATGACAAAAACACATATGAAACTGTTTGAATTTTCAACCAATTAAAATATTACTTACATTTTGTACTTTTATGTGCTGACATTTGATTGGTTAAGTACATGAATATATATGAAAAATGAGAGGGAAACACAGCCATTTTGACTAACACTACCTAAGGTACATTTGGAAAACATTTTTAAAGAAAACTTCAACTACTTTGAAGAAGGTAAGTTGTTAATTTGAAAGGAGAACTATGTTATGCACTTTAAGTTAATTTGGGAAACGTTTTCAGATAGTTATATACTGTCCCTCTGTAAGAGTTAGACATTGAGAAAGGCTTGTTTATTATAATTATGGATTGAGTTAGGCTTCTCTGGTATAATTATGAATTTACTTAGGCTTCATCACAGGCACTTTTTAAAAGTTCTACTTCCTGCCTGAAACCATACACTGCCCAAAGATAACTTCACTGTTAAAAACTCACAAGTACCTGTCTGAACTTAAACCCAACAATGCCCTATCTCTACTAAGATATGCAATTTACAGCAAGAAAATGGAAGCACAACAAATTGAAAATAATATTTCATTTGAAATTAATATGGAAAACAATCCTAAGGAAGACAAAGATGAAATAGACTTTTTGGATCACACTGTAGACCAAGACTTAATTAAATGTGTTGAAGAAATTGAATCATGGAATGAAAAGGAGGACATACCTGATGAATTAATGTTGCAAATTCTTTTAGATTTTGAAAAATCACAACAATAAATTTAAATTTAAAAATTGTTTGAGACATTATTCTTTTTTATATGTAAATTATGAAATAGTACCAAAATAGATATAATATAAAGTGAGACTTAAAATATACTGTGCAACTTTTTTGTGTTACATAGTAAGTTTGCTCATAGTTACTTCCTTTCTCCCACTATATTATCTCCAATCTGTATTTAACATCTCTTTATCATCTCCTGCCTCCATATTGTTTCTGCTTTCCTGACAGACTATGGTATGAATTCCATATACCACAATAACTTCTGTAACAACAGGCAAGATATCTACAAAGGAGACAGTGTATATTAAATTTTAGACTCTGCATTGGTACCTACATGTTGGTACTTAAATAAAAAAAAAAACAAAAAAACCAACAAAAAGAACAATTAATAAACATACAATATTTGAAAAGTCTATCGTTCTTTTTTCCCCATAGTACGCTCCCCGGTCTGGTTCCCGGTGCGCATACCGGGCACTCCCCCCGCAAAAATCGAATTTTTTAAAAACTTTTTATTTGGCCCCGCGGGGCCCTTTTAAAGCCCCCACATCAAACCTAGTGGGTCAGGGAGGGTCTACTCTGCCCCCTTATGGTCATTTCCCCCTTTGTTTTGGCCACCTCTCATGTCTTGATCCTACCGAGACACAAGATGGCGGCCGCTCCGGACTGTTTAGAATGTTTACAGACACCTGACAGCCAATCAGCTTTCCGTGCGCAAATCGCGTGTCGCGCCCAGTTCGCTACCCGGTGCGCGTACCGGGGCGCGCTTACTGATATATATATTTTTTTTAACCTAAATTACTCAAAATCCACTGGAGCACATATCTTGAGACATAGCAAAGGCACATCAGGCTACCAGTCCCTACAATTTTGCCAAGTTTGGTGTAAATCCATTCAGCCGTTCGGGCTAAAAGTGAGGTCGACCGCCCTATGGAAATTAACATGGGGAAAACGCGTTTTGGGACCCCCCTTTTATCTCGGCCCCCGCTTGACGCATCCCCCCCAAACTTTCAGGGAAGGACCGGAGCTCAACGAGGCCATTTTGAGGAACTTTTCAGGCAGATTCGTCAACCGGCGCCAAAGTTATTCCAAATAGAATTTTGAGATTTAACATTGAAAAAAATCCTAACTATAACTACCTACTGGCGACCGCCAGTAGGTAATATATATATATATATATATATATATATATATATATATATATATATATATATATATATATATATATATTTGAAAAACCATTCCTTGTGAGGAAGAATGAGTCAAACACAACGCGGTGATTCAAGGGTTTTATTTGGCGAATACTCCAATAGTCCTAATGCATTTCAGCCAACCTTTGGCCTTCTTCAGAGGTGGAGTGTTTGCAGACATCTCAGAGGCCGACAAATCAGAGACCAGGTATTTGCTTCTTTTTATCTTTTTATTCCTCCAGTGGACGCCGCGGTGGATTGCGGGTTAGACCATTGTGGTCCCTGTAGTTTGCCTCTCAATTCTTGCCCTTCAGTGGGTGATGTCCGTAATTACAGTTGGCAACGTTTTATATATATATATATTACCTACTGGCGGTCGGCAGTAGGTAGTTATAGTTAGGACCTATTATCCATAGGAAAACCTCAACATTCTATTGCCAATAACTTTGGTGCCGATTGATGAATCTTCTCGAAATATTTCAAACCTTTGGCCAGCTCAGTTCCGCTCCTTTCCTGAAAGTCTGGGGGTGATTGGTCAAGCGGAGGCTGAGTAAAAAGGCGGTCCCAAAACGTGTTTTTCCGATGCAATTTCCCACAGAACCTTTAGCCACGGCTGCAGCCCGAACAGCTGAATGGAATTACACCAAATTTGGCGGAGGTAGACCTCAGTTCCGACTTGTGCCTTTTGTTTATATGGTGTCAATCTGTTCAGTAGTTCCTGAGAAAATTATGGTTAAAGTCATTTGATTGGCATCATGCATAAGCGCACCGTCCCGATCACGCGCTCAATGCTAATTGGCTGTTAAGCAGTTGTAAACATACGAAACCAGGAACTGTTGGCAGCCATTTTGTGCCTCGATAGAAGCGAGGCTAAGGAAGTCAGTGGAATATGTGTTCAAAACGGATAAAGGGGGCAGGGTAGAAATAATTTTACCCTCTAGACCTGCTTAGGGGTTCCCAAAAGGACCCTTAGGGCTCAATTTTTTTTTTTAAACCGGGATGCGTGTAGGGTGCGTGGACTGTGCCATAAAATAAATAAAATAAAAAGGAGCTTTTTTTAATAATTCTTCTCCGTGGGGTTTAATACAGGGGGCAAAATTATTACATTTTATGTGGGGCCCAGAGGGGCCCCCCAGCTTCGGGGATCGTCAGCCCCCCGGGGCTAAAAAGAAAAAAAATGATGGTGGGAGGGGTCAAAGGTCCTGAAAGCCATGGGCACCATCACCCATCAGAGGTTTATGTATTGTGGGAGGGGGACTACGTGGCTCCCCTCCTGGAGCACTCGAGGGCGCCGTTACCCACCGGGGCTACAAATGGCTGGGGGGGGGGCCTTTAAGGTCTCCAAAGCCTCGGGGACCACCACTCCCCGGGGTTTTATGTGTTGTGGGAGGGCCAGCTTTTACAGTGTCCTGGGGTATCCATCCCGCTCTCCTATAGCAAGGATATCTGTTCTCTCTTTCAAAATCAAAATCATATTGCTTTTCCACATCGGAATTGTATGTTAGTAGATCGTGATGTGGAAAAGTAATGCCGACTCCCAAGCGCGTAGAAGTTTTGCATCAAAGGCGCTGGAGTCGCGCACCCTACAGATTATGAGTTGTGCATCCAGCGCGTGCACACCAGGGGGCCGCACTGAGAGCTGCGCTGCGCTGGGTGCGCGACTTGTAATTTTACCATAAAAAAATAGCCCCCATCAGTAATTTCTAATATCCCTATCCTATCCATCGGGTCTTATAAAAAATGTAGGGGACCGTGAGGGGAGCCACAATGTCCCCACGGTCCCGCCGGCTTACCGCGTTCTTCGGGAGCCAGCATTGCTTTTCCGCAAGGGGAGATGCAAACTTGTATGTGGAAATGCAATCTGCTTTTTATTTTGAAAGTGAGAAAAGATTTCTCTGCTCTGTCTTTCACAATGCCAGTACCTTTCAACCCTACCCCCAAACGGCTTTCTGCCTGTTACCATAGTAACAGTTCATGGAACACTTAAATGAGCACTGAGGTTAGAAGTTCACCACACTATGTTGGTAATGGAAAAAAGTTACTGTGCTGGAGTTTTTACACTTTTCAATAGGAACCGTTAGTTGTAGGTATAGACTCTGGTAAAGATCTGGTAAAGAGTTAGCCTCAGAATTATACTTCGATATATAAATATCATTTCTATTGGGGACCGGTAAACCCGCCCAAAAAAAAGTGTTTACTTTTTTTTAATTAACTTTTATTAAAACAATAAATAACTGGAAACGTAACTTAAAGATAACAATACAATAAATAACTAGAAACATAACTGAACAATATAATAAACTTACAGCCAGATTCATCAAGCGAAATGCGCTCGCAAAAGGGCCAGATTCTGAGGATCTGGCCCTTTGCGAGTGCAATTTTTGCATTTGGGATTCATCATCCCAAATGCAAAAATCGCTAATAAAGAATTCGCAAATTTGCAAGGATTAGTATTTAAGGAATCTCTTTTAAAGATTCCTTAAATGCTATTCATGAAACATTTAAAAATTGCGAATTCGCAATTTAGCAGCGCTATTTACCACAAAGTCAAACCACGTGGTAAATAGCGAAAACTAAGAAAAATGCATTTAAATGCATTTTTCTAAGTTGCATGTTACACACACACATGTCCTTTGGACATGTGTGTGCACAACATCAGTGTAAATTCACATTTCAGGGGTGCTACAGGATGTCCTTTGGACACCCCTGGCACCCTTGAAATAGCATCCTTATTTGCGATTAGCAAATTGCTAATCGCAAATAAGGATTGACTCCCCATTCATTCCTATGGGCCTTTAGGCCCATAGGAATGAATGGGGAGTTATTCCTTATTTGCGATTAGCAATATGCTAATCGCAAATAAGGAGGCTGTAGGAAAAGCAATTTATTTTGCGATTTCTACATGAATCCCGATTTGCAAGTCCTTAATAGCGATTCCTTAATAATTGCTATTAAGGACTCGCAAATCGGGACTTTGATGAATCTAGCTGAAAATGTTATATGGACTCCAATATAAGTACAGTGGGTAATCTGCAAAACAAAAAAGAAAATTAGTGTTTAAAATTAGATCGATGTGACTAAATGATGTGAAACATTACAAGTCAAATTAACACTTGAAGATATTTCGTTATTTTTACGTGTGCAGTGCCTGATACATTTCACTTGTCTTATAGGCTTGCGTTCATGCGGTGTCCGCATGGAAGTGCCTACTGCGTTAGATTTACATTACAGATCAACAGGTCTTTAAAATGATTCAGAGATGAGGCAGAATTAGGTGAGAGATCAAGTCATTATGCAGGGCAATAATCTTTAGGGCTTATTTACAAGAGTCTTGCGCCACTTTAGTGTTACTTTTCTCATGTTGAAAGTGACGCAAAAGTGGCGCAAGGGGCTTGTAAATAAGCTCTTTTATTTCTAATGCATTTAATCGGAGGGATTGTATATCTAAGCCGTTCTGCTTACCTTGTGTAAACACTGTGACCAGCAGAATTCACAACTTGAACTCAGATTTGATTGGTCACAGCAGAGTGGACAGCAGCGTCCATAACTTTAAAAGGGAAAGAGAAACGATGTGAGCGAGAGAGAGAGAAAGAGAGAGAAAACGACATTTAAACTGTGAGAGAGAGAGAAAGTTATAGATGGAGCAGTTAATAGTGGAAAAAATACTCGTAGCTCACCTTTTGCCTTAGTTGTGTGTCCAAGTACATGCTGGTTCATAGTGCACCCTCCAGTTTAGTGATCTGAAATATAGTATATAGAGTTAGTCATAGTATAGTACATACAAAAGTGGCGCAAGGGGCTTGTAGATTTGCCTCTCAGACTGTTGTAATCTATCTATTGTCACTGCTCGGAGGTAATTGTACATTCATACACAAAGAAGCTGCAACACTCTACCACTCTCTCCTTTCACAGATGACTTGTCGTTTCGGAAACAAGCTTTTTTGCTCACCTTGTGCCATTGGTGTGATTCAAAGAGGGTGCACCACGTGTCATAGCAGCCTTCTCAAACGTTGTTACGATGGCCACGCATCATAGCACGTTGAGTTTTAGAGGTGTTTGGGGGGACACCAACTTGTGAAACACAACATGTAAGATAAAAAGGAAGTTAACATTGTGTGTAACTTTTTTATCAAAGGAGAGAGGAAGTGAGAGTGACTGCAAAGAATATTCACAGCTCAACTTTCTGTCACCACTGTGTTTTTCACCACGTGCGGGGACATAATGCACCCTGAAGCTGTACATCTAAAAGATAGTAAAAGAAAGATTTTAAGATTGGTAATTGTTACTATCTTAATGTGGAGTTGAATAACATCGGCCTTTCACACACGTTCCCTCTCACACTTAAAAGAACTATTTGTATAGTTTAAATTTTGGACGTTTGAGCGAATATAAAAACGTTCCTGCTGTTGGAAAAAAAAATGTACATGTCATTTGATACACTATATCAGGACTGCGTTCGTGTAAATCCCTGCGTCGCTTTTTTGTATCCAGTCTGCTAAAGCCCTTCGACTCCCTCTGATGCTTACCCAGGCCTCACTGCTCACCTTTTCGTGGGCAGGACACCTTCTGCATCATGTAGTCCCAATCTGCCATGAAGAAGAATCAAGTGATTCGGGTGTCCGTTTTATAGTGCTGAAGTCACCCGTATCTTGAACGCAAATGTGTCATTATAGCTGTAAAGTTATACAACTTGGCGAACATGAAAGGTACGGGGTATCACTGACTCTATATTCGTTCATAGTTGCACACATAAAAGATGGTGGACATGACGCATTTTTGCGATTATGAATGTTTGTTGTACATTAAGTGGAGTGTTGTAGCTATAGTAATACAGGACTGTGAAAGGTTTTAGTTGCAGTTTTTGGCACATGAAGGGCAGTAATGACGTAATGTTCGTGTGCCTGAAAATGTATTGTAAATATGGTGCTCATGTAAATAGCTGGTATAGTTTTGGGTTGATTTTGCGCTTTATAAATATACTTTAAAAAAAAAGAGGAATAGCCCACACTGGCTGTCACAGGTAAGTTGGTTGCATACGCTATTTATATTTATATTTATAGCCCAATGTAATGTGGTAGGGCAGGGGAGCAGCATTTTACAAACACCATAAATACACAGAGACAGATAGATAGTTGAAGTGGGTACGGGCACATTTGCTTTACTCCATTTTATTACGTTGTTGTTGGTAACAAATAGAATAGTAATCATGATATCATATACAGATAATTAATCATAACGGTTTATGACTTCTGTCATACAAAGGTAGGAACATTGTATGTGAAATAATGTACAGAACATTCTATCGTAAAGGGTTCATGAGTTGTGGCGCACTGAAGTAGGTGTGGTTTGTGTGGAGCCTGCAATGATGCGTGGTTCAGGCATACCGCACTGGTAAAAATGTGTTTTAACTATTGAATTTTGCCTTTACAAGGGCATGTGGCGATTATTTATGGTGTACTGAGTTAGGGGTATGTGTGGTGTTTATTGTGTGCTCACCCTGCGATGATGCGTGGTCTGAGAGGGCTGCACTTAAACAATTCACTGTTGCATACTGGACTATACGAACTTTGAGGGAGGGGGAAAAAACTAGCATCGATGGTTATCAATTGCTCTGTAAACTAGGTCTACTGATTGCCCCCATAACAAATTAAACGATTGCATTTCACGTAATGCATTCTAACTTTCTCAAAATGGGGACGTATGTATTGTGGCGATGTTGAAGGTGATGTCCCAGAGGTACTAGGTATTGTTGGGGTGGAGCTAGGTACATTGCTTGTTATCATAGTTCATAGAATTCAATGATTGAAGGAGCTTGCGCATACTAGCAGTGCAACAGCATTATTTTTTTCACTGCTTTAAAGCTGTCTGTAGTGTAGATGAAAAGGTACATTCAAGTTGTGAACCCTATGTGCATAGTGTACATCGAAGTAAGTAGACAATACAGTTATAGAACAATGCTTTTTTCACTTATTTTAACACAATCTGAATATATACAGTATAATTGTCTCTGCATTAAATAAATCGTTAAATTCCCTACTGTCTATAGTGTAGATACAAAGGTGAATTCAAGTTGTAAACCCTGCTGTCCCCAGTGTAGATTTTAGGGAGGAATGCATCATCTGAAATCATAATTGAAGTGGAAGACAGAACATGTATGCAGTGTGCTAGTGATATAAATTAATTTTTTTAAGGAGGCATAATAAAGGGATATTGTGTAGGGTTTGATAGGCTTTATACTTAGTTCGGTTACCACTGAGTTAGTGGTACCTGAAATACCAAGGGTTCACAACTTGAATTCAGCTTTTGCAATGATGTGTGGTCTGGGCAGGCTGTACTGATAGTAATGTTTTTTGTCTTGTGAATTCTGGTTTAGTAAGGCATGTGGCGATTTTGTGTAGGTTTGAGGGACATTACTTTCTTTGGTACTGTAGTTTATAAATAATGAATGAAGAATCAGTTAAATTCTGCCTGAATACGCCCATGTGATGGTGAATTATGTTGCACTGAGTAAGTAGTACCTTTGAGACTGAGCGTGTATGTAAACTGCGATGATGCGTGGTCCGGATCGGCCGCAATGGGGGTAATGTTTTTTTAATTGAATTTTGCCTTAATAAAGCCTCGGGAGTTTATTTATGGTGTACTGAGTTAGTGGTCTGAACGGGCTGTACTCAAAGCATTGAATGTTGCATACTGCATTGAATGTACTTTGAGGGGGAAAAAAGAACTACCATCGATTGTTATCAATTGTTCTGCAAACTAGGTCAACTGACTGCTCCCCATAACAAATTAAACAATTGCACTTCACGTAGTGCATTCTAACTTTCTGAAAATGGGGATGTATGTCTGGTGGCGATGTAATAAATTGGGAGCATTTGTTTTTTTTAACCGATTATAGTAAAGTTGTAAACCCTGCTGTTCGCAAAGTAGATGTTAGGGTTGACTGCATCCTCTTCAATAATGGTGGAAGTGGAAGATAAAACATATATAAAATACATTATTAAAATATGTATATTTCCGGGACATTTAAAAGGGATAGTATGTCTCACCGTGACATAAAACTCTTCACTCTTCTTTGTGATAATTCATGTGAATTTTAACAAAATTAGAACACATACAATACAATTGTTCCTGCATTAAATAAATGAAGGTTGAATTCCCTACTGTCCGTAGTATACATGCAAAGTTGACTGCAAGTTGTGAACCCTGCTGAGTGTAAATTGAAGGCAGTAGTGGACACAAACATCGAGGAATAATTTTTTCTCTCACAGTTAACAAAATCTGAGGACAGAGTACAATTGTCTCTGCCGTAAATAAATTGAGAATGGATTTAATATTGTCTGTAGAGCTAAAGCGACACTGGTACCAAGTTGTGAACCCTACTGGTCGCAGTGTAGAACAAAGGCAGTAGTTGATACAGATATCAAGGAATGCTTTTTTTGTCACAGTTAACAAAATCTGAGGACACAGTACATTTGTATCTGCCTTAAATAAATCGAGAATGAATTCAATGTTGTCTTTAGTGCTACTGCGCCACTGGTACCAAGTGGTGAACTCTGTTGATCGCAGTGTACATTTGAAAACAGTACTCAGTACACTTATTGAGGAATGTTTTTGTGGCATCTTTTAACAAAATTGTCTCGGCCTTACATAAATCAAGAATGAATTCAATGTTGTCTGTAGTGCTTTTGCCCATGTGGTATCAATTGGTGAAGTCTGTTGATTGCAGTGTACACCCTTTAACAAAATTGTCTCTGCCTTACATAAATCAAGGATAACTTTAATGCTGTCCGTAGTGTATATGAAAAGCTGAATTCAAGTTGTGAACCCTGTTGTACGCAGTGTGGATTGAAGGCAGTAGTTGACACAGATATCGAGGAATGCAATTTTTCACTTATTTAAACAAATTCTGAAGACATATAGTACAGTGGTCTCTGCATTAAATAATTGAAGGGTGAATTTCCTACTGTTCATAGTTTAACAAAATATGAGGGTGAGATTTAGTTCAATGTTGTCTGTAGTGCTTCTGCACCACTGATATCAAGTTGTAAACTCTACTGACTGCACTGTAGATCAAAGGTAGAAGTCTTTTAGTATCCTCATTTCTCTCTTGCGAAGTTTCCGGATGTTTTGTCTGAAGAAGTTTCCTCATAATTGCAGTTCCACAAGACAATTTTTTTGGTAGGATCACCCCTGCACAGCATCGCCTTGCAGATTTTGGAAGTGACTTTGGTAGCATTAACTTTCTTCTGCATCGGAGGAAAAGTAAAATACTTCCAGACAATTCATGTATACTTCTTTGGAGGGGGAGGTTGAGGCACAAATTCAAGTTGTGAACCCTGCTGTTAGCAGTGTAGATTGAAGGCAGACATGGACGAATGCTTTTTGTCACTTATGTAAACAAAATCTGAAGACATATAGTACAATTGTCTCTGCCTTAAATGAAGGCTGAATTTCCTACTGTTCAAACTTAAAGAACATTTGAGGACATAGTAACAATTGTCTGTACTTCAAATAAATTGAGACTGAATTAAATGTTTTCTGTATTGCTGATGCGCAACTGGTATCAAGTTGTCAACTCTGTTGACCGCAGAATAGGTTGAAGGCAGTTCTCAGCCCAGATACTGAAGACAAATTTAGATCCAAAGTTGAGTTCAAGTTGTGAACCCTGCTGTCTGCAGTGGCGATGGAAACCACTAGTCGATACAGACATAAGTCTGCGGTGCTGTGGCGCTGATTTCGCAAATTGAGAACGCCACTAGAAGACCCTTAAGCTTAGTTTTTTTTATAGTAGCAGGGTTCCAGTATTTTCAAGAGACACCCATTAGCCTCTTCTCCAATAGCAAACTTATATATAGAGGGATGATGACACGGTAAATGCCTACATTTTTTACCAACAACTAAAGGGAAAATAAATTGCGAAACTGATGCCCAATAATAAAATAAAAAGTATGGGATCCCCCAATAGATCTAGGAAGTACAATTTTTTTGTAGGCCCTTCTATTCCTTTTAAAGCCCCACAAAAATCTTGAAGAGATATTTTCAAGTCTTTTAAAACAGCCAGTGGGGAACTCTAATGGAATAGCTCTAAATAAATAAAGAAATTTAGGTAGTACCATAATTTTCAACACATTTGATCTTCCATGTAGTGATAAGTGCAAATAATTGAGACGCTCTAGAGTGGAGTGGACTTTATTAAAAACTGGGTCTCTTGCAAGGAGTATACCTGCCGACAGATTAGCACCCACATACAAAATTTGGGTTTTATTTATATTCAACTTATAACCTGAAAAATGACCGAATTGCCTTGCAAGAGCTTCCACGGCTGATAATGCAGGCTGTAAGTCAATAGTTGTTACCACAATATCATCAGCATAGCAAGCTAATGCTCTATATTCCACCTCGGCAATAGTGATAGGTTTACTTTCTCTACATTCAGTTAGTTTAACCAAGAAAAAAATCAATGTATAAGGCAAATAATGATGGGGAAGATGGACAACCTTGCCTGGTACCCCGTAAAATCGGAAAAAATGCCGACTCGTTTCCAGCTAGACGTATAGCTGCCATAGGCACAGAGTACATAGTCTGGACTGCCTGAAGGAATCGTGGTCCAAACCCCTTCAGGCGAAGAACTTTCCAGAGATAGGGCCAGGCAACCCTGTCGAATGCCTTCTCGGCATCCAACAGGGTCACACCTATAGCTGTTTTAGTCGCCTCTGCCCAGTCCATTAGGGCAATAACATGACGCACGTGATCTGTCGTGTCCCGGCCGGGAATAAACCCATGTTGTAGATGGGATATTAAAGAAGAAATCAAACCAGAGAGTCGAGTGGCTATGATTTTGGAGTAAAACTTACTGTCAGCGTTAATTAGAGATATTGGTCTATATGAAGATGGGAGCAAAGGAGGCTTATCTTTCTTTTAAAAAAATCATAATTGTAGATTTCTGCCACGTAGCAGGAGATGTGCCTCTTTGTGCCATGGTAAAAACTTCCCGCATATGGTCCTTCAATACTGAAGAAAATGTACGAAACAATTCCAAGGGGATCCCATCAGGACTGACTGCTTTCCCCACAGCCAAAGAAGAGATCGCCACTTCAAGCTCCTGTGCCGTAAACTCCCCCTCTAACATTTCCCTCTGGATGTTAGTAAGTTTCAGAAATTCATGATCACCAATAAACTCGGCTGCCTCCTCAACAGTATTAAAAAGAGTCTTCGTTTAAGTATAGATTACTGTAAAATTCTCTAAATGTTTCTAAAATGTTTCCCGCTTCAGTATGTATTACACCGTTAGAATCCTGTATAGCCTCCACCTTCCTAGCCACAGCTTTCTGTCTTAGCCATTTGGCTAATAAACGTCCTGAGTTTTCGCCAATCTCGTACATGTCAGAGCAATGGATTGCTATTTGCGCAGCTAGTTTCTCAGCAAAGACTTCATAAATTTTCATTCTTTGAATTGCCAGCTCCTTCAATTTTTGTTCATATAGTGGATTTGAGTTACTGGTATGCGTTAAAGTTAGTTCTAAAGAGCGTAATTTGGTCAATTCCGTAGCTTGTTTAATCCTAATGCTACGTTGTTTATTTATGGAGAAACTTAACGTTTCTCCCCGCACACCAGCTTTAAAAGCGTCCAAACAATACCTATCGGAGCTGATTTTAAGTTGAACTCAAAGAAGTCTGGTATCCATTTGACCATGTGCTGTACATACGCCTGGTCCACCAATAGCTGACGATCAAAAGTCCATGAACTCCTATTAGAATATGGCACATTATCACTTACTAATTCAAGAATAACCGGATTATGGTCTGATATTATCCTGGGATAGATATCAATTTTAGCAATATTTAGTAGTTCTGAGGGAGCGAAAAAGTAATCAATACGAACATGCTTTTGGTGAGGGGCTGAATAAAACGTATAGCCGGGCGCAGCAGAATTTTTCAGCCACCAAACATCTACTAAACCAATCTCCTTAACAATCCCCCTAGTAGCTTTAAACACCTTATGCTTTCTGCCTGAATAGACACCATTATGACGAATATCAAAATCTGGCGGTAAATGGAGATTAAAATCTCCACAAACCACGAGAGGAGCGGACCAAGAAGCAAGCTCGATGCTGATCTCATTAAGCATTTCCGGGTCACCTAGATTAGAAGAATATTTTGAACAAACAGTGTAAACAGAAGTGTTGACCCGCAGTTCAATAATAGCCCATCTTCCATAAGGGTCTGCTTTAGCCCGTTTACACTCCCCCCAACCAAATTGTTTCAAAATCGCAACCCATCTAGTTGTTGAGCCCTGCTTTGTACTCACCAAAACTTCGAGCCCTAAATCCTTTAGACAGTCCCTGTTATTCCACACAATATGTGTTTCCTGGACACATAGAAGCTGAACCACCATATTCTTTAAGATCAATGCCATGACCTCCCTTTTTTTCCAATTATTGAGCCCACAGACATTCCAAGAGCATATACAACACTTAGCCATTATCAAAGAAGAGGAGAAAAACGAAGACTAATGAAATTTTATTATTGCAACATCCTGCTAGCATTTTCAAATCCTTAGCTATTATCCACGCCCCACAAACTAAACAAACTCTGCAGCTGCTGTTCCTTGCCCCTCGAACCCCAACCCCACCCCAACCCACCATACCAACCCACCTCTATGAGGCTAAGGGACTGAATGGTCCCTCTAGGTGATGGAAAGAAAGGTGTGGATGCTCTCCTACCACCCCGTCCCCCCTGCAGTAACTGTGACTCCTCCATTTACAGAGTAATTAAAAAAGGTACAGCAAAAAAGGAAATAAAATGGAGATGCCACCAAGAAATCGAGAAAAAGGCATGAGGATACCTTACAGAGAAAAGCCCCACATCAACATGGAGTTGTCAGCTGGTTAGACCAAAAACAAACATAATAAGAGTTTTACTAAACATACTGTGAGCACCAGCTGATCATCACAAAGGATTAAAGAACTCCTTTGCCTTAATTTCAGGAGTGAAAAAAAAAGTTTTCTATTTGGCAATGACCTTCAATTTAGCAGGATTTAACAAAAAGGCTTGTGCCATCTTAATTTGAAAATCAGCAATCAGTTGACGAAGATGCCACCTTTCCTGTAGCGTCGCCTGACAGTAGTCAGGACGAACAAAAAACTCACAGCCTTTTGCCCTACGTTTACGGTCGGGGCAAGCAAGATCATATAACTGCTCCTGTAATAAGTAATTGTTAAGGCAGATAAGGATTGCCCTTGGCTTAGTCTCCGCACCCCTGGGACCTGCCCGAATCTGGAAGGGGAACCTATGAACTCTTTGAAGCTCCCTCTCCCACTACCACTCTTTTAACTCAGGGAATGATTCTGCACAAAGATCGATAACATACTGACGTATATTTTGCCCCTCCGCCCCTTCAGGAATACCCAGTATTCGGAGGTTATTCCTCCTTGCCCTGTTTTCCATGTCACTGAGTTTCCAGTTAATGTCATCTCGCAGAGAATGCAGGGCTGACACCTCAGCTTTGCAGGAGGAAAAGTCATCTTCAATTGTAGATATCCTATTTTCAGCCTCAGCAACTCTAGTTGAAAGTTCTGCATTAGTTTTAGCAATCCGCCGGACTGAGTTCTGCAGTTTTCGTACTACCGTGAATGCGTAGACTTTCCGCTTTGGTCTCCTCCCGATGGGTCATGATGGCCTGATAAATTATGGCGAGAGTGTGAGGGATGCTGCTATTCGATTCATCAGATGAAGGTATTTGACTCATACCTGTATCATTTAAGCTCGACTCAACAAGGACCTGTGATGGTAGCGCAGCACCAGTCTCCAGAACAGTTAACACAGAGTTATTACCCCCAGGTGTACTCAAAAAGTTTTCCTCTTCCTCTTCCCCCAAACGACTAGAGCCAGCTAGGCTATGGTCATCGACCCAATCCAGATCAACCTCCGCATTTTCGCCTTCGCATTCCGCATTTTCGCCTTCAGCCTCCCCCTCCGAGACCACTGATACATCAGACATGAAATAAAACGTCCCCCCTGAATCACAAGAGTCGAAATCGTTTGCTGTTTCGTTTTCATGAGAGGGGTCCCCAGTTTTCAACAGAGATATGGTGTCAATTATTGTATCAGTGTGAACAACAGATGAAGCAGGGTCAGGGCTGCATGCAGCAATGTCCGAGCCAGTAGGGAGAGAGGAGTTCGCTTCTAACACTCTGGCAGGAGTCTCAGCGTCCAAGCTATCGTTACAATTAAGATGCTCTGGTATTTGCTGCCCTAATAATTTGTCTTCCTTTGGCTGATTCCGTTTCTTGTTTTTATTAAAGATTGAGGGAATTGTAAGTTTGGGTCCTTGTAAAAGCTCATCAGACCCTGCTGAAGAGGCCAAAAGAGCGGCAGCTACAGTAGTCAGATCTGAATTCATCACGTCTTCCCCACAAGTAACAGTGCTGGAATCACCATACTTTGCCCTCTCTGTCCTCTTCTGGGCTCTGAGGTCGGACTCTGTACTTAACACTGTGCCCCCATGGGTGTTAGCCGCCGCTGCCGCCCTCGTAGTTGCTCCTTTAGCACCAGAATTAGCATTAGTATTCTTTGGCCTCATTCTTAAAACTGCGGTACTCCACTCCGGGTTTTGCAGGGGATAGTCCAAGTGCACAATGGTCCAGAAAGCCGCTTGCCCCCCAAATACGTTTCTACGCTGATCAAAAATATCTGATTTAAAATGCCGGGATGCTAACCAGTCCTTGACCAAGCCAGCTGAGTTCACGCACCTCTGTGGCTCACAAGCCGAGCAGGTCACTTTCCTGCAGCACCTACCGGAGAGCACGGAGACGCCAGAGAGAACCCGCCAAGGTCCACTGCAGAAGAGCAGCCGACGTTTCAAGGCAGTAAATCCAGCCAGAAAGAAGACATTCAGCATGCCGGCATCGCGGCGTGCACCTGGCTATAACGAGAGTTACAGAGGCAGCGGCTGTGAACACTGTTATCGCTGGAGAGCACTTCCAGGTGAGCGGAGAGGAAGAAGGAGGGAACCCCGGAGCAAGCAGATTCCAGTGGTGCAACCAGACTCCTCAAAAGCTTTTTTCCCCCGAACTCAAATTCAGCAGAAAACTGCCAACTGTGGTCTAAATGACGGGTAAAGGGTAAAGGCAAGGTATCCCCAAAACAGCCATGCAGAGGGTCAAGGAAGCGGTAGGAAGGGCGAGCGTCGGAAACCTGCCTTACTCGGACACACAGGTGTCCGCCATCTTGCCCCACACCCCATCTTACCCCACACCTGGTTTGGGAAGTTTATAATTAGAAACTGTATAACATATATTGGTCTTTAAACATGGGTGTGAGTTGAATGTAATTCATGCAGCACATATTCAACGTTCTTACAGTACTTAAATGTTGATGTTAATTTGTTAGTGGTAAGTGGAACTATAGCCCAATTTGTTAGGTAGCATTGCAGATTTGGTACGAAATTCACAAAAAAAAACAGGTTTCAAGCAGGTTATAGTTAGGAATTAGCATTTAAAAAACCTTAGAAATTCACTGAAAAAAAACATAGGTTTCAGGGGTGTTATAGTTAGCTGGACATTTCACTCATACAAAACCATTGAAATTCCTCCGTTATAGTTAGTTGTACTAACTGTAACTCTCGCGCCCGCAATCCATTGGTGATGATGTCACATATTACATCATTCATGACATGGTCAGTGACGTCACTGATGATATCACTGATGCCATCTCAAATGACATCACTGATGGCATAACTGATGACATCATCCATGTGACAATCTGATACATCTCATCATACACTAGTGTAACCTTTCAACACTCATAAAATATGGAGTACCATAGTTGAAACCATTGACAAACCAATACAAGTTTCTAAAAACCCACTCAGTGATTCCTACATCTACACACACATCTAATCACTTACCTATATATATTTACTCATACATGCTAACAAAGATCAATAGAACACTATTTAATATACTTATGCACCTACATCGACATTACACACCAGCACACATCCTATCCACTTATGCAGTCATCCCTGTCACTTATGCAAACAATTGATCATATTTATATTTACTAAGCTACATATTTATAAAAAAAACACTTTATTTATTCATATAGATAGTAACTCATACTTAGTGTGTTTTAAATCACTATTACAAGTATACAGTTTTCGATACAGTTACTCTTATAATCACTTAGGCTTATGTATACTTATTTATATACAGCAACTGTGACATACACTGCCTTTTATATTTCTACTTTGTTGGACATGTATCATTGAGAAATATATTTACTCATCACCACACCCATAAAGAGATTCACTGACCCAAACAGCTGTTTCCACATAAAGTCTTAACCTGATATACCTACTAAATCAACTATTTACACATGTTTGGACAGTCACACACCTCCCACCCAATCACACACACATTCACTATACCATACAATTACTCACTTAAGTATTTAATAACTAATATAGACTTTCACATAGATAGTAACCAACTTATGTAGTAGTTTACACAACAAGAGATAGAGTGATACAGATATGCACAAAGTGTAATCACTATCCCATATATTTAGTGGTGAGACACTTTAAATTAGTCACTTAGACAGTCAATCACACTGCTACTAAATCCTCCATCCAGACACTTATACATCCACTCAGTCTTCCATGCAGATTGCTATATATATAAAATACTTATTTAAATATTGAAGCAGACCACATTCACTGGATGATGATATCAGTGATGTCATCAGTGATGTCATTTGAGATGGCATCAGTGATGTCACTGACCATGTCATGAATGATGTAATATGTGACATCATTACCAATGGATTGCAGGCCCGAGAGTTACAGTTAGTACAACTAACTATAACGGAGGAATTTCAATGGTTTTGTATGAGTGAAATGTCCAGCTAACTATAACACCCCTGAAACCTATGTTTTTTCCAGTGAATGAATATATATATATATATATATATATATATATATATATATATAATGAATATATATATATATATATATATATATATATATATATATATATTATATATATATTCCATATGCAAAGAGCCCACATTTGGAGGACCTCATGCTGCGTGCATTAATTAAGAATCCGCCAGGCAATCAACGCTAATAGACCTCGAAGCACAGTCTCCAAATATCAAAACCAATTCCAAGAATGGATTGTCGACACCGTGTTGCTTGGCAAAGTATTTTTAATCCGTCAGCTGAAACAAAAAGTCAGACGCGTTTCGCCTGCCCAGCAGGCTTGTTCACCGACAATTTAGCATTAAAAAATATCGCCATTTTAAACTGTGTACTACTTCCGTGTGACAAACAAACTACAACAATTAATAGTGAAGACATACTCGTAGTTCCACAAGCCTTCTCCATAGGAACAGTCTGTTTTCCTCAAAGCATGTTAACACATTATACTAAACTTTTGGCATTGAAACACAAAAAGAAAAAAGAAATGAAATTATTTTAACACATTTTATCTTGGTGATATCTATAGTATTAACAATTACTGGATCAAAGCTGCATCTCAATGCACCGAATTGTGTAACGTTTTGTGCGTGTGCAGAGGACACTGCTGGATTGGAATATTGACACCACGGCATCGTAATGAATTTGAGCAGAAATAAGGGTCAGTCAATTAAGTTACTGGCTTATCTGAATTAATAGCAGATCAAACGCATATAGTGTGTCAATAGCATTTGTCTCAATAAAGGCTGCTCTTTGTTTTAGTACCTTATCGAACTTTATTCAATATCTCAACTAACTTTATTGAGTTCGAAAACCATAATGCGCGACATCAACACGTGAAGTGTCGGGAGAGTGCGTAATCCTGGGAATAAAGCGCTAGTGCGCATGTAGGTGAGTGGTAACCGCATGTTACACTGCCTATGAACAAACGGATTAATAACATGCCTATTCAATATCCATTTGAAATGACGTGATGCAGATACAGGATATTCCCTTAGATTAAATATGGCTGCCCTATATTACAACCACGGATTGTGCCCCTATCGACCTTATCCTCTCACCTCACCTCAGTATATCATTCCCAACTGATAGTATCGCATTAGTGAACTGATATTCACTCCATTTCTATACATCATACATGCAACAATTCAGAAATGTGTGCCAATCTAAATCAAAAACAGGTTTCAGCCCTAGTGGGCATTAAATTTGTTATCACCATATGTTCTACGCCTATGCCTTCTTTACCTCTAGTGCTCATAATGATATGTTAAAAACAGTTAAAAAATATACATATGTATCAAGATCTTGGGAGTGCTTACAAGAATGTTTACAGATCTTCTTCCATATTAAGACCTGTAGGAATCTTAGTATTTAATTTGATTATATAACTAGATTCCAATTTGCGCAGAATTTTCAGGCGATCACCTCCCCTACTACTGACCGGAACAGCATCGATCACAAAATACGTAAGCCCCTTGGTATCCTGATTGTGGCAACGTTCAAAGTGGCGGGCAACAGGGTAAGATCTGTCAGCATTTTTTATAGCATGTGAATGCTGCAACACTCGCTTGTGGACTTGCAGGATCGTGCTGCCTATGTACCTCAGGCCACATGGGCACTGAAGCACGTAGACAGCAAACTCTGTCCTGCAGTTGAATTGACCTCTTATTTTTTGTTGTTTCCTCAAAAACCCAGACAGATAACTGCTGGTGTTGGTCCCATGCGAGCAAGCCTTACATTTTGTGCATTTAATAAAACCATCTTTCCTTGCTAACCAGGTTTTTCTCACCTTAGATGTTTTTGTTGCAGGCAACATGTTGCTGACCAATGCTTGTCTGAGGGGCCTAGCCCTCCTGAACGTAATCAATGGTTTTCTTTGGACACATCGTTTAAGAATAGGATCATTGCTGATGATATGCCAATGTTTACAAAGGATGCTTCTTAGATCTTTGTGTTGTTTGTTGAAAGCCGTAACCAGCCTACATTGTGACTTGCCCACATTTGCCTTTTTATTTTTCTCACTAGGCTTGAAAAGAATTTCCTCCCTCGATTTCTTGGTGGCTTTATAAACTGCAGTCTCCACACACTGCAGTGTGTACCCTCTTTTGTGGAATCTGTTCTTAAGGCAGTCAATTTCCCTCTCACAATCAATTTTGGCGCTGCAGTTCTTGATAGCCCGAAGGCATTCTCCATAAGGAATACTTCTGACTAGATTGGCAGAATGGAAACTTGTTGCGTGAAGCAACGTGTTCCCATCCGTAGGCTTCCGAAAAAGTTTAGTTTGAAGTCTACCTTTGTGTATATACATAGTGAGATCTAGAAAATTAACCTCAACACCGCTAATGGCACCAGTGAATTTTAAATTAAGCTGGTTGTTCCAGAGCTTCTTAACAAATTCACGGGCACTGATTTCATCATCCTTCCACACTACAAATAAATCATCTATGTAGCGATTCCATTGGATCACATTTTGTTGCCATTCTTGTGGATACAGCGCCTGGACCACCTGCTCCTCCCACCAGCCCATATGCAAATTCGCATATCTGGGGGCGAAGCAGGTGCCCATTGCTGTTCCACATCGCTGACAATATGCTCATAAGAATCAGAATGGGAAGAACAAAGTGCATCAACAGCGAGGAGATTTGTGAGAAGAGGATATGCAAAAAAACACATTAAAAAAGGATGGGAAAAGGCAAAACAAGTAAAGAGAATGGACCTGTTGAAAACCGCCAAATTGGCTACGGGAGTGCTCGGTGGGGCCGACGCTACGGTGGAGTTCCACGCCTCCACGTAGCACATGAGAGCGTGCTATGACCCCTCCCCTCCACGAGGCTGATGATGGCGGCGGACGCGAAGAGCTTGTTGCTCTGAGTTTTTTCCTACCGGCATTTGTGTCCCTCGCTTGAAGGGGGACGGCGGGAGTGACGGAGCATAGTGGCTGCTGTAGTTTTCTGCCTCGGTGGTCTGGAGGGCTCCGTTTTGTGCCAGAGCGGGCACATTGTCTTGGATGTTTTTTTCGTGCGTTGCCGAGGGTTTTCTGCTGCTGAGACTGCGGAGACCGTTCTGGGGGCCCGGAGTGCCGAAGAAGGCGGCTGTTCTTTGTTATAAACGGCTATCTGGAATTTGAGTTACCCTTGACTTGGTTCGTTTTTTTTGTGGCTGTAAGCAAACAAGAGACGACCAGTGTATTTGCCGTTTCTCGAGGAAAACGCACCTGGATATTTACAACATGCTTTGAAACGATAACAATTGGTAATTGAGCCACTTTTGCTCCACGACTCAGCTGAGTTCGGATACACAAAACAGTAAGCCTTTTTTTTTGCAATTGGTCGTGAGGGGCACGAGTCTGCAGTGCTGTGTTGAACTGATTGGGGAAGCAGAGTGTTTTTTTTTCTTTTGTGCCCTATGTTTCTTATCTGTTTATAAATAATTCAACTAACTAAAGACTAACTAACTAAAGACTCAGTTACATATCGTCATTGAAAACCATTAGTCTGGGCACAATGGGGAAACTACTTAATGCCCGTCTTAAAGCCAAACAACGGCGACAGCAGTCAAAGGAGGCAGCAGCTAAATTAACAGAGGAAGGTTCTTTGAAGGATGATGACTCCGCACACTCATCTGAAAGCTCTGAGGCTGAGGACGTTCTGACAGACAGTTTGGTTCAGTCGCAAATGGGAGATAATTTGAACGAACCACGCCTCGATGATTTATCCCATACTCTCGAGTCATCTCATCCAACTTTGCCGCCCCGCCTCTTCCTTCTTCGGCTAAGCAGTTCCCACTGTTTGCAAAAAAAGTTTTGCCTCTTTCACCTAATCTTGCCCCCTCAAAGAATTCTCTGAACCTGGGATCAGTAC
This sequence comes from Lissotriton vulgaris, assembly GCF_964263255.1. Taxonomy (NCBI): domain Eukaryota; kingdom Metazoa; phylum Chordata; class Amphibia; order Caudata; family Salamandridae; genus Lissotriton; species Lissotriton vulgaris. The sequence goes on along the minus strand of NC_141691.1, from coordinate 770,936,392 downwards.
AAAATCAATTGAATGGCACAATTGGTACAAATGATCCGAGTACAGTTGTTACTCCTTCAAACTTGGCACCACGTTCCGCACGTGACTTAAAGCAGACATTGGATACTTTAGATGCCAAAAAGAAAGATTTAATAATTACGGCAGTGGTGCCACCTCAAGTCACTGACAAGGGGTCAGGTGGGGGAGTGGCAGACCCCCTCGGGCCTCTGTTAGAGATGAACATGGAAACAGAGGGAGAGATGCGGATGTCCGTGAAAGACATGCTCAATCTGATTCTGGATGAAGTCAGAGAGATAAAGAGGTCGCAAAATGCAGAACTTATGGCAATCCACCAGAGACTGGATCAAAGGGACAAAATTGAGTAATTAGTGTCTACCTTTCCAGCCCGCTTAGTGGAAGCTGAAGAGCGGATCTCAACCTTGGAGGACCAAATGGTCGAAGTTAAAAAAGATTCTAAAGTTACTACAAAAACTACAAAGGCTCTTGAATTAAAACTAGATGAGATGGAAAACAATATTAGGAGGTCCAATTTACGTATCGTAGGAGTCCCCGAGGGAATTGAGGGATCAGACATATTGGTATGGGTGACCTCTTTTCTCCAACAGGGGGTAATACCGGAATATAAAGGGGACCTCACTATCACAAGAGCCCATCGGGTTCCTGCCCGACCATTTCAGAACTCTACCCTTCCGCGCACTATTGTACTAAATTTTGCAGATGTAAAGGTAAAGGAACAAATATTGTCTAGGGCAATCCAACAAAGACAATTCTCCGTGAATGCTACGGTGAAATGCCGAATATTCTCAGATATGTCTGCTACCGCGGTCAGACGCAGGACAGAGTTTGTAAAGATGCTTCAGTTATTTAAGGCTCAAGGTGCTCAGGCGATGATAGCACAACAATCTAAACTTAGAGTTTTGATTAAAGGTAAATTCTATCTGCTATCCGATATTGAGGAAGCACAAGATCTGCTTCAAGAAATTCAAAATGTATAAATGGTGATAAACTGGATTATTTTTTCTCTGCAACCATTTGTAGCAATTTATAGTATTTACATATGAGCGTTTCTTAGCGCCATCATGATTATTGTTTTTGGTTTTGGGAGGGGAGGGAGGAGCACGGGTCTGGGGGTTAGGGGGTGTTCAACCACTACACCCCAAGGTTAAGGGGGGAAGGGTTGCTGTGGCAAGCGTGGGGGAAGAGGATAGAGTTAGTAGGGTGTCACAGGCAGGGGGGGGGAGTAAAATTAAAAATGTGTTCTTGGCGGAGACCTTTTTGTTATTTTGTTTCTGGCTGATGATTAATATGCTTTTCAATCAAGGAGCAGATGGTTCTAAGAAGTTTGGGGAAATAAGGGAAGAAAATTATGTCACTGGTTCTAATTATATGTCTGTATTATGTCTAAGCTTGGTCTGAAAATTATTTCTTTTAACGTCAATGGACTCAATAATAATAAGAAAATGCGGGCAATAGAGGTATGGCTTTTGACGGAGAATCCTGCAGTTATTATGATACAAGAAACCCATATCGCAATCTCTAAAGCAGATACATTTTCTATGTTTAAAGGATGGGCTGCCTATCGAGGGTTCTCCTTTTTTTCGGAGTCGCAGCGGGGGGGTCGCACTCTTTTTCAATAAGAAACTAGAGGCGGAAATAATTCATACTGAAGCAGATAAGCGGGGTCATTGGTGCTGGGCTAAATGTAAAATTAAGAACAGACTATCACCTATTACTTTTGTGAGTTTTAATGCTCCTATTAATGATAGCCCTGCAATTTATGAAGAAATGTTTCAGTCTCTTCTTATGGTTGATGGAGATCTGGTTATTGGAGGGGATTTAAATATCTTGATGAAGCCACAACTTGATTCAACCCTGGGCGGGAAAAAGCAGTCTAAACCCAAAAGCGCTTCAGACAATATTGAACAATATTCAGACTTTTGATCTAGCAGAATGTTGGCGGTTAATAAATCCTCACAAAAGGGAATACACGTGTTGATCTGGGAGGCACAAGTCATTTTCTCGTATAGATTTCTTTCTTATTTCCTCAATACTTAATAGTCGGGACCATTGGTTTTTACATAATGGCTTCTCCGATCATGCGATGCTGGTCTTTGAAGTTGTGCTGGATGAAAAGATTAATGTTGCGAAACGATGGGTTTGTAACAAGTCCTATTTGTATGATGAACCCTGGGTTATGTCTGTCCAGGCTGAGATCAAGGAGTTTTTAGAACAAAATATGGGGACAGCCCCCGTTCATATTATATGGGACGCTTTAAAAGCGTTTATTCGGGGGCATCGCCATAAGTAGGGATGCTAGGGAAGCAGCTATATTTTGAGATACAAAAAATCAGCTACAGCAAAAAATACAGGCTTTAGTTCATCAAAAGTATCATAATCCATCTGCCGAGATACAGAATCTATTAAGTGCTGCAAAACGTGAATTGAGTGCTCACTACTTTTTAAGAAGTGAGGAATTCTTTTGTAGGCAAGCTCAAAAAACGTACGAGCACAGTAATTTCACCGGTAAATTTTTGGCTTGGCAAGTAAAAGAACAAGCCGCAGCTAACTTGATTCGATCTTTAAAATCCCCAATTACCGGAGTAGATACCTCAGAAGAGGCTGAAATAGGGGCAATTATGTTGTCTCATTATGAGAACATCTACTCTTCCTCTCATATCATGGATCAATTCAGTTTAAATGAGTTCCTAGATAAATACTCCCTTCCTTCCCTTTCCAACACGGATCAAGAAGTAATGGGGTCATTTTTTTCTATTAGCGAACTGGAGCTGGTAGTAAAAAATCTGCCACATGGTAAGGCCTGTGGTCCAGATGGACTTCCAGCCGAATTTTTCATTACATTTTTCAGCTGTCTTTTTGAAGTACTTCTTTTATTAGTAAATTCGATGCTTCAGGGGGGTAGGATTCCGACCTCCTTCTATGATGGCACAGTGGTCAGTTTTTTTAAAAAAGGAAAAGAAGCAAAAGACCCAAACTCTTACAGGCCTATAACATTATTGAATTCAGACTATAAAATTATTACAAAATTGCTTTCTATCCATTTTAATGATGTTGCGTCACAGTTAATTCATGCAGACCAGAATGGGTTCATCACCGGCCGTCAATTGCTTACTAACACACATTATTTAGTAGAGGCACTAGATTTGTTTGAAACACGTAAGGTATTGGCTTTAGTTCTTCTTTTAGACACAGAAAAAGCTTTTGATTTAGTAGTTTGGGACACTCTTTTTTTAATTTTATATCGTTTTCGTGTTCCTTCCCAAGTTATCACTTTAATTAAAAATCTGTATCAGGGAGCAAAAGCCCATATTCTTATAAATAAATCGATGGTCGGGTCAATCCCAGTTCAAAGAGGAACGAGGCAAGGTTGTCCTCTCTCGCCCACTCTTTTTGCTTTTTTATTGAGCCTTTAGCCTCTGCAATAAGAAAAAGTAAAGATATATCTCCGCCCATAGATGGTATGGATAAGATCAAACTGTACGCAGATGATATCATGCTATTATTGAAATCTGAGATGCAGTCGTAAGAACAAGCTTTTTCTATTTTCACACAATTTGAGGCCTTGGGGGGGTACCGTATTAATAAAAGGAAAACCGAGATTATAGTCTGCGGTAATCCAAATCCGGTTTTGCATCCAGATATTCAGAGATGTATTAACAATAAACCCAAAAGATATCTAGGGGTATATTTTACATCCTTGGTACGTGATTTATATATGCAGAATTTTGAGCCGGAAAGTGCGTGATGTGTTTTTAAGATGGGAAGCACTGCCTTTATCCATTCTAGGCCGAGTGGCATTAATTAAAATGTCAATACTCCCTTTATTTAATTTCTTGTTTTCCACCATCTCCTGCTACCTTCCTGGCTATTATTTTTCAAGAGTTGAATCCCTTTTTTCAGCCTTCGTTTGGGCTAAAAAGAACCTACGAATAGCTATAGAAACCCTGTACGCAGATAAGGAACAAGGCGGATTGGGTTTACCAAATTTGAAAGATTATTACTATGCATATTTTGGACAGTATCTTTCCAGATTTAAATATCCAGTATTTAGAGATGTATTATTTATTAATTTTTTATTGATTTAATTTGCAAAGAAACAAAGATTCCTTCTCCACTCGCGATTTTTAAATCACCCAAATTAGTCAGATATAAGACTGTGAGTTGGTTTCTCAAAAAGCGAGATGTTATGCTGAAAAGGTACTCACTATCTCTCCTGACCTTAGTAACTCCATTACGAGAGGCTGCCTTTGGAATGGGGACCAGATTAGAACCAGATACTATACGCACTTGGGCTAGATATGGGTTCATTAACTTATCTAATTTTATTAAAAATGGAGTTTGGTTGACTCTCAATGAGATGTCTATGTTAATAAGTGGGAATTGTTTTCTCATGGGCTCATACGTGGCACTTTACAGGTTATTGGGCTATATAGACATAATACAGATAAGTCAAATTTCTAATTTAACAAATGATCTTATTTGGTCCCCAGTATTCAAGAGGGCGGGAGTATGGAGGAAAACTTTGGCGCAAAGTAGGGAGGAGGATATAAGTGCCAAAGCGATTAAAAAATGGCAAAAGCATGAAAGCTTAAACTTAAAGGATACATCCTGGAAAACCCTAAATAAATTTAACTTCACGGTTCTTAGAGGTGCCAATTGGAGACGTATGCTTTTCTTTAGCAAATGGCTGTTGTATTATACGCCTGCAGTCATGTCAAAAATGTATAGTAATACGTCGCCTACTTGCTTTAGATGCACTCAACCGGATTTGGCTAATTGGCCGCATATCATTGCCTTTTGCCCCAAAATTAAGGTATTTTGGGAAAATATGTTTTTTATATTGCCTCAATATTTACATTTTACGATTGTTAGTTATAATAATTTAATTATACTTGGGGTCGATCCAGAGCTTAATTTGGACGATTCCTTAGTGAAGCTTTTGTATATTATTGTTGCAATTGCCAGATCTCTGATTCTTAAATACTGGAAAACAGAAATAATTCCAACAGTAGATGAGTGTTTTCAAAACATTAAGAGAGTTAGGAGCAGTGAATATTTGTATGCAAAAAGGATGGGAGCATTGAGTAAATTTACCAAAATCTGGAAAGATTATTTTGACTGAGAAACTGGTTCCGTGCTGGATATTTGGAATATAATGTTTATGTTTAAATATAATCCTTTATGCTTTATGTACTTATTTGGGGGATTTAAATGTATCATTGTTGATTATGCTTATATTCATTTGTGGGATTGTGAATCTCTTGGATATTTTTTAATCATTATGCTATTGAATCTTTGCCAAGAACTCAACAAAAATATTTTTTTTTAAAAAGAAAAACGCCAAAAATGTGGACAAGAAAGAAACAATAGAACCCATCAGATTCATCACAACCTTATCAAAAGAGTCTCCGCAAATCAAAAGCATTCTTAAGAAAAATTAGAAGATTCTCAAATTGGACAGCACTATAGGCCCAATAGTGGGAAATGCCCCACAAATAACAAATCAACGGGCACCAAATTTGAAAGATCGTTTAACTCACAGGCATTTTTGTAAAGAGAAAAAAACATCATGGCTACAAAGTACTGGTTTCAAAAAGTGCTATAACTGCAAGGTTTGCCAAATAGCCAAGAATGTACAGAATGTGATGATGGCAAATGGAAAAATCTGGGAGATCAAAGAACTAATAACATGCAAATCCCAATATGTAATTTATGTTATTGAGTGCCCATGACACCTGAAATACGTGAGCAGCACTAAATGTGAATGAAAGAAAAGGATTTTAGAGCATGTAAGAGCGACGATACACAGAAGCAATGCCGTAGCCAGGCACATGGAAACCCGCCATGATTGGAATTGGAACAACTTGATTTTCTATGGAATGGACACAGTGAAAAAGCCAAAACGTGGTGGTGACAGAGAAAAGCTTTTGAGAATGAAGGAGTCGAGACACATTCTAAATCTACGCACAATGAATCCACATGGACTGAATGTAATCTGTAACAGAATGCTAAAACAATACAATAGGGGAACATCTACTCTAGTCTTTTGCATCACAGAAATTCCTAGGTTCAATCACAATTTTATTTTTAACACAAAAATCCCAGTACCATTTTATTACTTTTTACACGCGGTTTTTACACAATTTCTTTATAACCTTTTGAAATGATATTGTTTAGTGAGGTCAAACATGAATGAAATATAGAAAATCTAATTTTGAATCGATAGTAGAGGTATATTAAATCTGAATGGCACTGCTGATACTTGGGTACGCCACTAGAGGCGGATACGATCGAAATGACTGTAAAATAAAATGCATTTCTAAATGAAAGAGTAAACCTTCTGATGAATTCTAATTTAATCTTAATTTTGGTACAATTCAAATGTGATTTGTATTGGGATCACTTTAGAAATTAAGCTCTGTGTAATGTATTCACCTTTTGTTAAATTTTGGTTAACTATTTATTTTTACTACATCAACCACAATGCCCTAGGTGTTAAAAGCATAGGATATGACATAATGTAAAAAAGGTTGGTTAAAAAACAGGAAACCTCAAGGGGGCGGCACCGTGAACAAGTTCTAAGTTAGAACGAAACGCGTTGGTGTGTTTGTTTGTTTGCTAAGCCTTATGGAATAAAACAACTTTGAATTTCAACAGCTCGTGTTGCAACCCAATTCTTCTTGGAAAGGAAGCGGTTTGGATATATATATGATAGTCATGTTCTTTTGATTTTTTTTGACCGTATATGTATATATGTTTGTCCTGCCCCCTTTTGTTAACACCTGTTTTTTGGTCTAACTTTCTTGAAATTACTCTGGCAGGGGTAATTCCTATATATGTCTTTTGGTGAATTTAAGTGTTAAAAATGAATAAATCAGATTTTGTTAATCAGAACAATTCATGGTACTCATTTGTGTATCCATGTTAATCCTTTTTTTCTATCGTTGCTAAGGGACCTTTTTTTTCTTATAAACACTTTTAGAATGTAGGCATTTTCTTTTTTAGGCATTCTGTGAGCCTCTGCTGTTTTGTGTATTGACTGTCTGGTTTTGGAGTGACAGGGGTTGGGGTTGTGCATTTACTGTAGACAGCCACAAGGGGGATTGAGGTGTGTCCTGCCTTTCCTGAGGGATTCATAGTTGTGTTGAATAGACCATGGCTGCATTTAGAATGGTGGAAGGAGTTTCACTAGCACCTGAATAGGCAGTGTCTCCTTTGCGGAATGCTGTCTCCACCTCCTGTAGTGATGCTGTACCAGAGAGGACAGAACTGGTTTGGACTGGGCTCTGAGACCCTTGCCACCAAGAGACCAAAGAGCAAATGGGGTATAAGTATTGGACCTTAAACCCCAGAGAATTAGATCAGTTCTGGACTCAAGAGGAACCCCTGCCAAGGAGAAGAGCAGGAGAGCAGTAAGGAGGAGTACTGCCCCTTTGCTGTGTGTGCATTGCTGGGTTGGCCTGCAGTTGCTGCTTCTGCCAAGGAGAGGACAAAGGCTGGAACTTTGCTGTGAACATGCTTGAAGAAGACTCTCCAAGTGCTTATGTGTGCTAGCCAATGTCTTCACCTGCAACCCTTGACCAGCACCATGACTCCTCTGTGGACTCCTGTATTCAAAAGGCACCAATTCTAGTTCCCAGGCCCTGAGAATTGTGTGGTTGGTGCTGCAAATCAAGAAAAACAACTCCGACGCCGCCAGTGATGCTGCACCCTGCACCGAGGCCGGGGGCACCGCTCATGAAGTGCACAACGCCCCCCCTGCACCCCAGCTCAGACGCCTTTCGAGGCCTGTCGTTTTTTGTTTTCCCCACGCCAGTGCTCGCACCGGCGCTGTCAGTGCCAGCGCCAGCATCTCATCTCGCCGCCAAGACCTGGAACACCCTTCCACTCAGCCTACGACAGACCCAAGACCTGCTGACCTTCAGGAGGCTACTCAAGACTTGGCTGTTCGACCAGTAGCGGCACCCCTTCTTCTCTTCCCTTTTTCTTCCCCAGCGCCTTGAGACCCTAGCGGGTAAGTAGTGGGCTCTACAAATTCCGTGATTGATTATTGCGGATCCGATACCTGACGAGGGTAACTTCACAAACTCTTTGACTTTGCATCGCCTCACCGGAAACAACGCCTCACAGGCGATGCTGCCTAACTTCTCCTGTCCTGAACATACGTTGTAATGGTTGCGTTGTAAATGCATGCGTTGTAATGGATGTTGCATTGTAAAAGTTTCGTTGTAATGGTAGTGCGTTGTAAAAGTTGCGTTGTAAAGGTTGTTTCCCGTTTTATATGCCTGCATATATACCCTCCCGCTCCGTCTCAGGACCTGGGCTCAATGAAGCAATCGCGATTGCTTCATTGAGCCCAGGTCCTGTGACGGAGTGACTGCCCGTCCTGGAAAGGCAAACTAATTAACAAGGTTGCGTTCCCAAGTCTGATTGACAACTAAGTGATACCTTGAATCCTGGCAATTCCTTGTTCTGGTTTTCTGCATTAAGCTAACTTCCTCTTTTGGTCTACCTTCCCAGATGACTTGCACCAGTCCGCATGCCTCCTTGCCATCGCATGCCTCATTAGCGTAGCTATTAAGTGTTGACACATGCCACAGCTTTGCATATTGCCGTGAATTAACCCCCTGGCCGCCAACTGCGTGTCTCACACACCACTCCAAACGGTTAGCACTCACTCACATTACTTTGCTGGCCTGTACCTAATTCATTTACATTGGGGGCCTTGGCCAATCATCTCAATTATTCTTGCTCACAAATGTCCTGATGATGATCTCTACTCAGTGAGATCGAAACGCCGTCGACCTCCTAGATTCCCTGTATTTTTAGAAAAGTGTTTCTTCGGTTTCTCTGCTTTATGTTGTCAATGCGATGTATTTTTTAAGTCACCTTCACCCACCACATAACGCTTGCTGTCACATTTTTGTGAGCACCTGAACATTTTTATATTTAAAAAATATTTAATAAAACATGTGTTATATAACTCCTTTGTGTCCCTTCTAGTAACTGGCTTGCTACTCCTTCTTGTATTAGTTACCCCATATCCCTATTTAACTACAGGCATACTGTTTAATGCCTTTTTAATGCAACTGCACATGTCTATTTGGACCTTACTGGCCACTTAGTAACCTTTGTTTTCTTAAACGTATTACTTACCCCTGGTTCTAGTGTTGGTGTCCCATTGTCTTTCTTACAACCTGCGTGTTTGAGGCACACAAAGCATTCAGAACAGAAATATTCTACTCTTGGGTTAAATTCCACTCTGCCGATGCATGCACACAGTTGGTTCACACTTATATTGAAGATGAACCACCTAAAGAATATTTTCCATATGTGGACATAGGAGTCCCATTAATTAACCAAGAGCATATTAATTGGTTTAAAGGCGCCCTACCCCATCCCAGAGAAAATGTGAGACTCAGTCAGCTCAGTAAAGAAGGAGCGACCTGGCAGATCTTAGCTTGTTATACACCGCATCCAGACATTGCTACTTTACCAGCAGCAGGAATGAATACACTGTATAGAGATTTAGTAAATAAATGTACAGGGATCTTACACAATACATTATGAGAACATTGACAGTACAACCTGCTCAGGCTGCACAACCTCAATTGGCTACTACGGGTATCAGCCCTCAAACGCTGTTGTGGGAAAGATTCCTACCAGACGGCAACAAATTCTGTTCTGGATAGCACAGAAAACAGCTTGCTCAACTTGAAGCAGTTTTTCCCCATACTGGCCTGCAGGAAAATCACAGAATATTAACAATTTGCTTGCCGATGGGGATGGCTCCTCTTATAGAAGACTGTACAAATTGGGGTACCATTTTCGCTGCTGTTTATACTAGAATTCATGGTACCCCTTCAATAGCGGTTATACCAGATGTACTGAAACAAATACAGAATGAGTATGGGGCAGAGCCTGCCCTGGACCTGAGGGAAACTGATGGACAATTTTGCCCAAGTATCTGCCATTATGTTAAGTCAAAGGGGAGGCAGCAGCAGTGGCTATACGCCAACACCTGAGGGAGTTCACTCCTGCACAGCAGGAGCAAGAAATGCCTAAGATTATTGACGAAACATATGCTTCACTGGGTAGAGATAATCTGGGAGCAAGACCTGGGAGACCAACAGTTAAGAGAAATTCTGAAATGGATGACTCTAAGCAAGCTCCTGATTCTTCCAAGAAGGAATGGGATAATAAACAAAAAAAACACAAAAAAACCACAGTCAGGGGGTGGGTCCCTTCACCAGGAACACACCGAGAGAAAATACAATTTAAGAAACAGTGACAATATTAGGAAGCCTGACAGGTATCAGGATACTTATACTCTTTCCTCTCATTCCTTTCAGGAGTCATGCGATAAACGGAGAGAGATGGGCTGTCAGAGCAGAGACCAGAAGAGTGAGTCAAGCCGAAAAAGGAGACACATTGCGCTTTGGACTATATCCTTAAACAGGAATCCAAACAAAAGACTCCTAAACCTCAAGTTTAGAATTAAATCGATTTTTATTGGCAGAACTCACACCATGAAAATATAGAGCATCATTGCCTACAACCCACTGGGCCGGCTGCATCATAGTGGAAGGAAAAGAAATGGGGCATATAAATCAGAAGTGGACCAGGCAAGTGATTAACACAGCATGCCGCCTACAATCCGAATCGGGCTGGCCGCGTTCGAGAATGTGTAGCAGTGGAAAAACTCAGCACTATAAAAAGGGAGCAACTGAAGAATCTTATCCAACATACACTTATACCAGATTATCTAACAACAACACCCTAAGGCCCTCTTGGGGCGAGTACATCTGCTTTTAGAGAACCAAAAGGTAAAGAGAAAAAAGACCATTCACAAAACCCCAACCAATAAAGCCCTACACCCACCCCGCCCCTCCTCTCCCCGGTGAGCCAGAAGTATAGGCAGAGAATTGTATAGATTCCTAAGTGTAAGTGGCCAGGTTCCTGGGCAACAAGTGAGGTCTTCCGAGATCCCGTTTGCTAGCCTCCCTCCCCACTCTCAGGAATCAGTTTCAGTAGCAATAAATAGGCAGAGCATGATAGTTCTCAGAACTCCGAGGATAAGATGGAGATAAAAGAAGAAGGTAGCAGGGATCAAAATTAGAAATGCCCAGGCTACTGAGGACTAAGCTCCTCAATGGGGAATGGGTAGTGATGATGGTGGACAGCACGGCAGAAGTCACAATAGCTTGCCGGAACCGGATGGATTATCTGGTGCAGCCGTGGCCGGCAGTGGGAGTACCTGCAGGGCGGTGACGTGGGGAGGGGAAGGGGCAGGGTGGGGGGTAGTAATGTATGGATTACGGAGCTTCCCAGGTAAGTAAACATTTAAATAAATAAAACGAATTTCGTTGAGTGCACAGCTTCACCAAATGCATTGCAGTGCCCGCAACGAAATTCGTTTTATTTATTTAAACGTTTACTTACCTGTAAAACTCCGTAATCCATACATTACTAACCCCCACCCTGCCCCTCACTCTCCCCACGTCACCGCCCTGCAGGTATTCCCACTGCCGGCCGTGGCTGATCTGGTGTCAGTAGCGCTGAGTGAGCATATCATGGTGGAAACACCTGAAACAAGGATAAGTGTCTCACATCGTTTGTACGAAATAACACGCCAAATGGAGGGGGACATACCCAGGCAAGTGAAGGGTCTCTTTTGGGAGAAACTGACATATGGTTGCAGTATAAACCACAGGAGCGAAAACCCATCAACCACGCTGGGATTGGGGTAGTAAATCTGATATAGCAATATAGTATCCCAACTGGTATGATTATATGGACAGTTACAAAGGATATGTTATAAACATTATTAAATAGGAAGTAAGGAGACTCTTTTTTAGTTTCAGATGTGCTCATGGCATCATATTTTATCAAGGGGCAAGGAAAGGTAAAGTAAGTTACAGTTGTAGCAGCACTGTAATAGAAACAATTAAATCAAAATAATGATAATACAACCCTAATTGTACTTGGTGCGCACATTGGTGCAAGTGATGTACACGGTGGCGACGCAAGTGACAATGTGATCAGCATTCACGGCGCAAGGTGACTGGTTCATGAATATATACAGTGAATGGATGGTTCAATATGGTTCCAGCTTATTCGGAGTTTGATTCTGCTTTGAGTTGGCTGTAGTTTTGATGAACAATAATGTGTGTTGCGCCTAAGATTGCGCTGAGTAGTCGATGGCGTTTCGATCCACATTAATTGGGATCATCATTAGGACTGGGTTGAGGTGTCGACAGTGCTGTACATGGGAGGGAAGAGAAAGCCAGGGATAGGGTTAGGAGAGGGCGGGCAGTGGTGTACCTCAAGAGGATATGGTGTCCGGACCTAGTGTCCAGAACTGGCCATGTCAGGAAAGATCAAGTGGGTGGCGCTTGGTACTCGTGCAGGGAGCGGGTCCAAGTTCTGGGCCGAGGGGGGGGTTGTTGGGTTGTGGTTTGGGTGAGGACGGCGGATAGCTGGGTGCTATCAGTGCCTGTTCAAGGACACTTACTTCAACTGGCGGCCAAGGCGCTATGCAGGGTCGTGTGGCGCAGCGGGGACATGTGTTGGCCCAATACGGGGACATCTGTAATTGCAGGGATAACGGGGCATTGTACGCGGTAGGAAGAGGAAATAAGGATGGCAGAAGGGCGCGTCGGTAGAGGGGGCAGGGAGGTCTGTGAAGAGCAGGGATGGAAGGAGCGGGTAGAGACTGTGGGTCAGGGGGAGGTGGGGTGCGGGTGGCAGCAGGTTGAGTCTTGGCTGTGCCTGTTTGCAAGGTATTAATTTAATCCTGGCAAGCGATGCGTAATGCGAGGTCAAGTGGCGCAGAGAGGGTGCGCGGAGGTGGCGGGGACATGCCCGGGGTGTAGGGACGTAAGGGGCCGTGGTGTGGGGAGCAGCGGGGAACGGGCGGGAGCTGATCCAATACCTAGAGGAATTCGTGTGACTCTGGATGGCTTGGGATGGATCCGTGGGTACATTCCTGGTGGAATCGGATCTATAATCCGTCCGACGTAGGACAATCTGGGAAGGCAAAGGGAGGCATCAGGGATGTGTCTGGTGACAAAGAGAGGAAAGGTAGTGGCTTGCATCTATGACGGGCTCATCTATGATCTGGTGAAGCGGAGAAGAAAGAACAGGTCATGTCCAGCGTGATCCGTGGACAGATGCGTGATGCGATCCGGGAGTGATCGGGGGCAGGAGACTGAATCTGGAAAGAAGGTGGACATCAGAATTGAGGGGCCGCCGTGTGCTTGCACCGATGGTGATCGGGTTAGGGGAGGCGGCGGGACCCGTGAAGTGAAAGGGGCACGTACCGCTCTGTAGTTAGTTCGCGGTTCTAGGGCTGAGTGAATCCAACGTTGCTAAGGGGATCCCTTTAAATCCGGAAATATAAGGCGGGCTAAAAGGAGGAGGGGCGGGGTCAGTAGCTAGGAGGGGGCAGAGTGACAGAACGTCACGGGAGCTGGATTGGGTGGTATGCAGTGACGGAGAGTAGCGCTGAGTCAGTCATATCTCAATCACACAATTCACCACATTCACAAAGGCAGAGAATAGATAAACGCCACAAGATGGTCCTGAGACAGAATAGTACAGCTCATAATGGCAAGGGGGATAGGGGTAGGTATCATCCAGCTTCCCCTTCACGAAAAAGGCCAACTCGCGTTTTGGTGTGTTTTGCCCCAGCCGGGGCTACACCTTCATCAGGGTGACAAAGGAACAAGGAATAGAGGGAGAGGACAAGAATCCTGTAAATGTGTACAAGAAAAAATATAAATATACACTTTCATAATAGTGACTGAACTTTTTTTCAAAACTTATATAACTTCATAGTAAGATGCATACTTAACCCCTTGCGTGCTAGCGGTTTTCACGCTGTGTGCTGGATTTTTCAAAAACCCGCGTTACATGACGAGCTCAGCTCGTTATCAGCATACGAGCGCCGTAGTTGATGACGAGCTGCGCTCGTCATCAGCATCGAAGGGGTTAATATGCTCCGGGACCACCATAATATAATACATCACTTAAGAAAGCAAAAAATGAAGTACTGGAATAGTACAAACAACATGGCTCATAGACAATAAAGTAATATACGGTCATCCATCCAAGGCCTCATACAGTCTCACACATAAGTGTTTGCAGATCTACACTTGCATTCAACACAATAGCAAGAATGGTGTCACACATCCCATAGGGGGAACAAGAGAGAGTTGGTCATCGGTGAGAGATCAGGAGTTAAGAGGAAGAATAACACTAATATCAGGGTTACCAAGTAGTATTAGAGAGCAAATAAGCCGTAGTAACAACAGGACAACTACCGCCCCATCACCGCACCCATGGGTGAAACCAGAGAAATAAGAAAAGGAGACTTGGTGAAATGGAGTCTCAAAAAGAGGCGCCTACCAACGGACCGAGATGCTGAGATCCGCGGACGCAGGAAACAAGGTAAGAGGCACTGGAAAAGGAACCTCAACTTGTATTGAGGAAGGACGCTCTGTTCTGGAGAGCTAACTTGGATTTAGAGAGAAAAATGATAACTATTGGGGGCTCTCGTGGGACTGGGAAGGGAAAAGGGAATAGGGAAGAGGGAGAAGGGGGGGAGAGGAGAAAGGGATAAAAAAGGGGAGGGGAAAGGGTAAAAGGAGGGTTTTTTACAAATCTAACCGCCCATAGTTAAGTAGTGATAACTCGGCACCTACCAAGAAAGTTCCAGAAGGTTCCTAAGTTGGCCACGATCCTGGAGTTCGGTTTCTTTCAAGGCCGGTAGCACACAAACATCTGTTCTGGAGCCTGGGCTTCCAACAGTTGAAGTTTTTTACCCCCCGGTCCGCAGTTTCTACGACACAATGAATATGGAGTAAGAGATCACGATGCAGGAGGGATCCCCTAACTAGCATAGAGGCCAACACCATCTTCATAAAACCTGCAGGTCCCATTAAAAAATAATAAAGGGATCCCATGCTAATTTCATTGAACGCACAACAAAAGGGGATAAGATACATAGAAGCCTGCATCGCTTCTGCGTCCTGCTTCTAGGAAGGGATAAAAAGGAGGAAACATCTCAGCGGGTGGGGGGCGGCTAAAAATCCCTGCCAGCCATGGATGTCTAAACACACCGTTACTCCCCTGGATTACAAACGGCAACCCATAGCCCAGGGATCGGGTGGTATTGCCAGGTAGAGGGGACTATAGTTCATGGGCCTAACACCCCTATCGCCTAGGCACATCACAGAGGGTATGTTAACTCACCAGGGGTTCTCGGCAGTAGAGGATTGGTGATGTGGCGCAAATGGTCGAGCTCCTCGCTTGCATCTCGATGGTAGCGGCGCATATAGGCTAATACCGCTGTGGGCACCGTAATGGACAAAGGACGAACGCCTCCAGGGAGAGGCGCGAGAATCTAACGGTATGATACCACCATGTGGAGGTGCTGAAAGACGGGGTTAAAAGTAATCACCCCGAAAAATTAGTCAAAAACCAATTAACTAGGTGAGAGCAACGAGGGCTGTTAGCTGGCACCAATCGAGAAAATACAATTGACCAGGGTTAGCAACAAAACAAGATAGTGAGAACATAGACAGGTCGGGTAAAGGGATACAGACTAACAAAGAATCTGGTCAGGTTATCAGCTGTAAATCAAGGCTACAAGAGGCAACCAGGGTTGGAACGTCCCTTGGCGCTAGACCAAGGGGGTATATCAAGGGTCAGACCTCGTAGCATTCTCCATTGGCGAGAGGTAGAATACCAAACAGGCGGTAGCCCGTGAATGTCTTGTTGTTGATTCTCTTCCAACTCGCTGGCCCCTTTCTCCAGTGCAGTCTCAGTAGACTTAGACCTCTTCTGGTCAAACAATAGCTTCATTTGATTCCTGTCCACTCGCCCCATTGCGGTACCACAGGTTGTCCCCTAACAAGGGGTGTGTCCTCACAGACGGGGGGTGGGGACCGCTATCGGCAGCACTCCAATACAGGTGTCACCACGCCCCTCACAACAAATCCTGATTATCCTCCTCAAAGGTGTCAAGATCTTAAGCAGAACACACCATCGGGGAGCCACCCCTGGGCGATCAACGCAGTTCTTTTGGACCGTTCCTGATGATTCTGTAGAAATAACCAATCTGGGCACAGCCTGGGCAGCGATCTGCTCCTCAGAATCACATGTCTCCCCACGTATCCGAATCAGCGCAGACTCAGCTCTCCGCTCCACATGGTCCCCAAGGTGTAGGTCGCCCCCGCCAGGCAAGGAGATCCAAAGATAGCCTAGTATGCAGAGGGGTGGGAGCCCAGCGCTGCGTCCCTGCAATCTGCCAAACGGGGACTCCGCCGGGGCAGACGCTGTGTGTCAATAGCTCAGGCCACACCAGATGCTGGCGTGGCCTTTGAACCACACCTGTGGCCCCCGGGACTGATGCAGTTCCAGTCTGTGAAGTGGTGCTCTCTGCTGCGCCAGTACTCCCCCGGGGCCGTGCCCCCCTGCTGACTCTCCCCACTGCCAGGCAGCGCTCCCAGGGACGCTCGTCGATCACCGCTGGCGGGGAGGGGGGCCAAGCTTCACCTCGCAGGACAAGCAGAGACCAGACCTCCTCAGGAAGGCTGTAGATATTGGGCTGCCGCCCGTCGCATTTAATCGCCCAGTCCAGCCGCTCCCGCAGCAGGCGGATAAGCACACACTCTTCAGGCCTCGGTCCTCACGTAGGCCCACCCCTCGGGCCTTGCCCAGGCCGCGCACCTCACCTCACGGCGTTCTTCCGGCCCGTCGGCCGCTGCAGTCTCCTCACCCAAGGAGGGGCACACTGCGATGCTCGGCGCTGAGGGGGGGTGGGACCTCACCACGCACCCTCGATCTCGGGCCTGGTTCCGGCGCTCTTCAGCGCACCGCGCCCGCCACCGCAGCGACCCCATAGGTCTCCCAAGGCTGCCGCAATCTCGCTGCCCTCGCTGGTCTCCGCGCGCGGGCCCCTCGATATCTACATCAGAAGGTTTAATAGTAGATATTGAAAGTGAAAAAGTAGTCCGAGTTGATGTATTTTCATCCTACTGGTTCAGACCAGATGCAGCTTGAATTTTGGAAAATAGCCACTTGATTTTGCAATGCATGCTAAAAGTCAGTGGTCAATATCCAATATAACAACATGGTCTTGGCTACTGAGGTGGAGACGCCTTAGCACCAGGTTATCACAAATATTTACATCTGACTACTGGACAATCCCCTCTTATGCCAAGAGTCGATTCAATGAGGAGAGGAGCCCAGCTATCGTGTGTTTTTCTTCTAAAGGCACACTCTCTTTGTGGGCTGAAGTCCGATAAACACAGCTGATCTGCTCTGAACAGGTATGCAAGTACTCAAGCCCCAAGAAACTCTACAGGCAAGTTAACTATTTTGTTCTCTCGTAGCAGTGCACAGTAAGGTGGTAAGTTGCTAGGAACATTATGAAACGTTATAACTGTTCATTTTATTCTCACTGTTAGCAACATGCACAAGTGTTCTTTTAATAATATTCTGTTTGGTTATTATTAACGTACTAAGCAACAGAGACCATAGAAATAAACACTTAAAAATATAGTGTCATTCTTAGTGCTCTGCTTGGGAGTGCTAATCTACCAAACAAATTGGGTTTGAATTACCACTGAGTTCTTTAACCTTTCATGGGACTGATAGTAACATAAAAAATCATCATCCCTGCATGAATGCTAAGTGGGTTCTGTGGGATGGACTTACTCCCTAAGTGATGGTGAACTGAACTGAACTAAGTCCTTGCCTTTTAGTTAGGAACCAACGTCCTGAGACCTAAGGTTCTTTTCAGCTCAGAAACGCCATAACTAAGAGAAAGCAACCTTCTTTAAGTACAGTCTGTTGTTCATTTATGGTACATTGGCTGGAGCCTACATAAAGAAACTCAAAAGGGCACTTTTAGCACTACGAAAGCTTACCAAGGGGTTAGAAAAACGGATTCCATATTTCTATGCAATGACTAACTGAAATATCATCACAATGTGAATTTCTTTTTAATATTGTGCCTTTTAATTGCTTTCATCACCAATGCTGTGTTTATTTTATAACTACATCTGTACGCATTATCTGCACTAGATCAGAACATTTGTCATAATAAAGTCTGTAAAATATATAGTGTGGATTTCTTGTGTGTGTCCATACATACCGGTAGAACGTTTCCTTAAACTGGGCCATATTTACAATTATTATTTTTTATTTTACAGTTTTATATAGCGCAAACTTGACCCGAATCATGTATCAGAGCGCTTTACATAGCACCAGTTGCGTTACATGAGGACACGTTCATTTTTTTTTTTTTGTTAGGCACGGGGAGATTAAGTGATTTGCCCAGAATCACAGTATGTTCAACGTCGTTGCCAAGACTCGAACCCAGTTCCCCAGATTCGAGGACGACCACCCTAGCCGTTAGGCCAACTCCTCTCCTCCCATGTTCAAAAGCATATCAATACCAATGAAGAAATTCCTCTTCAATTACTACTATCAGATCAAAAGAGAAGTTTTGGGAGCTGCAAATTTTGCTCCAAACTTAGCTTAAGAGCATCCTCACATATATCATTCTAATAATCCATTCTTTCCACATCTTACAATGGGGAGTTGTTACATTTATGAGCTGGTTAGAGAGCGGATAGGATCTCATTCTATTCAAGGAATGGCTAATCCAACATAATTGTGACATACAATTTGCTATGTCCAATAGTAAGCAATCGATCCCTTTTCTTGACCTCACAATGAAGGTCCCGGTCAGGAGCCAAGATGCCAGCCGCGATTTCGGCTGAGTGAGCTGACTCCCTGGCGCTCTCCGAGATAACCTCCCCCCTCCTTACCCGGTCTCAAAGCAGCACAGTAGGGGAAGGAACTGTAGTCCGTGGCGCTTGGCATGATTTGGCGCTCATGGTTACGGTGCTGGGAATTGCCTGCACCCTTTCGGTTGGCTCACGCCAGTCAATTCCTTCCCACAGCGCTTGTCTCCGGATTCAATAACCTGACTCTCCCGATGCCGCCAAAGTCCTCTACCAAGGGCACTAGGACCTGGGGGGCGCTTCCAGGCTCCAGGAGTCCAGTAAAGGATGCTGATAGCAGAGATGCAGGAAGGCACCGGTTAGCTTAACGGACCTTCAGGAACTGCTGAGCAGGCAGGGAAAGGAAGTGTCTCTGCTCACGGACGCCAGACGGTCCCTGCTTTATTCAAGGCTCAACGGTTCCTGTGGTATAATACTTTATAATATATACTTAATATGTAGCTTAATAGCAATTTCCAATAACACAGAGGGTTGGCAGGGATGTCAAAAAGAAATGCACAAACAATTAGATACATCTCAATAATGTTTTTTTACTTCAAAACTTTGATTGCATAATTATTCAATCATATTCGATTTGTCACATAGTCATGTAAAGACAAAAACTAAGGAGTGCACAGTGTCCCAAGTGTACGTGTGAAACCAAAAATAACAATACAAACAACAGAAAATACGGCGTTTCGACCCTCAGGGATACGGGTCTCGTCAGGACAAGGCAATAAGGGACATCTGAATAATAACTTGTTCTCACCCATGCATGGTGAAGAATAAAAACTGACTTACAGGTAGCCCAGCCGGGTACACTGTAGTGGTCAGGGACTCAAGTATATGGTAAATACACGTAATAGCGTTGTCAATATTCTATACAGGACGATGCCTGAAAACATGGGAGTGGCGCCTGATAGCACACGATGCACCCACGTCTTAGTAAGGCATTATGAAGATGAAGTCAATATTGTATACAGGACGGTGCCTGCACAAAGTGACGCCTGATAGCGTATCACAGTCAATCACTGTCGCCGCCACAAGGAATTGAACCACTAAATTAGTGCCTACGATCGTGTATAGACACTAAAACAATTATTCATGTATCAATTTTTTGGTCATTTTCCTTTTCTTTTTTAGTCATCCTATGAGAAACCATTGTGCTTTATACCTATTTTCTGTTGTTTGTATTGTTATTTTTGGTTTCACACGTACACTTGGGACACTGTGCACTCCTTTGTTTTTAAAGTATTATACCACAGGAACCGTTCTTTGATATAACTGTATGCCCTGGTTCCTATGTGAGTAGGGTTCTCCTTGTTTTCTTTTGATATTATTCAAGGCTCAGGCTGGAAAAAGTAAACATCTGAGGGATTTATCAGCAGGAGATAACTCTGTGGTAAAAACTTTAACAGCACCAGTGACACCTGTGACACCCACTGCACCTCTTGAAGCGCTTATCCAAGGTACTGTCTCTCCTTCTTTGGTGGATATGAGTGAGCGGAGTATGGAGAGTGTGGGAAGTAGGGGGGGGCACTGGAAGATTTAACTGTTCCTACTGGCTTGATTGGCCCTGAGGGAAAACAAGACACTATGGCTATCACCAATGGACCATCTGGGGCAAGCAGTGGAATCTTTGATACACAGCAAACAACTAGCCTTATGAAGCTGTAGTCTCTCAAAATGACATCCAGGAAAAAGGGTTGGCTGACCAGAGGGATGGAAGTACCTGTAGTAGGAAGGCTATAACTGTGGAAATGGATTCTCAGCAGGGGCTTCAAGCTGAGGAATATTCAGCTACATGTCTTGTAAAGGAGGGGGACTAAGGGGATAAGTTTTATTGCATGTCAGGTCCCTCCAAATCGTTGGAAGAGAGTGGGCGGAAGAGGAAAGCAATACAAGTATTTTGCGCTTGAAAGAGGATGAGGCAGGAAATAACTCTCCACATACTCCTGGAACGGTTCGTAGCTAAAGGAGAAAGGCGATGCCTTGTCAAATAGGGTCTCAGGCTCAACCGGCTCAATGATATGGGACTGTTCTTGTTCCCCTAAGCTGGATGGGAATGTAGCAACTATTGAATAAGGCCAATAGGAGCTTCAGGCTCAAATTTAGATGGTTCAGATGAAGTTACACTTGCCACCATTTTTCAGAGCAATATGGCTCATCGGGAGGAGACCCAGTTGGAGAGCTTCCATACCCGGGGGCATGTAGAAAATTATAGAATTTAATACGTAGGGTCGCAAAGACTTGTTCTGACTTTGCAGTCAGGATTAGAGAAGCTGAAGCTAGAATATCTACGCTTGAGGATGAGATGGCTGCGCAAAAGACTCCCACTGATTCCTTGAAGGCCCAGAAGGAGAATATGATTTGGAAACTGAAAGATCTTGAGAATCGCTCAAGAAGGAATAATTTGTGGATACTGGGCACTCCCGAGGGCAAGGAGGGTGCAGACGTGGGCAGTTTGTGGTAGACCTTTTTGTGAAAGCATTCCCTGAACTTATACAATGAACTGGAAAGCTGAAGTACAAAGGGCCCATAGGTTTCCCTTCAACCAACGTAAAAAGCGGGGTAAGCTGTTGATAGACCACGAGCTATCATGATATGTCATTATAATTTTTTGGCATGAGAAAGATTGTATGATTTGGCCCAACTGGATAGGAAAAGGGCTGCAAATTTTTTGTGAGACCCGATTTTTCAGGGTGGAGGGCAGGTAAGGGGCGTTGGGGGGGTAGCACTGCTGGTGTTTTACATATATTGTAATGGTACTTGTTATCAAAGAAAAAAAGTAAAGCTCTGTATAGCTTGTAATTGCTATAAGCATTGTTTTGTAAATTGTGATGAAGATTATGGTGCCCCCAAGGATGATGGGTAGAACAGGTGGAATGAGTATCTGCTCATTGAATGTATGCGACTTGAATGATAGGAAAAAAAGAGGCTTATTGGGTAAGATTGTACAATTTATGCAGATAGATGTGTTTTGTTAACAGGAGACCCATATACCACGGACTAAACGTGGAAGGTTGAAAGATTTAGGCCTTGATTTACTGGTTTGTTCCTCACCAAGGTACTACAACTAGGGGCGTGGCTATATTAGCGAAGTGAGGGTTTGGAACTTGTAAGCGAGTCAAGGAGGATGGATTGGGCCTCTGGATAATTATTGCGTTTATAGTTAATGGTGCCCCTTTTTCAATTTGCTCCATATATGGACCAAACTTGGACGATCCGGAAGTCTTGAATGATTTAAGTGTAGAACTGGCTTTCTGGCCTCATCCGTTAATCTTTTGTGGAGATTTCAACATCCATCTGGATAGCAATTTTAATATTTGTAGTGATTATCCATATGAAGGAAGAAAGACCAGAACCTTTAAGGCTCTTCAGGGATAAGTTAGGGAACATGGGTTGGTGGATGTCTGATATAGACATAAACAAGGGGACTAAGGGTTCACCTTCTATTCGATCCCTCACAATAAACTAGTCTGCTTGGATTACTTATTTTTGTCAAATCAAATGGCTGAGAGGGTCAGTGTTGAGATTTCCCCTAGGGTCATTTCAGGCCATAGCCCATTAGCTGTAGAACTCCCACTTAGTGGCATTTTAGGAATCCAGAGGCAGTGGACCTTTGAAAGAAAATTGCTGCTTGACAAGTCATATTGTGAACACATGGCCAAGTGGATAGTGGAATTTTTAATATTAATAGGAAAACGGCTTCTGAAACTATTATATGAGATGCGTTTAAGGCGGCTGTTCGTGGTGAAACTCTTAGCTTCTCTATTTATCACGGAAGGTAGAAAAGGAGAAGATGAGGGGATGGGTTGGACAGCTGAGGTCGGCTGAGATTGGCCTCATGAGGATATAGAAGACTGTCAACAGGTAATCACTATCATTAAATCTAGAATACATCAGTATTTTGGGGAAATGCTTGCTACCAAGTACATCCAGTATTGGACTGAAGTATATGAGCTGGGTGAGTATACTGGGAAGGTCTTAGTGAAACGACTACAACAAATGGAATTCTCAAATAGAATCTGCAGGATTAAAGATCATGTTGGCCAGATCCAGAACTCTCCCAACAGGAGTTCTGGATGTATTTCAGAACTTTTACAGGCAACGTTATACTGAGGGAGTAGTTGGGGAGGAGCCCCCAGAGGAGTTCTTTAAAGACCTTGAAACAATGAAGGTGACATCTGACCAAAATGAGATTCTCACAGCCCCGATTACATGGGAAGAGATCGAAAGTGCTATAACTTCTTTAGCTTCTGGTAAGACTTGGGTCCAGATGGGATCCCTCTTGAATTTTTTAGGACATTTCACCAATCACTCCAACTAGATATTACATCTTTAATTCAGCTGGCTCAAAAGGGCAGTATTCCGGATTCTTGGCGTAAGACTACCATATTAGTATTTAAAAAGAAAGATAAACCTGAACTCAAACCCATCTTCATATAGACCTATCTAACTTATCAATTCTGATACTAAGATCTATTCCAAACTAATAGCCTCTACGTTAGGAAAGATTATTAATCCTCTGGTGTCTATTCCCCAGCATGGGTTTATCTCTGGAAAGGATATGACTGACCACGTTAAACGTGTCATCGCCCTTCTTGACTGAGCTCAGGCCACTGAATCACCGCTAGGGGTAATCCTGTTGGACGCTGCGAAAGCGTTCAACAGGGTCTCCTGGCGATTTCTGTGGTCTGGCCTGCGATGGAAAGGGATAGGTATTGAATTTATTCAAGCCATACAGGCCTTGTATCAGTCACCGGAGGCTGTGATTCGCATATCGGGACATCAATCTAAATCATTTAGTGTTAGTAGAGGCACTAGACAGGGGTGTCCGTGCTCTCCTCTGCTGTTTGCGCTATACACTGACCCTTTTCTTAACACACTAGAAATGAGTGCGAACATCAAACCAGTTAAGGTTAATGATATTGAGCTTAAGACATTGGCGTATGCAGATGACATCGCGATACTAGCGATATCATTTTGGCTTTCCCATCAGTGAAGGATTTGGCTGAACGATTTGGGGTCTTCTCAAGGTATAAATTAAACATTGACAAGACTCAGATTCTTCATTCTGATACTATGCTCCCTGTAGATCTGTTAGGATCCCATGAGCGCCTCAGGAATGCGGTATCCTTCTGTGAGTCGTCTAGGAAATGGAAAAACTACATGTCCCAGAATGCTTAGTGCGTAAAATGGGCGGTTCTATATAGGAGGAAACTTCCTGTTTTCCTTTGACCTGATGACAGCGCTCTTGGTTTTTTGTGAGCTGTTTTTGTCCGTTCCTAGGAAGAAGGAAAGCTCTTGTTTATTTGGTGTGGAGTACACGGATGGTGAAGAACCGGCATTGCAGCCGGTTGTTGTAGAACCGCGTTTTTGTTCCTCCGTTGGAGAGCCTACTTGCCACGGCTCATGCGGAGGAGGACTGGTTCTCTGGTAACGAGGGGAGCTCGTTAAATACCTTGCCATGCCCTCCGTTGGAAGAGTTGTATTGCCACGGCTCGTTGCGGAGGACGACTTGCGCTACGCATGAAGTCAGTTTCCACTTACGTTTATTGTTGCAACGTTTGCCCTCCGTTGGTGAGCCTCTTTACCACGGCTCGTGCGGAGGACGAAATCTCGTCATAATACCGGTTCCTCATACCAGGATTGGTAAGCCGGTCCTCTGTTGGCAGAGGCTGCGTCTTGCGGCTCATGCAGATGATCCTTGTGATATATGTTACAACATTGCTCAACAGTCCTTGTTAAGCAACAGCGAATACTACTTGGCATATAAGTACCGAAAATGATGCCAAGAGAAACTTCCTGTTTTGGTGGCACAGGTACTGTACTTTTCATATTACTACGGGTGAAGTAACCCAATTAAGAATATTATTATTTGCATCATGTGCTAAAGAACTCAAGGTTCCAAAGGATACTGCTCAAAACTCTACCATATATCTCATCATGTCCTTTCCACATGGGGTATGTACAACCACATAAGCATCTCACCATATCGCTAGAGATTTATAGAACAATAGATAAGGACTGTTATTCTTTGTGTATTGCAGGGGGAAGTAGCCTCAATCGCATCCTTCAAGGGCTTTGATGTTGGTGAAGAGTTGTATCCTCTGCATTACAGTTACTTTAGTTTCCTTTACAGGTAGAGAGTACAGCTTATGTTTATCGTGTCTTATTGATACAGGGTTTATAGAAACTGATACCAACACTATTGTTATTTGTCTTTCAGATCTCCCTCCCTGCTGTTCCCTTCCTTCCCCGCCTTTTTCTCCGCCCTCGCTTGACCCTTCCTTAACCCAAGGCTATTACAGCATTCTGGGTTTGGTTGGATCAGGAGGTGGCCCTATTTTAACAACACGCTGATCCCGAGGACTGAGAGGATAACAAGATCTCCCAATCGTCACTGAAGCAACATATTGGGGATTAAGATCACAGCAGTGGTTGACAGAATCCCGGAATTAAACATTGTTCCTATGATTGATACTGTCAATAAGACATTGGAGAGGTTAGATCATCTACACCTATCCCTGTATGGAAGAAGCGATGTCATTAAAATGACGATTTTTCCTAAATTCCTATACCTTTTTAGGACTATACCTTTGGTATTTCCTGTTACTTGCTTAGCAAAGGTAGAAAGGATGTGTTTTAGATGGATATCATAGATCAAAGAGGGCGGCTAAATGGATGACTCTTCCAAACTCAGGGGTCGAGGTGGGCTATCCCCAATTTTTTTCTATATTACTGCGCGTCTATTCTGCAACATATGGGGATACTCTTATTGGGGGCTAAGTTTGAAACCCCGGAGGCAGTTAGACCAACTATATATATGAAATAGGGCTGGGGGAAGAGGCAAAGCAATGCTTGGTTAAGATTTTAGAACCCAGCTACTATAAAGAGACTAGATTTAAAATAGTCAAGGCGGCTTACTTGGTATGGAGGCTTGTATGGAGGCAGATATGGCGTAGAATGGAGATCTCAGATATCAATGGGGATACACCACTGTCTGAATGTGGGATTTTGCCATCAATTTTTCAAGACCAAACCACCTTCAGATGGGGAAGTAGGGGAATCAACACTTTGGGCGATTTATGTCATGAAGGTCAAATTGCCTCATTCCTGTTTTTACAAGCGAAGTTTGGCCTGTGCAAACATGACTTCTTTAAGTATTTGCAGATCTGGATTGACTCCTAAGACTTCCAGTGATTAAAATCTGGTTGTATAATTCAAGTGAGTCCTCAATATTTATTCCCACCTTCCCAAGCTTTCTGTCCCATTTGATATTCTGGACAGATATATCATTGGGAAGAGCTTCATGTCGTTTTTTTTATCTATATTATACTCCTGCAAAGATAGCTAAGTGGGGAGGAACGTGGGGTGATACATGTAATAGATGTGGGTTGCAGGCAGCTGATACTATCCATATGTTCTATTCTTGCCCTAGCTTAGCAAAATTCTTGCAGGATATTGAATCTTTTTTGATTTTGGTTTTAGGGACTCAGATAAAAATCACGCCCAGTTTGGTATTCTTGGGCATTGAGGGGAATATGGGGGGGAGGGGGAATGCGAAATCTAGATCAGTGATTGGATTTTTGTTTATTGCAATGGCTATTGTACGATTATGCATTACCTCCCAATGGATAAGCCTTGATTCTCCTACCTTTTGTAACTGGCGGTTCAGGATACTAGCTATATATAATGTTGAATCCTCAGTGTATCGGCTAAGAGGACGAAGGAGACGGCAGTGGGGGCAAAACATCTGGGCTTCTATAGCAGGTTGGATACAGTAATCAGGTTTAGATAACAATTTAGAGACTAGCAATGAACGGTTTCCTCCCTAAGGGGCTTTTTTGCTTTTACTCTTTTTGTTTAGGGGTCTCTAGCAGAATACTTCCTTCTTCTTTTTCTTTTCTTTTGATATCTGTAATTGCTTTGGACGAGGAGATACCTAGTCTTCTTCTGCTTCTTTTGAGTATATTCTGCCCTTTTGGTACGGGCTATGAAATTATGTCATATAAGCTTAATGATGCTCTTTATTTGTGATTTCAAGAGCTATAATGTATTGCTTTCTGAAGATTTTGCCATGACATGCAGTTATGTAACATTAAATTGGAAAAATAAAAAATATAAACACATTTTAAAAAAGACCTCACAATCAAACTGGAGGGCTGATAAACTTTACACATTTCTCAATGCAACTTTGCTGCCTCCGGTTAAGAATGCGCTCCTGGCAGTGTTGGAGAAGACAGCGTACTCGCTGCAGATCTTGTGGCTCACATCGGCCTTCTTGCTAATTTCTTTTCCTAACACATATCGGCACAAGTCTGAATTATGAAAGATGCAATTTTGGGAAGTATAATTTTAAGATTAACGGAACAGAATAAACTGGATTTGTGATATTGGAATTTTGAATGACCAGCCGGGTCGGAATTACAACCAGTGAATAGGCATTGAATTCCTTCTCCAAAACGATACAGCCCTGAAGAAGTCGACGGTTAATACCCTAATGACAAAACACGTGTTGGCTGGACTTTGTGGTGTTCTCGTGTATAAAGATGTCCCGGGGTGAGTGGGGACTTGGGGATCGGGCTAGCCTCTTCTATCGTAGGAACGACCCTGGGTGAACGCTCAAGTGAAGGAGAGCCAGAGAGCTTAAAAAGACTTTTCAAGGAAGGCTTTATTTGTGTATATGTTTTTCTCCTCCTGCTGGTAATACGTTCTCTGGCGAATGCTGCTGGATCAAAGGCCGTGGTGCGGGTAGGATCCAGCTTGCCTCGGGTGCCGTGTCAGATCGTCCTTAGGGTCAGGTATCACTGTATGCAAAGAAAGAGACAAAGGACGTATTAGGACCGGGTTATAGGGTCTACACGTTGTAGGGCCGGGAGTGAGGGAAACCGGTGACAAGTGTATTTACAAAGCTAGGTTTGTGGGGTAGTGCTCGTGAATTAAGGGTTTCTAGGGATGAGAACTTTACATGGGTCGGTACAAGTCTACGACTCTACGTTAGGCGGAACTCTGTGTCCCATCCAACCCGCCACACGGCCCCATACCTGTTGGAGCCACGCTCCTCCCGTGGGAACGTGGCGGGCGGCTTGTAGTTCCATTGGCCTCCTGGCTTCTCTGTCTCTTCTCCGGTCTTCGGGTTGATCTCCGTCTCCTCGCTGTAACTGCTCACTCGTTCTCCGCCTTCTCTCCATGACTCCAGGGAAACGCCGTCCGTCGCTTCCTGGTTCCGGGCCTCTTTTGACGCTGGTGGGTCTCTCCACAGGGGCGGGGCTACCGCTGCGGGATCCGACTCCTTAAAGAGACAGGGTTAATTTCCATCCGCGGTCGGCCACCAGTACTCGGGGTCTCCAGTCCGCCAGTCCTCGTCTACGTCACGGTCAGGCTGCTGCAGGGAGGGAACGGAGGCACGTGAAACAGTGGGGGCGGACCACCAGTCCACAGTCTGATCCCCCTTTAGGGGGCCCACCCCGTCACAAAAGATTAAGAAAATACGTCAAGAGACATTACCTGCTTTCTTACCTACATTTGATGAACTTTCACTCTACACGAAAGCGTGTGCACAGGAATTGACATTACTGACTTCGGACTCTTGGGTCCCATTTTGGAGGGTTTTAGGGGTTTTTCCCTCACCTGTTGCACCGCAATAATTATATGTTTTTGGCTACATTATGTTGTTTGGCAGGCGCCGTCACTCCCGTGTGAATTAACACCCCCATTTTGGGAGGAGGAGCTTGCACGCGCCCAAAATGGCCGCGTAATTTAGAGGCTCCCGAGCCCCCGGGCAAATCCTGCTGCCCATCCTGACGCCGGACCGCAGGAATCGGTGGCAGAAACAAAGCAGAGCCCGACGCTGCAATCCGTGTCGCGCTCGGCCGCCGACAGCCCAAAATCGGCGGCCCCACAGATTGCGGCCTACTCCTGAAGAAAGCCGGGGTCTCGAGTGGAAGGTAGACCACGGCTGCAGTGCAATAACACTGGGGCCAAAACCGGAAGTCCCCGGCTCGGCCTCGTCGAAGCCCCGCCTTTCTTTCCTTGCTGGCTGGGTGACCCCCCACGCATTGCCCTCTACGGATTGCGGTATCTGCCCAGCTGAGGAGGTCTGCTTCCTCCGTGGGGGTGTGATTTTTGCTGCTGCCTGTGTCTTGCGCCCCGGCCCCAGCACATGATAAGGAGGCCTGCCAGGACTATTTTGAACAGGCAAGGGGGCAGAACTGTTGCTGAGGGCCCTCTACTGGGCCCTGGAGAGCTAATGACGATTGGTGGTGGCCCCTACAGCTGGCAATTGACTCAGAGTGACGGAGGTGTTGCAGGAGCAGAGGGGCATGAAGTGGTGGTCTCCGGTGCATGATACACGGATGCTCTCCAGCTACATGAGCTAAGGTTGTCGCTTGGAAGGTGGTGGCAGTGTGCGCATATCCTGTGGCCTGGCTGCTGGGCTGTATATGGACGATCGTCGCGGTTTGGTCACCACTGTTGCGGCATAGGGAATTCCTGTCCCCCTGGAACGCGCGGTGGTGTAGCTGGCAGTGGGTCAGGATGGATTCGTGAGAACGGCTGTGTGCTCGCCCAAGCAGTGCTGCCAGTGAGTTGGTGCTTAAATTGTGGGCCCCCCACCGTGGCTGGCGCTGGTCTTCACTTGACTACAAAATGGCAACTAAATCGGATGTGGAGAAACAGCAAGTCAAGACGACCAGAGCAGCTAGATACGTTCAGACCAACAATCTGGACCGTTACACGCAACCCAAGGGGTCGCCTGCTGGATCCGGGAAATCGCATGACGGGAGTTCTGAGGTAATGGCCTCTACGGTGGAGCCTACGTTGCAGGATGTGATGGCCGCGATCGATGGGGTGAAAACCTCCCCGGGTCAAAAGATGGAGTCGTTGGACCATAAGCTTGACACAGTTACGATAGAGGTTAATTTAATACGTGCTTATCTCACTAAAACCGGTGAAATCACTGGACATCAAAACCTCCAGTCTTACGGATGATGTGGCTCTGTTGCAACAGGAAGTTCGTGAACTTAAAGCATCTAATGAAGTCACCGGCCACAAGTTGGACGAATATAAAGGTAGAGCTCGCCGAAACAACGTGCGCATTATTGGTGTGCCTGAAAAAGCTGAGGGCCAGGCCGCGGACCTTTTTGTCGAGGATATTATACTTAATCATCTGAAGCCCAGGGGAAATTCTTTACAGTGGAAAGAGCGCACAGGATGCCGGGAGGGAGACTGCGACCTGGAGCACCGCCCGACCAATGATTGCATGGGTGCTTAACTTTAGGGACCAAGACGCTATCCTTCAGGCCTCCAGGAATGGGGGGCCTCTCCAGTATGAAAACTCCGCCCTCAGTTTTTTCCAGACTTTACGCAGGCGGTACAGAAGCAACGGCAAACCTTCATGGGTGTTAAAAGAAAACTCTGTGATAGAGGACTGAAATATACCATGATGTATCCTGCGAAGTTGAGAGTCGAATATGAGGGCAAGGCGCTCTTTGACAATCCTGAAATTGCCTCTGACTGGTTGGAAACACTTTCCTTTCGAGGGGAGCGGAGGCAACGGAGTGGAGAAGAGGATGAAGACGCGCAGGAGTAAGAATAATGACTGACATTGTTGCAGGTGGGATTGGGCCAGGGTGGGGGATGTATCCTGGCTAGCGGTTATTCGCAGATAAGTTGAGTAATGGTTCCCACAGGTCCAATGGTAATTTTGGGGTTAGGCCGGGAATCGGGGGTCGTACTCCTCAAATTTCCTTTTCGATAGTTCAGTAGTTAGAGTATGGGGCGTCAGGCACACTGCGAGTTGGGGGCAGAGGTACACCGTGAGCAGGTGAGTGGGGTTTGTTTGGGGGGGGGGGGAATTTTTTCTTTTCCTTTTGTATTGTTTGTTGTGGTTTTTCAAGGCATTGAATTGGAGAGGGTTCAGTGGTTGAGGGGTGACTGCTCCATCTGTATTTTTGATGATGGGGGTAGGGAACTAAAGGTATTAAGTTGGAATGTCAATGGGTTAGGTGATAAAATCAAGCGTAGTGTGGTTCTTCAGTATTTTAAACGGTACGCACCTGATGTGGTGTAGCGACAGGGTAATTTTAGTCTATTTTCAGACTGGTGGTGACTATAATCCACTACCATCTCAGTCCTAGTTGCATTTGCGTTCATTTGTAGGGCTTAACTATGCGCTTTGAGTTTGAGTTTAAATCATTTCTAAAGCGCGCATACACCTGGCGGTTTCATGGCGCTGTGATTTACTGAGCCTCAGAGAACAAGAAGGTCGGGGGGCATAGGGAGGAATTATTGTGGGAAAGCTTGAAGAAAGAGAAAGGTTTTTAGTGCCTTTCGGAAGTGCGAGTATTGGGTGGAGGATCTGAGGTGAGGCGGAAGAGAGTTCCAGAAGGTGGGGGCGATTGTGGAGAATGTTGAGCCTCCCCACTTTTTACGCCGAAAGCGGGGAACTGTCAGCAGATGTTGGGAGGAAGAGCGCAGTTCCCTAGTGGGGGCATAGGCTTTAATCTCCGAGGAGATAAAGGCAGGGGCGGAACCTAGCCGAGCCTGAAAAGTGATACAGCCCATCTTGAACTGGGAACGTTCTCGGATGGGCGGCCTGGTTCTGAACCAGTTGTAGTCGTCGTACGTTGTATGCGGGCATGCCGCAGTATAGAGCGTTGCCGTAGTCTAATCGAGAGATGACCATTGCTAGAACAATAAGTTTTAGGGCAGAGAAAGAGAAGAAGCGGGAGACCTTGCGGATAGTGCAGAGTGAAAAAAAGGAAGAGGACACCGCTGAGCTCACCTGGGAGTGCAGGGTGAGTTGATCGTTAAGCTTGATCCCAAGGGTTTTGACGGAGGAAGAAGGGGACGGAGGGGGGCCTAGGGAGGGGGGGCAAAAGAGGGGGGACCAGGGACTGGAGCAACCACCTGTTAAAACCAGTTCGGTTTTGTCTGGGTTTAATTTCAGGTGGTTGTAGTTCATCCAGTCCCGGATGAAGATCATAGTAGATTGAAAGTTTGACATGGAGTCAGGGGATTGTGATAGGGAAAAATGAGCTGGAGGTCATCCGCATAGTTATATACGGAGACCTCCATTTGCTGAAGAGCAAAAATGAGGGGGGCTATGTACAGATTGAACAGTAGTGGGGAGAGGGAGGAGCCCAGAGGGACCCCACATTGTACCTTCCGTGGATCCGCCGAGAAGTCACCCAGGCGCACCGCTTGGGTACAGTCCCTGAGGAAGGAGGACAACCAGACCAGGGCCGAGCCACCTACCCCGGCCGCCCTGACACGGGAGAGTAAGATGGAGTGATCCACCGTGTCAAAGGCGGCGGAGAGGTCGAGGAGGAACAAGGCCTGGGGAAGGTTGGTGTCCATGTCTTCTCTAAGGTTATCGAAAACCGATAACACCACAGACTCCGTGGAGTGAGCGGGTCGGAATCCGGCCTGACGGGGGGCTAATACTCGGTTTTCTTCCACATAGGAGGTGAGCGCTCTGGTCACATGTCGCTCCAGTACTTTCCCTAAGAAGGGTAGTAGGGAAATGGGGTGATAGTTGACAGGAGCAGAGGGGTCGGCGACAGGTTTTTTGAGGATGGGAAGAATGATAGCTGTTTTTAGGGTTGGAGTAACGACGCCCTGAGACAGGGAGCTGTTGAGAAAGGTAAGAGGGGGTTGCACACAGGTCGTGTAGATGTGCCTGAGGATGTGAGCAGGACACGGGTCCTTGGTCCTGATTTGACCAAGGGGAGAAGGGAGAGGAAGGACTCTTCCGTTAGGAGGGGGAACGAGTCAAGGCAGGCCTCTGCAGCTGGACAACGGGGGTTGAGAAAAGAAGGGGAGGGGGGGATATTAGCTTTGATTTTTACGATTTTGTCCAAAAAATAGGTGTTCAGGGAGTCGCATAGAGCCTGAGATGGGGAGGTTTAAGGGTGGTTCTGTCGGAGTAAGCGAGATTGTGGACAATAGAGAAGATTTCTCTGGGCTGATTCTCAGCAGCCAAGATTTTAGAGGAAAAGTAGTCAGTTTTAGTGGTCAGGATAGTTTTTTTATATTGCAACAGAAGGGTAGTGTACTGGGCTTTGAGGTTGGGACAGTAGTGTCGCCTCCAGGCTCTTTCGGCGTGGCGGACTGTAAGTTTTAGGGCCTTCAGTTCCTCGTTGAACCAGCGGTTGGAGTCGTTGGCCCGTCTGGAGGAAACTCGTCTGAGAGGGGCGACCGAGTCGCAACCTGACAGTAGCCAGGAGTTGATAGAGTCTGCTTGGGCTGAGATAGACAGACGAGTAAGCCTGGGCTGGAGGAGGAGAGTGTGGCGGTCAATGAGGCCGCATCCACCCGGCCCCAAGATCGTGCCCAGATGTTTTTGGGAAGCGAGGGCTTGATGGCTGGGCTAAGTTGTAGGGAAAAAGAAATCAAGGAGTGGTCGGACCAGGAACAGGGGGAGGTGGAGAGGGAGACTATAGGACAGTTGAGGGACCAGATCTGGTCGAGGATGTGGCCCTGAATGTGAGTAGGGGTGTGGACGTAAGAATCGAAGTTGAGAGAAAGGAGGGTGTCCGAAAATTCTTTGGAGGTGGAGCATTCTGCGAGGTCAGAGGGCCAAAAGTTGAAGTTGCCTAGAACCATGATGGAGGAGTTGTTAACTGCCAGGGTGGCCACAAGCTCTTGACACCCGGCGAGGAAGACTTGGGAGGGTTGGGGGGACGATACATGAGCAGGCAGGTAAGTGGGACTTTAAGGGATAGGGAGCGGACGACTAAGACATCTGATGTCCAAATGGGGGGGAAAGTAAGAGGCTGAAAGGGAAGTTCTTTGCGGGCGATCAAGGCGACACCGCCGCCCGATTTGCCGGAGGGTTGGTCGGTGCGTAGCGTGTAATAAGTGGCAGGAAGAGCGGCTAATAAGGAAGGGAGGGAGCTGTCGCAGAACCACGTCTCTGTAAGGAATAAGAGATCTGGCTTGTGCAGGTCCAGTAGAACAGAAAGTTCGTGACAGTGCTTGACTGCTGATCGAGTGTTGAGATAGTAAATGGAGAGGGTAGTGGGCTTGGGTGTAGCAGGGGGATCTGGAAAAGGAGTAGGGGGGGAGGGGGAGAGTGGGGCAGGAAGGGGAGAGAAGGAGAAGGGCTTAAGGCAGTCAGTCCCAAACTGTCCATGTGGTCGGTCACGGAGACATCGAGAGGCCACGGGCCCTGGAGTCTATATAGTTGCGCCGATGAGTATTGTGTCGTTAGGGCATGGTTGGGTGGCCCTAGGCCCGGTCGGTCGCAGACGGGCGCAGACGGGCTTGCCTTAGGCGCGCCATCGTCGCGCCCGCTGCGCTTGTCCGCTGCGCGTCCGAAAGAGGCACATGATTTATAGGCGGCCAGGCAGCGGCGGGGTGCGTGGCCTCTGAGAAGGGGCATGGCCTCGGCGCTCGCCGGAATGGCGTCAAGAGGTGGTTATTATAGATTTCCAGCCGCGGCAGCGTTAAGTCGGCTGTGCGGGGAACTCGAATCAAGTGGTGAGTGGATAAAATTGCAAGAATACAAGTGAAAACAAATAGTTTTTAAAAATCAAGTCGCGCTCTCGGCTTCCGCCTCAGGAGGTTCTAGTGATCTGGTTTGGCGCTTGCAATCAGCGTCCTTTTATGTGCGGTGGCGGGGGCGTGGCCTCTGAGAAGGGGCGTGGCCTCGGCGCTCACCGGAATGGCGTCAAGAGGTGGTTATTTTAGATTTCCAGCCGCGGCAGCGTTAAGTCGGCTGTGCGGGGAACTCGAACTGGTGAGTGGATAAACAGGGTTTAGTGCCTTTTCCCGTTTTCTTGGGCCTACAGGCCCGAAAGCTAGAGAGAAGCCATTTTGTACTTCTGCCTCGACTGTCCGAGGCGCTTGCAGGGTAAAGGTAGTGTTTAGAATTCATTCTGTTATTCGCTAGTGAGGAACCGGTCAAGACTGGCCCTTATCAAAGGAATGTGTTTGTCTCCCCGGCTCTAGACGCAATATGCAGGTGGCCACTGTGGAAGGCGAAGGGAGCCGGGGACTGGTACAGGAACTTGGTGGAAGTCGGCCTAATACCGGAATTCACCATAGAGAAAGAGAGCTCTATATTATCAAGGAGCGAGGAGTGAGAAGGCAGAAAGTAATGTGTGGAGTAGACAGAAGAAGTTGGTCCAAAGGCTGGTGCTTAGAGACTGATATCATCAGCTAATTGAAATCCTGAAACGAAGAAGGAAAGTGACTGAGGATCCTGTAGTGACATCATACAGGAGTGGCAGAGACTAAGTCCAGAAGAGGGTTCGAGTATTTCGAAACCATGGCAGCGTGGATGAGGCGTAGCGGTGCAGACGTGTATGCTTGAGCCATAGAGGGAGAGCAGAGTCCCGAGCATATTGAACACAAAGCAAGAGAGAGAGGGATCAGCTCCGCTGCTAAAATGGAAAGACACACGTCTAAGGTGAGGCGTTCTGAGCTTAGTGTAGAATATATCTAATCATTCATTTTTACCCCCCTTTTTAGGTTATAGGTAGCGACTAATTTAACTCATGTTTCTTTTGCTCATTCTGTCATGGTTAATTGTAGAATAAACATTTAATGATAAATATCTTTGAATGTTGTTTTTATGAATGTGATTGACCTTTCCTTTTAACCAGGTGCTGACATACGGAAGGATGGGATATGCCCTTCTGAAAAGGTAACTGATGATGAGGGGAAAGGGTGAACTTCATTTGGGAAATAACTTTTAAAGGTGAATCCCCATTAGTGTCCCCATTAGTGTATATCGTCGGGAGACGTTAAAGATATCGTCGGGTGACGTTAAAGATATCGTCGGGCGATGTTAAAGATATCGTCGGGCGACGTTAAAACTATCGTCAGGTGACGTTAAAGATATCGTCGGGAGACGTTAAAGAATATAAGATGAGGTAATTATAAGATAAGATATGGAATCCATTAGGTGTTAGTGGTATCTTTGACTGTATAGGCATGTAAATAGCTTCTTTCCACCTTCTCAGGTGAGTATTCTAGATATCTTGTAAATAGTGGCCTGAGAAGAGTGTCGTTACATGACGACTCGGTCAGCTACGGCTGGTAGTCAGCTTGGTCAGAGAATCCGGTCCTTACATTTGGCGTCTCAAACCGTTTTCGATTGATGGGTGCGGGTATGCCTTCGAGATTCCATATGGGGATCCGTGGGTTCTCGCCGTGAGTGATTTTATATATATTTGTTTAATTGTACAGTTTTTTTTCTTGTTTGATATTGTTTTTATTTGTTCTTGTTTGTTTGCTACGATTGTGTAATGTTTTCGAGAAAATCGAAACCGTCTTTTCAGTTGCCTTTGGAAATTCCTGGTTGGGAGACGACTGCTTATGAAGCGCTTGCTCATGAATGGGCTAATTCTACTGGTTTGAGTGAGAACTGGAATTCATGTTTGGAAGATGCTGAGCCAGCTCAGGTGGTTGAGTGCCTGCAGAAAGTTCCGGTGGCGAAAGGTGATGAGCTTCCCATATTGGGACGTAGAAGTTGGATTTTATTAAATGCGTACAGGCTTGTACATGAGAATTGTTCTCGATTACAACGTGAGAATAAAACTTTGGAAGAACAGTTTGTTCAAGTTCAAAATGGTGTTACTCTTTTACGATTTCAGAATAAATTGCTTGCTGACAAGTTAGAAACGTATCAAGCTGTAGCCGAAAGGGCTGCTGTGCGTATTGCGAAATACAAATATCGACACAGACGTGGTAAGGTTAACACCAGAAAAGTGTGTATGGTTGTTGCAAAAGCAGGGCTCGATTGGAACCCTGACGAATGGGATGGTGATATTTGGAATTCGTCTGATTCATTTTCTTCGGCTGAGGAGAATGCTGCGCGTGCGCCTTCTCGCACTAGACGTCATTGTCACTCTGATGACCGTACTGAGATTTCTGCTCAACCGATTTATCGACGTAAATTACAGGGCAATCCTAATGCTCCCCAGGGAATTCCGCTTGACAGCTTGGAGGATTATACTCAACAAGAATTGAATTACATTTTGGAAAGGTTCCGGCAGAAGTCAGGTGAATCCTTGCTTACTTGGATGGTTCGTCTTTTTGATTTGGGTGCTTCAGGAATCTCGTTGGATCAAGGTGATGCTGTGAAATTTTGTACTTTGAGTTCTGATCCTACGGTTCAGGAATGTTTTCGAAATTTTAATAGCAATGATCAGACTAATCTGTTGCAGTTGGCAGTAGACGGTTGTAATCACAAGTACCCTACTGAATCTGATTGGCCTCTTAATGAGAAGCCGTGGTATACTTTGAGAGATTCTTCTCAGCGATTGAAAGAGGAAGTTATGAAGACCGCTATCTTTTTAGGTACAGCGCATAGGTTGATGGATGGTTTGCTTAATGCCTCTATGAGGAACAGAATCATTCGTACTTCTCCTGCTGCATACAAACAAGTGATGATGACTTTGTTGATTAATCAGACTGGTAATGCTTTGTCTGAAGTGATTGAGGCTCTGCGTGAACTTGGTGAGTTGGGTGAATGGATTAAACCTGAACGACAGTCTGGACCGGAAGGTCGCACTAATGATTACAAATTCTCTAGACGTGATATGTTTCAAGCTTTAATAAAGGATGGTGTGAAAGCTGATGACATTCCTGATTTGCCTTATAATGTGTTATGGGCTATGTTTCGTAAGCGTGGTCTGGACAG
Source organism: Lissotriton vulgaris (assembly GCF_964263255.1). Taxonomy (NCBI): domain Eukaryota; kingdom Metazoa; phylum Chordata; class Amphibia; order Caudata; family Salamandridae; genus Lissotriton; species Lissotriton vulgaris. Next base: position 770,898,919 of record NC_141691.1, on the reverse strand, counting down.
GAAGTAAGGAGCTAGAAAGGTCCGTAAACAGGACTATGATGTTATTCATTCTGATGGCAGTGAGGATGATGCTATGCCGCGTCGAGAGAGAGGCAGAGTGAGTGTGAGAGAAAGGGAGTGGGATAGGACACGAGATGAATCGTCTCATTCTAGAAGAGAGCGAGATAGAGAGGAGAAAAGAGATCATTCTGAACGCAGAGATAGAAGAGAGAGAGATCAATCCCCAGAGGTGAGGTTGAGAGACAAAAGATCACGATCCCTTGAACGGAGATCACAATATTTTTCAAATGACAAAAATCCTTTTCGTGAAGAGAAAGGGTATGAACGAGAGGTGACATTACCTAAACGATATGAGGGTCTTTATCCTGATTTGACTTGGGCGACAGAACACGGTAAACAAGACTAGGAAGTAGGTCAAGCTCCGGTACAAAATTGGGCTCACAAAGATTACAGGTCTTATGTAGATATTGAAATTTATTGGAGACATCGAAATGTACAGAGGGCCCTAGCATTGGTGGATACTGGAGCGGAGGCCACTCTAATTTCTGGAAATCCCAAAAAGTTTAAAGCGCAAGGCTATACGATTACTGGATTAGGTGGTAAAGAAACCCCCACAGTACAAACTAAACTTGAATTGAGAATAGATATGAACCCCCGAAAAGAGTATCATGTATTGGTGGTACCTCTTGATGAATATATAATTGAAATTGACATTTGAAAGGGTATGACATTGTATTTAGATGACGGATGTTACAAATTTGGACATAAGTATTATATATCAACAAAATCTGTGAGAGTCGGACGTTTAAAGATACCTCCGATTAAAATTCCCCAAGCCACAAAGGTGGTTTCAATGAAACAATATTGTATTCCCGGTGGGCACGATGAGATCAGTGCTACTATTCAAGACTTAATGGATGCAGGAGTGGTAATTCCCATTACTCCGGCCTGGAACAATCCTGTTTGGCCGGTACGTAAAAGTGATAATTCTTGGCGCATGACTGTTGATTATCGAGAACTGAACAAACATACACCTTCTCGGACTGTTGCAGTCCCTGATGTTATTACTTTAATTGAAAGAATCCAGAAACATTTAGGAACATGGTATGCAACCATTGACATTGCTAATGCTTTCTTTTCTATTCCAATTGCCCCCGAATGTCAAGAACAATTCAGTTTTACATGGAATGGCCGTCAAATGACGTTTAGAAGTCTTCCCCAGGGCTATGTACATTGCCCGACAATCTGTCATCGGATAGTGGCAGAGCATTTAGATGAGGTGACTGTGGATCCAAATATTCAGGTGTGTCATTATATAGATGATATACTAATTCAAAGTGAGACACAAGATCAGGTACGAATACAGTTAGAACAAATTGTTGCACATTTACAAAGCAAAGGCTGGGAGATTAATCCTGATAAATTACAGGGTCCAGCGCAACATGTGAAGTTCTTGGGTATTCATTGGCATGAAGGGAATCGAGAAGGGATTCCACAAGTAAAACAGAAAATTGCAGAATTTGCAGTTCCTAAAAACAGAAAAGAAGCCTAAAGATTTATTGGTTTATTTGGCTTTTGGCATCAACACATTCCACATTTGAGTCAGATTCTGGCCCCTTTGTACAAAGTTACACGTAAAAAGAATGCGTTTGAATGGAACAGAGCACAACAAGATGCGTTTGATTTGGCGAAAGAAGCGATTGAACATGCTTTGGATCTTTGGCCAGTGCGTGATGGTGATGTGGATCTGAATGTATCTGTACAAGATATGAATGCAAATTGGAGTTTATGGCAAAAGCAGGGTAAAACTATAGTACCCCTAGGTTTTTGGACTAAAAAGTTACCTGTGGCTGGTGAGCGTTATACACCTTTTGAGAAGCAGTTGCTTGCATGCTATTCGGCTTTAGTGGATACTGAGCAGTTAACATTAGGACATGATGTGATTTTGAGACCAGAAATTCCTATAATGCAGTAGGTTTTGATTTCGCCGAAAACTCATAGAATTGGCCATGCTCAGGAAGTGAGCATCATAAAATGGAAGTGGTATATACAAGATCGGGCTCGTGTGGGCCCAAAAGGAGTTGCAATGTTGCATGAGAAAGTGGCGCAGGTGCCGATGGAAGAGAGAGAAAGAGTTCTCCGTACCTATAGTACAGGAATCTCCTGTTAAGTGGGGTATGCCGTTAGATGATCTGTCCGTGGAGGATAGAAAACATGTATGGTTTACGGATGGTTCAGCCAGGTACATAGGAGAAAAGAGACATTGGAAAGCAGTCTCGTATAATGCCACAACTCAGAAATTGCTGAGCACCACTGGTGAAGGGCGAAGTAGTCAGTTTGCGGAATTGTATGCTGTGTACCAAGTTTTAAAACAAGAATTGCCAGGAACATGTCATGTTTTTGCTGATTCATGGTCGACTGCGAATGGATTGGTAGTCTGGTTACCTACATGGCAGTCCCATGATTGGACGGTCCATAGTAAAACAATCTGGGGTAAAGAATTATGGCAGGAAATTTATGAATTACTTCCTCAAAGCAATGTCACAGTTTTTCATGTTGATGCTCATATGCCTATTGACTCACTTGACAAGTTATTTAATAACATTGCAGATGAGAAATCTAAAATTTCTGAGGCAGTGGTGGACCAACAAAATTCTGATTTGGCGGGATTGGCGAAATGGGCCCACCAAAAAGCAGGACATTTTGGAGAGAAAATTACTAGCAGGTGGGCTACTGATAGAGGCATTCATATTCCCCTTGATTTGATTAAAACAGCAATACTTCATTGCCCTATATGTCAACATTCCCGACATAGAAAGGTGCCTCGAATAGTGAAAGGTCAGTTACATCGAGGTAAATCCCCCGCACAAATTTGGCAGATCGACTATTTCGGTCCTCTGCCTATGAGTAAAAATTGCCAATATGTCTGTACAGTTGTTGACACATAACGGTTTCCTAATCGCTTTTCCATGTAAGAGAGCTACTCAAATTAATACGATGAAGACACTAGATTTGATTACATCATATTATGGTACTCCACTTCAGGTGCAGTCTGACAATGCATCACATTTTAAAGGAAGATTGGTACAAAATTATTGTGCAGAAAACAATATTGATTGGGTGTTCCACATACCTTCTTACCCGCAGGCTGCGGGTTTGATTGAGAGGATGAATGGATTATTAAAAGACCAATTGTTCAAATTGTCGGATGGTACCTTAAAGAACTGGAGAGATCATTTATCAGATGCTTTATTGATTTTACATAACAGACCTTATCTGTATGCAAATTCTCCTTTGATGCGTTGGTTTCCTCCTATTGTTGATGTTCAACCTAATTCAATTAAAAGTACAGTTTCCTATTGGGAAATCACTCCCGGAGCTTCGGCTCCACGTAGAGCTACCCCTGGGTCCGCAGGCTTAGACCTGCATTCTTTGAAAACGAATATTCTAAAAATTAACAGTATTGTTATAATTGAAACAGGAATTGGTGTTCAAATACCAGCAGAACATTTTGGATTGATTGCCCCGAGATCTGGTTTAGCTTTAAAAGGCATCCAAGTGCTTGGTGGGGTAATTGATAGCGATTACCAAGGAGAAATAAAAGTCATCCTGTTGAATAGTGGCGATTGCGAAATAATGATTCAAGAAACTGATCGAATCGCTCAATTGGTCATTATGCCTGTTTTCAGTGGTGTGATTCAAAAGGGGACTGCTCCAACTCTGTTAACAATGCGTGGAACCGGTGGATTTGGTTCAACTGATAATCCTGGAGCTAGAGTGTGGGTACAGTCACCAAATAATCCCCCTGATCAGACCGAAATTATAACAACAGGATCTGACCACACAGTACTAGTGATGAGGCAAGGGCAGGAAAGCTGGGATGTAGTCCCGGCTGATAAATGTTATCTGCGAAAATGAGTAATGCCTGTTCTTTCTAATGCAGATCATTGCATGGATTGCTGCTGCCGGATGTGTCGTTGTTGGACTCCCTTTGGTCTACTGCACCGAGAGTCAAGAGAGCGCTCAGAACCGGATTAATGACAGAGAACGTCGTTCCATTGCTTCCTGGGACATCAATACTAGTTTTGGACGCATCTAGCATGGACCATTGTTAATTCTACTCACTTTTGTTTAGCATCTATGAGATCTGTCAATGACCTCCTCACAACGTGCCTTGTGGCTGTCCCAATCTCGACAGCCTCCCTTCTACACTTCTTCAATGTATCTGAAGTTTATCCTACATTTATTCATTCTGATTTTTCGGCATATGATTATTGTGTTTCATGTACTGTTCTAGGGTAACCAGAATCCCCACTGACTTTTCAGATTTTGACATACAATATCACGGAAAGTGACATTTGTTACAACATGACTTGCGACCCTCGATATATAGGCAAATGTGCCCAACTACGATTAGAACATTCCAATTCATTTTCTATTCATGAAAAAATGTTATTTGTTACCAGGACTCCTGCCGCGTGCACTTCAGTCCAAAATAATGAGTTGCAAATGTCTTATAGTGACTGTAAGCCATTATTATCATGTGTTATTACCGCCCGGATGGCTCTTTTCCTGTGGCAATGTGTCCTGGTCCTATATTCCAGCAAATATCTCTGGAGGTCCATGTGCTTTAACACGATTGAGCCTTTTGATGTTTTCCTCTGATGAGGCTGCGTCATCCCGCATAGTGCGTGATGCACCTCCACTTTCAAGAGACTGTGATTCTTCCTTACATTTATTTTCTAAATCTGAATATCTTAGTTTAGCTGCTTCTATTATTGGTGTTCCTGCACTATCTGTTTATAATGCTAAAACTATAGGCAAACTTGCTTCCTGGATGGTGAAATCCCTAAACAGTACTTCTGCTATTTTAACTGATTTATTATCAGATGCTCAAGGCGAGCGCTGTGCTATTTTACAGAATAGAGCTGCAATAGATTATTTACTACTAAAACATGACCATGGCTGTTCAGATTTTGAGGGCCTATGTTGTTTTAACTTATCAGATCATTCTAAATCCATTAGGTCCCATCTTAATAAGTTACATGAGCTGACACAAGAAGTGAGGGAACATTTAGATGTAGGGTGGTTTGATTGGCTTTTTAATTGGCTGCCATATTTCCATTCTTTACGCCAGGTATTAGGTGGAATTTTCTTAGCAGTTAGTTTTATAATTGTTATTTGTTGTTGTATTCAGTGTATATCATGCTTATTTCGTCCATGAGTTATGGCTAGGTCTTTTAGTCTTGTTTCCTATTATTCTTCAACTGATATACGTCCTGTTTGAGTTCCCCTTTTTGTTTTACTTTTTGACTTTTGTTGTTAATACATTTAGTCAGGAGTGGAATGTAGCGACAGGGTAATTTTTGTCTATTTTCAGATTGGTGGTGACTATAATCCACTAACATCTCAGTCCTAGTTGCATTTGCGTTCATTTGTAGGGCTTAACTATGTGCTTTGACAGGGTTTAGTGCCTTTTGCCCCTTTTTCTTGGGCCTACAGGCCCGAAAGCTAGAGAGAAGCCATTTTGTACTTCTGCCTCGACTGTCCGAGGCGCTTGCAGGGTAAAGGTAGTGTTTAGAATTCATTCTGTTATTCGCTAGTGAGGAACCGGTCATGACTGGCCCTTATCAAAGGAATGTGTTTGTCTCCCCAGGCTCTAGACGCAATACGCAGGTGGCCACTGTGGAAGGCGAAGGGAGCCGGGGACTGGTACAGGAATTTGGTGGGAGTCGGTCTAAAGATTGACCTTTCCTTTTAACCAGGTGCTGACATACAGAAGGATGGGATATGCCCTTCTGAAAAGGTAACTGATGATGGGGGGAGAGTGTGAACTTCATTTGGGAAATAACTTTTAAAGGTGAATCCCCATTAGTGTCCCCATTAGTGTATATCGTCGGGAGACGTTAAAGATATCGTCGGATGACGTTAAAGATATCGTCGGGAGACGTTAAAGAGATCATCGGGTGACGTTAAAGATATCGTCGGGAGGCGTTAAAGAATATAAGATGAGGTAATTATAGGATAAGATATGGAATCCATTAGGTGTTAGTGGTATCTTTGACTTTTTAGGCTTGTAAATAGCTTCTTTCCACCTTCTCAGGTGAGTATTCTAGATATCTTGTAAATAGTGGCCTGAGAAGAGTGTCGTTATGTGACGACTGGGTCAGCTACAGTTGGTAGTCAGCTTGGTTAGAGAATCCAGTCGTTACATGTGGTTTTGCTACAGGAAACCCATTTGGCTGGAAATACATGTAAAGTGATGCATAGAATGGGTTACAGATTGGTGGCGCATGCGGGCTTTACTACTGGCTCTAGGGGAGTAGGTATTCTGACTCGTACATAGCTCCCATTGGTGATCGATTCTGTCTTGGAGGATGATAGGGGCAGATATGTTGGTGTGACGGGTCGCTGGTAGGGGCATGTTCTGTCATTGTTGTCTGTATATGTGTCTTCTGGCATGCAAGATCTTACTTTTGTTGATTTGGGCAAGGCTCTGCTAGATCTCCCGAGTGGTCTGTTAATATTGGGAGGTGACTTTAATGCGGTTGTCTCTAGAGCTCTTGACAGGCATCCCCGAGGAATGTGGGACGCGCTCATGGCTGGTTACCTGACTTCCTCGAGACCATGGGTTTGGTTGATGGCTGGAGACTTCTCCATCCGGATCAGAAACAGTATATCTTTCATTCTGGGGCTCATGGTAGCATATCTAGATTGGATTATTGTCTTGTCCCTGCTGATTATGCATATTACGTGCTGGAAGCTACGCACCTCGCTAGGGGAATATCCGCTTTGGTTCCGTTTTGGTGTGAAAAAACAAAGTGTAACAATGGGTCAACAGAAAAGTAAAGCAGCTATCTAGACAACTGTATGTGTGTTTTTTAGAGAACACAATCCCAGAATCCAAAGTATTCTTAGTGAAAAGTTGTTCCCATCAGATACCCGTCCTGTACCGCCCTACATCACTTGGGATCCTTCACCAGAAGGAAGTGGAACGAACCACTTAGGATTAGGTGGATTGTGACCTAATCGAAATGTGAAGGAATGTAGGGTGTGTGGGTAGACTATTATGATGGTATCAGGGGGTATAGACAGATCAAAAAGCAGTGCATTGGGTGCTCGCTGTGGCGTGTGAAAGTGAGGAAGTTAATATTGGGTTGAGGGAGTGGAAAAATAGTTTATTATGTTCCTACCCTCACCCAAGGTTAAAAAACAGTGCAAGTAGTGATAACAAATAACTACTGAGATTTTATATTGGTCGACATGTTTCTGCAGTATAAGGTTCAAAGGATACCAGTCTGCTTCATCAGGACCTAGTTGTTAAGGAAGTGCTACTGTTCATCTTAAAGTGAATATTGTGTATAAAAAATCATTTCACCTGAAAAACACCGATGGAAAGGATCCAGTCAGTCAACAGTAGACGAACACACATGTAAATACAAAAAACATACAGTTAGTGGCGAGGGCTGCAAATACAGAGATAATCTCGTGATATTTAAAAGAATGCCAAACATTTCAAGGTCATAGGTTGTACCAATAATCAACTCGTTCAACCAGGTACCTATATCCTGGGTTTATGCAAAGTTTTGAACACTCACCCATGTTCTGGGGAATGGACTCTCCACCTCACCCGGCAACAGCTCAGGTACAAAATGGAGCACCGCTCTAAAGGATGTGAACAAAAAAGAAATGAAAGAGGAAGAGCTCGCTAGAACTCTGTCTGAAAAACACATTCCCTCTGCCATTGAGGGTTTATAGCCAGGAATCCAAGTACATTTTGTAATGTTTGTAGTAACCTGTATATATTCAACCATGGGCCAAAAGAAGTTCTTATACATACTCTTAATGTAGTTAGGTCATTAATCTAGCCGGGCTATTAATAGTACCTTGTATGTGTTCACCCATGGGTCAACCGGAGTACTCTTAATGTGATCTGGCAGGGCTAGTTGTCTCACTGGATGAGTCAGAGTTGCTTAGCGAAGTGTATGTGCGATCTTATAGAGGGGTTTGTCCGTCGGGTGCATTATTAAGGCGGTCTCGGTCTCAACCGTTATGTAGCCGACACTCCCAACATTGCCCCTGTGTCTATCCTGCCTCTATTGTTTATTACTGATACCCCCAGCTTTAAGTATTCAGCATCGATAGCCAAGCATGGTCACTCGTAGAGTCAACACTCTCGCGATCTCAGACATCAAGTGCCAAACACTGCCGACTTGTATTCGTGCCTGAAAAAAGTCCGAGCGTGATCTCTAATCAGACCGGCTCCTTCACGTATAGCTACCGCCCTGCCCGCTTACCTGTCTGTCGGTACCCCGCGCCTTCCTCTAGGCTGACTGTGGGAGGTACCGACTGGACAGGAAGCGGGATATTTAAACTGACTCTGATAGGTCAGCGGGGCAATATGCGTGCAACGTGAGCACGCGCGTTTCTGAACGCGTTACAGTCCTTGCGATCCATGGGAAATGTAGTCTCTGGATCGGCACCTTTGGAACTGTGGTCCGGAAATGTATTGCGGCGATTGCTGTCTTTTGTATACAAGAATGTACACGTTTGGTTCAGTTTGAGCACACATCCAGGCACTGCAATATGTAGCGGAGTAATAGTGTGCATTTATCCACCCTGTTTACATATTCTTGCGTTTGATTTAGAATACGCCTTGGGACTAACAAGATGATGGGATATAATTTAATATTAATAATACAACAGACCTCCTGTGTTGAATACTGTACAGCCCCTAGGTAAAGACCTCCAATTTTAACCTAATGCAGCCCCTAGGTACAGAGGTGATAGGAAATGTACGGATGGTCAGAATGTTAAAGACTTAGCATTGGTTATACACAAAATGTTTTATAGAACAGTGAGCCTGGTAAGCATGATACTAGTATTCTATGCAGCGTGGCTTTCAGGGACCTACAGTTTTAATCCACTCGAACCCCTGGGTAGAGAATTAGTGGAAATATTCAGAGTATGTTTCATCCCCTAGGTGGAGGATTGGTAGGAACGAGGGGTGGACAGAATACACCAATAGTGCATTGCACAATATTTAGTAAATATGGGATTAGTACTCTGTGTAACGTAATTCATAGAGACATCCACGGGATATCTTCATTTAAACCCGTGATGTCGGTTTGGAGTTTGTGCACCCATCTCTGTTCTCTACGATGTAGAAATGCGCTGACATCTCTAATGTGTTTGGGGATGAGGGGCTGTTCCAGCACGGTCCATTGTAAATCTGTGGGTGCATGATGTGCCTCCAAGAAATGTTTTGTCATGCGGGTTGCTTGTTTCCCACAGCGTATTGAGCTCTTATGCTCTGATATCCGTGTCTTCACCTTTCTAGTGGTCATGCCCACGTACTTTTTTTCACAGGGACAGCTGATTAGATAAATGAGGTTGGAACTATTACAATGCCAGGTCAGTAAACATGTCCCACCCATGCCCCCCTCGTGTTTTATTGTTCCGTTTTGGTGTGGCCTTTCGTTCTGAGGGTAGAGTGGCCCCCATTAATCCCTGGCAATTGCGTAATCCCAAAATTAGAGGGGACATCAAGGCATTAGACCATTACTTCCTTGAAAACGAGGGATCTGTGCCCTCGTCCGTTAAGCTTTGGGAGGCTTTCAAGGCTGTACTTAGGGGTCAGGCTCTTTCGCTGATAGTAGGAGCTAAGAAAGACCGGAATAAAGAAATTGTTGGGGTGGAGGCTGAGATTGTGAGCCTGGAGGGGGAGCTGGAGCGGGAGGTGACTCGGGCTAAGCAGCATGTCCTTAGTCTCAAGCAGCACGAGTATAAAACGCTGGTTACGAACAGCGCTAAAGCCCTGAGTAGAGAGCAGCAGTGTCGGCTGTATGATGTCGGTGTTAAAGCTGGGAAGCTGATTGCTTGGCTGGACAAGAAGGATAGGGCGGATCGGGTTGTCCCAGAGATTGTGACAGAGGATGGGCTCCATCTCACTGATCCCCAGGCTATAGTAGATAGCTTTGCTCATCATTTTTGCACTGTGTACACATTGGTCTCGGACCTCCCGGGGGAGGACTCCCAATTGATGCTGCGCGACTTGCAGCTCCCGTGTTTGTCTAGGGAGGTCAGGGAATTTATTGTCAGTAACCTCACTATGGTTGAGGTGGCCCAGGTGGTGCGCTCTTTAACCCCTTGCATGCTGATGCCGGCCCCCATCCGTCATGCACTACGGTGCTCGTGTTCTGATGACGGCTGGGGGCCGTCATGAACCCGCCCACTCGCGATTTTGCCGCACAGGTGCGGAATCGCGGCAGCATGCAAGGGGTTAAACTCCAGTAAGGCGTTGGGGCCTAATGGGATCCTAATTGAGCTTTACAAACTTAGACCTGATAGGTTTGCTCCCTACCTGCGGCGCATGTTCATTGAAGCCCGGGAGAAGAGGATATTACCATTTGATCATAGGGTGGCCGCTATAGTGGTTATTCATAAGGAGGGTAAACCGAAAACCTGCTGTGCTTCCTATAGGCCTATTTCGTTATTAAATGCGGAACCCAAGATCCTTGTTAAGATCCTATCTACCAGATTGATTAAGGTGATCAGTGGGCTGATACACCCGATCAGTCGGGTTTTATCCCCCATAGGAATACGGCCCTTAATCTGCGTCGGCTGCATGGGGTGCTCGCCAGGGCTCACACCCTGATGGAACCCACTGTAAAAGCATCGCTTGATGCAACAATGGCCTTTGATACGATAGAATGGCCTTACCTGTGGGCTGTCCTTGCTAAATTTGGCTTCGGCTCTGATTTCATCCGCTGGGTCCGTTTGTTATATACTTAACCCCTTGCCCAAGTAATTGTAAATAACCGGGTCTCGTCGCCATTTAGTCTTGGACGGGGCACCCGGCAAGGTTGCCCCCTTTCTCCCCTTCTGTTCTCATTGGATATGGAACCGTTGGCCGCCTGGATCCGCTGGGAGCCCTCGGTTTGGGGTCTCCGGTGGTCGCCACAGTGGGAGGATAGGATCTCTTTGTATGCAGACAATATTTTACTTTATTTGGCCTCCCCTAGGAGATCCCTGGATGCGGTTTGCGACGTGTTGTCCATCTTTGGAAGGAACTCTGGGCTCTCTATAGATTGGTGCAAATCGTTGTTATTCGTTCTTAGTGGGGACACCCTGATTCCCCCGCGAAACTGCCCGATCCAAATAGCTAGGGATGGGTTTAAGTATTTGGGGATATTTATTTCCTTGGACCCTGCGGTCCGTTATGCCAGGAATCTCCTCCCCCCCTTGGTCCAGCTGCACAGTGATGTGGCCGGCTGGTAGAAACTTCCTCTCTCCTTGCTCGGGCGGGCGACTCTTTTTAAAAAAGCATTTACAATGCAATGGTCTCGGCATCATTAAGTTATTGCCATTGCTTATGACTTTTTTTTTAAATCATCAATAAATGGCATTGTCATTTACATTGCCAATAGCTTCGCCTCGGTTCTGGGATTGGTGGGTGGCTGGTATTTTTGGCATTCTTTAGAGGTCTGTTATCTCGCAGAGTGGCCTGTACGTTTGGAGTAGACCAATGCATTTAGAGGTAATTATAACTCCTTGTTTTGCAAAGCACTATATACCACACTTGTGCTGTTTTCTAAGCGCTGTAAATAACAGATGCTACTTTACGCAGTTTATGGTTTATACTTGATATTGGCTGGTCTTGGATAGACTATTTGATGCACCTGTGTGCGTGTTACGTGCACAGATGCACGTGCTGAAGCGCATAGCCATTTGTTTGGTGTACAGTTGCCCACTGCTTGCCGTCTCGTGGCTCTCGTGTTTTGAAGCACCCTGCCCATGCAATTAAAGAATTTTCTCAACAAAAGTGATTAAAAATAATCATGCGGAAAATGTGGCAAACACCACATTCGCAATCAAACATGCGGTTTGGTCATAGGTTGCTAGGACCAGCACTTAGTATCACCAGTATGGTTTCTAACCACTATAAATAACTGGTGTGCCAGTACGTGCATGACTCCGCCCCAGCCCTGCCAACCTTCAATTAAACCTTGAGAATCCTCAAATGCCAGCTGCCCTCCGTCTCCGTGTTTCTTCAAGGACGGACTGGGGCCATGACCTCGCCACACAAATATCCATCCCAGCGTGACCCTTCCCTGCCCCCGTTTCTTATGCCCAGCCTGGGCGTCTTATGTTCAGGGGGTCTGCTGGTCAGGGGTGTTAGCGGCACTTAACGCTCCCATAAATAGAAGCCGGTCACCCTGTGAAAGAACGCAAGGCCGCTCGCATGTGACAGTCGCACATGCCAAGACTCGGAGCGTCTGGGGGTTCAGGCGAGGATAGGCCGCGTGTCTGGGTAAACAAGCCTCATGAGAGAAGCAGGGGAAAGATGTGACATTTGGATACATTTGTTTCCCTCTGTAACGCTTTAATGTTCGCAGGTCATTGCTGCTTAGGGGAATATGTGAATTTATGCTATGCATATATTCTGTGCCTCCAGTCACCTTTCAGTGCTGGCATGCTGCCGTTCGCCCTTCACTAACACAAAACAAGCCCTGGCAACGCCAATTGGTCTGGCTTTAATGTGCTAATGCTTTCAAAATGTGATTGTGCGTACCTATTTCCATGCGTTCCAGCACACCGCTGTCAATACTTGTTTTTTTTAAAGCAGCTGGATTGTTCGCAATTACGTGTATCTCTGTGTACATATGACTCATATATGTCTCGTGACTAATACATTAAGAAAAGCAGTGGTGGCTGCCGCTTATCTAAAGTGGTAGGGCGGCTGGGGAGGGGTTGGGGAATAAAATAAAAAATACTAACCTGCCCTCTGCTCCCGCTGGAGGGCGCCTCTTCGCTCCTCTTGTCCGGACCGGAAGTGGATGGGCCTCAAAGCACAGGCTCCCTCCCCAATCTAGACGGAAAACAGTCTTAACCACGCAGCTTGAACTAGGCGGTGCTGAACCACGCAGGCCATACCACGCACGTCGAAACCACGAATATGCCTTAACCAGGCATGTGCGCGGCCTAGTTGCTGCTGCTGCCGGGTGGAAGAGCAGGAAGAGGAAGAATCGGGATGAGGCGGAGAGGTAAGTCGGGTTTTGAGGGGGTAGGGGTAGTTTGTATGGGGTGTGGGGTAGTTTTAAGGGTTGGTAGGGGCTCAGGGTAGTTTACATTGACAACGGGGGTCGGGAGGTTTAAGGCTCAGGGCTGTGGAGGGAGGTGGGGGTAGATTATTTTTGTTGGGGTAGTTTTGGAGATGTGGGGGTTGGGTAGTTTTCAGGGTGGGAGGGTTGGGAGTTTTAGGGCACAGGGCAGGAGACACGAAAGGGGCAGTTTTAAGGCTGAGGGGGCAGTTGGGCAGGGGGTGTGGAGTTAGGTTTTAGGGGTGGTGGCTTATTTTAGGTCGGAGTAGTTTTAAGGGGGCTGAGTTGTGGGGCTCAGGGTAGAGGACAGGATAGGGGCCATCTTCAGGTTGAGGTGGCAGTTGGGCTGGGGTATGGAGGACGTAGGGATTTTAGGTTTAGGGTGTTTTTAGGGTTCAGGGCAGAGGGGGAGGAGTATGATCTTTACCTTAAATGCCCTTATACCAAACATTACTTTACCACAAAATTGCGTGGTAAAGGCTTACGTGGTAAAGACATAGTCCGGGTTTAGACCGCATGGTTAAGGCATGCATTGTTGAGACATGCGTTTTTCCATCACACAATCAATCCAGATGCTGCTCTTCGGCTATAGCTAGCATGAGAGCAGTGCCAGGATTAGTCTGAGTGGCCAGGTTTGCTGATCTGACAGTGCCTGGGAGCGTGTGGCTTTTCTCTGACCTGTCTGTGTAACACAGTTGGGTTGGAGAAACATAAGCGTGCATAATTTTTTGGCCGGCCTAGGACGGTTTACCAAACTGACATGCACACTTATAAGTGAACACTAATCCTCCTCCCTGGCATGCCTGGCCGCTCCTCACCCTATAGTCATTGCTTGGACTCCATCGCGGCCCAGGCAGAGATAAATAAAATGCTAACATTGTGTTCTCAATTTAGTTATTATTTGCTGGCTCTGGGCAGTGGGGTGGCACTCCCCCGCCATTATGGAGGAGCCGCCCCTTGAAGAAAAGCCTGCTGCAGTGAAAACCAAAACCTTAGGAATGTATCCGATAAAGAATGTGTACTTTTCAGGTGAACTCATGCAGTTCAGTTGAGCGCTCGTAAGGAAGTTGTAAGATACATCAGAAAGACAACAGCATGAAAAGAGGGACGCATACTCCCCTGTGAAGAGCCCGAGCCCACTCTCTCTAGGTATATTTTAAAGAATCCGTAACAAATCAGTGTTTACGTCAAGCTGAACTGTTAAGCCAGGCGTAAAATGTTCAAACTCAGAAACTCACATATACCTGCTTTCCTTTTGTTTCACTTTGTTGCTGTTTTATATTTGATTTGTTGTATCCAGCAGCCTTCCAGGTTTGCTGTGGCACCCTGTACACTTCTAACATATGGTGGGTATTGTTACATTTTTGGGTGTTTGAAATCACTGTAAAGAACATATATTACTTGCTCCCACCTCGATGCCACTCATTTTAATGAGTCACGAAATATAAAATTGGATGTGGTCTAACCACATACGATTAGAGCCTGCCTCAAGCCATATATGTCTGGCTCTGGCTCAGCTGGGAGCCTCGAGCTAAAAGCGAGCCGAGCCTGCCTAGCCTCTTCTGACTATGCATCCCTCAGCACACTATAACATCTTTCTGAAAGCTCCACGGGTTCAGTATTGAGGGGCTTGTCGAGGCTGGCTATTTGCATTTCTACTATGAAAAATCAAAAGCCCCTTCTCTAATTCACTTAGGGGCTTGTAGAATAAAGTGATGGCATGCGGGGGAGGGGGCAGAAGGACTTCTTGCAAGGAGAGAGAGACGAGCACAAAACAAATAGACACACACTTGGTGAAGTGGGAAACACGCAAAGGCACTGATTAATTTAAATAATCATTTTCTTGCTCATTGCCTTACCCGGCTTCCGCTGCAGCTTAAACATTCCTCGGAGCGGGACAGTAATCACTGCCCTCGTCCCCCCTAACTTGGGGACAGAGTTTACCGATGCCAGCCGCGCTTTTAATTTGCAACACGTCAGACACCGAGGTAATTTATACCAACATCTGTTCGATTCTGACTCTGAAACACTCGCACATGCTGCTCTCAATCCCACACGGCGGTCCCCGCATCCGTCGCCCCTTACCTCCGGAAGGCATGCAAGCAGGCGCACATGAAGCAGAAGGCCGGTGCCCGGCTCTTGTGAGAGCTGCGACCTCATCAGCGGGAGGGGGCGGGAAAAAGACACGGACAGCGGGAGGGGGGCGGGAAATAGACACGGTGCGGGCAGAAGGCAAGACAAGAACAAGAGGACAGCGAGGAGAGGACAGCGAGGAAGAAAACAAAATGGCGGCATAAAGCTCTGAGATTTTTCGGATTTGGGGGCGTGTTCGGTGTTCAAAAAGGGGCGTGGCCAAAAAGTGGAAAGAAGAACACCGAACACACCCCCAAATCCGAAAAGGACTGAGCCTATTTGGAGCAACGGCTCTCTCCTCCAATGGCTGGCCTCCATTTAGGAAGCCAGCCAATGGGAGAGAGCCAAAATTAGAGGCGGGATGAAGAGCCCCTCTAAGAGACATAAGATCTTGCTACTTCCAGTTCTGACGAACCGGATAGTACCGAGACCTAATGTCTTTGCCCTGTTTTCTTTATGCCCTACAAAATACGTTAGACGTTGTGCCAGCGAGCTACTTTCGAGAGGTCGAGGGACTACAAGGTAGTCTGTTATGGGATGGTAGACCCCGGATCGCATTGGCTAAACTGACGCTTCCGTGGTATGACGGCGGGATCGCACTCCCTGATATCAGGCGATATTATTGGGCCTCACAATTGGCAGCCATTAACCTTTGTACTTATGGATCCCCTACTGACCCTGGTTATGCAATGGATAGATGGCTTCTTCCAGGGGGCTCCTATAGTCGTGCGCTGTGTGCCAGGTCGGTGGGGAGTGGTTTAACAGGACCGACTAGGCATGCGTTGCGGATTTGGCGTGATGCCACTAGCTCTCTGGGATGGAGGGACCACTTGACGCAGGCTACCCCGCTTTTTGACTCCCAAAAAGTTGGGCAAGCTTTGGAATACAAAGGGCTTTGATAAGTGGTATAACAAAAATATTTTTTTTTAAAAATCCCCATTTTGCTAGTTATATGGATTAGAGTTCCTCATTATACATCAACTCAAGAGAGATTATCTTAAAAGATTCCTTAAGCAATCGCTTGAAAGAGCACTGTTGTGTCCATAAAAAGCCTCAATGCTAAAGAAAAATCTGAGGCATCAGAAATTCCATCTTTATTTTTAGTTGCATTTAGCAAGTAAATAAAGCCAGAAAGTTATTAAAAGACACTAGCATCGGCCAATCTTTGAGGCCCAAGGCTGCCCAAGGAAACATTACAGGATATAGAAATCACTTAATATACTTTGTTTTAGAACAGTGGCTGTCCAACACACACAGCCAATTAGGTGCCAAAGATGCAGGCATCATCCCCCATGTTATCTAGAATGACAATTTTAGGATTGGTATGCCATCCTGCCTTACCGGTCGCGTACTCCATACCTGGTGAGTTGGATCCCCTCATCTTTCCACACATGTATTAAATGTTTTGTATTGCCACTGGGTTTTGCCATTATTTTGTTAATGTTGCACTTTCTAGTTTTACTATGGCTGAGCCTTTTCTGGCCCCAGATATACAATATGACCAGAGTCTCCTTCAGGAGCATTTTTTCTGGTTGCAGGTTCATGCTCTACTCCCTTTCCTTATCACAAGAAACTTACATAGTCTTCTTTCCTCCTCTAGGCAGATTTCACTCCAAGGTCATAGTATTAATTATTAGGTAAGAATCTCAAATGAAGTCACATACTATGCAATCACCTCAGTGTGATGTTGTTTATCTTACAAATCGTTTTTCTACCTATTCAAGATTTATCATTACTGTAGGAAAGTGTCATTTTTGTATGGTCCCCCCACTTTTTTCCCCCAGTGGAGATGGTTTTGAATCTGAGAATGCAAGGGATCCTGCACACCAGGCCCCAGTGCAAGTGCTCTCTCCTTAAAATATAAGTGAATTGGTAACTGCAATTGGCAAGGACTTTAACCCTTGTATAAGTCCCTTGTAAGTGGTACCAGTGGTACCCAGGGCATGTGAGTTAAAGGGATCACCAGGGCCTGCAACACCGATTATACCACCCTGATTGACCCAAGAAACACAATGACAGCAGGCCTGCCATTGCCGACTGCAGGAGCAGTGCAAACTGCTCAAACTCGACTTTGCCCCCACCATGAGTGGCAAGGTAATCAGCACTGTTTTTAATATGTCAGTTACCCCTTAAGGTAGGCCTCCTGAGCCCAGGAGGCAGTTTTCATTATATTAAAGGTGTGGACATATCAGTGCAAGCTTATATGTCCTTATAGTAGCCTCTTTCCATTAGGGGCTTCTATAAGTGTTCTGGGAGGCCCAGGATACTATGGCCTAGCACCGGGGCACCCCCAGGTTGCCATCTCC
Organism: Lissotriton vulgaris; assembly: GCF_964263255.1. Classification (NCBI taxonomy): domain Eukaryota; kingdom Metazoa; phylum Chordata; class Amphibia; order Caudata; family Salamandridae; genus Lissotriton; species Lissotriton vulgaris. The sequence goes on along the minus strand of NC_141691.1, from coordinate 770,881,377 downwards.
AATATGGTCCCACTTAAAGTGTCATGTTTGGTATCAAACAACTTGTCTGAACAAATCTAACCTTTTTCTAAAGTTGGATTTAATGTGACATGCACCCAGATGGCTACCCTACTGGTTGCCCCAGCCTTTGCTGTGCCTTGGGTGACTGCCTGCAACTGTAACTGCTGCTGCCAAGACAGGAATCTGCCCCCTACCAAAAGGTGTGAACTCTCTCAGGCTGGATGGCTAGTGACGTGGCACATCAAGGTGGTGAATTTCAAAGCCTTCATTACCTCTGATATGCAACAGAGTAGGAAAAAGCCACTTCCCTGCCCCAGGCACATTTGCAACCCGGACAGGCAGGATTTCTTTTCTTTATTGTTTCTTACCCTCTTCTTTCCGGTTCTCTTTTTTGCTCTCCTTTCTGTTGCTTTCTCTCCTAACTCTGTCCTTTGTGCCTCTTCTCCTTTCTCAGTTTTGCTTTCTGTCCTTGCCTATATTACTCAGAGGAAGGTGGGGTAGGGGGTTTAGGAAATACATAAAAAAAAAAAAAAGAATGACCTGATCTTCGTCACCACCGTTTCTTCGTTGTTTCAGTCTCATTCCCTCCCTTCTTTTATTACTTGCTGTCTTTCCTACTTCTCAGCTTCATTTCTTCTTTTGGTTCCTCTTTCCTGCATTCCTTATTTGCTTTCCTTATCTCCTTCTCTTTCTTCCTTCTTTCTCTCCTTTGTTACTGTCCCACATTCCTAATTTCCTTCTCTTCTTTGTTCCCTCTTTCCTTTACTTCTCTTCATTCCTTCCTGCTCCTTTTCCATATGCTGCCTTTAATCCTCCCATCTTTCAGCCCCTTTTCCTTTCTTTATATTTTTTCCTTTTTCGTTCCTCTGTGAGAAGGTGGTTCTGCCCATCTAATCAACCTTGATGTTTTGCTTTTTGTTCACCTGGTCTTTGATCTTTTACTGAGGGAGAGGCTTCTAAACCGGTCACTCGCCCATGGTAAAATGGACTCTGCGTGTTTACCAGCAGTGTCCACCTTTTAAGATAAGCTTGCTGTGACGTAGTAATGCAAACATACATAGAATGCTTCCCTTCATATATTATTTCACATTTATGACTTTGTAGAGACCAAATAACAAAATTAATTGAATCTGGTCAGGTGTATTTATTTTACCTTTCACTTATTATTTATATAGAAAAACTCTCATCTGAGGTCAAATTTCATAGGCAGTGAAAGAAAAAAACACAACATACATAACACACTTATAGTTCTATTACTTAATCACAGTGCGTTACAGACATTTATATTTACATAAAACATTACCTACACTTATTAGACAAAAAATTATATAAAAAAAAAATCGCATTCAACAAACATTTACAAAGCACAATATTTCAACCACTTTACGGGGTATTTCTTCATTTTTGGAAATCACAATTTTCGAATACCCAAACAGTGATTTACAAAGAGCCTTGACATTTATATCATATACTTAAACACCATCAGATGTGTTATTTTAGCTCTTTCCTAAATTTGCCGACGCGTTTCAGGTTCAAGTCCTGTGTCCCCAAACCATCATCAGGGCTGTGTTAGTCTGTTGAGAATGCAACAAGACATACAGATTTAATTAGTGCTCTGGCGCCTCAATTTATCCGTATCAACTATTCTTGGAAAAAGTAGTATGACCCATACCTGTGTTCTCCTAGTAGGGGCATTAAAGGTCACTTCAATCGACTCAGTGCTAGTAGCATTAGATGTTCATTCTCAATCAGCAAGCTGTTCTGCATAAAATTAATACAGCATTGTAGATTCATGATTTTATTAATATAAGGCCTGATCATTAACGAAAATTTGAGCCTTAGTCATACCTCTGTTTTAATGGGATGGTTCTGCGGTGAGGAGAGGAGGAGTGTCTGTCTTTCTTAATTCTATCCTGTATAAGAAGACATAATGCCCTTTTAAGCATTCGCGTTAACCAAATGGTTTTCCCTTTACCAAAAGTTCATTGGAATGAGATCTAAAACATACCTAAAACGGTGTGTTGCTGCCGTAATTGAGTCCCACGATCTTTTCATCAATATTTTAAAGTCTGTATTCCTGTTAGCAAGAAGACAGAATATTACAACCTAATTTTTAGCTTGTGCTTAACGCAATAATCCGTGAGCAAGGCATCAATCGTACCTTTGATTGTATCACGGCGAGAAGCCTCCTCTCACTAACAATTCCAACCCCGTCCGGGGCTCGAGTAAAAGGCGGTGCTCGCGCGGTCCAAGTCCGCTTTAAAGTCTTGAGTCACCCACAAATAAATCTGGAGAAAAAGACAACGTTTTGTCAGGCGCGTTCGTTCGGTCTCAATTCCAGAAGCCACTTGCTTCAAGACATCAATACGCATACCTAAAATCTTTGTTTATGTCGAGCACGGTCGAGTTCAGACCGGATCAAGCCGGAAGCCGTTTCATTTCAGCTTAAAAAATGTTAAAGACGCTAGACTATCTGAGACTTGTAGTTCGTTAGTAATGCAAATACAAATTAATGGAACACTTATCATTTTTGTATAGCTGTCATCGCGCTCTCTAGGATTCCTTTTCATTTCTCTATTCTGCTTGTGATCGCAGTGCGTGTTATAAATAGTAAGTGCAAACATCAACGCGCAGTACAATACAAGGGACCGGCAGTCACGTGTGCATATTTCTGTGCACAAGTGATGTATATAATTTCAAGTGTTTATCATTCCTTAGATTCAGCAAAGAGCTGTCGCCGCTTCAATAACACTCAGTGGCACGGCGCCAACCCTCAAATTTTGGACAATTCGGACATGCTGTTTAGGCCCGACATTATACAATTAAATTTCAAAATTAAGTATGCCTCTTTTTTCAGAAGCATACGTTCAACGTCTGCAGGGCGCTGTATGTTATTCAGTGTAAAGAGCACAGACCATTTGAAGTCATTTTCTTTATGTGACATCTCTACAAAATGCTCAACCATGGGAGCAGTAAGAATCTTCTTTTTAATTCTGGACCTGTGTTGACTTATCCGAAGACTGACTTGCTGGTTCGTCTTCCCAATGTATATCCTTTGACAGGGACACACCACCACATAAATCACATATATATATATTTATATAGCCTATGTTTGTAGATTTGTATAAATATTTTGCACCATATTGCCTTTTAATATTTCTTGAAATGCCAATGAATTATTTATTTATAGAATATATTGTGAGAATGTATCGAGGTGTCAGATTTACCTCAAAAAGCACAAGTAAAAAGTGAATAGGAAAATCTAAATGTAACATCCGCCCCCGTTTTTTCACCCGTAATTGCTAAATTGCTCTTTTAACGTTTTTATTGCTTTTTAAATACTTTTTTAAAATGTACACTACATCACTGAACCGTGTTATTGAAAAATGAATGAAATGTCACCCCCAACGTTATATTTCTGTACATGTTTCCGTATTGTTTTATGTATGCACTTATATGTGTCCATGTAGTATACTTTTATGATTTTAACTAATCGAATAAAGTATTTTTGACTTGACTTGACTTGACTTGACATAAATCACATTTTTTGTTTTGCAATTTGAAAAGCCAAGATGCTTCCATCTTACTCCCTGGTGCTGAAACTCGGTACCTTCAATAGTGCTCACATATGAAATGCAATTGCCGCATTTATGATGACCCTCTAGTGGCTGCATGTCCCACAGGGCACGTAGATCCTTTTTACTGTGGATTTTGGAAGATCAGCCCTTACAGTTTGTTGCCCCAAACTCTGATTTTTCTTAAAAGCAAAAATGGGACGTGGGAAAGGGCACTCCAAATTTTCTAATAAGTGCCAATTCTTGAGCACGGTTTGCCTGAATTTGTGCGTGTCTGGCCCGAAGGTAGTCACGCACATCAGGCGATCCAATTCCTTCTTCTCCCTGTTTTCAAATAATGTTTCAAAGATTTGGCAGAAAAAGATACACTCTCCTTCAGTGAGAGCCACATTCAGTCTCTGATAGCCTCATCACCATTTGGATCAATTACTTTAAGCACTACTGCGAAGCAGCAGAATGAGTCTGAAAAATTGACAAGACTCTGCAAAAAACACGTCAGAATGTAACTTCTCGGACATTTCCTTCTTAAACATCTGAAGGGTGGCACTATCCCCTGGGGTCTTCAGGTCAAAAATACACCTGTCATCTTTGTGGAAGACGCTGAATACAAGAAGGGATTCAGCTTCCTCAACACTAAATGCAGCCAGGACCTGATGGTCCATACCATCGAGACGGCCCAAAGGTTATGTGCTAAGGAGTTGGAGGAGACAGAAGAGTTAACAAAGGCCATAGCCAATAACCCGGCGGTCACGGATGCCAAAACTCTTCTGGACAAAATAGAAAAAGACATTCAAGTCTTTAAGGACATCACAATTAATAACAAAAGCCTAAAGTACGAGAGGGACATCAAATCGTTTAAATTGGACCAAGTCTACCCTTTTCATAAAGAGGACTATTATACACAGGCTGAGTCGCGCAGGACGCTGTATGATCATCAAGGAAGATCCAGAAACCGTTTCACTACATTTTCTGAGACTTCCTCTTCAGAATCATCGGATTCAGACGCTAGGGGATCAAATGAACGCAAACAGGTAACTTTTTTAGACAGGCGCCAACAAGGACGAGGCAGGTACAAAATTCCTTGGGAAATGCGCACACGCAAACGGTTCTACCAATCATAGAAAGACCTAATGTGGTAGTCAATTAATCTGATCGGGTATTAACAGAACAGGAAGTATCCTTGCTGAACTTAGGTCTAAAATGTGTTCCTCGAAAACACACCGATTTCACTAAATTAAAAATCGAAGCATTGGAGTTTTGCAGAAAGCTGAGGTTAAAGGCTTTTTTTCATAACCAACCAGCACCAATAAGTAACGAAGTTACAGGTTTTAGGAATAAATCCAAGTTCACGCCATTTAAAAATATCCCCAAGCAGATACAGGCGTTTGAGCAGGTTATGCTATCCTCCATTAATACCATGGAGAGAGCGAAGAAATGTGTCTCCAAACATAACCAAAGGACAAGCAGAGGCAATAAGAACCCTTAAGGAAGATCCCTCCCTTGTCATAAAACAGGCCGACAAGGGGGGAACAATTGTTATCTAGCCACGTGACAAATATGTCACAGAGGGACTCAAGCACGTCAGTAATGACATATGGTACAGAACGTTAGATGAGGACCCAACACGGCAGATTCAAGGGCTAATAACTGAGGTTCTGACCCAAGGAAAGGAACAAGGGTTTGTAGGTATAAAGGAGTTTGAATTTTTAAATAAACAATTTCCAAGAATACCTGTTCTATACCTACTGCCCAAAATACATAAAAACCTAGCCGAGCCACCAGGACACCCGATTGTTTCGGGTATGGACTCCTGCTTGGAGCCTATATCCAAGTATGTTGATTTTTTTCTAAAGCAGTTTCTGAATGAGGTAAAGTCTTATCTTAAAGATAAGACTGATTTCTTGACTAAGGTGGAGGGAACATCGTTTAATCCAGGTAAACAAATAATGGTGACGATGGACGTCACGTCCCTATATACCCAGATTCCCCAAGAGGAGGCCCTTGAGGTATTACAGGTATACTTGGACAAAAGAACAAGGCCACATAGGGTGCCAACCGATTTCATTTTGAAATTGGCAGAAATAGCCCTAAGAAAAAACTATTTTACATTCAATGGCAGGTTCTATATGCAGGTGAAGGGCACTACCATGGGCTGTCCATATGCCCCAGAAATGGCAGTGCTCTACATGGCACAGTACGAGGCCATGTTTGTTTACACTAACAACCCATATACTGAAAACATCTTGCAGTGGTGGCGCTATATTGACGACGTCTGGCTCCTGTGGCAGGGGAGCGAGACCGAGCATGTAGCGTTCCACAACTGGATCAATGCCAGACACAGGAACATTAAATTCTCTTTGGAGGCAAGTACTACTAAAATGGCATTTCTAGATGTCGAAATGACCTGTATTGATGGGACACTAAAAGCATCCCTGTATCGAAAATCTACAGATAAGAACACTATTTTACACCACAAAAGCCACCCTCCTAGAAGCCTGAAGGCAAATTTGCCGTATGACCAGATGCTCAGAATTCGAAGGAATTGTTCTGATGTTAGCGATTATGACCGCCATGCCCAGGCATTCTGCCATCAAATGACTCACCGCGGATACCCTAAGAAACTCTTAAAAAACGTCCTTCAAAAGGGCCCGCTTCACTCCTCGCGAAACATTATTTGAAAACAGGGAGAAGAAGGAATTGGATCGCCTGGTGTGCGTGACTACCTTCGGGCCAGACACGCACAAATTCAGGCAAACCGTACTCAAGAATTGGCACTTATTAGAAAATTTGGAGTGCCCTTTCCCACGCCCCATTTTTGCTTTTAAGAAAAATCAGAGTTTGGGGCAACAAATTGTAAGGGCTGATCTTCCAAAATCCACAGTAAAAAAGGATCTATGTGCCCTGTGGGACATGAAGCCACTAGAGGGTCATCATAAATGCGGCAATTGCATTTCATGTGTGAGCACTATTGAAGGTACCGAGTTTCAGCACCAGGGAGTAAGATGGAAGCATCTTGGCTTTTCAAATTGCAAAACAAAAAATGTGATTTATGTGGTGGTGTGTCCCGGTCAAAGGATATACATTGGGAAGATGAACCAGCAAGTCAATCTTCGGATAAGTCAACACAGGTCCAGAATTAAAAAGAAGATTCTTACTGCTCCCATGGTTGAGCATTTTGTAGAGATGTCACATAAAGAAAATGACTTCAAATGGTCTGTGCTCTTTACACTGAATAACATACAGCGTCCTGCAGACGTTGAACGTATGCTTCTGGAAAAAGAGGCATACTTAATTTTGAAATTTAATTGTATAATGTCGGGCCTAAACAGCATGTCCGAATTGTCCAGAATTTGAGGGTTGGCGCTGTGCCACTGAGTGTTATTGAAGCGGCGACAGCTCTTTGCTGAATCTAAGGAATGATAAACACTTAAAATTATATACATCACTTGTGCACAGAAATATGCGCACGTGACTGCCGGTCCCTTGTATTGTACTGCACATTGATGTTTGCACTTACTATTTATAACACGCACTGCGATCACGAGCAGAATGGAGAAATGAAAAGGAATCCTAGAGAGCGCGATGACAGCTATACAAAAATGATAAGTGTTCCATTAATTTGTATTTGCATTACTAACGAACTACAAGTCCCAGATAGTCTAGCGCCTTTAACATTTTTTAATTAAATGAAACGGCTTCCGGCTTGATCTGGGAGGAGGTAGAGACGCCGTTTCTGAACCTGACCGCGCTCGACATAAACAAAAATTTTAGGTATGCGTATTGATGTCTTGAAGCAAGCGGCTTCTGGAATGGAGACAGAACGAACGCGCCTGACAAAACGTTGTCTTTTTCTCCAGATTTATTCGTGGGTGACTCAAGACTTTAACGCGGACTTGGACCGCGCGGGCACCGCCTTTTACTCGAGCCCCGGACGGGGTTGGAATTGTTAGTGAGAGGAGGCTTCTCGCCGTGATACAATCATAGGTACGATTGATGCCTTGCTCACGGATTATTGCGTTAAGCACAAGCTAAAAAAATAGGTTGTAATATTCTGTCTTCTTGCTAACAGGAATACAGACTTTAAAATATTGATGAAAAGATCGTGGGACTCAATTACGGCAGCAACACACCGTTTTAGGTATGTTTTAGATCTCATTCCAATGAACTTTTGGTAAAGGGAAAACCATTTGGTTAACGCAAATGCTTAAAAGGGCATTATGTCTTCTTATACAGGATAGAATTAAGAAAGACAGACACTCCTCCTCTCCTCACCGCAGAACCATCCCATTAAAACAGAGGTATGACTAAGGCTCAAATTTTTGTTAATGATAAGGCCTTATATTAATAAAATCATGAATCTACAATGCTGTATTAATTTTACGCAGAACAGCTTGCTGATTGAGAATGAACATCTAATGCTACTAGCACTGAGTCGATTGAAGTGACCTTTAATGCCCCTACTATGAGAACACAGGTATGGGTCATACTACTTTTTCCAAGAATAGTTGATAGGGATAAATTGAGGCGCCAGAGCACTAATTAAATCTGTATGTCTTGTTGCATTCTCAACAGACTAACACAGCCCTGATGATGGTTTGGGGACACAGGACTTGAACCTGAAACGCATCTGCAAATTTAGGAAAGAGCTAAAATAACACATCTGATGGTGTTTAAGTATATGATATAAATGTCAAGGCTCTTTGTAAATCACTGCTTGGGTATTCGAAAATTTTGATTTCCAAAAATGAAGAAATACCCCGTAAAGTGGTTGAAATATCGTGCTTTGTAAATGTTTGTTGAATGCGATTTTTTGATATAATTTTGTCTAATAAAAGTAGGTTATGTTTTATGTAAATATAAATGTCTGTAACGCACTGTGATTAAGTAATAGAACTATAAGTGTGTTATGTATGTTGTGTTTTTTCTCTCTCTGCCTATGAAATTTGATCTCAGATGAGAGTTTTTCTACATAAATAATAAGTGAAAGGTAAAATAAATACACCTGACCAGATTCAATTAATTTTGTTATTTGGTCTCTACAAAGTCATAAATGTTAAATAATATATGAAGGGAAGCATTCTATGTATATTTGAATTGATAACGGTCCAGCTTTCCCTTCTGTCCCACTAAGGACCTAACTCCCTTTTTTGAGCGTGACGTAGTAATGGGCACTTGGCTGGTTACACGTGCGAGGGCTGCACACGGGAGACTCCTGCTGTGTGCAGCCCAGGAGCTGTGCACAGATAGCCTGGCGCAGGAGGGACACTGTGGGATTGGGTACTGCCTCAATGCTAGAATACACTCATGGGAAGGTCACTGTGGTTTACTGTCTTTTCTGTAGTGACACCCCATTAGACACTTATGGGGAAAGCTGCCTTGGAGTGTAGCTCTACTTCCTCTTGGTCTAGAGACATTAGAGTTGTACCGATATACAGTGTAACCGGTGTGAAAAGAACAATCTGTGAAATGCAAAGACATATCTGTACAGCTTATGGGTCATCAAGGAATGCCATATATCTCGGATTCAGCTCAGAATCGGAGCCCAGGCCTTTTGTCACCCTGCTGGGCTGTGTTAATTACGTTTCTCTCCAGCAGCAATAACAAAGGCCTCCCCCCACAAAGGGAGCAGCTAAAAGTGCTTAAGTCAGCTCCTCAGGAGGAAATAGGTGGGGCTGACTTCTCTGCATCAATCAGCCAGCTGTAATCGTACGCCAGGAAGAGGGCCGGCCCAAGCCCATTAAACAAAGGAGGGAACCCAGACATCTGGACCGAAACCAGGAGGTGGCTCCTTTGAAGTTTTGCGGGGGAAGGCCCTGGCAGTGATGTCAGTGGGGCAGAGCTGAGAACCCTCCAGAGCTGATATGGCAAGTTACTCCTGGGTGACACCATTTTGAAATATCCCACCAAGCTGCGCAGGAAGGTTGGGGACAGGGGCAGAGAGGGGATGTGGAACATCAGGATAGTCAAGGGGTGCATCCCTGCTGGAGCCTCCACCCCCCCCTTTAAAAGTCCTATGAGGGAGAGAGAGCCCTTTTCCCCCCTTTAAGTCCTCTCATTCTGTTGTTCCTTCATTTCTCTTCCCATGCTTCTTTGTTCTGCTCATTCTTCCCTTATTTTTTTCATTGCTTCCTTTCTCTCCATTCTGTTTTTATTTTTTCTTTCTTTTTGAATCCTTTCCTTTCTTTCAAAGACTCAACTTCCATAGCAATCTCTCGATTTATTTTATTAGTTTGGGTTTCGTCATTGCCTCACAGGTGTACAGATAGGGAGGGAGGTGGCTGCAAAATATGTTTGCTTGTTCAGGGTTACCTAGTCTGCATGTGCCTATTTCTACTGGTCTTAGGGGTGTGAGGTGCATGTTAAAAAGTAGCTTTCTGATGTAGTCGTGTGTGAATTTGTGCATGCTGGGGAATGCTTGGGCATTTTGTTTATGTCTCGCTCCTGGGATGCCCTTTTCAATCCATTTAAAAAAAAAATGAACAATCTCTGGGCTTTCAGGAAAGCTTTAAAACCTGGTGTGAGACGGCATCCCGACAACCCCGACCGGAACACCGCCCTTCCCCGAACTTACCTCCTTCGCCACCCCCGGGACTGTATCCCCGGCCTCATAATGCCACCATAAGGACTCGACCTGAGACACCAGCAAAACGCCAGAGAGTCACACCCTTCTTTTCCCCACAGGGACCAACCAGAACATCGGGTCAGACAGCCTCAAATATCGCGGACTCCGGAAGCTCCGCCCCTTTGGCAGCGACAGCACCGGATAAAAGCGAGAACCTGGAAGTGCAAGTTGTCGGAGATTTGTGGCAGGAACCTCGGACTGGTGGACGCGAAGGAGAAGAGGCAAGAGACGGAGAGCAGTCGGCTGAAGCAGACGTGTGGACCGAAGAGTGGTGGAGTCCACAGGAGGTGGCTGTAGAGCGGCCGTAACTCAACGGGAGAGTTACGGCGGACCGCGTGAGTGCCTTTAACCTCACTAATTCTACTCACTAGGAGTCCCCTGTATAGTCCTTGTATAAATTCCCCTTCTCTTTAGAATCACGTCCCCTGCACTATATTATAATTGTATAGCACTGCACTGTGTGCCCCGCCACCTTCTTCACGTCCCGATCGAACACCCTTTCTTCTTCCCGCCCCGTATTCCTTCCTCCCGGTCCCTTCCTTTCCTCACTGTCTCGTTTTTCCGTTCCTCCCCCACACACCCGGGTGACGGTGAGTGTAGCAGAGATCCTACGACAAGGATAGGACTAACGGTCCCTTTTGTTTCTCTTTTGCTCCCTGCCCTCCGTGGATCCTCCACGTCGCCGGAGCCTCCGTTGGAACCGCCGAAGACCGCAACCAGCAACGCAGGCCCGGAGTGGATCCAGTACCCGGACGTCCTCCTTGTTTTCCTTGTGTTCTACCTTTGTGACTCTGCAATAAACCCCTACTATAGCACACTACATACGGCCTCCTCGCTTGCTTTTCCGGCCCGCTGCACACCCACCCTCACACCTGGCTTTTAAACTCCTTATGAATCACATCTTCTAGGTTTGGCACTGTTGAGGTAGGTTCTGCTGCACAAGCTTTGCACCAAGACACCTCCAGGTAATCTTTGCGCTTTATAAACAAATTAACATAACATTTTCACCTAGAGCACCGAAGATTCTAGGACTACCCTTGCCGATAAACCTCGTACAGTGCCTAGACCCCCCACAGATGAAACTGCTCATATAGTATGACAGCAGGCTGTCAGTTGGAAGCCCACCAGATCGTGAACTGAAGTAACCAGTTGCTGCGGGGAAACCATATCCTGACTACTGTGTCAGACCATACTCAAACTTACCATTTGGAGTCAAAACCAGAACTTTCACCTCTCCTACAATCGTACATCAAAGTAGGAGGACATGCGCGCGCCGCGACACGCTATCACAGACAGTGAGTCTCACCACGTTTAACTGCCAAATCCGGAATACCTCCCCCTTAGGACACTCCCCCTGCAAAGCACAGCTCTGCCTCCTCCAACCCGCACGAGATCCGTCAAACGTCACAGGACACCTGGGTATTTAGAAACATCACATGAGGCACGTGGTTTCTCCACAGCCAATGAGCATTTCCGAATATCTGCAGACGCTAACAATTGCCGACAAGGGGCGGGGATGCTCCAATTTGAGGTCACTTTACATATTATACTTCCTCCCTCTTCGTCATGACTGCCAGAGTATGTTCAAAGGAGGGATTGGCTAGCTTGCAACCAGACCCGGAAGTAGTAAGAATATGGACTTTTGTGGGTAAAGACACCATCAACGAACAAAGAACATTGGAGTCAATTTACCTACGGTCCGTGTAAGTAGCGGACAGGTGATAATCTTAATTTGGACAGTCTAAAATAATTTGGTAGTAAACGGACTCTGAGAGCGAGTGGAAGAATACAGGCACTGGGGCTCCTCGAGAAAGAGAGATGGTGACTGGGTGGGGCAACAGACTCTTAAGGATCGAATTACCGAGATACATGACAGAAGGGATGGCAATAGATCAGTAAAAAACTTTAGGTGGTTTATGGAATAACACAGTGGATTAAGCGCGCTTTGATAAAAATCAACAGTTTGGCTTTTGTACAGCGAGAATGTTGGTGTGTGCTATCAATACCTTTTGAATAAAAAACGAATTTACATTGTTTCTTAATCTTTCAAACGTGCGTGTCTTCTGATAATGACATGCTGGTTGAACGGAAACGACCAGTCACAACGCATGTTCTCTCGAGAACATTTAGTAACAAAGTGGCATTTTTTAAAGTTCAATGTGAGGATACGACATTGCCCATGTCAAAAAGGAAGATCATCCTGGAGTCATTCTGGACTCATCTGATGATTACAGTGAGGCTATTCCTGCAATTATCTGGGGAAGTCATCCCAAGCCATCCTGAAGTATGCCTGTAGGACAAAATATGTAAATGTTATGACAAACCTAGACTCATCACAAAAACTACAGTAGGATGGTGTTCTGATGGCTTCTACTGGCAGGGAGTGATTACCTTTTACAACTCCACGAATACTAATTGACAACTTCCGGATGAAGGAGAATTATTCCAGGATGGGTTCTAGCTAATTTAAGGACGGCTGTCATTTATTCCAGGATGATCATATAACCACTCCAGGATGGGAGTGGATTATTCTGGAATGATCCCATGACAGCTTCAGGATGGCTATTGATTACATCAGAATGGCCCCATTGTATTTTCAGAATGAGTGTTGATTACTCTAGGATGACGTGGTGAAAGGGGGGCATAGTTGTGGATTTTTGATGAAGGACACAAGCCACCCCTGCTAAAAGGGCCAGGTTTTCAAGTTTCTGCAAATTCATCCGCGAACTTGCATCACCAGGCTGAGAAGTTGTGCTTTCAGCATGAGCTTTGTTACCAACTCTTATACAATCCAGTCCACTCTGCTTGGCTTTTTTGTCCTTGCATCTTTTCTCTGCAATTTCTTCCTCTTGTAGTTCGCGTAACACCCTCTTAAGTCTACCATTGCTTCCCCGATTGCCACAGTCCATTAACATCTGCTTTTTCTCCAGTGCCCTTTGAAGTAACACCTGTTTTAGACCCTCTGTTGTGTCAGAAAAGCTTGCAATTATCTCTTGAAAAATATCCCGATTCATTAGACACTGTTTCTTCACTAAAAAAAAGCAAGAGAAAAAAAGATATATTTACATATAAACTTCAAAACAGAAAAGAACACATTGACCACTTGCAATATATCTTCACGCTCTAGCCATAATATATAAATAAAGAGGTATTGATAATAAAGGACACATGTACAATCTATCCATAACCAAGTTTTCCTTAATAGACAGTACCTATTGTAAGCCTGAACTTGAACCTCCTGAAAAAAAGTTGCCTAAATAAAAATAGTTTATCCAAAAATGGCTGCCTTATAGTAGTGCCACAAGCTAAACGTTTCAGTCCTTTTCATAAGTGTTACATTTGTCTGTGGAGAGCAATCCAAGGTATATGTGGGGACATGCATATTCATTTTTACTGTCCATTATTGGATTAATTAATCAAAAATGTAGGTTTTTACTGAAACAGGTTGGTAATTTGTACCGTTATCCTGCAGTTACAAAATAATTATAAAGGTTTACTTATTGTGCTTACCAGATGATTGGAACAGAATCGTAGCTTTAAAATCTCTCTCTTCGGTGATTGGCCGACCAGCTTCATCTACATTTTCGACTAGCCATTTACAAAGAACTTCCCCGGGATTGTCCAAAAGCAGGAAGTCACCATCTTTTCGAACACACACAGAATGATCGCAAGTGAAAAACAGGACGTTGAATGAAGCCTTGATTATGTCCTGCTAGATATAAAAATCAGGAATTAGTTTGTGTGTGGTTTAAGTTTCAGAGGTAAAATACAAAGCATATCAAACTGATTAACAGATTTAATTGGAGAAAAGCACCCCAAAAAGTACACTGACCTGGTGCAATTTCTATTGAATATGCCTAGATTTTGGACTACAAAGAAGTGTTTGGGCATTCACTTAAGGCCATTGAAGAAATTACCTAATAATCAACGTTATTTTCGGAGAGCCAGAGTGTATGCTTAGGTCTTGCTGCTCAGGAAAAATAGTAATAGCAAAGTAGAGGCATTATGAGAGAAATAGAAGAACTATCAATAAGTGAACTTTCACACTGGGGTTTGTGACGGGAAATCAAGTTACCTATCCCCACAGATGCATAGAGAGTCAGATGCCTGCTACCCTCTGCCCACCGGCACCCCCAACATGAAAGGATAAGCGTTATAAATGCAATAGGTTTCACCTTTTATTAAGCTAAAGATATTAGCTTTGCTAGTAGTATTGTACGTTAATTGTGCAATATGTAATGGCTTTATAAATGAAACAAAAGGCATTACAATGGCAAATACATAAAGCAAAAGCATTGGCATAGCCAATAGGTCTCCCCTCTGGGACCTTATAAGTGTTTTGCCAGAGGTGTTTGGAAGTTTGGTAAGAGATGCAATGTAACATAAAGGGATCCCATACCTCAGTGACACATGCAGTACCCGCAGTTCAAACGAGAAGAGGGCATGGGGAAACCTCTTATAAGATCTCAATCAATGGGGAAGGCACGCGTTACTGCAACTTGTGCGTGCTTTCACCTTAATGGGGGGGGGGGGGGGGGGGGGGGGGGGGGAGAGAAAAAGAAGAGAGAGAGAGAAGAAAAAAAGGAGAGAAAGAGAGAGAGAGAGAGAGAGAGAGAGAGAGAGAGAGAGACAGAGAGACAGAGAGACAGAGAGACAGAGAGACAGAGAGACAGAGAGACAGAGAGACAGAGAATGAATATCTCAGGGCTCGATCCCTCAGCACTTTAGCAGTAGGTCAGGTTGTAACTGGATAATATATGGCTGGGATCGATAGTGGCAGATGTAACAAGACCTGCTTCATTTTTACGGAGGTCTTAGCGGTCAAGGTAAATTAGCGCAAACAGGGAATACGTAATTGGCCCTGTCTCAATAATATATACAAACAAGTTAAAAACATTGCATGCACATGGAACGAAACCAGAATGATAGGCTGTTTTGCGAAAGTAGATATTGCAAGATGTAGGAATGCGTCGGACTATGTTTCCTAAATAGGACGTAAACTGTGGTGTTGTCGTGTCATACCTGGAATCAGGAACACTGCTGGGTTCCGGATTGGAACACTGTGAAGGGTTGTAGAACCAGAGAATTTCCTCCAATTGCTAGCACCATTGGAAGACTTTAAGCCGGACGGAACTCTAGACTCTGGGGACACCTCCTTGGGCCACAACCACCTTGGAACCTTTACCACTTTAGACAAACTCCACACGTTACCATCTGAAAGCTCAACAACCTGTCTTCCAACACGCGTGACCATCAAAGGACCAGAATACCGTGACTCACCAGACTTGACATATCTACACTTCTTAACACGGACCCAATCATTGACACAGAACTGGGAAGAATCACTACATAGAGCACGATCAACCTCAACGGCCCTTCCTGTACCAAGCATCCTCATCCAAGGCTGACTCATGTTGGAGCCACTCCTCCTCCCTCTCATCTTCTCAAAAGGAGACAGATCACCCATACTCCTAGGTGTGTTTCTGTAACACCACAGGACTTCACTAATTGTCTGTTTACAATCTCTACCATTCATCAAGGCTAATTGAAGGCCCTCCTCAAACACCCTGATCCACCTCTCAACAATGCCATTACTTTTGGGATAATAAACCGACACACGTTTATGTTTAATACCATGACGCTCCAAAAACTCCTTCATCTCCTGGGATACAAATTGCACACCATTGTCAGTAGTAATAGACTCTGGAAAACTCTCCCTTTCAAACACTTCATTTAAAAACTTGATCACCACACTAGATGTTATGTTAGAAACCATTTTTACCTCAGGCCACTGAGACAACTGATCTATCAAGATCATAGCATACATCACACTCTTGTTAAATGACAAAGGACCACCAATTTCCAATGATACACTTTCCCAAACCTGTGAAGGTCTAGAAATGGGAAATCGTTCATACGCAATATGCTTTTGAGACTTATCACTCAAACAACAATCCATACAGTCTCTGACATGCCGTTCTATGCACTTATCCATCCCTGGCCACCAGAATTCACTTCTAATCCTCCTTTTCATAGATGTCATTCCAGGATGCCCCTCATGAGCCATTTCTAAAATCTTAGGTTGTAATTCCTGAGGCACCACTAATTGCAGACCCCTAAACAATACTCCTTCAACCACAGACAACTCGAGCAACGTGAAAGAAAGGAAGAATATCAGACAACAAAACTTTGCGTGGCCACTGGGTTTTTACAAAATTACAAATATCACTAAAAACAGAGTCACCACAACACGCCAATTTCCATGCATCCTCATCAACACAACCTTTGGAAATTACACAAATTGACATAACATTATCATCATCCTTGTCTTCTTCAACAATATTGTCATCAGGCACAGGCAATCTAGATAAACAGTCAGCTAACACATTCCTAACACCAGGGATATACTCCACTTTAAAATGAAAATCTTGAAGCTTGTATTGCCATCTAGCAATCCTTGAAGTCGCTTTTCCACAACCTTTCGTAGTAAATAAATCCACTAAAGGACGATGGTCAGACCAGAGTTTATAAACAGTACCGTACACATACTTGCGGAAATACTCTATACCCCACCAGCAAGCAAGAGCTTCCTTTTCTAAAGTAGAATATTTGCACTCAGCATCCCTTAAAGGTCTTGATGCGAATCCAATTGTTACCATTTGACCCTTTAGACGCTGCATTAAAACTGCACCAATACCCACATAACTTGCATCAGTGATGATAAATGAACAATGTGCAGTATTAAACGTTGCTAAAGCAGGTGCAGATGCAATGTTTTGCTTCAACAACATGAACTCTTTTTTGCAATTTTCATCCCAAAGAAATTGAATATTTTTTTTCATCAAGTTCCTCATGTTTGCAGTCTTATCAGAGAACAGGGGAATAAATTTGGAGTAATATTCGGCAAGCCCCAAGAAAGACCTGAGCTGATCTTTATTCACAGGGTCTGGAGCAAATTCAACGGCCTTGACTAAATTCATTTTCGGGGAAATGCCCTCCTTACTAATAGTATGTCCCAAATAGTCAACAGAAGACACACCAAATTTACATTTTCTTTTGTGAGTGTGAGACCACTATCTTGCAACACACATAATACCTTATACAAAATTTCAGAATGATCAGATGGATTAGATGCAAAGATCAAAATGTCGTCCTGGAAGTACAAGACATTATCGAAATCCTTAAAAAGGCTGTGCATCACTCTTTGAAAGATAGAAGATGCTGATATTAGACCAAAAGGCATCCTTTTGTACCTGAAAGCACCTTCAGAAGTGATGAAAGAC
Organism: Lissotriton vulgaris; assembly: GCF_964263255.1. Taxonomy (NCBI): domain Eukaryota; kingdom Metazoa; phylum Chordata; class Amphibia; order Caudata; family Salamandridae; genus Lissotriton; species Lissotriton vulgaris. Next base: position 770,863,897 of record NC_141691.1, on the reverse strand, counting down.
GTCAAATGCTTACTGTCCTTGTGTAACGCTATCTGGTGATAAGCATTAGACAGGTCTAATGTAGAAAAAATGGATGCCCCCTTCAATTTTGTGAACATTTCATTAATATTAGGCAACGGATGTCTATCCACCCATACGTTCCCGTTTAAATCTCTTAAATCCACACAAAGTCTCACTTTGCCGTTGGGCTTGTGAGCGACAATGACTGGGGACAACCAAACAGAAGATTCTATCTCCTCAATGACATCTAAATCACATAATCTTTTGAGTTCAGACTTTACAGCATCTCTTAAATGTAAAGGGACATTCCTAACTTTATGGACTTTTGGTACAGCATCTTCCCTAAGAATGATTTTATGTTCAAAGTTTTTTAAGAGACCTAATGCAGATGTAGAAAAAACAGAAGGAAACTTCTTTTCACACTCAGAACCGAGATCAGACTCTACACTCATGACCAGGTCTGAATAACCAAGCACTTGTTAAGGATGATTGGGATCCAATTTTATCATTAAGTCCCTCTGTTGAGGCCATCCCAATAAACAAGAGCCATCTTTTGCCACATAAACCTTGGAATTAATGGTTTTACCCTTGAAACTTAGGGATGTTGTAAAAAAACCAAGAATTTCAATGGGTTTCTTCCCATACCCAAGTAACTTTATGTCTGGAGGAGATAATTTTAAACCCGGAAACTCTTTTACCCATTCCTCGCCAATGAGAGTACGTTTTGCCCCAGAGTCTGCCATAACACTGATATCCTTCCCTCCAACATTTACAGTGCAATATGGGGACTCTTTATCACACGCATTAACTTCATACACTGCAAAAAGAAATTCCTCTTCTAAGTAATCGTCATCAATTTCATTAACATGCTCATCAGAACTTTTTTTTTAACAAAACCCTTACTTTTAAACTTGTTCTTATTTTTACACATTTTACTAAAATGACCTTTCAATTTGCAATATCTGCACACTTGTCCAATTGCCGGACATTTTCTGTCATTCGCTAGGTGATCCGGACTACCACATTTGAAACATGCATATTCTTTCCCCTCTTGGAATGGTTGGTTTCTGTTTCTAAATGAAGTTCTTTCTCAAAGTTAGATTTCTTTACAATATTGACTTCAGCAATATTTCTTTCTGCAAGTTCTTTCACACCCAGTTTCATGTTCTCAAAACGATGTGCGATATCTAACGCTTTGTCTAAAGTCAGATCCTCAGTGTCTAAAAGTTTTCCTTGAAGCTTGACATCAGCAATTTTGTGGACCATTTGATCACGCAACATTTGATCATGAAAGGTTGAATAATTGCACTTAGATGCCAAAACTCTCAATTCATTCATAAATGAGTCAACAGATTCACTTGGTAATTGACCTCTACTCAAGAATTTATTACGGGCAACTACAACGTTGACTTTCTTAATATATTGTTTATCCAACTGTTTGATCGCTTCCTCGAAAACATCTATCACTTCTTCAGAAGATGTTACACTACCTGCAGACAAAGGTAAATGACTTAAGACAGGTCTTCCTTCAGCACCTAAACAGTGTTTTAAAATAGCTAGTTTCCGTTTATCGGTGTAGTCATCTCCACCAATAGCTTCAATGTAAGCATGAAAACCTTCTTTCCATCTTTTCCATTCAAGAATAGGTTCACCTGGATTTGGTAGAAAATGAGGTGGAACTGAAAAACTTTCCATTTTGATAAAGCAAAAACCTAAAATAAATTAGTAGGTGAATTGTAGTGTTCCTTATTGAATTGGGTCGTTTTCCTTTTTTTTTTTTTTTTATTATAAAGGCAATACCAAACTTTCTCGCAGTGTTAATACCAAATGCAAAACTTTTAAACGATCGATGAAAGGCTAAACACGTGATATTATCACGTTCTCATTGCATTTCATTAAATTATATCCCAAAAGATGGCCGCCATGCGTCAAAATGCGTGATAAAACGTCGTGACGTCACGCGCATGCGCACAGGCTTGAACTACAAGACTTGCGTAGTTTCAAAGCACCAACATTCGACTCCAGAAAATGCCCAAAATAGAAAATATAAGTCACAGATGGGCACAAAACCGTGGCGATTTCACCTGTTTGATTCCGTTATGGTCTGTGACACAGCGCGGACAGCTCCGACAGCTTTCATGGACAGTTCGTGATCCTCCGCATCCAACGAAAAACTACGATGCAGGTAGGGACTCCAGGCTTATTCAAAAGTTCTTGCCCAATCGTCGCCAGTGAAATGAAGGTAATTTCTTCTGTTGACTATTTGGGACATACTATTAGTAAGGAGGGCATTTCCCCGAAAATGAATTTAGTCAAGGCCATTGAATTTGCTCCAGACCCTGTGAATAAAGATCAGCTCAGGTCTTTCTTGGGGCTTGCCGAATATTACTCCAAATTTATTCCCCTGTTCTCTGATAAGACTGCAAACATGAGGAACTTGATGAAAAAAAATATTCAATTTCTTTGGGATGAAAATTGCAAAAAAGAGTTCATGTTGTTGAAGCAAAACATTGCATCTGCACCGGCTTTAGCAACGTTTAATACTGCACATTGTTCATTTATCATCACTGATGCAAGTAATGTGGGTATTGGTGCTGTTTTAATGCAGCGTCAAAAGGGTCAAATGGTAACAATTGGATTCGCATCAAGACCTTTAAGGGATGCTGAGTGCAAATATTCTACTTTAGAAAAGGAAGCTCTTGCTTGCTGGTGGGGTATAGAGTATTTCCGCAAGTATGTGTACGGTACTGTTTTTAAACTCTGGTCTGACCATCGTCCTTTAGTGGATTTATTTACTACGAAAGGTTGTGGAAAAGCGACTTCAAGGATTGCTAGATGGCAATACAAGCTTCAAGATTTTCATTTTAAAGTGGAGTATATCCCTGGTGTTAGGAATGTGTTAGCTGACTGTTTATCTAGATTGCCTGTGCCTGATGACAATATTGTTGAAGAAGACAAGGATGATGATAATGTTGTGTCAATTTGTGAAATTTCCAAAGGTTGTGTTGATGAGGATGCATGGAAATTGGCGTGTTGTGGTGACTCTGTTTTTAGTGATATTTGTAATTTTGTAAAAACCCAGTGGCCACGCAAAGTTTTGTTGTCTGATGATATTCTTCCTTTCTTTCACGTTGCTCAAGAGTTGTCTGTGGTTGAAGGAGTATTGTTTAGGGGTCTGCAATTAGTGGTGCCTCGTGAATTACAACCTAAGATTTTAGAAATGGCTCATGAGGGGCATCCTGGAATGACATCTATGAAAAGGAGGATTAGAAGTGAATTCTGGTGGCCAGGGATGGATAAGTGCATAGAACGGCATGTCAGAGACTGTATGGATTGCTGTTTGAGTGATAAGTCTAAAAAGCATATTGCGTATGAACGATTTCCCATTTCTAGACCTTCACGGGTTTGGGAAAGTGTATCATTGGATATTGCTGGTCCTTTGTCATTTAACAAGAGTGTGATGTATGCTATAATCTTGATAGATCAGTTGTCTCAGTGACCTGAGGTAAAAATGGTTTCTAACATAACATCTAGTGTGGTGATCAAGTTTTTAAATGAAGTGTTTGAAAGGGAGAGTTTTCCAGAGTCTATTACTACTGACAATGGTGTGCAATTTGTATCCCAGGAGATGAAGGAGTTTTTGGAGCGTCATGGTATTAAACATAAACGTGTGTCGGTTTATTATCCCAAAAGTAATGGCATTGTTGAGAGGTGGATCAGGGTGTTTAAGGAGGGCCTTCAATTAGCCTTGCTGAATGGTAGAGATTGTAAACAGACAATTAGTGAAGTCCTGTGGTGTTACAGAAACACACCTAGGAGTATGGGTGATCTGTCTCCTTTTGAGAAGATGAGAGGGAGGAGGAGTGGCTCCAACACGAGTCAGCCTTGGATGAGAATGCTTGGTACAGGAAGGGCCGTTGAGGTTGATCGTGCTCTATGTAGTGATTCTTCCCAGTTCTGTGTCAATGATTGGGTCCGTGTTAAGAAGTGTAGATATGTCAAGTCTGGTGAGTCACGGTATTCTGGTCCTTTGATGGTCACGCGTGTTGGAAGACAGGTTGTTGAGCTTTCAGATGGTAACGTGTGGCGTTTGTCTAAAGTGGTAAAGGTTCCTAGGTGGTTGTGGCCCAAGGAGGTGTCCCCAGAGTCCCGTCCGGCTTAAAGTCTTCCAATGGTGCTAGCAATTGGAGGAAAATCTCTGGTTCTACAACCCTTCACAGTGTTCCTGAAAGCAAGTCTTCCTGTTCTTCTGATGACTCTGTGCCTGTCCAACGAGCACAGAGGAAATGTCATGTTCCTGTGTGGTCTAAAGACTATCAACTTTATAGGTGATCTGATTTGTGTATTATGCAATTTGTTCTCCAGTTATTCATACTCATGTCTTTTCAGAATTCATATTGTATATTGTTTATTTGTTATTGTTCTTTATCAATTGCTTAAGTCGCTCTATTTCCCTTTACGAAGGGGAATGTGTGGTGTTGTCGTGTCATGCCTGGAATCAGGAACACTGCTGGGTTCCGGATTCCATGGATGACAGTTACGACCCAGGCTTCACGTATAGACTGTTTTTCTATACCATCCAATAAATCATCTTTACTCTGCATTGCTGTCCTCGGAATTACCTTCATTTCATAAACCTCAATTGCCACAGGCAACCAGGCCTTTCAATTACACAAATAGCAAACAAAATAAGGAACCAGCATTACAACGGCTAAGTTATTTGAAGCATTTATCCTTATGCTTTGAAACGCAACCATGAAAACTGCCAATGTTTTAGAAGATGTGCTGCTCTGCACAGTACACAGCTTGGGGAACGTGACCAGGATTCAGCAATAGAGCACACATTCATTTAGTAATAAAAGCTCACTACAAGTTGCAAGGACACAAGTAATGCTCAACAATATACAATATTCACATAAATAAATGTGTTTAGCCTTCTTTGATTGACAACTGTTCAGTAGATCGAAAACGGTTCCATTTGGTCGAGAATCTTGAATACACGCAGGTGCGCTTGGAACCAACATGGGACCTACAATACACGGGCAGTAATTTATTTTTCCTTACGGCGAAGAACTTGCTGTAAAACACATTTTTTAGGCTTTTTGCAATTTTCCACAACTTACAAAAGCACGAACTACGTCACACATACACAAAAATACACATGCTCAAACACAAAAGGTGCATATTAAACAAGCAGGCTGGCTGATACAGACAAACATCAAACACACATAATACACACACATTGCAACGCAGGCATTAATTATAACACGTACGAAGCACACACATGCAGGGAGCTGCGTCTGAATTTGCCCCCTTAATGAAAACTCGTGCTTTCCGAAAAACGAGGAAGCTGGTCTGGGACGGAAAATGAACAGCTGGGACCGAGAGCGGAGGATCGATGCTGCTCTTTTTTAACAGCTGCAGCACTTACCTGAGTATACACTGGAATCGATGAAGGAAGTGGAGTTGGAAAAATAAGTAGACCGATGCCAATCCACCTGTCCCTTTAAAGGCCATTGCACTCACGCTAGTCTTCGTTCTTGCCGCAGAACAATGACTTCACTTCCGGCGCTCCCGATGTGCGTAGGCCTTTGCTAGAGGTTCCACCGGCTTCCGGTATATGAAAAGGTGCGAGAGCTGCTCTCCATTGAGGACCTGTGACCTGTGGTTCGAGTCCCAGCCAGCCGGGAGACTGATGGTTTACAGTAGGTGATTTTGGCATTGTGCCGAGGCAGCTGTGCTTTTTTAAAATGTATTTTAGTATTGTGATGGAGTGAATTCGGCAGTCACCATGACGACAAAGCTTGTTTACCTTTGCAAGACTATTCCTCGGGCCATGAGCAGGTCTGTCCGCAGTTGTTTAAAGAGTCTAACAATCAGATTCCACTAAACTATGTGTTTATGGAAATACTCTAAGAAGGAAGTGCAGCCTGGGGGTACAGAAAGTATGATATCACAGCAGCGCCTCCCGGCATTCCGCATTCATAAAAAGTTTGGGGGTTTGTAGGGCTTTTGGATTTTAGGGCGTACATGGTCATTTTAGGGTTGAGGGTGGGTTTGTGTTTTGGGGGGCCAGGTGTAATTTAAGGTTTCATTTTAGGGTGTGTTTGGGTTTTAGGGTAAAAGGGTTAATATTAGGGTTCAGGGTGTGTTTGTGTTTGGTGTGCAAGGGTTAATTTGGGGGTTCAGGGTGTGTTTGGGTTTTGGGGTGCAAGGGTTAATTTGGGGGTTCAGGTTGTTTGGGTTTTGGGGTGCCAGGGTTAGTGTTGGGGTTTAGGGTGTGTTTGGGTTTTACGGTACAAGGGTTAATATTAGGGTTTAGGGTGTGTTTGGGTTTGGTGTGCAAGGGTTAATTTGGGGGCTCAGGGTGTGTTTGAGTTTTGGGGTGCCAGGGTTAATTTTAGGGTTTAGGGTGTGTTTGGGTTTTGGGGTGCAATGGTTAATATTGGGGTTCAGGGTGTGTTTGGGTTTTGGGGTGCCAGGGTTAATTTGGGGGTTCAGGGTGTGTTTGGGTTTTGGGGTGCCAGGGCTAAATTTAGGGTTTAGGGTGTGTTTGGGTTTGGGGTGCAAGGGTTAATTTGGGGGTTCAGGGTGTGTTTGGGTTTTGGGGTGTCAGGGTTAATTTTAGGGTTTAGGGTATGTTTGAGTTTTGGGGTGCCAGGGTTAATTTTAGGGTTTAGGGTGTGTTTGGGTTTTGGGGTGCAAGTGTTAATTTGGGAGTTCATGGTGTGTTTGGGTTTTGGGGCTCCCAGCTGCAGGAGGTCAGACGTTTATCTGCAATTCATTGTGCAATCATCCAACAGTTTGCATTTTTCTGGAAAGCTGAAACCAAAGTGGTGGACGTGCTCTTTAACCTCTTCCATGCTCGTGACGGAAACATTCCGTCACGAGCCACGGATGGGCTGTGCTGGTGACGGAACGGTTCCGTCACGGCCCTGCCGCCGCGCCTGTGCGGCGCGAATTCCGTTCCGTCACAAGCACAGCTCACCCGCGAGCCGTGACGGAGCGGTTCCGTCACAAGCACGGAACCGGCTCGCGGCCGCCCCACCCCCTTAGCGCTGCGGCGGAATAGCCGCCGCAGCGACGGGGTTAAATAGACAAACAATTCCTGTTAAAATCACCAGACGCAAAAACATCTTATTGAAAACACAATAGTACCTTTGAAGTATTCAGATGCTTATTTTCAAATCACCCCAAAGTCATCAGGAACAATGTCATCTTGCAAAGTTATCGGAGAGTCATTTACAAGTCATCCTCAGATCATCAGGAATAATGACACCTTCTGAAGTCAGCAGATACTAATTTTCAAGTCCTCCTTAACACCTTGGCTGCTAAGGCAATTCCCCTCCTGTGCTGGAAATTGCTCTAGTCCATGCATCATGACGAGCTCAGCTCGTCATAAGCACAGCTCCAGTGTGCCTCATGACGAGCTGAGCTCGTCATGAGCAGCAAAGGGGTTAAATCATCACGAATAATGACGCCTACTAGAGTCATCAGGTACTCCTTTTCAAGTCATCCTTTAATCATCACGAATAATGACACCTTCTAAAGTCATCAGATACTCATTTTCAAGTCATCCTCAAATCATCAGGCTGAGCTTCTGCAGCTTGCTGATGACTTCAAGAGCTTCATGATGTCTGATGACGTGTAAATGACTTCTAAGGTAGTTGGATGATCATGCAATGACTCTGGGATGGCTTCTAAAGTAATCCTGTTTGACCTGGGTGGACAGGGATTTGCCGTCGGTGGACATTGTGAGGATCTAACATTTGTTGGCATTTTGAGGAGTAGGAGCTGATGGGCAGTCAGAAGCTGTGATGTTGCTATATTCTCTTTTAGAATCTGCCAGGAACCTTCATGTGGTATGTAGGATGTAAGGTGGTGCTGGGTGCTTTGGGAGGCCGTTGGGGTTTGAAGCCTGGATGTTTTGGGCCGTGCTTGCTTGCTCGTGTAAGCAGAGTTGAAAATAAAGGATCATACTTTATTGCTGGACGATATTGTAGTGTAGTTCCTATATTCACAATAGGCTCTGCGCATTGAAATAATATATCCTATAGATTTCACTTAGGACCAAGGTCAACTAGATCTCTATCGAATATACTAAACTTAATTGTGTGTGTGCGGGCTAACTCAGAGGTCACTAGAAACTTTCTCGAATACACAAGAAGGGATTAGTTTCTGACAACCGCATAAACAAGACAATTTTGTTTCCCAAGAATAAGAATATATATATATATATATATATATATCTCTCAGAGTCGCGGAAACAGTAGATAAGTATTTCACTCTGTTAATCGTGTATGCTTCGTTTCAACAGAGTTGCAGAGAAATAGACAGGCGTTTTCAATAAAAGGGTTTATTGAACAGTCTTCTTTCTCATGCAAGAGAAGTGAACTGCTCCAATCTTTATGCAGACTGCTAAGTATAATGCGTACAGCGAGAATAGTATTATAAAATAATACTGTAAGAGCATTGTATGGTTTCTAAGCCATATAAAAATACATACATAAATAACATTGACAAAAATACTCAACTGGTGCTTCTAAAATACACCTACCCCAATGTACCTAACCTAAGTCTAGCATGAGGGAAGAAGTAAGTATAGTGTAGCATAGGCTTAGTTGTTTTTGCCAATAATCTACCAAAGGTTTCTCTAGGTTCTAATCAGCTCCATACCTTGGTCAGAATGAAGGAGGTCTGGTATCTCTGTCTCAGGACTCGATTTCCCAACACCCCGCAAGGGGAGCCGGAAACACTGGAGCTGGATTCTCGGCAGGAGAAAGGCAGCCTCTTGATCAGTGCGTAGAGTCGGCTTCCTTCGGCATTTGCTGTAGCGAGCTGCGTCGGGCAAGTAGGTAGTCGAACTGCTCCGAACCACTGTGTCTTGCTAGAGCAAGTGAAGGTATTTTTATACCTTGAAGGTGTTTTGGAATGCCATCGTTTGACATAAAGTCAGGCATATGAACCTCAGGAAAGAACCCCTAGGGAATAGTTGTTCTTTGTAAAGTAACTGAGTTCTTGGGCAAATCAATATTCAAGCAAGGGAAAGTCCCTAACTGCTTAAGCTGGGTTTTCAAGAAGTCGTTGTGACGTTTTGTATGGGTAGAAGTAGCCATCCTGTATTTGGGTAGCATGGGCTATGCCTAAATAAGGCACACTGAGTCTAACAAGCTATAGACCATTTGTGTTGTTGCGTGGTAGAGAGCCTTTCACTAAGGATAGCAATGGATGGATGAGCAGTTCTAGACAGGTGGAATGGTCTCTAGATGAAGTCAAAAAGAATATCATAAAAGCTCAATGTGTGTATAAAAAGAATTATGACTTGAGTAATGTGTCTAGAGAAGAAACATTAGAGGTGGGAGAGTGGGTGAAAGTTCAGAAGATGGGTAAAGTCTTGAAAGGTAAAAGTATATTTTCTGAGCCATTAATGGTTATGGAGTGTTTAAAGAACTCAGCAAGATTAAGCGATGATAATGTGTGACACATAAGTCGAATTGATAAATGTAAAAATATTGAGAAAAGAAAAGGAGAAGATGGGGGACATGTTGGATTTGAGTGATTGGTTGTGGAAGGATGAGGTGGATGAGGAGCCAGTGCAGATGCAATCCGATATGGGGATTGAGGATGGAGAAGTGGTGGAACAGGATTGGGAGGATGTGGCTTCAGGGAGGCTGGGTAGATTGGGAAGAGTCATACATACCCTGAACAGACTAAAATACTTTATATTAATTTAATTTTTTTGTTTACAAACTTTTATGTATCTATTGCGTGTTTATCTAGAGAAATCGCATTGCATATAGTTATTGGTTTGTTTATTCAAAGTGTTATGTATTATTGTGTTCATTGCCTGTGGGAGGGGGATGTGTGGTGTTGCTATATTCTCTTTTAGAATCTGCCAGGAACCATTATGAGGTATGTAGAATGTATGGTGGAGCTGGGTTCTTAGGGTGGCAGTTGAGGTTTAAAGTCTGGATGTTAGTGGCTTTGCTTGCTTGCTCGTGTAAGCAGAGTTGAAAATAAAGGATCATACTTTATTACTGGACGATATCATTCATTACAGAAGCTTATTTGTTAGCAAATGGAGATCTGCATACATGCCAACATTTTAGGATTGGAAAGTGGGAGCCTTTTTTGAAGAAATATCGGGAGAATATAATTCCCCCATTGACTTCTATTGAAGCTGAGGCAATTTCAGGCTTAAGACTGCCAAATTAAAGCCATTTTCGGCTTAAAAAAGTGGGAGTCTCCCATCTGAATCGGGTCTGTTGGCACGTATGGATGCATGATGTTTGCTACGTTGGTGTAATGTGTTTGGAATGTGTATAGGATTCTTTTCTGTATAGATAGAACCTCTGATGACGCGTGAAGTGTTCTGCAGGATTATATTTACAAGATCGTGTATGTGCCTGGAAGGGATAATGTGTTATCTGACTATTTTTCTCGCCTGCTTAATTATAGGAATGTTAGAATGATGTCTGGAACAGTTTCCAGGTGGCTTTAGTGCATGATTCTGGAACACCAGCAATTAAGGAGGAACAGTGTATTTCGGAGTATGGAGTGGATGGTGTTATACAAGAAGTGTCCAGAATCATTTATGGCACATGGCCAAAAAAGGAGCTCCTTCGTTCTGAGTTGAGGCCGTTGTGGGAAGTTAAGTCCGAGGTCTCTGTGGAAAATGATTTGACTTTGAGAGGTGATAGGATTATTCCGCCTGTTGGGTTACGTGGGAAGGTTTGTTAGAGAATGCTTTAACTTTTTTTTTTCTTACAAATTTCTTCACACTTTGAAACCACCCATGAGTGATTGTTTTCCAGTATTTCTTTTTTAATTATCTGTTAAGTTCAATAATAATTATACATATAGTACCATTTAGTGCTTACGGCGATTATCTCATACATCTCACAATATCTAGGGGTCGAAAAGCCACATTTACAAAGGATTACATCTCTGTCACCACCTCTATGCCATTCCAGTTGCACCGATGGGGGTATACATACATTTCCACGGTAGGCATTCCATTTGCTCAATTTCTTGTCCCACTTTTTAGGGCACCCACATTTTGTAAACACTTCCCTTCTCCCCTATCATACATTTGTCTAGTTCTTTCGCCCATACATGGATAGACGGTGGGTCCGCCGCCCCCCATTTTCGTGCTATTTCTCGCTTAACTAGTGTATCTCCTAATGTGGCCAGCTGCTGTTCAATTTCTGTGAGGTCTGTGGCCGTCCATATATTGAGTAGGCCTGGTTGCGGTGTGAGATCTAATTCCTTCCCTAGAACAGAACAAATAGTGGCTGGGTAACTTTTGCGCAACTATAACTAGATTAGTATTCTCCTTATATGAAGGCTCAAGGGAACAGGGGAAAGCGGCCACTTGCGTCCCCAAAGGAGTCCTCTGCAACCAGAGAATTCAGTAATAAAAGGTAAGTTGTCCCCGAGCACATATATGCCAGTTCTTAAGTTATTCCAAGAGAAAAGATAACCACAATCAAATGAATGTCCTTTCACAGTTCATCAGATTAAATTCCTTTAATTTCCATTTCTTTTCTCTTCAAAACATCAAATCTCTTCATAGTCTTCATCTAGTTCAAACAGAGGTAGCCAACACGTGTTTCGTCAGAGGGTACAATCACCCAAATGACTTCTTCAGGGCAAAAATCAGTCCGAACAACTAGTAGTAAAGATCAATTCCAGATGGCAATTGTTCCTCAATTATAAAGTGGAACTAAAAGATCAATCCAAACAACAAATAGTAAAGACCAATTCCAGAGGGCTATTTGTTCCTCAATTATAAAGTGGAACTCATTCCATTATGTATATCTGAGTTCTTCATATATGGTAATGTATAGTTCAGATCCAGGAGATTACTCCTCACGTTTTCACAGGGGTTCCGTTGCAATCACAGGGAGATTTGATGTTTTGAAGAGAAAAGAAATATATGTGCTCGGGGACAACTTACCTTTAATTCCTTCCCTAGTGCAGTTCGTCTAAATGTGAGTCGTGGCTCCCTCCCAAATATGCTGTATCACAAGGCATTCCCAGATCGTATGATAAAAGGTAGCTGCTTGTTTGCAGCCCCTAAGGCAGAGCACATCCGCCCGTGCGCCTATTTTTGCCAGAATGACCCACGTTAAATATGACCGATGTAGGATCCTAAGTTGTATCAGTCGGAAGCGAAGGGTGATAGCCGCTTCTCTAGGGGACATTAAAGCAGTTTGCCAGTCTTCATCGTCAATAGGTCACAGGTCACCCTGCCACTGCTCTCTGAGTTTGTGGCATGTATCTGGTAGGTTGTACATCATTTTTTTTATAGGTTATTGATCTGGCTTTCGGGTGTAGTGGCCCATCCAGCAATCGATCTAACAATGACGATTTTGGTATATCTTTGAGATCTGGAAAATCTGCGATGAGGATGTGTCTAATTTGTAGGTATCGAAACAGTTCTCCCTGGTCCATTTGATATTGGCCCCAGAGCTCGTCAAAACGAAGAATAGATCCCTTTTTAATCAGGTCTCCAACTGCTGAAATCCTGTTCATATCCCATTTGTCGAAACCGGGTTGATGACAGAGAGAACCCAGCCCCTGGGCATGCCACAGTGGCGTCGCTTTTGTGAAGATATTGGCCCAGCCCAGGCGTGAATTCATCTCGTGCCAGATCCCTATGGTGTGAGAAGTCAGCTCAAAATATCTATTTTTCCTGACTTTGGAATACAGTGTGCTCCTAAATAACCAGTACGCCCAGTTTGGTATCTGTCCAATATAAATGCAGGATTATTAGGAGGGCAGTATATCCAGTTGTTTACCACTACCAATTGCGAGGCCCAAAAGTAGAGTTTAAGGTCTGGGAGGACTATGCCCCCATCATACCACCCTTTTGCTAACTTTTTCATTGCAACATGAGGGGCCTTGCCATCCCACAAGAATGTACGGACTTCACTTTCCACCGCTCAGAAATATGTATCTGGGACACGGTGTAAGCAGTTCTGGATAATGTAAAAAAAGCCTGGGAGAGCCAGCATCTTAAAGAGAGAAGCACGGCCCACTCCGAAATACCTCTCGGCAAAGCCTGGGGGTGTCAAAAGTTACCTTTGAGGCAGTATGTGTCAGGAAATAGTGAATACGGGATGATCTTTTATGTGTATTGGAGAAATGGTGTATTGGGTTTCAGTCGGTTGTAGTGTACGCCACATATCTGTTAGGCCCATAGCTGTGGTGAATTCTTCCATTAGCACATTTGGTCTCTCCCCCGACCATCGTGGGTGTCTGTCATCCATGGTCATATTGTAAACCCCTCTAAGAATTAGGGTGCCCACAGGAAGGTCAGTTAATATTTTGCCTAGGTCTGCCAGTGCTTCCTTGCCCAGTGCTGGCGGCAGATATGAGATCACATTAAGCGTTCTTCCCTCCTATTGGGCCTCCACAACTGCAGTACGTCTCCTAGGATCTGCCCAAGTACGGTGCACAATAAGAGCTAGGTTCTTTTTTTACCAGAATACCCGTTCCCCGAGATCCCGTGGTGTAGTCAGCATGCACTAGGAGTTTGTATCCAACCAGGTGCGTCTCCTGCGGTAATACCACGTCAGGAGCCTGCCTTTTTAAATATTGCTGAACAATTCCAAGTTTGATTTTATCCCCCATCCCGTTCACATTCCAGGTAAGGACAGAGAGTGACAAGTCTATTTGATCCCCCATCATCTAGCGCGAAGAGAGTCAGATTATGGTAGGTCAATAGTGGTGTGCATTCCGTGATTCTAACTAGCATAACTGGTGAAACTCGACCCTGCTCGTCTCCCCTATGACTGAAGTCAGCAAAGAAACTGGTACAAGACAATCTACAATTGCTACTCTGTAAATCAAACAATCCTTGAAAAGGCGAACACCCATCCCCCTTCCCCCACCATCCCCCCTCCCTGCCCCCAGCCCGTGGATTAAACTACCCACTCCCCAACTAGGCAGAGTGCCTCTCTCCCTCCCAAAAATGCTGAAAGGTACGGGCTGGTTATGGCCCCATTCCCGCTGATATCACTCTATATCATGCCTTTACTGATCTATCTTCGGCCCTACAAGTGAAATGGCTAGGGATTACATCCCTTAGCTAGGAGTGTTCGGGACTGACAGTCTGAAAATCAAGTCCACAGGCAACCCACAGTCTTAAGAACAGTCTCACCACTGCTGCAGTACTTGCGATTGTGTAGAACTTCATGCAATCCCGACCTCAGTAGCGGAATCATCTGCAGACGGTGTCCCGATGTTCTCTCTGTGCGGCCTGGGTCCTCCATTGCGGTCTTGACTCTGGCCTCACACTATGCGCCACCCCTCCAACCAGTCCCACGCCTCTTCTGGTGAGGTGAAGAACCACGTCTTACTGTCAGACTCCACTCTGAGTTTCGCTGGAAAAAGCATGGCATATTTTACTTAAGTCACAGCTTGAAAGCTTTGACTTTGGGCCTGGACCTTGGCAGTGAAGTCCGGGAAGAACGTGACTTCATTGTTATCGATCTTAAGTGGAGGGTTGGACCATGACGTTTGTAATATGGTGTCTCTATCTCTATAGTTGAAGACCCAGGCAATGAAGGACCTCAGGGGGCCCCGGGCTTCAGCCTGCCCCAGTACTCGATGCACTCTTTCAATCGAGAAGTAACTTGACAGTCTCTTGGGCAGTAGGTGGTTCATTATTAAATCTTCCACATAGAGGTCGGCTGCTGTCCTCTCAGCCCGCTCTAGAACACCCAATATAGGTATATTATTTCACCGGGCCCGTCTTTCATATTCATCAAGTTGTTGCACCATTCGCTCCTGTCGATTCTGAAGCTCGGCAACCTGCGTTTGAAGCTGAGGCGTATCAGCTTGTAACGCTCTCGCAACAATTTTGAGGTCTTTCACCCTTTTATCCATTTTGCGAAAGTCCGCCCATATGAGGGACACTTCTTTGTTGACTGAATCGAGGGAAGTGTACACTCCGCTTATAGCTTCCATGGCGTCGTGAAGTGTTGGCTCCCACATCGGTTTAGGAGTACTCTGCGACTCTGTTGCCTCCATTTGTTGCGCTTCACGGTCTTCCCCCAACTTGTTCCAGGCGAATTTGGCTAGTTTGTTGTGCGCTGTAGCCTTCGGACCCCTGCCTGTTGTCATGTTTGAGCCGCAGGTCGTGTGAAAGGGCACTTATGCCAAGATTGGCCTTGGTAGTCCCCGCCGCCCACCCAGCGAGTATGCCTGTCTCACTGTTGGCCTGTCTGGTTTCCCTAGGGCCTCTCTTCATTAGCTTACAGTGTCCCAAGTGACCTCGCTGGCGGAGAGCACCAACAGCGTCCAAGCACTCCTCGCCGACCATGGCACGGCAAACTGCGTACCTGTCCGTGAGCCTCAGTACTCCTGCTGGAGTCACCTGTAGCCAGATCCTCTCTCCCTTGGGACGTCTGGCTGGGTGGAATTATGAAGTTTCCCATCACAACGCTGGCTCTATCATAAAGGGGGCCCTGATAGTCTTTAGGAGCTCGTTACTCTCCTCAGGGATCCACTGGAGCTCCGGGTAAAGGGCGAGGTCAACTCGCGTTATCCTTTTATGCATTTCATCTCTGATAATCGCGGCCTCGGGCGCCAGCGTTTGGGTCTCAGGCAGTCCGCCCTCCTCACCCGTGTTGTTTGTCTCTGGGTCTCTCCCAGCTTTGGGGACACTACTCCCGGCCTCAGTCTGGGCACCAGTGTATCGGCGAGCAGTCCTGTCCGTCTGCGTCAGGTCTGCCTCAGGTCCCGCCGAGATCTACAGCTTCCCAGTCCGATTTCGTCAGGTGATGAGTCGGCGCAAGGGGGGTGGGGGCATAAACCACTGGTGTCTTTTGTATGCACCCGGGCCCCAGTGAGGCGATCGGTGTAGGCTTGCTGGCGTCGGAATCTGGGTCTACAATTGTGGGGGTGGGGGGGGGGGCACTGTGGTGGGGTGGTCCAGTCGCCGTTTACAGATGGTCTATCCAGCCCCCCCAGCCGACTCACGTCCCACATTACCTCCGACTCTCAGGCTCCGGGTGATTCGCAGTCTGGGCCTAGCAGGCCGCCGAAGCCAGGACCTCAAGCAGGGGCCCCCGGTGCTCCTAATCAGCCGCTCTAGCTCCACGGGCTCCACTTGTCGCCTCAATCGGATCAGCCATCAGTGTACTCCAAATCAGAAGTACTTCGCCTGTCGATCCTAAAGTGTGCGGCAGCTACACCGACAGTATAGTTGTGGTCGGAGGTCTCCGCGCCGCCATGTTGGTTTCTGCACTACGGGCTGCAGGAGTTTCTCTCTTTACTCGCCGCAGAGGAATCACATCACCTCATCACCGACAGCGGTGGAGTGCAGAGCTGGTGGTCACCCGTAAAGCAGGTTTGTAGTCTTTAATGGCACAGGATTATGTAGGATAGACGGCGAGGATGCGGGAGCCTTTCTAACTAGCCGCCATTCTCTTCGGCTGCTTGCCACGCTCCCCATGAGCGATTGCTGTATTCCTGAACAACCTTGGGAATTTGTAGCCATTGATTTTCTTGGACCAGTTGGTGAATCATAGAGGTATGTCATTGTACTTCTGGATCTCTTTACCAGACGGTGGTGGACATTGTGGACAAAGTTGATACTGAAACGGTTATAATTTTCCTGGACAGGGTTTTTGTTTCAGAAAGCAACACAGCTATCATTTTAAGTGACAATGGTGTACAATTTTTGTCTAAGGCATCTACGGAGTCCTCTGAGAGGGTTGGAGTTAAAGACAAAATCTCCTCACTATACAACCTGTGTGGTAAAATTATGGTTGAGACATTCAACAAAGGTTCAATTCAATAAAGGTGTGATTTAATCAGCTGTTGACTGTCACAGTGATTGAGAGGTTTAGAGAAAGAAATCAGTGTGGGCGTATAGAGTGATGTAAAATTATGTCCCTGGTTTTTTGCTCATGAGAGGAGGGAATCCTAGGACTAAATACAGCCCTGGATGTTTTTTTTTAAAAACATGTTTTATTAAAGGATGAAACAAAAAGAACATTCCAACATATAAATGGTACAGTAGCAGTAAAAGAAAAACTAAATTCAGAAGTTCAGCAAGTTATGAATGCTCAGCAGAGGAACATTACTGCATTTACACGTTTACCGGCCTAGTCAGCGAATACATCCCACCCACCTCTCTGTGTCAATAAACTATAGAAATCCCAGACTCACTACTGTTCTAGCATAGCCTCAGGAACTGCAGACAAGTCATGCTCCGGCACATGGTCCCAGGTGCTCATCCTACAATTTTCCATATTTCAGTTCCTTAGGGGTTGTGTGGGGTCTGTTAGTTGTTGAGCTCATAATGATACTACAAAACCTTGGAGTGACACAGAATCTCAATGCAGTGATTGTTCGTCAGAAATAAACAGCTCCAACATAGCGTCCCACTCCACAGCAATCGTATTCTTTCGCAAGCCTCTTAATTTCCATGCTTTCAGCCCTCTCCCAGCGAACAACTTCACTATGCCACGCCCAAGCAGTCGGGACAGTGCAGACTTCCATTGCATCGTAATCTATTGTTTCGCCTGAATTAACATCAGGTTAGCAAACCTAGCCTGCACACTCTGCTTCTTGCACAACCCCAGTATGTAGTATTCAATTGTGTCCCCTCCCGCAACAGGCTTTACCTCGGTAAGGATGTTGAGCACCTTTGTCCAAAAAGAAGTTAGTTGGGGGCATGCCCATGTCATGTGAAGTAAGTCAGTCGGCTCTGTGTAGCATCTGGGACATGTATCTGCTGTGCCCAGGAACATCTTGCTCAATCTGTGTTGAGTCAAGTACGCCCTGTGTAAGAACATGAATTGAATTAGTTTAAACTGGGAGTTACGGGATATCTTCTTCGGGTGTTCCAGGATTCACTCCCATTCTTTATCTGACAGTACACGTCCGATATCATCGGACCATTTGTCTCTAAGCTTCTTGGAGCGGGATTGCTGCGTGAGTACAGATAGCTCTGTATAACCACCTAGTTAAGTGTTCCCCATTTACCATGAGTTATAGCATGCGTACTAAATCATGTGTCTGGGGCTCTGTACCATCTGGTGACCAGGTATTTTTAACATATCTGCTGATGCTAGCGTGACGGATATATAGCGAATTGGGAACCCCTTGCTCCCTGACAATAGTTTTGTGATCCATTAGTGTGTAATCTACAAACAACATCCCAATCGTGGTAACTCCCTCTTCCGACCATTTGGTCAGACATCTGGTAGTACCTATTCTGGACTGTGTAGGGATCCCTAGCAGTGGGAAGTTAGGAGCATACGGAGGCAGGCTATTAGTATATTGGAGAGCTTTCTTCCAGTAGGAGATAGCCAACTTCAGTAGTGGCGGTGCTGTCAGCAATGGCCTTCCCTTTGGCAACAGCAAGGTGTGGAGCATGCCTCTTTCCCAAGTTCTCTGTGACATATCTATTTCCTGTAAGTGTTGCCCTGCTATCCTGTAGGATAGCCACTGGAGTTGGCTCGCATAGCAATATGCCTTGAAATCTCGGACCCCCAGTACTCCTTGATCCGTGCCCAGCTGAAGTTTCGCCTGTCCCACTCTCCTTTGCCCCCCACCCCATATTAATTCCAATAGGAGCGTGTTTAGTGATGTAAAAATGTGCGACAAGATTAACATCGGTAAATTAGTAAAAAAGTAAAGCAGTCTAGGGAGCATAGCCATTTTTGAAATAGCCACTCTCCCTGCCACCGAGAGTAGCAGTGATGTCCAGAAAGCCACTTGGGTTTTTAGTGCCTTGATGGCATGGCCCAAGTTGCTGTCTAGTTCCTGTGGCTTCCTGTATATTTGTATACCAAGGTATTTGAATGTGACGGGCGCAATGGGGAATGTCCAGTAACTAAAGTAAAGGGGTTCTAATCTATTTTATTTTTTATTTTAAGAGTTTTATATAGCGCTGGCTAGACCCGGAGGTATCAGAGCGCTTTACATGAGGTTCCACAATGTTACAAGGTTAAATCAGTTACAAGTTACATTTGTTGCAAGAAAACATTTAAAGTGAATAGAAGACGAGATAAAAGGAGTGTAGAAGGGGAGGGGAGTTTGGTAGATGGGTAGGAGGGAGATACGGCGGAGAGACGAAGGAAAGTCTGTCCAAAGTCCGGCTGGGTAGGTGACGCCCGAGGGGGAAGCCCACAGCCCATCTCCTCTATAGCTATCAAGGTAGCTCCACCGGGCATCGGCCAAACTGCTAGGTCTCATCAGTCGGCGGCAAGTTCGCAGATTCAATGTCTTGATGGGTGAGCCGGATAGGGGATATGCTTGAGGACTGGTCGATGTCCAATAGTAGTAGTACAACGTGGAAAAGGACCACTATGGGTCCAAGGGGGTCGCTGGTGTCTTGATGAGGCGCTGGTGTTTGGTAGGTTTTCCGGTGTAGTTTCTGGTCCCGTCACGTTCTGTGAGAACTTTGGTTTCCCCAATGTGCTGCGTATAGCTGGTGCCACCTGATGGTCCAGTGTAGTGCACTGTCTGTTGTCTTTGCGGTTCGCCAGCTCAGAAAATCGTGTGTGGCCTCCCCCTCAGTAGACACTTCCAGGCAAGCGTAGTCCACACCCCACTTCCCTGTGGGTACTCAATGCACGGGTGATGGATTGCGCCTCAGAAACTCAGTCCATCTGGCAGGCGCTGGGAGGCCTTACTCCAAAGATATCAGTAGGGGGGAGGTTGATCAAACTTGGTGCAGACCAGGCGGTCCGGCGGCTATCTTAAGGTCAGGCGATGACCTCCTGCCGTGCCTCTGACCGGTCTAGGTCAGTAAAGGGGGGGTCGTACGGGAGACAGCAGGCGGCTCAGTGGGGGTCTCACAGCCTACCTCCCGAGCTCCGCCGAGGTGTCCTCGCGGAGTGGGCTGTATCACCTCTCCCGGTCCGTCTCAGCCGCGAAGTCTCTCAGGCGCCATTTTGAGTCCAGGCAGCACCGGTGTTGGATCGCGTCTAAACTGATGCTGGGACCAGGGGTGAGAGTGTGCTCCATGCCCTCAGATGAAGGATGCTGAAATTACCAAGTGTCCGTGGTTTATACTTTAGGTATGCAGGGGCCTTATCTGCCCCTGGACGATGCCGCTATGGCAAGGAGGGGAGGGGGGGGGGGGGGGGGGAGTTTCGGCGGCAGCTCCGGATCGCTGGCCCAATTTCCGACTTTTCCCCCGAGCTCGCGTGGCCTCCTGCGGTGTCATTGTGTAACTAACACATTTTGGTTCCGGTGTGATTGAATGGTCCCACAGTGCACCTTGCCTGGAGATACAAACGGATGGGACAGACGGGCAAGCCGTGAGCCCGGTCCTGCTCCCCCTGCCTGCGCTCTGGAGCAGGGCTTGCAGCGCCGGGCTCGATGACGTCAGAGCTCCGGGCTCTGAGCCTGCCGAGCTCTGAGGGGAGCCGCAGGCGGTGTCCTTAAAATAATGAGCATACAATTTTGATTAATTTATGGCCAATCCTGAGAGTGCTTGAAATTGCTGGAACACCGTGGGTAAGGGCTCATTGGCACCTTGTACATTATTAAGGTACAGTATTATGTTATATGCATAAGTGGAGAAAATATGCACAGTGACCCTAGTTTTAATAGCTCTGTCTACCACAACCATACATATTTTGATGGCTACTGGTTCGAGCTACAACACAAACAGTAGGGGAGACAGAGGGCATCCCTTCCTCATGCCAATGGCTACCGAATAGGGCTGTGAGATGTGGGCCCTGGAATGGGCCCTTGCCGTGGGATCCGTGTATAGCAATCTGACCCACTTCATATACTCGCTTGGTATCCCAAACTTCAGGAGGGCTCGCAATATGTAGCTCCAATGTAGAGTATCAAATGCCTGTCTCAGGTCTGGTGAAATATAGCCTGCTGTGTCGTCTTCTGCCTGGCCATATGTAAGTACCTGGTGTAAGCGTCTATTACAGGTACTCCTACCCGTGGCAAAGCCACACTGGTCTATATGTATCAGCTGTGGTAAGTAGTTAAGTAGTCTGTGGGCCCAAATTTGACTTAGGATCTTATAATTGGTATTTAGTAATGAAAGGGGACGATATCCCAACATATCTTTGGTATCCCTGCCAGGCTTGGGAATGCCTGCCATTTAGTGGGAGGTAGGAACCCTGTCTCTAATGCTGCGTGGTATAGTTTTTCTAGATGGGGAACCAGTTGTGTTGCGAAAACCTCGTAGATCTCTACCGGTAGGCCATCAAGCCCCGGGGTTTTATTATGTAGGAAGTTTTTTTTTGCCAATCGAATTTCGTTTTTTGTAATGGACGCACAGAGATCGAAGCCCTGTTCGCTGACTGTCAGCTGACATCGTTCGCAGCATTGACCGAAGAGAGCGGGCTCCCGGTAGGACAATTCCTGCTACACTGACAGCTGGTGGCAGACTGCAGAAGGACGTGGAACCTCACAGAGGGAGAACCCAAGACACACCAAGTACTACACACACTCCTACACACACTCCTACACATGGGGACGGGGAGACATCATATCACGTGGATCTATAAATCCATTATGGAACTCCCATGCACACCACTGACGCGACTGCGCCTCCGCTAGGAGGAGGAGTTTGACCGAGCCCTCCATGACCAAGAGTGGCTCACAGCCCTAGAAGACCACCAAATATTTCAACCAAAGATTCAAGAATGTCCAGTTTAACGTCCTACACCGCGCGTACCACACGCCGGCTCAGTTTCACCGCTTCTTTCTGTCATCATAATTCGAATGCTCCCGCTGCCAAACTCCTGATGCCCCCTTTATCCACTTGTTTTGGACATGCCCCACACTATGCGATTTCTGGGCCACAGTGCACAGTACAATACAAGGGGTTATGGGCCTAACAGAACTTCACACATGGGAAGCATGTGCCCTAGGCATCTTCAGACGACATAAACAAAAAAAGGTAGAGACCAAATTTGCAACACTAGCCATACTCCTCGCTAAACGCAGCATGGCTATGCACTGGCGATCACCGGGGGACCCCCTAATAGCCACATGGTGGGGGGCGGTCAAGAAATGGGGCGCGGCTGAAGAAGATATAATCAGGCAGGAAGAAGTATGTGGTATACGACAGAACCCCATATCAATGGAAAGGGCGATGATACTCCATAACTTTACACAAACACAGGCTACGCACGGGAAGACCCCACAGGCCACCCAAGAGGAACCAGGACCCAACACACATCGATCCACACGGACCCCCCCACACTAGCCACCCCTCTGGCCACCCACAGTAGACCACTCCACCAGCAGTGATGGGACCCACTGCCTGTAGATAACGAACCATAGCGGAGCGACGCCCCCCTGAACCCATCCCCTCCCCCCTCAACTCCCCCACCCACATCTTCCCGAGTTACATTCCCAGTTCGGTTATGAATATGGATTACCCCTTCACATTACCACTTACAGACAAGAAAGGTCAAACAACTGTCTTGAGGGACTGGGTGTCACAGTAGTCCTCTCAACCTCACATACAAACATGGTTCCAATATACCATACATAAGCAGAGCGGCCCACCCCCCCGCCGCAACGGACACTCAGTCATTACCTGTTGAAATGTTGATACCACATGTAAGGCATTGAAAAATGTACCTGACTGCTGTATACCATGTATGATAACGTAAAAATCCAATAAAAAGATTCTTAAAAAAAAAATAGCACCAGTGCTTAGCTGTAAATAGACAGATTTTCCTAGGACGCCACCAGCACAGTCGAATGCCACAATACCAAATATCAAGGTTGCCTAATCTTGATCCCACCTCCTGCTGTCTCTTCCACCACTTTACACTTCCTCTCTCTTTCAATATATCCCTTGTCAGCTTTTTCATCTGTCTTCTCCTTCTGTCACAGTTTCCTCTTAATCCTTCTTTCTACCTTTTCCTCATTTCTGTCGCTTATACCCAGTCACATTACAATTAGAAAATTAAATCCGGCCCCCGAGGAATGAGTGCCGATTCCCCACACTGGCAGCACCCCGAGAGCTCGCTCACCTCGATTCTAGCAGATCACTGCGAGGCAGACTTCCTTGAGGCGGCAGACCTGAGAGCAGAGGACGGCCCGGGACCAGGGTTCGATTCCCGGCGCGGCAGGTTTCTGGACCAGGGTCAGCGGACTCGATAATTCTCTCGCCTCGGTGCCCACTCTGATCAGCGATCACACTCGGCAACTCTGGGCATTAGCTTGCCTCATCTTCACTAACGGCCCCACCAGACCGCCGGGGATGCCTGGTCTCACCCTGGAGATACCCATTAAGGGACCATCTCTCAGGGAAGCCAGGAAGGGTTTCGCAGCAGTCGAAGCGCCTTGGGACCCTACGGGTAAGTAGTGCGCTATATAAATGCCTATACATTTACATTTACATACATTGTTTTACCATCAAGAATCATTCAAAACTTCAAAAACATGCTGCTAGACAGCTCGTGCACTGCCATATGTGGGGGAGGGGGAAGGCGGATAGTCTGAAGAAGTTCCTTCGAGGGTTTGTGTCTGCTAGTCAACACGGCTAGTGGTGCCAGTAATGAGAGCTGCAGCAACAGGCTGATGTCAGGCTTTGGAGTGCCCGGTCCAGGAGAGTGAGTGAAAATACTTGCATAATACCACCCGCCAAACCCAAGTGCCTAGAGGAGTGACGTGCACTTCTGAAAACAATTTTATGCACCGGGTCAGAAACAAGCGCCTAATACCTTCGCAAGACTGCTAAATTCTGAACATTGGCAATGCTCTCAGAGTTTGCCAGTCACTGAGCGTCCCCTAATGAAAATACACATGGCCTGCGTCGAGAAAGAAGCAATCGGTGGAATGCTTGAATGAACCTCAGAAACTGGTAATTCCTCTGGGCTGTACTCCAGTCCACAGTTTTTAGGTCTCGCTGAGCCAGCGCGCATGCGCTTCTAGCGAGACATTTAGTAAGGGGGATTTAAGAGTGCTACCGCTGGCATAGTACTACAGTGCACGAGCCGTGCACGTGCGTAAAGCAGCCATATGGCTTTACGTTGCTCTCCCTCAGAGCCTTCTCTCCGCCCCCCCTGCCTTTCTTATCCCGCCCCCCTGCCTTTCTTATCGCGCGCAAAGCAGCCATATGGCTTTACGTCACTCTCTCTTAGAGCCTTCCTCTCTGCCTCCCTGCCTTATCTCATTTACGAGCCATCATGGCTCATTATTAACTGCTTTTGCGCGCCGTGCAATCGTACACAACTCCCTCCGCCGCTCTCCCCCTCTGCAGCCCCTATCTCTGCATTCTACCTCCTGTTTTTGGTGAGTTTCGAGAACAGATGTAATATTAAACTATTTAACTCCGAATATGAAGTTTCTACATATTTCAGTAATCCCCGTCGTATTGCTTTCCTACTTTGTCTACACATTAGAAAAGAGCAGAAAGCTTTTCTATTTACTTAATCTATGTTATGCTGATTTTTGCAAATCGTCTTTAATTCATACTGTGTTACTTGTTGTTCCAGGTTGTTCGTAATGGTTTGATTATACATGTTTTTACCGAAAAAGGCAGTGTTGGTTTTGCCTTTGCCTGATCGGCATACATATTTCAAATATATAAATATGGAGCATCACATGCTCCTTATGTTGAATTATTGTAGCTCTAAAGTGCCTTGTTACTCAGGTGTCCTGGTCCTGTGAGATTTGAAGGGGTACAGCTTCAGGATTATCCTTTCTTTCTTCACTTTAATTTTTACAGTAGCCATTTTAAAATATCACAATAAATTACGTTTCCCATCAGATATAGGGAAAGGAAAAATAAACCAACAACCAATGGGAATACTGACAGCACAATAATAGTCCTTCCTTGGTCATCATGCCCCTCTTTCTTTATGTGACCAAGATCCTTTTTCTCTTGCATGCCATTCCTGTTTTCCTGCTTGTTTCTAAATAGAATAGATAACCTACATGAAACCAAGTTGTTGGAAGGTGGTTTATTAGTAGACCCAGGTAGGAATCTACAGCTAGTAATAACCCCACAATCACAAATAAGGTCCACTGGGTAAGAAATCAGCAATAAATTACACTTTGGACGTCTAGACACATAGAAAATAGCCCCTTCTAGAGTAAATACTCTGCCTGTAATATCCAGTGCCTTGACATTGGATACCCTTCAGCATGAGATTAGGCACAGCAATCTAGACAATTTACCAAAAAGCTCTATCGGAGAAAGATATTTATTGTTTTTCCATTACCTGAAAAGGTTAAGAATGTAATTTACATCCCAGAGCACAGACTACCTTGGTTCGGGGAAAGGGAACTGCAGATGCCTTTCATCAATTTCTGAATTAAAGGATGCTCCCCAACCGAAGAGCCTTTGATAGGAGGATGTACCGCCTAAATAGCCAACTGAAAAGTTTTCGCTGATCTGAAAGCCCAGCCCTTAGACTCCAAAGATGACAAGATATTCAAGATTGGAACAACATCGGACCCCATGGGATCCAGGTCCCTTTGGAGGCACCAACCCAGCCACTTTGACTAGGAAAAACAATATCTCTTTAATGTGACGTCTGGCCATGCTTTCGATCTCTTTTTTTTTTTTTTTTTTAGGATATTCAAAATAACGAAAAATATTGGCTTTAATATCAAACAGCCATTTCGATAATACGGCATTGACCTTCTTGTGAAAGCCCCAGGACCTTCCATCGGTCCATGTAATCCTCCATGCCATGAGAGACAGTTGTCTTCCTGATAGTAGATTCCCCTGGGGATCAAGAGTGGATCTGGAATTAGGGGCTGAAGGATTAGAGAATCCCAAGAAAGTTCCATCAGAACTGGATAACAAATTTGCGACCTCCAATTCGGGGATAGCACCACTAAGTCCGCGTTCTTTCTTCGTACCTTGTCTACTATCTTTCTGATCATTGAGAACGGGTGAAACGTATAACCCCTCTCCCAACTCCAGATTTGGAGAAAGGCGTCTGTCGCTACTGCTAGCGGGTCCGGTCTCCAACTGAAGAAGCTTTCTAATTGATGATTGAGACTCGATGCTAACAGATACACTGAGAGGAGGCTCCGTCTTCCTTCTATGGCTTTAAAGATATTTGGATGTTGTTCCCACAGGCTCAAATCCTGTAGATATCTGGAGTTCCAGTCTGCCACTTCATTGGCCTTGCCGGGGAGATGCCCTGCAATCACTGATATGTTGTTGTCCAGGTAAAAATGCCAGAAAATCTTGACCAACTCTGCTATTGTTTTTGGCTGTGTCCCGCCAAGAAGATTGATATACCGCCCTGCGGAGACATTATACATCTTTAGTAACATGCAGCATTGTACTCTCTCTTTGCTCCTGCAGCATAAGGCAAATGAACCCGCCAGAGGTTCTAGAGAATTGGTGTGTAATTGTTGTTCTTGAGCGGACCACTTCCCTCCTGTGGATAGCTTTCCACAGCAAGCTCCCCAACCTTTTTTGTTGGCATCCGATTCTATAATCCTGTCTGGATTGGAACCAAAGATTGTTCTTCTGTTCCACTCTTCCATATGAGTGAGCCACCTTTTCATCTGTTCCTTTGCCTCTTCTGTCAGAGGAACCTTCTCCGAACACGTTGCAGCTCTGCAGAGGTGATGAGCCTTCAAGCATTGAAGGGCTTGGTAATGGAGTGGGCCTGAAAAAATTGCCTGAATAGACACGGACAGGAGTCCTACCAGGCGACCTATTTGAGTCTTGGGAAGCTCTTGCCTGATGTTCGTCATCTTCTTCGTCGGAAGACTCTGATTGCCCACAGAAATGTCATCCTTTGAGCTGGCATTGGCAATAACTTTTCCGCATTGATGAACTCCAAGCTTTACAATACATGTACGGTTGTCTGCAGGTATTCTCAAAGTCTCTATGGACATTGGCCCAGAAGGAGAATGTTGTCCAGATAGACTATCAAATGGACCCCTTGATCTTGCAGATCTTCCATGGATGGCCTCAGCATCTTGGTGAAGCACCTTTTCACCACCTTTTCATCTGTTCCTTTGCCTCTTCTGTCAGAGGAACCTTCTCCGAACACGTTGCAGCTCTGCAGAGGTGATGAGCCTTTAAGCATTGAAGGGCTTGGTAATGGAGTGGGCCTGAAAAAATTGCCTGAATAGACACGGACAGGAGTCCTACCAGGCGACCTATTTGAGTCTTGGGAAGCTCTTGCCTGATGTTCGTCATCTTCTTCGTCGGAAGACTCTGATTGCCCACAGAAATGTCATCCTTTGAGCTGGCATCGGCAATAACTTTTCCGCATTGATGAACTCCAAGCTTTACAATACATGTACGGTTGTCTGCAGGTATTCTCAAAGTCTCTATCGACATTGGCCCAGAAGGAGAATGTTGTTAAGATAGACTATCAAATGGACCCCTTGATCTTGCAGATCTTCCATGGATGGCCTCAGCATCTTGGTGAAGCACCAAGGAGCGGAAGAGAGACCGAATAGCAGGGAGGTGAACTTTTACTGCAGATTCACCCATACGAACTGTAGGAGTTTTCAATGTGATGGGAAAATAGGAATTGTAAAATACGCATCATTCAGTCCAAGCGGCCCATCCAGTTCGAAGGAGGATTCCTTCCATCTTGAAGTGGCGGTAAACCAGCCCCTTGTTGAACTCTTGCAGGTTGATAACAGGAAATTGACCTACATCCCTTGTCTCTGCTGGGAAAAGAGGTTGCGTATGGAGCCCTTTTGGTGCAGGGTGGTAAAGGCTATGGCCCCTTTTCTCAGCAGTTACTCCACTTTCTTGAGATATCGGGAGAAAATCTAATCCTGAAATGGCAAGTGCTTAAGGGAATAGCCCTTGCACCAGAGTCCCATAAAATTCTATACAGAAATCCTTTGTTGTATGGAGGACCCATCGTCTGACTTGCAAATGTTCCCAATTGTCTGCAAGCTGAGCCAAGCGCCCTTCTACTTTAGTTGGGACAAATGGAGAATACTTACTGGAGCCGTTTCCACGTGAATTTTCTCACAGCACTCCTGTGCCTCCTTGGTTGAAGGGTCGAAACCTCCGAACCTGGAGTGGTCTTGCCACTGACCATGTCGAGAGCCTTGGCCCCTGGAGGAGGCTGTTGTAATTGTGCGGCCAGCTGAGTGCCCTCTACCTTGACCAGCCCCTGAGAAAACATTTGGGTTAAGGATGCGTTTCATGGATGTCTATGCTTTTTCCAGTGAAGTAAAGGTGGGGACCAATTTGCCCAATTCTTTCACGAAAGGGTCTCTAAAAGAACCCCACTGGATAATGGGACCTGCTTCCGAAGTCACCAGGTCTCCAAAATTCAGAGATGTGGGAACCAGATTGATTAGCTTCCTCATCCATATTGACGATTTTTGTGCGGGCCTGTAATGTCTTTCAGTTTATCCTGACAGCACCGCCATGAGCGGTTTATGCCTTTTTTGGGATTTCTATGTATTTCCCTAGGAAAGTAGCCATCCTGGCCTCTGTTTCTAGGGTGAGAGCCATCTCACCCTGAACGAGGCGCGAGAACATTCCGCCCTAAGGTTGAGCCAGAGTTTCCTTTTCCAGGGGGTTTCCTCAGCTTGCCTGCAAGGTAAATGGCTAATTTGATTGCCAGAGACCATTCCAAAGAGTGGGCATGTACTAGGTCATCCGAGTCCAGCATATCCGAGGTATCTGAGGGATGGGGTATGTGGGTGAGGGAGGGGTGGATTAGCCCCAGCATCCATAGACAGACACCACAGTCTCTAAGAGACGGTTCCTCGTCCGAATCCCTGAAAGAATCTGCTGCATGGGAATTGTCAGTCTCCAGGGGGAACATATACATTGTGGTGGGCTGGGCTGCAATTTCTCCTGGTGTACTACCCGGTGGAGGCAGAGATTGGGGCTCAGGGTTATTGGAAGCCGGAGACTGAAACAAAACGCCTTCCTGAGGCAGTCGAAGGCATCCATTTTTTAAAATTTATTTATTTTTAAATATTTTTTATTATTTTCAACATCACCAACAAATATGGAATGGTTGAGCATGATCACATAAGACATAATTCACTTACACATGGAATGAATTACAGGAACTTTGTACCCAGTGTCCAGGAGTGTTCGCCAAAAATAAACATCCCAATTGTCCCAATTCTCCTTTTAGGTATCCACTCTGACAGTTACGGGATATAAAGATAAAACTTACATCTGTGTCATAGTACTCCATGTATTGAACCATCCACTTTCCCACCCCATACCCTCCCTCCTGCCGGCGCGTAACAAGCGGTTGAATAGCACAATATGGCAAATCTATTCTACCATGGGCTCCATTGCTGACACCAGTTTTGCATCTGCATTGCTTGTAGTGACAATTATAGAAGCGGGGAAACACTTCATACTCTTCATCCTCACCAGCTAGTTAAGTAGCCCACTAATCCACATCCTCAGTTAGGCCACTCATCTTCGACTCGTATTCTACATCTGCTTTCTTCAGTTCCGCAACCAGGGCCTCCCATGCCCGAGCTGCCTCTAGTGCCTTGTCATTGTGAGACCTATGAGCCTGTTGCAGATGAACTATGGCACTACTGGCCCACCTAAGTAACTCAGCGCTCCATCTGAGGTAGCTGGGCCCCACCACAGCTTTCCATTGAGACGTAATTTCCCTTTTGGCAAGCAGCAACCCCAAATTCAAGAACTTACTTGTCACCTTTGTTCTGCTAGTGTGCGGAAACCAATGCAATAGGCAGGCCCCCTTTTCCGTGTTAATCTGTCGCCCGTTACCTTGCAGAGTAAAGTGATTATCTCCTCCCAGTATGTACCTAGTTGTGGGCAATCCCATAGCATGTGTACTAAAGCTGCGTTCCTCAATCTGCATCGGGGGCATTGTGCAGGGTCTACATGAAAGTACTAGTTGATCTTTGCTGGTGTAAGATACACTCTGTGCAAAATAAAAAATTGAATTAGCTGGAATCTGGCATTTCTAGTACCCTTCCATGCCCTCCTAAGAATGAGCGACCAGGCTGAGTCTGGAATCTCTCTACCTATATACGCCTCCCACTGCGCCTGTAGCCTCCGCAATGGAGTCGACCCCTCTTCAAGCATGCGCCTATACAAACAAGTGACCGCCTTATATGTGCCCGCCGCCATCACTACGTATTGGCATGCTGCATTTACCGGTGGTTCTAAGAGGCCAGTGCCCCAATGTTTTTGAATGGCAGCGACGAGGGCCGCATGTATTAAGAAACTGCCCTGTGGGAGCCCGAAACTCTCCTTTAATGCACTAAAGAACAATAGTTTACCGTCTCCGAATAGGTCCCCTACCATCTGTAAGCCCAACATCTCCCATTCCGCAAGAGCTGACCAATCCACCCCATGCGGTAGGGCCGTGCACATTCCCAGTGGTATCACTGGGGCATAGGGCCGGTGCAACCCAATTCTATTGTGGTAACGTTTCCAACAGTGACTTAGTGCACTTTCTTCGACCGACAGTCCGTCAGCTCGTAATTTTTGCTGTAATACCACAAATGATAAGACATGCCGCGGCACATCCGGTTCGAATTCCCGCTCCGGTCCACGAAATTCCTGCGCCACTGCCTGGGTGAGGCCCTGGAACTGCGCCGCCAGATAATACAGTTCGAAGTCAGGGACCGCAAATCCCCCCTCCGCTCTAGGCCGCATTAGCATATCTAGTGCTACTCGGCGCCTACCCGCTCCCCAGATGAAGCCACCTACCGCTGATCGGAGTTGTCGAAACAATGCAACAGGTATTCTTATAGGCAGGGTGCGGAAAATATATAGCAGTTGTGGAAGCGCCACCATCTTCAACAGCGCCACCCGGCCCGCCACCGACAACGGTAAAGTTCCCCAGAACGGCTTGCTGCCCTTGAGCCCCCTAATTGCCCTGCCTATGTTCCCCCTCAAGCAGGTCGTCCTGGGTATGATATATATGCGTCCCCAAATAGGGGAGGCACCTGGGCTCCCACGTTACATCAGTCAAGTGCGCAGGCGGGTCACGACGCCTGGTTACAGGGAACACACAGGTCTTTGCTCAGTTGACTCTCCAGCCAGAAATGTCTCCGAAGCGACCGAGCAGGCCCCGCGCTCCCTCCAATGCCTCTCCTGCATCATTCAGGAAGAGCAACAGGTGGTCCGCATACAACGAAATATAATGCATCCGGCCGCGAAGCCGCAGGCCCTGATATGCCCTCCCCAACCTAGCGCGCGTCGCCAGCCGCTCCATGGCAAGGGCAAATAACAACGGAGAGAGTGGGCAGCCCTGCCTAGTGCCTCGCCCCACCGGACATGAAGAGGAAATGACCGTACCAACCTTTACTCTAGCACTCGCCGAGTAGTACAATATTTGCGTCCAACGTACATACCCCTCCCCAAGTCCGAAGGCTCTCATAACGGAAAACAAATAGGGCCATTCTAAACTGTCGAACGCTTTTGCAATGTCTACAGAGAGGACCACTGCCTGGTCATCGTCGCCGTAATCTCCACCCAACACACGTATGAGCCTACGTATACTGCCAGCAGTGTTGCGAGTAGGGATAAAACCAGCTTGTTCGGAGTGAACCAACCGCGTCATAAGAGGAAGGAGCCGAGTAGCCAGCACCCGGCTCAGGATCTTATAATCCGTAGTGAGCATGGATAATGGTCGATACGCCGCTGGATCCGTAGGATCCTTTCCAGACTTAAGGAGAGGAATGATAATGGCCTCCCTAGTTGAGGCCGGCAATACCCCCAGCAGTTTGACCTCTCCATACACTGATAGCAATCTAGGAGCTAGCACATCAATGTAAGCTGAGTAAAACTCAATGGGGAGCCCATCCCCGCCTGGAGTTTTGTTCCGTGCCAGCTGTTTAATAGCGCAGCGGATCTCAGCAATCGAGATATCCCGTCCAAGGGAGTCGCTTGCTCATCCTCCACTGTAGGCAACTCCAGATCTGCCAGAAACGCCTGAATTTCCGTCTCTGCAGCGTGTAGGTGACTCGTATATAGGTCCGCATAGAAGGAGCGGAACTGATCATTAATTTGATGTTGCGTATATTCTAAGCTCCCCGATGGGGATGTCCGCGCCAAGATTGGGACACATCTAGGGATGGGGTTAGCCAACCACGCCAGCAAGGTGCCCACCTTATCCCTTTCAGCATGCGCACGAGCCAGGTAGGCTCTGTGGTCATAGCACCGTAAGTGCTCTACCACTACAGCCACTGCTTCCTTCAGGGTCTGGACCGTGTCTCGTGTGCCAGAGTTAGTGGAGAAGGCACATTCAGCCTCCCTGAGGGCCCTCTCTGCAGCCTCGATTTCTTGCAATAACAGTTTCCGTACACCAACCCATTTACTAATGCAAAAACCACTGGTCACCACCTTAAAGGCGTCCCACTCCAAGGCAGTCGTCGTGGCCGTGCCTTCGTTCTCAGCAAAGTATTGCTCAATCCCCGTGCCCAGCTCGGCTCGGAAGGCGGAATCTTCTAGCAACTCCGGGCGCAACCTCCAGGTCGGGACAGCCGGGCGCACCTCGGTCCAGCAGAAACCCACCAGCAGTGGATTGTTATCCGAGATCGTACGCTTATCTTTTTTTTTTTTAAAATTTTTTGTGTCCTCATATATGCCACCAGTAGATATTAGCTCTATATAGGCATTTTTCAAGCCACTGACACAAACTTTCCTTTCCGGCCCTGATGTTTGTGGATAGCCAACAAAGATTGCCCAGAGGTAGGGTTATTTCCCATCCAACTCCCACATGCTATGTTTCTTGCTACATTGGGAGGACCGGACCACTTAACCTCTGGCATAATCATTGGACTGTTAGTTATTATTTATCGCACCAGATTTTTAACGCAGACCACAATTTAACAGACTTCTCCCCTCCACAAAGTGTATCAAATTTACTCACCACCATGATGTTTTTAAGACATTCTGAAAATTTTGGGGGAAGTTCCGACTTCCACTCTTTACAGATCTCTCTTCTGGCGATGACAACCACATAAAAAATAAACTGTGATATGTAACTGTTAATGTCCTAATCCGATTGAAGACCAAAGAAAATTAATCTAGGGGTACATGTGCATGGAAATAACAGTACCTCTTCCAAAAAACAACATACTTGTCTCCAGTAATTTACTATTTCAGGACATTCAAGAAACATGTGAATGTCACTAGCTTCAGGAAGCTTACATCTAGGACAAATATATTGAACTGTTGACATTTTAGAAAGTTTAGCCGGAGTCCAATAAACCCTGTATATTGTAAATAGATGATTTCTTCTCAAGTTTGAAGGTTTTATAATATTTTGAGACATTGTAAAAGAATCTATCCAAGCTTTAACTAAACTGTCTGGGTTCTGAACTATGGTAGACTCCCATATTTTAATAATTTCTGTTTCGAGGTTATCCTTACTTCCCACTAAAATTTTGTACCATACTGAGGTCTCACCCTTCCTACCCGGGTTACTGCTTATTAGTTCCAACAAGGGGCTCTCCTCCTCTGCATTCCACTTTTGGCTCCCCCACCAAGCAGACAGTTGGTAAAACTTGAACCTGGCGAGGGTACCCCCGGTTAAACTCACTAGGGATTCCCAACTTAATAGTGTCGAAGCATTGCAAAGGTCCCCCCATTTCTCAAGACCAGCTCTCCTCAATGGGAGGGCTAATTGATCTGTTAAGCACTCCGGAGTGCCGGGGGAGTCCCAAATTGGAGCTTGAGAGTGATAATAAGAAATACCTAGTATTTTTACAGATCTGTTGCCAATTATCTAGGGCAGCCCTTAATAGTTTCAGACGAATTTTTTTGAAAAATTTTTGGTCGCAAAACTTAAACAAAAAGAAATCTGCACTATGTGGAAGGTCTAATAACATAGCCTGAAAAAGTCTACCATGTGAGGTAAAGTCATGTTTATTGGCTAAAAGTCTAAAATTCTTAAATTGGAAGGCATAGCAGTAGAAAAGTAGGTCTGGAAGTACCAATCCTCCCAGTTTTAATCCTCTCCTCAACTTCTTCCAGGCTATTCTGGGGGATTTTGTAGCCCAAATAAAAGAGCCTATCCTTCCTTGCAAATTGAGAATATCTTTTTTATTAAAGATTGAGGGAATGATATTGAAGAGAAACGTTACTTTTGGCAGGTTTATCATTTTAATTAAATTCACCCTGCCGTAGATGTTTAAGGGCAGGGTGGTCCACCTAGTCAAGAGTTTTTTCACCTCTTTTATTACAATTGCCCAGCTGGTCTTAGGGATATCTTCCAGGTTTTGAGTAAGTTGGATCCCAAGATATCTGATTTTAAATTTTGCTTCTGGGATAGGGACAGGATTGTTCCAACACATTATATCAGTTTTATCTCCGTTAATGCCATATCCTGATACAGTACCAAAATCCTCAGCCAGTTCAAATAATCTTGGTATTGCTTCCACTAGGTTCGATGTATAGAGGAGAAGGTCATCTGCATATAGGGCTGTCTTAAGTATTAAATCACCAATTTTAAATGGTTTAATTACTGGATCCTGTCTTAAGGAACAAACAAAAGGTTCAATATAAATGTCAAACAAAAGAGGAGATAGGGGACAGCCCTGCCTTGTCCCTCTAAAAATGTTCAACCAGTCAGACAGACTACCATTTACTAAGATCTTGGCTCTCGGGCCCCTATATAAAGTTTCAATTCCCTTAACAAAAATCTCAGGGAAGCCACATTTTATCATTGATTTCCATAAAAAGAGCCAGTTCACTTGGTCAAATGATTTAGCCGCATTTATTGCCACAATAGTGAGCGGTATCTTCTTCTCAATAGCAGTATCAATGGCACCAGTTACTTGAAAGGTAAGTTCATTTAATTGACGTCCTGGTATGAATCCCCTCTGGTCTGGGTGGATGATTGTTTTAATTACTTTGGCCAGCCTGGACGCCAAGATACCCGAATATATCTTTAGATCTGAATTTAAAAGTGAAATACGACGGTATGACTCTATTTTTTCCGGATCTTTGTTCGGTTTGGCTATCAAGGAGATTGTAGCATCTAGCCAAGAAGATGGAATTTGTTCTCCGTGGATGAATATTTTGTTAGAGTCTCTGTAATGGGGCTAGAATTTCTTCAACAATGTCTTTATAAACCTCAATCGGAAGTCCATCAGGGCCGGAAGCCTTATTTCTAGCTATCTTTTTCAATTGTGATCTAATCTCTCCCTCTGTTATCTCCTTACCCAGGGAGGCCTTATCTACATCACTCAACTGAGGCAATTCTCTTGAGGACCACCAGTTCTCCAGATCTCCCACCGACCGATTGGTCCTCTCTTGATACAGTTCTTCATAAAAAGTTCTGGCTTCCCGTTTAATCTCGATATCTTCTTTTAGGGTTATTCCTGTCCCACGCTGTATCAACGATTTAATATTGTTCCTGGTCTTTTCCAACCTGGCCTTCCATGCTAACAATGCCCCACATTTCTCTCCATACTCAAAATTGCGTAATTTACTTACTTCCCATTTATCCTTAAGTATTTTTTCGGTTCTTGTTCTAAGGTTTGTTTGTAGTTCCAATAGTTCCTTCTCAAGTTTTGGAATACTGGCTCTATCATCCAAAGCAGCAGAGTGGAGTTGCTGTTCTTTTATTTTAATTAAATTGTGCTCCTGAATATCTTTCTTTTTTAAGCTTTCTGTTTAGGGTCATTTGGGAACTATATACTCCTCTTATATAAGACTTAAATGTGTCCCATACGATATAGTCCGAGGGAGTACTCTCATTAAACCTAAAGAATTCCATAGAATTTTCCTTGATTATATCTCTAAACTCTTCATTCAATAAGATGGTCCTGTCAGGTGTCCACCTATAGTCTAAGATGTTATTTTTGAAATTTATTTTTAACTCAACAACAGAGTGATCTGATAGACCAAATGGAATGTAAGAAATAGAAGAAATAATTGATAAAAAAGACTGGTCTAATAAAAAAAAATCTATTCATGAAAACTGATGGTACCTTTTATTATAAAAGGAATATTCTCTTTGGGTACCATGCTTGACTCTCCAGGGATCACGTAATGCATAGTCCTTCATAATATTTTTTAAGACAAAAAGGGATTTTTTGGAGGGTTATATTTAGTTTTTGAAGTGCAATCTATTTGGGGATCTAGCAATAGATTAAAGTCACCCCCCAGTATGACTGGAATTGTATGCTGTAACATGTACTTTTCTAACTTTTGTAAAAAACAAGCATTGTCTTCATTAGGACCATAATATACCCCACATAAGACTTTAACATTACCGATTGAGAGCACTGCAGCAAGCCACCTACCTGACTGGTCAGTACTCCAGTTGTGGACTTTAATCCCTTTATTGGCACTTATTAACAGAGCTACCCCTCTAGTAACACTGGTTTGTTTTGAGCACAAAATTTCCTGAACCGATTTATACCTTACAAATACTCTCTTGCATTCCTCTGCTTCTAAGTGTGTTTCCTGTAAAAGAAATATACATGCTCCAGTATTTTTCAGGAAGCTACAAATATTTTGTTGTTTCTTACGACTTCCCAGTCCATTCAAATTCCAGGAAAGGATATTGCTGCAACTAGACGAAGTCATCATATAATGGATTTACCCTATCACCTACCACTATTTGTGACTTGTAATTACATTCGAATAGAAAAGAATAACAATTTATGGCATTTGAGGACATTTTTATAATTTTTTTTCCCCTCACCCCTGAGTACTCCCCCAACCCACCCCCCAAGGAACCCAACCCTCCTGTTTGGCGTAAATACGCCTTAGGAGGCCCTTTACCCATTGACACCCCTACTCATGTGCAACTAATCATTGGTCTTTTTTTTATTTTTATTTTTTTTATTAGTGATTACTGTTTTTCGTTTATAGTTCCCTCAAGCCTCTATTCCCCCCCCTAGTTATTTTTTTATTTTTTGTTCGAACTGTTCACCCCATTTTTTTTTTTTTTTTTTAATTTAAAAAAAAAATGTATCCCTTCCCTCTCACATTCTTTATTATTTACTGTTTCCCCCTTGTTACTCCTCTTGTTGTTTAACCATTCTTTAAAGATTCTAGAAAAAGAAGTGGTTATCTAACCTTTCATTTTAGCTAATATGTCATCCACTTCTTCTGGGAAGTGACACGTAAACATTTTATTGTTCCACATTATTTTGAGGAGGGCTGGAAACTTCATTTGTACCTGTGCCCCCATTGAACGCAATTCTGGCATCCTTGAGCCAAGTTCCCACTGTCTTTGAGCGGTTTTCCGGCCAATATCTGATCTTATCCGATAGGGGTTGGCTCGAAAGTGTAAAGAAGTACGTGACCGACATCTACTAAGGATCAGTTCTTTGACACTATAAGTCTGAAAATATACCAGAATCTTCCTAGGTCCTTTACGATCCGGGTGTAACCTGAATGGATCCCTATGTACTCGCTGGATCTCAGACTCTAGATTAATATCAGGTCGGTCCTTTAAAATATCCTCACGGAGCAGTCTACAAACGAACCCCTTTATGTCCTCCACTTCTACTCCTTCGGGAATTTTAAGGATCCTCAGATTATTACGTCGACTTTGGGTTTCCAACCTTTCCAAGTCCATTGTTAGCGTACGATTTTGGACTTTTAAAGCCTCTATATCCTTAGAGTTTCCTTTAGAATTCTCTGAGAGGGCTGTTACCTTACCCTCGAGTACACTGGTTCTAGCGTTAATACCTTCAATTTTAGCCTCCAGAAGGTCAAATCTATCATGTAATCCCCTCTGATTCTTCTCAGAGATCTCAAACTTTCCCAGTAAATCGTCCCTCAAAGTGTGCAGCAGAGAACCAAGTCTATCCTCCTCTTTTTCCGCTTCGTATAATCCATGTGCCCCCTCAGAATGTGGGATTGAGCCATGTTTTCCCAGATCTGAGGTGTGAGTAGGTAGAGGTGTTTTAACAATATTGTTTACAGGAATTTCTGCGGGATTTAAAGTGACAGACTCTCTCAGAGAAGGAAAAGCGATTTGTACAGTGTGTGTGTCATCACTCGGTGAAATACCAGCGTCTGACACTGGATTCTGGTTTGGGGATTTCTGAACTACCACCTCTGGTCCACCTCCTGCATGAGTTAAATCCAAAATAGCGTACTTATTACTTAAAGGAACAGTAGAAAGGAGCGAGGGGGCTGATGCTGTAGTAGATTTAGAAATTTCATCCATTATAGGCTCCTCAACTACATTTAAGCTTGTGTCCACCCCTACTGTTCCTGTAACGCTCTCCTTAGAGTTCAAGGCCAGTTCCATTATCTTAAAGTAACTTTTTAGTGAGGGAGTCCCTCTAGGCACTTGCGTTTGCTTTGCCCCTTTGGATGATCTACCTCTTTTTGCACCCCCCTTCCTGTTTTGTTTAACCCCTTCCACGCTGATGACGAGCTGGGCTCGTCATGGCGTAGCCTCCTCGCACGCTGATGACGAGCCCAGCTCGTCATGTAAAGTGCGTTTTCGCAAATCTCAGCGTGCGAGCAGAATAGCGCTAGCGCGCATGGTGTTAAGAGGGGAGATGGGTACCGGACCTCTGCTCTCAGTAGGATCAGTAGAATTCAGAACCCCCTTCTTCTTGAGTTCTTGTTTTGAGCGTAGTTGATATCGACTCTTTACTTCACCTTGTTTCTCTTTGTCTTTAACAGTAATATTCTGTTTTATGGTTTGCTCTATGCGGTGAACAACCGAGGCGGCCCCCTCTGTAATTTCCCCTTTCTTGGTAGGATCTTTTACGTTGACACTCTTGTTCTAGGGGACTATTGTAGAACTGTCAGCCTCCATACAGTCTCCCCCCTTAAATGCCACTACGCCGTTTTTCTGTGCAACAGCAAAAATACCCCGGCACACTGGAACACTCACTTGATTAAAAAATGCTAATTTTGACCGCAGCCATGAATCTGCAGCGAAACGGCTTACCCAGGGCTTACTGGCCTCAACTCCTTTCCCTAGAAGTAAACAGTCGCTGCCACCGATCTGTTTCTGCAGTTCAACACCTTCGGCGTTTGAGATCAGATGCAGCTGCCCGGTTTTCAACTCCGTCACGTAACGCCTCTCTCGCATCCCAGCAGAGCCCAGGGTCCTAGCGCTCCCGTGTTTTCCACCACTCCGCGGTTCCGATCTCCAACTCCTACCACCAAACGGAAAGAACGGGGAAAACTCAGCGGCGCAGCCAAGAACGGTAACAATTTAAAAATCTGCCTCACCAGTTATTTAACTGCAGTAGTCCATCTTCTTGAGACATAAAGACCAGCAAAAGACTCGTAACGGGGGTGTTTAGGTGCAGAGCCTCGCAGCAGCCGTTAGCCTGCCGCCGCCATGTTCCTTTCCCCTCAGTCAGTCCAGCCATCCGAGATCGTACGCGATAAATATTCGCTGCTAGCTGCCATAGCAGCCAGACCGGGGCTACATAAGATCGCGTTGAGTCGCACATGTAAATCATGTAGCGCAGAGAAATAGGAGTAATCACGTTCAGCCAGGTGCTGTGCTCGCCAGATATCCATGAACCCCCAATGATCCTGCCATTGGGCTCTAAATTTCGCTAACCTATGAATTGGGGCCCCAGGTAGCGGCGGGTGGGATCTATCCATGGCCACATCCGCAAAGGAATTAAAATCCCCACCCATCAGTACTGGGTTTGTAAAATAGCCCGCCAAGGCATCAGATAAGCGCTCAAAGAAGGGTATCTGCTCCACATTAGGGGCATAGATGCTACAGAGGGTTACCTCCCGCCCATGTAGGCGCCCCCTAACCGCCACATAACGTCCTTCAGGGTCTACTAACTGCGCAGTCATCTGAAAGGGGACACCGGCCCCGACGCAAACCAAGACTCCTCGCGCAAAAGCAGAATAAGTGGTGTAGTAAAGTTGCCCTCTCCATCTACACTGCAGTGCTACTCCTTCTGCCCTTGTCAAATGCGTTACCTGCAAAAATGCTATCTACGCGCCTCTGCGTACTAAATAGGAGTGAACTTTATACCTGCGCTGCATTGAGTGTAATCCCCGCAATTCCAAGTCACACATTTCACGTCCGGTAATGGACCCATAATACAGATGTAAAAAAGCCCCAGAACTCCCCATACTCTTTCAGCCGCGCCCGCAGACGCTTTCCCCCAAGCAAAACAATCCCTTCCCCCAACAATCCCGCCCCACCCATCGCATCCGGTAATGGACCCATAATACAGATGTAAAAAAGCCCCAGAACTCCCCATACTCTTTCAGCCGCGCCCGCAGACGCTTTCCCCCAAGCAAAACAATCCCTTCCCCCAACAATCCCGCCCCACCCATCGCATCGCCCTCCCCCCCCAGAACAGGCACCAACGTAGTGAATCCCATCCAAGCCAACCCAACAATTGCCTCAACAGTGCTAAGGCAAACTAACTGGGACCATCCGGTGGGCCTGGATAGAGCCTGGCAAGTAACCTGTAATTAATCAAAACACCACCTAACTCCCGCCTCGGCGTCCCCCAGAAATGAAACCCTCCCATGCTCCCCCATGCATTCGCCCATACATTTTATCTTCCTGGGGGTCCCATTGTTTCACATATCTGATGCTTCATAGGGAGCCCGCCACAAGAACAATCACTGCACCACTCCCAATTAT
Source organism: Lissotriton vulgaris (assembly GCF_964263255.1). Taxonomy (NCBI): domain Eukaryota; kingdom Metazoa; phylum Chordata; class Amphibia; order Caudata; family Salamandridae; genus Lissotriton; species Lissotriton vulgaris. The sequence goes on along the minus strand of NC_141691.1, from coordinate 770,823,422 downwards.
ACCAGACTCCATCATCCCATTGCGGTTATTAAATCTACTCATCTAGCAGTCCATCCGCCGTTCCAGGAGTAATCTGCGGCAGATGTAGACTGTCCGAATCAGACGAGTCCGCTTCCGATTGACCTTTATCAGTGTCAACATCCGAGCCTTTTGGCGAAGTCAGCAGCAAGTCCCCGGAGATCGCCGTTACCGCCTCCAGTGCTCCTCTGCGCTCCAGCTCTGTTTGCGAGGTCATCGGTTTTCGGGACCGGCGGGGTAGGGAGTCTCTAGCCAGTTCTTGCGCTTCCGCCTCTTGTCCATCTTTGCCAGTCCTGTAGGAGTCCAGCCAGGCCCAGGCCTCCTCCGGCGTGTCATGAAAATGGGGTTTTCCCTCCAGGGCGATGCGCAGCTTGGCCGGAAATAACAAAAAATATTGGATCCCTTCCGCGCGCAGTTCTTTCTTGACTGCCTGGAAAGACATGCGGCGCCGCTGTGTTTCGAAAGGGTAATTCTGGAATAAAGTAACTTTGCTATTGTCAACCTGGAATGGGCCGTCTGCATGGGCCTTCTGAAGTAGCAAGTCCCTGTCCCTGAAATGCAACAAACGCGCCACCACTGGCTGGGGAGGGCGCCCTTGCTGCGGAGGTCTGGCAGGGACCCGGTGCGCACGTTCCAGGGTGTAAAAGGCAGATAAGCCCTCCGGGGCCACCACTGTTGTTAGCCAGCCTTCCAGGTAGCTCACCATGTCAGATCCCTCGATCATTTCCGGCAAGCCCACCACTCAAATGTTATTCCGTCTATTCCTCCCTTCTACATCCTCTGCCCGCTTTTCTAGCGCTGCAATTCGGTCCAAAGCACTTGCCATGGTAGCGGTCAATGCGGCCTGCGCAGGCTCAATCTCCTGGATCTTGACCTCTACCTGTTTCACCCTGTCCGATAGCTTCGAGTGTTCCGCACGTAGTAGGCCCAGTCCTGTCGCCACCTGCGCAATGTCTTGTTGTAGGGCGGTTCGAGAGTCTGCAATGGCAGTCAGGATCTTATCAAGCTGTAATTGCAGCCCTTGTTCTTGCGATGACCCAGATCCTTCCTGTTCGTCCTGGGCTGGGGCCTCGGCGTCAGAGGGCTGCGGGTCCCCGTCATTCCTCCTTCTGGGCTTGCCCATATCGTCGATCACCAGAGCCCACTCCAATAGGCCGCAACGTGGGATAAGCTAATGCGTAGTAGGCCTTCAAAATGGCCTCCCCGCACTACAGCCGTAGGCCCAGTCGCCTCAGCAATGCAGTCACTTGGCAGGCAACGATCCAGTGATCACCAGGGCGCCCTCTTCATTCGCCGCCTGTATCCGGTTGTTCCTTGAGGCAAACCGCCCCACAGTCCAGGCCAACCTCTTCGCTCGCTACTCCGCTGGTTCAGTAGGTGCTCATGAGGGTGATGCCGCCATTTTGAGGCTGTCATCCGTGATCGGCACGGCTCGGGAAATCACCCCGCAGCCCCAGATTTGCCGTCCAAAGCCACTGGAACTCCCCGGGTCAACTTCCCATAGCACCCCTGCCCCGTGGCTGCGTGGGGGGGGGGGGTCTAGGGGGTCAATTTGCTGAATAAATGCGGGGTTCCTGAGCGGAGCTCGGCGCTCACGCTGCCGTCTGCCTAGGCATCCAAGCCACGCCCTCCAGTCGAAGGCATCCATGTCCACGCCTTGGACGTGTTTACGCTTGTCCCTTGCCATCCAAGGGGTTTTATCAGGGAAACCCTCCTCTTGCAAGGGATTGTGAGGATATGATGGAGGATCCATCAAGATAAGGGGTTCCAGATAGCAGTAGGCTAGATGAAGGAGTTTACATTCTAGATGAGGGATGGCCGATGTGACCACTTTATGTATTGACGCATCCACTGTGTCACAGAACTCATAGTCATAGGGGAAGTAACGAGGGTTCCCTTTTTCCTCCAAATAATCTGCTTCCACTAAAGGCTGCAGTATGGTGCTGGGGTGCAGCGCTTATGGAGTTTTTAGATCTGAAAAGGAGGTTTGTGCCCATGGGACCACTACAACTTCATATTTCTCTGGGCTGTCCCCACAGTGTGCCAGCAGATGTTGGACTCTGCTGCCAAAGTTCAGACCCGAGGCAGGGCATCTCAGAAAATAAATGGGCTTGAGTACCCAAATCAGTAATACTGACCCACACAGGCGTCCACGCTGCAAATTAGAGGCTGAGCTGACACAGCCTATATAGTCCGCGCTGGGGCGTCAAGCTCCAGGGGTTGCGGGCTATGGCTTTGGAGGCAATGCAAAGCTCAGATTCAAATGGAGCAGTGTGCGCGGTCAAGGAAGCCTTAGGTGCGTCCCTGTGGTGCAAGAAGGATGTAGACTGAAATTCAGTCTGGGCACTGGACACTGCTGGGATAGAAACCTGTGGGTCCTTCCTCTCTGCTAAGATATGTTGCAGTGCCTAGGTTAGGGCTACTTCTCTTTTGTTAGGTGTCTAATAATTCTGACTAAGACAGGTAAGGCCCTCGTACTGTAACTTTACTGAAAAAACAAATGCTGATAATCACCCTACATTTATAAATGTTTACATTAAGATTATGTCATTATTCTAGAACAGTTTGGTGCAATTTTTATTTTCTCTCTTTAGATGACATTCCTTTGCTAGGTATGTAACATGCATGAAAACCTTTCTAGTTATAGTAATATAAAGTTTCAAATCTATTAAGGACAGGGAGGCGATGATCATGCAGCCTTCCTTCACGTTATTTTTAAACAGTGCTCATAACTTTGATGCGCTCCTGTAACAGAAACCATCTTTCCCATGATCATCTAGGAAGAAAACAACCAAAACTCCTTCCATTTGCAGTGGAGATCATGATACATTGTCCTTTTTCTCTTGTCATGCTCCCTCTTTTTTCGAGGACAGTCACCTCTTCATCCTTTCCGGTAATCCTGTTTGGATAATTAGTTCCCTGTAATTTGAACATACAATTACCTGAAGAATTGCCTTCTTATCATAACATACTATTTGCTAAGACATTCAATAGTACATTTGGACAACATATCAACAGTGTCGGAATTACCATCATACTTAATTCTGTTATGAATCTGCCATTGTATGATGTTGACAAAAACACAAAATTTGCCTACACCACCCTTACTTTCAAACGATCTTAATTATAAAGGTCGAACAACAATTTCTTTGGTTTGACCCAATATTTTTATTTATACCATTCTACTTTATACTTTCTTCTAAAGGCTATTTTGTTCAATTATGCATGAAAAAGGAAACAACTGTACATTCATGTATTTACAATAATATACAATTTGTATTTGTATTTGGTAAATTTGTAGAGTGCGAATTGTTGCCCGGGGGCGTCCAAGCGCTGAGGAACCAACAGAGGTGGCCTGGTGGGATGGCTGAGCAGAAAAAAAGAAATTACTGCGGGGAGTGAAATAGGAATGTTTTTAGCTGCTTGCGGAACGAGGAGAGATTGGGGTTAGCTCTGAGATGAAGGGGGAGGGTGTTCCAGGTCTTGGATGCATTGTGGGTGAACGTCCTGCCGCCCGACCTGGTCTTTTTTATTCTTGGGGCCTAGGCCGTAAAGGCCTGGCTTGAGCGGAGGTTTCTGCTGGGATGGTAATGGGTGACTAAATCGTGGGTGATCATAGGACCTGTGTCCCAGAAGGCCTGGTGGGCGATGGACATGGCCTTGAAGAGGATTCGCTGACGCACTGGCAACCAGTGCAGGCTGATCAGTCCAGCTCTCACTGATTGCCTGCGAGGAAGCTGGAGCAGCGTGCGGGCCGCACAGTTCTGCACTGTCTGAAGTCTGCGTAGGGTGTAATCTGGAGCACTGAGATAAAGAACGTTGTTAAAATCAAGGCGGGACTGTATCAGACCCTGAATGACTACCTGCTTAGCTTCCAAAGGTAGAATGGGGAGAATTTCTTTTTATATTCTAAGAAGGCCAAAACAGGTAGCCGAGACTTTAGTAGCTTGGATGTTGAATGAAAGGGATCTGTCCAGCCACACCCCGAGGCTCTTGATATTGTCCTTTGGTGTCAGAGGGGTGCCTAGGCAGGGGGGCCACAGCGAGTTATAGAAACTGGGGTCGGAGGGGCCCAGGAGCATCAGCTCCGTTTTATCTCCATTCAGTTTAAGAGATGAAGAAGACATCCATCTCTTTACCTCCACTAGACACTCTCTGAGTCCGCCTGACATTGGCGTTCCGACCTCTTGCGCCCATGAGACCACCAGCTGGGTGTCGTCCGCGTAAGAAATAATCTTAACCCCAAATGGACCGACGACCTCAGCCAATGGCCTCATATAGACGTTGAAAAGAGCAGGGCTTAAAGAGGAGCCCTGTGGAACCCCGCACTTTAGTGGTCTACTAGTGGACACTGACTCCCCATCGAAAACTCTAAAGGAGCGGTCCTTCAAAAAGGATTTGAACCAAAGCCAGGCCTTATCTTTGATTCCGACACTAGACAGACGGTTCAGCAGGATGTCGTGGCTGACCGTGTCGAATGCCGCGCTGAGATCAAGGATGATCACTGCCACTGATCCTCTTTGATCCAGGATTTTTCTAGATTCCTTAGTAACCATGAGGAGGGCGGACTCTGTTCCGTGTTTGGGTCTAAAACCCGTCTGGGTGGGGTCTAAAAGTTGGTGGTTTTCTAGGAAGTTTGCCAAATGGAGATTGATATATCTTTCCAGAATTTTACTCACCCAGGGGAGTAGGGAGATGGGCCAGTAGTTGCCAAAATCGGAGGGGTCCAGGTTGTTTTTTTTTAGCAACGCTCGGACCATGGCCGTTTCCACCCAGGGGGGACAGTGCCGGAGGTGATGGATGCGTTCAAGACGTCCATAATGGTTGGCAGTATGAACTGGGATGCTGACATTAAGACATCTGGTGGGGCTGGGTCATCAGGGGAACCAGATTTTACTTTCCGAGCAGTGGATTCTAGGGATACAGGATCAAGAAGGGGGAAGTGATCCAAAGTGGGTAAAGGCTGAGGAAAGGGGTTTGCCATGGAAGTATTAGCTTGAACTGAAGCGGTGGTGGCTATGGGGGGAAAGGATGAATACATTTTGTTCACTTTTTGATGGAAGAACTCTGCTACGTTATTACAGTGGGCTGTAGATTTAGTTTCGTGTAGACTAGGTAGGGGTTTGATAAGTTTTTTCACAATCTGAAAGATTTCTTTGGGTTTTGATTTGGCTAAGATGATTCTATTCGAAAAATATGCAGCTTGGGCAGCTTTGATTTCTGCTTTATAATCATTGATTAACTCTCGGTAGAGATTTTTTTTTCCTAGAGAGTAATCTAGACGCCATCGTCTTTCGGTTTTTCTGCATTGGCGTTTCCTTTCCCTAAGAGCCTCTGAATACCAAGGGGCGGTTTTATGGGGGCGTTTCAGCGTGATTTTACTTTTAGGGAGGGTGACGTCGAGAGTTTGTGTGATCCAGTCTTCATAAGCCTGATTGGCTAGACAGGGGTCCTCATTCTGGAGGGGTTGGGTGCTGGCGAGCTTAAAGGTCCATTCATCAACTGGAAGACGAGACCAGGCTCTGGCGAGTCTTGTTGTAAGTCCAGTTGGAGGAGGCTTAAGTGCGGTCCATGTGAAGGGAACAAGTAAGTGGTCCGTCCATGGGAGGGGGACTGGAGGTCCGGCTACCAGGTCTACACAGTTGCTGAACACAGGATCCAACAAGTGGCCCTTAACGTGAGTTGGTGTTTTGACGTGTTGAATAAGTTGCAGAGCGGCTAAGTCCTCTGTGAGAGTAGTGACTGTATGATCCGATACCGAATCAAAATGAAAATTAAAATGACCTAACAGAGTGAAATTAGAAGAAGTACTAACGCGATCGGCCATAATCGAAGGGAGAAGGTTATGGAACTGCTTAGGGGGACCTGGGGGCGGTAGATTAGTGTTCCTGAGAAGCAGTGGTTAGGGGAGAGTTCGAGACTGAAGGCTAAGCTCTCACAGTCAGGGATTGTTTCTGAGATATCTCGGCAATGAAATTGTTCACTATAAATGATTGCTATGCCTCCTCCTCTCCCCTCAGGTCGGTCCTGCCGGATGATTTGAAAGCCTGGAGGGAGGGCAGTTACTAGGGCAGGGTCGGAGTCTGTGGCGAGCCACGTTTCCGTCAGAAACACTATGTCCGGCTTGCGTCGTTATAGTAGTAGGGCAAATTCAGTTCTGTGTTTAGGCAGGGATCCGCAATTGAGCAGAAACATAGAGTACTCGTGTGTTAGGTCTGGGGCCAACTTAGGTTTAAGGAAAGATTTGCATTTTAAACAGATTTGTGGAATGTCTTCAGCGTGATAGGAATGCAAATGGCAGTCCATAGCAGGGGGCCTGTGGCTGTGGAGGGTTTCAGCACTATAATGCTTGGGCTCCTGTGACTGACATATAAGGGGAATGTCCCTAGGCCCGGACTCGGCGCGGACGAGCGCAGACGAGCTTGCCTTAAGCGCGCCTTCGGCGCGCAAACGTCGCGCCCGCTGCGCTCGTCCGCTGCGCTTCCGGTAGCTACACATATTTGTAGTGTGGATCGGGTACGGGGCGTGGCCTCAGAGTGGGCGTGTCCCTTAGCTGGGCGTGGGCAATGGCGGCGAAAAGTTTGAGGGAGACTCTCCCGCGTCAGCGCTAATTCCGCTGTGCGGGGCCGTCTGCGCCAAGAAGATAAGGTGCCAGGAAGGGCAGTAAGTGCTTTTAAAATCACAGTATCACACAAGTTTTTAAAAAATAATGCTAGCGAATGTTCCTACTCCCGGCTGTGCCTCAGGAGGTTCCAAGTCTTAACTGCGACGCTTGTACTCAGCGCGCTTTATATGCAATGCAATTTACAAACATAGATTCACATTCCACATTTTCACTGAATCAAAATAACATCATACATCCCATAGACAATACTTTATACAAACAAACATCATATATTTATATATATATTTTTCATTTTGATTGAGTAAATCTATATCCCAAAAATAAAGGACAAATTCAAAACTCAACTTCTTATCCTGGCTCTAATAAGCAAGAAAGCAAATTTGTGAGAATAATATGGTAAAACAAAACTCATAATATAAAGGTAGCAAATACCCTTGTGGGTTGTTTCCTGGCCTCCTTTCTGTTCAGTCAATAGTATTAGAGGTCGATTTGTTCTTTAAACATGTGCTCTATGTGTGGGTTTTTATCTTGAAGGGGGTGGTTTGAAATAAAAGGAGAAATAGTGCGGAGTGTGACAGGCGAGCTCAATTGCGAAATCTTCCCTCGTTACATCCCATTGCCCATACCGTGGCATACCCCTCCCTCCACCCCGTAAAACCCATCCACCCCCCACTTAACCGGACTCATCCGCTACGAGTTGCGGCTGGCTGCTCAACATCCTCCGGGGGTAACCACCAGTCTTTGCTCCACTCCTCCGCGTCGGCTTCCAGTTCTGCGGTGTTGACTTGGTTTACGGCATCCTCTTTGTTCCCGGTGCCTTTCCTGGCACCTGTAATCTGGAGGTCCTCCTCTTGGCAAAGCAGGCGTCTTCCTTCTTCTGATCCCCTACTTCCAGACATGCGCGTCTGCTTACTGCTGATGGGGCCTTTTTTTCCTCCTCTCGGAGGCAGTGATTGGTTCTCTTCTGTGGATACACCGGTGCCATGTTTAAAGAGTCAGGAATCCTTATTGCGGAAGGATGAGTCTCTGCGGGGTTGTCTCGCAGCTTCTTTTTGGAAATTACTACGACTTTTCATCTTTGCCTGTAATCCGCTATACCATAAAGCATTATAAGCTTGTGGGAGTTCCACAATGGATCTCGGAGAAGATCCTGAAATGGGGGTAGACTGATTGGAGAATCCCAGGAAAGAACTGTATACCAAACTTGAGATCTCCTTGAAGGATGTCACTATGACCAGATCAACCTTTTGTCTCTTCCCTGCGATACCCTGGTGATCATTGGGAATGGAGGAAATGCATATCCTATCTCTTTGCTCAAATCCTACTGTAGCTGCCAGCGGATACGGTCTGCAGCTGAAAAGCTAATTCTCTTGATGGCCCAGTCTGGAACCAAACCGATTTCCAGGGAAGGGACCCCACCTGCGGACCTGTGCCTGGAATAGTTGAGGGTTCAGTCTGCCACGTTGTTGAAGGATCCGGAAAGGTATTCCATTATTACTGAGATCTTGTTGTCGACACAAAAGTCTCTGGCTAAATCTGAGAAGGCCCTGGATCTTATTCCCCCCAGGTGGTTCACTTGACTTAACGTACCGCAGAGTTGTTGCCAGTAAACAGAAGTACATAGCACTGTATTCTGTCCTTGGTCCAGCATTGAACTGGAAAAGATCTGGCCAGTAGCTCCAGACCGTTTATGTGGATTCTCTGTTCCTGAGATGTCCAGCGTCCTCCTGTGGATAATTCCCCACATTGTCCACCCCATCCTGTTCTGCTGCCATCTGACTCAAAAACCAAACTGTGACTGGTTGGACACACTGTCTATGCCACGGGACAAGGCGGAAGAATCCAGAGGTGCTGAAGGCAGCCAACGGGACCAGGAGGAGTAGGGGCACCGGCGTGTGCTACCATTGTATCGTGCTACGGTGGATTGTTATCCTTTTTTGGGTCAATGACATTCTTAAAGACGAGCCCTGGGGCGGCGGGGAGTTCGGGACTTTTCCTCCTCCGGGGGTGTTTCCTTTTCTACTTGTAGTTTAGTTCTCTGGGGTAGGGCGACAGGCACACTGCAGAATGGGGGGGTTTTCTGGTTTTATCGCAGGGGTGCAGGGTGGGGGGTTGTTGTTCTGGTATCTGGGGGAGGGGGGGTTCTTTTTACTGTTTGCATTGTTTTCGAGGCTACGTATTGTTGTATGGCTTATTCTGTGATTCCTTCGTTGGGTTTGGGGGACCTTGCTACTCCTTTCCGGGATGGGGGGTAGGGGGCTGAGAGTCTTTTTTTTTTTGAAAACCTTTATTATATCGTTCAACACAAAATACAAAAGTAGCCCTGCAACGACAGGGGCCGGTCACCACATGTATGCAGAACGTATCAGGAAGTCCAATAACACAGCTCTTCAGCCGACAACCCGTGGGTCCGGCAGCGGGAAAGGATAAACGATGTATTTAAAACATTTCAGATCAAGGATATGCATAAGGTTTAATTTTATATTTAACCCCCCCCCCCCTCAAAACAAGCTAAAGAAGAAGATACAGGATATCCGGATCTACACACTCGGAGGTATAAAAAATGCGGGTAGGCGTTGAAAGGTAGTCCTGAATCAAGATAGACCAACAGTAAAAACGCAAGCGCCAGTATGTTCACTAAGGGAAAAGAACAAAGCTACCCATCTATCATCGTAGCCACCCACCCCAAACCCCGCCCACTCGTATGCTTCAGGATGAAACCGAAGGTATCACTACCGGACCCTGCGAGAAAAAAGAAAAGGGGCCATAGAACACAACAAAGGCAAAATAACAAACCCCCCGCACCCTGCACCCCTGCAGTGGCTACGGCCTAACCCACTAGCAGCGTGCCTGTCGCCCAGAGGAATACCCTTAAGAGAAAGAAAGAGAAGAAAAAAGGGGCCATAGAACAAAACAAAGGCAAAATAACAAACCCCCCCCACCACCCTGCACCCCTGCAATGGCTACGGCCTAACCCACTAGCAGCGTGCCTGTCGCCCAGAAACGTCCCTAAAAGAGAGAAAGAAGCAGAGGAAGAGAAACAAAAAACACACTCCCGGACTCCCTTACCCTCCACCAGATGCGACCACCCGGAAACAAGTTCAAAATCAATGTAGCAAAATACACAATCAATCCGGGGAAGTACGAAACATACCACCCGACTCCCGCATTGCACAGGTCACAATCCCAGCAGCAGATTACATTTTTTTCCCGTATCCTAAAAAGCCACACAAGTTAACCCTGGCCAGTACGAATGTTCACTGGAGCACGTATAACCCAGGCCACAGCAACAATGAAAGAGGTAAAGTTTTCATGAAAGTTCAAGTCAGTATGAGCAAGCCAAGGAAAGGATAAAAGTTCACGATCTCGACAGAGCAAGCGAGGAAAAGCGTGGAAGGATGATAAAACTCTCCAATAATCACAGATGATCTTGTTAAGGCAGTCAAGGTTGTCCATAGTGATATTCGGCGAGATAGCGTTCAAGCAGGGAACGCTGACAATGTCCACGGGCGCTTGATCCGTCTCATAGGAATCAGCAGCGCAAAAGGGATCCGGCTTCTGCACAGGGACCTCGAAGTTGGATACACGATGTTTCGTTGGTGGCACCGCTGGCTGCGATGATGGCAAAAAGCCGCTGTCCGGTCTCCGGCAAAGATCGTCCATTGTTACCGACAGTGCCTGGTAGTTGACGATGATCTGTGAGTGGAGCACTCTAATGGCCGCCATTACGGCGTGCAGCGGTGGTGTGTCTTTCGTCCCCTCCAACTCCTCTCGTAAGCAACAGATCAGGATGCAAACCCCGGAGGCCGGCTACTCCGGGGTAGCAGGCAAATCTGGAGCGGACACCAAAAACGGGCGCTCTCACCTCACAATATTGCACCTTCGCCGCTGATCAGGGCTCCCGTCCGCACCCCCCCGACAGGCTTACTGTGTCTCCGGGGGTCGGATACAGGGCCGCAGCAAACGATGTGTCACGCCGTAGTGTGTGCGGTGCAGGCAGGATACGAATCGCCGGTAAAAACCAGGTAGAATATGTCTCCGTTCGGGAGACCGGACAATGCCCAAGGTTCACAGCCGATGTTGTTCAATTCCAGCCCGGATGGGTTGGAAATCGAGGCCCCGGCTTCCACTCCGGGGTAGGCCGAGAATGAAACGCGGCGTATCTCCGTCACCCGGTGTGATAAAAAGTTTGGGATTGCGCCTTCAGAGCCAGTCACTCATATATACGGGAGTCCGGTTGGATAACAGGATAACTTGCAGGATATACGAGCTGCTGGCGGAGGTCGGCGGAGCCGGGAGCTTATGCGGCCATCTTACTTGCTAGCGTAGCTCCTCCCTCCCGGGGCTGAGAGTCTTGAGTTGGAATGTCAACGGCTTGGGGGACAAAATAAAACGGGGAATTGTACTCCAATATGTGAACCGCCATTCCCCTGACATTGTATTACTGCAAGAAACACACTTGGTGGGGAACACGTTCCATGCAATGAACCGGAGGGGCTACCGGTTGGTGGCACACTCGGGATTCACTTCGGCCCTAGAGGGGCTGGTGTTATGGTCCGTAGTTCCCTTCCCTTGGAGATTGATGAAAAGATATTAGATGACAGGGGAAGATATGCGGCGATTGTTGGTAGGTGGGAAGGGAGAACGGTCGCCATCCTCTCGATGTATGTCCCCCCGGGTTTACAGGCCGCCACATTTGTCGACCTGGGGAAATTGGTATTAAGGCTTCCTGAGGGGATTCTGGTGGTTGGAGGGGACTTCAACTCTGTGGTTAACGGCCTGGAGGATCGACATCCTCCCAGGGCTCTTACACCATCGCAGTCCTGCCTGAGTGGTTTCTTGGAAACGTTTAGTATGGTGGATTGTTGGCGGATGCTTCACCCAGGGCAGGCTCAATATACTTTCCACTCCGGGGCCCATGGGAGCTTAGCCGGACTTGACTATATTTTTGTGCCCGCAGCCCAGGCTACAACCGTGCGAGAGGCCCGACATTTGCCTAGAGGCATCTCGGATCACTCCCCACTATGGATCCATATAGATCTCCATTTAGATGCAGGGGGCCGGGTCGCCCCAATTAATCCCTGGCATCTCCGTGTTCCAGAGACCAGGGCTGGGGTGATTAAAGCCATAGATCACTACTTCGTTGAAAATGTGGGATCAGTGTCTTCGTCTGTGTCCCTATGGGAGGCCTTTAAAACTGTGATACGGGGTCAGACACTGTCGCTAGTCGCCAGCTCTAAGAAGCGCCACAATGGAGAGGTTGAGCAGCTGGAGTCTGATATAGTTGCTTTGGAGAGGGATCTAGAGTGTGGGGTCACGCGTGAAAAGGTGCATGTTTTGTAACTGAAGCAGTCTGATTATAAAGCCTTGGTCACGAATGCTGCGAAAGCCATGAGTCGAGAGCAACAGGGCCGTTTGTATGATGTGGGCGACAAGGCGGGGAAGTTGATAGCTTGGCTGGACAAGAGGGAGAGATTGAATCGAGTGGTACCGGTGGTTGAGCGAGTGGATGGTGTACGTGTGACGGATCCGTTGGAGATTATGGAGGAGTTCGCTTGCCATTTCCGAACGGTGTATGCGCCGGTCTCGGACCAGTCGGAGGAAGACTCCCATCTTTTGCTTAGGGATATCGCTTTGCCTTGCCTGTCCGACACTGACAGAGAGCTAATGGAGGCGGATTTCTCCACTGATGAAGTAGCGCTCGCTATTCGCTCCATCCGCTCTGGAAAAGCCACGGGCCCAAACGGCATACCCATCGAGCTGTACAAGTTGTGTTCGAACAAAATGGTGTTGTATCTTCGCTCGATGTTCTTGGAGTCCAGGGAGAGGGGTTCGCTTCCCCGTGACCAGCGTTTAGCGTCTATTGTGGTGATCCCTAAAGAAGGTAAACCCCGTGAATTCTGTACCTCCTATAGACCTATCTCACTTCTGAATGTGGAGCCTAAAGTTTTGGCAAAAATGTTAGCTAACCGTCTGATTAAAGTGATTGGAGATTTGGTACACCTGGACCAGTCTGGCATTATTCCGGCCCGTAATACCGCGTTGAATTTACGCCGTCTTCATGGCGTGCTGGCGAGGGCGGAGACGCTACGTGAGCCGGCCATTTTGGTTTCTTTGGATGCCACTATGGCATTTGACACAGTGGAATGGCCATATCTATGGGCGGCTCTGGCGAAGTTTGGCTTTGGACCGGTGTTCATCGGATGGGTCCGATTACTCTATGAGGAGCCCCTGGCCCAGGTAGTCGTTAACGGTCGAGTGTCGGCTCCCTTTGTTCTGGGGAGGGGTACGTGGCAGGGGTGCCCTCTGTCTCCGCTGCTTTTTGCCTTGGCTCTAGAGCCCTTGGCCGCTTGGTTGCGATGGGAGCCGTCCCTCAGGGGTATCAGGTGGACTCCCGGTTTTGAATATCGCATCTCACTTTATGCGGACGACATTCTCCTTTACCTCACCTCCCCTCGGAAATCTCTGGGGGTTTTGTTCGATGTCCTTAATTCCTTTGGGAGGAACTCTGGACTGGTCATCAATTAGGGTTAGTTTTGTGTTTATTCGCTCACAGACGATACTCCACTCGTACCGCGCAATTGTCCAATACAAATTTCATCCACCGGGTTCAAATATTTAGGTATCTATGTTTCGCGTGATTCGGCTATCAGGTATCAGCGCAACTTACTCCCCCCGCTTATTCGCTTAAAAGCAGACGTGAAAGCCTGGAGCAGACTGCCGCTATCCCTGGTGGGCAGAGCAGCCTTATTCAAAATGATGTCCCTCCCCAGATTTTTGTATGCGCTTCAGAACACACTGGATCTAGTGCCTTCCAGCTACTTCCACAAGATCGAGTGCCTACAAAGGAAACTGCTGTGGGCCGGACGTCCCCGGATTGCCTTGGCTAAGCTTACGCTGCCTTGGTATGATGGCGGTATAGCGTTACCGGATATAAGACGATATTACTGGGCCTCACAACACAGCTCTGTTAATCATGCGATGTATGGTCCAGCTTCTAATCCGGCTTTTGCTATGGACAAATGGCTGCTGCCGGGCGGGGACTATAACAGGGCGCTTTATTCCAAACGGTCTGATGTAGCGTTGACGGGGCCTACCAGAGTCGCAGTGCGGGTCTGGTACAACGCTAATGCTGCTATGTGCTGGGCGGACACTCTCACTCGAGCGACTCTACTCTACGCAGCTGAGAGGTTGGGCAATTTGTGGACTACCTAGGGTTTCGAAAAATGGGACCTCATTCGGATTAGTAGGGTGGGGGACCTTTTGCGGAAAGATAAGATAAAGTCTTTTGAAGAGCTGCAACTTGAATTCAAACTCAGTAATCGAGAATACTTTCGTTACCTACAGGTCCGACACGCCCTTTCCTCTGTTTTTCCGGCCGGCATGCTCGTTCCAGAATCCTCACCCCTGGAGGACAGAGTACTCGACGGCCATGTCCCGGACAGTACGATCTCGCTTATATATAAAAAGCTGATAAATGACCGAGCGGACCTTCTTCTCCAGCTCCGTACAGCCTGGACCGGCGATGGACTGGAACTTGATGATGAGGACTGGCAGGCGGCCATATCCTCCCCGAAGGAGGTTGCAATCTCGGCCCGTCTGAGATTGGTGCAGTTAAAAATCCTACACCGAGTGTACATGACGGGTCCTCGCTTGTTACGTATGGGGTATGCCTCGGATGATTTGTGTAAGCGCGGGTGTGGAATGGTGGGTACACTCCTTCATATTCTGTGGGAGTGTCCGGCGGTAGTGTCTTTTTGGAATCGTGTGCATTGTGTTATGACTGAGGTGACGGGTGTTTCGCTTTTGCCTGGGGCCCGAAGGTGTCTATTGAATGTGTGGGAGCCCAATGATTATAACGTAGCACAGACGCAGTGGGCCACCTTGGGTAATATGATCGCTAAGCGCGACATTGCGCAATTGTGGGGATCGTCGAGGGCGCCCAGTCTGTCGGCCTGGTCTAGAAACATGGACTGGTGCATGTTTCGTGAAAAAACAGTCTACATTGCTCGGGGCAGGCCCAAGAAATGGGGGAGGGTGTGGAATCAGTGGAACCAGTATCGTGGTGAAATTTGTACTCCCCTTAGCGTGATGTTCCTTCTAGTCTGGATTTTTGTCTATGTATTGCTGGCCTGCTCTCTTTCCCCTTTTCCCCCCTCCCGTCTGCTCTTCTTATATAGCCTTTCAATTTCACTTGTTACTATGTAACAGTTGTGGATGTGGTACTCCCTCCCCAGAAGGATTACTTATGTATCTGCCTTGCGTTTAGCCTCTGCAGTTATTTTCTTTACTTTTTGGTTGGTTGGTTTTCAAAAAACACAAAACAAAGACCTTATCCCTCCTGTGATGTAATGTACGACATGACATGTTAGTTTAATTGCCGCAGGGCCCTAGGGTTGTCGGCTGAAGGGCTGTGTACTCATTCATCCTGATATGATTTTTTAGGTTTCGACCTGGCGAGGGCACGCAGTGCCCCTCCCAGATCGAAAACTTTTGTTAACAGTATGGATGTTCGGACCGCCTCTGTTTCCAATTGGCTAGCTCCATAAATGGACGCTAGCCATTGGGAGACAGAGGCTGTCAATCACGCTTTCTGGTGAAAACGCGATTCGGGGGCGTTTCTGGGTCTTTTTTTAAGCCCCGCCCCTTTTGCCGTGTGTCCCGGGCCGCGCTGTGATTGGCTGCAGGCCCGGGACACCCCCGTGACGTCATTTCCCGGGCCGCGCTGTGATTGGCTGACGTCACGGGGGTGTCCCGGGCCGGCAGCCAATCACAGCGCGGCCCGGGACCTGACTTGTTTCTTATTGTAACCATGCAGCGGTGGGCGGAGTTGTTTTTGTTTTTTTCGGCGCCATGTTGCTCTCATTCTGCGGCCGACCGACGTTGGAGGAAGTCCAGGTGGGTGAGTGCTTGTTTTTCCTTTTCCTTGCCTTCCCGCCCCCCCCTCGCTGTCCTGTGCCCCGTTCCCGCCCTCCCCCCCCCCCTCGCTGTCCTGTGCCCGTTCCGCCCCCCTCCCCGTGTGCCCGTTCCCGCCCTCCCTCCCCTTTCACTTACCGATTATATTTAGTGAATAGATGTATCTGCTGGTAAAACAAATCAGTTGGTTATAGTACTTTAAACAGAAATCGGTGTAATCATCTGCAAATTACAGATTGAAATCTTCGTGGGAAACACGATAAAATACGCTCACGGCAGACGGACGAATGCAACTTTCAGATAACCGGTATCGATTCCAGATAATATAATAAGATAATATAACTAAGTGATCAAAGGGTGAGTGAGTAAGATGATCAAGGGGAGCAAGTGAGTAAGGGGAACTTTGCAAAGACTCGTATATACCCTAAGAGTTTTAATAGCTGTGGGAAAACACCAACCTTCATTCTTCTAAGGTCGATAAAGTGTATATCACTGACTTCTTGCTGCTGTCCTGCCCACCCCCCCTTTTCGTGCTTGCTGACTGTCCTATCTTCGCCCGCCCCCCCTCCCGCTGTCTGTGCCCCCCCCCTCCTGCTGTCTGTGCCCCCCCGCCCCCCCCCCCCCTCCTTGTTGAAGCTGTTTAGAGTCGGAAGCAAGGCGAACGTAATCGGATATTGGAAGTAATCTGCAGGGAGGAGGGAGGTAAGAGTAACTGTAAGCCCCTTTTTCGGAAACCTCCCGCCTGATTAGGGTTGGTTGCCATGTCTTCATGGGTTGCAAAACAAAATCAATGTGTCGTATGTTTCTCTCTGGGATGGCAAATCCATAAGGTTTATTACATTTTTCCTGGTTTATGGTTATGAAATAGCGCTTGGAAGGGGAAGACCCATTTCTAGCTTCACCTGTTACCTGGTTGTTTCCGTGGACACGCATAAACCATGCAGTGCGCTGTAACTACAGCTGGCTGATCTTAGAAAACGAGTTTATTAGCACGCTGGCACGGGTTGCGTAGTGTAGTAAACAACATTGGTACTAGAACCATTGAGTTAAATATTATTCTAGTTCATCCGGTAGCGAGAGCTCCACTTCACCGGTGTTGAGTACCAGTTTACAGCTTGTTTGATTTGGAACTCGAGGGCCGGATCATATTGCAACATGGTCCACATCAAATCTGTCATCACGGTAAATAACGCTACAAAAGTTTGGTGTATACTGTATGTGAATGTAGGTTGTCCGGAAGTGTTTTAATACAACCCCGAAATGATGGTAATTACAGAGGACGTGAAATGCTCCGGAATGTTTTTTTTCTTATTGTAACCCTTAAAATGTATGGGTGGGGGGAGATTCCCTAAAGGGGGGATTGCCTAGCATTGCGTGTCCCACGTGATTAGGTGCGAGGCTTAAACTTGTAAACAAAATTTCTGCAATTCCCATAGTTTGCCATCCAGCCAGTATTTTGATTCTTCACTGAGCGTTAACTGTTGATAACTGTTGAGGGTGATTGAGTAACAGTAATGATTCTGTTACAAATAATTGATATTCAGATATTTACATTTTGAAACTGTGAGACAATTAAACATTATTAAGGCCGGTGGAAGAGGTAGTCTTCTTAATCGCTCCCGTTATGTTCACTCTTTTAGGCATCACGTTGCTGCCTCCGTCCCGACCCCCAATCCGTCTCCTCCATCCTGACCACGAACCTCCCGCGGCCAAAACAGCAGAAATGCGGCACAGCGCTCCCCCTAACTCAGCAATGAAACTCCTCGCTGCCTCTTCCCCAGGCTGCCTAAACATGGTGTCCACCCTTCCACATGAGCCCCCCAAGGAGACCAATCACACTGCCCAGGAACCGCAGGACGGTAAACAACGCAGAGACCCCAACCCAACCGCACCCCCTCCAAAGACGGCAGCTCCGAGCCTTCGCCTCCCCCCGCCCCGGAAACCCTGCCATCCCCACTGTCCTGTTACGCCACACCCTATGCTCCCGAGCCCCATCTCAGCATCCGCAACACCGTCCTGTCCGTCTGTACTTTTTTCACCCCCACTCCCTCCCTAACACTTTCCTTTCACTGCTCCGCTCTTTCATACTTCAATCCTTTAACCCTTCCTATATTCCTTTCTCCTTCTTTCTTTGCCATCCAGTTTATTTGCAGCGTTTACTTTTACATGCCGTCCTTCGCTTACAATTGAGTGAACAAGTGAACTTAATTTCTACAAGCCCCAAAATGCATCACAAAAGTGCTGAATTCAGACTGGCGAGATCCTCACACTCTGATCTGGGACACGCCAGGGCTCTCGGCATAAGCTTCTTCTTGGCATAACAGAATCTAGTTGTGTGATCAGACTGGCAGAGGGAGCAAGGTTGGAAGAGCGGGGAGAGGAGCTTCAGGGAGGCATCAGAGCAGTCACTGACGTACCCCTTCTGGACATTGTCTGGAGATATCATTATTATCAGGCAAGCTATGTCCTCGTGACATGGAGTCATCCGGTCATCCTAGGCAGACTTTTGAATGTGGCAGTGAGTGCGAAGGCGACGATGCCAGCAGAGGGCGTGTCCAATGGAAACCTGAAATAGGTAGATGTATGTGTGGAGGGGCTCTGTGTGTGTGTGTGTGGGGGGGGCTCTGTGTGGGTGTGTGGGGGGGCTCTGTGTGGGGGGCTCTCGGTGTGTGTGTGTGGCATTTGTGAGAGATTAAGCTATTGGCATTGTAAATGACAATGCCATTTATTTATCTGTTTTCAAAACCAACACAAAAATAAAAATGTTGTCATTTACAATGCCAATAGCTCTAACTTTTGCAAAGACGAAACCGTTGCATTGTAAATGCTTGTTTTTTTTTGTAAAACAATTTTTATTGCAGAGTTATGCACAACATACAGGTCCACCATTAGCATCATATAACACAGTCGCTGTTCCTTAAACACTTTCCTGAGGACGTGGACACAGCCATTCAGCCCAAATCCCGGAGGCAGGGCGGCGTCAATTTACCATGCATTCATCCTGATATGATCATTGGAAATGTTGCCAGCCGACCCGATGTGGCTGTATGATTGCTATTGTATATCCATGTTTATCAATAAAGGTTTAAAAAAAAAAAAGACTAGCTGAGCGAGCATGGAAAGCAGCACCTTCCACTGATCATCTACACCAACTTAGGGCACTGAGAAACACGTACAACAGAAAAATCATAAAAGCTAAAGCAGACTTCTTCAAAACACAGCTGAACCAAGCCATTAACCCTCCTAAAAAGTTATTCGAAATCGTAAAACAACAATCGCGCAACTCTGCATACGTAGTGGAGCTCAGCAACCCGGCTACCTCTAACTGCGACGAGCTGGCCAAATTCTTCCTAGAAAAGACTAGAACCATTGAAAATGACATTCAATCCAAAAAAGAACCCCAACTATCTACTGACCAAGAAAAAATTCTTTACTCACAGAACAATGACCTTTTCTGCCTGCCGACTGGAGTTCCAAAGAACAATCCCAACTGGTACTCCTTCTCCCCCATCACTGAACAAGAAATCTATAGCACCTTGCTAGCAATCAACCCTGCCAATCATTTCTCCGATCCCCTACCCCCATCTGTATTCAAAATGATAAAGTCCTCTATTCTACTTCTATGGGCAAAAATTGTCAACGCCTCTTTTTAAAAAAAAAAAAAAATGTGTTTATTGATTTTCAACTTCAAACAACACACCCAGTAGTTAACTACATTCAGACAGGCACTACTTTCTCATTTGAGATAGTGATAAAACCACATGGCATGCAATGGTACAGTCGAAGTACAAGGCCAGTATAAGTTATAAACAGTCGTCCAATACCACTTAAATAGCCCCAACATCCTCGTAATATTAATAATGCATCCAACTGCAGCATATATATAGTAGTAATTCAACTACTCTTCCCCCCTGTAACCCTCCCTCACTCGCCCACTCTCATCGGTGTGCACCTACTACAGCGTAATTTATCTCAATATCCACTTGGAGCAACATGACTGTTCAGGGTATTATACATACAACTGTTACAGAAGATCATGACTATAATAGGAAAGGGAGCATATTCATACATTTCGTCTCTTGTATTGTTGCAGTCATCTACTAAGTTCCAACCCCCGAATGCTCGCTCAGTTCTGATCCAGAGTCCGCATCTATAGCCTTCAATCCTGTAACTAGGGCGTCCCACGCCCGGGCTGCATCTAGCGCTTTCTCATTGTGGGACCTCTGGGCCTGTTGCAGGCGAATTACACTCTCACTCCCAGCCCATGTAAGTAGTGCAGCCTTCCATCTAGCAAAACTAGGCCCCCCGGCAGCTTTCCAATGGAATGTGATTTCCCTTTAGGCCAACACCAGCCCCAGATCCAGGAATTGACTTGTTATTTTGGTCTTACTGGTATGGGGAAACCAATGTAATAGGCAGGTACCCTTATCCAGAGTAATCCACTGTTCCGTGATATTGCATAGTAACTCCACTACATCTTCCCAATATGTGCCCAATTGTGGACAATCCCATAGCATGTGCAATAGGCCCGCATCCGCAAGCCTGCAGCGGGGGCACTGCGCTGTGTCTACATGAAAATATTGGTTGATCCTCGCCGGGGTGAGGTAGGCCCTATGCAGTATGAAGAAATGAACCAATTGAAATCTGGCATTTCTGGTAGTCTTCCATGCCCTCTTAACGATCTGCGACCAAGCTGGGCCCGGTATGTCTCTACCAATATCTGTCGTCCATTGGTCGCGCAGTTCTGCAGAGGCTGCAATCCCTCTCCAAGCATACATCTATATAAACAGGTGACAGCCTTGTAGGTGCCTGTTGCCATCACCACATATTGACACACCGAGCTCACGGTGGATCTGAAAGGCCCTCGCCCCAGTACTTTTGTATTGCAGCTTTCCGGGCCGAATGGAGTAAGTAGTGTCCGCGCGGGAGCCCGAATCTCCCCTGCAACTCGCCATAGGGTAATAAGGTGCCATCGTCGTACAGGTTGCCCACTACCTGTAGTCCGAGAGACTCCCACTCCGCGAGAGCCAGCCAGTTCCCGCCGTGTGGAAGAGCGGTACACATACCCAAGAGTATCTCCGGGGCATAGGGGCTTCGCACCTTGACTCTGCTATAATAGCGTTTCCAGCAAAGCTGCAGAGTGCGTTCCTCAATGGACAGCGAATTCACGCGCAATTTCTGCTGGAGTATAATAAACGATCGCACATGCCGAGGTACCTCCGGTTCATAGTCTCTTTCAGGGCCTCTTCATTCCAGCGCCACCGCTTGAGTAAGTGCTTGAAAATGTGCGGCTAGATAATATAATTCGAAGTCAGGGACCGCAAGATGTGTCTCTTGAGCGTGTTAATGTATCAAGTGCTACTCTCCGTCTTCCGCTCCCCCAAATGAAACCACCCACCATAGACCTGAGCTGTCGAAATAAGGAGGCGGGTATCCACAGCGGTAACGTTCGGAAATAATAAAGTAGCCGGGGAAGTGCTACCATCTTTAATAGGGCCACACGACCTGCCACTGATAAAGGCAATGTTCCCCAGAACTGCATGCTATTCTTGAGGCTTCGCATTTCCCGGCCAATATTACCATCCAGTAGGTTTTCCTGGGTATGATAAATATGTGTCCATAAGTAAGGAAGGCAGTGAGGTTCCCACGCGATGTCTTGCGCAGCTGCAGGCGGGTTGCAACCAGGTCAACCGGGAAACCACAAGTCTTCGCCCAGTTGACTCTGAGTCCAGAAATGTCCCAGAACTTGTGGAGCAGTGCTGGAGCCCCCTCCAAGCCATCTCCTGCGTCTTTTAAAAACAACAGGAGATCATCCGCATATAGTGAGATAAAATGTATTTGACCTCGGAGTTGTAAACCTTGGAATGCCCTCCCCAGTCTAGCGCTGACAGTCAATGGCCAGGGCACACAGTAACGTGGATAGCGGACACCCCTGCCGCGTGCCTCGCCCCACTGGGTAGGGGGAAGAGACGACCGTCCCCACTTTCACTCTAGCGCACGCCGAGGAGTATAATATTTCGGTCCAGCGAACGTAACCTTCCCCAAGCCCGAAGGCTCTCATAACAAAAAATAAGTAGGGCCATTCCAAACTATCGAAAGCTTTCGCAATATCCACAGACAGGATTGCTGCCATTGGGTCCCCATCGTGGTCCCCATCGTGGTCCCCTCCCAGAATGTGTATCAATCTGCGCACACTGCCTGCGGTATTAAGAGTAGGGATGAAGCCAGCCTGATCAGGATGTACCAAACGTACAATGTCCAGGAGGAGTCGGGTAGCCAGCACATGACTCAAAATCTTGTAATCAGAGGTGCGCATAGACAGGGGGCGATATGCAGCGGGTCAGTAGAGGCTTTCACTGGTTTCAGTAGGGAAATGATGATAGCTTCCCTAGTCGAGGTCGGTAATATCCCTAGTTCTCTAGCCTCCTTAAAGACCAATAATAATCTTGGGGCAAGCAGCTCCACATATGTCGCATAAAACTCTATGGGCAGGCCATCGATTCCCGGAGTTTTGTTTTGCGCCATATGCTTGATAGCGCATCTAATTTCAGACAGTGTGATGTTTTGGCCAAGGGAGTCAGCCTGTTCTGCATCTAGTGCAGGAAGCTCCAAATCATCCAAAAAAGCTCAGATGTCTGCCTCACCGGTCCGCAGCTTGCTATCATACAGATCCGCATACTAGTTGCGAAAATGGGTATTAATCTGACACTGAGTATATTCCGTTTGTCCCGCCGGGGAGTTCAATGCTAGAATGGGAGCGCCTCGGGGGAGGGGGTCGGCCAACCACGCCAATAAGGTACCCACCTTATCTCTCTCGGCATGCGCCCTAGCCAGGTAAACCCTATGGTCAAAACACCTCAAGCGTTCCACAACTACCGCCACGGCCTCCTTTGATCTCAACACTAGGTCCCGCGCCTCAGGGTTAGTTGAGTGCATTCGCTCTGCCTCTCTAAGTGTCTGTTCTGCAGTGTTGATTTCTTGCAATAGCAACTTCCGTACCCCCACCCATTTAGTAATACACAAGCCCCGGATCACCACTTTAAAGGCATCCCATTCCAGGGCAGTTGTCGTAGCTGTACCCTCATTATTGGAAAAGTAACACTCTATTCCGGTTCCCAGCTCAGCGCTGAAGATTGGGTCCTCTAGCATCTCCGGACGCAGTCACCAGGTCGGCATGGCCGGGCGCTCCAGGGCCCAGCAGAAACTCACATAAGCGGGTTATGATCGGAGATGGTGCGCGCCAGGTATTCGCTACGAACCACCATAGTAGCCAGGCCGGTGCTACATAAAACTGCATCAAGCCTCACATGCAACTCGTGCAAGGCCGAAAAGTAGGAATAATCGCGTTCATCTGGGTGTTGTGCCCGCAATACATCTCTAAATCCCCAACTATCCTGCCACTGTGATCTGACCTTTGAAAGCTTATGAATGGGGCGTCAGGCAGCGGGGGGGTGGGAATCTATGCATGGTTACGTCCTCTATGGAGTTAAAATTTCCCCCCATCATTACCGGGGTCGTGAAATAGACTGCCAGTGCTTCAGATATGCGAGTGAAGAAAGTCGCCTGTTCCGCGTTAGGGGCATAAATACTGCAGAGGGTCACATCCCGCCTGTGAAGAAGTCCCGCAACCACCACATAGCGGCCATCAGGATCAACAATTTGTTCAGTCATCTGGAAAGGAACCCCGGCCCTAATCCAAATCAGCACCCCCCTCACAAAAGCCGAATAGGTAGTATAATAAAGCTGCCCTTGCCATCTACTCTGCAGCGCTATCCCTTCACCATTAGTCAGATGCGTCTCCTGCAGGAATACTATCTGTGCACCCCTGCGTACTAAGTAGGAGTGGACCTTGTGTCGACGCTGCATCGAGTGTAAACCCCGTACATTCCAAGTCATACATTTAACATCAGGTAACAGCCCCATAAACATTTGAAAAAAACACAATAACTCGCTGCTCTTTCCAAGACACGCCGGTGAGTACAATCCCAAAACCAAAACCAAAACCCCCCACCTCCCTGATAACCCCAACCCCACCCGAGCACCACCCTCCCTCCCCAGAACAGGCACTAACGTAGTGAATCCCATCCAAACTAACCCCAACAAACGCCTTCAAACAAAGTCAGAGGCGTACTAACTGTAAACTATCCAGTGGGGGTGGGTTAGAACCTAGCCAAGCAGCAATAGTCAGCCAATGTCCCCAGCACCAACCCCTCAACAACATCCAACTCCCCAGTGAGAGAGGCGGCAGCGCCCCCCATTCTGTAAAATAAAGACTTTCTAACGGCCAGGTTTCCCCCCAGACCCCGAGGCCCCAAGCAGTCCGGACCCCAGCTGTTTGCCACCCAGAATCTCAAGAAGTACAAATCAGTATCACCCATGGTAGAGATCCCAGAGTCTTCCTCGCTGTCATGGAGCATCCACCATGTCGTCTGCTGTACCCGGTGTCACCTTGGGATGAATCTGGCTACCCGAACCGGACAGCTCGGCCTCAGTCTCATCTGCCTCCTTTTCAGAGCCCGTGGATGGCACCGGCGAGGACGCCTCCGTCACAGCAATGATCGCAACACCCTGCAGCGCCGCCAGTCTCTCCGCCTCAGTTTGAGACTGTGAAGGGCCCCCAGGCACCGAACGCCGTCTCAGCTTACGGCGGGACCGTCGAAGCCGCTGCTCCAGCGCCGGTATTCATGATGGTAGACCAGCCTCCCCCTTGCCAGTTCTTTATTCCTCCAGCCATGTCCAGGTTTCCTCAGAGCTATTGCAAAAGTGTGTTTTGCCATAAAGGGCAATTCGCAACCGGGCAGGGAACATCAGAGAATATTGCAAGCCTTCATCACGGAGCGCCCGCTTAACCGCAAAGAAGGTAGCCCTGGCCCGCTGTACCTCGAGGGTGTAGTCCGGAAACAGTGTGACATTGCTATTGTCCACAGTGTAGGAGCCCAAGGTCCTGGCCCTGTGAAGGAGTAGATCTCTGTCTCGGTAATTAAGGAGGCACGCAACCACCGGCCGAGGTGGGCGTCCAGGGTATGGCAGGCGCGCCGGCACCCTATGGGCCCTTTCCAACGTGTAGAACTGTGAGAGGCCTTCGGGTGCAACCCCCTCCCGGAACCAGTTCTCGAAGTAGGCCACCATATCAGTCCCCTCAATCCGTTCTGGTAGGCCCACCACGCGGACGTTGTTTCTTCTATTGCGGCCTTCCGCATCGCCAGCCCTCTTCTCCAGGGTCTGCAGCCGGTTCACGACATCCACCATCTGAGCATCCAATTTCCGCTGCGCAGGCCCCACGTCCTCCAACTTAAGCTCTGTCTGCCACACCCTGTCAGACAATTTAGCATGGTCAGCTTTCAGGAGTCCCAAACCCGTAGCCTTCTGCGCAATATCCTGTTGGAGGGCTGTTCTAGTGTCTGTTATGGCCTGTAAAATCTGGTCCACCTGGTGCTGTGGTAGTAATCCGGGAGGGACAGACTCT
This sequence comes from Lissotriton vulgaris, assembly GCF_964263255.1. Lineage (NCBI taxonomy): Eukaryota > Metazoa > Chordata > Amphibia > Caudata > Salamandridae > Lissotriton > Lissotriton vulgaris. The sequence goes on along the minus strand of NC_141691.1, from coordinate 770,798,397 downwards.
GTGTCTCGCGGCCCTTGCTCCGCATCGGTCTCCACACTGTCCAAAGAGAGCCCCCCCTGCTTCCCCGGGGTTTCCCCATGTCCAGCGTCCACAGGCACAGCCCAATTCAGGAGGTGGGCTCCCCCGTCTGCCCCTTATAAGCCGTCGTTTGCGCTCACTGTCGAGGGAGGCGAAGAGTAAGTAGGCCCAGCTGTAGCCCACCAGGACACCTGCAAGCCGTGTCACCTGTATTCAGCACAGTCCAGTCACTCACAGTGCACCTATTTCCAGGTCCAGGCGCTGTGGGGCAAGGACGCCCAGCTAGACCGGTAACGGCCTCCGCGGGCAGGAAAAGGAGTGCGCCTCCTAGCACGGGTGCCACGGCAATGGCCTGCCCAATATTGCCGTGAGAAGGGGCCCCCAGGCGTCCCCGCCAGCCAAGCCCCGCCAGCTGCTCCAGCCCAGCAGCCCAACAGTCGTCTCTAGAGGGCCCCCACTGCGGGTCCCGCAGTGCTATCAGGAAGGGGGGGTGGGAAGGGGGGCAGAGAAGGGCGCGATCCCCAGCCCCCCCCCGCTGTCTGCTCACCTCAGGGAGTCGCGCAGGCACTCGGCCACAGGTCTTTTCACAGGGCAGCGGGTGGTCTCGTACCGATTCTCCGCAATAATGTCTCCCCCGCAGGAGCAGCAGTCCGATGCCCCGCCGCCTGCCCCTCGCTTGATCGATGCACCCCCAAGGCGTCTCCCTCTCAGGTTATATAGGGCACTCCAGCAGTCCGCCAGCCGGGCCGCGCCGCAGCGTCCAGTGTACCGCTGCCGGGGGAGGGGAGAGAAAGAACGGAGATAAAGGAAGGGGGGAGGGATCAGCGCACACAGTTCTCCGCGCTGCTGTCACGCGGCCCCTCCACCGCGACCGGTCACTAGCCAACTGTTTTTAATCCCCCGCAGCAGGCGGGGGTAGCGGACCAGGGGCCACGCTCCTCCGCCCAGATCGGTCGTCTGCAGGATGTAGGCCGATACCACCTCCAGGGATCTCCCGGCCAGGAGCAGCCGCGGGCCGCCACCGCACTCCCCCCGGATAGTCTGGGCCAACAAGGGGTCTCCTCCGCGCCGCCTCCCAGCGTGCCAGGCAGGGCCAACCAGTGATCTCCGGTGCTCCTCAACTACGAGGATGCCTCAGGTGCCGCCATCTTGAGCCGAGACAGTGCTACGGTACGGGACTCGCCGCGGGGCCCCCACGCGCCCAGGAGGCACCCAGCATCGTCAAGCCACAGGGGCAGCTGCCCACGCCCCACTACACCACCAGGGATCAGTTTGAGGGGGTTGAAGCATCCCCCAATGCAGGATAACCAGCGGGGTCGGAGCGGAGCTGCAGGCTCACGCTTCCTCCGCCATCGGCTCCCAAGCCACGCCCCGTCAACGCCTCTCTTAGGCAAGGTTCCATACCGGACTGTCTGAAAATAGGACAGGTCACACCTATACTAAAGAAAGCCAACTCCCTCTCCACAGTCCTCAACAACTATCTACCTATATCCAGCATCCCCACGCTGGCAAAGTTAATGGAAAAATGTGTACAAATTCAACTTTGCAATCACATCGAGAACTTCAACCTCCTAGATAAACACCAATTCGGTTTCCGTCAAGGTCACAGAACTGAATCACCCCTCACCCACATAATGGATGACATCTTAAAAATGCTGGATCACAATGAATCGGTCCTATTGATACTTCTTGACCTATCTTCCGCCTTCGACATGGTTAAACACGACAATCTACTGTCTCTACTTGAACGAAGGTTGGGCCTAACCGGTCCAGTGTTAAAATGGTTTACCTCCTTCCTAAGCCACAGAACCCAAAGAATCAAGTTGAAGCAATCATTCTCTCAACCTTCCATGGTTACACAAGGAGTCCCACAGGGATCAGCATTATCACCTATTCTCTTTAATCTACTCATAGAACCCCTTGCTAATGCGCTTAGCTCTGCAAACATTCTATATCATCTATACGCGGACGGCACTCCACTTTATTTGAAAATCTCCTCACCAGATGACTTCATCTCCCTCAACACCATTCTTCATAATACCCAAAGTTCCTCCTCATCTCCCCTCCCAATCATGCACCCAAGATAGACTTCTGGCTGAAGCATCTTACTTCCTTTGATTGCGCCCCTTACATCATTGACTCCGCAAAATCCCTGGGAGTCACCATTGACAAACATTTAAATAAGCAGGAACAAATCCACAATACTATCAAAGGAGCCAACTTTCAGCTGAGTATCTTAAGGAAACTTAAACCCTTCCTCCCACAGACTGATCTAAAAAAATGCGGTCCAAGCCCTAGTACTACCAAGACTGGACTACGGGAGCACCACTCTTTGCGGTCTTTTAAAAAACAAACTAGCACCGATCAGGGCATCGCTTAACGCTGCGGTCAGGCTGGTCTTCGGAATAAAAAGAAATAACCACATAACCCCGGCCCTGAAGGCTTTGAACTGGCTACCATACGAATTGAGAATACAACTAAAGATCGCCTGCATGACGCATAAAGCCTTACATAGCAACACCCCCAGCTATTTAGCACAAAAGCTAGAGCGGTCAGGAGGTGATAGACATTCGCGAAGCGCAAGCTCACTACTACTAAAACCTCAATCCTTCCACAAAAAGAGAACTGGTGCAGAGCTTTCTCAGGTATCGCACCGAAGATTTGGAACAACCTTCCCCCAGACTTACGCAGAATCCCTTCTTTTACCACCTTCAAAAAGGAAGCGAAAATGTTTCTCATGAACAAATTATCATCTTAAACCTTTATCTCTTTGAAGCCTACTTGCCACCGCTTTTAACCAAACAGCAATGTCTACCTCATTTGTATTATATGCGATTCCCGATTGTATGTATAACTTGTGATAATTATGTACTGTAAAGCGCTCTGATACCCCCGTGGGTCATGTCCGGGCTATATAAAACTTTTTAAATAAATAAATAAACATTCGAACTTTATCAGATTCCATAACCTGTCAATGCTGTTTCAAATGCCTTTTGGAGTGTTTTCCTTTTCTGACTGCTGCTATTTCACAGCATAACAGATCAGATTGTCTCCATTTGAAACTGTTCTGTATTAAGTTTGTTCCTTCCTTCCTTCCTTCCTTCCTTCCTTCCTTCCTTCCTTCCTTCCTTCCTTCCTTCCTTCCTTCCTTCCTTCCTTCCTTCCTTCCTTCCTTCCTTCCTTCCTTCCTTCCTTCCTTCCTTCCTTCCTTCCTTCCTTCCTTCCTTCCTTCCTTCCTTCCTTCCTTCCTTCCTTCCTTCCTCCCTCCCTCCCTCCCTCCCTCATTTACATTTTAGGTTTTGTGTTGGTGAAGACCTTTATATTTGACTAAAATTATATATATAACATTTCAGCCAGACTTCATCTATTAGTCTGTAGTTGGTGTCATTCACGTTTTTCTTCCGTTCACTCCAGCATGCATTAAAGGACAATGTATCCGCTCACTTCAGCCACCGCCTGACACGAGTATGAGTTCTGGTGTGCCCTCCTTTTACAAGGAACACATTCACACACAACAGGGTTCCAGTCAGTACTAAGGTAATGCGTGATTTGTTTGTAGACCCAAAAACCTTTTTAGCCAGTAGCAATTTTTTTAAAAAATTGATATTGATTAGGTCCTGGCATATTCTTAAACAATAAAGTTTTACAAAAACCATAACAAAGCACGTCTATCCATAAGGCTAGTGGAGGGCGCCAGGCTTATTTGAAATGTTATTGTGCAAGATTGCCTTATATGTTTGCTAAAGGAGTCTGGGTTTGTTTTCCAGATTACTCAGCAAAACACAATGTCAAATCCAAGGTTGAGACCAAAGAAGAAATCCTCCTCTGTAGATGCTGCTCCGGATAATTTTCCTGTGAGGTCTTCTGGCAGACAGGTATTGTAAAACAGTCAACTTTAAATATATTTGCACGCTTTAAATATCTGTTTCAGAGACGAGAACTGCGCTGAATCAACTTTATCTGTAAGGTTTAACTTCTAGTTTAGCTGTATGATTCTAGGTCAACATTTTAGCACCAAAACACACACACACACCTACCTACTAATAATATAGTACATCATGTATAGCTTTGTTATGTTAGCCTAGATTGCCTTTTAGAGGTTCCGGCATACTGGTTTATAAATGTCACCTGGACCCTAAGATGGTTACATAGGACCCTATTACACATGTCACTGATTATGCACTTTTATATTGCATGAATTACTTATTGGTTTTAGTACTCTTTAGAAAGATTTTGAGCGGAGTCTGTTTAGTGTTCATTGTTTACCTGAGACTGCAAATATCAGTTAATGTTTTGAGAAATGTGCATTTTTGTTGCAAATAGTATGCTAAAATTTAAAGTGTTTGTTACGCAACAATGTGTATTAGAAGTCATATTATAAATGTAAAGTGCACTGTAAGGAAATTAACATGCATTCCAAAATGTGTTTTTCTTTTGAAGTACTTTGACATTATACAGTGGGTTCAACAAGACTAACAAACCGAAAGAAAATAACGTGCAATGTGGGAAATTGTAACTTTTTGCTGGCAGGGCTCTGTTTACAATGCGTTTTTTTACACACAAAGGAGGAATTCTTGGTAGACGCTTGCATCCAAGAGGGGCCTGCAAGGATGAATTTGTCTGGTGTGCTGACTAATTGGCTTTTATTATGGAAGTTATTTTCTTTCTCTTTTCAACCAGCACTGAAAGAAAGACGAAATGCTATGTTTAACCTTTTTATGTTTAGAGAAGATAAATATCTTGCAAATTAATTCATCCCCATACCATGAATTACAGGACATAATTCAGAAATTCCAAATCATTCCCAATTACACCTGTTTTCTGTGAAATATGAGCCTTGAAAACACTTTCAAACATTTAATAGGAAGGCATTCTAACGCAGAGAGTGTGTGTGTGTACACACCACTTTAAAAAAACAAAGTTTACAGGGACGTTATAGCTGGGTTCAGATTTTACGCTCTCAAAACCATGGAAATTCAGCAGTTATAGTTATCTCAAGTAGCTATAACTTGAGCCCTCGTCATGCAGTTTTTTCATCCGTGATTTTATAGCAGATGTTGCAGTGATATTATCAATGATGTCATTGAAGATGTCATTAGTGCAGTAATATGTGGGGTAACTAGCAGTCCCTGTGGGACCCCACCAACAGGTCTAGGGGCCCAGGGTATTTCTACCCTGCCCACTTCTGTTTTATTGTGTGCATGTGTTTCTTGGGACTCTGGCCGAGTCCCAAAATTGCTGCCACAACTTTCTAGTTAAAGTGGTGGCAGCCAATCTGATCTCAGTATGAGATCTGTTAGAACCGTGGATACTCTGCATATGTAGATATACATAAATCTTTTTTTTTCAATTACCATCATCGGAAAACTTATTTCGGTCATACGACCATAAAAGTGCAATACAGCTCAAATATAGATCCATAACATGTAATAAAAGATAAAGTACGCAGTGAAATTATTCCAAGGTGGGATGGAGCAGGTTTACAATTGGCGCAGTAAACAGACCTCGCTGTAGACCAAATAGAACAGTGGCAACAAAAACCTCAAAGCCATAAATACTAACAGGGTCCGCTATGTTATCAATGTTTTCCATTGCACAGTGGCTACAAATCCTTGGATTGATCCACAATTAAAATCATAAGGTTGAACAAATAAAAACAGTTAAAATCATCATTATCACAGCTTCATCAGCTTCCTTCTGATATTCCACATGTGACCCAAAAACTTGGCAAGAAAACAAGCAAACAAGAGTCTTGGGTCGGGTCTGAGAATTTGCAGAGCTTCACCTTAGTTATGTGTCGCTAGCAGCTTGCATACTGGCATAAGCCACTTAGCTCTTGGGCATGTGTAGGCTGGGCAATCAAATAATACATGAGCAGGTGATTCAATTGCTGTTATACAAATAGAGCAAAACTGTGATAAAGCCGGTAGGCTGTGCCAAGAGATAATGAGGGAATTCAGAGGGCGCGTGCCAATCCTGAATTGCATACATAATTTTCTGTTGTTGGGTATCTGGATGATGTCTAGACAGCTTTCCAAAGAGCTGACTGACTTGAAGGCCATAAACTCCAGGGTTAGCCAACCCGATTATGGATTGATGATTTCAGACTTGGCTACCCAAACCCAATATTGCGCTTTGGTGCGATCATTGGTAGGGAGCAATGTTGAATCCTTGTTTTCCCAAAAGCCCTCTAGCCCTCTGTCTGCCAATAAGCGTTTCACATTTCGTAACCAACTTATTTTATGGAAATTATCTACAAAGCTGGCTTCCTCAAGATCATAGGCATATAAGCACAGTTTGGGGGTGGCCCCTCCCCCAAAACAGCAACGGTCGCAGCTTAGCCTTGTCTGCAATGGATTTCCTACCCAGATCTAGCCTTAGAGGGAGATGTGGTGTACTCTGGGGTAGCAGTACTAAACTCCTCAGGAACTTATTCTCAGATCTAGAAATGTTGTCTATATTATCAAAGCCCCACAATTCGGCCCGATATAGGGCTGAGCGTACTGCTTTAGACTCCTAGATCTGCAGTGTAGCTGCCATTGGTTTACTAAAAGAAGTGCTTTGTTCTCTACTCAAGGCCCCAGATATTTGCATGTGCTTCAGAGTTGACTTAGCCACATGGGGCTTCCATGTTATATCTTCCAATAACGTTATGCCCCAGTCAAAAACTTTTACCATTTCAAGAGAGGGATGCCTCCCAGAGTTGGATTTCCTCTATATGATTTGTGGGGGTTGATCATCAGTAATTTCGTCTTGGGTGTGTTGATTTCTAACCCTCGCTCCCCACACAAAACATTAAAGCGATTGAGGAGTAACTGAAGTCCCCTTGGTGTTTTAGACACTAGCAACGTGTTGTCCGCAAACAGAAATGCCACTATTTTTTCTCACCTCCAACATGGGTGCATCAGCTGGTACCTGTAAAAAATCCTGCACTACATTATTCATGTAGAGGGAGAAAAGTGTGGGAGCCAGAACTCACTTACACTAATAAGGTCTGTGAGCTGGCCTTGATCACCCCAGTGGACATTGGCATGGTTTGCATCGTGAAGGCGAATGACTAGAAATCTACGGCCGCGGCCCCATTTTTTTTAGTGCCTGACACATTTTCTGTCTTGGGACAAGATCGAAAGCAGTCTTTATATCGATGAATGCTACATACAAGCTCCCCTGACCAATGACTGCTGTCTTCTAGTAAAGAAGAAGGAAGCAAAACACCTGCTCTGTTGTTCCCATCTTCTGTCTGAAGCGAGCTTGGAAGTGGTTAGGATTTTAAATTCACTGATCCAATCCTGAATCTTGGCCAGAAGTGCTCGACAAATCACCTTTTAAATGGAGTTGATGAGGCTAATGGGTCTGTAATTATTAGGTAGAGACAGGCCCTCTTTTTTAAAAATGGGAATTGCCTCTGTTCCCTTTCATGACTACCGGATAGGGATGCCCTGTGCTATAGCATTCAACAGTGTCAGGATATGGGTAGACCAATCTTCGCTGTTGTTTTAAAAACAAATCACCAGGGATGCCATCAGGGCCTGGGGCCTTTTCTTGAGCAATTGAACTAATACAGACTTGAATTTAGATTCTCCGAAAAAGGCCCTTAGAGTAGGTGTGGGGTAGATATAGGGGAGCTGCTGCAGTGTCGGGCAGACACGGTCCAGCATATAAAAGCTTAAAATGCTCCTACCATGCAATTGTTCTGATCTTATTGGCTGGAAAAGTGGCCTCAAAGAGTCCCCCCCCCTTGTAACTACATACCAAAACATTTTTGAATTTTACTGACACATGCCTCCTTGATGAGCCCCACCGTTTCTCATCCCACTCCCTTTTTTCTCTGTCTCTGGCTTTTTTCATAGGATCTTTTCAAATCTCTCACTAGGTCAATGTTCTTAGACCTAGGTACAATCAACAGTTGACATTTTTGCTGTCTGCACTCACTGTTGAACCATGCATGCTGCGATCTTGCACCAGGTCTGGTTTCTTCAGAAGACAAGGGCTCAACAAAATGCACAGCCAACTGCTCGAAGAAACGGGAGTGTCCATACGATAACCCGTCTAGCCCTCCCGGTTGCTCGGGCAGGGCTGTGATCTTTGCTGTACTACTTAAAAACTACTGAACGGATTTACACCAAATTACCGAAAGCACTATTTCCGGACCAAGATCTAGCTTTCTAGCAAATTTGGTGTGCTCTTTTAACCTGCCCCTCCTCTTAACTTCAGTATCACAATGTGAGATTGCTAGGAGGTCTTTGGAGGCCATGCCCCCTTTCTCCACCACTCTGCAAACGCAGCTCCTTGCACAATACTGATTGGGGGATGAAGTACGCTTTATTCCTGAGGGACCTTGGAGGCCACGTACTCCTCTTGGTACCTCCTGTAAATCCTGCACAGCAGGATTCCAGAGAGCTAGTCAGAGGCCCGCCCCTTTTCTACACCACTCTGTAAACGCAAGTTCTAATTAAAAAAACATAGAAATTCACTGAAAAAAAACAAAGGTTAGAGGTATGTTATAGTTAAGCATTTAAAAAAACCTTAGAAATGTACTGAAAAAAACAAAGGTTACAGGGATGTCATAGTTAGGCTGACGTAGAAAACCAGAGAAATTCAGCCATTATAGTTAGTGAGCTAACTATAACTCACGCCCCCGCAATGCACTGGTTATTTCTTCACATATTACATCCCACATGACATGGTCAGTGGCATCACTGATGACACCTCAAATGACATCACTGATGACATCATCCTCAGGATCTTTGACACGCCCACTCACACCCCATATAACCTTTCATAGACCCACTCCAACTTCCACACTACCATTCACACATCCATAACAGTACTTACACAGCCACTCACTGATTCATAGATCAACACACACATCCACTCACTCACCCATACAGCCACTCATACACCCACCCACTCACTAATACGGCCACTGACATATCCACTCATACACCCATACAGCTACTCGCACACTGAGTCAGTCACCGACAGAGCTACTCACACACCCATATAATCACACAGCCACTTACTCACCTATACAGTTACACACATACGCACTCATACAGATACTAACACTTACCTCTTACCTATCCAGTCACTGACACAAGCACACAGTCACCCATATAGCCACTCTCACATTCACTCACATACCCCATCACTCACCTATACTGCCTTTCACATACCAAGTTACTCACTCATATACCACTGACACATGCACTCACTCACCAACACCGCCATACATACACTCACTTACCCATACATCCCCTCACACATGCATTCACTAACACATACAGGCACTGACTCACCCAGTCACTCATCCATACAAGTAGTCACATACCCCTCACCCACCCACCCACACAGACACCCATAGAGGTACTCAGACAACCAGTCACCCATATAGAGTCTCATGTACCCACTTACACACCCATGCAGCCACTTAGACACCAACTGACATACAGATACAGACATTCACACAACCAGTCACTCACCCATATATGCACTGAGACTCCTACTTATACAGTTAGTCCTGCCCTCACTGAATTATTCAATCAGGCACTCGTACTCCCACAAATTCACCAAAACACCTTGGTATATATATATTTAACACTCATAAACTTTTTAAAACACTCAGTCAGTGGATGATGTAATCAGTGATGACATTTGAGATGTAATCGGTGATGTCACTGACCATGTCTTGAGTGATGTGATACGTGAGGTCATAAGCATTGCTCACTAAATATAACATTAGAATTTCTCTGGTTTTGTATGAGTGAAACGTCAGCCTATATGTAACGTCCCTGTAATCTTTGTTTTTTTCAGTGAATTTCTAAGGTTTTTTTCAAAATTCAATTTCCTAACTATACCGTCCCTGTAACGTGTGGAGATAGATAGATAGATAGTAGATAGAGCGGGCCCGGTTCCGGGGTGGCTGAGGGTTTCTCTTGCTTCCATAACGGGCGCCATCTTGGGAAGGGCTTTGACGCTCTTCCAGCGCCATCTTGAGTGTACTGGAGGGTCGCTTTGATCCCCACCTGGAGGGACTACTTAAACCAGTAATCCGAGCGCAGCGGGATCGCGCAGCGGGTCGGCCTCTGCTTTGCCGGAGTCTTGCCAGAGTCCTGCCTGTCTGCGCCCGTCTGCACCCGTCTGCGTACCGGAGGCGGACGGGGCTGGACGGTTGGGTTTCTTCTTTTAATTTTAGAACTTCTGTGCTATTTTATAGTTATGATTTGTTATACTTCGGCAGATTTACTTGCTCTACGCCCCATTCGTGGGCAATGTCATTCTATCTTCCCAGGCGGTCGGGCTTCAAGGAAAGGTTGCTCAATCTGCGGTTGGCGTCTTTTGATGTCTACTGGAACCGCGCTGGACAATATCTCGGCTCCTTTTCAATGTCTTCTTCTTAATACCAGATCTCTGAATTGTCATTCTCTGGATATTTGGAATTTATTACAGAATTCCAACATATCATGTTTATTTCTTACAGAGACCTGGCTGAGCGATTGCTCCGCACCCGATTTAGCCAACGCCATCCCTCCGGAATATAACATCTTCAGGAGGGACAGAATATCGGGCAGAGGAGGAGGAGTAGCACTCGTTGTAAATAAAAACATTCCCTGCTCAACTTTTCCGGTAGGGAATATTCAGGGATGTGAAGCCCTCGGTTTCACCCTTCATTTTTCTCCCCTCCAGGCCTGTACCGGGATTCTTCTGTATAGAACCCCGGGACCTGCAGGGCTGTTCTTTGATGAGCTACAAGTAGCTCTCTCAGTCCCTGTCTTAGATCTGAGCACTGTATTCTTCTTGGGGATCTTAATGTTCACATGGATAATATACTTGACCTCGATGCAATGAAACTTAGCGACATTACAGCCCCATTAGGATTGTCTCCGTTCCTGAAAGAACCGACACACAATAAAGGCCATACACTGGATCGGGTTCTTTCAACAAAATCCATTGCTATAACGTCCATACAACCAGTACTGTGGTCTGATAATTTTTTGATTTCCTTTTCCGTGCCTGCCACCGCTCCTACTCGGGTGAGAGAATCAATAGAGACCACGCGGACTTCGCGCCCTTTCCATCTACTTTCGGTGGATATGTTATCTTGAGGCCCTTTCCACCTTTCCATGTCCTCTTTTGGGCAATTTGGAAGAGAATCTTATTCTCTTCCACAAATGGCTGATAACCAGATTTGAGACCTTAATCCCCGAAAAAAAGCTTAAATCAGGAGAATGTAGAGCGTCGGCCCCATGGTTCTCTCCCCAGTTAAAGTTGCAACGGCAGGGATGTAAAAGGGCAGAGAGAGTTTGGAGACGGGCCTATGATCCGACTGAAAAACTGAAATTTCGAGCGATAACCAAAGCCTACCATCAATCGATCTGGAATGAAAAAAAGGCTTATTTCGAGCGTCGAATTGATGAGGCTGAAAATGGTTGCTAAGAAATGTTCAAAGTTGTTCGGGATTTTACCTCTCCAGCCATCTGCACTCCATCTCATACTCATTCAGAAGTATGGATAAAACAGCTTGCAATTTTCTTCGTTAGTAAAATCACAACCATTCAAGCCTCTCTTTCCCACTCCAGCTCACAGTTGGTTTCGAGTCCTTCATCCCCCCCTTCATTTATGGAGGGTCAAGGCCCTTTTCTCTCAGAATTTCCCCATCTGTGTCTTGATACTTCTCTCGAGCTTCTGTCAAGTTTGAAATCAGGCTCTCCACTGGATCCGTGCCCGGCTAAACATCTGGGGAAGATGGCACCAGCTTTAAATGCCCTGCTAAACCCCCTTTTGAATTCTTCCCTGTCAACTGGTGTGGTTCCGCAGGCATGGAAGCATGCTTTGATCCTGCCATTGATCAAGAAGCCCACCTTGGAACCCCTTATCCATGCCAACTATAGGCCTATTTCCCTTCTCCCTGCTCTGGCGAAAGTGGCCGAGAGATTCGCACATCGGACGATTTCCAATTTCATCGAAGGAAACGATCTGTTGCACGCCACACAATCTGGGTTCCGTGCAAATTATAGCACAGAGTCGGCTCTTCTCAAGGTCACGGATGCCATCAGGGAAGTACTCGACTCTGGGGGAAGAGCCATGTTGGTAATGCTTGATTTGTCAGCGGCTTTCGACAACGTTCCTCACGATCGCCTCCTTGCAAGACTCCGGGAGAGCGGCCTTCGGGGAACAGTGTGGAATTGGCTAAAATCATTTCTGGCCGACCGCCGGCAAACGATCTGGGCGCCCCCTTTCTCTGCTGATATGGCTCCGCTAGAGGTGGGGGTTCCGCAAGGTTCCATTCTCAGCCCCATGCTGTTTAACATCTTTATGGCCCCTCTGGCGGTAGTCGCGGAGTCCTTTGGCGCCCAGATCGTATCCTACGCCGATGACACCCAGCTCCTATTCACTTGTGATAGGGGCGGGTCATTCGACGGCATACAGATCAGGGATTGCCTTGGTGCGGTTTTTGAGTGGTTCAGGTGCAATGGCTTAAAGTGCAATTCCGATAAGTCTGAACTGCTCTTTTTTGGATGCGCCTGTGAACCAGATTGGAAAGCTTGGTGGCCACAAGATATGTTTCCCCCTGACAATGTGTCTCTCAAGGCCAAAAACTTGGGAGTGATTGTGGACAGTGAACTGTCCTTTGGGCCACATATTTTGTGCCTTTCAGGTAAATGCTTCGGCATTTTACGGATGCTGAGGAAGTTTCTTCCTTTAGTGTCTTTTCAGCATAGGAAGATAATTGTTCAGGCCTTGATTGGATCTCGACTGGACTATGCAAACGTTCTCTTTTTGGGTCTACCAAAATATCTTTTGACCCGTTTGCAAGTAGTCCAGAACGCGGCAGCCCGTGCTATCTACGGGCTCCCGAGAAGAGCAGGTGCCACTGTCTTACTGAACACCTTACACTGGTTACCGATTGCAAAGAGAATTCTTTTCAAAAGCCTGACTTTTGCCTTCAAAGCTCAACAAGGCACTGGCCCTAAGTACATTAGGAAACGTCTCTCCCGATATGTACCTAGCAGGTCTTTGAGATCATCTTATTTATCCAAGATGACAGTCCCGGTTATCAGGCGGGCAAGGTTGGGAGGTCGATCATTCCGCTACCTAGCCCCAAAGGCTTGGAATGAACTACCACTCTTCCTTAGACAGGCTCCCAGTCTCCTTGCTTTTAGAAAAGATCTGAAAACGTGGCTTTTTACTAAATAAATTTCTTCCCCTCTCTTCTGTCTGCATTTTAGTTGTTATGTTGTTGTCTTACTTGCCGATAATCTTCGTCAAAGCGCCGGGATGCTCCCTGGAGTAGCCGGGCGCTATAGAAGAAATAAATTAACATAACATAACATAATATAACATAGATATGTATAACGATTAAAAGATACAGCAGAAAGTGGAAGGCAATAGCCCAGTTGAAAGTGCAAACCGAAACGCATAGGCTTTTCTTTAGAAGGTGTTGCTATGATAACAGAAAAAGAAAAACAGTAAAGTTATAGAGCACTGGACCAGTGGTATGTATATATGTGTGTGTGTGTGTGTGTGTATGTATATATATATATATATATATATATATCTATATGATACAGCAAGTAAGTAGACAAAAAGGTGTGTGAAAACCACCCTAAGAATGACAGGTCCAACAAAAATATATAGATATTTTGTTGGACCATTAATCCTTGGGGTGGTTTTTGCCTCCTTCCTTCCACTTTTTGCTGTATCTTTTTTTTAAACCTATTTTATTGGCATTTGAATATTGTCAATGCATACAGTAGTTTGTACGTTCTGAGCTGGGTTCAAATGTGCACACCGTGTCAGTAACATTCTCTGGTATGCCGGCATCAATAACCCCGTAACAACAAAACTATCCCCCTCCCCCCCTGAGTTGCATGCTAGTAGGTAGGTTGTGGTAATTACTTGTGAACGGCTGGTCTGGTGCGAGGTCCCTAGGAATTGTGTGCTATCATGCTATACCTTCTAGCTGTGTGAAGCCGGTTGTCCATCTTGCTTGCTGTCTGGGTCTGGTTTAGCTGTTTTTGCTGTATCTTTTAATTGGCCTAGGACTCTGAGCACTTCACTGCTGACCAGTGCTAAAGTGCATGTGCTTTTCTCGTAAATATGGTAACATTGGTGTACACGTGATTGGCATATTTAGTTTACCTGTAAGTCCCTTGTAAAGTGGTAAACTATATACCCAGGGCCCGTTGACTAAAGGCTACTAATGGACCTGCAGCACTGGTTGTTCCAGCCACACAAGTAGCCTTTCAAACCTGTCAAAGGCCTGCCATTTCAGGGCCTGTTTTTGCAGTTTACTGCCACTTCGACTTGGCATTTAAAACCACCTGCCAAGCCTTAACCCCCCCACCCCCCCTATAAGCTACCCCTTAGGAAAGGTTTTATGTGACCCTAAGGTCGGGGGTCTGTGTATCTAAAAGTCAGGACATGGACGTTTACGTTTTATATGCCTTGAAGTGAGAAACAGCTAAACTCGTTTTTCACTGCTGTGAGGTCTACTTCTCTAGTGGGCTGGCATGGGTGATTCTTTAAAACACTCTTATGCTGTATTTCCTGATTGGAGAGGAGTAGCTACTGCATGTTTCATAACTTTGGAATGGTGGTGATAAATTATCTCTAGTGGTCAAGTTGGTTTTGACATTACCATTATAGAAATACCACTTCTAGAAGGTGGACCTTTCTCCTCTTCTCTTAGCTTTGCTCTGTGTGCTTGAAGCCTGTCTCCAGTACATGTCTGGGCTGGGTGACAGCTATACTTTGAGCATTCCCTTAAACAACCCCAAACATATGATGAGCTGGGTGTGACAGAGGACTCATCTGCATTCTGATAGCCTTCCTGGGCAAGAAGGGGGAGGTGGTGCACATGTACATCTGAATAGGCTGTGTCCTTTCCTCATGCAAAGGGTTGATTACCCCCCACAGATAGCCTGACAGACAGGACTGGGCTGAAAGGGATTCTAGTGCCCTTCAGAAAACTCCTTTGAAGTCACCCTCTACATCAAAGGCACTTTTTGGGTATATGTACCAGGGCTCTGACCCTTACAAATCAGTGCACTACTGGACCTGGGAAGAATTTGGCTGGAGTAAAGACTGCTGTGCTGTAAGGGTTGCCACTTTGCTGTGACTGACTGTTCTGAGAAACTGCTTCTCTGCTTTGCTGCCTTGTTGCCTGTTTATCTCTTCCCTGCTGAGGCCAAAGACTGGAGCCATCTCATGTAAACCCAGAGTGAGGGTGTCTATCTCACCAACTCTGACTAGAGAGGGTACTTGGATAGGATGCAAATCTCGGCCAACTAGAGACCACATCTAACTTAAATAAAGTGCAATGTGTCCTGCTGGATTCCTCTGTTGTCCAAATAACATGGGTTGGACCGACCTAATTAATAAATGCAGTCATACCACAAATCTTATTTTGAGGGCAAAAATTTGCAGTATTTGCTTATCATTAACCTTGTTGCCCGTGTTCAATACTATTGCACCTAGAATTAGATAATTTTCCTGTTATTTGGTAGATAAGGTATTCATTCCTACAGGATATTAATTAAATTGCAAAGTGCCTTTTATATAATCATTTCTCATCTTAACACTATATGTTGGTTAAAACCATCCTATTTAAGCACACATCAAAATGGCTGTTATACTAAGTAAAAAAAATAACTCCATGTAGTTATGCCTCATATAAAATATATATATGTAGTGTTCCGCAGTAATCTTGAGGAAAAGACGTTCACTCAGGATGGAATGGTGCCAACTGATTTATTTCCATATTTCACCTGGACGCGTTTCTGTCTGCAAAAGACATGTGATCAAGGTATTTTGCATGCCAAAACACACCAAGGTGAATGATTGAGCGTCCTTTCTTCAAGAATATTGTGAAACTCTGCAAATTGCGATATCGAGAGCTGCTACCAGCATTGAAACTTCACTGCACACACACACACACACACACACTTCAGCTGTGAGTTCGAAGCGAAACACGACTCAGTAGCCTCCTCAGTGTATTCTGGTCAATGTGATCCATCATTTGCAAAGTTGCAGGGCTTCAGGATTTACTATACATTGCATGTCTAGGTAATTTGCCATAATGGCCAAGCCCATTGTCCATTAATTCAGTTAGAATCTTTTAACTGCCTCCTGACAGTTCCCACTCCCTCTTCAGTCCATAGTCTCCTCTGCCTGGCCATAAAGTGTCTGAGATATTCAGGAAACCTAAGAGTAGCATAGCTGGGGCATGAGGTTGCATTGAACTGATCTTGATTCTGCATCTTCTCCAGCAGCCAAGGGCAGTCCGAGTAGGCATAAATTACTTTGATCTGTCATTTCCCCTGCCATGAAAAGATTAGAGCACCATTACATATTTCGGCAGAGGCAGCCCAGTTTCATCAAACTGCAGTCTATCCAGGGATCACTGTACCCACGGGAGTTGTACAGCTAGGAAATATAGTCCTAATAAAATGCTTCCAGGCCCCCCCTTGAATTCCAGTAACTTAAGCTTACTGAAAGTGACCATGCATCTCCCTTTGCTCCAAACTTGTCCAACAGTAAGGAGTCAAATTCCTTAAGTAGGTCGTGGGACCTTCAACGGGAGGTTAACAATATATTACATTAGCCATTAAATTAACACATTTTAGCGAGCAGTGCCCTGCCCATTACATTTATGGGCAGGGTTTTCCAAAATTCCACGCAGCTATTGAGGGAGAGCAGGTCGAACCTGGATTTCTGTTTATAAGGTCAGGTTCTGAACAATATATTTGGACCCCAAGGTGGCGAACAGTGGTCGTTTTCCAGCAGAGGCCTTAGCTCTATGGCTAAAGAGTGACCTCCTGCTGTCTCTGTCCCGATTGAGTAGGCCATAGTTGTCTTAGTGCGTTTGAGTTTGAGGCCTGATATTCGGCCAAAGTCTTAACCTCTTCGACGCTATTGACGGAACCGTTCCGTCACGCCCCTCGGGTGGGCTGTGCTCATGACGGAACAGTTCCGACACGGCCCGCTCGCCGCGCCTGCACGGCGCTGATTTCGCGCCTGCGCGGCGCGTTTCATTAAGCGGGCGGGCCGTGACGGAACCGTTCCGTCACAAGCACAGCTCACCCGCGGGCCGTGATGGAACGGTTCTGTTACCCGCGCAGGTGAACCGCGCCCCCTCCGCGACCGTTAGCGCTGCGGCGGAATAGCCGCCGCAGCGAAGGTGTTAAAGGGAGGCCATTGCAGAGTCCAGGTCTGCCCCACTATTCCACAGGAACAGTGACATATTGTCAGCTTAAAACAATCGGGTGTGTATGCTATCCAGTGCCAGTGTAACCAGTGCTTAATTTGGGTAAAAAAACAAGGAGGCCATCACAGCTTGCACCACCCAATGCCGCTGCCAAGGACAGTACCTACCTACTCACTGTGGGGTAACTGTTCCTAAAAGTGAGAGACAACCTATTCTGGTTGGGTAGTTGTGTCAGTGTGGTCTCTAAATGCAGTTGGGTCTAGATGAAGGTGGGGCAATTCCTCCTTTTAGAAGTAGTGCGCTCACACACCCTTGCGAGTGTCATGCTACATCATCGGATGTTGCTCCTCGTGGGGTTGGCGCTGCTGTCCGCCACGGGCCCGCAAGAGTGCTCTTTATCGGATATCTTTTAAAGGAGATGCCGCAGTTGTGCATGTGGATGTGTGGGCCTAGGGAAGTGAGTGGATGAGTTAAAATTACCTTCACAGTACCCCAGAACCAAGTTTTATTCAGGGGTCTCGAAGATAAGGTTAAAAAACAAGGGATGAGGAGCACCTCCTTCAAGCAAATGTAGCGGAGGGATGAGGGTCTTCCTGCTGCTCTCAAATCCGTGAAAGTGAGTGAAAAGTGAAATTAGGTCAACGTGTTTCGCGCTTTTCTGTTGGTCCCCAATGGATCCAAGAGCGCTTCGTCAGGACCGTGAGGTGAGATAAGAGAAAGTAAAACTAGGAATCAGGGAGGAGACATCCTATATTCTTACAGTACCTATAATAAGGTGTGAGAGAGTGTAAGCGATTATTGGAACGTCTGAATCTCATTCCTCCGCGAGGAGCAACACCCGATGATGAAGCATGACAGTCGCAAGGGTGTGTGAGGGCACTACTAAAAGGAGGAATTCCCCCACCTTCATCTAGACCCAACTGCATTTAGAGACCACACTGGCACAACTACCCAACCAGAATAGGTTGTCTTTCTCTCTTTTAGGAACAGTTACCACACAGTGAGTACGACGTTAGTCCTTAGGAGCATCGGTACTGGACCTTTTTTTTCCAATTAGCTCCCTTCCCCCCCTCTTTACGTTGTGTAATGATAGTACCAACACATCTACTAACCATCACACTTCTACAAACGTGCTGTTTCAGAGTGTTCAAGCCCCACAAAGCAATAAGAATGGCTTGGGCGACTGGTATTAGTTATTTTTAATATATATTGAATTAATATACAACTGTTGTTCTGTTCATCTTTTAATTACACAACCAGGGCCACCATGTTGCAACTGTCCCAATTGCCGGAGTTGACAATTAAATGCCTGTACCGAGCACCGGAAACCACTGGATCAAATTAAACATTCTGAAGCGACAGCAAATACCATCTGCGACACCGGACGCCCCTCTCCTGTGCTGTATCCTCAGCAAGTGGCATAGTCTCCCAGTCGTGATTTTGCTCAAGGTTTTGTAATGTCTATTGAGCATGGAAAATGGCCGCTAAGAGATCATCTCTGTTGGGACCCGGTTAGGATTTGGCAGAGACGCACCAGTTACCAGCCTTCGGTAACAATATATCTGTAAGAAACATTAGTTAGTTATAGATTCCTTACCTTAGAATTACCCCCAGGCGTTAGACTGGATCCGGAAAGTTTGTTGGTCAGCAGTACCTCTGCGCTTCAGAAGGTGGATTCGGTCGGCTCTCTGTCCGTCGTCTGCGTTGTGGTTACCGGGATGATGTAGCAGCAGCTACTTCGACGCTGCCCTCGCGCGCTGACGTCAGTTCTGTAAACTACTTTCCATGCCAGAAACGCAGAGCTATGCAAGACACTGACCATTGGTGCACAAAACCAGGTCCCTAACCCTAGAAATGAGTTTGCAGAACGGGGAGGATGGGTGGGGCAATAAGGAATCTATAACTAACTAATATTTCTTACAGATATATTGTTACCGAAGGTAAGTAACTTGTGCATCTGAAAGAAACACGTTAGTTATAGATTCCTTACCTTAGAATTGGTACCCCAGCAATACCAACCCCGGTGGTGGGTCTGTGAACCAAGATCACACCAGAAAGTCCTGGAGAACAGAACGGCCAAAGAAGCCATCTCTCCGGACTTGGCCGTCCAGGCAGTAGTGTTTGGTGAACGTGTGTAGTGATGCCCACGCGGCTGCCTGACAGATGTCATTCAGAGGCACTCCCCTTCCCAAGGCAGTTGTGGCTGCCGTCGCCCTTGTGGAGTGAGCGCGTAGCCCGCCTGGAGGCGCCTTTTTAGCCAGAGAGTAACAAGCCTTAATACACAACATGACCCTTCGAGAAATGGTGTGTTTGTCTAAGGCCCGACCCTTCTTTGCACCCACGTAACCAACAAAAAGTTGATCATCCACCCGGAACTGTTTTGTGCGATCCAGATAGAAGGAAAGCGCACATTTTGGGTCCAGACGGTGGAGCCTCTCTTCCTTTGACGGACGCTGAGTTGGAAAGAATGTGGGCAAAGTAATGGTCTGCCCGATGTGAAAGGCAGTGACCACCTTAGGAAGGAAGGATGGACGGGTCCCGAGAACCACCTTGTCCAGATGAACTGATAGGAAAATAGGTTTTGAAGAAAGAGCCTGGAGCTCACTCACTCTTCTAGCAAAGATTTTGGCTACCAGGAAAGCAGTTTTAAGAGTCAGAAGGCGTAAAGGACAGTTATGCTGTTGCTCAAAGGGAGCACACATGAGATAGGTTAGCACAAGGTTCGAGTCTCACTTAGGCATAACGAAGGGGGATCGGAGGAAACGGATGTGTTAAGCCTTTGAGGAAACGGTCAACTACCGGGGCCATGAAAAGAGCAGGCTGATCTAGCAACCGAAGGAAGGCAGAGATGGCTGAAAGCCCTTGATAGTGCCCAGAGCAGAGCCCTGCTGGGCCAAAGAGAGAAGAAACAATAGTACTTCAGAAAGAGGGACAGAAAAAGGATCCAAAGCCTTTGCTGTGCACCTTGCCACAGATTTGTTCTACCTACAGGCGTATACAGTTTTGGTGGAGGGACGCCTGGCTGTCAAGATTACATCACAGACTTCGGGAGGCAGGTCGAAAGACGTCAACTGCCGCCGCACAATCTCCACGCAAGGAGATGGAGACTGGCCAGGTTCGGGTGGTGGACCATCCCTGTTGCTGCGACAGAAGATCCTCCCGAAGAGGCAATCTGATCGGAGGATCGAAGGCCATGTTGAGCAGCTCGGGATACTGACTCTTCGTGCCCAATCCGGAGCCACAAGAATGACTTGGGCCCGGTCGCGCCTGATCTTCTTCAGCACTCTGGGCAGAAGTGGTATAGGCGGAAAGGCGTCCTTGTGAAATCTAGATTATGTAATGTTGTTTCCTGTGTATAAAATAATGTGTGGCAATATAAAGAGTGTATAGTGAAGGTGGGAGTTAAGGTTGTACCTTAACTTGTCAATGTACTTTCTTTTTCATTTGTTTTCTTTGCATTGCTTGTCAACCTTAACTTTCCCCTAACTTCAGATTATTCATTGAGTTTTATTGGTTTTCCTATGTTTACAGCCGTTATAATGTTGAATTGTGATGTGGGTTAATAGAAGTGTTGATTTAATATTGGGAATTTACCTCTTCTTTACCCAGGGAGGGGCATCTATGATTGTCCCCCACCTTGGCCAAGTTTGGGGAAATATTTTTTTCCTATGCGCCCTGCTGAAGGACCGGAATTGATTTTTGTGTCTCTTTGAGCTAGCCCAGGAGTGTGTGCCTAGGATAAGGTGTATGTAACCCTAGGGTAGAGCAGGATGGTTGGACAAAAATGTCTTAGTTTGGCAATAATTTCATAGTAAAATATGTTTGTATTGTCTCCCTATGTGTACGTTGCCATAGAGCATGTATTTGTGGGGGGTGGGTGACGTTTATTAGCTCCCCATGTACTGTATAAGGGCGGGTTGGTATTTGATTCCCTCTCTTCCTTGCTCAAGCGGTGCTTGTTATACTTCTCCCCCCACCTTACTTAGTAGCAGGGCATATAGCTCCTTTCCTCCACTCTCCATGCCCAGGTTTGTGGGAAGTGTAATTTTAAGGCTTTGCTTTGCTTAAAAGCGGGTATTTAGTTTCCCCTGCTCAAGGGTGTTTGGAGAGGAATCTTTGTTTATTCCTTGATGTATTTTCTAAAGACCAGGCATAGGTTGTGATTCAGCCCTGCATGGTCCCCGGAGGCAGAAAGTTGTTAACCCACTCTCCTTGTCCTAGGGTGTTGGTTTGCCATGCCTATGGGCCCACCTTGCCCCAGGTCAGGCAAGGTGCGACCCAACTCTTGGGCAAAAACAGCACAGTTCTGCCGTGCCATTTTACCATTTTTAGTGTTCCTCATATTTATGGCTCTATTTGTCTGTGCATAAATAAAAACCCATTAATCTTTAAATAAATAGCTCTGACTGGGCAGGGAGTTTGAATAAAAACACTTGATTCATACAGTATCTATGCCAAAATCCATGTTCCAGCTTGTAGAGTAAGTGCTCACAACCCTTGGAGACTGAAGTCAATGGTCAATGGAGGAATGATGGTCAGTTTAGAGGCAGTGGGTGGGGGAGAGGGGTTAACGAATGTTGGTGAGGGGAGGGGTATGTTGATTTTGATCTTTGCAACCTTCTCAAGGAAGAAGTCATTGAGCGAGTTGCATAGATGTTGGGAAGGGGGGATCGTTGCCGTGGCTCTATCAGATGAGGCTAATTTCTTTGGACTGGGACTCTGCCGCTAATATCCTGTTAGAATAAAAATCAGTCTTGGCCTCGAGAATGGCTTTTTTATAGGCCTGGAGGACAGAGAGGTATGCAGTTTTCAATACAGGGCAATATGCTCTCCTCCAAGCTCGCTCAGCTCTCTGCGCAGCTAGCTTTTTTGCCTTGAGGTCGGAGTTTAACCATCTATTAGCTGCGTGGGCCCTTTTAACCGTAATCCGTCTCAGGGGGGCGAATTCATCGCCCGATTGGGTCAGCCAGTTGTTGATGGTTGCCAGCTGGGCTGGGGCTGTGAGGCCTGAGAGGTCAGGGCTGGTCTCAGCCAAGGACGAGCAGAAGGACTGCATATCAGCTTTGCCCCATTTCCTGATCCAGATATTCTTACGGCGTAGAGGCTTGGCATCAGGGGCTAGGGCAAGGGAAAATGAAATAAGAGAGTGATCGGACCAGGGGCAGGGGGAAATGATGGGAGGTGATGTGGGGACATTTAAAGCCCAGATCTGATCCAGCATGTGACCGTGGGTATGAGTGGGACTGTGAATGTGGGATGTGAAATTGAGACTGGTCATGAGATCAGTAAAGTCCTTGGAATAGGAACTTTCAGCGGGATCGTTGGGCCAGAAATTGAAGTCCCCTAGGACTAGAACTGAGGAGTTGTTTATCGCCAGCGTGGCCAGGAGATCTTGGAAGCTGGAATTGAAGGAAGGGGTAAGTTGGGGGGGACGGTAAATGAGGACACAAGTCAAAGGTGTCTGGTAAGAGGTCGAGCGTACTACCAGGTAGTCCACTTCCGGAATTGGGGGGGAAGTAAGGATCTGAAAGTGGAGGTCAGTGCGAGCTATCAAGGCCACTCCTCCACCCCTCTTGCCCTCCGGCCGATCAGCTCGGATGGCCGAATATGAGGGGGGCAATATAGCTAGAATATTGGGCAGGGAGTCAGCCTTGAACCAAGTCTCGGTTAAAAACAGGAGATGCGTGTCAATATAATCAAATAGCTTGTGCTGATGATTGACCACTGACCTGGTATTAAGTAGTGTGGCCGAGATGTTAAAAGCCGGTGCTTGGGGAGTGAAGGGATGATGGAGGGTCGGGATGATAAGTCATGCGAGGGTATCATCTGTGACACAATCGTGGGAGGGGAACAGGGAGGGGAAGTGGACAAGCCAAGGACAGACACATGAGTGGCTACAGAGGAAGAGATAGTGCCAGGGGTCCAGTATGAGCAGAGTTGACATGAGGAATAAGTAATCAGACGGGCAGAGTGGGGTGCCCCTAGCCCCTGCCAGCCGCGGACGGGCGCAGACGGGCTTAACTGTGGCGCGACTCCGGCGCGCCTTTGTCGCGCCCACTGCGCTCGTCCGCTGTGCTGACACATGTGAGCTGTTTATATAGAGGAGTAGCGTGGGGGGAGTGGCGTGGGTGGAGTTCGCCGGTCCTGCCCAACCAAAGATGCCCATTGTCAATAGTTGGAATAGGCAACCCAGACGGAGAAAGGGTTAGTGTAGGATACACAGCCTCATCCACATCAGAGATACTAACAAAGGATATATCATTATTTGTCTTGAGATGTGGAGTCACTACAGAAGCCTCCCTAGTGTTATCAGTCTCTGGGTGTATTATACGTGTATGTGTAAGGGAAGAAAGATTGCTAATGCTACTAAGTCAGTCTACATCTCGTGCTGGATATGACAATGCAGCCCTAGATGTGTAGTCCTGACTTAGATCATAACCCGGTCTACAATACTTGATTCTAATGTAAGATTTATTTAAAGGTTCTTTCATAAGGTCTAGTGCCACAAGATCGTCCAGCATCCTTGCTTCTTAAGAGATAATTCAATTGTATCAAGCATAGGATTCATGGTCGAGGATCTACGGGCGTGAAGAATGTCTTCTCTAATAACCGAGTGGTACCCTCTAGTGTATCTTATCCAATGCATGGCCTTATTTATAAGGGAGTCCTCGGGTTCAAACTTCACACGTGGAAATCATTGTGGAACGTTTATCATAATTACTTTGTTTCTCTGACCAAAGGACCTGTCTCTGGTATAGAATGGAGTTTCCAGATTCAATCTTCTATTAGTAATAGGTGGAATATAGGGAAAATGTGGATGATGAGGGTTGGACATCTTAACGCTATTTGAATAACGTTGATTATACTGGGGGTTCAGGGGAAACTGCGAGTTAGACTGGCTAGGCGGAGCTCTCCTCGTCTGCCTTCCCATCATTTTTGACCCAGGTCCCCTGTTGATCATGAACAAAAGGTTGGTATACAGATTGATGCACGCCTATCTGCTGGGTAGACTGAGCAGATTGGATGGTCTTTCTGCACTGGCTGTTCAATGTAATAGTAGTATTAATGTTATTTGCACACTTTAGCTTATTTAAAATGAGAACCAAGTTAGAGATGGCAGTTTTTAGTTCCCCCACCTCAGTCCTTAATTCATTAATTATAGTTATACATTCCTGACTTATTTGTAGTTCGGGATCAGTTGGTGCAGACCCCAAGGAAAGTTTTGGGGGCAAGGCTACAGGGGAAACAGCAGTTGTCATGTCCTCTACTGTCACATCTGCAGAGTCATCTGGCAAATCCAGCAGAGGCAAAAATCGGTTCTTTCAATGAACAACTACTAATGGGATTGATGGATGAGAAGATTTTAAGGCCTTGGGCTGGAAGAGTTCCCCCTCTTGTCTATAGGCTGTTTAGTTGCTTTCACAAACATACTAGGTATGCGAGGCTGCAGGTTTGAAGTAGCGGTGGTCGTTTGAATAGTATCCTGAGCAATTTTAGTGTTTCGGAGTGCCTGTGGTCCAGGCTGCAATAGATCCTCTCATTCAGTAATTAAATTGTTAATGCGATCCATTACACAATTCCCACCGGAAGACTTCCCTGATGTTTTTGTCTTTTTCCTAATAGGGACCGTAGGCCCTTCAGTAGCCTTCCTCTTGCCCATTATAGATTTAAGGGTCAATAATAGGGGTAGCGGGATAATGGGCACAGGGCGAAATAACAGTTGAGTATACTTTAAGCAATATCACAAGTGCGAGATATATGCACGCCGATTAATGCAACCCAGACCCAAGAACAATATTCAGCAGAAAATCGTAGATAAGCTCGAAAAGGGGGACCAATGTCAATAATCGAAGCTATAAGTATTAGGAGTACAAAAAAACAGAATCTTACTTTCCCTTGGCTTCCAGGGCCTAAGGCATTAGAGGGGTGGCCCAGCCGTCCTTTATGCGCCTCCTGACTCTTGAAAATGCGTTGACGCCTTCCATTGGCGCTTTGTACCCTGGGGGTTGAAGTCTGTGGCTGCGAGCTGAGGTTGCGGGCTGGAAGTGCGGCGGATAAACTGCTGACCCGGGCTCCCATCACTGATATTGAACAGTAAATACTGACTGCCCCAGGACCTCAGAAAAGGCCTTTTAGCTAAAATCTCATGTTTGTATCTTTTGAAGAACTGGCGTGTTGTAACCCTCCTAATCCTATACCTAGCATGAGTGCATCATTTCTTTTTTTAATAAGCTCATGAGGCTAAAGTTTTTCTTAGGAGCCCAATACTGAATGCCAAGGCTGCCTTGTCTTGATTCTGCCTCAATGGTTTTTCTTCCACCACCCTTTCCTGTTTCTCACTCTTGTAAGTTATTTATCATCCCCTTGTCACTCTTTCCCGCCATCCTTTTCACTTACCCAAGAGTGGATTAACCAATACTAGTGGTTTTGATATTGAATATGAATCAGTGGCATCTCTGGCTAAAGTACCACCTCTATATTTGCGTAAATCTTCCTTACTGCACAGAATCATCCGGCAGAATTTTCAGTCCCTTACATTTCTTTGGCAGGTAATCTATCTGTTTTCTTTCAAGAATAATTTGCCCATTGCCTGTGTGGGCCACAGTCTGGTACCATTCCATTCTCGAAAGGGGTTCGATTTCTTTTTTTTTTTTATATAATTTTTTTTTTTTTTGCCACACTACATGTGTGTTTTGATATTTTTACTCCTCCCCCAGTTGACAGCCATGGCCCAGTTTAGTGAGCTATTAGCTGGCTCCTTAGGGAACTGGATACTCGTTATTGTGTACATTTTTTGAGCACCGCTTCTTTAAGATGCCATAGCGGTACTTTAAATACTACGATTTTGCTATTGAGGGTAAGATTTCATCCATAAAACATTCAAATTT
The DNA here is from genome assembly GCF_964263255.1 of Lissotriton vulgaris. Lineage (NCBI taxonomy): Eukaryota > Metazoa > Chordata > Amphibia > Caudata > Salamandridae > Lissotriton > Lissotriton vulgaris. Next base: position 770,772,282 of record NC_141691.1, on the reverse strand, counting down.
GCATTCACTTTTGACGTCAAAGAATTTAAGAGTCAGTTTCCCGATTTTGGAGTTTTGAAGTGGGTAACTATGAATGTATTCCCAGTATCGTGCCTTCAGTAACTTTTTTGAACTGTGAGTTAAAGAATCGGGATCTGACCAAAAGCTATGTAAACCTAGTTTTAAAAACCATTTTTCAATGTGCAATAGCCAGCTTAATCTTACACTATTTTTTATCTGTAGGATTTCCTTTAGTGCTGCTCTATAGTCTACTAGTTCATCAGTGGACCAGAGACGAACCCAGAAGAGTAGCAGGCGTAGGGAGGCATGGTCATCGGAACGTCGTACATTTAGATCCCAAAATAGAGGAATTAAAGGAGTACAGCCTGGGACAGCTAAAAGTTGTCTAAAAAAGCAATTGTCCTGTAGTGAAAAGGAGTCTCTGGCTACATGTCCCCACAGTTCTGCCCCATATAGGGTGGCAGATTGAGCTTTATACTTATATAGTTCAATGGCTGGTGATACTGGCTTGAGGAAGCTACTTTTATGCTTCCTTATTATGGGAGCTTGGCTTTGTATTAGCATTAGCCGGGACTTTTCTATCTGTGAGGTCCAATTCATTTTGGAGTCAAGGCTGATACCCAAGTATTCAACATTTTGGACCTGTTCAATATTCTCCTTATTTACGCAAAAAACTTTTTAAAAATCTTTGTGGGTTGATGGACATAACCTTAGTTTATGAAGAATTAATTTCAAGGTTTTTGTCCAAACAGTACGAATAAAATGCATTTAATAAATTCTGTAGTCCTTTAGGGGTCTGGGATATTAAAATCGTGTCATCCACAAATAGTAACGCCGGAACGGCTTGACCACTCAACTTGGGAGAGTCATGATCGCAGCCCAAGAAGGTGTCAGGGATGTCATTGACATAAAGAGGGAAGAGAGTTGGCGCCAAGACGCAGCCTTGCCTTACCCCTCTCACTATGTCAATTTTTTCTGTCAATTCCCCATTGGGTCCCCACCTTACTCTTGCATAATTCCCTTCATGGAGCCTTATTAGTTGGTGTAATATGTCACCAGAGAGTCCCATATCTCTTAATGATTTCCACAGTTTGCCTCTTGGGACCAAATCAAAGGCGGCCCTGAGGTCCACAAAGGCTACATATAGATGGGAGTTCCTTATATTAATATATTTCCAAACTAAACATAAAAATCTAAAAACCTGATCCACTGTGCTAATTTTAGCTCTAAACCCTGTCTGATATTTTGTTAAAATAGTTATCTTCAATCCAAATGTTAAGCTTAAATAAAAGTTGTCGTGCAAAAATCTTTTGGAGTACATCCAAAAAATCTTTTGGCGTACATCCAAAAGACTAATTGGTCTATAGTGGGCCGGGTTAGATCTATCCTCCTTCTTGAAGATGGTTACAATTTCGGCACTCCGCCACGTCTCCGGTATTGGAGCCCCTCTTAGGATATCATTACTAAGTAGATTAATGTATGGAGCCCAAAGGAGATTTTCGTGTTTCCAAAGATCGCCAGGAATTCTGTCTGGGCCCGGGGCTTACCCTGTTTAACTGCATTGATGGCAAGTATAGTGTCAGATAAACTAAATGTTATGGGAGTAATACACGGTTTAACTTGTAAACTCCCTAATGTACAGTCGTCTTCTTCTTCCCCGCCACACGAATACAGGGATGAGAAGTGCTTGACTCAGACACTTTCTTCAAGGAATCTATCCCTTGATGGACTACTTTCTTTCGAGCCACTCGCAATCAGCTTCCAGAAAAGGGACTGGTCTTTTGTTTTACATGCTGAAAGCAAGTCCGACCAGACTCTACCATCCCATTCTCTTTTTGCAAGATCAAGTATCTTTTTATAGTGCATCCTTTTTTCTCTAATAATGTTAATCTGGTTATCTTTTATAGCTTGTATTAATTCAGTTTTAGCATGGCGACCAGCTTTATTATACCAGCGGCCTTCCTTCGGATTAGGTTTTTTCTGGCCAAATTGTGCCTGTTTAGTGCCTTTTATGAAGATTTCTCTAAGCTGTAACATTAAGTTCTCGTGTAGCTCAACTAAAGAAGTACCCTCTCCATTGTTATCAACTAATGGGGACATTAGAGTTACATAAGAGTCATAGATTTTCTTAATGATACTTTTATTACCCATTACCGCGGGCCATTTTAAAGACCTGCGGTTATTGGATTCTAGGGGATCCTCAGACCGAGAGTTCTTGCAGGGATTTATCTCCCGTAGGGGGGCAACTAGCGTCCCGCAGATTGACAAAACTAAGGGAAGGTGGTCGCTTTCTATACGGTGGTCCACCTTTAAATCTTGAAGTATTGGCCATAAGCACATTGAGACCAGTATATAGTCTAAATGACTGGCACAACAACCTCTTTTAAAGGTAGGTTTACTTGGACAATCCGACAATAGTCGCCCATTGCAGGCGCGCAAACCGTGTTCCATTGTTAGCTTTAGTAGTTGCAAAGCCCCTTTTGAGCAAGCAACAGTGCTATTTGTGTCAATGTGAGGGATATTGTTAGCACTATCTTCCTCCCCATACATGTCTTCTAACCCCACAACTGGTTCAAGATTCCTATTGAAGTCTCCTCCAATAATCAGCTTAGTTTTGTGGTCTAGGCCGCAGATACAATTAGCTAGTTGTATTACTGTTTCAGAATCCTTATTAGGGGATTGTGGTCTGTTATAGATATTAATAATACAGACCGGCCAGCCTTTTCCATCTCTGAATTTTATCGCCCGGATGTCTGGACTGTTACAGTCTATTTGTTTAACATCAATTCCTAATGTTATTCTTACCCAGATGTTCAGGCCACCAGATGATCTACCCTTGTTCAGATTGCTAGCTGGAATAAAGAAAGATCTATACCCAATTTTAAAAACATTTTCTAAGGCCCAGGTTTCCTTGAACAGAATGAAGTCCCTCCTATTAATGTATTCCTGCCATGCTGGATCAGGAATATTTTTCCCTATGCCAGCAATGTTCCAAGATATTATTAATAACTTAGAGTTATCCTCGTCCTTAGTAAGTGTAGCTATTGGGCTATTAATCGCACCAATATTCTCTGTGGTTTTGGGGGTTAACAAATTTAAATTTAAGTTTCCACCCGTATTCGTTAAAGTGGGATCTATAGACTGACTATTTCTCTAGAGTTACACCTGCGGTTGCTTGCATAGGTGAAATCTGTTGTTAATATAGATTCACCTATTTCATTTGTATCTCCCAGTCAATAAACTTCATCTAGCCCATAGAGTGGTGCAAATAGGTTATTTATAGCCACCCAGGGATTAGGAGCATAGCCATCTGCCAACACCATGTGGGTAGGGATGTACTGGTTTCTGTACTGCCGCATTTCCCTCGGTCTATAGAAGTAAGTGAGATCTTTCGTGCAAATTGAGTCCTTATTCATATACTGATATTCTTCGCTAATTAGTCTCACTACTTTGCTATCTCTGAAGTTGACAATGATTGTATCCCTTGAATGTCTTTTGGTTTTCTGCCTATCCAGTTGACTCTTCTAGCAAATATCACCTCTCCATTCAGATGTCTAGGGATTGGCCTATTATTATTTAACCAGAATGTCACCTTATTTTTCAGTTCTTGGTAGGATTCTGATTTCCCATTTTTTAGTTCAGGAACACCCGTGAGTATAATGACATATGGTAGTGACTCAGGTGGTAGGTCAACCGTGGCCAAGGGAACTCTTGTAATGCTAACCTCTTTCTCTTTATTTCCTACTTCTTTTGGGGACGCAACAATTTTGGGTACATCGTTCACTTTACACGGTGTGGTGTGCAGAATAGTCTTTTCGGAAGACTTTTTAGTCTGTTTGTTAGATTGTTTATTAGTACTAGGGCCCTTTTGCAATCCTACCCCTGTAGTTTTATTGGCAGATGGACCGACTATAGGTCCTATAGTGGTTGTGGCGGGATCCATTAAGGGGGGAACCATATTCTTCATCTGGCCTCTAACTTCAATTTTTACCAGATTTTTTAATGAGGTAAAGTTGTCAAGGGTTAGCTGTTCAAGTTTCTCCAGTTTCTGTTAACCATTTTTATCCTTTCAAGGAGGGGGAGAATCAATGATTTGACAACTTTTTCTATATGTGCCATTGACACTTCAACCTCTTCTATGGGGGACAAAGGGATCTTCCCTACATGATTATCTCTGGTGTTTTTAGTAGGAGCCTTTGGTGCAATATCAGGTCTTGCTGGCACTTTAGCTGCCTGAACGCCTGGGTCAGGTAGGACGGAATCCGCCGTTTTAACAACTTTTTGTTGCCTCCCTTTCTTTGAGGTTTTAGTCCTGTTTCTTTTTATGGTATCTCTGATAGGATCGTAGTTTTGGACTTGTGTACTAACTAAATCGAATGTAGCACTATCAGTAGTTGGATCGGTCACATGCGCCTTTGTTTGTTCAACAGTGCCTGATCGGCGAGGACCCTCGCTGATATGAGACACCGCTGATCCCACATGTACATTAGGGGACTCAACCTGAGATGCAGGCCCTAATAGTGAAGAGTTCAATGAGAAAGAGAAATCTGTACTTAGGTCAGCTGCAAACTGCAAATTTGGAGTTTGTGAAAGACTACTATTGTTATTGTGTAGCCCCTGTAGGGTGTTTTGTGTGGATAAGTTGTTAGAATCGTTGGAGTTAGGGTCAGTCCTAGGGTCAGTCCTAGCCATGCTAAAACTGAATTAATATAAGAGTCCACAAGTAATGAGATGGAATTGTCTGCCTGTGACACAGTAGTGTCAGTTTATGTTTGCTGCAGACACATATTTGGAGGTAGAGAAAGACGTCTCTCCGTATTTTCGAAGGCAGTAACAACCACACCAATTGTCTTCTGTAGCATCCTATCGATTGCTGTGAAGGTGGGCAATGGGGTTGTACCATTCTTTTTGAGTCTTGAGCTTGATCTTGTTTGGACAAGAGTATTTACCCCCATATCTCAGTTTAAAGTACGAGCAATGGACTATGAAAATGTACCTTTTTGGTCCACAACAGGAAAGTAGGTAGATGGAACCAAGGGGGGTGGCCCAGCCCAGCCTCTTCCAGCCCCGGACGGCCACAGACGGCCCGCCCTCTGCCCGGCGACCGCCCCCGCGCGTCCCGCGAGGCGGTAGATGCAACGCCTTTTTCAAGCACCTCCGGGCGCGTTTAGAGGCGTGGCCAGCTGAGGGCTCCTGGGGATGGTAGTGCACCGTTCCCCCCCGCTCTGCGGCTGCGCCTGGTGACCTTCGGCGCGTGCGGCGGGGGGGGGGGGGTAACAGCAACAAGGAAGCAGAGCAGCGCGGCGTAGAAGCAGAGCCCCGGCAGGAAAGGCTGGGGGTCCGTCAGGTGAATGCGTGAGGCAAGGGTCCACAGCGTCCGATAAGTTTTAGCTACTGGCAACCCATATAGATATATTTGTTATAATATCTTTTGCTTTGCATGTTGATCAGCCCTAACTCACCAGCTGCAAGCATTCTTTACTCCATGCCACGGGCAGTATTTGTGGTCCTCATTTTTTCATTTGTACTTCAATTCATTAATGTTTGGGATCTAAATCCATATGATCCAGTATCATTATAGGAGGTTGTGTCGCAAATTAGCAGATCTCTGGTCAACTTGGAGATTTCCAGTAACTACTGCTTGACCACACATTCAAAGGTTGATTAAAATAATCCCAGATCTTTATTCTCCTGATTCTTGGATAGTTGATGCATAAAATGATGGGCGTAGTGTGAGACATGTTGGAGGTGGCCGCAGATTGTTCCAAGGTTTCTTCTTGTTGTTTCTAGGCTGCCCCACGTCTTTTCAGCGATTACTGTCTGTCGCACAGCATCCTGAATCTGTTGAAGCTTTTGCCCTTCCATGATTCCATTTATCCGCTGTTCCATTGTGATTGCGGGGTCCTTTTGGATAACCACCAGTAATATTTGTGACCACTATTACAGACCAGAATCAGTGAAAGAAATATCATGCATCCCAAGTTAACTTCCAGTTCAGTTCCGTAGGAGGTATAAAAACCCAAAGTGACGTGCTACCGAAGTCAGTTCTTGTGCTTGGCATGTAATAAGCAATGCCAGTTCCAAATGTTAATTAGTAATGTTCAAGATAACTTTTATTTTAATACAAATTAGGTGGCCTAAGATCCCTTAGATCTGTGAAATCTTTACAAGCAGATGACACATGTTCGGTACAACCAGGAAAGTAGAGAAATCTGTATTTGCCAGAGCAAGACCATTGAAGTATAATGCTTCAATCGATAGGCTAACAGGGACAAACTAGAGATATTGTAAAGTCACTACATGCTTTCTGACACCAGGAGTTGTAGGACTATCACTAGATTCCTGTGATGTTCTGGTGCACCATGTGTATGAAACGCGAACCAATGTTGTGCTGTACAGTATGGCAATCACATTTGTTTGCATCTCACTCACTCACACGATTCAAGCACCCAGTGCCTTATTAACTTCTCTGCTTCACCCTATATCCTTGCTTACTTCATGTAAATTGCTTCTCGATTGTTCTCAGTCCATGACATGTCCGCTTCAAGACACAATCTGCGATGAAAAAATGATTCCTGAAGGAACACGTGTCGGCTGTTAGAGATTTCAGAAACTTTTTGACCTTTGTTCGCCTAACTAGTGTTCTGATAAAAACTACCATGAACATTATTATTAAAAATTGGAATTGGCTTTGGACGCAACTGTCCAACACAGAATGTGTGATACATGTGTTACACAAGCTCACTTGTGACAACACCTGAAAATGTGATGGTAAGGACAGAGGGGCAGGCTCTGTATTGAAAAGGAGGAGACTTTATTCAGTGCCACGGACGAGGTAACTCCTCACTGGATATACAGGGTTCGGACAGTCTAATCCCCTTTTCTTGTCTTTGGTCTCTACGAGTCAGTATTAGTCTATTGACCTGTAAATCTGAGATATTGCTCTTGTGTGTCCACATGCTTCATGGATGGTCTAAATATGTCAAGCTTGCCTGCTTGACTTCCACGAGTTTACCAAAATGTAGATTGAAAAAAATAGCCTTGCAATCAAAGTTTGCAGTCACGCGCTGTATTCGAACAACTGCATCTAGTTGTTTAAATGTTAGTCTTCCCCAACAGAAAAAGACCACTCCAAAGAGCATGCCTCTCCAGCAGGAGTTCATCTGTTGTTGAGCTACATCTGTGTAGGGGTTAATTTACACATCTCCACTGACGTTTTAATAAAAGCTATAACAACTTAACTTATCTATGTCTTGCTTTTGTTATGCCTTTAATGCATTAGTGTTTTACCGAAATGGCGAGGACCTATTGAATGGCCTGCAATGCATGATCTAAATGTGCATTTCTTCATTTTAATGATGACCTTTTTTACTTTGGACAAGGTGAAGAAAAAAGTTTGTGACAAATCGGATGACGAGGAGGATTCTTCAGAGAAGAAATACAGGAAGTGCGAGAAAGCTGGCTGCACTTCTGCATATCCTGTATGCTTTGCCAGTACTGCTGAAAGGTTAATCAATTTTTTTTTATATTCTTATGGACTTGTATGTGAACACTGATAATCCTATTTCAAACATTTACAGGTGGAACATTTTACTTTGGTCACAGTTCTGTGCTACTTAGAGTTGCCCTGTCTGCAGTTGAGACAAACGTTATTATCAAATGAAGTAATGACCATGTAAGTACATTCATGGGTATCCTAAACTTAAATATCCTACACAACTAGCTGTAATTGTAGTTTTACAAAGCATACTGTTTTGCTAACCTAAAAAGATTGCTTTCACGTTTCTTTAGTTCTTCGTGTAGTGAAAGTTGTAGAGATCCCGCAATAATAAAATTGTCATATATTTTTCATCCTTCTGGATTTACACAAGGTATTGAATATGTTTAGCCCTTCTACAGATTGGCTAGTGAGTAGTTCTTTTCGTTTGTACTCAAAAATCCTCCCCTGTTTGCTGGGGACTCAAATTATCATTTGTATGTTCGTGTATTTTTTATGGTGCAGTCGCTGCTTCAGAGAAATGGTGCACATTCACAGGCTGTGATACGGTTCACCATTTTTTTTTACCAGATTTGTTTTCAAGAGAGAATTCTACAGTTCAGTCTTGAAATGGCCGAGGTAATTGGTTAGCCAGATCTGTGTCCTGGTGAAATTATAGGGTTTGAGTGTTTAGCAGAAAGCTTTTCATGTACTTTCTCCTTTCTTACACTTCTTTGTACTCACGCCTCACTCTGTTGCTGCGCCTCATGTGAAGTATGAGTTCTTGATCCTACTCACCAAATACAGTTGCTTATTGGAGTTCACTACCTTAACGTTGGCATAGCAGGCCATGATTGTGATGGCTCTGAAAGGAAGGAAGTTTGTCAATAATTGGGAGGGAGGCAAAATGGTCGCTGGGCATAGATACACCAAGTGACAGTTTTATGAATGATTTGCACAACTAATACTCAGGTTAGCAATACTGGTGTAGAGTGAATCCATAAACAATGAAAACTCCTAAATAAAACCTGTTGTGAACGAACGACTAACTGGTTTACAGGTGTGCAAATTTAAGCATCAACACACACGTGTTGTGCCTTCTGTCAGGCAAAAATAGAGTCTAACTCATTACACTGTTTGTGTGCACTACTCCAAAGCCAAGTTGTGACTTACATTTCTGATTTTTTAAAATTGTTTCTATTGTCATTTATCTGATTTACATACCATCACAGTTCTAGGACAGAACATATGTGAAGTGAGAGCAAAATGTGTGGAAGAGTGCCAAGTCCAAAAGAACAGATGCATACAGAACAGCAACATGTGATGATATTGAAACACGAAACAGCTATTCATGCATAGACCTCCAGTTGAGCCACTGAAGTAGCATCATATAAAGTATCAAACAATAATACAACGTTCGTATAGGTTAGGCCTGCTGGAACACAAAGACATCAAAATTGTAATAAATTGCAATCAATATATGTTTTGGAACCAATCCAAAGAAAAATTAAGGTATACAAGTAAGCAATAAACCTATAAAGAAATCAAATAGGAACCACACTTGCTCCTTAGTACAACGTAGAGTAACATAGAAGTATTGAATCCAGGGGGGGACCGAAGAGGCTGAGCATGATATCAGCAAATAATGATTGAGGTCCAGGTGTCATGGTCCATACACAATGCAATATGGGGGAGGAGAACGGGTGGGTGCCACTATAGTCAGCAGGTGCAAGTTTAGGACCGTTGGTGCTGCTTCACGGAATTTGTCTAAAAGGGCGTCCCACATGTCAGAGATTGGATATTTTTGAAGTTCCCTCACCTCCTCCCTGTGTAACAGCGCGCTCTCCGCCTGAGCCCATGCCAACATGCACATAACCCACGCAGAGGATGCTTGAGGATTTGCTGCCTTCCACTTAAGGGTAATCCGTCGCTTTGCCAATAGGAGATTGAGGTCTGCAAACTGCGCTGCCGCCCTGTGTTTCTTAGCGCGGCAATAGAGCCCAAGGATACACACCTCCCACATATATGTTAAAACAGATCCAGTATAGATAGCATTGCAAGTCTGGGATGACTTTGTTCCAGTAGCCAGTGGGTACCAGGCAAGACCAAAACAAGTGTACCCATTTCACGCCACATGCCGGACAACGGACATGCAGCGTCATTGCGATGCAGTTTTATTTTTTGGGGGTTTGGGTAAACGCAGTGTAGGATGTACAATTTGTAATCAATTTGAAACAGGTGTTTTGGGACACTAATGTGTAGCATGAGTCTCCATTGACTGTCTCTTCACGCACGACCAAGATCCATGTCCCAGTGTCTCCGCAGTGTGCCGAATGATACTGCAGTGTATGTGTGTGCATGGCATCAGCTAACCACCACCTATGACTTGTAAATATTGGATGACAAGATGTTGTGGGGGTTCCGGCCCTATCGCTCCCCAGGATTGGTTCAACACCACAAGAAAGGAAGCATGTGGGAGGAATAGACCAGGCAGGAGTTTAGAGCCTGCCAGTAACTCCTCTTTTCTCCAGTATTGGGTTGTCTTTCATAGATTCACATGCTTGAATCATTCCCCGTCATCGAAGTGGGAGTCCCACGGTACATAAAATAGCAAATAATATATACATATATATACCTAGTATAACAATAGCATAGCTAAACCAGCATTGGCATAGCCAATAGGTCTCGCCTTTGGGACCTTATAAGTGTTTAGTTATCCAGCACAATATTCTTGGTGCAACAACATCAACTGTTGCATGGCTTAACTCTTATAAGGTCCCAAAGGTGAGACCTATTGGCTATGCCAATGCTTGTTTTTATTTGCTTTGAGTCTCGCCATATCAGAGTCCCAGCCACTTCGTACAAGTGCAATAAGTAGCCAGTCCCAAGAGAGGGTTGGAGTGTAAAAATATATTACCAATGTGGTGAAATGTACTCCTAGAGAAAGATGATTTCTTTATGTAATTTGGCCATGGGGGTTGTAAACGTCATGCAGATGTGTTTATTGGATGAGACAGTGTGCCGGTTTTATTTACTTTTTAACCAGGGGAGAATCCCCCCAAACTTCAGCTGAAAATAGATGGTGCTTGCGGCAATCCAGCTCTGCAGGCAGTGGGCAGTGCCAGTGGTGGAAGAGGACTGCGCTAGTGGTGGAAGTTGAACATTGCTAAAGAACTAATTTGGTACTCTGCACTTACATTGTTTTTACATTGTAAGCACTGCAGCCAAATAAGTGATCCGGGCTCTCTGTAAAATAAGGTGGACATATATGCATGTAAAAAGTTCTTCAGGAGCTGTCTTTGGTAATTTTGTGAAGGAGGGATTCGCAAATGCATTGTTGGATTGATTGTCAACATAAAAACACTCCCGGCGTGATAAGGCAAAGGGTTAAAAACCTACTGCTAAGATCTGTCACTTACTCTAATCTTAGTGGGCGCACTCAGCATGTTAATCTTCAACGGTATCCGTACGTATCACTGAGTGTGTTAAATATCATCTGTTATTACAGTGCTTCGAAACGGCAAGCCCGTGAGAGCTGCTACCTACATTTGCATTACAACAGGCATTATTCTTCTAAGTGAGACAAAGCCATAGGATGCAGTACACTTGTGCTCGCAGCGTTTACCTACCTGATATAGGGGACCAGGGGGTCGACGTGGTGGAGGAGGGCGGCGGTGATGAAGGAGAAGATGAAGGATGCCGAGGACCAAACTACCAACGCCCTAGACCAAATGCACAGGCCCTGCTGGAACCACCACATACGTGACCCTGCCTCCACCCACAGATGACAATACAAAACTATCCCGGGGCTATTTAAGCTCCTCTGAAACAGCACCTGTGGCACGTAGCGTGTCACAAAATATAATAAGCACAAATACAAAGTACAGAAACCTGGGGCAGGAGTAGTCCCCAGAGGGGAGAGCGCCATGCGCACTCCAACGGCCCGGAGGCTCGGAAGCCCCCTGCGCCATTCAAGTGCTACCACAGCCTCACCGCTTCACAGGCGACGTCGTTAGTTTATACAAAATAGCCACGTAAATGTTCCAGTATGTGGTGTTGTACATCTGCTCATCTGCAGTCACTGCAAGTACTTTCAGTTTCCATTCTCTGATGTAGGAGCAGGACGAAGCCAACAGGAAAGAGACGCTTATTTCTACTTTTACAAGGTTGGCAGCCTTGGTGGCGCAATCGCGTACTTTTCAGGGACTGGCGACAAGGACGACGAGGAGTGGCGATGGACCGATGCCCGGGTCTGTTTGCACAATGTGGGAGGAGCCGCATGTGGTCTGGTGCTACACTGGAGCTGAATCAGTGGAAGTGTTCTTTATCCCCACTGGGCAAACCCGTGTTAAGCCCTTGCGCCTCAGTTCTCTTTTCTGTCAGAACTGAAGTGCTAATAAGGCGATTAATTCCAGCCAACAGACTTTGGGGCAGATTTCAAATAAAACAAGCGGAGTACGGCGAGCTGTGCAGAACAAAAGAAATGCGCGCCCGCCATTGTGAAAGTGAAAACTGGGCATGGCATTTGGGGGGAGAGAGGAGGGGGCCTGCGCCGGTTTCACTTGCGGGAGCAAGCAGGAACCATCTGTTAATTACAAACAGATGGTTTTAAACCTCGCTCCCGCAAGAGAATCGCCAAACGTGCACGCGTTGCCATTGAAAGCAATGCAATGCGTGTACGTTTTTGCCTGCAAAACTGAATCGGTTTCTAAAGGTCTTTTCCTAATCAGCGCATGCGTGCTGTGTAGGCGAGATCTACAAATTCCATAGGAAGTATTGTAACATAGCAATCAATTGGAAAAAACGTGTCACTTTATTAGCTCGTCCAACTCAATAGATCTAGTCCAAACTCCAGCCAATCAGGTGTCATCACCCTCTAGAACCTTCTCCCAAGAGGCTCAGTCCCTCAGATTTTCTACCGTACGTCGTGTGAAGGGAGTCTCCCTGAGCTCTGCTCAGTACTTCAACTTTCCTCTTCAGGAATTCTGCTTACATCTTCACTACAATGTCTACTACAAAGAAATCATTCCTCAGACACTGTGAGTCTTGTGGAAAATTGCGACTTCATTCTGAAGACCCACACAAAAAGTGTATCCACTGCCTACATCCTGACCATCAGGTGAGAGATTGTAAAATATGCCGGACTTTTCCTCAAAAGACCTTAAGAGACAGAGAAGGACGTCTATTTCTGTGGCTACAGAAGCTCAAGGTTAAGGATGACCTATTATCTGATGTTGAGAGGGATTCCTCTCTCAAGACTGTTGCCTCTAAGAAAAGGGCTAGTGAGGCGGAGATGACATCTCCTAAGGCTAAGGTGCTGAAGAAACACCACTCTTCTAAGCGTGAAGACCAACCTTCCTCATCCAATGGACTCCAGCTTTCCCTAAGGGTCAATCTCCACCTTCTACGCCTCCGACATCTTAGTCTCAGGCTTCAAAATCTCTGCCTGAGAGATTTTTTCCACAGAAAACTGGTATCTCGTCGACGAGCTCCTCGTCGATTATCCCTCGACAAAGTCCTCCGTCGTCACAACTACGACGACAACTGCTACCTTCTCTTTGCCTAAACCTGCTATGGTGATGTCATTGGCGTCTTCTCCATTGATGCTTGTCTCAGTGACGGTGATGCCTAAGTCAACTACTACCTCTCTCTCTCTTTGTTGACACCGAAAAAGAAGAAGAGAGGCGTCCGTCGACTGGACCCTCCAAGTATCAACCAGTTCCATTGACACTTGCCTTGTCGGCGCCTAGCCTCGTCGACTGTTGTCTTGCCGACGCCTACTTTGTCGACGGTTCCTCAGTCGATGGCAATGAAGTCTTTTACAAACAGAGGTACAGATATGTCTCTCGTCAACTGCTGTAGATTCTTCGGCGGAATCTGGTATCACCTCCAGGTTTGATGCCTCTAGTTTCTCTGAAGCCTTCAGCAGCCCTTTTTCCGCCCTCCGAACCAAAAAAGGTCTCTTTACTCCAACGTAGACAGTCTTCAATGGACCTTTTATTGCCAATTCAAGCTTCTCCTAATCTTCCAGTGCAACTGTTTAATTATGGGGCAGATGAGCAGGATTCAGAGGAATATGATAGGTTTCGAGCTGCTCATAGTCCTTCAAAACTTCTCATCAAGTGCCAGCATATAGATGATGACCAAGAGTATGACTATTACTCAGAACCAAATATTCAATCACAGCCTGAAAATACGACTGCACAGATGCCTTTGTCACTCATTTCTAATTTGCAACATATGCTTGATGACTACTACCGCCATTTTCCTCCTTTAGAGCCAGCTTCATCGATCCCTCAGACGCCTATTCCTCCGCCTTCATCAGTCGTTGAGCCGCCTTCTCTGGTATCTCCGGTGGCATCTACTTCTCACAACATATAGGACACACATACCACTGATGAGGACAGAGAAGAAGGCGAGTTAGATGATAGATTCCTACTTACTGAGTGGGACAATTACCAAATCCAGACTCCTTCGCCTACCACTTCAACTCCTGTTGACTCTCCACCTGTGGATATAGGTGGATTTCATGTCCTTATGGGCAGAGCGGCCAAGAGATTCCATCTCTCTATGGTCTCCAAGGACGAGGATTGTTTTCTATATGATTTTAAAAAATCAGCCACCGAAATAGGTTTGGGCTATACCTATAATTGATTTCTTCTGACAGAAGGGTTTGAAGGTCATGAAGACCCCTGTCTCCATTCCTGCAGTCCTGCCACGCTTGGATAAAAATACAAGGCACCAGACAATTCATCCAGCCTGTTTTAATTGGTCAACCAAAGCCGGACTCTGTTATTTCTCAAGCGGCACAACGTTGTGCCAGTAAACCCTCGTCTCCTTTTTTGCCTCCTCCTGATCGAGAGGGCAGACGCCTTGACTCCATTGGGAAGACATTTTCCACCATGGCGGCAACTACTGTCCGGGCGGCTAATTCCCTTGCCATCCTAGGCCTCTGAAAGGCAAATGTGGTTGGACATTTCTCCTTTTATCGACATGTTGCCTGAAGATTCTAGAATCGAAGCTTTAAAGATTCTCCAGGAGGGTGAGCGGATCTCTGCCGAGATCATTGACTGCGCAGTGGATGTCTCTTCCATGGGTTTTTGCCAACTGGCAGGAGCAGCAGTCCTCCAAAGGCAGGCCTGGTTAAGAGATACTTCCTTTCGACAGGAAGTACAAACTGAAATTATCGATATGCCTTTCGATGGCGAATCACTTTTCGGGCAGCATATAGATTACGCACTTCAAGCAATTAAAAAAAGATACCTACACCGCACTTGCTCTGGGCACTTTACAATTTAAGAATTAGCCTTTTTGTGGTGTGAGGGGTCGTGATTCTTCCTATTCCTTTTGTGGAGGCTACAATCAGAACGGGCAGTACCAATCTTATCAGGGACAACAACGTTACTCTTCTTCCCAGCAACAGCAGTCTTATCGTCAACCACCAGCTGCCTCTTATAAGCACTACAGAGGAAAATCTTCCTATAGAGGCAGAGATTCTTCAAAAAAGCAGTGACAGCCGCCACCTGCCAACCACTCTACCCATCAACCCAACCAAAGTTGGAGGGCGAATTTCCAATTTCTTCTCAAACTGTTCTGACCTTACTACAGATCGATGGGTTTTGGACATAGTGTCCGGAGTTTGTAAAATTTCCCCCAAATTCTCCTCCCAGAAGTCCTCCTCCTGCCCATCTGAAAGAACTTTAATGCCAAATCAAAGTCATGTTACAAAAAGGAGCGATCGAAGTGGTTCCAAACTTACAAAGGGGTGCAGGTTTCTATTCAAGATTCTTCCTCAAAAAAAAAAAAAACAGGGAATTGGCGCCCCATCCTGGACCTTCGTTCCCTCAACAAGTTCCTCAAAAAACAATAATTTTGAATGTTGTCTCTCCAAGAAGTACTTCAATTACTATCTCAAGGTAATTACATGACAACGCTGGACCTTCATGATGCCTATTTTCATGTTCCCATCCTACCCAGACACAGGAAATTCCTGCACTTCAGAGTGGCTGGCAGAGACTTCCAATTCAAAGTCCTTCCCTTTGGTCTCCGCTCTGCAAGTCTTGGCATCGGTGGCTGCACACCTTCTTCAAGAGGGCGTCAAAATATTTCCCTACCTCAGAACTGCCTTATAAAGGAGCAGTCGTTTACAGTTGCAACCAGACACACTCAAACATGCCGGTCTCTCTTTCAGTCACTGGGCCTGTCCATAAATCTGGAGAAGTCGCACTTCACCCTCTGTCAAGTTCGGACATTCTTGGGAGCCATGATAAATACTCAAACGGCAAAGGTGTATGTATCAAACGAAAGACCGCAACAAATTTCCAAACTGGCATCTCTTATGCGTGCAAGAAAGTCAGTTTCTGTTCGACAGTTCAAGTCGCTTCTGGGGATGCTATCTTCCTGCATCCCTCTAATTCCCAACTGTCGTCTCAAAATGAGACCCTTACAGGAGAAAATCGACAAACAATGGCAACAGGTCTCGGTGTTCTTCGACAATGTAGTCACCATCACATCTCGAAAACAGAAAGTGTTGCTATGGTGGACTCACATGCCAAACATCTCAGCAGGCCACTCCTTCATAGTGGACCCTCCAAGTATCATCCTTACAACAGACGCTTCCCTCGAGGGATTGGGGGCGCATCTTCAGGGTCGCACAGTCCAGGGAAAATGGAATGCACAGCAACGAACTTGGCACATAAACCTCTTGGAACTATTGGCGATATTCCTGGCGCTGAAATCTTTTCGCACCCTCCTTCAGGGGGCTTCAGTTTTGACCCGGACGGACAACACGACAAACATGCATTATGTGAACAAACAAGGAGGCACGAGGTCCACTTTGCTGTCCCTACAAGCTCAGCAAATTTGGAACTGGGCGATTCAACTTCAAATACCTTTAACAGCGGTTTCATGTTCCCTGAGTATCCAACATTCTAGCGGACTCCCTGAACAGGTCAATCTTGTCCAACCACGTGTGTGAACTTCATCAACCAATACTGAACCACATCTTTCAGCTGTGTGGATGGTCCAATCTGGATTTATTTTGCTACCAGACAGAACCGCAAATGCCCATTCTATGCAAGTTGGCTTCCCCAACCAGGGTCGTACGGGAATGCCTTTTTGATGAACTGGTCAACAATGTTGGCTTATGCTTTTCCACCGATTCCTCTAGTCCCAAGGGTGTTTCGGAAAATGCTGAGAGAACCATGTCGCATTCCTCTCATAGCCTCCAGATGGCCTCGCCAGATTTGATTTTCAGAACTACTCCTTCTGTCACAGGGCGATCCGATTGTGCTGCGTCCAATTCTGGATCTTCTGACGACGGACCAAGTACAGGTCTGCCATCCGGATCCGACCTCTGAGATTGGCGGCCTGGTGCCTGTACACTATGAGTTTGCCAACTTGGAGATCCCTTCGGTTGCAGGGAGGTCCTTGCTAACGCCAGGGCACCTTCCACTATCAAGACCTACAAACTTAAGTGGAAATGGTTTTGTCTTTGGTGTGAAGCTTCAAATGTTCATCCGGTTCATTCTACGCCAGAGCAACTTTTGCCTTTTTTCTTACAATTAGCAATATCTGGGTTATATCACGCTACCCTTAAGGTTTTTCTGGCCGTAATTTCCAGATTTCGACAGGATGGTTCCAACTCTCTTTATTCTTCAAGAATAATACATCAATTTTTCAAGGGCTTTTTTCTAATGTTCCCGCCAATTCGACGCCCACTTCCGTCTTGGCATCTGAACGTTGTGTTGGCTCAACTCATGAAGTCCCCATTGGAGCCCATTCATAAGGGTGATCTCAAATTCATCTCCTGGAAAATGTCATTGCTTCTAGCTCTTACTTCTGCTCGACGAGTCAGTGACATACAGGCCTTTACTATTAAACCACCTTTTCTTCAATTCACCAAAGACTCAGTGGTGCTCCGCATCCCTAAAGTGTCTTCTGATTTCCACTTAAATGAGCCAGTTATCTTAAAGACTTTTTTTCCCTAATCCACAGTCGCTGACGGAAGACTTTGCACTCTTTAGATGTTAAAAGGTGTTTAAAACTTTATCTTCAAAAAACAGCCACTGTTCAGAAATCTGATCATCTGTTTGTTGCTTACAGCAGGATGCGTAAGGGACATCCAGTAACCAAACAGACTATTGCACGATGGATATCTAGTACAATTTCCTTTTGTCATCAACAAGCGGGAAAGATACTTCAAACAACGGTCAAGGCACACTCTACCAGAGCAGTCTCCTCTTCGGCTGCACTTTTTGCTGGTGTGCCTCTTCACCAAATTTGTAGAGCTGCAACATGGTCCAGCAGACACACCGTAATCAAGCATTACTGTCTGGAAGCAGCAGACAATGTGGACACAGCCGTGGGGCAAGCAGTGCTAAGTAATCTTTTTAAATAAGGTGAGCCTCTGTTTCTTCCCTCATCCTACACTGAATGTATATTTTTATATATAGATATATTATTTTATATGTATATATACATACATATATTTCTATATTTATTTGGATATATATATATATATATATATAGATATAGATATATTACTATGGTGATATATAACTTGCTATGTGCAATTCTGGAATTACTGCTATCTACTCTGATTTAAGCATGTAAATCTATGAAATACACCCCAATACTGGAGAAGAACATAAGTTACTTACCTGTAAACTGTGGTTCTCCAGTATTGGTGTCTTTCATAGATTCTCATGCGATCCACCCACCTCCCCTCAGAGGCTCTCCTCGTTTACTTGATTCTTATGTCACTCTTGTGCTAGAAAATCTGAGGGACTGAGCCTCTGGGGAGAAGGTTCTAGAGGGTGCTGACGCCTGATTGGCTGGACTTTGGACTATATCTAATGACTTGGGCGAGCTAATAAAGTGACCAGTTCTTTCCTATTGATTGCTATGTTACAATACTTCCTATGGAATTTTTTTGCCATGCTATTGTTATACTATGTATATATGTATTTATATATTGCTATTTTATGTACTGTGGGACTTCCACTTCGACGACGGGGAATGTTTCAAGCATGTGAATCTATGAAAGACACCAATACTGGAGAACCTTTTTACAGGTAAGTAACTTATTTTCATAACCGTCCTAATACAGGTCACCCAAAGTGTGTAAACCTGCTGCATGCCACGGCATGTCCACTTCCCTGTGGGAAGTGTATATGCACCCACGTGGCATTCCAAGTAGTGGCAGGGATAGGGCACAAGGCCTTGTTAAGCAGGTAAGACACCGGGCCCTAAGTAAAACCTCAATAATGGTTAGGAGGAGGATAATGCCCAGCGGTTTTGCCCTGTCCCAAGAAGGCAAAAACATTGCAGTATTCACCAGGTTGGAGCCTACAAACCAATGTGGCACCCATTGCAGTTGGGAGGCCAAATAATACTGTTTGAAGTTGGGAACATTGAGGTCTGTGAAAAGGCAAAGCTTAAATATTGCCACTCTATGATGTGTATTATTCCAAATGAGCGCTCCTATCATGTGCCTAGGGTACGGAAAAAGGGGGAGTGCACAAATAGAGGGAGATTAGCAAAATAGTACAAAAATGTAGACCAGACTAATATTTTTGCAAGGGCCAGTCTTCTAATCAGTCCAAAAAGACACTTATGCCCATAGGTCTGTGACAGCACGGATGCGGTAGATCCTCAGATGCATGGTGAATTTGTATCCCCAAGTAACAAAAAGTGGACGTTGCCATGTAACTGTTAAGTCGTTCACCATATACAGTGGGTCTGGGCTATCAAGGTTGAAAGAGGAGAGGCATGATGTTTTCCCAACTAATTCGATGACTGGATATGGTGGCAAATTTGGTCAGGAGTCCAGCGATAGTAGGCGGTATAGAGTGGATATTGTGCAGATAAAGCAGCATGCCATCTCTATATAAACAGACAGTGTGTGTGCCACCTCCCATGGGGATTCTCGAATGCTGGCCCTTGTTACGCAGATAATTCAGCAGTGGTTCCAGCGCCAAAGAAAACAACAGAGGAAATAGTGGGCAGCCCTGGCAGGTCCCCCACTGTATTGCAGTGGGTTCTGAAATATGACAGTCAATTTTGACTCTAGCTGTGGGATCAGTGTATAGTTATTTGACCAGGCGAAGGAAAGTGGGATCCAAACCATACTGTTGAAGTACTTCAAACAAGATGGACCACTCAAGGGAGTCAAATGTTTTATGTAGACATAGTAGTAAGTAACCTGAGTGAGGATAGCATAGTGGGGAATGCACTAATAAATGAAAATAATGCCAAATCTTCCATGAGGTACTCCTGGCTGACACTAAACCGTTTTTGTCTGAGTGGATGATAAGTGGTACCAGGGGGTCCAGGCAATCCGCCCAAATTTTAGCTAAGATCTTATAGTCTGTGTTTAATAATGCAAGAGGTCTATAAGATTCAGGATCAAGTGTGTAAAGCCTGCAGGGGTGCTTGGGAAGAGATTGTGCTGACAGATGTATGTGGGTAACTGCTGACCTGAAGAAAGATAAAGAGTGAATACAGTTAATTGTGCAGCTCTTACTGTGCATTGCTAATAAGCAAAGCCCTACAGTCACAATTAAACCTAGGGCAATATTAGCTTGTGCAAGAAGGTTCAGTTATGGACTCCAATGCTAGTTCAAGTCTATACTATATGGAGGACTGAGGGGTTCTGCATGATAGGCAATGGGGGGGGGGGGATAACGCATGTAAAGGGAAAGCTGCATCTTGAGATACATGCATGCTGGTATTTGTTTTCAGTATTTGTATTTCAAAACAACCTGAGAAGGTGGTCTGCATGCTTTGAATACGGGGTACGCATACTACTCGCATATTTTCCAACATGGACATTGCTATGTATTTGTGTCTTGTACTTCATTTGAGACCATTTATATATTGATTGATATGCAAAAACCCTTTGGTCTATTTGCTGTGCCTGAGGCACTGACTCTTGCAATTCCTCTTTTGTAGATGTGCTAAAAATGGCTATACTTCTAGATGGTATCATCTCTCCTGTGGGGAGCATTTCTGCAACGAATGTTTTGACCACTACTATCGAAGGTATGACCTTTTCCTCAATTGTTTTCAAGCTCTTTCTGTGAATTCTATTGTTAGACTGCATTTTTTGTAGCTATCCTTAACATGTTTTTCTCTACTTGCTCTTTTTAGGCTGATGTTCACTCCGAACAAGATATAGCAATTGCTTGTCAATGTTTTGTTACCTTTTCTTTCACCAGCTGTTCTTTCTTCATCCGAGGCACACATTCCTTCCCCTTGAACTTTACTACTTTTTGTGCAGTCAGTAGGTCTTCTTCTAGTCTGCCGTTGTTATTTGGATAAAAAAAAAATAGTTTATAGGTATCCAGTAGAGCTTTGAAAATTGTGTTTCTTCTTGTATTTTTTTTTTATTCATATAAAATGTATATGACTGTACATCTCACCTCTACAGATCATAATTGAGGCGTTTCCACTACACTATGGTACTGTAAAATATTTAGCTATTTAATATTAACTATTTTAATATGCAGCAAATGCCAGTGGTCCAGCTTCAAGGCCACTGCATATATTTAACAAAAAATGTGATTCCAGTGGTAGCACTATAAACACCGACAATAATAAACAATGCAAGTATGCTTTAAATGAGGAAAGATGCACCAAATCTGGATATATCTGAGAAGATGGGAATATTTTGAACGCTTCCTTAACGTCTGTGATTTCACAGCTTCCATCCAGGGTAAAGGCCCAGCGATCGAAGAACCACATATATAGGAAGCATTAAAGACAATGGAGGGGGAGAGCGTTAATCCAGATACATTAGGACATTGACAGAGCAGAGAGGTGCCAGAGGTTTTACCTGCAGTTATAGATGCCAGACCCAGCAAATACCATGTTCATTTCCAAGTATATACAACAGGCAAAACTCTATAAACTGATCCCTTTGCAGATGGAGTTTTTTGAGGATCTGGTCCAGAAGGAGGAAATTATAAAAACAATCAAAGATCTGAAGACATCAACAGTGCTTGGCCCTCATGACTTCATGCCTCTCTTTGAATAAACATATTGTCCCTTAGTGATTGGCCTCATGAGACCTTTCATTTCTTTTATCACTGATAGGAAGCAAAAGTGATAATCTCATTGATTTTTAAATTGAGGAAAGATGGAGTAGACTTCAGGTCTTATCGGCCTGTATTCCTCCTACTCCGGGATTTCAACATTTAACTGAAAATCTTGGTGACAAAACTGACCGGGTGCTCCCACACCTGGTCCATCCGGACCAATCTGGATTTGTGGAGGATCAGGAGTACAGCATTAACTCAAAGGTGGTTACACATATTATTGATATGGCACCTAAGCCCCCCTTGCCACTGGTTTGGAAATTCGGGGTTTCATCCTGCAAATAACTACAAAGCTTTTTGGGCATGGAAAGTGAATAGATGCCTAAAGGTGGGGGACATTTCCGCAAGGGTAGTATCAAATGTTTTGAACAAATAAAAAGGGGCCTTGGCTAAAGTCAAACTGCACGGCTCCTTTACAAGCAGCTATGCCACTTGATCTTTCAGAATTTGGTGAGAACTTGGGCTTAAAGATGCTTTTGAGGCATTGCAAGAGAAACTATTAGAAGCCTCAGACCCAGACAAACACTTGGTAACTAAACTTAACAATTCATTGCATATGGTAGAGGCATCCTTCCAGGAGGCATGAGACAGGGATGGGATGAATGATGTGAAATTGACCGTCCTCATGCAGAGAGGCAATTAGCATTAATGGTAGGAAGGTAAATCTAAAAAATAGATAGCATTACACCCGACACACTTGTATTTCTTCAGCAAATGTTCAAACAAATGCTGCAGAGGTGGTGCGAGGGAAGAGGCTTCTTGCCACACATCCTCTTTTCATTGCCACAGGATTAGAGACTGTTGGGGGTCAGTCCCAGGAGACATACCTAATCATATGAATTAGAGTACCTCCCACAGTCCAAGGGACACTGTTGGGATGGCTATCCAGGTGGGGTGAAAGACTATACAGAGTATGAAGAACATGGTCATATTGTTACTGCTTGCATCTAAGTAGTCACTTCTGGAGAGATAGGGACATCAGACTGAGATGGATATGGACTGCTACCATAGGCTTTGACTAATGTTGGGTTGGAGAAAATCACGTTTGATCTGGAAGAGAGAAAGAGTTTGGGAATCAGTGGTGTTCCTTGTTAGACTTTGGTCAAAGAAAGTAAATCACTCATTGGCCCAAGAATGCCAAGTGTGATACAGATTCTGCTGGGAATCACCTCTGGTGATGCATCAAGGGACTTTTTGTGGATCCCGATCTACATTTGACCCAAAATGGAATATCCCAGCTTGTTCTGTCTTTCCTGCCTAACGCAGAGCAAAGTGGAACATTGGCATTGGAACACCTGGTGCTGTGAATTGCTTCCCTAAATCTACACATTGTACTCCTCAATAATTGTAAGTACAACTATTGATCAGTCAATACCTTTTTTTTAACATTTTGTAAAATTCCATTGACATCATACCTAAACATTCCTAACCTACTCTATTATCTCCAGTGACTCATAAAACTACATTTCTCTATTGTTTCTTTATTCATGTTCTTCTATATTTAGCTGCTGCTTTTGATACAGTTTATCACTTTTTTGCATTCTCTTGCTTGATTTGGTAACTTCAGTACAGGTTTTGATTGTTTGAATCCTACCTACGATATGACACTTATCTTTTTTCCTGAAAGGGCTCCGTATCGTCCCCAACCTATTTCTGCATTGGATTCCCATATGGGTTCACTTTACTTCTCATCGTAAACTGTTACCCTTGGTTTATTCTATGGATTTTCCTTTCTGATCTTACTCAACTCTATATTTAATTTCCCTCTTCTTCACATTAATCACATCTTTTATTTCCTTGCCACATAGAAGGTCACATCCAGAGACAAAACGACTATCTTCATCCTTCCAAAAGAAGACCAGTTTGTTTTCCTATCTCAAACTCGTCAACAGCTTTTTTTCCCAGCATTTCTATCCCCACTATTTTCATATCCACAAGTGTTGCACTAGTATTTCCTGCCTATTACAGTTATACAGCACAAAGAAGACCTTCTCTGCTAATGGATATGTCTTCTCTTCAGATTTCTCAACAATTTTTCAGACATGAGACTGGATTTAATTTGTAAGCAGTGCTCCTAATTGGTGCAAGGTAGACCCCATGCGGCTCCAACTGCAAAGCTGCTGATGCCCTTCGAGTCAATGATGTAGAGATTCTGTAAAGATGCACTCACTCCATTTTACTACTCATTTTACTGACCCAGATGCCTGAAGTTGGCTAAACAATTTTGCTTATATAGCTTCGTTTTTTCAAATATGGCTAATTTAAATTAGCTTAATATGTCTTTGTCTAAGCTCAGCGGTTTAAATCCTGTGGAGCATGAAATAGTGCTGTTTTCTGGGTAGACCTGCTTACCACCTGCATTAGGTTTCTAGCCTTGCTGGGTCAGGAAAGAAGCGACTCCTCTTCTGCCAAAGGGCTCAGCATTCTTCATAGAGTTAGTTTCCAGTAGGGGAGGCTCAATCTCCACATAACTGAGGAGAAACATTTTAAAAAATCAGTTCATTTGGAACTGCAGATCCGTTTCTAAAGACCTAGCACTGTTATAGGACCCTTATGTTGTTGTATTCCTATTCCAAGCCCTTTCTGGTGATGGGGGGGACTGCAGCTCAAACCAAACATATCTGCTGCCTAGATCTTAGCTACATTGAAATTGTCATCGGAAAAGTTCTGTCCTGTCATTTTGAAGCATTGACATTTGGGTGGGGGGGGGGTACTAAATCAGTTGCTCATGAAGGGTGATTTAGATTTAGAAACTCTACACAGGTATCACATTAAATAACAGTACCTAATTATGTTTTCCAGGCAGTTACATCTTTTTTACAAAACAATAAGCAGGCCATTTAGAAGTTGATTGATGCGAGGCATCAGCTAAAACATGTCCACCAACCTCTGGTGCTGTATGGTTCCTACTAATTAAGTAGGACTGTGAGTTTTGATAACAACATATACGTCAAAATATGGGCCCTGAGTCTGCCCGTAGAACCAGGATGTGTTGGCCCAATTCCTGACTGGATCACAGTGGGTCATCTGGACCCCTAAACTCGCAGGGTACTGGATGGTGTCTGCAACCTTAGAACATGACCATCTAATTCCCCCAAAGGAAATTGTGGAAACAGATCTACCCTTTTGTTGTTAACTTAGGCATGCCTAAAGGGAGACACAAGAAATACCTGAATTGGCATTTCAAAAATGTATTGAAGCAATTGGATTCTTGTGTAAAAACATGAGCTGCAATTATTAGCAGAAGGACACTAATCCTTGTTTACCAGCATTACAAGAATGGGAAAAAAGATGAATAATTCAATTATTATAACTTTGCAGTGATTATATGAATATATATTTCTAATAATGATAGCTCTACCTAACACTGCCTAATCCCATAGAGAGCATAGTGAGAAATGCGTCTTGCCAGATAAGTTGGAGCATCCTAACTCCCCATTACCTTTGTGTGATGTATCAAGAATGCAGTCTGGTGTATCACAGGCCGCCGCCCTTTTCAGATTAGTGATGGGAGTCAGTAAGGCTGGAACTCTGTCGCGGGCGAACGTTGAGGAACATGGCTCAGAGGCTTTTTATATAATAAAAACCTGGTACCAGCTGCGGCCTGTGCAGGCAAGAGCGGTGGGGCCAGGTGTGGGGTATTTCGATGGACTATGAAGAGAGAAAATTAAATTAAAAAAATTCCCTCGTCGTCTGTTGAAATCGCCCACTCTCTCCCCACCCGGCCCCATCGCTCTTATCTGCACGGGCCGCGGCTACCTGGTACCATTCACACTGTGTCACAGGTGCAATGGTGATGTGTGTGTCTGTCTTTCCAATTTAAAGCTGTCTCCAAACAGACAACCAAACCCAAGGGCAGTATGCTCAGTTTTCTTGTAGCCTTGAAAAGAGTATATAACTGTCAAGATAAAATGCTTACGAAGAAATGTGCTTGCATGCGGAATACTTTCAGAGTACGTTACCATTTACGTACCAAGCATGTAAAAAAAAATATAGCAAATGAGGGCCCTCCCTTTTTCATCCATCATATTGCAGTGCATGTGTTTGCTAGCCCTAGGCACAGTGCCATACATTTCCTTCCTTTTTATGAGAGTTAAGTGGGATTTTGTTGTTGCATAATGACAAACAAATATTTTTAAACACACTCTATCTTGCATTTAAATATAAAGTTATCTTGAACAAAAAGTTTCACTGTTGAATCAACAATAGCACAGTTATTCCAGAAATTACAGTGTTTGCGAATTGGAGCAGTCTGTGGGGAATTCTGATATCTGACAGGGTCAGCTGTTGGCATAGGTGTGCTGCGGGGCCCAGGGCACCACTAGTCAGAGGGGTGCACTGATATATCTGCCCATGGTATTGTCATTCATGAAAAATATCCTGTCAATATTTAAAAAAATCCTAATGACCAGGTGTACATTGTTTCTGGTTCTCAGTGAGCTAGTCGTCCTTTCAAACATACACCTCTGGAAGGTCTTTTCGGTCTGCAGGAAGAACAGGTCCTCACCAAAACTTGATTACATTGTGCCTTATTGCCTGAGAGTTGAGAAACATAAGCTGAGGAAATAATTCCTTGCCTGAAAAAGTAATGGAACTGGTCTTGTCACAGAGTAGACTTTCCACCAAGTTGATGTGCACGTGCAGGTGGGAAGAATTTGCAGATTTGTGCGTTAAGGAGAAAAGTGAAAAAGATGGGCAGAACTGCACTAGTGGCTCCATTATGGAATTGCTATGCAATGATATTGGCTACTTCACCTTTTGAATTCGGCACAGCCTGATGTTGGTTGGGAGAACTGCTGGAAAAAATATCATGTCCGGTCTGACACTTACGGAGTCTTCTAAAGAGAAATCTGTTACAGTGAAATGTACATCAGAAAGAACCGTAGTGAATATAAGTAACTTTGGTAGCACTCACTTTCATTTGAGTAAAACCTTTACTTCTGTTATTTAGTCTCTATGAACTTAACTTTTCACTATTTGCCTTCTAATTTATGCTGCTCTTTCTTTTCAGTGTATTCCTCACTTGACTGTTCACGCTGTTGGTCTCATATGTTTCATTTGCGTACTACTGATCTTACTACCTACATTCACCCCCTTCATTATGTCTGGTTGGTTTGTTGTCAGTTATATTTATCCATTTGCTGCCCAGTACTGCTTTTTAATATATAATGATAGTCTTCGTGTAATCTTCTTTTTTTTTTTTTTTAATTTTTTTATTTGTTTTTGCAAGATGCATGACAGTCGGATTGAGTCACTGTAATAAAGGAGCATACATAATGAATACATTCATAGCAATCAGGAAAATACAAACATAAAGTCAAAACAAAGGTAAAGATACTGTCATATCCTTCATACCAAAAATAAAAACCATAAATAGGACACTAATTCAGGCAGTCCAAAATCCTATCGTACATTGTGGCACATTGAGGGTTAAACACTTGAGTCATAAAAGAATCCAATATCACATATCACACGCAATACTAGGGTTCATATTTCAGGCTCAAGATACTGTGAAACTGCTCCCCATATCTGTTCACCGAGCTTCCTCTTTCGAGGACCTTCGAGAGCATACAAACTATTATAAACTGAGAAAAACCGTGCCCTCCAAGCCTCGAAAGAGGGCGGCTCTTGTAGTAACCAGAAAGAAGCTATACATAATCTATACACCGCAGTCTCTAAGAATATTAAATTAACCTGTTGCATTGATATTCCTGTCCCCGCCAATCCAATTTCAACACCTAGAAGGATCTGTGCAGCGGATAGCTGAATTGGTTTGCCCATAATCTCTGAAATACATTTTTCGATCTGTGTCAATAGGCGAGCTAGAGCTGGGTAGGTAAAGAAGATATGAACATCATCTGCCGACATCTGGCTCGACAGCGAAAGCATTTCCCAATCAGATCACCTGGTCTTCGTGTAATCCTTATTCAGCATTTCAGTGTCATATCTCTAAGGGCAATCAAAGTGCAGGAAATAATGTTCATGGTGACCATTGTGTTGTGAAATACTATCTGGAATGCTTTGCTTGTAATTATAGTTCTTCCCCCTATACTGGTACTACTACTACCATACTTGACAACTCACATCAAAGCACCCTTCAAACATTCAGTTTTATTAATCTGTCTGGGAACATATCTCTCTAAGGACTGTGTATCCTCTTGGAAACAGTCTTTGCCGGACACTCAATGCCGCTTTTTCAGCTACAGCCAAGAAAGCATACATCATCTGTTGGGCACATGTTCTCCGCTTTTACCCCTCTGGCGAAAATGAATAAGTCGAGCTTTGAGGACCTTGAAAATTTGGTCTTGTCGTCCTGCAGTGATAACTCTTTTTAAATGGACACAGTATTCAGTTAGCATGTACGACAAACAGGTTTTTGCAGAATGTGGGTAAGCTGCTTCCACAATGAATACTGTCCCTTATCCGTGCAGCTATGATTATGTAATGATGTTCAACTGATTTTATTATTGTTTTGCACTGTAGTCCCTTTTCTAACAAGCTCACGTTTGATATTGGTTGTAAACTGGCAACAAAAAGAATCATGACTAATTATTTACCTAAATTACAGTAGTATTAAAGTAATTAATACAGAAACTCATCATAGAATTTTTGTTGATAGTCTAAATCGTTTTTAAGCTCTGTTCGGCAGCAATTTTAAAAGAACATGTTATTATTATTTTAGTCCTTTCCTTCTTCCTTTGTCTTTTATTGTGCTTAAATGTATTTTATATGTACGTGTAATGGTTTTACTTAACTTTGCATGATATTAAATACACTGAAATACATTTTTTTAAATAATAACTTCCTGTCCCTCTTTATATGTCCTGGGCATATTTACTATTATTTTCAAATTGGAAATCACGTTAAATAGCATACTTTCGAAATAAGATGAAGTAGTAAAATTAGTTGTGAGTGGCATGACCACGGTAGTCTGTTTTGGCAAATGAATTTATCACAAACCATAACATACAAACTCCAACCAAGTCTAAGAAGAAGTCTTTGGTGTTTCCATGTTTAAGTGACACCACTCCTCTTGCACAACTAAGTTTCTTCTCTTAATATATTCCAATGAATGCTTTGTTTCCTTGCAGCCATAAGGATGGCTATGAGAAATTCTCCTCCTGGAAAAGAGTATGGACAATCAATGGTAGAAGTGAACCCAGCCTAAAAGCATTTATGGCTGATCAGCAAGTTCCAATTTGGGTAAGAACGGTAGAATGGAATTCTTTTGTGTAGGCTGATTTGTTTTTATTTCTCTGTTAATCATTTTCCTTTATTTTATTAAGAATCATCCAAAATAATATCTTAACATAATTTATATGTATTGAAGTTTGTTGCTTCATATACAGAATAACATATATTTTGTGAATAATGTTCAGTGGTTTTCAACATAACAATGGGCTAGACAAATACACGTAGCTAATGCACAGATACAGTGATAGTAGCAATTATACTATCCTCTTTAGTAAACTGTGTGTTCGAGGCATGTGGGCTGCTGAATTCATATCTGTGCATAGATCGCCGCCTAGTGTTGAGTCCGGATGATTGCACATTGTTGTCCTGGAAGAGTCTTCGAAGTATCACGAGATAGGTGGCTCCTCCCCTGGACTACAGTGCGCCTGGGCATCGACTCCATCCTCAGATTGTTTTTTTCCGCCACTGGGTTCGGATGTCTTTGAATTCCCTCTAGTCGGAATCGATAGAAAACTTTCTTAAGACCAAAAGGTCTTTAGTCTCTTACGTCGGTATAGTCTTGCGTTCGGTCTTAGTTCTTCCAGCTCGGTTCCGAGCTGGATTCTCTACACCCGCGTGCTCTCGGCGCGGAAGGCCTAGTCGACGCTCCAGACCTATCGACCGTCCATCATGGACCGAAGTCCATTCAAGAGATGTCCCGTCTGCAACTCGAAGTATCCCCACATCGACGTCCACCCGGTGTGCAACAAGTGTCTGTCGCCGGACCACAATGAGGACAAGTGTATGGCTTGTTCACGGTTCAGGTCCAAGAAGACGCTTAAGCTTCGACGAGCTGTGCGCCAGGAGGCCCAGCATGCTGCACCGGCGCCTGTGGACATCTTCGATGCAGGGGATGTCGAGGACGAATCTATCCAGGACATTTCTGAGTCGAACCCTGCGTCGGACGTCGACTACGACGTGGATGCAGAGATGTTCGAGGCCGAAGAAGTCGTCGACGAGGTAGGAGACGACGACGGGGCCCTCGGGGCCATGGAGGATAGCTCGGATGAGGAGCTTCCTCAAACGGACTCTGGGGCCGTGCCAATTTATAAGGCTCAGGTCGAGGGATCGCCTTCGGGCCTTACCCAAGATCTCACGTTGGGTTCTACGGCCCCGCCTTCGGGCTCGGCCACGGACATTGCTGTCAAGCCACTCCCTGGCAAAACAAAACTGAAAGCGAAACATACGGCCTCGACTCCAGATACTGCGCAGGTGCCGTCCTCGAAACCGAAAGTGCGCATCGCTTTGGTCCGCTCCAAGGCCTCGGAGACCTCGGCGCCGAAGGTGGCTGTCGAGCCGAAGGCTCAAGTCAAGGGCGTCGAGACGAAGTCTGCCGCGCTGAAGACTAAAGTGAAGGTGGTCGAGCCGAGCGCGTCGGCGCCGAAGGCGGTTGACGCCGGTAAAAGCCTCAGCGACCCGAAGAAGGCTGTCGGCGACCTGAAGAAAACTCTCGGTGACCCGAAGAAGCGGCTGGATGACCCGAAGGTTCTCGCGACTCCGCGTCAGCAGGACAAGGCCAAGGGCACCGCGCCCCGAGAGTCGACTCCAAGTGTGACCTCGAGGGATTCCATTGAACCGGCGCGCCCGTCCGCCGCGTTCACCAAGAAGGTGACGGACTCCCTGCAGCGCATCAGGGACGGGACCGCGTCAGTCGGTCCGAAGGATCCTCCGCCTACGAAACCGGTGGAGAAACCACTTAAGGCGTCCACGCCCATCCATATCACGTTGCCACCGAAGACGGCGCCAAAGGCTTTAGCTCCTAAGGCAGTCGCCGACGTGCCCGAAAAGGTCTCCTCGTGCCGAAGGCGGTCCCCGGCCCGCGACCTCGACAACTTTCGGTGGACGAGCATCAGGAACACTTCATCGATGCCTAAACGGGCAAGCTTTCGCTCCACAAGCGGAAAATCGCCCCTGAACGCCCAATGGAGTCTTACAAGATCCCTCTCAAGAAGAATAAGGACTCTGCTTTCACTCCCGCCTTGGTGGAACCACTTTCCCCACTGGCTCATAATGTTTCGCCCACTTACTCGGATGTGGACGCTGGAGAGGGGGATGATGAGGATGAGTACAGTTATCCTGTCTATACAGACCCTGAGGATACCAACGAACCCTGGACAGCCGGTGGTGACCCAGGGGATCCTCAATCGGGACAAGACCCTCAACTTATTTTGGCAAAAACGTCCCCTACAGAAGACTCTGCAGCTTTCAATGCCCTAATTGAGCGGGCGGCTAACAATCACAACGTCCAGCTCCATGCTGACCCTGTGGATGTCGATTTTCCTTTTTGATACCTTCTCAGTATCGGAAAAAACTGTTAAGACTCTGCCTATGCTGAAAGGTGTTTTAAAGCATGCTGCTGAGATCTTTAAAGTACCTACCAGGGCGAGGGTGATAAACCCTAGGATTGAGAAGAAATACAAGTCAGCGCCTACTGATCCTACCTACATCAAAGGACAGTTGCCTCTGGACTCCCTTGTTGTCTGGAATGCCCGGAAGAGGGCTAATTCTCAGACTACTGGTGATGCTCCTCCCCCAGACAAAGAATCCAAGGTCTTTGAGGCATCGGGGAAGAGGGTAGCAGCACAGGCAGCCAACATCTGGCGCATTTCTCACACACAAGCGCTTCTGGCGCGCTATGACAGGGCACACTACGACACACTGGAGACCCTGTTGCAGCACCTGCCTGATGAATACAAGGAGGCGGCTGAGATGCTGATTCAGGAAGGGAAGCTAACCTCTAACGCTTCAATTAAGTGCGCTCTGGACGCAGCTGATACTGCTGCCAGAGCTATAAACACTAGTGTTATGCTACGGCGACATGCCTGGCTGAGAATCTCTGGATTTAAGCCTGAAATCCAAACCACCATCCTTAACCAAACAGTCAACCCAGATCACCTGTTTGGCCCGGAGGTTGACACCACCCTAGAAAAGATAACAAAGGACACGGAGACTGCGAAATCCATGGGTGCCTTACAGTCCCAGCAGTTTCGGGGTGGGTCTTTTCGTCGCTCAAGCACTAGAGGCGTTTCCAGGGGCCATCTCTCCCAGTCCACGCAGTACTACAAGGGCAACACTCAGTCCACATACACCAACAAGAGTCGAGGTGGATATCGTGGTAACAGCGCCAAGGGCAGAGGTCGTGGAAACAACAGCGCCAGATCCTCTGTCACCAGCAAACAGTGACCCTTGTCACTGCCCCCCGACCATACAACACCGGTTGGGGGGAGACTTCAGCAGTTCCTGCCCGTCTGGAAGCCCATCACCACAGACAGGTGGGTCAGGAAACTTATCCAATACGGTTATTGTCTGGAGTTAACATCCACTCCACCCAACATGCCCCCAAGAAACCGTCCTATGTCGGCCGAGCATTTGCACTTATTGCAGCAGGAAGTCACCGTTATGCTGCAAAAAGGAGCAATAGAGCTCCTTCCTTTGCAAGAAAGAGGCACAGGGGTGTACTCCCTGTACTTCTTAATACCAAAGAAGGACGGGTCCCTCAGGCCCATTCTGGACCTCAGGCCACTCAACCATTACATCCTGTCGGAGCACTTCCATTTCAGGGGTGCTACAGGGTGTCCTTTGGACACCCTGGCACCCCTGAAATCGCTTCCTTATTTGCGATTCGCTGATTGCTAATCGCAAATAAGGATTGACTCCCCATTCCTTCCTATGGGCCAGGCCCATAGGAATGAATGGGGAGTCAATCCTTATTTGCGATTAGCAATTAGCGAATCGCAAATAAGGAAGATGTAGAAATAGCTATAAATTTTGCGATTTCTACATGCATCCCGTTTTGCGAGTCTTGAATAGCGAGTCCTTAATAATCGCTATTAAGGTCTCGCAAAAGAGGAGCATGATGAATCTGGGGGAATGTGATTAGTTTTGTGGAAAGTCCAGATTAGATAGCTATGGTGTGCTGTGAAAATGCCTATGTTAAAGCTATTTAGCGCCGTGTGAAATCGTAATGTATATGTTGACTTAAGAAATAATTTCAATAATAGTTTTGCAGGCTTTCGCATCTGGCCCTGGGGGGGTAGCGAGCCTCTTTTAAGTCACATACTAAAGTAGAGGAAATTAAAGAAGAGGGGAGGATGAATAAGGACATCCATGCTTGTTTTATAGCAAGCTCTGTTTCAAAAGGCAGTTTTTAAAATAACGGCGATGCAGCGGTAAAACCAGCTGTACCCCGACAAGGTTTCATCTTACTTTGTGGTGACTTCTCGTCCGCGGGTTCACCTATGTGGGGTCCTCAGGAGCAGGCTGGCACCCATCACGGTGTCTGCTGTCATTTTATTGGAAACGTTTCAGTGCTGGAATCACTTCTGAGTAGCAGGCGCGCCATCACGCACGTAGCGTGTGACGCGGAAAAGGTCTTCACGTGTGAGAAGAGTCGACGGTGTCTAGAGCGCTAACTGACCCTTTGGTTGTCCTCAATTTCCAGATATGATCTAACGAGAATGCATTATTTACAATTGCGGGCTAGTGTCTAGAGCGCTAACTTACACTTTGGTTGTCCTCAATTTCCGGTTATGATCTAATGAGAATGCATTATTTACAATTGCGGGCTGGTGTCTAGAGCGCTAACTGACACTTTAGTTGTCCTCAATTTTCAGATATGAATTGCTAAGATCTAACGAGAATGCATTCTTTACAATTGCGGGCTCAATTACTGTGCACAGGAATTTGATTTAGACGTCCTATTGTTTACACACAAAAATACTTGAGGAGCAGTTTTCCATGCATAGTTTAGAAATTAGTCACATTGGAGGGGACTCACGTGACTTGATTCGAACATGCATGCATTATTTACAGTTGCGCACTCAAATGATTTGCACCAGAATTAGACGCCAAATTAAATAGTAAGTACCAGGGAGCAGCCCTTCATACATAGTGAGATGCTAATCACACTGGTGGTTATCGGATAAGAGTGCAATCACAATATAATGATAGTGACACTTATCACAGTTCCTGTGACTATATCGTGTGTGCATTGCTTGGGCTCATATATATGTTATCCAGACCCTTGATTCAGCTGTAAACTACATTTAATTATAGTGTGATTTTACTTTCAGTGGGGGAATGCTTTAGCGGTTGAGGCTGTTCCAGGGTACATTATCATTTAGCCCTTGGATATGAGTGGACATCCGATATATCCATCTTTGCTCTTTGTCCAATAGTTCTTGTTGGATGTTGTTGACGTTACTGTCCAGTTGCTCAATCACTACCCATTGCATGTCATTCGGGATGTGACTTTGTTCAAGAAAATGGCTGGTCATGTGTGATCTATTGCGCTTGCAGAAAATGTTACTCCGGTGTTCAGATTCTTGTTTTGACTTTCCGGCTTGTCTTACCTACATATCTTAGGCTACAGGGGCAAGTTATGAGGTAAATGACGTTTATGGAATTGCAGTTTGTGTGTCGGCGTATTTCCTAGGTTTTCCCTGGTTCTAAGCTTAGTGTTTTTGTGGGTTGCGTTAAATGGTACATGCTGTAGTCGCCGCTTGGGTGATGTCCTGTTATTCTTGGTAGTCCCCATGCGTTGAAGATTGTGTTTTCTTGTTGGTATTTTTGTTGGGGTCTGGTGTGTACCAGGCTGTCTTTCAAGCTTCTCCCTCTTTTGTATGAAAATAGTGGTTTCTCCTACTCAAAATTGCCTGTGTTCAGTATGGCCCAATTTTTTTGTACAATAGTTCGAATCAGGATTGTAAGTTGTCACACACGTTAATCGAGCTGCTGATTCAGTAGGTATTTCTGATAGATACATCTGCCGTGTGGATTCCTCACCTTGTGAATATCCCCTTGCGTCAGCAACATTCGGAAATTCTTTTTGTAGCCTCGCGCCGACGTGGACTTGGACGTCATAGAGACACGGCATCGCCCGCGACTCAGCTGACGTCACCGACGCCTACAATAGGCCCACGCCGGCGTGATGACATCAGTTCCCTTTTTTCCGCGTCATCGACGCTAACGGTTTTTGGGATACTCTGTAGCTTCTAGTTACTCTGTAGCTGTTATTTCTTCGTTGTTTCCAGTTCTCTTGTCACTTTGTTTGTTAAAATGTCGACAAAGAAGACGGGTTTTAAGCCCTGCAGGGAATGTGGAAAAATGATGTCCATTACGGACCCGCACCAGGACTGCATTTGGTGCTTGAGCTCCGACCACGACGTGGATGGGTGTTCGTCGTGTCTGAAAACGAATCCTAAGGCCTTGCGAGAAAGGGAGTCTAAGCTTTTCGTGGCTAAGCTGAAGGCCGATAAAGAAAGAAAATCTTCGAAGTCCCATTCGAAGAAGTCGAGATCGAGATCGAGGTCTCGGGAGGCGTCGGCTTCGAAGTCTTCCTCGGATCATGCTTCGAGGTCGCGAAGGAAGCACAAGAAGAGGAGACATGAGTCTCGACGTCATTCGGGTGACAAGTCTGGCTCGAGGTCGAGATCACCCAAGAAGATAAGATCCAAGGTAATCCCTCCACAAGAGGTTTCGGATCAGGAGAGCGAGGCTTCGCCTTCGGAGTCGCCAGTCCATTCACCGGCACCCGATCCGACTCCGGCTCCGTCTCCGGCCCAGGAAGAGGAAGAGGAGGTTCCTGAGGAGGTTGAAGGTTCGACTCCTGTTGTTGAGACAGATTCGAATCTACCTCGAGGTCGACCTGAGCATCCACCTTTTCCAGCTCCAGGTCAGGATCCTTCGGCGTTTCTTAACGCTATGTATGATGTCTTCTCTAAGTCTTGGTACCCCTCTGGAGCGCCTTCGGGTCCTATGGGTCCAATGGCTTTTAATTTGGGTGTGCCTCATTCATACGCCCCGGCACATTTCATGCCGTTTTTGCCGGCTCCGACCCCACTGTGGCAGTACCAGGCTCCACCGAGGTCGACGCCGGCTCGGCCGAAGTCGACGACTCCAGCACCGGCGTCGCCCGCTCCAAGCAAGTCTTTAGAACATCCTTCTAAGCCTTCGGGTTCGGTTCCGACGTCGGCTCCGGCGCCATCGGAGTCGACAGTGGATCCAGCTGCACTCCGAGTTAAGCAGAGATCTAGAAGGGAGGCTCAACGTCTGCTAGAAGAGCAGAGGTATTGTGAGTCTCATTCTGACTTGGAAGAAGGTGAGCTGGATGAAAATTATTTCGAGGATCTAGCAGAGGCTAGTGGACTTGAGTTTTCTCCAGAGTGGGTCTTGCAATCAGGCTCTAATGTGCCGTCTAAGGATGTTCAGCCATATCACGTGGTGATGAGAAAGGCAGCGGGTCTTTTAGGCTTAAGATTGCCTACTGTTGAGTTCAAATCGAACCTGCTTACGGAGGTTCTTCATTCTCCGAGTTCGGCAGTGGAGCCCTTGCTCCCTTTTAATGATGCTTTGACTGATCCCATCATGGAGGTGTGGAAGAAGCCTCTTTCTGCTCCTGCAGTCTCGAAAGGTGTGGCTCGGAGGTATAGAGTGGCTCCTGAGGACCCTGCCTTTTTGTCGACACACCCTTCTCCTGAAAGTTTGGTGATCCAAGCGGCATGTTCTAAGAAGTCTGTAGGTGCCTTTCCACAAGTTCC
This sequence comes from Lissotriton vulgaris, assembly GCF_964263255.1. NCBI lineage: Eukaryota > Metazoa > Chordata > Amphibia > Caudata > Salamandridae > Lissotriton > Lissotriton vulgaris. Next base: position 770,735,935 of record NC_141691.1, on the reverse strand, counting down.
TGGTGACAAGGAGGCTAAAAAGCAGGATCAGGTGGCCAAGAAGACTTTCTCTTTCGCGAGTATGGCGTTAAAATCTACAAATGCCACTTGCCTTATGGGAAGATATATCCATGCTCTTATGGACTCAGTTCGTACTTTGATCCCAAAGGTTCCTGAAGACTGCAGAGGTGACTTTGAGGAAGCCTTATCTGACACTCAGGCGGCAGCTCGTCAAGTTATTCAGAGCGGCCTTGATACTGCAGATTCTGTGGCGAGGATCATGGGCACTGCTGTTGCCACAAGGCGTTCAGCATGGTTGAAATCCTCTGATTTTTCTGCTGATGTGCAATCTGCTTTGCTAGATCTGCCTTTTGATGGAGAAGGTCTCTTTGGCAAGAAAGCGGATTCGGCCTTGGAGAGGTTAAAGGACAGCAGGGCGACTGCTAGATCTCTTGGTCTGCAAGTGAGAGGCTCTACGGCCAGGAATTTCAGAGGCTTTGGCCGCTCTTCCTTTCGTACATTTAGACAAGGACAGAAGCAGCTTCAGCAGCAGCAATCAAACACCTTGTATAAGTCGTACAGGGGAAGGCAAAGGGCGCGTCCTCGAGGGCGTCAGACCTCTTCCTCCTCCACCTCCTCCAAACCCCCCCGCCACAGAAAAGCAGCCCTAGATCCGCCATCCAGGATCATGTGGGTCCGGTGGGGGGTCGGCTTACTCACTTTCTACGGGGTTGGGAATCGGTTACATCAGATCTTTGGGTTCTCAATCTCGTAGAAAATGGGTCTGCCCTTCCCTTTAGGGAATTCCCTCCCAATTACCCTCCTTGTCAGGGATATTGCTCAGAGGAACATCTGCTTCTCCTGCAGGAAGAAGTTCAAACTCTGTTGAGGAAGGGTGCGGTAGAGGTGGTCCCAGAGCAGGAAAAAGGTCTGGGATGCTACTCCCGGTATTTTCTGATCCCCAAGAAGGATGGCAGGCTTCGTCCGATTTTGGATCTCAGGATCTTGAATCTTTATCTGAAACAGGAGAAATTCAAGATGCTCACCCTTGCTCAGGTTCTTCAGGTTCTGCTGGAAGAAGACTGGATGGTGTCGCTCGACATGCAGGATGCGTACTTTCACATCCCTATCCTGAAGTAGCACAGGAAGTATCTCCGTTTTACGGTGGGTTCACAGCACTACCAGTTTGCGGTCCTTCCGTTTGGCATTACTACTGCGCCTCGAGTCTTCACCAAGGTGATGGCAGTGGTGGCTGCGCATCTCAGAAGGTCGGGGATTCCTGCATTCCCTTATCTGGACGACTGGCTGGTCAAGGCAGAGTCGGCCGAGAAGGTGCTCCATCACCTGCAGGAGACAACCCAGTTGTTGTTCAGATTGGGTTTTTCAATAAACGTGCCCAAATCTCACCTGGTGCCCTCCCAGCGCAACCTGTTCATAGGTGCAGTACTGGACACAACTGTATGTCGTGCATTACCTCCTCCTCAAAGGATTCACGACATACAGGATATGATTCCTTTATTCTACAATGGAGCGGTCATTCCAGTCCTGAAGGTCCTTCGCCTGCTCGGTCTGATGGCTTCTTGCATTCTGTTGGTCAACCATGCACGCTGGCACATGAGGGCGCTCCAGTGGTGCCTCCGCAGGCAGTGGTATCAGCACAACGGAGATCTCAGGGAGTCAGTGAGGATCTCCAGAGAAGCTGCGGCGGATGTGTCTTGGTGGGGCGTGGAAGACAACCTGTCTCAGGGGAAGCCTTTTCAGCTACCTCCTCCGGTGGCCACAGTGATTACGGATGCATCCACTCTAGGGTGGGGTGCTCATCTGGGGGACCTGGAGGTCAAGGGTCTTTGGTCTCCAGAGGAAAGGTTACTTCACATCAACCTTCTAGAATTGCGGGCGATACGTCTGGCGCTCAAGGCCTTCCTCCCTTCCTTTCACGGTCAGTCGGTCTAAGTCCTGACGGACAACTCGACCGCGATGTGGTACATCAACAAGCAGGGGGGAGTGGGGTCGCAGTGTCTCTGCAGAGAGGCTCTGCGTCTCTGGTCCTGGGTTCAGGACCACCAGATTTGTCTGATGGCAAATCATCTGGCCGGAGTTCTGAACGTTCGTGCAGACGTTCTCAGTCGATAGTTCTCTGCCGATCACGAGTGGAGGCTTCACCCAGAGGTGGTGCGTCACGTCTTTCGGACGTGGGGGACCCCTCAGGTGGACCTGTTCGCTACTCGCGAGAATGCTCACTGCCCGTCATTCTGCAGTCTCCAGTATCCGATGCGGGGAGCCTTGGGGGACGCGTTTCAGTTGAGTTGAAGAAATCGACTCCTTTACGCGTTTCCTCCCATACCCTTGATTCCTCAGGTTCTGAGGAAGATTCGCCAAGACCGGGCCCAAGTCATATTGATCGCCCCGGACTGGCCAAGAAGGGTGTGGTATACAGATCTACTCCACCTCTCCTCTCACCCGCCGCTCCGTCTCCCTCTCAGGGCAGACCTCCTCTCTCAGATGGAGGGGCAGGTTCTACACCCCCACTCCAGACATTGCACCTTCATGCTTGGAGATTGAACGGGGCAACCTGATTTCCTTTTCTCTCACACCTGACGTGGTGGATGTCATCTTGTCAGCCAGGCGTGACTCCACTAAATCTGTCTATTCGTATAGATGGTCTAAATTTGTCAATTGGTGTGGTGGGGATTCTATTGACCCTTTAAGAGCCCGTTTGTCTGACGTTCTCCGGTTTGCTCTTTCTCTGGCGCAGCAGGGACTTGCTGTTGCTACGGTTAAGGGTTGTCTTTCGGCACTGTCGGCTTTTCTTTGTTTGCCTGACCAGCCGTCTCTTTTTAAGTCTCCTGTAGTTTTAAGGTTTTTGAAGGGTCTCACAAATTTGTTCCCTCCTACTCCTTTTATTGTGCCTCAGTGGGACTTAAATCTTGTCTTGACTTTTCTGATGGGTGCTCCCTTTGAGCCTCTTCATAAATGTCCTATGAGGCTTTTAACTCTGAAGGTAGTCTTCCTCGTTGCAATAACCTCGGCAAGGAGGGTAAGCCCCCTTTCTTGACCATTCATGCTGATCGTTTGGTTCTTAGGACCAGGGATGCTTTTCTCCCTAAGGTGGTGACTCCTTTCCACCTTGGTCAATCCATTACCCGCTCTACCTTTTATCCTCCCCCACACCCTTCCAAGGAGGAGGAGAGGTTGCACCGTCTGGACCCTAAGAGGGCGGTGTCTTTTTATTTGGACAGAACTAAGGACTATCGGTTGGATGATCAGCTCTTCATTGACTTTGCTGGCTGCAAGAAAGGAAGAGCGATCCATAAAAGGACTTTATCGAGATGGATCGTCCTCTGTATAAAGATCTGCTACTCTTTGGCCGGTAAGGAACCTCCAGAGGGTATTAGGGCTCATTCTACAAGGGCTAAGTCGTCTACCTCTGCATTGGCTAGATGTGTTCCTGTGGAGGACATTTGTAGGGCGGCAACTTGGTCCTCTCTCCACACATTCGCAAAGCATTACTGCTTGGACACTGAGGTGAGGAGGGATGGGCATTTTGCGCGCTCTGTCCTTCAGGATTTCCTGGTTTAGAAGAGTGGACACCCTCCTCCGGGAGTGGGGACTGCTGTCGGACTCTATTCACAAGGTGAGGAATCCACACGGCAGATGTATCTATCAGAAGAACAAGTTACTTACCTTTGGTAACGCTTTTTCTGGTAGATACTATATCTGCCTGTGGATTCCTCACTGACCCACCCGCCTCCCCGTTGTCCACTCTTCTATACCAGAGTTACTGTAATGTATTGTATATGTATAATGTAATGTAAAGGAGTTGTTTCGATTGCATTTGCTTCACACTGTGTGTGTTTCTCCTTGACTATTGTGTATTATGTATACTATGTATATTTCTGCTAACATTGGTCCATCTGTGTGCCTCGATGGCACGGAAAAAAGGGCGGAACTGATGTTATCACGCCGGCGTGGGCCTATTGTAGGCTTCGGTGACGTCAGCGGAGTCGCGGGCGATGCCGTGTCTCTATGACGTCCAAGTCCACGTCGGCGCGAGGCTACAAAAAGAATTTCCGAATGTTGCTGACGAAAGGGGATATTCACAAGGTGAGGAATCCACAGGCAGATATAGTATCTACCAGAAAAAGCGTTACAGAAGGTAAGTAACTTGTTCTTTGGGTTCTAGCAATCCCTCACGGTTTTGGTTGCGTGCTCTTTTTTCTGCCTTTCTGGTTATTTCATCCGGATATCCACTGTTATTTAGTTTTGTGGTCAGCACTTTTGCCTGGTCTTTAAAGTCTTTGAGGTTGCTGCAATTTCTGCGTAACCGCAAGTATTGACCATACAGGAGGTTTTCCATCAGGGAGCGAGGGTGGAAACTAGTATAATGAAGCAGCAAATTTCTTGCTGTAGATTTAAAGTTGGTCTTGGTGTCTAGTCTCCCATGTTGGTGTGTTATGTCTAGGTCTAAGAAGGTTATGGTTTTCCTATTTACGGTGTGTGCAAACTTTAGGTTAGGGTCACACCCGTTGATCCAGACAAGAAATGTTGTAGTGATTCCTCAGATCCTTCCCAGATAAGGAACACATTGTCTATGTATCTTTTATAAAAGCACATGTTCTTTGTGAGAGGGGTGTTAGGACTCAACAGGAATTGTTGTTCAAAGCTGAAGACATACAACCCTGCCATGCTTGGGGCAAAGGTGCTCCCCAACGAAGCGCCAAACTTTTGTAGGTACAGTTGGCCTTCAAATTCAAAATAGTTTTCTTTAAGGGCTAGCTCAGCACATTTCAGGATAAATGACGTTGGTGTTTGGTAGGACCAGCTGCTGCGGTCTAAAGCAGTTGTTAGAACTTCTAAGGTGTCATCCTGCGGGAGACTCGTATAGGAAGCCTGTATTGGGGTTGAATGTTAGATCTTTGATTTGACCTAAAAGGTCTTTGGTATCTCTTAAATACGTAGTAATGTCCTGCACCAGAGCTTGCTAAAAGACAAGCACGGATGTCCTCATTGATCCTCGCCTCTTCTTTAATTTCCTCCCACTTTAGTATGTGACTTAAGAGGCTCGCTCTCCCCCAGGACCAGATGCGAAAGCCTGCAAAACTATTATTGTAATTATTTTTTAAGTCCACATATAAATTACAATTTCACACGGCACTAAATAGCTTTAACTTTTTTTTAAAGTATATTTTATTGATTTTTTTCACCACAAACACAACATCCATAGTTGTAGAATATTATTGTCAGGGGCACATTTCTTGATACATTTGCAGTGGTTCACATCCATCATCGGAACTTGCTTTCACGTTATAATCTCTATTATGCTGTTCTCTCATTGCCACCTACTATTGGATAACAACCTCGATTTACATTCGCACCATAACATTATGCATCTTCGTGTCAGCCAAGATCTGCGCTCCCCGAATTACTTGCCACCCCCCTCCCTTTACCCTCCCTAGCCCCATCCACCGGTGTGTTCTGGTTAGCATGAACAAAGAATTATCAATTTTCGTAACTTTTCAAGGTTGTGTGGCTCTCTTACTCTCCCAACATGGCAACCTGGCCTAGGTCATTTGTAATTCCGCAACATTGTCCCCCGGATCTGCAGGAACCCAGTTATAAGCTGTCAATCCGGGGAGTACCCAGCGGTACATCCAGTGATTCATTATACGATTCTGGTTCAGGCAACGTCAGCAACGCGACCAGAGCTTCCCATGCTTTTACGATTTCCAGTGCCTTCTCATTGTTAGCTCTCCTAGCTTGCTGGAACCGAACTACACACTGACTAGCCGCCCAAGTGGTGAACTCCACCCTCCAACGCTCAATGCTGGGTCCTTGCCTGGCCTTCCATTGCCTCGGTAATTCCCTTCTGGCTAGCACCAACCCCAGGTCTAAGAACTTACACATGACTTTCGTCCGTGCCGTGTGGGGAAACCAGTGTAATATGCATGCTCCCATGTCAGGTTCTATCTGCCTATCCGTCACTCCACACAGTACATCAACCACCTCCTCCCAATACGTTCCTAGCTGCGGGCAACTCCACATCATATGGAGAAACTCTGCTACGTCCGAATGGCATCGGGGCCATCTGGCTGTATCCACGTTAAAATATGTATTTATCCTCGCTGGAGTTAAATACGCCCTATGTAATATGTAGAAATTAATAAGTTTGAATCTAGCGTTACACGTGCTCTTCCACGCTCTTTCCGCCATCTTAGCCCATGTGTTTGCTGAATGTCTTTACTCAGGTCTCCTTCCCACCTCCCCTGCAATTGATTTAGCGGCTGCAGTCCCTCTTCCACCATTCGCCTATATAACGCACGTTATAGCTTTGACACATGTTAAAGATGTCTGTGGCCCGATAAGCCTCCTCCCCAATGCCGTTGGACTGCCTACATTAAGGCGGCGTGCAGTAAGAAATCGCCCCTGGGTAGGTCATATTTATCTTGGAATGCCTGATAAGGCAAAAGGACTCCCTCCTTGTATAGGTCCCCAATCATTTGCAATCCCCACTCCTCCCATACGCCTAGTGCGGTCCAGTCCCCCTGTGTGGGAGGGCCGTGCACATGCCCAAAGGAATCTCCGGGGCTTATGGACGAGTAACCCCACTTCTGCACCGGCTTCGGTTCCAGCATGATCTCAGTGCTTGCTCTTCGTGGGTTAACAAGTCTATTCGCATCCGCTAACAAAGGACAACAAAGGATAAAACATGGCGTGGAAGCCATCGGTCCATCGGCCTGTCCGGGCCCCTGAACTCCTTAGCCACCGCTTGGGTAAGCCACTGCAATTGAGCTGCCAGACAATACAATTCAAAGCCTGGGACCGCCCATCCGCCCTCAGTCCGAGGTCGCATCATCGTGGCCAGTGCTACTCGCCGTCCAGCGTTCCCCATAAAACCCCCTCATCATGAACTGGAGCTTCCCGAACACTGAGCTTGAAATCCAGATCGGGAGCGTCCTGAAATGAAATAGCAGCCTAGGCAGTGCTACCATCTTCAAAAGTGCCACTCGGCCTGCTACCGATAGCGGCAGCGTACTTCAGAATGCCATGCTCCCTTTGATCCCGTGCACCGCTCTGCCCACATTACCCTCCAAGAGGTCCTCCTGCCTATGATAGATATTAGTCCACAGATCAGGCAAACAGTGAGGTTCCCATTTTATTCCCTCCAGGTGATCAGGACTCTCCACCGCCTGATGTACTGGGAACAGGCAAGCCTTCGCCCAGTTCACTCCAAGCCCTGAGACCACACCAAACCTTCATAGGAGCATCGTCGCTCCCGATAAGACCTCTCCTGGGGCGGCCAGAAACATGAGCAGATCATCAGTGTAAAGCGAGATATACTGCATGTGCCCGCGTAACTCCAGACCGACATAATGCTTCCCTGACCTGGCTGGTGCGGCCAATGGCTCAATCACAAGAGCGAACAGCAGTGGAGACAGTGAGCAACCTTGTTGCGTACCTCGCCTCACTAAACAGGGCGACGATACCATCCCCCCCGTCCACACTCGGGCCGTTGCTGACCTATATAGAATCCGGGTCCACCCCATGAATGCCTCTCCCAGACCCATCGCTCGCATGACTTGAACAAGAAACGGCCATTCCAGGCTATCGAAGGTCTTCTCAATGTCGAACGAGAGAACCGTTGCGGTAGGTGGCAAACCATGGTCCTCTCCCAGATTAACAGACGTGTTCCGTTTAGGAATAAAACCCGCCTGGACCAGCTGTGACGTACGGGAGGAGCAGAGACGCAAGGATCCTACTCAAAATTTTGTAATCGATCGTCAACATTGAGAGTGGCCGATATGCTGTCATTTCACAGGGTTCCCTCCCTGGCTTCAGGAGGGGAGCAATAATAGCCTCCCGAGTATTCACCGGTAACTGCCCCACTTTCCGTGCCTCCTGATATACCGCTTGTAGGCGTGTAGCCAAGCGATCCACGTACGTGGAATAGAATTCTATTGGTAGGCCGTCCACCCCAGGCGTTTTATTACGCGCCATATGCTTGATTGCACTCCTGATTTCTACGATCGTGATCAAACGCCCTAATGATTCTTCCTGCTCTTTCTCCAAGTTTGACTGGGCCAAGTCTGCGAGGTACTCCCCTATGTCGTCGGCACCATGACTCAATATGCTGCGGTAGAGCTCAGTTTAATACTCCAAAAATAAACTATTTATCCCTTGTTGCGTATATACCATTTCTCCTGTCGGGGCTGTCAGTCGCAGTATTGGTATTCGGATTAGCCAACCACGCCAGCAGAGCGCTTGATTTATCCCCCTCTGCGTGCATCCTCGCTCTGTAGGACCTGTGGTCAAAGAAGCGCAGTTTTTCCACCTGTACCGCCACTGCCTCTCTAGGCTCCAAGAACTCACTCTGCGATCCTTGGCCCCAGGGCGGGCTCTCTAAGCTCCTCGCAACCGGCGCTCTGCCGTCTCTAGATCTGTCAACAATGTTTTCCTTACCCCCGTCATTTTCCCAACAGAAACCCCGAACTACCACCTTAAATGCATTCCACTCAACTGCCGCTGATGTTGCTGCCTCCTCATTCTCATCAAAATACTGACTAACACCCGTCCCCAGGTCTTCGCGGAATACCAGGTCCTCCATCGCCTCCGGTCAGAGCCGCCAGGTCGGAATCGCAGCTCTCTCTCGGACCCATCGTATCCGCACTAAGAGCGGGTTATGATCCGATATCGTCCTAGTCAAGTATTCACTATCTATTATCTTGGAGAGGACTTCAGGGGTACACAATAGCGCATCAAGCCGCACAAGCAGGCCATGGAGGCCAGAATAATCCCGCTCCTCTAAGTGATGCGCACGCCATGTATCATCCAACCCTCAATTATTCTGCCACGCACGTCTCGCCTTGGAGAGTCTTTGTACCGGGGCGTCAGAAAGTGGGGGATGGGACCTATCCTTCTCCACATCTACAATTCACTTAAAGTCCCCTCCCATTATTATCGTAGTATAGTCAGGTATGGCGCTAAGCTCCCTGATAGACGGTCAAAGAAAGAGATCTGGTCCACATTGGGGGTATATATGCTACATAGCGTCACCTCCACCCCACTGAGGCGCCCCAAACCACTACAAACCTTCCCTCTGGGTCCACCAATTGTTGCGTCGGCTGGAAAGGGACACCTCCTCTGACCCATATCAAAGCACCCCTAGCAAAATGCTGAATAAGTCGTGTAGAATAATTGCCCCCTCCATCTACGTTTCAGTGCTAATCCCTCAGATCGGTTAATATGGGTTTCTTGGAGAAAGGCTATGTGTGCCCTCCTGTCACACCAGGTAAGCATGCACCTTGTGTCGCCGCTGCATTGCATGGCGCCCCCGTACATTCCAGGTAACATATTTCAGATCATATAACTTCCCCATTTGGTGACCAATTCCCCCTGAGCACACACTCCTCACATCGAAACACATCGGAGGTTCTAACTACCCCAACCAACCCCCAAACCCTACCCCAACTACCCCCTCCCCCCTGAACAGGCACTACAACGCTAGTACACATCCAAACTTATGCTCAAACTGCTCCTTCAAGAAAAACCCCAAGGAGCTATACCCACAAAAAATTAGGGGTGTGTGCCCTAAGCTTCAGAGGGTCGACCTCCCAGCGTGCCATCATCCTGCCCTCAACCCCTGTGATAGCTAGCCAGCCCCCTTTGAGGCTGCAGTGTAGCGGGATCACCTAAGAGTGTACTCAGCCGTCCTTGCCAGCCCCTCCAACCATCAGTAGCCAGTCACCAATCAACTAAGTCTAGGGGAATCATCCCCAGGCCGGAACCAACTCTCTGCCCACTTCTCAGCCCATGCTTGGAGAGCCGCTGTGTTACCCATCCACGATCTCGTCCACAGTCCCAGCCATCACGTGTGGAAATTGCACGCTTCCTATGTCCGATTGTTCATTGTCCGTTTCCAGAGATCCCTTTTCCGACTCAGTCTCCTACAGAGATGCAGTCGTTTCCTCTCGCGAGATGGCCGTGACAGCCTGCAAATCGGCAGTGCGTTCTCTCTCTGTCTGTGTCACCGTAGGCTTCTGAGCTGCAGGCTGATGTTGCCGGAAGAGCTGCGATCTGCGTGGTCCCTCTGTGAGAGTGCTCGCGCCGTGCACCGCTTCCCCAGCGCCTGCTTTATACATCTCCAGCCAGTCCCAGGCTTCCTCAGGGCTGCTGTGGAAAAACGTCTTATCATCCACAGTTATCTTTAGGCTTGCTGAGAACATCAAGGATTGTTGAAGGCCCTTGTCCCGGAGTGCTCTTTTGACTGCCACAATGCCCGGCGGCGCTGCACCTAGAGTGTGTATTCCGGGAATAGTGTCACCTTACTGTTGCTTACTGTATACGGACCCGCAGTCTGGGCCTTGTATAACAAGAGGTCTCTGTCTTTGTAATCGAGCAGCCTGGCCACCACCGGTCGGGCGGTCTCCCAGGGACCAGCGGCTGGGCTGACACCCTATGAGCTCTTCCCAGGGTGAAAAAAGGTGTCATGCCCTCCGGAGCAACGGCCTTTCTCAGCCTGTCTTCCAAGTAATCCACCATACTGGCCCCCTCCACTCGGACATTGTTTCTTCGATTCCTCCCTTCGGCATCCTCTGTCCTCCGCTCCAGAGTTTGCAGCTGGTGTTGGAAATCTGTCATCTGAGCTGCCATCGTCTTTTGGGCCGGTTCCAAGACTTCTAGGGCGACCTCCGTTTGCTTCACCCTGTCGGCCAATTTGGCGTGTTCGGCTCGGAGCAATCCAAGACCTTGCGTCACATGCGTAATATACAGTTGTAGGGCCTCCCTGGTGTGAGTGATAGCTTTGTGGATTTGATTTACTTGCCGCTGGAGCATCCTTTTCGAACTGCTTCCCTCTGGGTTTCCCCATGCTTACGGGGCACGTAAGATCCATCTTTCAGACAGGTTCTCCTCCAGTGCCCCACCTCTCCCGTATCGACCACCAATAGTATGCCCACGCCTCAGGCAGTCAAGCTGTCCTCACTGTCTCCGCTTTTGCCCCTCTTCAAGTGGCCTGCCGCTTCATAGGCGTGGTCCTCCAGGCGCGCCTGGTGGCCACTGGAGCGATGCACCGACTCTCCAATAATTCCTCACTATCGCTGGCTAGGCATACAGCTGTGCCTCAGTGGCGTTCCAACCTAGTCCGGCCACAGAGCCCCCACCTTCAGGGCCCAAGCCTTGCTCAGCCGTGCTGCCCTGCCTGCTCCACTTTTTCAATGGTCTCGCCGCCTCAGGAGTGCAAGATGACAGGTCTCCTCACCACACATCTGCCCAGCCCCTGCTCATCCTCCGCCGCGGTTTACAGTGGGGCAGTCAATGAGGCCAGCTCTGCGATTTCGGCCCCCTCACCAGCACCACGTTAATGTCCTCTGCCCGCTCACAGCGCCACAGTACCTCACGACCTCCGCCAGCGTCTACTCACTTCCCCAGGCCTTGGCCACCGCTGCCCAACGCGGTCGTCGGATGTCTTTTTTCGCTATTCCCCCACCCAAAGTCACACAGGCTGCTGGTTCTCCAGGGGGACTGCGGGCACTCGCGCACACCGCTGTTCTTCTTCCGGTCACCTCTCCCAGCTCGCCAAATTCCCAATATGGCAGCCCCAGCAGCAAGAGACTGTCCGTCCTGCAGGCTCTCCAGCAAAGCAATCGGCCCTCCTACATCTCCTTTATTGCCTTCCAATAGTCCTGCCTGTAACCGGCTCCCGGTTGCGGCCGCCGCTCCGATCTCAGCGCTCAGTCGCGGCAGTCCTCCCAATTCCACGGCGGCAGTGGGCAGTCCCAGACCCCAGACTTCACCCACCTTCATCCCTGTGTCACCGCCCGCTCAGGCACATGCGGTTGGAACCCGGCACCCCCCCCCCCCCCCCACCCCCCCCCCGCAGCTCCGCCTGACGATCTTCAGGCCGTTCTGCGGCACCGCTGTTTGATTTGCAGCATCGAAGTTAAAAATATTTTTCCCTTGGACTAGAACACTTTCTTATACACCAAATATTGAGACACACAGTCCACACTCATACACTTGGAAGAACTCCAAAAGGGATACTGTAAATTGTATTACAAGCCTCTTCTTTATTAAAAAAACTGAATATGTTAAGAAATACAATATCAAATCATCACATTTGAATATAAAATAATGGGTACCAAAGTTCCCACAACGTTAAACACAATTAAAATCCATAGTGCCTATACAACATATCATCAACATTTTTTTTGCAGCAAACACACACCATATGGAAGGAGCAAAAAATAAGGCAACCACAGTCCGCCTTTGCAAAGTTACTCTGAATAAGACTATGAACAAGGCAAGGGACAGTGAAATTTGGCCTCGATGCTTCTCGTCCTGATTCAAATTTAACTGAGTTTATTGTGATGGCGCGTTTCGGTGGGACTTAATGGATACGTCCACCTTCTTCAGGACAAACCTAGATAAATAATCCTTCCACCTTTGTGTCCACTCTATGTATCTGCCATAAAACATAATACAAATGACATATTTTAACACATTCCTTTGTCTTATAAAAGCACAGAGAACAAATCACAGGTCTTAGCTGTTATACAATCTACATATGTCTTAACACAACAATACAAAATGTTATCACAAACAGTTTTTAAAAAAAGGGGAGCTTATCTATAAAAACAATGCACCTAAATCCCAAATGGGGATGTTCCAATCCACTCACTCGTTACCAACAATCCTCAGTGTCACACATCAATCATACTCCATTTATGTTTTGACAGATATAATCAGATTTAGTATCCACACCTAAAAAGATAGTCTGGTTTATGCTAAACCGGGTCCTAAAATGTATTCGGCCGTGATGCTCAAACAAAAATAGTGTAGATATCTACTGTCGATGGACACTTTACCTTTATTAAACTTGTCTATTATGACCTCTTTATTGCTTCTTTTTTTAATGGTTAGATATCTGCCTAGTGGCTCAAACCTATAAGGTGACAGATAAAGTCCACAATATACCTGGGGTATGAACAACTATTTCCCCCATATTGACAGATTTTTTCCTTAATATAGGGATAGAAATATGTATATTTTAAAGCACCCTTCAGGTAATTCTCACCTTCTTAGTTATTGATCAGCTCGCACAGGGTCATATCACTGCAACCTCAGTTGGAATCAAAATATCTCAAATCTCCAGATATATTGAAAGATTGAGTGGTCCATCTATAGAAATATATACAAGACACATATATGTCTCAGTTTGAACGTTGATTTGCAGCATCGCCATTGCCGCCATCTTAGGTTCCCCGTATCGCCCAGATCACTTCATCAGGTCAGCGGCGTAAGTCGGTCCCAGGCCCTCAGAGCCCCCCAGACCTCCGTGCGGCTACGTCCCCAGCTCGGGGCTCCGGCATGCCGCCTCCGCTCCCCTCCGCAGCTCCAGCTAAAATTCTCGGGCCGTCTTTCAGCGCCGCTACCTGGTTCGCAGCTCCACTATGCCGCCATCTTAGGCATCCCGTAGGCGTCCGATCTGTTTCGGCGATTCCTCGGGCAACGACGTGCTAAATCTTCCCAGTTACGCCGCGGGAGCCTCCATCCCCCCGCCGCCGCCCTCCTCCCAGCTCAGCGCTCGCACGTCTTCCCTCACCCGCCTCGTGGCCACGCCCCCTTGCTAAATAGCTTTAACATAGGCATTTTCACAGCGCACCATAGCTATCTGATCTGGACTTTCCACAAAACTAATCACTATATGACCTACAGATTAGCCACTGCCACTGTTTTACTTGTAATACAGGGCACTAAAAACGTGCCTCTCTCATTGTAGTGGAAGGCACAATCGCCATACATTGACATGTTGTATAGAGTGCATGGCATGTGTATGAAAGGTGCTGCACGTATGTCTGACACCGCGTGCCGCAAAACACTGGAAATCCACCACCAATGCTGGCAATATCCATGGAATGAATTTAATGTTTCATAACCATTGTACTGTACCATATTGTTTCTCTTACAGGTATTTATCAAATTGCGAGGACCCACGTAAGGTTAGTCCTCCCTGCATATACAGCACTCCTTAGCGCGAGTACTAAAAATGCTTTAACACATGGTAGCTATTTTTACCTCTCACTTTTTCACGTCACTCACTTTTATTTGAGAGGTCCATAAGAAAGCCCCAATATTTTTTCAAGTGGGCTGAAACATGTCGACCATCATAGGGTAATAACAAACTACACGTAGCTCATTATCCACTCTCTTGTTTTTAAACATACCCCAGATCACCAGGAATAAACTAACTGGTAGAATTCTGGAGGTATTTTTACATTTACACTCACTTCATCACATTCACCTACACCTCAACCAGCTCCACTGTAAACGGGTGTCGCAGCACAGCTGGGTAGCATTCGGCTACCCGGCTGGGACCCGATGATGAAGCATGACACCAACCAGGTTGGTGTGTGAGGGTTTTCTTTACAAACCTCTGAGGTGCCAGACTCTAGTGTTAGACAGTCATTTACTTTAGATACCTGCTCACCCAGCTCTTTCAGTTGCCAACAGTAATCCACCTGATTTGAAATGTATCTATCATCAAAATACCTCTGCCTCCAATTTGGTCTTTAAATAAAACTATAATTAACTTAAAAATACTTGAGAAGAAATGAGCTGTTCAAATGGAACGTTCACATAAATTAACTCATTTTATGGCCGCCTTTTTCACAGAGAGTTTGCAAGACTGCCAGAAAGTATCAAGTCAGCAATGTACTTGCTTAGTATAGTTTGAATTCTCCATTACTCTTCTTAATGTTTTGTTTTTGTAGGTCCAGTGCACAAAACCGGAGTGTGGAAAATGGCGTCAGCTAACCAAGGAAATTCAGCTGACTTCGCAGATGGCAAAAACCTATCGATGTGGCATGAAGTTAAACAGTATTGTTAAGGTAGCTAAGTTAGATTTTTTTGAGTACTCTGTCAACTTCCTTCCACTTTGGTGTTTGTGGAAGATATTTGGATTAAGGGAAACTTCACTTCCCTGATTTCTGTTTTACTGCTTTATTTATTTGTTCTTTTGTGACCAAGTTACTTTGACAATTATTTTAATTTTCAATGTGGCTTTTTGAATATTTTCCCTAAAAAAGCATTGAGGGGTTGCAGTAGACTGTAGATCAGCAATGTGTCAGGAATGGGTCGCTGACCAGGACTATCAGGTCTCCAAGTGGATGTAACTGTGTTTTGGTTGTATTTTTAAATAGATGAATACAAAACATAAAAAAGCACTACATTAGCAAAGATGGACAACGCAATGTTTAATTTTCTTTGACATCTTTTCATAGAACGAAAGCAGCACAGATATTATTCAAGAAGTTCCGAATTATTGGTCATAGTGGACAATGTATTGATTTTTGGTAAAATCGGTTTGTTAGGTTGACGTGAACGTGACAAAATAAGAGTGTATGTAAGTGCTGGATAAAAACTGATATTTTCTGAACTCTACCATGATCATAATCACCTGTTCGAGGCATGTGGGCTGCTAAATTCATATCTTAGCATTAGATCGCCGCCTAGTGTTGGGTCCGGATGATCGCACATTGTTGTCCTGGAAGAGTCTTCGAAGTATCCTGAGATAGGTGGCTCCTCCCCTGGACTACAGTGCGCATGGGCATCGGCTCCATCCCCAGATTGTTTTTTTCCGCCATTGGGTTCGGATGCGGTCTCGACGTCTCTCTGTCGGAACCGAGAAAACATAACTCTAAACGGCCAAAAGGCCTTGTATTCTTTACGTCGGTATTGTTTGCGTGCGGTCTCGAGTTCTTCCGTCTCTCGGAGCCGGAATCAGCGGAGTATTTGCACTCTTCGGACATCGAGGCCTTCTCATCGCGACTCGACAGCGACTTTCAAGCATGGAGCGGAGTCCGTTTAAACTCTGTCCGCTCTGTGGGTCCAAATACCCACATATAGACGTACACCCGGTCTGTAACAAATGCCTTTCACCAGACCATAACGAAAATAACTGCATGGCCTGTGCGAGTTTCAGGTCAAAGAAGACACTCACGATTCGGCGCGCGGTGCGCCTTGTGGCCAAACAAGCGGCCCCGGATCCAGAAAACATCTTCGACGACCGAGAAGAGGAGGACCAGAGCCATCATCTTCAAATCTCCCCGCCCGAGACGGAGGTCGAGGCAGATCCGGAAGACGACGACGGAGTCGTGGATCAAGGCCTTGAATACGTCGACGAGGTAGGGGACGTCGAAGAGGTTTATGGGGCCGCGGAAGATAGCTCAGGGGACGAGCTATGCCCCGAAGTTTACGGACATAAAGAGCGGGTCACGGGATCGCCTGTCGGCCTTACCCAAGACCCCGTAGCGCAAGCCACGGCCCCGCCTTCAGGCCCGGCCACGGACATACTTGCTGCGCATAGGGTATCGAAACCGAAACTGAAACCTACGGTATCGACTACACCTAAAATGGCCGAGCCAAAACCGAAACCGAAACTTAAGGACTCGAGCGTCCCTAAGATGGCGGCCGTACCAGCGAAGACGACTAAGCCCGCTGCTTCATCGACTCCGTCGACCTCCGGTCCACAGAAGTCGAAGAAATCTGCCGATTCCACAGTGTCGAAATCGGCGCCAGAGGAGGGATCCTCTAAGAAGGGTGGCACGCACAGGTCAAGCGCGGCGACGCCGGCTAAGCCCGCCAAAGCCAGCGACACGGCTCCAGCTCCGACTGGGACTTCGGTTGTCGGACGCGTGGTGGAAGCAGTGCCGTCAAAGTCACACGGACCGAAGGCTGGCGCATCTGCGCATCGGTCCAAGGACTCTGGGTCGGCGGACGCGGCATCATCGTCCAAAACTCAGAACGGCCAACACGACGTCGGATCCGAAGGCAAGGCCTCCTCGTCGGTGCCAAAGGCCACTGTCAGTGACGCGTCCCCCATCGCTTCTTCAATACAAAGAATAAGGGAGATGGCCTCTGCTTCATCGGCGCCGGCGCCATCGCCGCAGAAGGCGATAGACATTCCGGTCAAGCCTGCGAGTAAACTCCTCTTCCTCCTGCCGCCAAAAGAGGCGCCGAAGGCCTTTTCGACAAAATCGACGCCAAAGAAGTCGGATTCTTCAACGGCAGGGGCACTTTCAGGTCGAGGACTCAACTCAGAAGAGGATTCTGAGTGCTTTATCGATGCAGACACTGGGAAATTGACCCTTTACAAAAGGAGGATCACTTCACAGCCGGTGGACTATGTCATACCCCTAAAGAAGAAAAAGTTTCCCCAAGACGCCTCAGGCCTCATGGAACCTATCCAGCCTCCTCCAAGAAGGAGCCCAACTCCATCTCCCGACCACTCTGAAAGTGAGGGTGATGATGAAGATGGCCAATACACTTTCACAGTCAATGAACCAGATCCACAGCCGGATTCATATGATGACATTGGGGACCAAGACACCCAAAATATGGGGCAGGACCCACAGCCTTTCAGTACACGTGCATCCCCAACAGAGGATTCTGCAGGTTTCCATGCACTCATTGAGAGGACAGCTGCTAATCATGATGTGGACATGCATGCTGACCCAGTTGAAGAAGACTTTCTATTTGACACTTTTTCAGTTTCAGACAGAACTGTAAAGACACTGCCTATGCTCAAAGGAGTCCTCAAGCATGCTGCGGACATCTTTAAAGAGCCTACCAGGGCGAGGGTGGTCAATCCACGTATTGAAAAGAAATACAGACCAGCACCTGCAGATCCTGCATACATTCGGGGACAGTTGCCGCTTGACTCCCTGGTGGTCGCAAATGCCCGAAAAAGGGCCAACTCCCAAACAACGGGTGAAGCTCCTCCCCCGGATAAGGAGTCCAAAGTGCTAGAGGCAGGAGGCAAACGTGTAGCTGCGCAGGCTGCCAATTTCTGGCGTATTGCAAATACACAGGCACTATTGGCACGTTATGATAGGTCGCATTACGACACCCTAGAGCAAATTGTACAACACCTGCCTCCGCAGTTTCAAGAGGGCACCAAAATGATTATACAGGAAGGGCAACTGATCTCCAACGCGGCCATAAAGTGTGCACTTGATGCCGCGGACACAGCCGCTAGGACCATTAACACTAGCGTCATGCTGAGACGACAGGCATGGCTCCGCATTTCGGGGTTTAAACCTGACATTCAAACAACCATACTTAATCAACCAGTCAATCCTGATAGACTGTTTGGTCCAGATGTTGACACCACCCTAGAAAAAATTAAAAAAGACACCGAAACCGCTTAGTCTATGGGGGCCCTACAATCACAACAGTTTCGTGGCAATAATTTTCGTCGCTCAGGTGCACGTGGGGTCACCAGAGGACAGATGGGTCAGCAATCACAATTCTCTAGAGGTGGAGCACAATCCTCGTACCCCAAACAGAACAAAGGGGGCTACAGGGGAAACAGCACCAGAGGACGCGCCAGAGGAAACAACAACTCACGCTCCTCTACCCCAAGCAAACAGTGACTCTCGGTCACTGCCCCCCGACCACTTAACACCTGTCGGGGGGAGACTACAGCAGTTCCTGCCCGTCTGGATCAACATCACCACAGACAGGTGGGTGCGACAGCTTATCCAGTACGGTTATTGTCTAGAGTTAAAATCCACTCCACCCAACATTCCACCAAGGCAAAGACCTATGTCCGCAGAGCACTTGCACTTATTGCAGCAGGAAGTGGTGGTGATGCTGCAAAAAGGAGCAATCGAGCTCGTGCCACTGGGGGAGGAAGGCACGGGGGTATATTCCCTGTACTTCCTTATTCCAAAGAAGGATGGATCTCTCAGACCAATTCTGGATCTCCGTCCCCTCAATCTGTATATACTGTCAGAACATTTCCATATGCTTACACTGCAACAGATTCTTCCCTTGTTAAACCAAGGAGACTTCTTAGCAACCTTAGACCTCAAGGATGCTTATTTCCACATTCCACTACACCCGTCCCACAGAAAATACCTCAGGTTCACTATCCAAGGCAAGCATTATCAGTTCAAGGTCCTACCCTTCGGAGTCACCACAGCCCCAAGGGTGTTTACCAAGTGTCTGGCGACAGTAGCAGCGCACCTCAGAAGGCAGAACATCCATGTTTACCCCTACCTGGACGACTGGCTCGTTCAAGCCAAGTCGGAACAACAGTGCGCCGCGGACATGTCAACTACCATTCACCTCCTGCACGACCTGGGTTTCTCGTTGAATTACCCAAAGTCGCATCTTCAGCCGGCACATGTCCGGCAGTTTCTGGGTGCGACGATCAACACCCTGACGGGCAAAGCTCAACCAAACCAAGTCAGGATAGACAGCATGCAGTCTCTAATCCAGAAGTTCAGACCAAAACACTCGCTTCCAGCGAGAGTGTTCATGCAGTTGATAGGCATGATGGCCTCCTGCATCTTCATAGTCCCTCACGCACGGCTGCATATGCGCCCGCTCCAGGAGTGCTTAGCAAATCAGTGGACACAGGCTCAGGGACAATTAACAGACCTAGTGTTGGTTACCAGTCGGGCATACGACTCTCTGCATTGGTGGACTCCACACAACCTTTGCAAGGGCCGACTGTTCCAGGAGCCAGTGCCACAGGTTATCCTGACAACGGACGCATCTCTCCAGGGATGGGGAGCTCATCTGCTCACTTACACGGTGCAGGGACTATGGTCGACGCAGCAACAGAAGATGCACATCAACTATCTAGAACTGATGGCGATCTTCATGGCGCTCAAGTCCTTCATTGTACATCTGTGCAACAAAGTCGTGTTAGTCCGGACGGACAACATGACCGCGATGTACTACATCCAAAAGCAGGGGGGCACCCACTCACCGCAGCTGTCTCATCTGGCTCAGAGCATGTGGAAGTGGGCCATTCAGAGGAACATCTTCCTCATGGCAGAACACCTCCCAGGGAAGGATCTGCTCAGCAGATACAGCCATCAAATGCACGAGTGGGAGATACATCCATCAGTACTCCAGCCCTACTTCCAAAAGTGGGGTCGTCCAGAGATAGACCTGTTCGCCACAAGGGAGAACGCAAAATGCCAAAGCTTCGCCGCCAGGTTCCCACACCCGCAATCACAGGGCAATGCGATATGGATGAACTGGTCAGGCAAATTTGCGTACGCTTTTCCCCCGACACCTCTGATACCACTGGTGGCGAGGAAAATAAGGCAACACTCGATGACACTCATCCTAGTTGCTCCAACGTGGGCGCGCCAGGCCTGGTACACCACGTTCCTCGAATTCTCTGTGGTACCGCATCAAAGACTGCGCCTCACGCCCAGGCTTTTGACGCAGAACCATGGAGAAATTCAGCATCCAGATCCGCAACAGCTCAACCTAGCGATCTGGCTCCTGAAGTCTTAGAGTTTGGATACCTCAACCTACCTCCTGAATGCATGAACATCATCAAGGAGGCGAGGAAACCAACAACCAGAGCATGCTATGCCGCAAAATGGAAGCGTTTTGTCATTTACTGTGCAGCCAATGACATAAACCCGCTAGATGCATCTATCCCTAACATCATTTGCTATCTGTTACATCTTTACAAGTGCAAGCTAGCGTTCACTTCTATTCGGATACATCTATCCGCCATCGCAGCTTACCTTCAAAACAGGCAGCATCTCTCTGTCTTCAGGGTGCCTGCCATTAAAGCTTTCCTTGAAGGTCTGAAACGAGTCATTCCCCCAAGAACACCGCCAGCTCCGGTGTGGAACCTCAATGTGGTCCTCACCAGACTGATGGGACCACCATTTGAGCCACTGCACTCGTGTGAACTACAATTCCTAACGTGGAAAGTAGCTTTCCTAATTGCTATTACGTCACTAAGGCGTGTTAGTGAGCTACAGGCGCTCACAATCCAAGAGCCATTCATTCAGATTCATCCAAATAGGGTAGTGCTACGTACTAACCCCAAATTCCTTCCGAAGGTGGTGTCACAATTTCATCTCAACCAAACTATCGACTTGCCGGCAATTTTCCAAAACCCACAAACAGTGGCGGAAAGAATGCTCCATACGTTAGACGTAAGGAGGGCGTTGATGTACTACATAGACAGGACACAACACTTTAGGAAAACAAAACAACTTTTTGTTGCCTTCTCACCACAACACAAAGGCAACCCGATTTCCAAAGCAGGAATAGCCAGATGGATTGTTAAGTGCATTCAAATCTGTTATCAAAAGGCCAAGCGCACTTTAACAGTACCCCCAAGGGCGCACTCCACACGCAAATTGGGGGCATCCATGGCTTTCCTAGGGAACATTCCTTTAGAGGACATTTGCAGAGCAGCCACGTGGGTTACACCACATACCTTTACAAAACACTACTGTGTTGATGTGCATTCCAAGCAGCAAGCGGCTGTAGGACAGGCTGTTCTCAAGACACTTTTTCAGGTTTCTGCAGCTGGCACGGGCAACCGCCGCTGATGGAGGGACTGCTATATATTCTATGCTAAGATATGAATTTAGCAGCCCACATGCCTCGAACTGAATATGCTACTTACCAGTATGCATCTGTTCTTGGCATGTAGGGCTGCTAACATTCATATCGCCCACCCTCCTCCCCGGTGCCTGTCGCAGCTGCAGATATACTATTGTATTCAGTCATTAGCATGGACATCCCTTACACTTTTCACTCCATCTTCTGCCACAATGGCGAAAAACAATCTGGGGATGGAGCCGATGCCCATGCGCACTGTAGTCCAGGGGAGGAGCCACCTATCTCAGGATACTTCGAAGACTCTTCCAGGACAACAATGTGCGATCATCCGGACCCAACACTAGGCGGCGATCTAATGCTAAGATATGAATGTTAGCAGCCCTACATGCCAAGAACAGATGCATACTGGTAAGTAGCATATTCAATCTACCCTGATAGCTCGCATTAGTGATTTTCCAACAAATCACAATGCACTTTATTGATCTCGGCAGTATGAAAGGTTTGATTTGTCTGACTGGATTATGAGCCCAAGTGCCATAACGAGACCACTGCAGCATAACTCCCTAATCTGCAAGCCTCTTGCTAGCTAACTAAATGAACCTTTATTTGTGAGTGACCTTGAAAGAAGGGGGAGGTATTCAGAATGGAATGGAATGGAGAGAAGAGAGGAGGCAAGGATGAGTACTGGAAGAAAGGGAGAGTTACAGTTAGGCGAGAAAGCTGTAGGCGAGCAGAGAAAAGGTAGATGGTTGAGCAGTGAGGATATGAGAGGAAATGGAGACGGAGGCAAAATGAAGGAAGAAGTGAAGACAGCAATGAAAACCAGAGAATGAATGGGATTGGAGGGAAAAGGGATATCATAGAGATGGAAGAAAGGGACAGCAGAAAGGGTGATGATGAAAGTACGGGAAAGGGGGGGAGAAAGGAAAGGTATGAAATGAGGGGGAAGGAGAGTTAGCTGAACAGTTGACTTGGTTACTCTAAAATAAAGTACTCGCCCAATTTCGAGGTGTGGAACGCTGTATATATTTTTATTCTTGGTCCTTCTTGAAAGTGATCTTACTATGCACATGAATACACAGTAGAGGAAGGGTACACAGATCTTCCTTTCTGATAATGAGGAGTGATTTACTTATATAAATGTAGAATGAACAAATAAAACTGTTATTGACTTCAGAGCGTTCTTGCCTGATCCCTGGTTAGAGTAGTCAAGTGAATCACATAAACAGAAATACCTCTATAATGTTTTATTCACATTATAGGAAAACGAGCATTATTGAATATTCAGAAAGTATATACAATTATGATGGTATAGGTGCCCCAGGGGGGAGGGGGGGGGAAGTGATGTAGTGAAGGTAAGGTGTGGAGGGTTATTTCGTGACAATAAAAAACACGATATTTATCCAATAATATGGAGATACCAATGTTGAACCATATACAAAGCAAATAATTACTTAATGACAAAGTTTAAAGGAACATGCCCCCATGTCCATCATGAAAACAAATGGTGGGTTGAACGGGGCTGTCGGGGGGACGGGCGTCGACGTTTCGACCCTAGTAGGCAGGTAAAATGGGGTTCCTTGCAGGTGGGTCTTCTTCAGGACAGGCAATAAGGAAGGGGCAGCCAACCTAATGTTGAAAAAGGGTAGGGGTAAATTAATTATATAAAGGACAAATCTAGAACTGGTTTAAATGGGTAGGGTAGACAAAAAAGGAGGACGTACCTGAGTACATCCATATGTGGATGAGATTAATCCCAATGAAGTTCAGTCATACAGGTTCAATTACCTTAAAAACAATCATATGAATAACCATGAGATTGGTACAATAGTGATCGAATCCAGCATATTATAAAGGTATGATCAGGGACCTACTGGTGAGGTGAAATCCGAGATTCCGGTATTTGATCCATTTGGTGGACGGGGGCCGCTCGAACAATCTATCAAAGGGGGAACACCATTTAGATATATGCCGCTAGGAGACAGAGCTCAGTTGCAGAGTTAAGTAAAAGCGGGACTTACCGAGTGGGTTTGAAGTCCGCTTGAAATGGTGACAGCACGCTGAATTTATCAGGTGAAGTGTCTGTAGGGTGGACAAACAACTATGTCAATACCGTTATTGGTTAAGAGGCGGTAGATTCTGCCTAACAACGTTGCGGATATTTGGGACAGCGCGCTTACCCGTCGGCACAGTGCTCGGCGTCTCAATGTGGAATCCTCGAGGCGGCCGAGGAACTTCCTGTTAGTCTAGAAGTCATGGCAACCAAGGTCACGTGTAATAGACCTGGAAGACAGACTTACGGGGTAGATCCGTTACCTAGGTAACGGAAAAAGCTGTCGTCGGGAACCACAGATTGCTGCGATGCGACCCGCTAAAGGCTACGAGTTAAAAGACTGAGATTATGTATTAAGGACCAGCAATAAAATTGTACTTGTCTCATAGGGAGTAAGTGGAGTAAGGTCCGTGGTAATTAAAGGGGCATGTAATACAAATGTAAGTGACTACTCGGTACGCTCGATGATAACCAATTCAGTCATGCTAGAAAATTAACATTGGTAGTGTGAACATAATTTCATTACATATTATTCACGTAAAAAACAATTAGCGAGCAAATAGTCGGGTGGTAGATAAACATTCACGTATTACGATGTTTGCCAAACTGCGTAACCGCCTATACCGTCTTGTGACAGGTACGCGGTATGATGTTGATGAACATAATGACTCATAATGATATAGGTCCTTGACAACTGTTTACACGAATTGTCTATCTATATTGATTATCAAACGATTGACACTGCTTTACCGTCATGCGATAGGTACGCAGTTTGGCAAACATCGTAATACGTGAATGTTTATCTACCACCCGACTATTTGCTCGCTAATTGTTTTTTACGTGAATAATATGTAATGAAATTATGTTCACACTACCAATGTTAATTTTCTAGCATGACTGAATTGGTTATCATCGAGCGTACCGAGTAGTCACTTACATTTGTATTACATGCCCCTTTAATTACCACGGACCTTACTCCACTTACTCCCTATGAGACAAGTACAATTTTATTGCTGGTCCTTAATACATAATCTCAGTCTTTTAACTCGTAGCCTTTAGCGGGTCGCATCGCAGCAATCTGTGGTTCCCGACGACAGCTTTTTCCGTTACCTAGGTAACGGATCTACCCCGTAAGTCTGTCTTCCAGGTCTATTACACGTGACCTTGGTTGCCATGACTTCTAGACTAACAGGAAGTTCCTCGGCCGCCTCGAGGATTCCACATTGAGACGCCGAGCACTGTGCCGACGGGTAAGCGCGCTGTCCCAAATATCCGCAACGTTGTTAGGCAGAATCTACCGCCTCTTAACCAATAACGGTATTGACATAGTTGTTTGTCCACCCTACAGACACTTCACCTGATAAATTCAGCGTGCTGTCACCATTTCAAGCGGACTTCAAACCCACTCGGTAAGTCCCGCTTTTACTTAACTCTGCAACTGAGCTCTGTCTCCTAGCGGCATATATCTAAATGGTGTTCCCCCTTTGATAGATTGTTCGAGCGGCCCCCGTCCACCAAATGGATCAAATACCGGAATCTCGGATTTCACCTCACCAGTAGGTCCCTGATCATACCTTTATAATATGCTGGATTCGATCACTATTGTACCAATCTCATGGTTATTCATATGATTGTTTTTAAGGTAATTGAACCTGTATGACTGAACTTCATTGGGATTAATCTCATCCACATATGGATGTACTCAGGTACGTCCTCCTTTTTTGTCTACCCTACCCATTTAAACCAGTTCTAGATTTGTCCTTTATATAATTAATTTACCCCTACCCTTTTTCAACATTAGGTTGGCTGCCCCTTCCTTATTGCCTGTCCTGAAGAAGACCCACCTGCAAGGAACCCCATTTTACCTGCCTACTAGGGTCGAAACGTCGACGCCCGTCCCCCCGACAGCCCCGTTCAACCCACCATTTGTTTTCATGATGGACATGGGGGCATGTTCCTTTAAACTTTGTCATTAAGTAATTATTTGCTTTGTATATGGTTCAACATTGGTATCTCCATATTATTGGATAAATATCGTGTTTTTTATTGTCACGACATAACCCTCCACACCTTACCTTCACTACATCACTTCCCCCCCCCTCCCCCCTGGGGCACCTATACCATCATAATTGTATATACTTTCTGAATATTCAATAATGCTCGTTTTCCTATAATGTGAATAAAACATTATAGAGGTATTTCTGTTTATGTGATTCACTTGACTGTTTTTCTAACTAATTTGTTCTCCCTCACTGGGACCCCCCTATTCATAACGATAACTACCCAGGTCCCAGCGACTTGTTTTGGGTTAACCCTTGTCACATATAACGCCCTGGTTAGAGTAGGCACTGAGGCAAGAATTATTGAGTCCGCTGACCCTGGTTCACGACCCTGCCGCGTCGGGAATTGAACCCTGGTCCCGGGCCGTCCTCTGCTCCCGGGTCCGCCGCCTCTAACCAGTGAGCCCCACCACTCCATGAAGTGTGAGATATGCCTTAAGTACTTTTATCTGTTGATTTAGCTTAACTGTGAGAACATTTCTTAAGAAGCGTATGGTTACCCAGCAGTATGTCTGGTGGGTAGTGTTGTTTACCACTGGTACCACTTTGGAGACTTGACTCTATCCAATGATGGCAAAGTGAATCAGTCCACGCTTTACTCCTGGAGGTAATACGAATTAGAAACTTAGATACGGCATGAACGTCCAATTAGTGCAGTTATTCCAAATAGGAATAAGAATTTACTGTACAAAAAATGAGAAATACACAAAAGAAAACAAAAGATACCAGAACCTTCTGGGGTGACACATTTTTCAAAATGTATGCATCCTTTTTATGCTCTAGACTTTACTTAATGTTGGGCCAAATTGCCTATGTTCTTCTACTAGGAAGCGTTCATGCTTTTATCATAAGACTTTAGAGGTCGCCTTGTCCATTGAGGAGAGGAGCCTGACATTGAAAAGCAGTCTACCAAGTTGTATATGATATGTCGTGCTATTACCCTAACATCTCTGCTGCTCCGGGTACAAGGTTAGGCATTAGGGATTGACACCAGCACCAAAATCAGTAAAAGGGGTCCCCACCCAGGCACCCACAGGACCCAAAGTCTCAAGAATTTGCAATGGGTTAGGGAAATTTAGGGACAGTCGTTCACAACAGCTACAGATTCCAATATCTCTGAAACGGAAAGCACTGTAAACCTGATACCCCCATTCCCAGAATAAAGACGTCTGCCTACCATGGGAAACATCCTTTAGAATCCAGTTGTAACCACGTAGTGCCTTAACCACCCAGCCTTTCCAATGCAAATCTTTATTACACAAATCTTTACTGCTCAAATCTTCATCACACAAATGCCTTTACCATGCATGGTAAGTATAGTGTGTGTAGTGTGTGTATTAACATCACTGAAAAAGATAGGTTAAAGTGATGTTATAGCTAGGTGAATTTGTCAGTGACAACATTAAAGTTTTGAACTAAAAAAATAACAGAAATTTACGAGTTATAGTTAACAGCGCTTACTATAACGTGCGCCCCCGCCATGCACTGCCTATGACCTCACATATGACATCACTCATAACATGTTCATAAGCCTGTTCATAAGCAGTGCATGACGGGGCGCAAGTAATAGTGATGCTGACTATAACTGGTGAATTTCTGTGTTTTTTTTGTTCAAAATGTTAATGTTGTCAGTGACAAATTCACCTAACTATAACGTTACTTAAACCTTTGTTTTTTTTTGTTAATTTTTAATTGTTTTTTGGAAGAAAAAAACAGGTAATTTTATTACACCTAACTATAACCTTACTTTAAAGTTAGTTTTTTTCCAGTGAATTTCTAGTTTCTTTTTTTAAAGTAATACTTAATAAACATAATTAAATGCAACCCCCCGTCGTGCACAGTCTGAGGCCAAGTCCTGCAGCTTCAACTGTACTCAGTTGGGAGTTGGCCAAAGGGCCTTGCCCTGGGGACCTTATCCCCCAGGGCCAATTTTTATTTAATTAAAGGGGAGAGGGATAGCGTCTGTGGGCAGGCTAACTGCTGTGTACCGGTGTGGACACCCTGTGACTTAGCTGCTGAGTCAGCCCTGGGGCTATTAATGGCTCAGGAAGGGGAGCCGCAAGACCCCCCTCCCTCAAATGAATCGCCCCCCGGGGTGGGCTCTCTGGGGCATTTTCAGGCATGGGGTGTAAAGATGCTTGGGCCACCTCCCCATTTTGTTCATTTACTGCCCTTGGGGTGAGCTCCTTGGGGTCTTTAGAGGCTTTGGAAGGGGGTCCATGCGGCTTCTATCCCCATAAAATCAGTGTTGGCCTCAGATGTGGGCACCCCGGAGCCTCTTGATGCCCGAGGGGGGGGGGGGGAGTGTGTGGCCCTTCACCCTATAAAATATTAATGTTCCGCCTTGGGTGGGTTCCCTGTGACCTCTCAAGACCACATGGCCCCACTCCTATTTTTGTGCATTTTTGGCCCCACAGTGAACTCCTCTGAACTTCAGAGTCTCGGGGAGGGGGCCCATGAGGCCACCATAAAATTAATGTCAGCCCTGGGGTTGGCTCCCCGGGGCCTCTTGAGGCACTGGGAGGGGGGATGCTTGGCCCCCTCCCTTGTCTGAACACAGCTATGGGGTAATCTATCCAGGGTTTATACTTAATAAATGCATTTTGACCTCTATTTCTTTTTGGCCCACCCGGGGGTGGGGGGGATGGGTGGAGGAGGGTTCCTCTGGGCACTGCACGCCAGAGGATCAGGGTGTCCCCACCCTGCCCCATATATCTTTTTTGTATTTAAGTATTTGTGGACAGGGGACTAATTCCCCGAGTTCTGTAATGGCTGCCAGCAAAATTGTTCTCATTTTGCTGGCAGCGTTTGCTCTTGCGAAAGTCGGTCTCTCTTGGGAGCGAGATGGCCCAAGGGAGATAAAGCTCCCTGGGCCAATCAGAACACTCTGTTTTTAAATTGGCCCTCCCGGGAGAGTCTCGCGAGCCCAACTGCCAAAATATGCAATTTGTTTTTACTTTTAATATTTAATATCTCAAAAACTACTGAACAGATGTACACCACTTCACACAATGCACAGTTTTCAAGCTTCCTACCAAATTTGGTGTAATTCCATTCAGCAGTTTTGCTTTAGCCTGGTCTAAAGAAGTCTATGGAAAATTATTGGGGATTGTGCTTTTTGGGACGCCCCTCCCCCTTGTTTCTCGGTCACACTTTTTTTGAAACGTTTGGGACAATCCCTCAAACAGCTCAAAGTTATTAGCAAGCCAAAAAACGCTCCATCTTTGGAAAAACAGACCTTAATATAACTACCTAGTGGCGACCGCCAGTAGGTAGTATATATGGGGGTAGGTATGGTTATGGGGTTATTATAGGGTGATAAGTGTTGTTTTAGGGTTTAGAGGTGGGCAAGAGTATTGGGGCGGAAGGGTGTTTTTTTATGGTTAAGAGTGCGTTAGGGGTTTAGGGTGGAAAAGGTATTTTAGCATTTAGGGGGTAGGTAAAGGCATGTGGTAGTAAGAGATGTTTAGGGGTCTGTAGGGGTAAAGGTATTTTTCAGGGTTATGGGGTGTGTAGGGGCATGTGTCGGTAAGGGTATTTTTGGGGTGGCTGAGAGTATTTGCTTGTAAGGGTGGTTTTAGGATTTTGGGGTTGATAGGTGTTTGACCTGGGGTTACCAGTCCACATAGGGTAGCCTGGCACAAAGTAGGTAAGACTAAACTAAGAGGCAATTGTGCTAAGCTTGCATCACCACGCACAGTAAATCAGCGCCCATCCACATAAAGAATGACTCTACACCAGTTTAGAAAAATACGGTCTGCTTTATAAAATTTCTTCTTAGTTTTTCTTTATCAAAAGCAGTGTTTAGTTTCAGTACATTAAATCGCTCTACAGTTAATTATTAGCATTGGCACATTTTCTCTTAGCATTAGTACTATTCCCCATATGAACGTATCTCTGTAGTAACTCCTGCCCCATTTTTGAGCAATCTATATTTCACGGTTTTAGTCAAGGAACATAACACAGATAGAGCTTCTTTTCATTTAGGCACGGTTGTTCAGTACCCTTGAGGACCTGACGTTACCACAGATGGGAAGTTACAGGTTTTTAGCAACAATTTTAGCAGTAGCCCACTGGTATCTACAATCAACCAGCGGAGTATCTCTATAAAGGCAGTTAGATTGGTTTGACATTTCTCTCAGTCATTCAATTTTCTCCAGTTTCACAGTAGATTGACAGTTTATCCCAATTACTTCCTAGGTTTTTATATCTCTGAATACCAGGAGCAACGCCCCCTCAGCCAACGTTTTCCTACACCGGAATTGGCCCTGCTACCTCGGCTCCAATTAGCGATACTTGAGCCTCATTCAGTAATCGCTTCACCACAGGTGACGCTAAATAAGCAGGGAAAGTACTGTGAACATTGAGTCTTGCATTGAGGAGGTAATGTTCGTGGCGCAGATTAATAGATTGTACGTGTCCCAAGCCTGAGGATTACTTCATGACCACTGTTTACTGTCAAACATTTGGCTTAATACGGGCAGGCCAGGAAATCCCGATCCTCCCCTCCCGCCACGGCTTTCTAGGCAATTGCGAGGCCCTCACAGCCCCTGGGGCCCCACCCTTCACTTCTCGGCCTTACCGGGTGTGTGACAATTTCGTCCCGGTCAGTTCCCTTGGCCACACCACCTCTCCTGATTGTGTTGCGGTAGTTCTTTGACGATCCTGGCCCCCGCGCTGCAGTTCCTCAGCTGCTGGCAGGGCCGGAACTCCTATGCGTCTTCTTCGGCGCTTCTCTCGGCTCCCCGTTGTGCTCTTCCCTCAGGCGTCACAGAGGGAGGGTGCTAGCGTGGGCCGGCCTCCTTGAATTCCCGCCCCCGTACGCTACCGCTCACCCGTCAGCCTTCACCAGCTTCCGCGACTCGGCCTTACTACGTCCCGCTACTCTGCTGATCAGGATCAGGCCCTCCCCGCGGAATCTCCTCAGCGGGGGCCCGTGACTCAGAGGCAGTGACCTAGCGACAGAGACGTCAGTCCACAGCCGTAGCCAAGTAAGGTCCTTTTTACTATCTTTTGGCCACGGAGAATCTTGGGGATAGCAGCGGTGAAGTTTCACACCCCCTCCACACTTCCTATTGTGGCAGTTCAGGTTGGGTCATGAAGGAAGAGGGGGGGGAAGGAAAACCGGACAGTCTCTTCTTTAATCAGCTGTTTTCCCTGTGGAATTCCTGGGCTAGCCTCTTGCAGAGCTTCACCAACAACTTTTAGTACCTTCTTCCCAGGACACTAACGGGTCTGGAGAGCTGGGGGGGGGAGGTTAGGATGATGACAGGCTTAGTCAATAGGTAGGGGGGCACGTCAGCCAGAAGAGCAGCCGGCCCAAGGGACGATCTATCTCCAATCAGTGCGCCTCCCTCCCCACACTATCGCTTCGCTCCTCACCAGATTCTATTCAAGCTCTCAGGTCACTCTAAAATGGCTGCTCTGGTTCTGGCCCTTTTATAGGCTGGGCTCTGTCTACCAGAACTGGCTAGAAGGTTCTAGAACTTTCCCTATGAAGTCCTATGGGTCAAAGCTTCTGAGGTAAAAGATGTGGCAGTTACAAGCCACCATTTTGTGTGTCTATGTTTTCATCCAGTCAGGAGAGCACTTAGGCCTCAAAAAGACATAGGGGTAAGGTAGCACCTAACCCCAAGGACAACACCCAAAATTCCAGTGGACATAAAAATGAAAAGAGTTAGGAGGCAGAAAGAGGACAAAAATAAATAAATAATTAGGAGGGACCACCCAAAGGGCTGACAGGTCTAACAATAGGGATATAGGGTGGTAAGGGATTTTTTAGGATTTCGTGGTGGGCAGGGGTATAGGTAAAGGTATTTTCAGGGTTTATGTGTGGATGGGGGCATGGGTTGGTAAGGGAATTTGTAGGGTTTTAGGGGTGGCTATGGTTAATGAGTTGTAAAGGTGGTTTTAGGGATGGATAGCTGTAGGTGTATTTTACGGTTTAGGGGTAGGTAAGGGCATAGGGTAATAAGTGTCTAAGGTTGCTCCTAGTTTTTAAGGGAAGACTGGCAGCAGGGCTCTCTCTTTAGTAAAGCTTTTCTTCAGTATGCAGAGTCTCCTCTTGAAGTCCAGCTGAATATAAAGTCTTTCGACCAAGAGCATGAGAATTTAATTCTACTTTTCAGCCCATCTTGGAAAGCAAGAAACAACCAAAGAGTACATGTGCACAGTCTCCTCTCAAAGTCCAGCTGAATATAAAGTATTTGACCAAGAGCATGGAAAACGAATTCTTCTTTGAGGCTACTCCTGGAAAGCAAGAAACAACCAGAGGGTGCAATTTGCTTACATTCAACCTCTTCCTGCATTAACAAGGAATACAATTTGCAGTCTTTGTCCTTTCCTTCCTAGTTTTAGCAGGCAGGCTGGGGGAGTTTAGCCTGGGTCATGATGAGCCAAGGTGGATCGTTGATTCAAGCCTGTGGCCGTCTCCGCATTTCCAGTTTAGCAGGTTATTGATAGTACAACAGATGAAAGCGGGGGAAGGGTAGGTTGCAGTATTGGGAAGAGAAGCACATGAGGCACCTACATATTTGGAACAGGGACAAAGAAACATAAGATATGCAAGTTGTCATGTTTTCTGAGGATGATGACAACCTACAGGGTAGCCACACTCACATGTTGTGTCTGCAATGAGGGCACATGTCAACCTGTGCTTGAACTCCTTTTCCTCCTAATATATTCCACAAACCACTGCACACTACACAGACTGTAGGGAACCAAAGAATCCATTTGTGGAAGATTGGTTGGATTTTATAGCGATGTGACCACAAGGCCCAATCCCCTCCAATGCTACTGGAAAAAAAGGCCTTTATTCCTAAGTCCATAACATGCTACCCCGAACAGCCAGTCACCGTACAGCATGGTATGTTGATGAAAAGCCACCCTTGACTATGAGTAGGGGTACAATTAGAGATCAGCACCTAATTGTCGGAATCAAGTTGCTTTTCTCAATGTTATTTAGAATAATAGTGCAGAATCTTTTAGAATCTGAAACTATTGATTCCAAGTTGTTGGAGTTGAGGCTAAATTCACTCTCCTTGCCAAAATACCACTAAAAGATATTTGCAATGCACTAAGATGTTGGATGACGCCTTCGTCAGGCACTCTACAGCCCCGATTTTCAGTCCAAAGTGGAGTCAACAGGAGGACTAGCAGTGCTTCAAAGCTTGTTCTCTAAAGTTGAACCTCCTTCTTCTGTACCACTAAAACTGCTTTGTTGGTGTTAATTCAAGCATATTACTCTATAAAACTATTGGTGCTGAAGAAGAAAGTTACTTAGCTGTATATACGGTTCTCCTGTGTTTGGTATTTTTTGTACTTTCTCATTCAACCCACACTCCTCCTATTACATGAGGTTCTTGATATTGCTGAAGCCTCAGGTGGTAGTTTAGCTCAGGGTCCACTTCATTGACCAGAGTTTGGGATGTGGATAGACTACAAGTAACTTATTTCTGTTTTCAATGGTATACAAGTACAAATGTACACTGCTTTATAAATATTAACTACAGAGCATACCCAGCCTGATGACGAGGACTAATTCTGGCATGTGAATTTAGGAAAGATACGAACCCTTGAGAAATGTAGTTAAAGGTAAATAATTGTTTTCTGTCTCAAGCCTACGTTATTTAGACTTCCAGAGCCACAATAATTGTTTAGAGGTTGCCAAGGCTTTATGGTCATTACAGTTATTCTGACTCTAGTAATGTATTGATCTTGCATAGGGATGACCTTAAATATTAGAGATGTTAAATTTTATAAAATCGTGTAGCTCAACACAGTCTCTACTTCACCACACACAGGGCACTAAAACTCTTCTACTTTAGCACATCACACTAAGGTTTCTTGCACTTTCTTGCTCTTATAAAGATATTTAATTTACTTTATTATTTTTTGTTTTAGACCGAGGGACCAGACCAATGTGCCATGCCTGAAGACCTGGTGAGTGATTGAACTGCTATTCAAATGTTTGTACACATTTTGGAGCGATAAGGATATCGACGTTTTGGCCTCATTTAGAGTTTGAAAGGAACTGAAAATCCTCTAATTTGTGGAAGAAACTCTAAATACTGAGTAGAATACACCAGCTGCATTTTCTACTCATATTTTAAGCTTTCCCAAGAAACCAGTGTATTATGTGTTGCACCACCCTCAAACGAGGCACTTTGATTAAACTGTCCAGCTGCTTATAAATTTCCAGGCAATCGGTTCTTACAATCTCAGGAAATTATATTTACGTTTCTTGACTTTCTTCCAACTGCTGTTCCTTCTTACATTCCAGCTAAGTACTATCATCTACCTTTCTTTCTACAGTAGATTGTGAATTTACATTTCAGTACCCCTTCCAATATCCTTCAAAAACCTATATGCTGATTGCTCTTAATTTGCCCGGTATTTACTCCTGCAACACATTTCAAGGTTGTTTCTCTTTCAGATTGTATATTTCATCTGCCCATACATGAAATTACTATTTAGTAACTGGATGCATAACATCTTTTTTAAATGAGTTTAAGGGGTGGGGCTGACTGGAGACCAATATAGCCACTCTCTCCATGGGCTGCTGTTGAAGGCCTGCTTTTCTGGTGCAGTTCTATTCAGCTCTGAGTTCTGTGGAGTGTAAACTTTGGTGGTAGAAGATGGTATGTAGCAATGGAGCTGTTGGTACCTTTTGATGACTGGCCCTAAGAGGAGTTCCTAACCCTTTGCTTGGCACTGATGTCATGACCCCATGAGTGTGAAAACCCAGTGGTAGCAAGGATGATAGCTGTGCATGCCTGGGTTGGGGTGGGGGAGGTCAGTGAGTAGGCCCCAAGAAGTGGTGAAAGAAAACTCTTTGATGGGCATTTATGAGGAAGAATGCTATTTATAGGGACATTAGCTGAAGAAGTGGAGCAATAATGAGACATGTACCCTACCATGTGTAGTACAGGTGGATGGATGGGTGAGCAGAAAGGTCAGTGATCCAACAATCACTCGCTTAACCTAAGTTTTCATTGGGATCAGGTGCACACTGTGGGCTTAAGTGAAACCCTGGCTGAAGAGTGTCACCCGCCTTCACCCTAGTATTCAGCACAGTCAGGCACACACATCACTGAGAGTTTTGGTCTGTTACTGAGTGTCATCGATGGAATGGCAGATAGGTGGAGAGACCACAAAGAAGGGTTTTTTAAGCACTGCACTTCAACCGCCAAAAGTCAGCATGACATTCCTGAGGAATCTTATAAGCTTTTCGATTTTTGTCTTTCATAATGATTTAAATTTAAAAGAAGTCATGGAGGAGATACATACCAAGATTCAAGTTTTCAAAAGACATGGGTGGAAAGATAAAAGTTCCTTAGAGGACACAGCATCCTTCAAAGACTGTATGGTTAGATTCTGAATGGGAAGTGGAATTCTCAATTGAGGGAACTAGGGGTGTACTCCTTAATCCAGACGACTCTCTAATAAAGATGATGATAAAGCAATTGCATGTCATGAAAACCTCTGAACCAGAGATCAAAAGCCTAGGTATGCTACTATAGTCATATTCACAACACTTATTGGGGTTGGAATAATATGTTTAGTAGAAGAAAAAGAAAAATTGTTCTTTTTCTTAGTGTCCCCTCACTCACCAGGGTTGCCCCACGGTGACATGCTTCATCATTGGGGCCATCCCAGTCCTCTACGGGCTGGGGCGTGCTTCGACTTGCGAACTACGTAGGAGCACTTAAATTAGACTATGTGTGGTGCGAGAACTGTGGTGTGGTGGAGTGGGATATGTGTAAGTGATTAAAAATACCTGCCTAGTAAGCTATAAATGAATTATTCTTGCTCCTAGGTGGTAGAACTAAAGAACGGGGTAGAATAATTAGGGTGCCTAAAGAACAATGAGTTTAGGTTTACCTATTAGTTCCTATCTGTCAACATGTTTCGAGCGTCCCCCAAGCTCTTCCTCAGGACTACACAGGGACCAGCCCTGTGTTCGCCACTCCTAATAATGCCCAATGAGCTAATAATGAAAAAATTAGAAAATAAATCAAATTAATGCTGCAAGGGAATAAAGCATGCATCCAGTACCTACGTAAGAAATTAATCACGTGGAATATGTAGCAGGGCCTAACTTTGCCCCATGGACTCGGAGGGTTTGTATCCCATCAATTTAATTACAGGACACTAGTGGCCGATTCACCTACTCTCATGCCTCCGGACCGAATGTTGAGGGTGAGCCTTAGCATTTTCCCTCTATTTCCCCTTGTTTTCTGATAATAAAGTAATTGCATGTAACATAGAATCTTAAACCGACAGTTGGTTTGCTTGGCATAAAATGCTGTCTACAGGGGTGAAAAGAGCTAAATCAGGTAGCAATATAATGGTGGTTCTCTACTTTGGGGCCGATTCTGATCTCGGTCGGAAGGGCACCGTATCGTGTTCGGCATTAGCGGATCCAATTCGGAGACTGGATTTCCATCCGAGGCGTACACGGGTCCGTATGTCGAAGTACGATGCAAACAAGCGCAAAATCTCCGTCCAAATCGTTTCCAGGTCCGAACCGCTCCATACGACTCGGTCACAAGCAAACCGTGGCGCGCAATGGAGACGTTTCACGACCGAGCTAGTACGATGCTCGATTTGGACAGCCGGATAGAGTCGGAGCGTCCGACTCGCAATAGTTCTGGGAGTTGGACTTCGGGGGTCCGCGTCAGACCCTTGTTACCCGCAGCCTTACGACTCGGACACAGGGAAGACCCATGAATCTCCCCAACACAGGCATGTACGGTGCGGATGGCACCGATGTGTACCCACTGTAGGGGGCACACTTGTCCGCAACGTACCCATTCAGTCAATGGGAGCCGATGTACGTGTCATACGACCGGCTCCCATTGACGTCTATGGGAGTCCGACCGAATCAAGTACAACAGCATACGGCCGCAGGTGTCCGGATCGGTCCGAAAACACCCCGGATCTGGCTCAGTTGGAGTGCTTTCCGACCCAGATCGGAATCGGCCCCATTGTAGAGTCTCCAGAGGTTTTCCATTGCGGTGGGCCACAAGAGAATTGTGAAAATGCATTGTAACTCTCTACTTGTTTTCCCTGAACTGATCGAGACAGCCTAGCCAGGTAAAAAGAGGGCTGCTTAAAGTTAAAAGATATATTAACCAGTGAAATCGTAAGTTTAATTAGTGTTATGGTTAACATCAAAGGTCAACCCTTGAGGAGAAAAAAACATATTTGCCCTAGTTGGGTCTGCCTATGTACTTGGAGCTGGTTTGAATAAAAGTGTTAATTCTTGCTTTTGAATAATTCCTTTTAGGGATCTAGATACTTTTTATTGTGAGTCCAAATTGGGTGGGCTTTTGTAGAAAATAAGAGATTAGTTCCCATTCACTATTTTGTAAAGGGGTGTTTAATCTCTTGTGTATCTCTGCTCTTACTATTTCCCTTAGGATTCTTATGAAGCTCCAGAGACTATAATTGGTGCACCATTGTACTTTGGAGTTTAAAATATGCTTATTCTAACTTGAAAATATTTTTCTTGGAGTTGCTAGTTTGCCGACTCGAAACAGTGTATGCCTTTTTTTTCTAGTCAGCGAGGAACCTATTTTGGAGATAGTTCATAAAAAAGATTCAAAACCTAAAAAAAGTCTTAAAGTCAAAGGTGGATTACAATTCATGATAATGTAACCCTTGTGATTATTTCCCATGTACAACAAACTCCATTTTTATTTTTCTCTAAGTTCAAGTGGGGCCTAGAGTTGTCTCTTTCTTTGGTTTGTTTCTCTGGCTTTTGGGTCACGATTCTTTGCTACCATTTCTTTTTAGCATGCCTCTGAAATTAGATATTTTTAAAGTTTGCATTCAATTATCTCTACACATTCAGAGGCAACACCATGTTTGCCTAATTGACGCAACAGCTATTTTCGCTTCAGCAGCTGTTTTTAGTGTATATTATTACTATTCTGTAGTTGCCACTCATAGTTGTGTACCCTTTCTAGATCCAGTGATAGAATACACCTAACTTGGTGCATGTCACAGGGTGCACTGTCTGATACTGTGGGACCCATGAATCTTGGCATGTTAAGAGTATGGTGAAAACTGGATATGGGGTCATTTGACTATGAAGTAACTGGTTTCTTTTTTAATGAGGTCTACAAAGTGTACGTTTCATATTAGACGTGGATTAAAGATTGATTTACAAGGACTACATAAAGTAACCTCTCAGGAGGCCCACGTTATCAGGTCTGAACCCTTCTGCACACATTAGTTTGGATGCATGGAAACTTTTAGACTGGAAGAAGTTGGAGGGTTAGAATACCCTATGAGATTGCAAATACCAAAACAACATTGATTGTGTGTGTGTGTGTGCGAGTGTACATTTACAGTGTTTTCTGTTACTCTTGAGTCTACTTATTCCTCCAGTCAACTACACTGTGCTCCTCTTGGATATAAGTCTGTAGTGATGTATTTTGAGGTGATTGCACAAACTGCAGAGAATAAGGCTAAAACAATTGGCATACTTCAGCAACCAAGCTCAACAGATATATGCCGTCACTGAAGAGGTCAGACTCTCAGCTATCTCATCTAATTCTGTAGAGAAAAAATCTCAAGTATCTGGAGTATATCCTGAGACATGAAATACATCAATATTTACATCCTATCACGCTCATCCAGTTTTATAAAGTACAAAATTGACTGAAACCGACACTGCAAAGATTAAAAAGCAGTTAGTTATCAAATGAAATGCCATTTTGAGTAAATAGCCCTTGGATATGATTCTTATTGTTAAATAAATAACTAAATCAATTAAATCTTTTGGAGATTAAATGTAATGCCAATAAATCCGAATTATCAAGGCAATTAAAGTATGGCAAATGGGAAGATGTTTTAAAAGATTTCAATTAAAATATTGAAAATTCCTATAAGGAAGTTAAAGGAAGTAAATTAAAGACGTTTAAAAGAGATGCAATACATTGCAAAAGGAATCACTTGGTCAAGGCTTATGCATGGAAATGAGGAACTATTACAAAAATGCTGCTTCATCTGAAGATTCAAGTTTAACAGACAGTGATCATGAGCAAATCACATGGCAATAGTAGAAATGTAATTGAGCCAATAGCACACACTATCAGCTTCCACATTTGCTGCCAAAGAGTCTTCTTTTTACCAGCAAGTCTAGTTGAAAATGAAAAACTAGACCAAGTGAGCAGGAATAAAAAAAAAAACACCATAATTAATCTTTACAAAAAGAAATGTAATAAACATCAACACCAAGTATTGAAAGGGGAGCTCTTATGTTGGAACTCAAATAAATTGGAATCACAAATATCAGTCTTTTGTTTGATGAGAAGCATCAGTCTAGGACACGTATGAAAATGTGATGACTCCTACTATGACTCAAACAGGGGTACAAAGGAAATGTAATCCTAAATTGACGCATGTGCCATCAGTTAGTCGTAAGATAATTGACTCCGTTGAAAGTATGGTCAATAAATATTTGGGGAATTTACGCTGTAAATTTCAGTCTAGAGGCAACATGAACATGAAAGAAAGGATGATTTTAAACAACCTTATGACTAATAAGTATGTCACTTGCTGGGTGGTATACAAGGGG
Source organism: Lissotriton vulgaris (assembly GCF_964263255.1). Taxonomy (NCBI): domain Eukaryota; kingdom Metazoa; phylum Chordata; class Amphibia; order Caudata; family Salamandridae; genus Lissotriton; species Lissotriton vulgaris. The sequence continues at coordinate 770,696,868 of NC_141691.1, read as the reverse complement.
GGAGCAGTTGTGGCAGTGGGCGCCATTTTGTATCATCTCAAGGATTTACAACATGTTCCCTATACCAATAGATACTCTCCATGGGACATGGATACTACTCTTACATTATGTTGCATCCTCTATAAGATTTTGAACCAGGTCTGTAGCATGAAATGGATTGAGGAAAATACAAAGAGACTCCTGCTACCAGAAAACCCATTAGTCCATATACTGACTTCTTACCTGAAGTGTACAAATATTCTGTTGATTCATCTTTCATATCAATAGTTAGGAGATCCATTTTATCAACCATTGCCAAATGCATAGATAACCTTTTACAAGAAATTGTCCAAAAACAGTATTCACATTTGAAAGATGCCACACTCATTTTAACTACCCTGATGAACACCACGGTGCCTGAATACCCAACTACCATGGTATGCACACTAGATAAAAGATTCATTCAATGCATCTGTCTCACACAATCAGGGATTGGGAATTTGAGACCAGCTCAGTGGTCCTGATGGAAGTTCTTCATTTGTGATTATACTACAGTAACTATGAATATGACAACAGTATTGTATTAACAGTACAACCATGGGTTCTCTAGCGGGACCTTGTTACACAAATATCTTCATGGCTAAATTTGAGCATCATAACATTTTGCATAGTTCCATATGACAGAAAATTTAACTGCTTTATAAAGGTTTATTGAGGACATTTTCATTCTTTGGCTAGTAGACAACAACCTGTGGCTTTCTCCAAAGTATTACAACCTATAAATTCATAAATACATTTCAGTTTAAAAACTCTTCACAGAGCCACTGATTTTATCCACTTATTGTACTGTACCAGATTTTATCCAATTCCTCTCAAAAACAACTTGCTGAAGGAGCCAGTTAACGCGAATAGAAATAAGGAAAATATTTTGGATGCAAAAATAAACCAGTTTACATCCCAAAGGTGTTAATGATAGGCTAGAAATGTCCTGCTTTTTGTAATTGTTTGAACAGTCATGGTCTTAATTGTGGTTTACAACTTTATATGTCTTAATGTCATATGACACTTCTGAATGCAATCTGTAATGATGTCATCTTTATTGGGTGTATGGCAACTCGCATGCTATGCATCTCTTTGTTAGAGTTGAATAATGTACAGAGTATTTCATTATGTAATGGGTCCACTGGTGACCAATACTGTATCTGGCTAGTTTCTATGGTTTTTATTGTTTACGATGTTACGTAATCATAATGTTAATTAAAGTACGCTTTTCAGTACGTTTTTGGGAGTTTTTTTATTATTTATAATCTTTTTATTCATTTCCATTTCAACAATACAGTAGGCAATTCTGTACATAAAAGAGCAGTGCAACACATCGCTTCATCATAATTGTCGTCAATTAGTATAAAATCACAATTTCGTAATTTCATCAAAATCAGACCCCTTTTATCCATCCCCGAGTCCTCATATTGCATCCCAGTCCAAGTCATCATCATCATTGTCCGGTGGTGGATCACAGATGTTACCCCTGAATGAATTCCAGGTCCCCCAGATTTTACTCCATTTTTTTGGGGGAGTTTTTTTATGGTATTGTTTTATAGCTCTGTTTAGTTTGTCGTTTTGTATTCCTTTTTATAACTCCATATATGTATTTCTTTTTAAATTCTGGAATCATAATTTTTATTCCAAGAACTAGCCTTGGTCCAGGGACATATCTGAGTAAAATTATTCTGAAGGATACTTCTACCTGCAGATTTCTTAGCTGTAGAACAAACCCCAGGAGCTGGATCCATAAAACTTCAAAGCAACAATGTTGCCAATAGAGGACACCAGACTTCATCGGTGTCGGTAGTGATGTCAGGTGACGTCACTGAGGCAATAAAGCACCCACCTTGGCGTATTGACATCAGTTCCCTTTTTTCCACGCCTTTGATGCAGATCTAGAAGTTCACTGTCTGAGTAATTTTCCTCACAAAATTCTTTTTGCAGTCCCAATGTCACCAAGCCTTCTGGGTTCAAACCCTGTAGTGAGTGTTAGGGACAGATGTTCATTTCATACCCACACAGTGGGTTTATGGCGCTTAGGATCCAACCATGATTTGAATACTTGCTCCTCGTGCCTCAGCATGCATCCCATGGCCATCAAGGAGCAGGAGGCCAAGCTCTTCATAGCTATGTCAAAGAACGAACATCGGCTCTGGAAGTGCTTATGGGACCTTTTCTGCTGTCAATCTTCCTCTTCAGCCAAGAAGAAGAGTAAACATAGGAAGAAGAAGAAGAAACGTTCCCGAGGTAAGTCTCCGTGTCACTCTGTCTCCCACTGGACCTTCATCCTCGGAACCAGAGCTTGTCGACCTGACACTAGTGGATACACTGTGCAGCCCTGCTCCTCCTACTGACCCGGCTCTGGACATATCTCCTCCAATTGCTGAAGGCTTGGCGCCACCAACTCCTCAGGTCGAAATGGGTCTGGAGCCTGCTTTCTCCAAGTTCCCAGGTCTTGGATCGAATCCAGCACTGTTACTTAGCACAATGCATTTCACTTTCTTGAAGGCCTCGGTGCCATCCGGTGCACCTTCATGCTCAGCAGCCTTTTTGTGTTCTGCATGACACTGTTCCTGCCTTTCCAACTGACATTATTGGACACCACACCATTGGAACCAACGCCTTTACAACATTGATTCAATCCGGTGCTCCCTTTATCCATGCCGCAACCAATGCCATGGACGGCACTGTTCCTGCCTCTATCACTAGCACCGCCTCCAGATACAACTCTACCAGCACCGCAGCCTTACGCCGAACCTCTCATCCATTCTTGTAGGGAGGCCCAGAGGCTGTTGGAAGAGGAGGCTTATAGTACATGCCTCCATGAATGTTTTGGGATGGACTCTGATCCCGTGGAGTATGGTCCTAGTGCTGACCGGGACCCTCTCGAATATCAGTGCCTGTCTTCAACCAGGGGTTTGGACAGCTCCCTTGAACTTGCTATTGACTTCCCCACTGGACCACCAGCGCCGTAAGTCGTATCACTACACAAAGCCATGAGAAAGGCTGTGGAGGTCTCAGATTTGGAGTTCCCAAGAACTGAGACAAAAACTAATGTCTTCACTGAGCTCCTCCTGCCTTCATCTGCCTCCTCTGGCCCCTTCTGCCATTCAATAAGGCTGTACTTGAACCCGTCATGGCGGCATGGGAGAAGCCCTCGTCTGCTCCAGCAGTCAGTAGGCATGTGGTATGCTGTTATTGCTCTGCTTTGGTGATCCGCCGTTCCTCTCCACGCACCCTTTGCCGGAGATCCTTATCATTTAAACTTCCTGTTTGGAGGCAGCTGGTCTCCAGAGAGTAGATTCTTTACATCAACCTTCTGGAACTGATGGCAGTCTGGCTTGCGTGCAAAGCTGCCCTCCCCTCCATTATAAATCAGCCAGTCCACATCTTGAGAGACAACACAATTGCGATGTAGTACATCAACAGGTCTTTTCCTGGAAATGTTAAAAATGTGGTCTTAGGCACACTGCCAAGGGATCTCGCTCCCCATCGATCACCTGGCAGGGTCTCATACTGTCTGAGCCAACAGCCTGAGCCATTGTTATCTTGCAGATCACGAGTGGTATCTTCTGCTGGAGGTAGTCCAAGACATATTCACCCTATGGGGCACTCCTCATGTGGACATATTTCCCTCTGTGGAAAATGCCCAGTGCCAGCTGTTATGCACACTCCAGTATCCATTGAGTGGAGCCTTGGGGGATGTGTTTCCGTTGAGGTGGAACTTTCAGCTGCATTACGTATTTCACCTGATACACTTGATTCCTTGAATACTCAGGAAGATTCGCAAAGACTAGGCCCAATTCATTCTCATATCCTTGGATTGATCTATAACGGACCTTCTGCGCTTCTCCACATATCCCCATCTTCACCTTCCACTTAGGCTGGACCTTCTCTCCCAGTCGAAGAGAATAGTTCCTCACCCCAGTCTCTGCGACCTCTGCATGTTTGGAGTGGCAACTACTGAGCTCCTTTCAGTGCCACCGGAGGTGATCAACGTTATTTTGTCTGCGTGTCGCGTCTCTACTTAATCTGCTTATGCAAGCAGATGGGGGCAACTTTGTTGCAGGGTGGGCAGACAATGGTGTGGATATTTTGCACACCAAGCTCTCTTGTGCATCAGTTTGCGCCGTCCCTTGCTTAGAGATGAAGTGCCTTTAGAACTGATAAGGGTTATTTAGCTGCCTTGTCTGCTTGCCAGATCAGCCCTCTCTGTTTAAATTACCCCTTTTCATGCGTTTTCTTAAGTACCTATCTAACCTTCTCCCTCCAATTCCCTTTGTGGTTCCTTGATGGGACCTGAACCTGGTTCTTACCTTTTTGATGGGGGCTCTATTTGAGAGCTTCACAGTTGTACTCTTCATATGCTGCCCCTCCAAACTGTTCTTGGTTGCTATTAATTCTGCAAGAAGGGTCAGTGAGTTTGCAGCCCTTTACCATTGAGTTTCACAAGTTTTGGCCCACAAACCAGAACTTACAAATTTACAAATGCCTCCCACTTCTCCATTGAGGCCATTGTCCACAGCTTTAGGGGAAGGGGAGGTGCCATTGTCACCTTGCCTCAACATCGACCCTCAACTTGATTTATAGAACGGGATTTGATGAATTATTTAATTCCTAACTCCAACCAAACTCTTTTACCAAATACTTTATGACTGGGTTAATTTAGTATTCTAACTAAAGTTCTGCCATATTAAAGGACAAGTGCTTAATAACGGATTAAGATATAAGTGGAAATTTCCCAAAGCTTGTATTTATGTAAATCAAGATTTTTGTAGTCCGTGCTTTGGTCTTTGCCCATTTGAGATACTAAGGTGGGGTTGCTAAGCAGACTGTAACTGCTTATTGTTGAGACAGGTGTCCTTCAGTGGCTTCTTGCGGATGGCTGCAAATGCTGGGATAGAGCTGGAGGCTTTGAGAAACAGTAGATGACCGTCCCTGCATTCATATGCACTGAATGCAACATTATATTTTGAAAGCAGTTTGGTACCTTTGATAATCGGACCCTTTTGACATGTGTCCTTAGACTTACCCTTACCACTGAGCCCAAAACTGAGCCCTAAGTCCAGCCGATTTGCACTTGACCGTCAGGCTTGCAAAGTTGAGTAGTCTAAGGCTATCTCAGGGAGGTGGTGTAAGATTACTGCTGCTACCACTGTCCGTCCTCTGCAGCACAATGATTTGGCCGTAGACCTGCTCATCAAAAGAGGATCAAAAGGAAAGATTTTTTTTACATTTGCCATTGTATGTTTTATGTGGAGTAACGGACACAAGTCTTGAAGATTTGCCTGATTCCTTTCTGCCCTCGTTGCAGCTGATCAACCAATCATGAATGAATACACATGCTTTGTACAGAAAACAACTCTGCAACGTTAAGCAATGTTTAGGATGCACTAGTGGATATTTGAACGTGTCTTTAACCGAAAACACCATGGTGGATTTTATTGTATTGAATTTGTCAGTGTTTTAAACTGTTCAACAGATTCTGCAGCATTCTTTCCATTATTGTTGATGGGAAGGATAATTGTTGACTGTGTACTATATGTTTGTGAGTACTGACTAAGCACAAATTCTATGAGTGATGAATGTATGCTTAATGTATGAATCGTCATACAATTAAATTATCCAGTTTCAGGTCCCCATAATGTCTGAAACATTCTGACCTATGTGATGCTAGAGGAGTAACTCTCCTATGCATCCTTACTCTATTTTAATCCTCTCGAAGGTGTTACATTATTAAAGTAATATCGATTGGAAGTGGCCAGAGATTTTTAGTTTACAGTTGCATATCCCGCAGTATCATTACAAGAAGTACTCCTTAAAAATAGGGAGTCCTTTCGTCATTATAATCCTTTCTGGTGAATGAGACATCCCTATTACCAAGCATGACACGTAGGCTGCTGTGCGAGTGCTCACTTAACTCTTTTTCAAATATTCTGGATCCTCTTTGTACAAATACACAATACTTGCTAGATTTTCCATATCATTGGATACTTTCCTTAGGTATATCTATCATTTTGTTGTGGTTGCCTTTTTTTGTTGGTTTGCCAAATAAGCACTGTCATTTCAAAATACATTGAGCTCAAGTGAACCAGTTTACAGCTCATTGAAGGTATTGAAGGTAAGGGTCCGAGCAGGAAAGCCATTGGCTGTGGTAGAAATGGGTAGCGTGGAACTGTACAGGTGGCTATAAGATCAGCCTGGACATTTAAGAGCTGGAACCACTGTTGCATATTATTGAAATTCAGTGTTCACATTGAAATGTAAATTTTCAGGCCATCTAGTTTGTAAGGCAGGCCCACCACATTTTGTTATGTCTACTCTTGTGTGCCTTATTAGATAGTTTGCATTTTTGCCTAAACTGATGTACAATATAATTTTACTAGTCTCAAATTTTGTTCTGTTCTCGCAAACCTAAATGGCTGTAGGTTTCCTCTTCGCTTATGATGCTAACACGAATGTTACTGTTAATGCTGTACATAATTCGATGAACCGAACTGAAAAAATATATGAATTTCACTTTTATTATTGCTTGGTCTAGAGGACCTTTTAGGCATAAACGTTGTTTCTATTGGTCCCACGTTCATGCGTATCTCCGCTTATTTGCTTTCTTCCCATGATTGACCATTCTGACCGGGTGTTTCTCTGCTTCTGATTGCACTGTCCTCATGAATATGTTAGAACTGAGTGAGGATAATTAAGCGAATGAGAGAACCTTTCTAGTCCTCATCTCGGACTGAATACAAGAGTTATTACAGGTTGGTGGCTGTGTAGTTGTTTTATGGTTTTATTCCTGAACCAAAATTGCAAGTTCTCATTACTGTTCCCATTAATAACACTTACAATGAGAAGCTATATCGGATAGACGAGGATAAGAGCACATTGGTTTACAGTATAATGAAGCTGTGCTCTTAACACATCAAGGAATCAGTTTTTCAAACACAAATAATTATTAACATTACAATTCAATTGGAAATCATAAGTAAAATGAAAGCTGCATGTTTATTTCTGATTCTTTTTTTTTATGGTTCCCCTTTACCTGCTAATCTTTTCCAAACAGAGAGTTTCAGAAGTGTCAAACAGTTTTTGGTACAGTATGCTCATCCTACCTCCATTACTAAAGGACAGTCCAGCTGCTCCCTTGCTGTCTGCATACTACCCAGATTGTGTCGGCATGAGTCCTTCCTGCACTAGTACCCGCCGGATACCCAGTGGAAAATCCGAGCACTCCAGAAGCTTACCTCCACATGTACCTGGTGAGTTGTACTTTCAGTGCTAATGCTGTGTCTCAGTCCCTTAGAAGTGTTTCATATGCTTATCAATATTAGATACAGGCGAAGATTTGAACATTGGTGAACCCAAAAATGGTGGTAGGATTGGAAGTTCCCCAAACCCAGTCAAGATATTTGGAGTAGAAATCTCACATTCTGTCAATGTTATGTTCATAGCCTGTGTGGCTGTAGATACCCATGCTCTGCATACTCTTGCCATGTATTGTTGGTCTCAGATGATTACAACTTTTTTCTTCTTCAAAGAAGTCTTTACAGTTGCAAGGTGATGGTGACCCCTCCTCTGCTCGTGGATGGGCACAGAGTGCATTGCTAAATTATTTTTCTCTACCATGAGGTTCAGACGTGATTTAGTGTGCTCCTGAGCTCGACAAGTTTGTCGCTTCCCATCGGTGCCTATTACAGTCCTCAAGTACATCGTTGTCGTGCAGCCATCTGGGATCTTTCAGTCACTGCATGTTTTGGACTACCTTAAGGAGAATGAGCACCCAAGGTTATGCAACAGAGGCAGAGAAAGAGCACTATGCACCTTCACACAGGCAAGATCTCTGCCCCAGAGAAGAACCTGCAAATGAAACAGAGGCATGACTTCAAGGAGGCCCTGCCATCGGACACTCCTGTGACGGACTTACCTGCCAAGAGGCACAAAGCCTCCTCCTCCTCCACTACCACCTCCACTTACACCTTCACATCCCTCACCTCCTATGCCTCCACCAAAGAGGATCCCGGAGTCATACTCCGATTCTGACAATCCTCCGATACTGGCAATCCTCCTAGCCCTTATTCCCTAACGGAGGACTTTGCCCCAGTCTACCCAGTTATCTCAGTGGATTCATGGTAGAAGAACAATATAGACCCTAAGAAAAACCCTGACATAGAACATGTCCCAGCAAGGGCCTCCCCACCAGATGACATCACAGTGTTATGCAGCCCGCTGCTGCCTACCATAAGGTACAAATGTACTCCGCCCCTCTAAGAGGATGACTTCCTTGAAGAAACGCTCTCAAAGACAGAATGCCCTGTCTAGTACCTCCCGATGCCCATTTGAAGATTAAATCTGCCTCTGAGATCTTTAAGGAGTTGGTGAAAGATTGTGTAGTAGCACCATGCATCGAAAAAGAAATATAAGCTGTTGCCCTCTGACCCCTTATGTATCTGTGGTCCTGCCCTACTGGACTCCTCAGTGGTTACTACTTCTAGGTAGAGGGTAGCAGCCCAGGCCACTGGGTAGGCTCCACCTCATGACAAGGAGAGCAAGTGGATTGATGCTGCAGGGAAGAAAATGGCTGTGGGCACGTTCACACACTGGAGCATAGCCAATTCTGTGGGCTTCCTTTCTCAGGGGGTCAAGACCTCAGACCTTTTGGCTCTGTGTGTCTGGCTTCAAGCAAGAGGTGCGACAGCAGCTCGTCAACCTGCCTTTCGACAGGGAATACTTGTTTGGACTGGGAATTGACATTATGCTCGAGAAGATCAAGAATGACACAGAAACCTCAAAGGCTATTGGTGCCCTTGAGGTTCCTTTGGGTAGGAGATTCCTTTTTAGGCAGCAATTAAGAGGCAGCTCCATAGCTGCTTCCCCAGACCAAACCCAGTCCTACTATCAGCAGCAACAGGGTTATCACCAACAGGGTTGCAGGGGTTTCACACAGCTCTCCTATAGAGGCAATGGCTCCAAGGGTCGTGGCAGAGGCACACCTAGTTAGTGAGGGTCTATCTCCAAGAATGGATTTGTCCCGCATCCCAACCAATCACACAAAACCTGTCAGGGGGAGACTTCAGGGATTCCTTCCCCGCTAAGATGAGATCACCACATATCGATGAGTCTGAGCCATCATCTACTGCCTCAATCTCATCTCAGCCCCACCAAGGATCACACCTTGTACCCACACACTCAGACCAGAACATCCCACGTTGCGACAATGGAAGGTTCAGGCACACCTAGTCAAAGGAGCCATAGAGCCAGTGCCCCATCAACATCAGGGCATAGGCATCTACTCCCTATATATTTCCTCTTTCCTAAGAAGGGACAATCCTCAACGTCTGTCCTCTCAACAGGTACATCCTGTCAGAACATTTCTGCATTGTCACCTTACAGGGCTTTATCACCCTGCTGCAGCAAGGCGACTTCATGGCCAAGTGTGACCTGAAGGATAGCTACTTTAACATTCCAATCCATCCAGCTCTTTGGCACTAACTCTGCTTCATGGTAATTGGTCAACACAACCAGTTCAAGGTATTACTCTTTGGAATTGTTTTATCAGTGATAGATACTCACCTCAGAAGGGGAGGAACTCTCATCTTCCACCTACCTCGACAATTGGCTGACCAAGAGCTGAAGCGGACTGGAATTCCTGACCGACACTCAGGCCCCAGTCTCACTGCTGCACAGCCTAGGGTTCACAGTGAACACAACATACTTGGAGGAACTTAAAGTTCAACAGTTCTTAGGGTCATTACTCAACTCTGTAGTAGGCAAAGGCTCTTCCGGCCCCCAAAGGGTGCAAGCATTTCAGCAGCTGCTCATTGTTTTTCAGCCACTCAGCCCACTTCCAATTTGCATGGTAATGCGCCTTCTGGGAAATTATGGCTTCGTGCATTGGTATAGTTCCCCATGCCAGATTACATATGCACCTGCTTCAGGAATGCCTCTCAAGTCAGCGGTCACAAGCAGAGGGTCAGTTAGAAGATCTTATGTTGGTAAGGGTCAGTACCCATTCCTCTCTGCAGTGGTGGAAGAGTAACAATCTATTGCAGGGCTGGCCTTTTGCGGGCGCAGTTCCACAAGTGTGAATCACCAAAGATGCATCTGTAGTCAGCTGGGGAGCACACCTCAATAACATGACAGTCCAGGGTCTGTGGCTATTTCATCAAAGGGGTCTCCACATCAACCCCTTGGAACTGTTAGCCGTTCATCTAACTCTTATAGCCTTCAGCAGATTCAAGGCAAGGTAGTCCTGGTGCACACGGACAACATGACCGCCATGTTCTACCTACAAAAGAAAGGAGGCACTCACATTCCTCCACTATTGGTCATAGCACCGTGAATCTGGCACTAAGCCATACACCACCAGGTTCATCTAACAATGTATCGTCCAGGAGCGGACAACGACTTCGCTGACCTGCTCAGCAGGACGCAGCTACAAGTCCACGAGTGGTAACTCCACCCTCAAGCCTACACCTTTACTTCCAGAGATGGGGCACCCTAAACAAAGACATTTTCTCTACACAAATATGCTAAATGCCCAAACTTCGCCACCGGGTTTCCACATCTCCATTTCCAGGGCAATGCTCTGTGTTTGGAATGGTCAAGGATCTTTGCGTACGCGTTTCCTCCTCTCACACTAAATCCTTACACAGTGTGGAAGCTAAAGGAAACATCCCTCTTCCTGGTGACTCCACTGTGGACCCAACAACCAAAGTTCTTTGCCTTTCTAGAGATGTCCAACGTCCCCATGAAAAGGCACCCAACAGGCCAGACCTTCTCACACAAAACAACGGCAAAGTCAAACACCCGAGACCCCGGACAGTTCAACCCTGCGATTTGACCCCCGAGGTCCTAGAGCTTGACTATCTTCACCTACCTCAAGAGTGCATGTACATACTAAGGGAGGTCCTTAGGCCCACTACCTGCACCTGCTATGCTGCTAAGTGAAAGGGTTTTGTCCACTACTGCACTCCTAAGCGCATAAACCCTCTTACGCCTATGGTGCAAGACATTATTTGCTTCCTCTATACTTAAAAAAGGCAAGGTTAGCTTACACATCAATGCAGCTACATTTGCCATGATTGTTGCATATATGCAAACCAGGTAACACTTTTCCCTCTTCAAAACTCCTATAGTTAAAGCTTTTATGGAGGGTCTTAAGTTTGTCATTTCACCAAGAGTACTCCAAGCCTCAGTCTGGAATCTCAGTATTGTCTTCACCAGACTTATGGGGCCCGCCCGCTTTTAGCCACTGCATTTATGCCCTTTCCAGTTTCTTACTTGAATGGTTGCCTTCCTGGTAGCTATAACGTCATGGAGACATATTAGTTGACTACAGGCCCTCACTTGGCAGGAACCCTTTCAGGTACATCAGGACACTGTGGTTCTTAGAAATAATTCAAAGTTTTTACCCAAATTGGTCTTCTCATTGCACCTTAACCAGACCATCTAGCTCTCAGTCTTCTTTCCAAGTCAAGGGTCGGTAGCTGAAAGGGCACTTCACACACTTGATCTTAAGTGTCCTCTTACATACTTCATTGATAAAACCAAGTCCTTTTCTTTCTTAAAACCCAATAACTGTTTGTGCCTTTTCACAACCTCATAGAGAACATGCCATTTCTAACGCAGGGCTTGCCAAGTGGTTTGCCAAATGCATTCGAACCTGTTAATCAAAAACTAAAAGAACTCAACCTTCCCACATCAAGCCACACGCCACCCACAAGCAGGGGGCTACTGCAGCCTTTCTAGGGAATATACCCATAACATATATTTGTAAAGCTGCCACTTAGTTCACTCCATGCACATTTACAAAGCGTTTTTTTGTGGACATACGTTCTATGGCGATAGCTAGATTTGGTCTAACTGTTAAAAATGTCTTTCACTAATGCTGTTCTCTATTCTCATCAACATTATTCTTTTCTGCTCACTACTCCATTCCTACTCTCCCCCTTTGGGCGAAAAAAACAATGTAACAATGGAGTCGCTTAATATCAGTACATTCAACTGAAAAATGCTCTTTGGGTGTCACATAAAGGACGGGGAATCTATACCGGATTACACTCCATTAGAATATCGACTGTTACTAGACCCAATCGCTGACAAAGCAATCTCCCTCCAATACAAGAAAGTAATGAATAATTTACTTGATCCCCTTTTGCATTGGACATAGGTATGTTGGAGGATGACGACTGGCAGGAGGCGATACACAGCCTCAGAAAAATTGCTGTACGGGCCAGATTCCAACTAATCCAGTTACAAATCCTACACAGAGCATACTATCCCTGCACTCTTCAGCTAAGATTGGGCGAGCAGACTCAGATCAATGTGCTAGGCGTTGCGGATTACCCGGCCCGTTCTTTCACATTCTCTGGTAATGACCAATAATAAGACAATATTGGACAAAGGTGGCGGAGTGATGTCGGGGGTGTTGGGGATCCACATACAACCGGAGGCATGCTGGCTTCTATTGGGCATTACTGGGGAGGACAGATGGCCTGCACATACAAAAATCTGGCTATTACTAGCTGCTTGGGTCGCTAAACATAACATTGCACGGCTGTGGGATGCACGTTGGCCTCCTAAGTTGTCAGACTGAAAAGCGGACATTGACTGGTGTCGCCTGGCAGAGAGGGTGGTGAATGAGAGCAGAGGTTGCCCTAAGAAGTGGGAAAATATATGGTGCTCCTGGGAGAAATACAGAGCTTAGAAGGGGATGGGACCAGAGGGATGTGGACATGGGAACACAAACCGAATCTATGTGTACCATGTTGAACTGCTCAAGATACATGCGCTTTATTGTTTGGACACAACAGTACTCCCCTCACAATGTGACAAGTATAACATATGATGACCCAATGTATGATGTGTATCTGACTGGAACGGTTTGTTTGTTTATTAAAAATACTTTAAAAAAAACAAACAATGGAGGCGCTGCCCATGCACATCCAAGACCAGAGACGCCAAGACCTTTTGACTCGAAAGTCTCTTTCGAAGAAAAAAGTTGTTGTCACCCGAGTCCAACACTAGAAGGCAAGATTATACAGGGCATATCAATCTACAGCACCACATGCATCAAATAGTTGCTTACAGGGTAAGTAACATAATATTTACTTGTCTTTGGTTTCCTCTAAACTAAGAAGAAACAAATAGAAACTTGAGTTTTGTCTTTCTATACTACTACCATTTGCATTTCGTATTGCCTAGACAGAACAGTGCGATTATCTATTTGTCTTTTGCGTTGTATAAATCGAAGTGATGTGAAGCATGCTTTTATTTTTTCTTGGTACAATTAGAAACATGATGTTCAGAATTGGCTTGTTGCTACACAAATAGACACAGAGCATCCTTCTGTGACCTACAGTTCATATATGCTTTTGACCGACTTTAGAAAATATCTTATTAATCTTGTAAGTTCAGTACACATATACAAATATTTTACCACAGGTATTGAGCTATGTTTGAATACAGTTTTTCTTTTCTTTTTAGTGTATCTCACAAGTTTTGGTTAACCAGCACTTAGATGCTTGTTTCTCCTTTTTCATGACACAAAGCTGCTGGTACGACCTGTGTTGTAAGTAGGCAATGTCCAAACCTGGGATGAAGATTTTTCTATGAAAGATGTTGATTTCTTGGTTGCTCCTAAACTTTGGGCTTCCGCAGATTTCCTCCAGATTATCGATATCTGCCTGAATTTCTAGTCTTAAAGTAACTGTGCAAACACATCAGACCGAAAAGCGGAATGGTTGGGACCAAGAAACAGGGCCACAGTGTATGCTACCCAGAGAGGCTGGCAATGCTGCTAGTTCAGGTAGAGGTAATAATGTGTGGAATTGCTGCTGCTAGTAGGCTGGATGTAGCATTGGGTCTCTTACTAGCCAGGCCTGGATGTAGTTTACAGAGTTTTGCTATGCAGAACTCCGCATAGTTACAAAAAAACTCAGTGAGTGACAGAGTGCAGTCCGAACTGCAGTTTGTGCTGGTATTCCGGCTGCTTGGCTAGAAATTCTACCCGAGAGGCAGCTAGCGCTCGCGAACTTACCATTCGCGAGCGGGGAAAAAACTCTGCTGCACATCGCAAAGTGGAGTTTTCTGCATTCCGTGTGCTCTGCGGAGTGCAGAACTCAGCGAACTGAGCGAAGTTTACCGCCCAGGCATATTATTAGCAAGTATTTGCTTTGAAACTCCGCATCTCAATTCGGCTTTGCCACGAGTGGAGTCCCTCTCTTTCCTTCTGTGGCTGAATGTGGCAAGGACTTGTGTGAGAACAGACTTTGACATCCTGACACCCAAAAAGGGATTGCTGAAGAATGATGTGTAAGAGAGGTCTTCTATAGTTTAATTAGGTTGCTTTGAAAACATGGTGCAAAATACATAATGAAAGTTTCTCTAGATGCACTTTTGTTTATTTTTTTATTACATTGTGAAGCAATATTACACAATTTCATAGCTGCTTCCTCCTCTTACTTACGTTTTCTACACATTTATCTTTTGTATTTGCTGCAGACATTTGAAAATATTTCTTTCCATTTTCATCTAGTTTTTATAATATTTGGCTGTGTCTAGCCATGCCCTTCGATTGATAATCCGAAATATGGATTATTTTCATGATTTTCTTGGAATACTCCTGTATAACCACTGGCTCTTGGTGCTCCCCTTGAGCCATTGTTTGTGACAAAACTAAGCATTTGCATGTTCAGCAAAACTTGTTACGATTGTTATTGGTAAAGTTGTAAAGCTGTGCGCATGCCTGCGTGTGTTTTGACTATTGCAATACCATCTGCAAAGAGTTTAAAAAGAAACTCATCAAAAAGTTGCATGTTGCCAAAACTAGCAGCCAGAATGTGCTTATATTTTCATAAGCGTGAACAAAGCACTGCACTGGTGCTTAGTGGATCAATGTCCTGTAACCCTTTTCATAAAGCCTGTTGGGACAAAGGACTAGAATACTCATAAAACTTTGCTCTATACATCCACTCTCAACAACTGCTCACCTGATTAAGTAATATATCTTGTAAATGATTGACCCTTGGAGGTTGATAGCTGGGGGGGTCTGGGACGCAGGCTTCATATTACCCTGCTTCCCGACCGGAGGACAGTACTAGGCCACTCACGGTTTTGCAAAGACTTGTAATTTAGCTTAGTTTTAGTTTAACTTCCCCTATTTCACCAGGTACAAAGGTTTGGGGGTCTTAACATAAAAAGAGCAAAAGGGTCCTGTACGATTCTCAGGAAAATGCTCTAGCTCAAGGTAGTGAGCTTCATCAGCAGGTGGAGCCCTCCTTTCCAGCAACTATCTCTTGTCAGTTTCCTTCCACCAGAAGACCCACCTGGTATGAAATTGGACTTCATGTGGCGGGGATTCTCCAAGCACTGGTTACCCATCTACTACCACTTAAGTTTAAGGAGAGCCCTGAGCTGTAACACATTATTTGTCCACTCTGTGAACTTGCAGTCTTCGGGACAGGGAAGATGCAAAGTGCTGGGCTTTTGCGCAAGGCCTAACTTATAGCGCCATAGCAAGAACAAGCAACATTCAGTTGTCTCTGCTGCGGGAATTACCTCTAGTGGTCCAGCCCCCCCATTATTTATCTGTTCGACTGCAACTGACCGAACAGTTGAATGCCAACATCACCATCTGTGAAGGTGAGCCCGAGTGGGCCACTACATCGCATCGAACTTTAGATGCACTGTGATACTCTTAGCTGGGTACATGCAAATTCACAAATTCTCTGGCTTGGTGCTGGGTTCAGTCTGAGTCCATACCGATGCCCAACTTGGCTTTGGGAGCAGGTGACCTCTGTTGGTCCCTCGGTCTGGGGTGGGCCTCCTCCCGAAGGACTAACTGTCTCTGGACTTGACGCCAATTGGGAGTGGCAGCACCACACGACTCTCCAGTAATCGATGTGCCTAGCTCGTCCCAACAGTCATCATTCTACCTCTTCAAGACCCATATTTTGTGCAGGCCGGAACCATGACATGTTCCGGGTTGTCGTGTCCTGGCCACAGGAGGCAGTGCTCATGGTGTCTTGTACCGCTGTCACTGTCCAGGATCCTTTTTTCATAGGGAGTATGAAACTTCCACACTGGGTGACTGTCTTTTACCAGCACTTGTTCCCCAACTTGCCGCTGTTGTTGCACAGATCGCCGGGCCTGCTATCCCGAATTGGCAGTTGAACCATTAGATGCATTGGTGTGCATTTGGTGGTGGAGTGTGGCGAGTTGTGGTAGGTCCTCAGGAACTTGTGGAGCTCCCATTCATAGTCTTGACAGTGGTCTACATGCACATTTAAGTGCTTTATTCAAGGTTCTCATAAACCACTCGGCAGTGCCATTGGCTTGTGGCCTCTGCAATGTTATCTTCCCGTGGTTGGTGCTTAACGCTGAGAGATACTGAGCAAATTCTGTGCGCTGAAAGGGTGGGCCATTGTCTGTTTTGATGAACAAAGGTATTCCAAATGTTGCAAAGGTCCTTTTTAGCAGAGGTTTGACTAGAGTGAATGCAGTTGACTGCACCATCACCAAGGTAAGTTTCCGATTGGGGAAACAGCCAAAGTCCATGCTGGTCCTTTCCCAAGTGTGTTTTGGTGCTTCCTCTGTGATGACGGGGGCAGAAGCTGCAGGACTCCCTAGTAGCTGGCAAGTGGGACAGGTTTAGACTACTTCATCTACTTAGCTGTCCATGCCAGGGAACAATATTTTGCTCCAGATTCGGGCCTGTGTTTTCTTGACACATTGGTGTCATTCATGGGCCAGGGCAGCGATGCAGTCTTCAAGCTCCCATGGGGCAAGTGCAGCCCCCTCTCATTATGACTTCGCCTGCCAAAGAGCTAAGTTCATTTTGTACTTCCCAGATCTCAGTGAGCCTGAACTTCTTGTTTGAGTGCCATTGGTTGACATCTTTCAAAAAGAAGTGCCAGGCATTGTTGGTGATGGCCCTTCCAACTACTGTAGCCCGTATTCTCTGGCTGTCGCTTGCCGGATTTCTTCTATGGTAAGGGCCTTGGAGCAGGCTGCTTCTGTCACCAGACATGCAAACTCTTTCTCGCCTTTGCTTTCATCATCTCTGGCCTCAAGCTCTGTACGTGAATGCCTTGAGAGAAAATTCGCTAGCTAGCTCCCGGCCGGTATGCAAGTGTGAACCTGTAGAGCAGGAGTTGCACTGACTACCGCTCAATCCTTGGGGGGGGGGGGTGGTGGGAGCATTTTGAGCAAAGAAGCTTACCAGTGGCTTGTGATCACCTTAAATTCTCATGTATATGTGTATGCATATATATATATATATATGTGCATGTGTACATATGTATGTGTATATATCTATATCTATACTACTATTAAAAAGAGAGAGCTGAAACCTTTGAGGCGGGTAAACTCAAGAAGTACAGCACCAATCACAACACCCAATACAGCATTGTAAAGGGGAGATGCAGCAGATGGACATAGGCTATACAGCTGGCCACCATATACATTACAAAGGTCAAACAACCTTAGGGGTAAAGTAGTCCCTTGTGGGCATTGGTGTGGGCGTGTCAAAGTACAATTGGGCGTTGGCGTGGGCGTGTCAAACTACACTACATTACTACTTTGTGGGCGTGCAGCGTTGTCAGAGGGGCGAGGCACAACAGCGTTGTCAGAGGGGCGTGCCACAAATAAAACGAAAAAATGGCAGCGTACTTCAGTAGCGCGCCTTTCAGAACCAATGTGCGCGACCATTCACGCTCCACCTTCGCGTCTCACATGTCCGTCTACAAACACCAAGCTGCGCCCCATTCACGCCCATTGCCATTCAGGCGCCATTAATCATATATAGTGCGGCGCAACCATTGTGGGCGGTCAGCATTGTCAGAGGGGGTTGCCCCAAAATAAAAAGGGGCGCGCCTTTCGCCAGCAATGTGCGCGCACATTCACGCTCCACCTTGGCGTTCTGATGACGCGACATTAATGATATATAGTGCGGCGCAAACTTTGTGGGCGTCAGCGTTGGCAGAGGGGGCTGCACTAAAATTAACAAAAAAAAGGGGGCGCAGCTTTCACCACCAATGTGCGCGCACATTCACGCTCCGCCTTGGCGTTCTGATCACTTCTCACACAGCTGTCTCAAACCACCAACGGGCGCCGCGTTGACGGACCTTACCATACTGCCTACAAAATTTAACTAACAAAACTTTACTCCTTTATGCACGTACGATTTGTCAGAAGTGGCTGCAGGAAAAAAAAAGGGGGCGCACAAGCTCGCCATTCACTCACCGCGACATTCACGCTCCAACGGCTCCAGCGGACAGTGAAGGCAGGCAGCGTACCACACTTCACAATTAAAATGTAGTCCGGGGCTCAGGCGGGGCCTTAAAACCAGCCCTCGCAACCACGGGATCACACCAGGCACTGTCCGCGTACACACATTAACGTCAAAGACAACCCGCTTGGGAATTATATAACCAACACACTCCACAACACACAAAAGCTGCAAAACATAAAGCTGAGGACGCACACATAACGAAGGACATGCATATACGGGACATCTAGGGAGGCACATATGAAGAACGCTGTTACTAACAGTGCATGCAAAACCAGACAAAGACGTTCCAAAACATTACACACTTAACATTTCATACCCGTACAATGTCTGGCCGGGCTGCTAAACCGCTGCGTGCGGAAGTTGGAAGTGGTTCAAGTGTCCAGGATATATATATATATATATATAGATATATATATATATATATATATATATATATATATATATATATATATATATATATATCTGCAATACCTCGCAGCACTCCACCGTTTCTTGGCGAAAAACAAGGCAAGGACCACTTTTTGTAGTTTCTGCAGAATTTATTCACCCCAACAGCTTGCCATGACGCGTTTCGACATAAACTCAGCCTCTTTTTAAAGTGTGAATGCTCACATATGCAAATGGACATAGAAAAAATACTTTCTGTTTTAAATACATTAAATGTAGTGGAACGTTTATAACCGTATGAATACGTTATATAGACTATTTTAAACCACTTTCATGTTGTAAATAATTTGTACCTTGGTCAGAAAAGAATTGTTCCTTTAAACATTGAATTTTTAAAATAACATGCTTAATCAAGTTTCTGAACATAATTTCCAACCATGTTTAACCATTTGCAATGCTTTTTGGTAATAATCTGTGCTCACCCTAACGTGCTCAAACCAAAATTGATAAAACATAATCTTATGAAAAAATCATAATTATTCACAATTAAACCATATGAAGAATGAGAGAATATTTTTACCCCAACACAATTCTATTGGTGTATTAAGGGTCACTAAACAATATGGATAGATTGATCTCATGTTGGTGTTCATGATTGCTTGTTTTTGTCTACCACATTATTTCTTACTAAAGTTATCAGTAGCAACTGTGGCTACTTCTAATACCTACATCATAATCCTTTCGCTTACATAGTAGGGTCCCCTACTGTGCTTTCATTAAAGTGAACTAGTGCGAAAGTGCAAACCAGCTAAAGTGACTCATGCTTACACCATTAGTAGAAAAATTATAAATATTTTACATGTCTCATTTCATATTGGTTAAATTAAATTCATTTTAGCGCATATCATCAGATGTTCTTGGAGGGCAATTCATAAGTAAAATGTTCTTTTAAGGGACATGTTCAAATTCATTTATACAGTACTTTGTGTTATTTAGCAGTTTGACTTCATAACTGCATGGATCTAAGACACTCTAGTATTTAAAAACACAGATAAACTACAACACTCTACAATATTATAAATACATAGTTATAAAAGAAGGAAATCGGTGACACAATTAAAACCAACTACTTAAAAGACACCTGGATAAAACTACCCTGATATCTAAAAACAGCCAGAGTTAAATATTGGTAATTTCCAACTAATAAATAAACAACACATGTACTATATCTAAAAAACTAAAATAGTTTAAAAGACATAAATATTGATAGTACAAAAATTGTGCAAATCTAGCAGTTTGGTTTCCCTAATTTCTACCACAATGTATGATGGGTATTGTGTTACTGTGTTTTTTCAATACATATGCCTGTTGGGGACCTCACATATTTTGCTAATAACATCTTATAAATATGTATGGAGGTCCTCCGTGGTGTTTAATCCCCCGGGCCATTTGGTGTCAAATTCCAGAATGTAATTAGTTTCAGTTTTACGCATATGGGCCTCCCTATCCCCACCTCTTTTTGTTGCCGGGATAGATTCAATAGCATAATATTTTAAACACTGGGGTTTGCTATTGTGGCATACCTCAAAGTGCCTGGCAACTGGATAACTTTGATCTTTGTTAGTTATCGCACGCAGGTGCTGCAAGATTAGTTTGTGAACCGGTAGTTTCGAGCTACCTACATATTTCAGCCCACATTCACATTCCAAGATATATATGCAGAATTCTGTTTTGCAGGTCAGATGTTGTTTAATCTCCCTCGTATTTTTTGGGATGACCGTGGTGTATTTTTTGGTATTCACACCATACTGGCATGCCTTGCACGCAAAGCATTTGTAGAACCCTTTGCTTATAGGGCGCCAGGGTTCCTTACCAAAACATTCCTTGCTTTTCTTGGTTAGGATAGAACCCAAACTCATACTTTTACGGTAGGTTATTGAGGTGTTAGTGGGCATCAGTCCTCCTATGACTGGATCATCCTGCACAAAATGCCAGTTGCGCCTTATTATACTCCTTAGCTCTTTTTCTTGTCTGGAGTACGTCAGTACTAGCCGAACTGAATTACTTTCTGCACTCTGTACTTGGCTCGCTTTTTGACTATATTTGAGAAGATCACTTCTAGCTTTTAGTCTACTGTTCTGGCCTCATATCCTCTTTCCACAAATCTACAAAGACTTTCTTGTTGCTTAACCTGCATATCCTCTTCATTGCTACATATACGGCGGATGCGTAGCATCTCACCGTATAGGATTGATTTTATCAGGTGTTTTGGGTGGGCACTTGTTGCATGTAAAAGAGTATTGCCCGCCGTTGGTTTCCTAAAAAGGGTAGTACTAAGAACATTGTTAACTAAAAAAACCTGCACATCTAAAAATGTCACCGATTCCTTACTAATGCTAGAGGTAAAATTCAAATTAAGATCATTCACATTAATTTCCTGTATATATTTTAAAACACTTTCTTCAGTTCCATGCCAGACAATAAAAAGGTCATCAATAAACCTAAGCCATGATATTATATTGGAGGTGCAATAATGTATATATTTGCGCCTAAGGACCAGCTCCTCCCACCACCCCATAAAGAGGCAAGCATAGCTTGGGGAGAAGCTGGCCCCCATGGCTACACCCTGAATCTGTTGGAACAGCTGGCCATTGAACATAAAATAGTTATTTTCTAAACAAAAAGATAACATTTCAAGAAGCATTTTTGTATGGTTAGTCAGTTCCATTGGCCTACTGCTTAAGTAGTATTCACATGCCCGTAGGCCATCCATATGTTTGATACAGGTATACAGCGAACTGACATCCAGTGTCACCAGGAGGAAGTCAGACTTCCATTCAATCTGTTCAATTTTTCGCAGGAAATCACCGGTGTCCTGTACATATGAGTTCAAGGATTTCATATGTGCCTGTAGAAAATAGTCTATGTATCTTGATAGATTTTCTAGGGGCCCACCACATGCTGATATTATCGGACGTCCGGGCGGTGTGGTCAGATTTTTATGCACCTTTGGTATGAAGTATATATATGGTGTTAGTGGGTGATCATTTTTTATGTATTTGAACTCATCCCCACTCAACATACCTAGCCCCATAGATATAGATATATATATATAGATATATATATATATATATATATATATATATATATAGATCTAGATATAGATATATAGATATAGATTTGGAATTGTATTTTAAGACT
Source organism: Lissotriton vulgaris (assembly GCF_964263255.1). NCBI lineage: Eukaryota > Metazoa > Chordata > Amphibia > Caudata > Salamandridae > Lissotriton > Lissotriton vulgaris. Next base: position 770,674,967 of record NC_141691.1, on the reverse strand, counting down.
GCTCTGTGTACAACAACATTCAAGCACATGATCACTTATGGCAATGATAACTTTGACTAGTGTTTCTCCTGTTGGGGAGAGACCGCGAAAGCCCCGGGAAACCCGGCAAGCCTGCTCGTTTGAAAAGGGGATCCAGCGTGGTGTGACGGCTGTCTCAGACCGCGCTGTTTGAGCCTCTAAAGAACTGTGCAGGTTTTGGGAAACGTCCTGTGAAGGAGTCTTTGTTCCACGTTCGACGGCGAGTGGCATTAATCTACCTGCCCACGAATAGTGAGTAACGCATTACCGCGTTTAAACAACATTTCATTCAAGCAACATGTCAGCAGGCGCAAGAAGAGGGAGGGAGGTGGCTGCCCTCGATGTGTTTGATGATTCCCCGGCTGTGGGGGTCTCAAGTGGCAGGTTCTACGGAACAAATATTGGAAGGTGCCCCTAATCTCCGAGAAAAATTCAAACGGCTTGAAAAACTTATCAAACATGAGCAGGCTAAGTGGTGGGAGCATCGCTCCCTAAGCAGATATTTGGAGGTCGACCGCATACCTAGGGGGTTACGAGTCATGTTGGCCCCTAGCTATGGTCAACCTGACCCCGAGATGCTTAGGGAATGGGCCGAATGTAACCTGGATTCCTCTAAAAGACTGGTTCAAATCCTGGTGCACTATGCGGAATCAGATCGTATTAAAATACAAAAGCAAATAGAAGAGCTTAATACAGAGATAGATGGAATGGGCGCGGACAGTGCCCCGGAATGCAAGAAACTGAGGGAGGAAATGATGGCCCGTGTGCAAAAGGAGGAGGACACGATCATTAAAAGGAAACAGTTCAAATTCCAGCGCGACAAAAATGATTATCTTGAGGGGCGCATATTTACATTTGCGCGCAAGTACGACGCTAGGAAAATTGCTCAGCCTCTCATTGCTCACAGTGCTCCTGTAGCCAGTGGTGCTCAAAGATCAGTTTCCCCGGCCAGCTCTTCGAATGCAGACCTCAGCTCAAATATGGACAGCGGGTCAGAATCTGATGCAGGCAGAGCTAGGTCCGGGTTGGGGTTTACCCGGTTCACCCTGGCACAAGAATTGGAATGTGTGAGCCAGGACAGGCGCGATACACTGCGGCCCAGGGTGAATCAACAAGCCGTTACAAAAGCCCCAACACAAAACGGAGAGAGCGTCGCAAAGCAAACGCAAGGCGCAAAACCAAAACACAAGAATTACAAAAAACAGTGGAACAAAAAGAAACAGCAGTAGGAGTGCAGAGTGATGCAAACTTCTCTGTGATTAATCTCACTTCTATGACACTAACGCCTTTGGAATTGAAGATCCTTTCTTTAGGATTGTCATTTTGCCCCCCCCCCAGGAATTTCAACTATGCTGATACACGCATCGATTTGTTTAAATTTACACGAAAGCTCAAGCTTAGAAAGCATTTTGCAAACAACAAATCTCGCCAGGGGGAAGTGAGAACTGACAAAATCACAAGCAGCCCAGCCCAGCCCTCATAGCGAATGATATGCCATTGCTACAAGATCTGGAGGGACTACGGCTAGAACAGTCCTTGTCTCAGAGTCCTGATACCCAGCCTACTTTCTTCACTGGTGGCCTTACAAGCTTCAAAAAACGCTCAACATACACACCACATATGCTGCATGACAATATAGACATTTTTCATGAGGCAGCTGTTAAGGACATTAAGGGTCTATATGAGCAAACACTCAAGAACAACAAGTACAAACACAGGCATAACCGCAGATACACAGATTTAGTTGCCAAAATACAGAAATGTGGGAATGTCATTGTTCGTGAATCAGACAAGGGGGGCAACATTGTCTTTTGGGCAAGAGACCTCTATCTGGAGGAGGCGTTATTACAATTGAATGACGCCTCATGCTAAAGACATTGTGATGTGGGAGCGGTTAAGAAGTCTCAATTAACTTTTTATTCATTGTTGATGGGGTGAAGATCATCGGGCCTCATCAGCATGGATGAACTAAAATATCTGAAAAATGAGCACCCCATCATGCCCGTCCTATACTTGATTCCCAAGGTCCACAAAAACCCAAACAAACCCCCCGGTAGACCCATCATCTCTGCATGTGGGGGGCTTTTGGAAAAAACTACTGTTTATGTGGATTCGTTCCTACAGGAATTTGTGTGTGGACTGCCCTCTTACATCCAGGATTCCAGTGATTTTTTTGAGGAAAATCAATGAACTACAATGGGATCCAGAATTTTTGTTAATTACTCTTGACGTCACAGCGTTATATACGAGTATTATACATGTGGATGGGTTGAGGGCTACTGCATACTACTTGGGACAACGACCGATTGAATATGTAGAACATAACAAGATGTTACTGTCTATGATGAGCTTCTGCCTGAACAATAACTTCTTTATGTTTAACAAACAACATTATCAACAGGTCAGGGGAGTAGCCATGGGGGCCTGTTTCTCTCCCAGTTATGCCTGTATTCATATGGGATACTGGGAGAGACAGGTCCTCTTTGGTGAACACTCAGCAATTTGCAGGGATCACATCGTTCGGTGGTATAGATACATCGACAATGTTTTTATGATCTGGCATGGTACACAAACACAGGCAGAGAATTTCATTATACAGTTAAACACGAACAACTACAATTTGGCATTCACTTCTAACATCAGTGCACATCATGCAACCTTTTTGGATGTCTCAATTGAGATTACCAATGGTCGTCTGGAAACAGCGTTGTTTAGGAAGGCCACTGCGGGGAATACAGTACTGCACGCCCAGAGTCACCATCCTCCGCATTTAATAAGGAGCATCCCTTATGGGGAGATGCTCAGGATTAGAAGGGTTTGCAGTACCGAATCACAATGCAATGCAGCACAGGAGGCCAGCAAACGTAGGTTCCTGACCAGAGGATACAGTGTGAACATAGTGGTGGCTGCAATACGCAAAGCCAATGCCCTTCCCCGTGAAATAGCTTTACTACACAAAAAATCCCAAGGTCCAGCTACTATGCCTATGCAGCAACCAATCAGATTAATATGGTCATTTAATAGCCAACATGGGGCACTCCGAAAGATAATGAACTAACACTGGGATCTGGTGAAATGTGATCCCGTGATTGGTGAACTAATGCCAAGAAAACCAGCAATCACTTACAGAAGGGCCTACTCCTTACAGGATGCTTTGGTCAAATCGAGTCCAGAATTGGAAATACCTAATGATTGGCTGGCCAGTAGTTGAGGTTTTAGAAAATGCTCTAGATGCAAGGCATGTTCACATGGGGTAAACAGAACGGAATATCTTACCCCTTTCTCAGCAGTCCCATATAAAATAAATAAAAAACTAACCTGCAAGAGTGAATTTGCAGTATACGTGTTGGAGTGCCCGTGTGGCTTGAGATATGTGGGCAGCTCAAAGCTGCAAGTTCACAAACGGGTCCTCCAACATTTGAGGGCTATTAATACCAATGATTCTTCCTATCCAGTGGCTAGACACTTCAAGGAGTATCACAATAACAACAGTACTCTGCTGAAGTACTATGCCATTGACTCAGTAGCACCTCTGAGAAGAGGAGGCGATAGGGACGCTGCACTCAGAAAGTTAGAAACAAGGTATATTTTGATGTTGGACAGTAAGGCACCATAGGGGCTTAATGCCTCGGAAGACTTTTACACCTGTCTCTGAAGTAAACATTATCTCCTAAACATACCATAGAGTTATCTGCATGCTAGTTGGTCTGTGTCACCAACATTATCTTGTAAAATCATCTTACACGTAAATGAAATGCAACCCACTGAAATACCAACTGGTTGTTGTAAGATTTTGCTTGTCCTTGTGTTTAAGCCATCTGTTTGTTTGGAAAATTTGCCACTTTGTGTATTAACACCTTGGCTGCTAGGGATATTTTTCTCCTGTGCTGACCTTTGATGTTTACCCATTGTTCATGACGAGCTCAGCTCGTCATCAGCACAGCTCCACTGTGCCTCATCACGAGCTGAGCTCGTCATGAGCATCGAAGGGGTTAAGATGACAGACTGGGACCAGTCTGAATAACATCTCATCCATAAGACACAAATAGATGTGAAAATATGTTTTTTTAGTTCTATGTGTCAACATAGTTTTAATTTGAAATATTTGTTAGAAAAAACAAGTTACTCTCAAAAAAATTTAACCAGTATTTGGTAAGTGTGTTTCTTTTAAAAATTATGTATTTCATTGATCACACACCCTACCATTTACTGCACACACTATCAAGCACTTTATAATTTTTTTCACTTATTTATTCATGTGGGTGTCATGACACAGGATATAAATTTGTAGAATTGTACATAGACATAATGAATATTTATAGGTTAACCGTCGCGTGCCACAGTATTGATTTTAATTCATTCTTTTTGTATATATAAAGAATTGGATTTTAGGCCAACTTTTATCACATGCTAAGTATTTTTATGTATTTCTTATGTATATATTTTATATATATTTATAGCTAAATAACTATTTATTCTGCTATTTTTTTGTAGTAATGCATGTGATATTTATCAACATAAACATCTTTGGGCTTGCGTCAGGTTATAAAATGTCATGCTCATTGATTCATGTTTTGTTATATGAAATGTTATGGTTAGGGATTTATCCCAATACTGTGTTTAACCATGAAGTACAGCGTGCGCCAGATCACTAGTGCCATGCTTTTTGATTCATCATGTCGGGTTATGTACAATATTAAGGCTACAGGGATTTATCCCAATACTGTTTTTGTCCAAGAAGCACAGTGGAAATTAAGGAAAAAATTGTAGTATTTCTACTATGTTCCCCGTGCTTTCAGTCGACACCCAATGAAATTGTTCACTGCACTTGCACTTTAAATTTCTGCCGCCGCCCTCTATTGCGCCATGTGACCAAGGTCTCTGGGAGGCCGAAACGTTATGCTGTCCGTTGCGGAAATAAAGTAAATTGCTCACGGAAATCTGGGTCTCCTGTTTCTTGGCGGTGCTGCGGCTGGATTTAGTCCGTTACATTGTTGTGGAAACCGGTGTTGAGATATATAGATTTGGAATAGTATTTTAAGACTGCTCTGTGTACAATAACATTCAAGCACATGATCACTTATGGCAATATTAACTTTGACTAGTGACCAAGGTCTGCCTGAAGGGCTGAAACACGTAAGGAGAACTAACATCAGATTTCATTCTGCCATTTTTCAGTTGTGCTGAATAAAAGCACAGTGGAGATATGAAACAACCAATTTATTGCCAGAGCTTCCGGTTCGATTTGGGTGTATTGCATTTTCGTAGCTGTCAACGCATGGCTGGCAAAAGCAAGGGGGCTCCATACCCCTGGCTCATGCTCCTGGGTAAGTACCCCCCAGCGGGGCTGGCATCCACTACCAACTCCGTGGCTTTCTCAGAATTAAAATATTTCATGGTGGCGTTGGTCAGGAGGGTGTTCTTGATATTGTTGAATGTTTCCTGCTCCTTGGGGCCCAATTTCCACTTAGATCTGTCCTGGTGAGTTCCGGGAAGGGTTCCAACAGGTTGTCCAGGTTGAGTAAAAAGCATGCACAGTATGTTGCTATGCCCAGAAAAGTGTGGATTTATGTTGGATTCTGAAGGGCTTCCTTAATTTCCGTTGATTTCCATGGGTCTCCTTGTTGACTGTGTTGTGAGAATACGAAGCGAAAGAATTCTACCTGGGGCCAAAAGAATGAACATTTGCTTATATTCAAAACTCCTTCGAGTCCCAACAGAGTCTCTCTCATAGTTTTTTTGAAAAACGTCATCGGCTGATGAGATTTCGAAGTTGAGCCATTTATATCGGCGCAGACCTAAGTGGGTCGTGAACGTAGTTATGTATCTGCTGTCTAGATAGAGTACTTTTTGTGGTACCTAGCATATAAGTCCAGCTTGGAGAACCATTTCGCACTATTTAGGTCTGTGAGGATTTCATCCATTTTTTATTTTTTTATTTCTTTATTTGCATTTTTGTTTAAATGTTACAGTTTTCATGTGGAGTCTAACACAAAGTCCATGATAGTATCCATCGAATGGAGGTTACATATACATAATTGGTATCAAGACATGACAGCTTGGGCACATTTGACTGGGTTGGGGAAATGCCTCAAGTCACAAATAATGGACAATAGCTACAGCATCATTTTTGTAACCAGCAGGAGTATTTTCAGATGTTGCCTGTGTTACTGGCTCAACATAGCCCCTTGGATTCATGTTTCAATCTGACCACTGAGACTTTTACCCAACCTTTATGGCCTTCACCATAGACAGTGTTGCAGTGTTCAATAAACATGAGATTACCGAAAAAGAAACACAACAACATTCCTGCACACAAAGGTCGTTTAAGGCTAATATTAATGGCTGTGCCATCAGATTAGCAGTCCCCAAATCTCCTGCCCTTTCCCAACAAGATTAAGGGAAGCTCAGGTTCACACCAGTTCCTATGTGCATCATCATTGCCTCCCCTTATATAGCATATGTATTGAATTATTGCAGCTGGCACCCGGATAGTGGTCGGGGTAGGTACCTGTGTCAGACCCCATCCTATCTCCATGTTGCGAGTTATTGCCTTCGGATTCCTGATCTACCTGTTTCAGTTCGGCAACTATAAGGCCTAGATCGGTGAACCTAGAGTTGACTTTGTGTTTCTTGGGTCTCGGGGGGGGGGCGGGGGGGAAAGCCTTGTATGCATTCCTCCCATGTATGTAATTGGGGCCTGTCAGTATATGACGCCGTTACTTCCTGCCAATATATTCGTAGGGTGGGGCAAAACCACAGCATGTGTAGGAAGTCAGCGCCTAACTTGCATGCAACGGGGGCATTCTGAGTTGACTAGTTGATAGTATTTGTTCAACTTGTCTGGAGTCAGTTCTCTTACAGGGGATCCTCATCAATAGCCATAAGCACTAGAATATTCCTGCCATGCGCGGAACTCCGGAAACACAATATATATGTTATATATATATACATACATATACATACATACACATACATACACATATACATACATACATACTAGCAGCCCGTCCCGACCTTGTCCGGGAGCTTTCAGGCTTCCCCCGACATTGCCCAGCAGCCCGTGCCCCAGCCCGGCCCGACCCTCGCGTGGCCTGAGTCAATCCCCGTCCCCCGCCTGGCCCGACACCTGCCTGCTTACCCCAGCCGCCGCTCCTGAGTTGACAGCTCCTCGCCGCTTTGCTCCTCACCGCTTGTCCACCGCCGTTCCTCCCCCGCGCCATGTCCGCCTCTCCGCTGGTCTCGCACCGCTGCTGGCCTGTCCGCTGCTGTTCACGTGACCGCTCCTCCCCCGCGCCATGTCCGGAGCTCCTTTGAAGCCGCTCCTCGACGTGAGCACGCATGTCGCGGCCGGCACTACTTTGGACTACTTTTTTTTTAATATACATTTTTTAAATAAGGTTTATTTTTAAAGTTTATATAGCCTATAACCATCTACACACCCTGACAATTTCTACGGTGTATCGTGTGTGTAGATTGGCGCAGTGGTTCCAGAGTTTACCCGCCTCAAAGCCTGAAAGTTTCTCCTTTATTATAGTAGTATAGATATATATATATATATATATATACACACACAATAAGCAACTGCAGCCTTATACACACCAGAGCTGAATAATGCTGTAAGGACTCCCCATTATATCATAAACGCATACATTGGAAACAGGGAAAAACAACAGCAAAACATGTTATGAATCTGTTTTAATGCTTAGCAGTCAGAAGAAAACTCTCACATAGGACTGGAAGCATATACAGCTCCCAGGCTGCATTGCAGAAACATAGTCTAAAAAGACTGAAAAGCTAACTCATAGCAACATAGAGATAAACTGGCACCGTGCCTTTAAGGCAGTCATGACCCCCAGCTTCTCATCATGCCTCAGGGGTGACAGTTAGGTCAGTTGTTCTTTCCGGCTCCTTCAGAAAGGATCCTGGTTACACAACTCCACTTCTTTCTGATTTTAGTCCGAAATAATCTTCACTTTTTTGAAAATTTTTGACTGACTTCGACGTCTTCCATCTTCTGAAGTAAGGTTCTGTCTTTTTTTGACAGGTTTGGGCATTTTTTCCCACTCAAAATGCCATCTCTTTTTGACCCCTGCCCTTCTTGTGGTAAAAAGAAGGCCAGGTCAGATTCTCATGAGGTCTGTATTCTTTGTTTGCCTAAGGACCATGACCCTAAGGCTTGTCTTCATTGCCAGACCCTGTCCATGTATCAGCCCTCCACCGTCGTCAACCCGGCGACGATCGGCGTCGAGGAATAGAAGTCCCCTGCCGTCATCAGCACGACGTTCGGCGTCGAGGGCAAATTCCCCTCGGTCGTCGTCAGTCCATCGGCGATCGGCGTTGAGGGGCAGGAGTCCTTCACCGTCGTCAACCCGGCGCCGATCGGCGTCGAGGATTGGAACTCCCCCGCCGTCGTCTTGACGACGATCGGCGTTGAGGATCGGCACCCCTCCGCCGTCGTCTCGACGACGATCGGCGTCGAGGAAGAAGAGCCCGCCGCCGTCATCAACACGTCGACGTTCGGCGAAGAGGAGCAAAACCCCTCCTCTGTCGTCGGCTCATCGATGTTCGACGTTGAGATGAAGGGATGTTCAGGCGTCGTCTGCAAGGGATTCAACGTCGAGAGGTAGAGAAGCATTGTTGAGACCGGATCCAACTACAGACCGGAGATCGACGTCTAGAAGGAAGTCCGGATCGATGTCAAGAGTCGCACACCCGTCGTCAAGGCCTACCTCAGTGAGGTTTAGAGAAGGATAGGTGGTTCTGGTAACAGAATCCGCGTCACGCCATTCTTCCTCTCATTCCTCCAGACAACATTCAACGAGATCTGCCTCTCCAGAAAGGCGTTCCAGCAGACCCACTCATAGGTCTCCATCACAGGATAGGGAGGCTTCCCCTGCTGTGCACTTGTCTCCAAGATGGCTCCTCCCCCTGCATCACTGGAATATGGATACAGGAGCAACACAGCAGATGCAAGAATACGCCAGTCCCCTCCATAGGTCACCTTTACAAAGATTGGTGCAGGAAGTGAACAGATCACGTTCTCCCAGACGGGAGGTGCACATGAGCAGGTCACGGGAACGAAGACACAGTTCCCATCGCTGAAGGAGAAGGACACCGTTGTGGTCTTCTTCTTCCACTAGATCATCGAAGAGGGATTATTCCCCTACCCTATCGGACAACCCTTTATTCAGAGTGTCTCCGATAGATGACATCAACACCTGCCATAAAGTGCTTCAGAGAGGGTCTCCGAAGCTGAACATTGAGATGTCTACCGCTCAGGTGGCAACAACGGTGATCTTTGATACTCTGCATCAGAGAGCAGCGTCTCGTCCTTTACTTCCCCTGGTACCTGGACTTCTGGAACCGGTGATGGACATTTTCCTGACTCCAGCTACGATCAAGGCAGCACCGGCTCGAATTCAGAAAAAATACAAGCCGCCTCCACAGACCCTGTCTTCTTAAAGACAGATCCGCCTGCATACTCAGTCATCATTGCGGCAGTGAGGAAAACTCATGCTGTGGCTGCGTCTTCATCGGTTCCTCCCGATATAGAAAGTAGGTCCCAGGACTTTTGGGGATGTAAAGTTTGCAGCTCAGCAGCTTCATCATTGAAAGTCTCCAGTGCTGCAGCCTTAGTAGGTCGCTTTGACAGGGCCTTGTGGGACTCCTTGGACCGCTTCAAAGAGAAGCTGCCAAAAGAGGATCAAAAGGACTTTGAAGAGATCATCACCGAAGGGTTGCTTGTTGCCAACCAAGTGATCAGCATGGCATCGGACGGCACTACACTATCAGCGCATTCATAGGCCCATGGAGTTTGCGCCAGGAAATCCTCCTGGTTGAGGCTGACAGCCCTCAACCCGGATGCGTAAGAGAGAATCCTAAATCTCCCGTTTTCTGGCTCCCCTCTGTTTGGCACCCATACAGATGAGGAGATGGGCAGGATGGAGGTGGAACTCGATACCCTCAAAGCTGTTGGCTTGGAGAAGAAGGAGTTCAAGCGTCGATACAGGCCCAACTAACGCAAGGGATACCAGCAGAGGGTTCAAACTCCTCAATGGTCCCAAGGAACAAACCAAGGCAAGTCGCCGTATCAGGGCCGTAAATCAAACAGAGGTAGAGGTGGTCACCAGCAGCAGTCCTCTACCACGGCCAGATCGGCAGGGAAGCAATGAGCAGGAGCTTCCTCTGGCACTGTTGCCCACTACGGTGGGAGGAAGTGCTTCACATCATCTGGCAGAGTGGTGCAGCATCACAAAAGATTATTGGGTGCTCAATATACTGCTCAATGGATACGCACTATGTTTTCTGGTGCTTCCAAAGGACATTACTCCAAAAAGATCTTGTCCTCACCAACTAAAGTTGCTCCGGCAAGAAGAGGCAACCCTTCTGCGAAAAAAGGCCATAGAAGAGGTTCCTTCCGCGCAGCGAGGGAAGGGAGTCTACTCCAGGTACTTTCTTGTTCCCAAAAGAGATCAGGAGCACAAGTTCAGACCTATCGTGGACCTTCGCCTGCTGAACAGAATCATTGTGAAGGAGAAGTTTTGCATGTTGGCCCTTCATCAAATATGTCCACATCTGAAAGCAGGAGATTGGATGTGTTCGGTGGACCTCCAAGATGCGTACTTCCATATACCCATTGCTCCAAGTCATCGCAAGTATCTGCGGTTTGTGGTCGGGGTCAAGCACTATCAGTACAGGGTCTTACCCTTCGGGCTGAAATCTAACCTACGATTTTTTACCAAGTACATGTTAGTGGTGGCAGCCGCCCTACACAGAAAAGGTCTCTTTGTCTACCCTTACTTAGACGATTGGCTCCTCAAAGGGCCATCTCCTCAACAAGTAAGGAGCGATTTTCAAGTCTGTCTACAGCAACTACACAAACTGGGTCTTCATGTCAACATAGAGTAGTCTGTACAACAGCCCACCCAGACGATCCACTATCTGGGATTGACTCTGGATACAAACAAAGGAAGAGCGTTTCCTTCGGAGGAGAGACTTTCTTCAATGCAGCAGAAGTGCAAAGATCTGCTTCAGACAGATCGCCCAGCAGTCCGACAAGTGGTGTCTCTGCTGGGGTCGATGGCCTCCTGCATATTTCTCATCCCCAACGCCAGGCTGTGAATGCGACCGTTGTAACAAGATCTAGAAGACAAGTGGGACCAAGCAACGGGTCGCTGGGAGGATCGGATCGTGCTCTCCCAAGCAGCGAAATCCTCCATCAAGTGGTAGACTCGGCCGCAGAATCTGTTGGTGGGAGTCCCTTTCCACCAACCAGTTCCAGTGCAATCGTTGATAACGGATGCATCTCTGCAAGGATGGGGGGCACACATGGGGTGTCTTCAACTGCAGGGCTGGTGGTCCACGAAAGAACAGTCCTACCACATAAACATGTTGGATCTACGAGCAGCCCATCTTGCTCTGAAAGCTTTTTTGCCTTCAATCACGTCCAACTCGGTCCTGATCCAAACAGACAACACGACTACCATGTATTATCTTAACAAACAGAGTGGTACGCGCTCTCGCCCTCTCTCTCTGGAGGCTCAAGCTATCTGGCACTGGCTTCTGGCTCGGAACCTCTCCATAGTGGCAGTGCACCTTCCGGGAGAGCAGAATGTCAAAGCAGACGCACTCAGTTGGCACTTCGAAGATCAGCCAGACTGGGTGCTGCACAACGAGGTGGTGGCAGATATTTTCCAACAGCGGGGATCATCCATCAATAGATTTGTTTTCAGACGACAAAAACAAAAAATGCCACGCCTTCGCATCCAGATTCCACTGTCCATGGACAAGGGGGAATGCGGTTTTGATGGATTGGTCAAAGACATTTTCTTACGCCTTTCCTCCTCTGCCTCTGATCCCCAAGGTGGTGTCCAAGCTCATCAGATCCAACATGAAGATGATTCTGCTAGCTCCGGACTGGCCACGGCAGTGGTGGCACCTGGACCTTCTTCAGTTATCGGTACTCCCCCACATGAGGTTGCCGTACAGAGCGGACCTGCTGCCTGAGATGGACGGGAGGATTCTCCATCCCAGCATTCCCTCCCTGAACTTGGCAGCATGGCTCCTGAGGTCCTACAATAAGGACACTTGAATCTGCCGCTCAACTCATGCATATTCTGAAGGAGGCTAAGAGGCCCTCCACAAGAGCGTCATATGCTTTTGAGTGGAAGAGGTTCTGCCTATGGTGTGTTGAATATCATTTTGACCCTACGAAGGGGCAGGAAGACGTTATTCTTCCTTACCTTCTATATTTAGCTAAAGCGGGTTTGAAAAATGCCTCAATCAGGGTTCATTTGTTAGCCATTACAGCATACAGAAAGTCACCCAGCACACCTTCCTTTTTAGGTTTCGCCTGGGGCACGGAGCTTTAGCTCCGCCCCCAGGAGAAATCTCTAGTTTTCAGTAAGGGGGACTTGAATACGCCCCTCTGTTCCATTGGCTAGCTCCATAAATGGAGGCTAGCCATTGGAACAGAGATCTGTCCGTCATTCACGGACCAGATTCGGGGGCGTTCCCGAGATTTTTTCCATGGGCGTTCCCTCTGTGTAGTCATGCGGCGGTGGGCGGAGTTTTCTTTTTTTCGGAGCCATGTTGCTCTTTCTGCGGCCGACCGACGTTGGAGGAAGTCCAGGTGGGTGAGTGCTTGTTTTTCCTTTTCCCTGCCTTCCCGCCCCCCTCCCGCTGACCGTGTGCTGTTCCCGCCCCCCCCTCCCGCCGTCCGTGCCTTTCCCGCCCCCCCTCAGTTAAGTAGATTTGGACCCGTTTGTCCAGCTTGGAGAACCATTTCGCACTATTTAGGTCTGTGAGGATTTCATCCATTTTTTATTTTTTTATTTCTTTATTTGCATTTTTGTTTAAATGTTACAGTTTTCATGTGGAGTCTAACACAAAGTCCATGATAGTATCCATCGAATGGAGGTTACATATACATAATTGGTATCAAGACATGACAGCTTGGGCACATTTGACTGGGTTGGGGAAATGCCTCAAGTCACAAATAATGGACAATAGCTACAGCATCATTTTTGTAACCAGCAGGAGTATTTTCAGATGTTGCCTGTGTTACTGGCTCAACATAGCCCCTTGGATTCATGTTTCAATCTGACCACTGAGACTTTTACCCAACCTTTATGGCCTTCACCATAGACAGTGTTGCAGTGTTCAATAAACATGAGATTAACGAAAAAGAAACACAACAACATTCCTGCACACAAAGGTCGTTTAAGGCTAATATTAATGGCTGTGCCATCAGATTAGCAGTCCCCAAATCTCCTGCCCTTTCCCAACAAGATTAAGGGAAGCTCAAGTTCACACCAGTTCCTATGTGCATCATCATTGCCTCCCCTTATATAGCATATGTATTGAATTATTGCAGCTGGCACCCGGATAGTGGTCGGGGTAGGTACCTGTGTCAGACCCCATCCTATCTCCATGTTGCGAGTTATTGCCTTCGGATTCCTGATCTACCTGTTTCAGTTCCGTCAGCATCACATCCCAGCATCGAGCAATGGAATCGATTACTGTTTTTCCATCGTTTACTAAAGAGCCTTTTGGCAACTATAAGGCCTAGATCGGTGAACCTAGAGTTGACTTTGTGTTTCTTGGGTCTCGGGGGGGGGGGGGGGGGAAAGCCTTGTATGCATTCCTCCCATGTATGTAATTGGGGCCTGTCAGTATATGACGCCGTTACTTCCTGCCAATATATTCGTAGGGTGGGGCAAAACCACAGCATGTGTAGGAAGTCAGCGCCTAACCTGCATGCAACGGGGGCATTCTGAGTTGACTAGTTGATAGTATTTGTTCAACTTGTCTGGAGTCAGTTCTCTTACAGGGGATCCTCATCAATAGCCATAAGCACTAGAATATTCCTGCCATGCGCGGAACTCCGGAAACACAATATATATGTTATGAAACCTGCAGCCCAGTGACACCTATTTTTTCGAGGAGGAATGGCAGGGGACTCGAGGAGGCGCTTTGAACTTTCACGGCAACCAGGACTTTTTCCCTTCAGTCACCCGTGTTTGTCCTGCACAGCACCAGTAAACAGGGGTTATTTTCAACTTACCCAGCTCTGCGCTTCTTCCACCCAGTCACAAAGAACTCTGGGAGATGTAGTATTTACAACGGCACATCGGGAAGGACAATCACATGATCAAGAGCCCTGAGTGCCCCCACCAATAGGAGAGATGCAGGACTGTTTTAAACATGGGTGGGGCAACATCCTGGAACAACAGCGGCACCCGAGGAAGGCGTTTGGAGCCGAAATGCATCGTGCCTGATAGCTGTTTGATTAAAGGACCTCCAAAGACATTTCCCCGTGTGGCCTCTCTTTCTTTCGTTATTGAAAGAGTTCTCTGCATCTGTTTCACGCTAGCCAGAAGCGTGTTAAGAGGCCCCATTCCGCAAGTGGGCTGGAGCATCACTGGCATCTGCGTGTGTAGCGCTTCTTTTTCTCCAAGTTATTGGAACTGCTCCAGCCACCCTCCAACGGGTAGGAAGAACGAGGGCTGCTGCCAGGCGCAGCTTGTGACTTCACGAGGGGTTCTGTTCACTGCAACTGAAACCTGCAGCCCAGTGACACCTATTTTTTCGAGGAGGAATGGCAGGGGACTCGAGGAGGCGCTTTGAACTTTCACGGCAACCAGGACTTTTTCCCTTCAGTCACCCGTGTTTGTCCTGCACAGCACCAGTAAACAGGGGTTATTTTCAACTTACCCAGCTCTGCGCTTCTTCCACCCAGTCACAAAGAACTCTGGGAGATGTAGTATTTACAACGGCACATCGGGAAGGACAATCACATGATCAAGAGCCCTGAGTGCCCCCACCAATAGGAGAGATGCAGGACTGTTTTAAACATGGGTGGGGCAACATCCTGGAACAACAGCGGCACCCGAGGAAGGCGTTTGGAGCCGAAATGCATCGTGCCTGATAGCTGTTTGATTAAAGGACCTCCAAAGACATTTCCCCGTGTGGCCTCTCTTTCTTTCGTTATTGAAAGAGTTCTCTGCATCTGTTTCACGCTAGCCAGAAGCGTGTTAAGAGGCCCCATTCCGCAAGTGGGCTGGAGCATCACTGGCATCTGCGTGTGTAGCGCTTCTTTTTCTCCAAGTTATTGGAACTGCTCCAGCCACCCTCCAACGGGTAGGAAGAACGAGGGCTGCTGCCAGGCGCAGCTTGTGACTTCACGAGGGGTTCTGTTCACTGCAACTGAAACCTGCAGCCCAGTGACACCTATTTTTTCGAGGAGGAATGGCAGGGGACTCGAGGAGGCGCTTTGAACTTTCACGGCAACCAGGACTTTTTCCCTTCAGTCACCCGTGTTTGTCCTGCACAGCACCAGTAAACAGGGGTTATTTTCAACTTACCCAGCGCTTCTTCCACCCAGTCACAAAGAACTCTGGGAGATGTAGTATTTACAACGGCACATCGGGAAGGACAATCACATGATCAAGAGCCCTGAGTGCCCCCACCAATAGGAGAGATGCAGGACTGTTTTAAACATGGGTGGGGCAACATCCTGGAACAACAGCGGCACCCGAGGAAGGCGTTTGGAGCCGAAATGCATCGTGCCTGATAGCTGTTTGATTAAAGGACCTCCAAAGACATTTCCCCGTGTGGCCTCTCTTTCTTTCGTTATTGAAAGAGTTCTCTGCATATATATATATATACACATACATACACATATACATACATACATACTAGCAGCCCGTCCCGACCTTGTCCGGGAGCTTTCAGGCTTCCCCCGACATTGCCCAGCAGCCCGTGCCCCCGCCCGGCCCGACCCTCGCGTGGCCTGAGTCAATCCCCGTCCCCCGCCTGGCCCGACACCTGCCTGCTTACCCCAGCCGCCGCTCCTGAGTTGACAGCTCCTCGCCGCTTTGCTCCTCACCGCTTGTCCACCGCCGTTCCTCCCCCGCGCCATGTCCGCCTCTCCGCTGGTCTCGCACCGCTGCTGGCCTGTCCGCTGCTGTTCACGTGACCGCTCCTCCCCCGCGCCATGTCCGGAGCTCCTTTGAAGCCGCTCCTCGACGTGAGCACGCACGTCGCGGCCGGCACTACTTTGGACTACTTTTTTTTTAATATACATTTTTTAAATAAGGTTTATTTTTAAAGTTTATATAGCCTATAACCATCTACACACCCTGACAATTTCTACGGTGTATCGTGTGTGTAGATTGGCGCAGTGGTTCCAGAGTTTACCCGCCTCAAAGCCTGAAAGTTTCTCCTTTATTATAGTAGTATAGATATATATATATATATATATACACACACAATAAGCAACTGCAGCCTTATACACACCAGAGCTGAATAATGCTGTAAGGACTCCCCATTATATCATAAACGCATACATTGGAAACAGGGAAAAACAACAGTAAAACATGTTATGAATCTGTTTTAATGCTTAGCAGTCAGAAGAAAACTCTCACATAGGACTGGAAGCATATACAGCTCCCAGGCTGCATTGCAGAAACATAGTCTAAAAAGACTGAAAAGCTAACTCATAGCAACATAGAGATAAACTGGCACCGTGCCTTTAAGGCAGTCATGACCCCCAGCTTCTCATCATGCCTCAGGGGTGACAGTTAGGTCAGTTGTTCTTTCCAGCTCCTTCAGAAAGGATCCTGGTTACACAACTCCACTTCTTTCTGATTTTAGTCCGAAATAATCTTCACTTTTTTGAAAATTTTTGACTTACTTCGACGTCTTCCATCTTCTGAAGTAAGGTTCTGTCTTTTTTTGACAGGTTTGGGCATTTTTTCCCACTCAAAATGCCATCTCTTTTTGACCCCTGCCCTTCTTGTGGTAAAAAGAAGGCCAGGCCAGATTCTCATGAGGTCTGTATTCTTTGTTTGCCTAAGGACCATGACCCTAAGGCTTGTCTTCATTGCCAGACCCTGTCCATGTATCAGCCCTCCACCGTCGTCAACCCGGCGACGATCGGCGTCGAGGAATAGAAGTCCCCTGCCGTCATCAGCACGACGTTCGGCGTCGAGGGCAAATTCCCCTCGGTCGTCGTCAGTCCATTGGCGATCGGCGTTGAGGGGCAGGAGTCCTTCACCGTTGTCAACCCGGCGCCGATTGGCGTCGAGGATTGGAACTCCCCCGCCGTCGTCTTGACGACGATCGGCGTTGAGGATCGGCACCCCTCCGCCGTCGTCTCGACGACGATCGGCGTCGAGGAAGAAGAGCCCGCCGCCGTCATCAACACGGCGACGTTCGGCGAAGAGGAGCAAAACCCCTCCTCTGTCGTCGGCTCATCGATGTTCGACGTTGAGATGAAGGGATGTTCAGGCGTCGTCTGCAAGGGATTCAACGTCGAGAGGTAGAGAAGCATTGTTGAGACCGGATCCAACTACAGACCGGAGATCGACGTCTAGAAGGAAGTCCGGATCGATGTCAAGAGTCGCACACCTGTCGTCAAGGCCTACCTCAGTGAGGTTTAGAGAAGGATAGGTGGTTCTGGTAACAGAATCCGCGTCACGCCATTCTTCCTCTCATTCCTCCAGACAACATTCAACGAGATCTGCCTCTCCAGAAAGGCGTTCCAGCAGACCCACTCATAGGTCTCCATCACGGGATAGGGAGGCTTCCCCTGCTGTGCACTTGTCTCCAAGATGGCTCCTCCCCCTGCATCACTGGAATATGGATACAGGAGCAACACAGCAGATGCAAGAATACGCCAGTCCCCTCCATAGGTCACCTTTACAAAAATTGGTGCAGGAAGTGAACAGATCACGTTCTCCCAGACGGGAGGTGCACATGAGCAGGTCACGGGAACGAAGACACAGTTCCCATCGCAGAAGGAGAAGGACACCGTTGTGGTCTTCTTCTTCCACTAGATCATCGAAGAGGGATTATTCCCCTACCCTATCGGACAACCCTTTATTCAGAGTGTCTCCGATAGATCACATCAACACCTGCCATAAAGTGCTTCAGAGAAGGTCTCCGAAGCTGAACATTGAGATGTCTACCCCTCAGGTGGCAACAACGGTGATCTTTGATACTCTGCATCAGAGAGCAGCGTCTCGTCCTTTACTTCCCCTGGTACCTGGGCTTCTGGAACCGGTGATGGACATTTTCCTGACTCCAGCTACGATCAAGGCAGCACCGGCTCGAATTCAGAAAAAATACAAGCCGCCTCCACAGACCCTGTCTTCTTAAAGACAGATCCGCCTGCATACTCAGTCATCATTGCGGCAGTGAGGAAAACTCATGCTGTGGCTGCGTCTTCATCGGTTCCTCCCGATATAGAAAGTAGGTCCCAGGACTTTTGGGGATGTAAAGTTTGCAGCTCAGTAGCTTCATCATTGAAAGTCTCCAGTGCTGCAGCCTTAGTAGGTCGCTTTGACAGGGCCTTGTGGGACTCCTTGGACCGCTTCAAAGAGAAGCTGCCAAAAGAGGTTCAAAAGGACTTTGAAGAGATCATCACCGAAGGGTTGCTTGTTGCCAACCAAGTGATCAGCATGGCATCGGACGGCACTACACTATCAGCGCATTCATAGGCCCATGGAGTTTGCGCCAGGAAATCCTCCTGGTTGAGGCTGACAGCCCTCAACCCGGATGCGTAAGAGAGAATCCTAAATCTCCCGTTTTCTGGCTCCCCTCTGTTTGGCACCCATACAGATGAGGAGATGGGCAGGATGGAGGTGGAACTCGATACCCTCAAAGCTGTTGGCTTGGAGAAGAAGGAGTTCAAGCGTCGATACAGGCCCAACTAACGCAAGGGATACCAGCAGAGGGTTCAAACTCCTCAATGGTCCCAAGGAACAAACCAAGGCAAGTCGCCGTATCAGGGCCGTAAATCAAACCGAGGTAGAGGTGGTCACCAGCAGCAGTCCTCTACCACGGCCAGATCGGCAGGGAAGCAATGAGCAGGAGCTTCCTCTGGCACTGTTGCCCACTACGGTGGGAGGAAGTGCTTCACATCATCTGGCAGAGTGGTGCAGCATCACAAAAGATTATTGGGTGCTCAATATACTGCTCAATGGATACGCGCAATGTTTTCTGGGGCTTCCAAAGGACATTACTCCAAAAAGATCTTGTCCTCACCAACTAAAGTTGCTCCGGCAAGAAGAGGCAACCCTTCTGCGAAAAAAGGCCATAGAAGAGGTTCCTTCCGCGCAGCGAGAGAAGGGAGTCTACTCCAGGTACTTTCTTGTTCCCAAAAGAGATCAGGAGCACAAGTTCAGACCTATCGTGGACCTTCGCCTGCTGAACAGAATCATTGTGAAGGAGAAGTTTTGCATGTTGGCCCTTCATCAAATATGTCCACATCTGAAAGCAGGAGATTGGATGTGTTCGGTGGACCTCCAAGATGCGTACTTCCATATACCCATTGCTCCAAGTCATCGCAAGTATCTGCGGTTTGTGGTCGGGGTCAAGCACTATCAGTACAGGGTCTTACCCTTCGGGCTGAAATCTAACCTACGATTTTTTACCAAGTACATGTTAGTGGTGGCAGCCGCCCTACACAGAAAGGTCTCTTTGTCTACCCTTACTTAGACGATTGGCTCCTCAAAGGGCCATCTCCTCAACAAGTAAGGAGCGATTTTCAAGTCTGTCTACAGCAACTACACAAACTGGGTCTTCATGTCAACATAGAGTAGTCTGTACAACAGCCCACCCAGACGATCCACTATCTGGGATTGACTCTGGATACAAACAAAGGAAGAGCGTTTCCTTCGGAGGAGAGACTTTCTTCAATGCAGCAGAAGTGCAAAGATCTGCTTCAGACAGATCGCCCAGCAGTCCGACAAGTGGTGTCTCTGCTGGGGTCGATGGCCTCCTGCATATTTCTCATCCCCAACGCCAGGCTGTGAATGCGACCGTTGTAACAAGATCTAGAAGACAAGTGGGACCAAGCAACGGGTCGCTGGGAGGATCGGATCGTGCTCTCCCAAGCAGCGAAATCCTCCATCAAGTGGTAGACTCGGCCGCAGAATCTGTTGGTGGGAGTCCCTTTCCACCAACCAGTTCCAGTGCAATCGTTGATAACGGATGCATCTCTGCAAGGATGGGGGGCACACATGGGGTGTCTTCAACTGCAGGGCTGGTGGTCCACGAAAGAACAGTCCTACCACATAAACATGTTGGATCTACGAGCAGCCCATCTTGCTCTGAAAGCTTTTTTGCCTTCAATCACGTCCAACTCGGTCCTGATCCAAACAGACAACACGACTACCATATCTTAACAAACAGGGTGGTACGCGCTCTCGCCCTCTCTCTCTGGAGGCTCAAGCTATCTGGCACTGGCTTCTGGCTCGGAACCTCTCCATAGTGGCAGTGCACCTTCCGGGAGAGCAGAATGTCAAAGCAGACGCACTCAGTTGGCACTTCGAAGATCAGCCAGACTGGGTGCTGCACAACGAGGTGGTGGCAGATATTTTCCAACAGCGGGGGTCATCCATCAATAGATTTGTTTTCAGACGACAAAAACAAAAAATGCCACGCCTTCGCATCCAGATTCCACTGTCCATGGACTAGGGGGAATGCGGTTTTGATGGATTGGTCAAAGACATTTTCTTACGCCTTTCCTCCTCTGCCTCTGATCCCCAAGGTGGTGTCCAAGCTCATCAGATCCAACATGAAGATTATTCTGCTAGCTCCGGACTGGCCACGGCAGTGGTGGCACCTGGACCTTCTTCAGTTATCGGTACTCCCCCACATGAGGTTGCCGTACAGAGCGGACCTGCTGCCTGAGATGGACGGGAGGATTCTCCATCCCAGCATTCCCTCCCTGAACTTGGCAGCATGGCTCCTGAGGTCCTACAATAAGGACACTTGAATCTGCCGCTCAACTCATGCATATTCTGAAGGAGGCTAAGAGGCCCTCCACAAGAGCGTCATATGCTTTTAAGTGGAAGAGGTTCTGCCTATGGTGTGTTGAATATCATTTTGACCCTACGAAGGGGCAGGAAGACGTTATTCTTCCTTACCTTCTATATTTAGCTAAAGCGGGTTTGAAAAATGCCTCAATCAGGGTTCATTTGTCAGCCATTACAGCATACAGAAAGTCACCCAGCCCACCTTCCTTTTTAGGTTTCGCCTGGGGCACGGAGCTTTAGCTCCGCCCCCAGGAGAAATCTCTAGTTTTCAGTAAGGGGGACTTGAATACGCCCCTCTGTTCCATTGGCTAGCTCCATAAATGGAGGCTAGCCATTGGAACAGAGATCTGTCCGTCATTCACGGACCAGATTCGGGGGCGTTCCCGAGATTTTTTCCATGGGCGTTCCCTCTGTGTAGTCATGCGGCGGTGGGCGGAGTTTTCTTTTTTTCGGAGCCATGTTGCTCTTTCTGCGGCCGACCGACGTTGGAGGAAGTCCAGGTGGGTGAGTGCTTGTTTTTCCTTTTCCTTGCCTTGCCTTCCCGCCCCCTCCCGCTGACCGTGTGCTGTTCCCGCCCCCCCCCCCTCCCGCCGTCCGTGCCTTTCCCGCCCCCCCTCAGTTAAGTAGATTTGGACCCGTTTGGCAGTATGCTGCCCCCGCTGCTATCTCGCCCTCCGTCTGCCCCGCCCGGGGGCAGTTCAGTCCCGGCTACCAGTATGGGCAGGGCCCGGCGGCGCTCTACAGCCCTTACTCTGGGATGGGCGGCAGCGCTGGCGGCCTCGGAGGCTCCGGCCAGGGCCTGCGGGCTCAGGTCTTCCTCTGTAACCGGCCCCTCTGGCTGAAGGTTCACCGGCACCAGACGGAGATGATAGTTACCAAGCAGGGCAGGTAAGGAGCCGGTCTCATTTTGAGGGGGGCAGAATTTTGAATGCAAGGATTAAATTTGGTGTTTAGCTGTCAAAAATGAGTGTTCAAACTTTTGTTCTGCGCCTTAAGCCATTTAAAAGTACCCTTCAATTGAACTAAACGAGCGGGCCTTTATGTGTTAACGCACGTGCAGATGGTTATTGACACCTATTTTAAAATTAACCTGCCTACGATAGAGCATCTTAGTGACACCGGGTAGCCGCGTTATTTGGTTTTCATGACCCACCCGCCGTCTCTACAACCTATTAATCTATCATGTTCATGGGTCTCTCGGGGCCTCTCTTTCCTGGTATGCCAGCTGGTCTTTATTGCTTATCAGCGATATGTATTCAAAAATAACTCCACTAAGGCCTCCAAATGTTGACGGCTAGCAGTCCGTTATTTCGTGTTAATACCCTCGTGTCACATAGCAACTACATGACCAGCAGACAAACCCCCATGATTGACTAATACCAGAGTACGTTTGTTGGCGTCTACTGCATGGCAAGTGCTTTTTCGTGACACTAGTGGGACGTTATGAGCTAATAGTGCCTCGAATATGAAAGAACCACTTCGTGGTCTGGAGCGCTATAAATCGATGTTAAAAATAACCCTACTTATTGACGGGTGCCTTTATCGTTAGTGGAGAGCGTTAATGCCACACGTTATATGTAAACGTCCGTCTCTCCCCTGACGAACCATAATAAACAGTAACTGCCACTTAACCCCAGAGGTCCGTTAGTGTTTAATTATGCCAGCGATGAGGTCACTAATTAATAAACCAATTCAGTTGCAAAATAAGTTTTAAATGTAGTTTGAAATCTAAAATAGCTTAAAAAACGAATTCAAACTAGATTATAAACAAACATATTTAAAGTGATCACTATATCATATCTGTAGGGATATTTTGTGTTGATGTGTTTTTCTCTTTGTATCCTATCTGCATATCATTTTAATAAACTTCTATTTCCTAAACTTAAAAAAATTATGCCTGTCAAAATGTTGCATATGCTGAACCATTATACGGGGCACAGTAACTTTAGAAGGTAATACTGGCAAATGATACATTTCCCAAACGCCATTTAGTTTACCTTTATAAGATGTCTTATTTGCCCCCTCGCAAGTTGTTTAATTGTTCAGTTTGCAGGCAACACCATTCCGACTTTATGTATCTTGTGGCGCGAACGTGCTCGGGGTGTCTGAACCCCGCTCTTTCGTGAGCGGTTTCCTGTTTGTTCGTTGTTTTTGCTGCTCATGTTTGACAAACCATGTGTGACAAATTGTTTCGTTCAAACACGAGCCCCGCCTTATTTATTCGTTGTGATATAAATTGTCGGATGTGAACGTGTTCTCTTCACTGACCAAGAAAACCACTCTTACAGCCTTTAAGGTTGTTTTGTTTAAATACCGCCTTTTAAGTTGTTTTTTCGTTGCAAACTTCGCATGCCCCTTTAGTTTTATAAACCACCACAAAACTGGGGCTCCCACCCATCTCAGCCATGTTCCGAGCTCTTTGATTGGTCACCCCGCCGGGCTTAGATCTCGAAATCTTTTGCGATACTCGGAGCATTCATCGAATATATTTAGCACTGAAAATATATCAAGTGTCTGGGCGCTTCAATGTGATTTCTACAACTAGCTATTCACATGACTCGAGTTGAATTCCTTCGTCTTTTTTATTTATCTATCAGAATCGCTAATGTGAAACAGGCTTTTAAACTTCTATGGGAAAAACAAAACTGCAAAAGTGTTTTCTAGTTCGCAATTTATAAACTGATTATAGGACTAAAATTTCACTGTCCATATTTAAGCACATCACCTGTCACTTTAAAATGGCAACGGGGGGTTAAAAAACTGAATAATTGGACTAAAAAACAAACATTACTGCGCCAGCGAGATGCCCGCTGGGCGACGCATGCTGCTAACAAGCGCCCGCTGTGAGACAATCACAGAGCGGCGTTCTGAGGCAAGTATTCCTTGTGTGCTTGAATGGTTGCCCTGAGATTCCCAGGGGGTCTACCTTTCTGGCTGCACCCCGTTGAGGCGTGTGTGTGGGTGTGGGGGGGGGGGGCTCTGTGTGGGTGTGGGGGGGGCTCGGTGTGGGGGGGGCTCTGTGTGGGTGTCGGGGGGTGGCTCTGTGTGGGTGTGGGGGGGGCTCTGTGTGGGTGTGTGTGGGGCTCTGTGTGGGTGTGTGTGGGCGGCTCTGTGTGGGTGTGTGTGGGCGGCTCTGTGTGGGTGTGTATGGGGGTGCTCTGTGTGTGGGTGGGGCTGTGTGTGGGGGGGCTCTCTATGGGTGTGTGGCATTTGCGAGAGATTAAGCTATTGGCATTGTAAATGACAATGCCATTTATTTATCTGTTTTCAAAACCAATACATAAATAAAAATGTTGTCCTTTACAATGCCAATAGCTCTAACTTTTGCAAAGGCGAAACCGTTGCATTGTAAATGCTTGTTCCAAATGCAGGTGGTTAAGGATTTCTACCTGCGGTTGAAGAAAGTGTATCCCCTGGTTCGAAAACCTTCTCCTCCCTGGGAGTTGAATCTGGTGCTGTCTAGATTAATGGGTCCCCCTTTTGAGCCCATTCATAAAGCCTCTTTGCAGCACTTGATGTGGAAGGCCGCTTTTCTGGTAGCGATAACATCAGCGCGCAGAGTAAGTGAGATTCAAGCTCTGTGTGCAAAAGAACCTTATACTGTGTTTCACCACAACAGGGTAGTGTTAAGGGTTCACCCTGCTTTTTTGCCAAAGGTTATATCTGATTTCCATATTAACCAGTCAATCTCCCAACCGTCCTTTCTTTCCAAACCCCGCCACTCCTGCGAAGAGGCCGTTACATTCCTTGGACTTCAAAAGAGTGCTTAAATTGTCTGGTGGGTACCAAGGGCATAAGGGAATCGGATCAATTGTTTCTGAATTATGGTGCCATGAGAACAGGTTTCCCAGCCTCCAAAAGATCCATTTCAAGGTGGATAGTGTCCTGTATAAAATTGGCTTGCCAGTCGGCGCATAAACCCTTGTTGTCTCCTAAAGCACACTCCACTAGGGGAAAAGTGGCCACAGTAGCTTTCTTGCATGATGTTCCTATGTCAGAAATTTGCAAGGCTGCAACCTGGAGATCGTTTCACACTTTCACAAGGCATTATTGTCTAGAATCTGATTCCAGGGCTGATACTCAAGTAGGCCAGGCTTCCTTGAGAAATCTATTCGGATAGTAATCTATCTATCCAGGCTTAGTTATCTGAGCTGATTGGTTAATTTACCGTTATCTTTCCTTTGCCGCAGGTGGATGAGGTGAGGGTTGCTGTCCTATTCTAGTGCTTATGACTATTGATGAGGATCCCCTGGAAGACAAGGATTAGTTACTTACCTGTTATCCAAGCTCTCTTCCAGGGGTATCCTCATCAAAGTCATAAGCAACCCTCCCGACTCCCCGGGCAAAGGATCATTGTGTTTTTAATGAGGTAATGTCAACTCTTTGTGTCATGGCTTTTTGAGTCACCGCGAAGAACAACTGACCTAACTGTCACCCCTGAGGCATGATGGGAAGCTGGGGGTCATGACTGCCTTAAAGGCACGGTGCCAGTTTATCTCTATGTTGCTGTGAGTTAGCTTTTAAGTCTTTTTAGACTATGTTTCTGCAATGCAGCCTGGGAGCTGTATATACTTTCAGTCCTATGTGAGAGTTTTCTTCTGACTGCTAAGCATTAAATAAGATTCAAAACATCTTTTGCTGTTGTTTTTCCCTGTTTCTAATGTATGCTTTTATGATATAATGGGGAGTCCTTACAGCATTATTCAGCTCTGGTGTGTATAAGGCTGCAGTTGCTATATATATATATCACATATATGATTGTGTTTCCGGGGTCCCGCGCATGGGCGAGAATATTCTAGTGCTTATGACATCACGTGCTCAAGGCCGCCATGGGTTGTATAGTGTTAGTACATTGGCTGACAGAGGCTCTTCTAACTATGTGCGACACATTGCCCATTACATGTAGGTAATGGATCAGTAAATGCATTTCTGGTTCAGTGTTTCTCTCACCCCATGCCAATGTGAGCGATCTTATTGAGTTGTGTCACAGTGGCTGTAGATTTGTGTAATGTGGTGTAGTATCTTGTAAATCCGCGGTGGATATCTTGCTATGAATCCAGTATTGTGCCTTGCTGCGAGCGAATAGATGTTACAGGGGATCTGGCGTCTTTCTGTCTGATGAGCCTGCAAGTAGCCTATCAGCTGTCTCTCTAGTGTTGTGTGTGCATGCTGAGTGCGCTGTATAATTGGGTCAGCACAGCCTCTCCAATAGGTGGGCATCTTCTGCCCTACTCTCACACAGACTCTTTCCGGATCGTGAGTCACTAGTAGCACGTTTTTCGTGGTAAGGTAACCTATTTTCCAGCTTGATGAGATCCATCAAGTGTCTTGCGCATGCAAGCCTGAGTACCGAGGCAGTGTTCTCGCATCACCGTTTTAAAGGTATCCCATTCTATCAATGCCGATGATGTAGAGTCCGTGTTTTCATCAAAGTAATGTGCTACTACCGCCCCCAATGAGTACCAGATGGGCCCATCCTCTAACATTCCGGGTTGCATGTGCCATCGTGGGATCGGCATTGTGTTATTTCCCCACTCTAGTTGTAGCGTGTGTTGATTATGTTCTGACTGAGTTCTCTCAAGGTATTGGGGGTCTGCTATGACTGGTAAAAAGTAATCTGTGACTAGGATCTGGTCAGGATCTGGTCAAGTCGGACGACTAAATTGTGTGCCCCTGAGTGAAATGAATAGACCCTATCCTTGGGATTTCTGTGCCTCCATGTATCTGCTAAATGCCGTTGTGTTGCTCAGCTTTTTAGTGCCCTCATGGCTGTGACAGTGGGTGCCCCAGGTAATGGGGCAAAGGAGCGATCCAGGAATATATCGAGTACACAGTTATAATCCCCCAAAGAAGCATTGGGGTTCATTGCCTGGTCCATAGTTTGCTCGATAGGGAGTCCGGAAATGGAGCCTGTTCAGTATTGGGTGCATATATTGACGCTATTACAACTGGCCTGCCATCCAACCGACCCTTAACTATGACATGCCAGCTGTCTGTGTCTATAAGCGATTCCTCTATTCTAAGTGGAGTGCCTGGTCTAACCCAAACCAAGCTGCCTCTGGCATATTCTGAGTAGCCTGTGGCGTATAGCTGCCCCTCCATCTCCTCTGTAAGGTCCTTGACTCAGGCCCCGCTAAGTGTGTCTCTTGTAAAAGAGCTATTTGGACCTGATGCCGTTTAAAATATGAGTAAAATAAATACCTCAGAGAGGGAGTACGTATCCCCGTACATACCAAGTGCATATCTTTGTTGATTCCATGATGTGGATGTGCGAATAAGTTCAGATCTTGTAGAGGGCCCAGGGACGTCAGTGATGCATGTAACAGAACTTAGGGGTGAGGGCTGTCTGGCGCCTCGCCACTTTGCCGCTTTGGGTACTGTATCGACCTGATTTGTGTTGGATAACTAAACTAATGAAGATCAAAACATGTAATGCCATTGGGGCGAGTATGCAACAAGCAGTCTTCCACCATGTAAAACAAAGAGACATGTCAGTGGCAAGGGGGTAGGCTCACCCTGACCATGTACGTCAGTCGGTGCAAAGAAAAGTTGTTTGGTATCACCCTCTTTTATACATAAGGAAGACAAACACCAGGGGCCTCGTAAATCAGTGCATGTGCCACCTCAACCATCAGGACAGCTGTTGTGTGAGTGTGAGGTAATAGTCCTTAATTACCCTGAATCCCCATACATTGTTCATGGCATGAGCAAATAGTTTTAAACAGTAGAATTAGTAGGCGAATATATGTGACAACAGTTCGTGAGTCCCTTAATACTTGCATATTTGTCGCTGCAGTATCACGGGCTGGGTCCTATGACCAGCATGTAATGGGTTATATTATGCCGTCCACAGTCTGGGACGTGACCTCTGGTAGAGTCTCTGAGTCTTGTGAGTTCAGAGTTTCATCCATTGATTCCTTATCACTGTCTCTGTCCGGTAGGCTTGTCCCAGATGATGCATCCCCCAGTGTGCTTCCTATTTCTGCTGCTACTTGGAGTGCCTTGCGTTGGTCCAATCTCATCTGCTCCGGGTTTGAGCCAAGGTTCTGGGACAGTGATTGTTTTTTACGCCTCCCCCCCCCCCCCCCCCCCCCCCCCCCTCTGCGTTGTCTTGGGTCCGCTCAGATGCGTTTTCCCTGATCTCCCATTAGGTGGGGGGCCCTCTGCTGGTTCTGAAGAATCTAGCCATTCCCATGCTGCAGCGGGGGTGTCAAAGAAGTGGGTTTTTAGGTCGAGCCTAGACGGAAGCAAAGCGAAGCTTTGCTTGCTGTCTAGGTCGACAACTTATGTCGCCACTTTCAGGGGAATGTGGACAGCAGACTGTTACGAGCGTCTCCTGCCGGAGATTTGTGCTCGTGGGCGCGCTTTGGCGCCTTGGCTGCTTGTTGCGCTTTCATTCAGGTCTAACGTGCGCGTGTCAGTTTCGCTTTCATTTATGTGAAAACGTGCTCGCACTCTACAGCCCCCGAAGCCACACCGCATGTGAGGATTCCACAACGCGGAAAAGGCTTGAAGGAAACGTGCTGGCACTCACCAGAGAGGTCGGCTCGGGCCCCGCCGAGCAGCAGGAGGCAGGCGGTGATCAGAAGCGGCGGCTCTATGGCGTCTGTCTGACTGCCGGCACGTGCCCCCTTTCAGCCTCCTATACAAAGCGAACGCGGAAAAGGCTTGAAGAAAACGTGCTGGCACTCACCGGAGGGGTCGGCGCGGGCCCCGCCGAGCAGCAGGAGGCAGGCGGTGATCAGAAGCGGCGGCTCCATGGCGTCTGTCTGACTGCCGGCGCGTGCCCCCTTTCAGCCTCCTATACAAAGCGAACGCGGAAAAGGCTTGAAGGAAACGTGCTGGCACTCACCGGAGGGGTCGGCGCGGGCCCCGCCGAGCAGCAGGAGGCAGGCGGTGATCAGAAGCGGCGGCTCCATGGCGTCTGTCTGACTGCCGGCGCGTGCCCCCATTCAGCCTCCTATACAAGCGAACGCGGAAAAGGCTTGAAGGAAACGTGCTGGCTCTCACCGGAGGGGTCGGCGCGGGCCCCGCCGAGCAGCAGGAGGCAGGCGGTGATCAGAAGCGGCGGCTCCATGGCATCTGTCTAACTGCCGGCGCGTGCCCCCATTCGGCCTCCTATACAGATGCGTAACATAACAAGGACCAGTGCGTCCCTCCTACGAACTGAGCGAGCGCGCGCATGCCCGCCCCCCGCAGAAAGAGAGTACGGACAAGGACCCGGATCTAATATCAGCTGCGCACGACCCCAGCCTGAGAACAGCGAGCAGACCAGGGCCTTGGAAGTAGAAGAAGGACAAGGGCCGCGGGGCCGCCTTCGCTCGTGTATCGCTTTGTGTGAGCACAGAGGCAGTCTACGCCAGGCGCGCAACACCCATTGGGCTGAACGGGCTTCAGCCCCCCCCGTCGTCATCTTCAGCCCGGGCTGCCAAGGTTCAGATGACAGCCCGACACGCTTTCCTGATTTATTATGTAAAATAATTAAATTATGAAAAGCGTTTCCCCACTTTCATTTGTATTAAGCCTCCTCTTTTTTTCTCGGATGCTTTAGAATCCGAGATTGTATTTTTAGTGACCCCTGCAGAGAGGCCCAGAACCAGCCGGAGGCAGCCATCCTCTGACGCTTTCAACAACCCTCCCTGCCCCCTACCTTTTGTTTTCTTTCAGAGGGGTGCCACCGAGGTGATTTCCTTGCCTGAAGCAGGGATTTCACCTAAGCACGTTTGATGTGCGGTGCAGCATGGAGTGTGAAGATGTGCACAGCAGGGGGATGCGACGCCAGCAGGAATTCCTTTACAAAGGAAAAGCGTCACCTGCACTGGCCATCCCTTTCCCCCTGCTGTGCACATCTTCGCACTCTCTGCTCCAAGAGTCCTGCTGTGTGAGCTTGTGTTTCATGACTCACCTCTAAAGTGAGGCCCCGCCTGCCCTGCGCATTTTGAACACAGTTTGTCGAGGGACACCTCAACTGATTTTTTTTCTCAGGAGCTGTCCTTACTTGTATCCAGTCTGTACTTGGAGCGTTGCCCAACCCGCAGATCTGCACGAGGAGAGGAGACACACTGCAATGGTAAATGTTAGAGGGCTGTGTTAAAAGCACCACACTTGCGTCCTGTGGGTCCTGTACAGGCATTTTTCATGTGCCCCAACGCTGTGGGCAAAGTACATCCCAGGTTTACACGCATCTGTTTCCCGACTGAACACAGTGAATAGGGGTGCACGATAGTGCTGCTTATTGCGTCCTATGGTCCCTTCATTGGTTGGAAGTGATTGTTGGGGTGGAGAGGAGCTGTGAATGTGCGTATGCACGGATATAGCACCTAGTGGGTTTTGGCACTGGTGACAGTGCTCGTGCTGGCTATGAAAGCGGCACATTGCGGTAGGGTGCATGGAAGCACCTACAGTTGGTACCTGGGGTTGCGCTGTCGCCAGATGCTGGCAACAGTGGCCCAACTTCTAATAGGAAGGCGCTACCAGATGAGCAGAAAGTAACTCTAATTTAATGCTTGACTGGTCCGTTCTATAATCAATCCGATTTAATTATTTTTAACAAATCTTGCCACTGGAGGGCGTTACTTGGTTGGAAATAACATGTTGGGCCCTGGTACTCCACAAGGTTTGTGCATCGATGGATGTAGGTGCTTGGATTCGGTTTTTGCACTCCTGTGTGGGCTGTAGGGTCACATGGTGAAGTGAGAGCAGAGATCCTGCGTTGAGAATGATGGCTGTGAAGTTGTGCGACACCTGGTGTGTCCTCACCTTACACCAAAAGTGTAATGGAGGTGGTGGTCAGGAGCGCGTGCTAGGCCTCAGTTCAGCTGTGTGGGCTTGGGGCAGTGATGCCTCAGATACCTGCCCCCATGTCTGCTGAGTGCGCTGGACAGTGGTACTATGGAAGGGTGGTACTTGCAAGTGATGCTGTTGCAAAGCAGATCGTAGCCTCATTTTCAGCAAGAGGCCTTTAGGCGGTGGTGCCCCTGGCATGTCCTTGCAAGAGATGAGATGCTGATGTGAAGCAGAACAAGTCCCCTTATCTGCTGAGTGGCCCGACCAGTGGCGCCACAGGTGTGGGGGGGGGGGGGGTCCCTGGGATGTTGTTTGAAGCATATGGGGCCCATTTCTAATACATCCAGTCAAGGGGTAGGTTGGCCTTTCTAAAGTAGTCCGCAGTACTGTAACAACAGATGATGGCCAAATATATCTACCATGTCCTTGGTTTGGATTGGTGGTATGCGTATTGTAATCAGGTTCGTAAGTTTATTTGTGGATTTTTTGTATATTTTCACATTTTTCTTCGATTCACCCTCTATCTCAACAAAGACCGATAATACCTGCAAATCTTAAACATTCACTGTGCAGTAATTCAATTGTTACATCATCATAATACACAACCTAAGAACATAAAAATAAATAAAACACATTTTGTTGTGCGCACTGCATTGCATTTGGCGATGCAGTGCATGCAACGAAATTAGTTTTATTTATTTTTATGTTTACTTACCTGTATTTGGCTGTATTTCATAGTTTACTACCCCCCACCCTGCCCCTTTCCACCCCACGTCACCGCCCGGCAGCACTCCCACCACTGACCTCTACTGGTTCTTTGTAAGAATTTCCTCCATCTGAAGCCAGGCCCAATTTGTTAAGCTGATATATAACACCAGGCTTGTTCCCAGGCCATAAGTCTAGACTAGGATAATTACTTTTTCTTAGTTTCATTTCATATTTTGTTTACTAGACAATTTGGCTTGTGTGTGGTCTCATTTTGTTATTTTCTTCATTCTTCAGTATTATTTGGCCATTTGTTAAACATGTACGCCTGGAGCCTCTTGGTGCTATAGATATGAAACTGATAACAGATTCAGCTTGGTGGAAAGAATTATAGAGTGAAAATACAGGTTTTTTGCTTTTTCCTTTATTTCAGGTGGGATAATGGTCGGTAATGGTACAGAATAATCTAACACCTTACACAAACACACAAGTACAACACCATTTGAAAGTCTTAGTTTATTAAATGCAACTTTATTCTACATAGATTCCCTTCCTTATGCATTTAGATACCTTTCATGTACTTGCGTATCTTTATATTGATTACTTTGCACTACCCTAGATCTCACCATATATCTCTCGCAATATATTCCCTACCTCCACTCTGACTCATCTCAAACCTCTCTCTACTACTCTCTCCAATGCACTGCCCTATTTCTAACCCTATACCTCTATCAGTATATTCTCTACCTACACTCTTTCATTCATCCTAAACCCAATACTCTTCTCTCCTCTACCCCTCCTTCCATCATCTCATACCTCTTTTACTATTCAGATCTCCCAAGCAAGCCTTTCTAAACCCTTCCCTCTGACTCTTCCACCTCCATCCAAAATCCCTTCCTACTGCTATGAACTCCCCAAAAAAACACATTCTAGACCCTTCCTTTTTCTATCCCTCCACTATTTCTTTTCAATACAAATAAAAGACTAAGATTTAAACCACTCAGATTAATTTCATATTTCCCTATATCAGTCCCCACTAATTCTGTTTGGGTTCCAGAGTAGCGTGCTACCCACCAAAAAGCGCTTCAACACCTCATATGGGGTAGTAAGTGCTATATAAATGCAAACCTTTTCCCTCTTCTATCCCTGCGCTATGCTTCTCAATCCAAATAACAGACTAACATGTCCAGTGCTCAAATTACTTTCATATTTCATTATACTAATTCACCACTGATCCTCTATGGGTCCCAGAGTAGCGTGCTACTCTCTGAAAAAGCTCTTAATCGCCTCATCAGGGTTAGTGAGCGCTATATAAATGCAATTATAATAGGAGCTGCGCCAGCCGAAGAGGTGAGGACTGGAACTTTGACAGGGATGCAATTACCAAGTTCTGTGTTTTTGCAGTATCAACAGCCTGGCAATTGACCTGTCTTTTGAAGAACAGCAAATGTAACATGATATTATCAAAATGTAAATGCTTTATTATTTCTCATGCACCCTCTGAATTCCAGCATGGTGATGATGGGGGTGCTGCTGCACAGCATCCCACCCGCCACTACTTCCTCTGCCTATACATTAAAGCACCATGCTTTAATGTCTGTGCTGCCAATAAATTAATGTTTGTTGGTGCTATAGTTTGTAACAACACTTCAAATGGACACATTGCAAAATCTCAAATTCCTTCTCTGTCTTTGCGGGGTGGACAGAGTCCCCTTTTTTGTGTGAATTATATCTGTGAGAGAGTAGCATGTTGTTCTGGGCTCTTTTGACCCAGTTTCATGGGCATTCCATTAGAAAAAAGGTTGTAATTTTAACCATCTACATAATATCGTTGTGAGACAATTTAATGTATTTGAGTGACACTTTATTGCAAGATGAACACATCCCTTGTCTGTTATATAAATGGTTCACATTACCCTCTGTTCTCCAATTGAATTCTCATAAAACTGATTGTTGTCTAGTTTCGAATGCAGAATTTGTCATTTCTTTTTCTTAGCTTGGCCTGAGCATTACCCGATCCTGATTGTCTGCCATTTTAGCCCCGCCCCCATTGATTAACATGTTAACCACGCCCCTTTGTATGTCATGTTAGCCCCCCCCGAACTTAAGACCTAGTTGCGCCCCTGGTCTACGCTGCAAGGTAACAGTGAGTATTCCCAATATTCGGCGTTGCTTTGGGGGTGCCCAGACACTCGTCTCCCAAGCTCGGGTGTCTTTTCGCCGCAGCTCAGGGCACTGCTTACACTTTTTATTTTCAGTGCGCACTTTGATTTTTTTCAGCAGCCCTGCATCCCTGTGCTATGGCAGTAGCCGCCGCATACACCGTGACATGTGCAGAGACGGCGCCACACCGTGACATGTGCAGAGACGGCGCCAGGTCCACACTCACAATCTCCTCACTGCAAAGGGTATCATTTTTTATTTAGTTATTTATTTAATGCGTTTTTATATAGCCCCCTCCTTTTCAACATCTACCTCATTCCCCTTCTGTCTCTGATTGAATCCTTTGGAATCCCTGTAACCTCCTACGCCGATGACACCCAGCTCATCGTGCCTCTGGATGGTAGTTCCACCATCGCAGAACTCAACCTTAAGAACTGCCTTACGAAAGTCTTCCATTGGATGAATGCCAATCATTTGAAGTGTAACTCAAATAAAACGGAGATTCTCCCAATCGGCAAGAATACCCCCTTCTGCCCAGCCCTCTGGTGGCCTGACGACTCTATCGCCCCCCCCCAAACTGTAACTACGGCCAGGAACTTAGGCGTCATCTTTGACTCAGATCTTTCATTCGACCACCATGCTAAGACTGTAGCCGGCAAATGCTTCGGGACAATAAGATCCCTAAGAAAGTTCTTTAACTTCCTCCCTCTCGATGCCAGAAAGAGCGTAACAGTGGCCCTTATAATCTCCCGATTAGATTATTGCAACGGCTTACTGGCAGGGATAAAAAAGAGCACTCTCGCTAAACTCCAGAGCGTGCTAAATACAGCTGCTCGACTTGTACTCAAACTGCCCCGGAGAGCGTCCACCTCCGCAGCTCTTCGTTCCTTACACTGGCTACCTCTCCACAAGAGAATTCTATTTAAGATTCTAATCATCGCCTTCAGATCCTTCAACAAATCCGGGCCAAAATACCTCCTCAAACGTTTTCCCCACTACATCCCCAGGCGATCTCTCCGTTCGGCACAGGACAACTTCATCCTGCCTGCAAAATACAATCTGAAGACGAAAGGAGGTAAAACCGTTAGCCACCTAGCCACCAAGGCATGGAACAATTTGCCCAAACACCTTAGGCAAATAACACAAGAAAAACCATTTAGAAAGGCTCTGAAGACCTGGATCTTCAGCCTTCCCGACGATCTCACTAAAGCAGCCATCTAATCCCGCTCTGTTCCCAGACCGGCCCTCAAGAACACTCAGCGCCAAGATGCTCCCTCCGGAGCGAACGCCGCGCTTTACAAATACCCCCACAAATACAAATACAAATACAAATAGCGCGGACTTTACCCGAAGGCGTCAAAATGCTTCACAATAGGAACAGAACTGATACTTGTATTACTACTCGCTACTACTTTTCCTTGGTAAACACGTCGCCAAAAGCGCATGCCTTTGAAAAGAATCCCCCACTTCCCAGTCCCTCCACTGTGCTCTGACAGTGATCGTAAGATAGCTCAGCGGGCTGTGCGCCTGCCAGGGTAATCCAAGTCAGAGATTGTTGGATTTCCAGCTGGCTCTGCTCAGCAGCTCAGACTTCCAGTCTTCACAGGTACCTGAAATGGTAATGCATTATTAGCAAGCACTTGAGCCCACTTTAGTTTGTTGTGATTTAGCCGTGCATGAATAGTGATGGCGTGCAGAATGTGCGTGTTGGTGCTACGAACAGTGCACGGCCCCTGCCTGCTTGGAGTATCACAGCGCCTCCTCTTGGCCATAGGCAGGCTCTTGTGTCGTGATGTTTGTTACATTTCCGTTGGGCAAGCGAGGTGAACATGAAGGACAGGCTGTTCGCTCACGGGGCACTCCCCACCAACTGCTTAGAACTCTACAGAGGAGCTGTGCAAGTGGAAAGCAGTTCGAACGGTGTGCTCTTGTGCAAAGGAAGAAATGCTCCGACAGCCCGTGTCTGGAAGGCCATTAGGACAGGGGCGGAGTCAGACACTTGTCAGGCGAATCCCTGGTGCCTTGTATCAGAACTCCCACGCAGATGCCAACAGTTATTGCCGAAGTCTTGGTGAAGAAAGGGTGTGCCCCAGTGGCAGACTAAGTTCAAGTCTGCGATCGCTCTCCTTTTCTCTCTCTGTGTTTCTCTCTCTCTCTGACTGTCACTCTCTTTTTCTTTTCTATCTCCACTTTTGTTTCTCTTTTTGTCCCTCTATAGTTTCTCTATCTCTTTAGCCCCTCCACTGTCCCCTCGCTTTCTTTCTCTCTCTCTTGCCCCTTCTCACCATTTTATCTAACTCTCTCTTGATCTTTCTATTACTCACAACCTCTCTTTCTTGCTAGCTCTTCTCCATTCCCTCTTTCTAAATCTCTGCCCTCTCCTTTCTCCCATCCGCACAAACAAACCGATGCGCTAAAGGCCAATAAATTAGATTTATTAAGATGTACTTGCATTTTCTTTAATTCGACAGAATCTAGCCTATGAGCTCCTCATTTACATAAAGTACAAGCGCCGGATTTTATTCGACTGGAAAACTGTTATGGCAGCGGGTTTCAGTGGACATAAATCAAATGCAATAATGTTGTTGCAGTTTTGTCCTGCTTGAGCGGACTTTGAAGCAGAGTTAAAAGTATTATGCCTCACAAACTGCACTGCCTAGCAGTAGCTGCGCCTCCTACATTTGAATGACAGGTTTGCGAAATTACGTGATATTCCCCTTGATAAGGAGGAGTCAGGTTGGGCAAAGTACTGTGAATGAAAGAAATCGACTCATGAGTGAGGCTTTGTTATTATTTATTGCTACCATAAACTTTTGAAAAATGTCAAAAACATATTCTGTGACGAACGCTGGACCGGTATTAGCTACAATAGAATTTAACACAAGTTAGTGCACCCGGAACCAATCCAGTGTGACACGCCAGTTACCAGGACGTGCTGGAGGTCTTATGAACCTTGTAGATGGATCTGGAAGTCTGCACAGAGATGGACCATTGACAAGGGTAAGTGTTGGTTGCATTAGCATAACTCCAATTCTCTCTCTTCCCCTCTCTCTCTCTCTCTCTTCCCCTCCCTCTCTCTCTCTTCCCATCCCCCTCTCTCTCTCTCTCTCTCTCTCTCTCTCTCCCCCTCCCTGCCTCTCTCTCTCTCTCTCTCTCTCTCTTTCTCCTCCCCCCCCCCCTCTCTCTCCCTCTCTCCTCCCCTCCCCCCCAGCACGGAATACAGTACAACTGTGATCACAAAATTCTTATGCACCCTGCAACGCAGGGGATTTACAGGAATCCAAACATCAGCGTAAAGTACTCGAACAACGATGACGTCTGTCTTATAAATGTCACAAAAAGATGTTAATATTTCAATTCTGTTCTTGGATTTTCGTGAAAATACAACACATATTGCATTACAAAAGCTATAGGTGTCACATTTGTGAAAGTTAAAACTATTGGCATTGTAAATGACAAAGCTATTAATTTCGGTATTTTTAAAACCAACGCATAAATAAAAAATGTCATTTACAATACCATTAGCTCAAACTTTCCTAATGCGAGACCTATTGCATTGCAAATGCTTGTTCCTTTTGCAATTACCCACAGGTGGGCAGGGAACAGCACGGAGTACTGGAGGTCCAGCTGACGAAGTCTTCCTTTTACTTCCAGAAAGGAATACCATTGTCTCTGTACTGCTGCAGTGAAGTATGGGAAGAGCATCACTGTACTGTTTGCTACTTGTATTTTCTACTTTTTCCTGGTTTCTTGTAGTATTGTGTCCCTGTCCTTGTAGTTCAGCACGTGGAACAGGAATGGCCCTGGCTTGCTCCCGGCGGTGGGGGTCCTTTTGGTACTCTGTGCACCCATTCTATCACAAAGTATTGCAACAGTGATCCCTCTGGTAACAAACTGTGGATCCAAGCCTCTGTATATTCTTTTGCGTCCAGTCCTCCTTCGCCCTCTGGCAGGCCTAAGGTGTTTCGCCTGGAGCGGCCTTCTGAGTCTTCAGCTTGATTTTCGAGAAATTTTACTCGAGCCGTGAGGTCTTTGAGGTGCTTTTCAGCGGCCTGTGGGGAGAGCTCTGCCAGCGTGGATTTTCTGTTTGTAAGATTTCAATAGTCTGCATGCTAGAGGTTTAGGTCCAGGGCTACTCTGTCACTTTAGTTCTTGAGTGAGGTCCGTGTCTGCTCCATTGTGGTGCTCTTTTTCTCCACAGCGGTTAGGACAGAGTCTAGTTGGTTGGACATGTGGTCCGCTGGCCCCTCCCCAGACATTTTGTCTGATTGTGTGCAGGCTGAGGGGAGCTGTCCCGATGGGGCTCCAGTGCCTGACTGAGTTGGCCCCTGTGAGACATGTGTTGTCTATGTATTGTGTGGCAAATTTGTCTATTTGTGCTGACGCTGTTTTGTATTAGCGGTAAGTTGCTCTGGTCCAGATTTCAACAGCTTATATTCTCTCTGTGTGCAGGACTGTAGGTGGAGACCTGAAGCAAGCCCCCCAGCATGCTGGGAGTGTTTCCTCTTGTAGGTCTGAGGGGACCTAGCCTTCCGTAGTAGTGCTTTGTGCAGCTCTGTCCGTCTGCAGCGTTGATTCACGGGCGGGTGTGTTCATGACACAACTGCTGTGGTGTAACGAACAGCAGGCTGTGGCATCGCTTCTGCCTGTGCAGCACCCGATGTGCTTTCGCCTCACTGCCTGCGTCTGCCAGTCTTTTATCGGATCTCCCAGCTGGTGACCTTTCATGGGCCAAGGCTGTTACCAGGACCGCAGATAATCTCTTGTGTAGGGAAGCAGCCCTGAGGACACGACATTCCACTTATTGCGCATTCCTTCACCTCCCCCTCCCCACAGCAAACGCATCTCTTATGCGGGCCAGAGCATGCACGTTTGCCTGGGTTACCCTAGCCTTGGTTTTGTGCAGCTTTAGAAAAGTCTTAATTGGGCCCTTGCCCTTTGTGTCCCAGGGCCTGCGGGCCCCTAGCAAATGTCTTCTTCACTATCTTGTCCTTATTTGCTATATGTTTTGCTGTTTATAGGCTCTCCCTCCTTCCTAGTCCTCCCTTGCGCATTGGTCACTGCGAGGCCCTACGCACTGAACTCGCGCTCAGAGTGTTCCTCGGGTGTTGCTTCGCTCTCACCTCAGCGCTGCTCCCCTCTCTGCGTGCCCTGTGGTGGAGATCTCGGCGGCGGGCCTCCGGGTGGTCCCATCGTTGGCCGGATAGCCTTACTGTCTCTTTTCCCACCACCAGCCAAGCCACAGGCTGCAGGAGTCTCCCCCAGGCCGCAACCCCCGATGGCGGACTCTGTCCTGTCCCTGGAGCACAAGTGCTAGTCAGCAGTGTACAGGCATCAGGGGGGCAAGGGGAACCTGCCTCCGGCGTCTCTGCAAAACTGTCGCTGTGTGCCTCTCGTGTTGCAGCAGGGCCTCGGTGTTGGGTGGTAGCCTTCGACCGGACTTGCGTCCCTGAGCCATGGGCTGCACCTCCACAACCCTGCCACTGCACCCCCCTCCAGCTCCTCGGTGTCCGCAGAATATATGGAATATCCACAGGCACGACGGGACTTAGGAGAGCTGCTTAGCGGCCTGGGATGCTTTTTGTCTGATAAATAATCAGATTTCAGGGGGGTGAGCGGTGGAGCTCTTATAGAGCACGAACGCCATAATTGCCTACGTAGTCACTCCCCCTGTGAGGATGCATCCATGGTTTGCGTTAGGTGTCTTTCCCTACGGATTGCCAGATTAGGTAGCCTCATGTCAAAGCTGTTCACCCTATGCGGTAAGGGTATGCCCAGATGTGGGTCCCGTGCTCACTACGCCACTGGAGTCAAGCTAT
The DNA here is from genome assembly GCF_964263255.1 of Lissotriton vulgaris. Classification (NCBI taxonomy): domain Eukaryota; kingdom Metazoa; phylum Chordata; class Amphibia; order Caudata; family Salamandridae; genus Lissotriton; species Lissotriton vulgaris. The sequence continues at coordinate 770,635,648 of NC_141691.1, read as the reverse complement.
CCTGGCTGAAAACGGCTGATAGCCAGAAACCGGTCCTAGGATGCTTGATTCCAGTCCATGTAAGACATGGTTTGGCAGTTGGGCGTGGACTGTTCCCATGAGGCACAGGGTCAAGACTGATTTGCATATGGCCATGTCTGAACTGGGGTGGCTTGGTGAGCAAAATAACGATGGATTAAACCCAGATCTGTGACTGGGGGTGAATGTTTTGCCATTGTGCAACATTACGTCCATCATCTTTTGTGTTTTGCTGTTCACCCTATGTGGGAAGGGTATGCCCAGACGTGGGTCCCATGCTCACTACACCACTGGAGTCAAGCTATCCTGGCTGAAGACGACTGATAGCCAGAAACCGGTCCTAGGATGCTTGATTCCTGTCCAGGGAAGACATGGTTTGGCAGTTCGGTCTGGACTGTTCCCATGAGGCACAGGGTCAAGACTGATTTGCATATGGCCATGTCTGAACTGAGGTGGCTTGGTGAGCAAAATAACAATGGTTCTCTTCCAGGGGATACTCATTAATAGTCATAAGCACTGAATTATCTCCGCCCATGAGCGGGGACCCAGAACACATAAACAATATACATATATATGTGTAAATATAACCAAAAGTACATAGTACTAAGTAATTATACACATATACATGTATAATAACCATAATATGCAGCCTAACATTAATACATAGGCTAATCAAACCAAACCTTACACACGTTCTGAAGCATGAAAATATGCTGTATATAAATGTAATAAACAGGCATGAGCCTAAAATGCATTTCATAGCCATGAAAAACCTTTTATTTTCATCAAAGAACCTGATGTAAACAGTTATTAGCCTAAAAGGCTGCATATGAAAAAATGTCTGTGTACAGAAAATCAGACTGGCACCCTGCCTTTAAGGCCCCAGAGAATCTGCACACTTTGCCTTTAAGGCCTCCAGGGGAACTCTGTTCCCATCATGCACCACAGGTGACAGTTAGGACAGTTCTTTTTTCCGGCTTGTTCTGTGAGGAACCTGGAACTTGAGCACTGCTCATTTTGTAGTATTTTCTGTCAGAACTTGGTTTTTCTTGTCATTTTTTGACAAAATATAGCTTTGGTGGTGGTTTGTTATCCTTTTCTGACTAAACTGTTGGTATTTTTTAGTCAGGATGCCACCTTTATTTTACAAATGCCCTTCCTGTGGGAAGAAGATGTCCTAAACTGACCCACACTCTGTTTGTGTGGTGTGTCTTCCAGCTTCTCATAAGGTGGAAGATTGTTATCACTGCCTCAACCTTTCAAATAGAACTTTAAAAGAAAGGGAGAAAATGAGGTTGCTGTACCTTCTGGAGAGAGAAAACCGTGGTGAGAAGAGTTCAAAAGGCTTATTATCATCTGCTAAGCCATCTTCTCAGCCTAAACGTCGAAGATCAGCGTCTCCAGAAGGTAGAACTAAGAAACATCGACTCCAGGGAGCGTCGCCGTCAAAAAAGGTGCTCTCGACGTCGAGAACCAGATGGCCGTCGAAGAGAGCTCCGTCGACGTCGAGGACTTCGCCGGTGAGGCAAGGTTCAGTGTCTCGACAGTCGCCGTCGAAATCCTTTTCGACGTCGAAGGCAATTGGTGTGGATTGCAGTAAGGACGACGTCGGGAGTGCAACATTCGACGTCGAAGGATCGTGAGAGGTCGGCATCGAGGAAAGATAGACGTCCGACGTCGAAGGATCGTGTATCGACGTCGAAGAGTAAAGTGTCGACGCCGAGAAAGAGTCATCGGTCGACCTCGAAGGATAGATCGAGGTCGAGAGAGAGACATACGTCGTCGTCTAAGAAGAGGTCGATGTCGACGTCGAGAGAAAGAATGGCGTCGAAGGATTCGACGTCGAGACCTAAAAAGAGAAGATCAAGGTCTCCATCGCGACGTAGGTCGACGTCGAAGCATGCTTCGGGCTCGAAGCATGGAGTGTCTAGGTCTCCCCCACCTGAACATAGGTCGGCGTCGAGACTATCAAGACCAGCCTCTCGGACCTCAATCAGGTCTTTGTCGAGGTCAGAAATAAGTCCCGAACATATAGCGGAGACTTCCCCGCATGATCAGCAAGACAACAGATCGGCAGTGGGGCAAGAGATAATGCACCAGGACTCTTCTGTGGTGGCTCATTCGGGCTCAACCTCAGGGCAGGTGTCAGATGACAGACAGTTGGTGCCCAGGCAACGAACTCCGTCTGTTTCATTGGTTTCTGAACACAATGCTGCTTCTAGAGCTTCCAAGTCTTCAGCAGAACTGAATATTGTGCAGGTGTCACCTGAAGCTTCACCTGAGCATACAGATCGGCCTATTAACTTGTCACTGAGGTGGTTGGAAAGTTTAAGGCACTGGAAGATGCGTCTGATAATGGGAGAGACAGCTCCGGTCCCTCGAGCGGAGCTGCATAGAAGGTCACGCTCAAGATCCTTAGTGAGAGAGAAGTCTCGTTCAAGGGAGCGTAGGGGGCAGCGGTCGGCAACTCCTCAGAGAAGACGTAGAACTCCTACTCCATCTTCTTCATAGTCTACGTCTTCTGCAAGGTCTTCGTATTGAGACTATTCTCCAACCATATCTTCTACTCCTCCTTCCAGAGTGTCTCCAGTAGACGATTTAAGCACATTTAATGATGTATTATGTCGTGGAGCGAGTAAATCAAGCATCAAAATGGCAGTTCCCAAGTAGCAACGTCGGTCATCTTCGAAACCCTGCATCACAAGACGACTGGCAGGCCTCTTCTGCCTTTAGTGCCCGGGTTGATAGAACCAGCGATGAGAACTTTCCTAACCCCGGCCACGGTGGGTTCAGGTCCTTCTAAGATTGCGAAGAAGTACAAGGCTCCAGAAGAGGATCCAATGTTTTTGCGGTCTGACCCACCACCAGATTCCCTGATTGTAGCAGCAGTCAGAAAGGCGCATTCTGCAGAATCTACCTCTTCTGCTCCACCTGAAAAGGATAGTAAGAGTATGGATTCCTTGGGTCGTAGAATGTGCAATACCTCAGGATCGGTCATGGGAGTGGCCAGTGCGGCTGCTCTCTTGGGCCGCTATGACAGTCTGCTCTGGGACTCAGTGGCTCGTTTTGCAGATAGACTCCCTAAGGAGGATCAGAAAGACTTCCGGGAAATAGTGGAGGAAGGAGGATTTGTGGCTAACCAGAGCATTAGCGCGGCTGCTGATGCGGCGAACTTGTCTGCTCATGGTTATGCACACAGTGTTTGCGCAAGACGTACAGCATGGCTTCGCCTTACAGGGCTAAAACCAGAGGCGCAGAGGAAAATGGTGAATTTACCGTTCAATGGTTCGACTCTGTTTGGATCTCACGCAGACGACGAGATGTCTAAAATGAAGGTGGAGTTGGACACTCTTAAGGCCGTAGGTCTTGAGAAGAAAAAAGAATTTAAACGTCGGGGTACTTTTCGTCCCTATGACAAGAGATCTTTTCAGCAAAGGAGCCAACAGACAAATTGGTCTGCGCAAAATCAAGGCCAGAATCAGCAAAGGTCGCAATTCCAGCAGCGGCGGCCTGGACGAGGCAGAGGCAATGGAAATAGGCAGCAATCATCTTCTGCCAAGCAGCCTCAGAAACAGTGAACGGATGCTTCCTCTACAACCGTGTCCCACTCTGGTTGGAGGTAGTATTGTGCGTTATCTGGACGAGTGGAAACAGATCACGAAGGACAGATGGGTGCTGAGTGTCATTCAGAACGGGTACCTTTTGAGATTCAAAAAGCCACCCCCTGTCATGCGTCCTCTAAAGATGGTACAGTGGAATATAAAGCGCTTACAACAGGAGGTGAACGTCCTTTTGAAGAAAAAGGCCATAGAACCAGTTCCTTTCCAGCAGAAAGGTCAAGGCCTGTACTCTCGATTCTTTCTCGTACAGAAAAAAGGTCCAGTTACAGAGTTCAGACCCATTCTGGATTTGAGACGACTGAACAAATTCATTCGGAAAGAAAGGTTTTGAATGCTGGCTCTTCACCATATCTTCCCTCAATTACACCAGGAGGATTGGATGTGCTCCATCGATCTAAAGGACGCTTATTTTCATATTCCGGTATCCAGAAAACATCGCAAATTTCTCAGGTTTCAAGTAGCGGCTCGTCATTATCAGTACGCAGTGCTCCCTTTTGGCCTGAGATCAGCTCCCAGAACATTTTCAAATTGTATGGCAGTAGTGGCGGCTTGTCTTCGAAAGAGGCGGATTTTCATATATCCGTACTTAGACGACTGGCTTCTGAAGAGTTCATCCCCATCGCTTCTAGAAGAACATCTGTCGATATGTCTCCAACTCATGTACAAGTTGGGTCTGCAAGTCAACTACAAGAAGTCCATAATGAACCCCACCCAGAAGATCCACTACCTGGGTGCTCAGTTGGACACAGAAGAAGAAAGCGTGTGTCCTTCGGAGGAGAGGTGGTCATCCATCAAGACGAAGTGTTTACTTCTCCTTCAAACTGCACGTCCGACAGTTCGGCAAGTGTCCTCTCTCCTGGGGTCCATGGCATCGTGCATTTTCATCGTGCCAAACGCACGTTTACAGATGCGTCCTCTGCAACAGTGTCTGGAAGACCAGTGGAAACCGAGGACGGGATGCTGGGAGGACCGGATTCATCTCAGACAGTCTGCAAGAGATTCCATCCGGTGGTGGATGAAGAAGGTGCACGTGATGAAGGGAGTCCCTTTTCACCAGGACCCACCAACGCAGACTCTGATAACAGATGCTTCTCTCCAAGGCTGGGGGGCGCATATGGGCCCTCTGCAGGTACAAGGGCTATTGTCAGACTTCGAGAAAGGATATCACATCAATCTTCTCGAGCTCAGAGCGGTCCACCTTGCTCTCAAGTCCCTGGCACCGTCGCTTCAAAATCGGTCCCTCCTGGTACAAACAGACAATACAACAACAATGTATTACTTAAACAAGCAGGGGGGTACCAGATCCAGGACTCTGTCCATAGAAGCCCAGACCATCTGGCATTGGTTACTTGCACGAGACCTGTCCATAACAGAGATTCACCTACCGGGGAGTCTCAACTCACAGGCGGACGACCTCAGCAGAGACTTCGTCGAAGCGCACAACTGGGTTCTCAACTAAGACGTCGCGCGCAGCATTTTCCAGGATTGGGGAACACCAGACATAGATCTGTTCGCAGACGCGGCAAACGCAAAATGCCCCGTCTTCGCGTCCAGGTTCTACCAGAAAGGGTCTCAAGGGAATGCCCTTTTGATAGATTGGTGTCAAAATTTGCTATACGCCTTTCCACCGACACCGTTGATGCCGGCAGTGATCAATCGGCTGTACAAGACTCACTCCAGAATGATTCTGATTTGCCCAGAATGGCCACGCCAGTGGTGGTTCCCAGATCTCCTCTAGTTGTCAATAACACCGCACAGGAGACTGCCGTGTCGCCCGGATCTTCTGTCCAAGCAGAAGGGGCGAGTGTTTCATCCCAATCTGCCCTCCCTGCGCTTGGCAGCATGGCTCCTGAAGTCATCCAATACGGGCATTTACAGCTGAATCCGGAGTGTATGAACATCCTTAAGGAGGCTAAGCGGCCTTCTACAAGACAATCCTACGGATTTAAGTGGAAACGCTTTTACCTTTGGTGTCAGAGTAAGGGTCTTGACCCTATTCATGGTCAAGAAAAGGTGATCTTGCCGTATCTTCTTTACCTTGCTGAATCTGGTTTGCAGTTTAATTCCATCAAAGTCCATCTGGCTGCAATAACTGCTTATAGAAAATCGCCAACACAGATATCTTTCTTTCGGATGCCTGTGGTGAAGGATTTTCTGGAAGGGTTAAGAAAGGTGTCTCCTCCAGTCAGGTCTCCTTCTCCACCTTGGGAGCTTAATGTGGTATTGACTAAGTTAATGGGTCCCCCATTTGAGCCTATACATAAAGCGTCTTTCCAACACCTGTCTTGGAAAGTAGCGTTCCTGGTGGCCATCACTTCTGCTCGTAGGGTGAGCGCAATCCAGGCTTTGTGTTGCAATGAACCGTACACAGTTTTTCATAGAAACAGAGTGGTGCTCAGGACTCATCCTGCTTTCCTACCTAAGGTGGTGTCGGATTTTCATATTAACCAATCCATAACATTGCCTACTTTCTTTCCGAACCCTTCGAGTCCGGCAGAACGGACTTTACATTCATTAGATCTAAAAAGGGTTTTGAAATTTTACTTAGATAAAACAAAGTCTTTGAGACAGACGGACCGTCTGTTCGTGAACTATGGTCCTACGAATACTGGTTTGGCAGCATCCAAGAGATCCATTTCTAGGTGGATAGTGTCATGTATTTTACTGGCTTATCAGCTAGCCCACAAGTCTTTATCAGGTAGACCTAGGGCTCACTCTACGAGGGGAAAAGCTTCTACCACAGCTCTCCTTAGGAATGTGGCTATGTCAGAGATATGTAAGGCAGCTACTTGGCGTTCAGTGCATACGTTTACACGCCATTGCTGTTTGGATTCTGATGCGCAGACTGATGCACAAGTTTGACAACCATCACTCAGAAATTTGTTGGCTAGTTCTAGTTAAACACTGTGATTTTAAAGTGTGGCTATGCCTTTATCTGTTCGCCCGCTTCTGGTGGGTATGAGCTTGCTACTCTATTCAGTGCTTATGACTATTAATGAGTATCCCCTGGAAGAGAAGGATTAGTTACTTACCTGTAATCCTAGTTCTCTTCCAGGGGTATACTCATTAAAGTCATAAGCACCCTCCCGCCTCCCCGGGCGAGCAGTAGCATTGAGGTTTATCGTTTTCAATATGTGTTATGAAGGTTTTAAGTGCAGATTCCTGCTAAAGTTTACTGTACCGTACAAAAGAACTGACCTAACTGTCACCTGTGGTGCATGATGGGAACAGAGTTCTCCTGGAGGCCTTAAAGGCAAAGTGTGCAGATTCTCTGGGGCCTTAAAGGCAGGGTGCCAGTCTGATTTTCTGTACACAGGCATTTTTTCATATGCAGCCTTTTAGGCTAATAACTGTTTACATCAGGTTCTTTGATGAAAATAAAAGGTTTTTCATGGCTATGCCTGTATTTTGCATTTATATACAGCATATTTTCATGCTTCAGAACGTGTGTAAGGTTTGGTTTGATTAGCCTATGTATTAATGTTAGGCTGCATATTATGGTTATTATACATGTATATGTGTATAATTACTTAGTACTATGTACTTTTGGTTATATTTACACATATATATGTATATTGTTTGTGTTCCGGGTCCCCGCTCATGGGCGGAGATAATTCAGTGCTTATGACTTTAATGAGTATACCCCTGGAAGAGAACCAGGATTACAGGTAAGTAACTAATCCATTAAACCCAGATCTGTGATTGGGGTGAATGTTTTGCCATTGTGCAACATTCCGTCCATCATCTTGTGTGTTTTGCTGTTCACTCTATGTGGGAAGGGTATGCCCAGACGTTGGTCCCGTGCTCACTACGCCACTAGAGTCAAGCTATCCTGGCTGAAGACGGCTGATAGGCAGAAATAGGTCCTAGGATGCTTGATTCCGGTCCAGGGAAGACATGGTTCTGTAGTAGGGGATCTCTGTGTATAGTCCTAATCTTGTGAATAGTCCCGCCCATGTGCAGAGACCCAGGAGCAATCGTAATAGTCTCTTAAGTTGTCTTCTTCTGCAGTCCTGCATAGACACTTAAGAGAAAATCAAAGACAAATAATGCAGCCTAAAACTACAAGGCTACATTGGCCAGCACTTCATCTTGAAGTGAAAAGGATAGCCAAATAATATTAAATGTTACACATTTTGAAAGTTTCACACCTAGAAAAACTCCCCTTCACAAAAATCCTTTGTCATGATGGAGAGGAAGGGTTGGACAGACAAGTCCCATAGGCTGCCATTATGTGTCTGGAAAAGGGATACTGTGCCTTTAAGGAACTCTCCAGAGACCCTCGGTATCCCAGGATGCACAGCCAAAGGCCTTTTACTTTCAGTTCTTATTTCCGGCTCCTGCTAGCATTGAGCTCTACCTTTTTGGGTATACCTTCAATCTTTGGAGCTTTTCCAGTGTTTTGAGTGTTTTGCTCGGCGTCTGGGGTCTTCCTCTTCCAGTTGCTGTGTTGTTTGACCAGTTTTGCCACCTCTATATTGTCGAAATGCAAGCTTTATTCGACAAGGGATCTGAGTGTGGTAGGAAGAAGGCTAAATCTGACCCCCACAGAGTGTGCATACTGTCTCCCTTCTAGCCATCTCCCTGACTCCTGTGATATCTGTCACTTTTTCTCCAGGAGGACCCTGCGTGACAGGGAGAAGATTCGTCTCCAAGGCTTGGAGCAGAGGAGACATCAAGAACCAGGTGGGACTTCTGGGTATGGAGGGACTCTATATTCATCCTCTGCCCGTGCATCGGCCTCTGGGGGCTCCACAGTCAAGAAAAGGACCAGAAAAGGCACCGGCACCGGTCGAGGTCGATGGCTTCGACGTCGGCGTCGAGAGGTATTACTACCATCTGCTCCCCGAAGCGACGTCGACATTCGGCGTCGAGGGGTAGGACGTCAGGACCTTGGACGAGGTCGACGTCGAGGACATCACCGGCGCTGACGCACCATCAATGTCGTGATGAGTCCAGAAGAGACAGGCGTCCGCTGTCGAGGCGACACCACGTTCGCCGTCCACGTCAACGTGAAGGTCAACGTCGAGGAAAGAAATGTCGACGTCAAGGCAAAGGCACTCGACGTCGGGTAGTTCGTCGACATCAAGCATATCGACGTCGAGAAGAGAGACATCGAAGAGGTCGACGTCGAGGAGGGATAAGTCGACGTTGAAGAGGAAGTGGAGGCCTAGAACAGTGTTTAGTGCCTCCGTGGTTAGCGTCTCCTCATCAGCGGCGAGTCACCAGTCACGGCGGCGCCGGCGCTGGTCCTCAGAGAGATCTTCCTCCAGAGCATCCTCCCAGAGGCCTGCTCGTAAGAAGAGGAGAGTTCCTTAGTCATCGGACTCTGATTATTCCAGGACCTATTCGCTCTCAAGGCCCAGGACACCTACTCCTACTACTATTCCACTACTTCCACCTCCTCCTCCGCCTGCTCCTCCTTCTCCTCCACCGCCGCCTCTGCCTCCACAACAGCAGCCTTTGGTTCCGGCTCCACCTCTTCCTCTCCGGCAGCCTCCGGGGCTGGTTGCTCCTGCAAGGCCCAGAAAGCCAAGGTCAAGATCCAGAGGAAGGCATCGCTCTCGTAGTGGGCATAGATCTACAACGAGGTCATGTCATCGCCGGCGGAGGAAAAGGTCACGGTCCAGGTACACAGACTCGTCCAGTGACAGGAGATATTGTCCCACTTTGTCGGACTCTCCTCCTACGAGAGTTTCGCCTGTGGATGACATTGTGACATTCCAGGATGTGCTGCTGAGAGGGGCAGCGAAGTTGGGGATTACACTGACTATGCCTACCCCTACCACCTCAGTGATATTTGAAACGTTGCAACGCAGGCAACTTTCTCGCCCGTTGGTGTCAGGACTGGAGGAACCGGCCAAGGAGCTATTTCTGACGTCGGCCTTGGTGAAGTCGGCACCATCCAGGCTTCAAAAGAAGTATAGACCCCCGGATTCGGATCCAGCGTTCCTAAGATCAGATCTGGTCCCTGATTTGGTCGTTGTGACAGCGGCCAAGAAGCAGCATTCTACCTCCCTCTGTCTACGGTCCCTCCCGACAAAGAGAGCCGTCAAATGGATTCGGCAGGGAGAAAGGTCTGCAGTACAGCTGCTACCTCTATGAAAGCAGCGAGTGCATCAGCCCTTTTGGGTCGGTATGACCGCGCCTTATGGGAGTCCCTGCAGCAGTTCATTGAGCTCCTCCCGAGGGACAGGAGGGAAGACTTCCAGGAGATCTTGAATGAGGGCATTATGGTCTCGAATCAGGTCATCAGTTCAGCGGTAGACGCCTCTCTCCTGGCTGCTCATGTGTATTGTCATGGCATAAACTTGAGACGTCACTACTGGTTGCGCTTGACCTGTCTTAAGCCAGAGGCGCAGCAGCGGATTGCCAACTTGCCCTTTTCGGGAGCTACCCTCTTTGGGACTCATGCGGACAAAGAGATTGCCCGCATGAAGGTGGAAGTGGAAACGCTTAAAGCCGTAGGTTTGGAGAAAACAAAGGAGCAGCGGGAGTCCTTCCAGAGGCGTTATTCTTCCCAGAGATTTCAGTGAGGGCAAGGTCGCCAAGCTGGCCAACAGCAGCAGCAGCAACAACAATACCAGCGGCAACCCTTCCAAAAGCGCCAGAGGGGCAGAGGCGGCCAGCAGGCCTCCTCGGCGAACAAGGACCCGGTCAGGTCTAAGCCCTGAGGAGTTACTTCCCCCTCGTCCGTTACCCGCTCCGGTGGGGGGAAGTATACATAATTACTTGGCAGAGTGGAGAAAAATTTCTCAGGACAAGTGGGTGCTGAATATTGTTTGCAATGGATACAGTCTTCATTTTGTCAGCCCTCCTCCAGCTATTCCACCGGTTCGTTTGCAATACCAGCTGCGCGAACTTCAGGCGGAGGCCGATACCCTGTTAAGAAAAAGGGCGATAGAAGACGTCCCTCTGTCTCAAAGGAGAAAGGGTCTGTACTCAAGTTTCTTTCTGGTACGCAAAAAGGACAAAAACGAGTTCAGGCCCATTCTGGATTTCCGACAAGCAAACAAACGGATTCGCAGGGAGAAATTTCGCATGCGCTCCTTGCACCAGATTTACCCTCTGCTGCAACAAGGAGACTGGCTTTGCGCAATAGATCTGCAGGATGCGTACTTCCATTTGCACAGAAACACCGGAAGTTGCGGCGCTTCCTAGTAGGCGCCAATAACTATCCGTACACCATTCTACCGTTTGGTCTGAAGTCGGCACCCAGGACTTTTTTAAAATGCATGGCTGTGGTGGCAGCTCACCTGAGAAAGAACAAAGTGTTTGTCTACCCGTACCTGGACGACTGGTTGATCAAAGCCTCCACCTTCCAGGAAGCGCAATTACATTTCAACAGGACGGCCGTTCTGCTGAATCAGCTGGGTTTGCACATCAACATGTCCAAGTCCGTTTTGACTCCTGTTCAGTGCCTACAGTACTTGGGAGCCTCCATCAATACTCAGAGCAAGCGTGTCTCCTTCGGGGGAGCGACGCTTATCGATCTTTCGGAAGGCTCAGGCTCTCCTTTCCGTTCCATCAACAACAGTGAGGACGGTGTCATCTCTTCTGAGGTCGATGGCCTCTTGCATCTTCCTCACGCCACATGCACGCCTCCACATGAGACCGCTGCAGTAATGTCTGGAGGATCAATGGGATCAGAAACGAGGGAGCTGGGGCGACAGGATCCAACTGTCTCTGCACGCTCAACAGTCCCTGAGATGGTGGTGTTCGGCAGAGAATCTCCTCAAGGGGGTTCCGTTCCACAAGGACATTCCCATTAAGACTATCGAGACGGATGCTTCTCTCCACGGCTGGGGAGCGCATTCAGACCATCTACAGATTCAAGGAACGGTGTCCCAGGCAGAATCCACGTATCACATCGATTTTCTGGAACTCAGAGCTGTTCATTTGGCGCTGAAAGCCTTTCATCTGTCCTTCCAGACCAACTCCTTGCTTGTACAGATGGACAATACGACCACAATATATTACCTCAACAAGCAGGGGGGCTCGAGATCGCGCACACTGTACCAGGAGGCGCAAGCGATCTGGCTCTGGCTGTTAGCCAGAGGACTGACGATCACGGCTACCCATCTACCAGGTGTACAGAATGTGCAGGTGGACGCACTCAGCAGACAGGGCCAGGAAAACCACGAGTGGGTCCTAAAGGACGAGGTGCTAGGAGACCTCTTCGAAAGATGGGGCTCTCCAGAAATAGATCTGTTCGCCAACGCCGAAAACAGAAAATGCTGTGACTTTGCCTCCAGGTTCTACCAACCGGTGACTCTGGGGAATGCGCTATGGATCAGCTGGTCGAACAGCTTTCTGTACGCTTCTCCACCCATTCCCCTGATTCCCGCAGTACTCATCAAGCTGTCTCCATCCAGAGCCCGAATGATCCTCATTGCTTCGGAATGGCCTCGACAGTGGTGGTTCACGGACCTGCTCCACTGGTCTCTCCAACCCCATCTGCGGCTTCCATGTTCGCCGGACCTTCTCATGAAGTTCGGGGGCAGATGGTACACCCCAACCTCTCATTGTTGAGTTGGGCGGCATGGCTCCTGAGAGAGTTCAATATGGACACTTGAACTTGCCTGACAACTGCATGGAAATACTCAAGGAGGCTAAGAGACCTTCCACAAGGACTTCCTATGCCTATAAGTGGAAAAGGTTCTGCATTTGGTGCACGTCCAAGAACGCTGATCCTACATCCTGCAAGGAAGATGTCATCCTTCCATACCTCTTGCATTTGGCTCAATCTGGCGTTAATTTTCATTCTATTAAGGTTCACCTCGCAGCATTAATTGCGTACAGAAAATGCCCTTCACAAACATCCTTCTTCCAGATAAATGTAATTAAAGATTTTTTGGAGGGATTGAAGAAAGTATTTCCCCCTGTTCAGCGCCCGTCGCCTTCATGGGAGCTGAATGTGGTGCTGTCCAGGTTGATGAAGGAGCCTTTTGAACCTATTCATAAGGCTTCTCTACAGCATTTATCTTGGGAGGCGGCTTTCCTTGAGGCTATAACATCGGCCCGCAGGGTGAGTGAAATTCAGGCTCTGTGTTGTCAGGAGCCGTATACAGTGTTTCATACTTCCAAGGTTGTCATGAGAACTCACCCTAAGTTCCTTCCAAAAGTAAGTTCCGATTTCCATGTTAATCAGACGATAACTTTACCTACGTTTTTTCAACATCCTTCCTCTCCAGTGGAGAGGTCCCTTCATTTGCTGGATTTAAGAAGGATGTTGAAATTCTACTTAGATAAGACCAAGGACATTCGTAGGTCAGACAAATTGTTTGTCAATTATGGTTCGGTCAGGACTGGTCTTGCCACCTCTAAACAGCCCATCTCTCGGTGGATTGTGTCCTGTATCCAGCTATGTTGCCAAAAGGCTAACAAGACCTTAGGGGGTAAGCCTAAGGCTCATTCCACCAGGGGCAAAGCGGCTACAACAGCTTTGCTATGTAATGTTCCCATTGCAGATATCTGTAGGGTTGCCACTTGGAAGTCGGTCCATACCTTTGCCAAACACTACTGCCTGGACTCTGATGCCAGGGCAGACGCTCAGGTTGGGCAGGCTTCGTTGAGAAATCTGTTTGCACAGTAGTGGTTCTTTTTTTCTGTTTCCTCCACTGCTGAGTTAGTTTGTTAGGATGGGCTTGCGATTCTATTCACATGATTATGACTATACACAGAGATCATACAAATACAAAAGAGTAACTGTGGGTCTAGGCAGAACAGAGCCCTATAGTATGTCTCGTGTGTTATAAACCCTCACCTAAGTGCATCCAAAATATCAATGTGGTGTGCAACAGGACATCTGCACAGCGTGTCATGTTACCATCAGTTAGCCAATCTGTACCGCCCTTTCCATCATTTGGACCACTACACAGAGTGGAGAGTCCTCGTTGTAACCACTTCACCTGAATCTAATCGTGAAGTGAGTAGGACCCGCTAAGATGTTGGGTATGGTTACTAGAAACAGTGCATAAAGAAAGATGAGTGAGAAAGAGTGCTCAGTTAAAATTGGAGAGTGGACGCAAAAATCACTTTATTCTATGCTCGTACACTTCCAAAAGTAAAAACATGGTTAGTGTAAAGAGCCAGTGAATTCAACAAATAACTACTGGCTGGATGTATAGGTCGACATGTTTTTGCAGATTAGTGATCCCATAAGATATCTACTGTTTCATCAGGACCAATCAGAACTTTGCTATTGTTTCAAAAAATGTGTGAGAGTGAAAAACGAAAATAGGAGAAAGATATCACCTGATTCCTCCTCTCACTCCTCCTGTGTAGAGGGTTGTCCTCCAAGTGTAATAGTCATCCGGACAAAAACAACACAGAGACATACAAGGGTAGAGATAACAGCAAATAATTAGTACTGTGATCTCACATGCAGCCATTCACACGTAACGGCTCATATACAAATCATTAGGACATTTTAGTTATTTCTCCTCCCGCTCACCTTGGGTGCGAGAGGAACATGCTTCTCCTCACCTGGCTACAGCTCAGGTACTAGGGGCACCGCTCTGTTGATAGAGAAATTAATGTAACAAAAGAGAAATACTCCACAACAGCTAAGAAGAACTACAGTGACTTGGCTCTGTGGTGTGTCAACTCTGATAGTGCCCGCTTAAGATAGTGCAATAATCGCGAGCACATCGGTCAACTCTTCTACTTGGTATGTGTTGATCAAATTCTATTCACTGTATCTGGGCTACTATTGTCTGACCCACATTGGAATGTGAAGGGGGCTGCTAGTAGAAAGTGTCTAATAGCCTAGATTTAACCAAGACTGGTGCCGGGCGACTCACTGACCGCTCCGTGGTCCACCCATGTCATCAATTATATATAGGCAAGTCTCGTGTACCCAGTTAGGATTGCAAGGGTAAATTCAACGAATGTGGTCCACCCTTTCTCAGTGAGAGAGCAGTGACATCAATTATTTAAGAGTAAGTCTATTGTACCCAGTTACGGTCGAGCTGGTCAATTCAAGGGAAGTAGTCCACCCGTTTAAAATTGGATTGAAGGACCAGCAATTGTAAAAGGAGGGATCTGTGTCTCCTATTTAGATTGCATCTAGGCATGTTTCAAGAGTTACTTAATCAAGGCGACTGAGGTATTGGATAGATAATGTGCAAGCCGCCGCCTGAGACATGGTACATCCTTTCTCAACAAAAGATGTATTATCACCAAGGTCTATTCTGCCCTGTTAAGATCGAGCGGACCAATGACAAATATCTGGAGGCCCCGCCCGAGGTTGGATAGAGATCCCATACTATGTAACAACCGTCTCTTTTACTTAATTAGTTTGCATCTGGACATTTTACAAACAAACCCAAAATTATTGCCAAAGCGACCAAGTAATTAAACAAACCTCGAGTCGTCCGGAACATCAAAGAATTGAGAGAACCAAACAAACTCGGCAGACTCACAGCCAGGGAATCATACAATGCAAAAGTTAAGTCCTTTACTGGGGGGCGCCTCACCTCTCCGTCGGTACTCCACGCTGACATCTGGGCTGTTTGGGGAGGTAACGAGGCGTCCCGAACGGCCATATTTGTTTATCAGAAAGCGGTACGATTGGACCGCGCAGCTGCTGCAAGGAGATACGGGACATGTAGTCACTGTCTTTCGAGGCGCCCGGTTCGGAATGGTGCTCCTGTGTGATATAAACTACAAATCCCAGCATATTACTGAGACAGACCAATAAACACAACCAATCGCGTAAGTCATGTACTGCGCTCCACCACGATCGCATAAATCACACACAGCGCCCCCTATTGAATTAATAAGGCATATAGTCATGGTCTTCTAGGGATCGGGTTGACTAATAATTATATTACTATGGTGCGATTTGATCTGCACAAACGCCGCAAGAAGTCATGAAAGATATTATTCATATGTAACAAAGATTGATCTGCACGACTGCCGCAAATAGTCATTGGAGGGTAATATCTAGCCCTAACAAGACTCCTGGTTTGTGAATACTGATTGTGTATCAGTCTACGTGTTTACATAGTTGTAATACATTACGTATTAGACCTGTTGATTCATAATTGCACATATTGAAGGGAAAAGTCATATTTACTAAGTGTGTCATCTAATATAGCACTCGTGCCTGATATGGTAATTAAGCTAGACTGTTTACTATTGTCTTTAAGTATGGGACAAGATTGGGAAGCACACAGTGGGTAAGACTACCAGTAGCATGGCTAATGGGTAGTAATGCAGATGGTAAATATCTTCAGATAGCATTACTACTAAGGTCCTACTCATACTATATTGATACCTGGCTTATTTGCATGATAAAGTTATAATGAAAAACAGGGTATATCCTCATACACAGAGATCCCCTACTACAGAAGGAGAAGTTTCTTACCTGTAACTCCAGTTCTGTAGTAGGGGTATCTCTGTTATAGTCATAAGCGCCCACCCTCCTCCCCGGTGGATGAAACGATAATGTACTGAATGCTACAGGCCTGGCTTTATACACCTTCAAAAAGAACTGAAAGTAAAAGGCCTTTGGCTGTGCATCCTGGGATTCCGAAGGTCTCTGGCGAGTTCCTTAAAGGCACGGTATTACTTTTCCAGACACATAATGGCAGTCAATGGGGCTTGTCTGTCCAACCCTTCCTCTCTATCATGACAAAGGATTTTTGTGAAGGGGAGTTTCTCTAGGTGTGAAACTTTACAAAATGTGAAAAATTTAATATTATTTGGCTATCCTTTTCACTTCAAGATGAAGTGCTGGCCAATGTAGCCTTGTAGTTTTAGGCTGCATTATTTGTCTTTCTCTTAAGTGTCTATGCAGGACTGCAGAAGAAGACAACTTAAGAGACTATTTCGATTGCTCCGGGGTCCCCGCACATGGGCGGGACTATTCACAAGATTAGGACTATAACAAAGATACCCCTACTAAAGAAATGGAGTTACAGGTAAGAAACTACTCCTTTGGCAGTTTGGTCTGGACTGTTCCCATGAGGCACAGGGCCCAGACTGATTTGCATATAGCCATGTCTGAACTGGGGTGGCTTGATGAGCAAAATAACGATGGATTAAACCCAGATCTGTGACTGGGGGTGAATGTTTTGCCATTGTGCAACATTCCGTCCATCATCTTGTGTGTTTTTCATGTCAATGCGGAGCCTAATTTCTCCTGGCTGCTTGGGTTTTTCTGTGATTACTAGAGGGTGTAGCCATGGTGTTGGGCAGGATACTTTTTCGATCACATCCATCTTCTAGAGTTTCTCTAGTTCTTCGCAGGTGAAATGGTATGCGCTGGTGTCTCAGAGCTGTTGGTTGAAGTGTTAAGTTCACTGGGGACTCTTTCCGAACCTCAGACCCGTGAACAATTCATAGTACTGCTCTAGAGTGTGGTCTTCCTGCAGGGCCTGAATTTCCTTCGCGGAAAACACAAGCCCTAAGTCTTCAGATGTGTGGCATCCTAGTAGCGTGCCTTTTCAGTGACGTGGAATCGAGTCGTCACCTCCTGTTCTCCATGTCGGGCCTGTACGTCCGTCGTGCTCATCAAAGCCAGCGGTTCTTTGCTGCTGTAGGCATATATCCGAGTGCAGATTGGGTTGAAGGAAAGACGCAGGTTCAGCAATAAGTACCGTTTGTGGGTCATTGACGCCCCCGTATTGATCAGGGCAGGCACCATGGGGTCTCTGATGGTTATATGGCGATGTGGTTGGGGCTTTTGCCTTTTCCGCGGGGGGCCGTGTAGGAGAGGAGGAATAAGTCTTCCTCTTCGTCATCTTCCAGGCTAGCCTCGTGACTTAGGCCACCTCTCAGGGTTTCTTTCCACTATGCCCAGTTGTTTGTCAGTGGACAGTTATCAGAGCATTTGGGTAAAAGGGCATCGCCCTTGTCCTCTCCACCCTCTTTCATTTCCATTGCACACTCTAGTGCAGTGCTTTTGGCTTGTTGCATGCCGTGCATGTGCGACCTGCCCCTGGGTACCTTGCCAGTGGGTTGTTTTCTAGGCCACAGTTACGGCATGAAGCATCTGAGGTGGGACCTGCCCTCTCCCACCAATACATTGGCTTGCTCCAGGCCGCGTCTATATCTTCTGTCTTGATGGTGGTGCTCGGCGATTGGTGTTGTCCTTCTGCTCCTTTGTTTAGAAATTCCTCCTTTTCTTCCGTTCTTCCGAACGATAGGTCATAGGTTCATGCAAGTATCAGCATGTCTTCCAGTGGTATGCCAGGTTGTCGTAGAATGAGACACCTTAGTTGTGCAGACCTGCATCCTTGTATTATTTGGGCCTCTTATAGCTTTAGATTGGTCCTAGTCGGTACACGTGCCTGCCAGTGCTTGCAATTGAGCATAAAACGTGTCCACTGATTCTCCCTTCCTTTGTCTTGCTTGGCGTAGTTTGAATCTCTTAAAATCCAGATTCAATTAGGGATCGAAGTGTGTGTTTAGTGCATTTATGACTGCGTCATAGTCCTTAACACTTCCAGTGGCAGGAAGGTGCTGAAATTATCTGTATATTTCATTGCTCCTAAAGTGCATAAGTAAGTATTGCTTGACTTAATTGTTGGTCTCTCTGGTCACCCTCTGGTCACCAGAAAAAAGTTTTCTAGTCGGCCCACCCATGCTCGCCATCTGGGTGCTGCTGTTGCAGGGTCTGCCAACTCACTAAATGGTGCTAGTGCACCAAAGGCGGCGGGGGCTGGGGTGACTGTGTTAATGGTAAGGGCTCCTGAAGCTCCTCCAGCCTGCTCATTTTCAACCATTCTGCGGGATTCCTTTTCCTTTCTGTGGTCGGTGTTGTTTACTCTTGCTTGCTGCGTATTGTGTTGCTGGGCACCTGGGGCGTGTCTGTGTGTGTCCTTTGGACCCGCCCTGGCTTGCTGTGTTTTCTTTCTTTTCTTTATTCTTACTTTAAGTTCTTGTTTGTATACTTTTATTTTTTTTCCACTATACGATAATTGTTTCCTCGTTCCGTCTTTTTTTTTCCAGGCCATATCACATATTTTATGTTCCTCCGCTGTGCACTCTGCGCTTTGCCTGCCCCGAGACTCACCTCTACACGTGCACATTTCCTTTTTGTTTTCACTTTCTGCTTTGTTCCGACGCAGTGTGCCTCGCCATCCACCAGTTGGTGCTGCCTCGCTCTTATTCCCGAGTCTGAACGAGAGCGAGGCAGCACCAACTGGTGGATGGCGAGGCACACTGCGTCGGAACAAAGCAGAAAGTGAAAACAAAAAGGAAATGTGCATGTGTTTTTTTTTTTCCTTCTTCGGCGCTAAGAGTTGCACCAATGAGAGGGTTCTGCTATCCAACCATCAGTCGCCAGTGTGAACTCTCAGCCTTTGGGATAGGGAGGGTGCAAAGGGCAGGGCTTTTGCGCAAGGCCTAACATGTAGCACAAAAACAATAACGAGCTGCACACAATGGTCTCTGCAGCAGTCCAGCTCTCCCTTATTTATCTGATTGTCCGCGCCCGGCGAACAGTTGCGTGCCGACATCATACCGGGTTGTGAATGGCCGACCCTTACCTCCAGGGGGCGGCGAACCAATGTGGACTCCCCTACCTTCGGAACTACTCCTCTCTCTATCTCCCCACAGGCGCCGTCGGTAACGCCGGTAAATGGCGGACCGGAAGTGACCTTTCGTGACCCCGGAAGTGTGGAGGGTACTGAAGGACCGGAAGTGACCACACCTAACCCCGGAAGTCGTTCTACTGGATTCCAGCCGGATGGTAGAAAAGCCGGCGACTCGGAGGACTCGGGGTTCCCAGCAGTGGACTCGTGGCAGGAGTTAGCAGAACACGGAGAACCAGCAGCGGAAAGTGGAGAAGAAAGGAAGAGCCGAAAAGAAGAAGAAGAAGAAGACGTTTGGTGTGAGGACTGGTGGCGTCCTCAGGAGGTGGCTGGAGAGCGGCTGTAACTCGGAGGAGAGTTACGGCGGGGCACGTGAGTACCTTGTTACCTTTCTCTGTGTTTCCCCTTTGTAGTAGTGTACATAGCGTAAATAGTCTCCCGAACCCCACTCACTGTACAAATGTGCACCTCTATCTACCCTACCACCACCCCCCTCACGACCGTTTCACCCCTCTCACTTCCCGGTGCTGGTGACAGTACTACGTGGTTCGTTGTCCTCTGGACTAACCGCCCTGTCTCTTTCTATTTACCTCCGAGGGGCACACCGTTACCTACACCATGGAAAGACGACCTCAGCCCAGCAGCGGACATCTTACCGACGACACCTCCCCGGAACCTCATCTCTACACCCGTACCTGGACCTCCACCCGGACAACTGTACTTCCTGGACTAATTTTCTGTCTAACCAATAAAGTTCTCGCTAATCATAGCGCACTTCATACGGCCTCCACGCCTGTTATTCCGGCCCGCCCTAACCCCCACTCCACAGTTGGTGTCAGAAGTGGGATTGCCTGGAAGCATGGAGGCCGCGGTCAAACAACTTGCAGAAGGCCAGGAACACCTGGGAAAATTGATGGAACAGTTCCTTAAGACCGCAGAAGATGACCGGGGACAGCTGTATGACGTCCTGAAGTTTCAGGGCACAGCCCAGGATAAAACTCTTGAGAAGCTTACAACCGTCATGGGGCAACAAAGACCGATAGCCTCTCTTCCCTCTGTAGTATTGCAAAAATATGTGGCTTGTGAAGATCCCGATTTTTTTCTTTACAAACTTTGAGCGCCTGGCTCAGGCCGCAGCCTGGCCGGCCGATCGTTGGGGTCATTACCTCGGTCCTCTTTTAACAGGGGAACTACAAGCGGCTTACCAACAGGCAAACATACAGGGACAGACCCCTTATGAAGATATCAAAACTTGTATTTTGGAACGTCTCGGGATCGACGACGAAACGTACAGGGTTCGCCTTCGTCAGGCTAAGGAAGGGCCCCAAGAAAATCCCAGAGCGTTATCCTTTCGTATAAAAGACCTGGCCAACCGGTGGTTAAAACCCGCAACATCCAGTAAGGACGAGATACTAGCCAAGATCTACTTAGAACAGTTCCTAGCGTCTTTACACCCAGCCACACAGAAGTGGGTGCGTCAACATGCTCGACTGACTCTCGATAGTGCGGTGGAAATCGCCAGCGCCTATAACCGAGCACAAGAGTCCCAACGTGTGAAAGAAGAGCACTCCACACGCTTACCCCATGGCAGTCATACACGGCCACAAAGACCTCCTCCAGTGGTCCGAAAACCCGACTCCGTACCCTTGATGCCCTATCCGGTCATGTCTAGACCACCCCAACCCGGTCCACAATGTTATCATTGCGGGGGATATGGACACATAGCACGCATTTGCCCCCAGAAGGAGGAACCAATAGAAATAGACCTGGCTAAGAACTATGTGTGTCTCACTGCAGAATCAACCCCTCCACCCTTCCGCTGTCCCGTACAGATTGACGGACACCAGTTAATGGCCCTTGCCGACACGGGATGCCGACATAGTGTCCTGCGACCACAAGATCTGCCCCACTCTTTAGAACCTGTGACCGGAACCGTGGCCATCAAGTGTGTCCACGGGGATACAAAATGCTACCCGACCGCCAAAGTATATGTACAACACCCCAGCAATAAAGGGAGCCCCCTAACAGTCGGACTGGTACCCAATCTGCCCGAACAAGCTATCCTGGGTAGTGACTATAGTGGTCTTCCCCACCTCCTACAGGACACTACTGATTCACTGAAGAAATGGTGGGCAGAAGCTCCTTTTTCTCGTGATTCCCCTGCTTCAGACTTCTCCCCCAAACCGTTGAAGTCCAAAACTCAAAAGAAAAAGGAAAAAAGGGACTTCGCCCTGGCTTGCCCTGCTCAGGTATACCCACATCCATAGGAAACAGATCGAGAGTTTCGTGCCGCACAGCAAGAGGATCCGGTTCTACAGGACGCCTGGGGGCGTGCTCTCCCCAATGAGGACCCATTGCAAGTAGGTCCTTATTTCTTCACAAAGAATGGACTCCTATATAGGAAGGGAGGACCCCAGACAAACGCCCAGTTAGTTATTCCTGGACTGTTTCGGGAGAAGGTGCTCTTTCTGGCCCACAGTCACCTGCTGGGTGGACATTTCAGCGATGAAAAGACTGGTGAAGCAATATTGGAGAAATTTTACTGGCCAGGAGTATACGCACAGATTAAACGTTACTGCCGGGAGTGCCCGGTGTGCCAGAAAACCAGTCGATATCTGCCTCCAAGGGTTCCCCTCCAACCCCTCCCTCTCATAGATGTCCCCTTTTCTAGAGTAGGAATGGACCTTATAGGCCCTCTCTTACCATCCAAGAGTGGATGTACGTATGCTCTAGTGTTAGTGGACTATGCCACCCGGTTCCCCAAAGCAGTACCCCTCCGTCAACCCACCACCCAGAACATAGCCAAAGCCCTCATTTCCATCTTTTCTAGAGTAGGGTTTCCCCGAGAGATATTAACCGATCAGGGTACACCCTTTGTCTCCTCTCTCATGCGCCAAGTCTGTTCTACTCTGGGAATTAAGCAAATAAGAACCTCAGCTTACCACCCCCAAACAGACGGGTTAGTAGAGCGGTATAACGCAACCCTGAAAACCACTCTAAAAAAACTGTTGGGTCTTGAGAGCAAACAATGGGAGGAAATGCTTCCCCTCGCCCTTTTTGCCATCCGCTGTAAGGTACAAAGCAGTACTGGCTACTCACCATACGAACTGTTATATGGCCGAGCACCCAGGACTCTATTGGACATGGCTCGCGAGGCCTGGGAAGCGGAGCCTGACCGAACCCGTCCTCTTCCCGAATATATCGATAATCTCAAGACACACTTAGGAGAAATCAGGGAGATTGTGAGACAGAATCTCTTGGCAGCCCAGTCTACCCAGAAAACCCAATACGACAAAGGAATCAAAGTTCGGTCCTTTGTTCCCGGAGACCAAGTTCTATTGCTCATCCCATCTTCGGATCATAAGCTAGTAGGACAGTGGCAGGGTCCGTTTACTGTCGTAAAGCAAGTGACTCCGGTCACATATGAAATTGAAAAGGATGCCAGCCGGGGAAGTAACCAAATCTATCATATCAACCTCCAAAGAAATGGGAGGGTCCCCGTCCTGTCCTTTCCGGTAGTGCCCCCTTCTCGTTTGAGGGATGTTTCGATGCAGACCAACCAGAGTGCAAGAAAAAGGATCTCTGCCGGTCCTTGTCATCCTTACAATCAGTCTTCTCCTCATTACCGGGACACACTACTGTGGTGGAACATGCCATTCACACAGAACCCGGAAAGACGGTAAGGCAACGCCCATACCGCATCCCTGAAGCCCGTAGAGCCGTCATTAAAGAGGAAACCAACTAGATGTTAAAAATGGGTATCATAGAGCCCTCCAGCAGCAGCTGGAACTCGCCCATTGTCTTAGTCCCTAAGCCCGATGGCTCTACCAGATTCTGCATCGATTTTAGGGAGGTGAACAAGATCTCTGCCTTCGATTCGTATCCCCTACCTCGTGTAGACGAGATGGTAGAGCGCATTGGCAAAGCACGCTACATAAGCACCCTTGATCTGTGCAAGGACTATTGGCAGATCCCATTGAAAGCAGAAGACAAACATAAGACCGCCTTCTCCACGCAGGAAGGCTTGTTCCAGTTTAAAGTAATGCCCTTCGGGCTGCATGGGACCCCCGCGACATTTCAGAGGGCCATGAATCAGGTTTTACAACCTCACGCACAGTACTCGGGCGCTTATCTTGACGACCTAGTCATATACAGCGATACCTGGGAACAACACCTTTCACATTTGCGATCTGTTGTCTCCTCCCTGGGCAAATACGGCTTCACCATCAACCTGTCGAAGACCACTTTAGCGGCCCAGAGTGTAAAGTATCTAGGTTACTTGTTGGGTGAAGGACACATTCGTCCTCAAGACAGCAAGGTAAAGACCATACAAGCCATACCCTTTCCCCAAACACGAAAAGACCTCCGTGCATTTCTGGGAATGTTGGGCTATTATAGGAGGTTCATCCCCAACTTTTCCCATACCGCAGCTCCACTGACTGACCTCCTAAAGAAGACGGCAAAAACAGAGGAGATTCTCAAACAACCATCTCCTTTACTCTTGCGTGCCTTTAACCTCCTCAAACACTCCCTGACTTCTGAACCTGTGCTAATGAGTCCTGATTATACCCAGCCTTTCATTCTACAAACCGACGCGTCGGATCAGGGTTTGGGGGCAGTACTATCCCAAAAAGATTCAGAAGGAGCAGAAAAACCCATCCTTTACCTTAGCAGGAAGCTTTTTCCCAGAGAGACCAACTATTCTGTTGTTGAAAAGGAAGCACTCGCTATAAAATGGGCGGTGGAAAGCCTCCGTTACTACCTTGAGGGACGGGAATTCCTTTTGTATACCGATCACGCTCCACTCGAATGGATGGCTCGCAACAGAGGACATAATGATCGGGTGCTTAGGTGGTTCCTCTCTCTCCAACCCTTTCGCTTCCGAACATTGCACCGGAAAGGGCTAGAGCAGGGTAATGCGGACTACCTCTCCCGGTATCCGCCACCCACAAACCCTACAAGAAACACTCCTAGGGAAAGGGAATGTGAAGGGCCGACTCTTACCTCCAGGGGGCGGCGAACCAATGTGGACTCCCCTAACTTCGGAACTACTCCTCTCTCTATCTCCCCACAGGCGCCGTCGGTAACGCCGGTACATGGCGGACCGGAAGTGACCTTTCGTGACCCCAGAAGTGTGGAGGGTACTGAAGGACTGGAAGTGACCACACCTGACCCCGGAAGTCGTTCTACTGGATTCCGGCCGGATGGTAGAAAAGCCGGCGACTCGGAGGACTCGGGGTTCCCAGCAGCGGACTTGTGGCAGGAGTTAGCAGAACGCGGAGAACCAGCAGCGGAAAGCGGAGAAGAAAGGAAGAGCCGTAAAGAAGAAGAAGAAGAAGACGTTTGGTGTGAGGGCTGGTGGCGTCCTCAGGAGGTGGCTGGAGAGCGGCTGTAACTCGGAGGAGAGTTACGGCGGGGCACGTGAGTACCTTGTTACCTTTCTCCGTGTTTCCCCTTTGTAGTAGTGTACATAGCGTAAATAGTCTCCCGAACCACACTCACTGTACAAACGTGCAACGTCACTGTATAGAATTGCGCACTGTTTTCCCCTCCCGACCACACTCTCTACCCGCTACCCGTTTTTCTCTCTCTTATCTACCCTACCACCCCCCCCCCCCCCCCCCTCACGACCGTTTCACCCCTCTCACTTCCCGGTGCTGGTGACAGTACTACAAGGTTCGTTGTCCTCTGGACTAACCTCCCTGTCTCTTTCTATTTACCTCCGAGGGGCACACCGTTACCTACACCACGGAAAGACGACCTCAGCCCAGCAGCGGACATCTTACCGACGACTCCTCCCCGGAACCTCATCTCTACACCCGTACCTGGACCTCCACCCGGACAACTGTACTTCCTGGACTAATTTTCTGTCTAACCAATAAAGTTCTCGCTAATCATAGCGCACTTCATACGGCCTCCACGCCTGTTATTCCGGCCCGCCCTAACCCCCACTCCACACGGGTACACCCACTTCACTTTCAATAAAGTTGATACAGTACCTATTGCATACAAATCACCTTTGTACAGAAATGCTGAAATGTGTCACAGAAAAAATACTCACAGAAGTTCTGCTGTAGTGAGAGAGAGAGAGAGAGAGAGAGAGAGGACCAGCGCAGGGGAAACCATAATTGTCGTGACCCCGGTACCGACCCTAGAGGCTGTTAAAATGGCAAGCATTCAAAATGCTAAAGCATTACATCCACGATGGATTCAATGGGCTAACTCTCTCACTTCAACACATGCAAGAATTTCCTCCGCCGAATGAAATAATGCCTCTAGATTGATATGAATTTATCATTTATACTGATGGATCTGCCCAGCCGGCTGTAGGTACGAAACACCAATATTCTGCAGCATGTGCATGCAGGACAGAAAGTTTCTCTCTGAAAATGCACATACACAGTCTCTATCAGAGTATGGTGCAGCTGCCTGAACTAAAAGCCCTGATACTGGCACTACAAAATACGGATCATGAATTCCCCACACTTCTGGTGCGTGATTTGTGTTACTGTGTCCAGTCCTACAATGAATATTTACATTATTGGGGCCAGAATAGATTTAGTGATTTCAAAGGTTGCACAGTGAAACACAAGATGCTCTGGGAACAAGTGGCGAAGCTGAAGAAAGGCCTGCCATGGGCTCATGTCATTCATACATTGAGTCTTCAACGTGTTGGTGGTCACATTAAAGGGAATTGACTGGCGGAGGAAGCTGCCAAGGCAACAGTACACACTGCTGCCATTGGTGCAATAACGCGCTCTAGCACAAGGATAGACGGCGCAACCATGATAGCTGTCGATTGCCACTCGTAACAGCTCAGCTCTTCAGATAGGGTTTCCACTCAAGTACTCCTGCAAATTAGGTGTGCAAAACATTCTGTATGCTCAAATTCATGGAGTGCGGAAAGAGTAATACCAAACACTGATTGTAGATTGGGATTAATACTAGCTGCACATGAGGGTTTGGGTTCAGCACATGCATGGATCTCTGCTACAGCTTCATTACTAAAGCAGGGCTATTTGTGGCCAGGTTTAACTAAACAGACCAAGGACCTTGTACTCAAATGTGACATGTACCAACAGATGCAGAGCTCCACCGTAGCACGTCCACCACAAACACCTTTATTGATCTCCGACAAATCTCTTGCATGTGTCTATACGTATCAGTGCGGCCTCTTACACTCTGATGGGGCTTACAAGTACATCTTGGTGGAAGTAGATTCATGCTCTATATTCTTGTGGGTTTGCCTCCAGCTGACGCTCAAACTATTTTGAAAGATTTGCGAGTCTTTATCGACACATACGTAATTGGCACACTGCACTCTGACCAGGGCTCAGCGTTTAGTTCTCGGGCTTACAAAAAAGCCATGGGAAGTTTGGGTGTGGCCTTGCGATACTCCTCCCCCTATCATCATGAGGGAAATTCGGTAGTCAAGAGGGAAAACCCTGACTTAAAGCAATTCTTAACAGCAAGGATATTCGGCTTGAGGGGTAGTTGGGCCAGTCACCTATATCGGGTCCAGAGGGCACTTAGCATGCCAAGAACATCCCTAGGGCGTCATACACCTTATGAGCGCATGTTCGGGGGTAAGAGTGTGAGTTTCTGACCTCAATAGTGTCAGCACAGTGGCGACTAAAACCCCATTTGAACTCAATGTTCTTTTGGCTGTATTACAGGACCTTAAAGAATACCAAGCTTTACAAAGCAACATCCAAATAAAACGCACTGCTACTGGGGAAGTGAAAACTGTAATGGCTGGACCTGCCTGAGTCCCTGAGATTGGGGACCTGATAAGAGAGAAAATTGTGGACAAGAAAGAATTTTGGCCATCCTATAGAGCACCGTACCTGACCCAACTGGTGAAGGAACCAGAACTGTCCTTCTGCCTCTTACCTGGCTGCCAAGACAAAAGGTTTGTCTCAATTTATCTGATTAAGCCACATTATGTGGCTTATTCTCAACAGTAGGCCATGTGGGGTCCTGGGTAGCTGCCGCACTCCTCTAGCTACTGTACCGGAAGTGCAGATTGAAGCTTTAATACGCTCTGAAGACTCCACTTTCCAAAGAGAAGCTGTGAACGGCAATGAAATTATGCTTCTCCCTATTGAAACAACTACAACCATACAGTCAACAAGTACAGAAATTTCAATTCGAAAAATTGACGTCTATGTCAACATGCCACAGATAGTCATCCCCCAGTTCTTCAAAACCTGCTGAGCTGCCAAGAATAGCACGGCGTCAGGCTACTTCGTGCATTATGGCGATTTCTCATTGGATCCAAGTGAACCTGAATCATTGTCTGAAAAGACTTACTTTATTGTTCTCCGGATACATCTATGGATTACAATTCGTTCACTTTTCCTGGTACTTTGGATTGATATAGTAAATGTCTTTTTCCTACTTCTGAATGGACGCTTTCTTCCTGAACGCTATGTAGTGCAACTTGTGAACTTGGTTCTTAAGCCACATGCATCATCACACCGTGAAATAAGAGACTTGTCCCTGGTGAACATTACAGCAGTTCCAGTTCCTGAAGGAATTTTAAGGGACAGGGTATCATGTGGTACATATGGTCCTACTGAATCTTTGAAAATTCCTTATTTGTTCAAACTTCTTTAAATGACATTATCACCTCTAGTACTTTCCCTGATGATTGGGACATTGAAACTGTGCATGATTTGCTTTTAGATTTAGAACAATCAGCTGCATTTTCAAATGATGAATTGTATGATGGTACAAGTAATTTGGGGGACATATTCTGTTACCAGCATTATGGTCACCATTTTTTTACCTAAAGCTAGTATCTCACGTGCTGTTTATTATTACACATAATGAGAACACTGCCTAACACCGCTGAAAGGTAGTTCAAAGACTTTTGCACAAAAGTTTGCTTATGTTTTCGGGTTTTGAAACATCAGATCCAGCCTCGTATTACTATAGGTTTGCACCTGCAAAGAAAAATATGCTAACAAATACCAAGCTAATATACTCTGCTTCCTTTATTTCCCAACTGTCTACACAGCGTTTCGACTTTTGGAAAGACACAATAGACAAAGTCTATCTGGGGACAAAAGATGGGCAGGTTCAGGGGAAGGAAGCCTTATTTAGAGCACGCCTCATACCACACCAAATGATTTACCTGAAGAAGACAGTGCAGCAAACTTCATGTCTAGGTATAGCAAAAACAAAGGATTTGAACAACCCTCATTTGCCTGAATTCTCACGTTTTGAGAATTGGTAGCACTTTACACACTTTAGTGAGATACACTAGACACCATGATGCGTAATGGTTCTTTCAGGTCTTCGGACCCCAATTCGAAGGGTTAGTTGGTTTGGCCTGTAGACACAAACAGGTGTCTGTCTAGGTTCATGGGTAACACCGAAGGGTTTATTATCAATAGCCCTGATAAAAGTATTGCACAGACAGAACACTAGGGGGTGGTGACGTCATATAGTTTTGGGAAGGTATGGCTAGATTGACTAATAAACAACACTGTCCCAGGTGAAAAAACACTTGTCCTTTCTTTCTGATGACATGGATCTCAGGTATTTTTACTAGGTCCCCGGAACCTACGTCAAAAACTATTTTTGTGTAGAATATATAATAAGCTGCGGAAGATTTTGCAACAGGAAGCGGCTGAGTTGCATGAAATTGATAAGGTTAATTTATAAAAGTCTTTGGCTATGGTTGACAATGGTATGACCACTTTATCAATCAGAATTCACTGGGCAACATAATATCTTCCGCAATTGACATAATACAGCAAAACATGTATATATTGCAACATGGACAGTTGCACTTACGGTCAATAGTAATACTGAGCTGTGTGTTACAGACATTACATTCTGGCCATGTGCCATGGTGTTACTTCAACCGTACAAGTCTGTTTTCAGCATACGATCTAACAGACAGACCGATAACAATGGCGCAAAGAGATGCGAAATAAACCATGTTGCACATTTAAAAATTAGACCAATTACTTTAAACCGTGGCTGAAACACCATCCACTGACTGGATAACCCATGATTACATCACCCTACTGGTCACAACCTTTCAATTACAATATTGTCTCTAATACCAAAAGGTAGGCAGATATGAAGTGCTAGGGGAAGGATCTGTGCACAAGTATTGGGATTTACCGTTCAGATTTGGTTGCAAGAATGGGGACACAAGACTTTTTTCCTAGTGGCTCTGACTGTGAAGATACTCGAAGCGGTTCATTGGTTTGCAAGGACATTTCTCTCAATGGAGCATGCAATGCTTTAATGGCTAACTTGTGTTGTGATCTGAAGGGATCCCCAGCTGCTGTAATTAATCCTGTGTTCAGGCTGCTCTCAAATGGGAGCCATTTGATGCTGAATGATCAAGGTTGCTGCGAAATCGAACCAGGCATCGCTTATCTAGTGACGGTTAATTCCATAGTCCATTGTTGTACACAAGTACTGTTTCCACCTGCCCGCACAGTTAGAGAGGCAGTGCTATGGCCTTCGATAAATGTTTCCAGCAGAAAATTTGACTCCCTAAGCAAACCGAAAGCCATACTTTTACAGAAGGTTGTGGCCTTAACTTCAGCCAAAGAGACGTTTGATCTTCAGGTTGCAAGGTCTTCTTCTGAGATGCGGACACTACTCCACACTAACTTCCTGCTTCATTTTGGGGAAATGGTCCATCGTATCTATAGCATATCTGGTACTAAATGAATAGTGCACTTTTTATAATATATCGGTTCTGATTTGGTTAGCATATTCTGATTTATATCATCTTTCAGACACTCCCTGTTGGGAAGCCTTTTTGGAGGGCTCCCACTTGTCCTGCTACTTGTGGAGGTAATACTGATTTTATTATTTCTGCTCTTCAATAAACATCCCATTTCAACTCTCAATGAAGACAGCATACAACACCTCCCTGAGCAGCCGCTGTGGCAACTGGATGGAATCACCTTTGCTCCATTAACATGCTATGAGGTGCCCCTCTGGGAACATCTGCGGATGTGGGCAACAGCAATGTTGTGTCTTACACTCTGAGCATGTAAACAATTAGCCTTTTCCGTGTGTGAACAATTTGGCCTCATTTTAAAACAAAATGTACTAAAGCTGCCTTTTCTAGGCACCATGGCTTTCTGAGTGCTTGAGATCCCAAATAATATAATGACTTTTAATACTTTAAATGTATATTTTATTGGGAAGCCTGCTTGTAGATACTTTTAACCTCATGCGCGCTATTTGAATTCAGCACGTATGCTGAGATTTTAAAAAACCCATGTTACATGACGAGCTGGGCTCGTCATCAGCGTGCGAGGAGGCTACACCATGACGAGCCCAGCTCGTCATCAGTGTGGAAGGGGTTAAAAGTAGTTTTTTTGAATGTTTTTAAAATTGTCTGCCAGCTTTTTAGATAGCTTTTTCTTAGTATGAGGAGTGGGTGTTATATTTCCGAATTAGGCCCATGTAGCGAAGCAGCTCATTTCTTACATTGTCCTCACAAATAACATTTCCAGCTGTGACCGTTTGCACATATTTGCACACACGACAATGTTGGATTTGTTTCTCTGAAACTAAACTTGTTTTTTCATCTAGCGTCGCACAACATTATCACAACACCCTAAACATTATGTACAAGGTCTTGTTTCCAACTATATAGAAATGTCATCACTATCTTCATCCACGGTGCGACAGGACTATCTGCATTTTTATAACATCACTAATCTATGCGTACATCGCAAGGCTGCTATTATTATAAAAGATGGGCATCCCAATAGTTTATTTGAGGAGGTTCTTCAGCTGATACTGAGGGTCCTTGCATGGTGAGAAATCACCACACAGCAACCTGACATCTCGTGAGGGGTGTCCAGTTTATGACCAAGACGGGGTCCTTAACTATATCCATCAGGTAACTGGGTCGGCTCGTCCCTTGGGGGGGATTCTTGGCTCTACACTTACACATACTCTAGGTACACTTAGAGTAGGGTTCGCATAGTAGGAGTACGCTAGATTACTGCCTTGTTTATATGCCTGCATATATACAATTGTTTAGCACCATGGTAGAACTATATCTACTATTTATGCTCTTGCTGCTTGTAATCACTGTTCATATGTTTCTGTCTACTAATCATTGCAGCACACATATTTTATGCAAGAATAAAGTTGGTTCTATAAATATAATTGAAAACGTCCCACTGTGTATTTTCTGTATATTTCTCTAAGAATAAGTAAACACGAGTGTCCGAGGGAAAGGTTCTGTACTGTTTCCACTATTCCTGAGGGGGTCAGAATTGTCATGTTCAGTGGTTGCCAGAAACCATTCGCTCCCTCGTAGGTTAGGGGGACTTATGGTGGCACGGTGAGCTAGCTGGTCTATAGGCTGACATATCCTGCAGGTTGTGCGTAATCAGTCTCGACACCAATCCCGTAGTTTATGTTGTCCGAACAATGCTCGGGTCCTATGAATTAACTACACAACATCTGTAGCTTTTGTTAGGGATTCATAATTGGATATGTAGTGGCAACAGTTGCATTGCATCTCCTCTGTTTTATTGGTATTTCCTCTCTAATGGAAGCAGATGTAAACAGTGTCATTTTGAGTAAAGTGGTTGCTAAACTAAGTAAGATTTGAATGACATTGTCTGTTTTTACTGCAGGGATGAATCCGAACTTCCAGCCCTTCTACCAACCTAATGAATGTGGGAAAGCTCTGTGTGTCAGACCGGATGTTATGGAACTGGATGAGCTCTATGAGTTCCCAGAATATTCACGAGACCCTACCATGTACTTGGCTCTCAGAAATCTCATTTTAGCAATGTGGCACTTAAACTGCAAGGTAAGCAAGACAGCAGTGTAATGTTGAAAGTCAGATACTGAACTATGTTTGAAATTAGCCCTTGTTTCTCTGTTACTAAAAGTAATTTACAAAATTAACCCCTTCCTCACATCGAAATCTCTTCAGCAACATATTTATTAGCTTCAATCAATCAATCATTTGGAAAGCGCACTACATACCCGCGAGGTTCTCAAGGCGCTGGGGATGAGGGCGGGGGGCGGGGGGGGGGGGGCGCTACTGATCGAACAGCCAGGACTTGAGTATCCTCCTGAAAGTCAGCAGGTCTTGGGTCTGTCGTAGGCTCAGTGGGAGGGTGTTCCATGTATTGGCGGCAATGTGGGAGAAGGATCTCCCGCCGGTGGTGGTTCTTCGGATGCGCTTGACGGTGGCGAGTGAGAGGTCGGCGGAGCGTAGCTGGTGTTTGGGGATGTAGAAGGAAAGCCGTCTGTTGAGGTAGGCTGGGCCGGTCTTTTGGAGTGCTTTGTTTGCGTGGATGAGGAGCTTGAAGGATATCCTCTTCTTGACGGGGAGCCAGTGCAGCTTTCTCAAGTGAGGGGTGATGTGGCTGTGTCGTGGTACGTCGAGGATCAGTCGTGCCGAGGCGTTTTGGATGCGTTGTAGTCGTTTGATAAGCTTGGTCAGGGCTCCAGTGTAGAGGCAGTTTCCGTTGTCGAGTCTGCTGCTGATGAGGGCCTGGGTAACTGTCTTTCTCGTATCTGTAGATATTGCGGAGCATGTGGAGGATGTTGAAGCAGGAAGTGTAGACGGCGTCAACTTGCTTGGTCATTGAGAGCGTTGAGTCGAGGATGAGTCCCAGGTTGCGTGCGTGGTCAGTGGGTGTCGGGGCTGCCCCCAGTGCCATCGGTCACCAAGAGTCGTCCCAGGCTGAAGGGTTGGAGCTGAGGATGAGGACCTCCGTCCTGTCCGAATTCAGCTTCAGATGGCTGATCTTCATCCAGTCGGCGACGGCCTTCATTCCTTCGTGGAGTTTGGCTTTGGTGGTGATGGGATCCTTGGTGAGGGAGAGGATCAGTTGAGTGTCGTCCGCGTAGGAGATTATGTTGAGGTCGTGCTGTCGGGCGACGCGTGCGAGCGGGGCCATGTAAATGTTGAACAGTGTTTCATTATTGCATATTTCACATAACAAAATTATATTATTCCATTAACACGCTTTGTGTTACAATTTTAAAAAAAATCCGATAAATTGTAGAGCAGGTCACATGAATACAAAATTATAAAAACACACTAACATATCCTCTGTCAGACATTCCACATAATACTCTTTCTTCCATTTGTTCACACATTCACATATTTAAAAAACCGTCAAAGACTCTATATTCTTATTGCAAGGGTCACTGTTATATATCCATGCCTCTAGTGTAAGATTACTTTCGTTGATGTTTCATTAAGAATAACATGAATATTGGAGGAGTTCTTTACTTTCTTATTTTACAATCCACAATAAATTGTTCATAGTAACTTCAAAAGGCATGTATTTGGTGTTCTGATAGATACATCTGCCAGTGGATTCCTCACCTTGTGAATATCCCCCTTCGTCAGCAACGTTCGGAAAACTCTTTTGTAGCACGCCGGCGTGGACGACGTCACAGGAGCACGGCATCGCGCGCGACTCCGGCTGACGTCACCGACTCCTTATTAGGCCTACATCAACGTGATGACATCAGTTCCCTTTTTTCCGCACCGTCGACGCTAACGGTTTTTTGGGATCTCTAGTGTTATAGATAGTAACTTTGTTGCTATTTCTGTGTTATTGTATCTTCTCGAGCCACTGTCTTTCGCCGAAGATGTCGTCGAAGAAGACAGGGTTTAAGCAGTGCGGATCGTGTGCCAGTATGATGTCCATAACCGATCCGCATGATGATTGCTTGTGGTGTTTGGGCTCGGACCACGACGTCGGAGGCTGTCGTTCCTGTTCTAAGATGAACCCGAAGGCTCTGCGAGAACGAGAGGCTAAACTCCTTCTGGCCAAGGTAAAGGGAAAGGATGCCAAGAGGCCTTCGAGGTCAAGATCCAGACGCTCGAGGTCGAAGCCGAAGCTGAAATAGAGGTCGAAGACGAGATCGAGGTCCCGGTCGGAGTCGGCGTCGAAGTCGGCTTCGGGGCCTGCTTCGGGATCCTCGAAGAAAAAACATAAGAGGAAGAAGCATAGTTCGAGGCATCATTCCGGCAGGGAGTCGGATTCAAAGAAGAGGTCTTCATCTCGTAGGCATCATAAGGACTTCATGTCTCCATCACCATTTCGTGAGCCTGAAGGTGAGGCCTCGCCCTTTCAGTCTCGAGGGCCATATCCGGATCCGGGTCCGGATCCGACTCTGGATCCGTGTCAGTCTTCAGCACATGAGGAAGAAGACGATGAAGATACTCAGGCTCTGACGACTCTGGTGCATCACCCCGAAGATCAGGAGGGTCATGAAGGAACGGTTTCGCTGCAGCCTCCTCTTGGGCAGCCAGTGGGTTCGTACCCTCCATTTCCTGGTCCTGGACAGGACCCCTCGCATTTCCTAATTGCAATGTATGGCGTGTATGCCAGGGCAATGTACCCCGCTGGTGCACCGGCTGGTCCCATGGGTCCATTGTCTTATAACTTGGGCGTCCCACAAGCATACGCCCCGGCCCCTTTTATGCCGTTTTTACCGACGCCATATCCACCATGGCTTGGTTCGGCACCGCCGAGGTCATCGACTCCGCGCACGGCTTCGCCGGCTCCGGAGCGACCTCTGGATCGGATTCGGGATTCAACGCCTGTTCCAGCTTCCCATCCTAAGGCTGCTCCAGCTCCTAACTCAACACCGGCCCCGGCCCCGGCTCCGTCGGAGTCGCTACCGGATCCGACGACTTCGGTTCGG
This sequence comes from Lissotriton vulgaris, assembly GCF_964263255.1. Taxonomy (NCBI): domain Eukaryota; kingdom Metazoa; phylum Chordata; class Amphibia; order Caudata; family Salamandridae; genus Lissotriton; species Lissotriton vulgaris. The sequence goes on along the minus strand of NC_141691.1, from coordinate 770,600,781 downwards.
TTGGAGTGGTCGAGGCGTAGAGCATAGCGTCTCTTGGAAGAGAAGGAGTATGAGTATCCAGAAGTAGAGGAAGGAGCACTTCAGGATCAGGATGATTATTTTGAGGATCTGCATAGTGCAAGTGGTTTGGAATTTTCACCAGAGTAGGGATTGCCTGCAGTTTCTAATGCACCCTCTAAGGATGTGGCTCCATACCACGTTGTGATTAAAAAGGCTGCAGATCTGCTGAACTTGACTTTGCCTTCTGTGGAGTTTAAGTCTAACATCTTGACTGAGGTTCTACATTCACCTTCTTCTGTTGTTGAGCCGACTCTCCCCTTCACTGAGGCTCTTACTGAACCAATAATGGAAGTCTGGAAAAAGCCCTTGTCTGCTCCTGCGGTGTCTAGGACTGTGGCAAGACTCTATAGGGTGCGACCTGGTGATCATGAGTTCTTAACCTCCCATCCTTCGCCAGAAAGTCTGGTTGTTCAGGTGGCTTGTTCTAAGAAGTCGGCTGGTGTTTTCCCCCAAGTTCCAGGGGATAAGGACTCGAAAAAATTGGATCAGAATGCCCCAAAAAATTTCTCGTCAAGTAGCATGGCCTTGAAATCTACGAATGCTACTTGTCTGCTGGGCAGATATGTGCACGCTTTGATGGACTCGGTTAAGCAGTTGTCATCTAAGCTTCCGGAGAAGGACATGAAGAATTTCAATGAGGTTGTATCTGACACGCAGGCTGCAGCTCGCCAGGTGATTCAGTGTGGCATGGACACGGCGGACTCTGTGGCTAGAATAATGGGTTCATCAGTCGCCACTAGGAGGGCCGCTTGGTTAAAATAGTCTGAATTTTCATCTGATGTCCAGGCTGCTCTAATGGATGTGCCTTTTGTTGGCACAGGCCTTTTTGGGAAAAAGGTTGATGCTGCCTGTGAGAAGGTGGCCTGATATGCAGTGCTCACTATTCTAGTGAACACTATGTATCAGTCCAGCAACCCTTATTGATGATTGGTTGTAAGTCAACCTTATAGACCAGCTATCCTAGTAGCATGGATACGAGCAGTCTAAGGCTAAAGACTCGAGAGGGCGTGTTAAGCCAGCTGTTATACCACACATATACCCCTTGAACACCCAGTGAAAGGACACCACACAAGTGTTATGAAAATAAACAGTGTATTTATTAAAATCACAACAGCCCTGTACTCTTTATGAGGACAGGGTACTAAGCACAACACAAAACTCTTACGAAAATACTTAAGTTAGCACAGTATATACAAATGCCCGAGGGGCACGGAAAACCATATACTCAGAAAGTGGAATGCGAAATTACTAGCAGGTAAGTACAGTACTAATAGGCTTTGGAATCGCTAGGACTTGACTATAGAATCGTTAGATTACTTCTAGGAGACCCAGGGGACTCGGGTGCAGAGTGTGCACTCTCACGCGTGATGCGGGACAAAGTCTATGGTAGCTAGTAAAGACAAAGTTAGTGTTCTCGGGCGAACCCGACCTGGTAGGAGGAAAACGAAAGTGGATTCTGACCCTTGGATAGTGAGGCTATGCTGGGGCACCGAAATGCCGAAGTTACCTAGCCCTGGGGCTGCAGCTGCATAGGTCTCAAAAGACGTCAGGAATCCTCGTAGACGGACCAGGAGCCTGGAAGGAAGATGCTGGCAGGCGACCAGTGAAGAGAGTTCGAAGTGATCCAAGCCTGGATCTTGAAGAGAGATGACACCTGAAAGCAGAGGGGACCAAGTTCGTGACTACTAGCCAGTAGTCAGGTGGCACCAGGAGGGCACCGGATGGTAGTCACCTCGACTAGGTGGGTGGGCGACGCTGTGCTCTGCAGATCTCACGGACCAGGAGGCGTTGTCGGCGACCAGGATGGAGGAGCGAGCTGTCCCACGATGGATGAAGCTGTCGGCGTCGCTGGACCCAGGATTGGGCAACAAAGCCTTGGCTAATTCAAGCCCATGCAGTGGACCTAAAATGGCGTCTGGAGTGGACCAGGAGGGTCCGGGGTGCTCCTCTTTTGGAAGGGAGCAAGGGCCAGTCTGGAGCAACCAGACCAGCAGCAGTGATGTCGTCGGGCGTCGTTAAGAAGGCCACAAGCCAGCCGGCTAGTAGCCAAACAACGCGGTGAGCAGCAAAAAGCAGAAGGGCCCCACGCAGATCGTGGAGATGCTGGGAGGCTGATCTTCGGTGCTGGAGCTGCTCAGGGTCGGGGCTTCTCGGACCCCAAAGCACTCACCAGTGGAGCACTCGGCGGGCGTGCTGTAAAGAAGTCGTGCAGTCTTGGCGATCGTCGGTCCCTCGAGGTCTCGTCGCACTCACGGTTCTCAGCTTGGCTGTAGAGGTGAGTAGAGGTCAGAGGTGCCAGGGAAGCCGGGTCTCGTCGAGCTGTGTCGTCGGATTCCTGAGGAAGGACTTGCAGCAGACCGCAGTGTTCTTTAGATGGTGCCTGCGGATGCAGGGTGACTACTCCTTAGTCACAAGGGAGAATCTTGAAGAAGAAATCTTGATGTCCTTTCGCAGAAAGTCGTGTCTTGATTCCAAAGATGATCTAATTTGAACAGGGGGCCCGCTCCTATCTGTATACTAAGAAAAGGGGCTGACCCGGTGACTAGGTCCTGCCTATGGGTGGGACTAGGAGGGGGGTGGTTACACCCCTCTCCCATGCCAGACTTTCCCCAGGTCAGGGGCTGGTGTGCCCCTGGAACTGGTTCTGACCGGCCTATGCGTAGTGAGCACCGGGGTGCCACTCAGCAGTCACCTTCCTGTAAAGCCCTGCCTACCCAGGATACACAAAACCCTGTCTGGGATGGTGCTAGCACCGCCCCGGACAGGAAACCCTTTGTCCAAGCTCTCCTCGCTGGAAGGACTCCCAGCAGCAGAAGGTCAGACTCGTGTCTGTGGTGGCAGCATCCATTTTGTGGAGCTGAGGCTTCGTTTAACTTTAACCGGGGTTCACAGTTACATACATGTCGTGTCCCTCTAGAAGGGTGGAATGCTAACCCCGTCGCCAGAATTGGCGAGGGGTTAGTATTCCAATTCGTATGACACCTTACTCGACATGTTTTGATAAAGCAATACCAAAGATAGCATTTAACCGCGAGGATTATAATGCACTTAAGAGTATATGGTATGCGTTATCATGGAACAGCTATTAGGACTTGGTTCCGCAAGCTGCAAACGGGCTCAGCTCATGCCAGAGCACCATTTCACACGATTCCATGCACTCTGCCTTCAGGATTGTTAAGGCCTGCCATAGGAGTGACTGATAGGAATCTGTGTGTCCATTTTTAGGGTTAGATATAGGTATACTATATCTACAGCAAAGGGTGATTACACGACTTTGCCCCAGCTGTCATGCAGCCAGTTGTGTCAGATTTAGATGGCCATCCAGGGGTGGCATAATACATGCTTCAGCCCCTGGTAGGCCCTGGGTACACCTATGCCCTGAGTTACAGGGTCTGATAAGGTGGCCCAGTCCCAATTGGAAATGTACCTAAGGTACATGGAATCCATTTTAGATAGAGAGCAGTAGGCCTGGGGTCCTGATTGGCAGGGCCCCAGGTCAACTATGTCAAAAACCAGCTAAAACACAGGGCAAAAAGTTGGGGGCAACCATAGTCAGGAGGTACCTTCCTACACTGCCCTAGAAAGGTTTAAAGATAGCAGGGCGACTGCAAGGTCTTTGGGCTTACAAGCAAGAGGCTCTTCCACCAAGAAATTCAGGGGTTTTGGAAGGCCTACTTTTCGTGCCTATAGGCAGAGCCAATAGCAGCAACAACAGCAGAATCCTTTGTACAAGTCCTACAGAGGTAAACAAAGGGGTCGTGCCCGAGGTCGTCAAGCCTCCTCCTCCTCAACTTCCTCCTCTAATACCCACCCCCCACCTACAACAGCAAAGCAGCCCTAGATCCACCATTCTGGATCATACGGGTCCTGTAGGGGGTCGGCTTACCTATTTTCTACGAGATTGGGAATCGGTTACATCAGATCTTTGGGTTCTCAATCTCGTAGAGAATGGGTATGCTCTTCCCTTTCAGAAGTTTCCTCCCAATTACCCTCCTTGCCAAGGTTATTGTTCGAAGGACCACCTACTTCTCTTACAGGAAGAAGTATTGGCACTTTTCAGAAAGGGTGCGATAGAGGTGGTTCCTGAGCAGGAAAGGTGTCAGGGATGCTACTCCCGGTATTTCCTGATCCCCAAGAAGGATGGCAGACTTCGTCCAATCCTGTACCTCAGGGTTTTGAACCTCTATCTCAAACAGGAGAGGTTCAAGATGCTCACCCTTGCGCAGGTCCTTCAAGCGCTGCTGGAAGAAGACTGGAAGGTGTCGATCGACTTGCAGGATGCGTATTTTCACATCCTCATTCTGAAGTCGCACAGGAAGTATCTCCGTTTCTCGGTGGGTTCGCAACACTACCAGTTTGTGGTCCTTCCGTTTGGACTTACTTCTGCGCCTCGAGTCTTCACCAAGGTGATGGCTGTGGTGGCAGCACATCTCAGTAGGTCGGGGATTCCTGTGTTCCCCTATCTGGACGACTGGCTAATCAAAGCAGAGTCGCCGGAGAAGGTGCTCCATCATTTGCAGGAGACAACTCAGTTGTTGCATAGGTTGGGTTTTTCAATAAATGTACCCAAATCTCACCTGGTGCCCTCCCAGCACAACCTGTTCATAGGTGCGGTGCTGGACACTACTGTGTCGTGCATTTCCTCCTCAAAGGATTCGCGACATATAGGAAATGATATCTTTGTTTCACAATGGAACGGTTGTTCCAGTCCTGAAGGTCCTTCGCCTGCTCGGTCTGATGGCTTCTTGCATTCTGTGTGTCAACCATGCACGCTGGCACATGAGGGCACTCCAGTGGTGCCTCCGCAGGCAGTGGTATCAGCACAACGGAGATCTCGGGGAGTCAGTGAGGATCTCCAGAGAAACTGCAGCGGATCTGTCTTGGTGGAGCGTGGAGGGCAATCTGTCTCAAGAGAAGCCCTTCCAACTACCTCCATCGGTGGCCACAGTAATAACGGACGCCTCCACTCTAGGGTGGGGAGCTCATCTGGGGGACCTGGAGGTCAAGGGTCTTTTGGTCTCCAGAGGAAAGGTTGCTTTACATCAACCTTTTGGAATTGCGGGCCACACGTTTAGCACTCAAGGCCTTCCTCCCTTCCCTTCGCGGTCTGTCAGTTCAGGTCCTGACGGACAACCTGACCGCGATGTGGTATATCAACAAACAGGGAGGAGTGGGGTCGCAATGTCTTTGCAGAGAGGCACTGCGCCTCTGGTCCTGGGTTAAGGACCACCAGATTTGTCTGATGGCAAATCATCTGGATTTGTGTATTTGGCTAATTGAACTGGACCCCTTCAGAGGCGCAAAGCTGCGAGGTAGACTGCTGCTGAATTTTGTATGTTAACTTGCTGAATGCGAGCGTGTGTTAACTGGAATTTTATACGGCGAATTTTAAATCTTATTTTCATTTACTTGCACGTACCTTAGTATTCTGCCCTCGTTAATCCCTTTCCCCGCACTTTGACGGTCACAGCCGATTTTAGGGCTGTGTACCGAGTCTAAGGGAAAATATTCCCAACGGCAGACATCTTGGGTGGGAGGCGGCAGCTTCGACAGCGCTCTAGCCATCCCTACATAAGGAGCCCATTTGAAACAAACGCGAGATTCGTGTATTTGGCTAATTGAACTGGACCCCTCCTGAGGCGATAAGCCGGGAGGTAGACTGCTGCTGAATTTTGTATGTTAACCTGCTGAATGCGAGCGTGTGTTAACAGGAATTTTATACGGCGAATTTTAAATCTTATTTTCATTTACTTGCACATACCTTAGTATTCTGCCCTCGTTAATCCCTTTCCCCGCACTTTGACGGTCACAGACGATTTTCGGGCTGTGTACCGAGTCAAAGGGAAAATATTCCCAACGGCAGACAATTTGGGTGGGAGGCGGCAGCTTTGACAGCGCTCTAGCCATCCCTACATAAGGATACGGTAATTCTCCGCGCTAGCGGACGCGTTTTGCGGACGCGCCTCGTTCAGCGCCGGAGTCACGCCAGAGTCAGCCCGTCTGCGCCCGTCCGCGCCTCGGACCAGCCTTAGGGCCATGGCTCATACTTTACTACGATTCAGAAAAGGGGGTGGTGATGAACAGAGTGTCTGAATTAAGCAGACCACTCTTACCCAGTCCAAAGATCAGGGCTTGATCAATCACCGTTATTTATCTCACTGCACCATCCCAGCTCAGAACCTGGCTATATGCAAATCAGTCTGTCCCTGGCCCAGTGCATCATGGGAACAGGGCAGACTAAACTACCAAGCCAATTCTTCACCAGAAAGGAGACAAGCTACCGGGGACCGGTTTCTGGCATTTCAGCCGTCTTCGGCCCGGCTTGCTTGAATCCTGATGGTGCAGTGAGAAAGTGACTCATGTCTGAGTATACCCTGCCACACCTATAGTGGCCAAAAACGATTCAGAAAAGGGGGTGGTGATGAACAGAGTGTCTGAATTAAGCAGACCACTCTTACCCAGTCCAAAGATCAGGGCTTGATCCATCACCGTTATTTATCTCACTGCACCATCCCAGCTCAGAACCTGGCTATATGCAAATCAGTCTGTCCCTGGCCCAGTGCTAGTTTTAAACTTATACTTGCCCCAAACTTCACCTTTTCAGGAGCGCTTATTTATCGACCGCCAGGCGCGGCGTCAAACTGGTTGACTAGTATGTCAGAACTTATTGGCCCCTTAGTAATGAAAACTGCTAACTTTACAATCATTGGTGATATGAACTTGCATTTGGACAAAGGGGACTGTATCAATGCCACTGAATTTATAGCTGATCTAGCGTCTCTTAACCTGATTTTGAAAAACTCTGGACCTACACACACTGCCGGTCACTTATTGGATCCCATCTTTTCCAATATGAATGACATTGTCACCTTCCCTGCCCTGCCCGTTCCCTGGTCAGACCACTTTCCCATCAAATTTTCATTTCAAGTACAACTGTCGAATAAGGACAAAACATCGGTTCCAACCCATGTTGTTAGGAAGTAGAACAAACTAGACATTAACATTCTTAATACTTTTTTGGAAGATCATATACCCTGCACCAAGTCAAGGGTGCAAAATCTATCGACATCAGTCCAAAAATGGCTCATGACAGCCATTGATTCATGTTTGCCTAAAACGAAGTTAAAAGGTAACAATCATCGCCCCCCTGCTCCGTGGTTTAACGAGATATTAAAGCAAGAAAAAAACAGATGTAAAAATGCTGAGCGTCAGTGGAGGAAAACTTATTCTTTAGAAGCTAAGAAAGAATATAAAATAAAATTAACATACTATCAAACGATGTGTAGTAAAGCTAAAGCTGAATTTGTATGTACCAAAATCACAGAGGCCCTAAATCAATCTAAAACACTTTTTAAAATAGTGAAAGAGCTGGCTGGCTCAAATACCTCACAAACCCCGCCAGACCTCAATAAAATACAGTGTGACCAACTAGCTACTTTCTTTGTAAATAAAGTGGATAAAATATATCAGGGCATTGAACAAGCACAAAATGAACAAAATAAGGCAAACATGGATGTTCCTATTACCTTTCCTGATAGACTGAGCAATCATATTGACACACTAGGCCCTAGTGTCTGTGACATTCCCATCGTCACATTAGAAAACTGGCCTATGCTTAACATCGATATCGTCGTTGATCTACTCAATACGATCAAATCGGTTTCGCCTAGAGACCCTTTGCCATGCTCCGTCTTAAAACAACTTAATAGGGGAGCTATGACCATTATCACCGACCTTCTAAATGCATCCCTTCAGGAAGAACATGTGCCAGATGAATGGAAACATGCAATGTTAAAGAAAGCTGATGCTGACCCAAACCTGCCCTCCAATTTCCGGCCAACTTCCCTCCTGCCCATTTTTGCAAAGATTCTGGAGAAACACGTTCACCGGTCCCTCACGGAATTTATAACTACACACGACTTGCTGCCCTCCCATCAATCAGGCTTTCGCTCAGGCTTCTTTACTGAGACTACCTTGCTAGGTGTAACAGAGAGCATCCGAGCCTTGATAGATTGAGGAGAAACGGTGGCACTTGTGCTTCTTGACCTCAGTGCCGCATTTAACACGGTGTCACATGCGGTACTTATGCGGACACTCCACTCTATAGGCATTCGTGGTGCAGCCATTAACTGGATTAAATCATTGTTAGAAAATCGTACTTTTCAAGTCTTCTCTCAATCTGCCTGTTCAGACAACCTGACTTTCAAACACGGAGTACCGCAGGGCTCGATTTTGAGCCCGCTACTCTTTAACTTATACATGAGCCCGCTCGCTAAAGTAGTAGAAGAGACTGGATTGCAAATGTTTTCCTATGCTGACGACTCTCAGCTTCTCTTCTCTCTTTCCTCTGCGGAAAGTGATAATCCTTCTACCTTAAAACTAGGATTGGGAAAGATTGCAGGGTGGATGCAAGAAAACTTTCTCAAACTGAACGGTGATAAGACCGAGTTAATTGTCCTGGGAAAAAATAAAGAACTTTGGGGACCCCAACATTCGCCATCCGAAATGGGTACTCCCCCGATTCCAACTACGCAGGCCCGAAATTTAGGTGTCATTGTCGATGACTCGTTGAATATGCATCAGCAAGCTGTGAAGACATCGGCCACTTGCTTTGCAATATTAAAATGGCTTAAAAAGATCTGCTGGATGCTACCCGAACACACTAAGAAAACGGTCATCAATGCCTTAATAACATCCAGGCTTGATTACGGCAATGTGTTATATTTGGGGGCAAAAAAGGCAACGATCCGCAGATGACAAACAGTGCAAAACGCAGCGGCGAGACTGTTATGGAAAATCCCTATTTCCTCATCCACCTCCAAATATATCCAGGAGCTACATTGGTTGAGAATAGAGAACCGGATCAAATGTAAATCCCTGTCCAGTCCAAAAATGGCTCATGACAGCCATTGATTCATGTTTGCCTAAAACGAAGTTAAAAGGTAACAATCATCGCCCCCCTGCTCCGTGGTTTAACGAGATATTAAAGCAAGAAAAAAACAGATGTAAAAATGCTGAGCGTCAGTGGAGGAAAACTTATTCTTTAGAAGCTAAGAAAGAATATAAAATAAAATTAACATACTATCAAACGATGTGTAGTAAAGCTAAAGCTGAATTTGTATGTACCAAAATCACAGAGGCCCTAAATCAATCTAAAACACTTTTTAAAATAGTGAAAGAGCTGGCTGCCTCAAATACCTCACAAACCCCTCCAGACCTCAATAAAATACAGTGTGACCAACTAGCTATTTTTTTTGTAAATAAAGTGGATAAAATATATCAGGGCATTGAACAAGCACAAAATGAACAAAATAAGGCAAACATGGATGTTCCTATTACCTTTCCTGATAGACTGAGCAATCATATTGACACACTAGGCCCTAGTGTCTGTGACATTCCCATCGTCACATTAGAAAACTGGCCTATGCTTAACATCGATATCGTCGTTGATCTACTCAATACGATCAAATCGGTTTCGCCTAGAGACCCTTTGCCATGCTCCGTCTTAAAACAACTTAACAGGGGAGCTATGACCATTATCACCGACCTTCTAAATGCATCCCTTCAGGAAGAACATGTGCCAGATGAATGGAAACATGCAATGTTAAAGAAAGCTGATGCTGACCCAAACCTGCCCTCCAATTTCCGGCCAACTTCCCTCCTGCCCATTTTTGCAAAGATTCTGGAGAAACACGTTCACCGGTCCCTCACGGAATTTATAACTACACACGACTTGCTGCCCTCCCATCAATCAGGCTTTCGCTCAGGCTTCTCTACTGAGACTACCTTGCTAGGTGTAACAGAGAGCATCGGAGCCTTGATAGATTGAGGAGAAACGGTGGCACTTGTGCTTCTTGACCTCAGTGCCGCATTTAACACGGTGTCACATGCGGTACTTATGCGGACACTCCACTCTATAGGCATTCGTGGTGCAGCCATTAACTGGATTAAATCATTGTTAGAAAATCGTACTTTTCAAGTCTTCTCTCAATCTGCCTGTTCAGACAACCTGACTTTCAAACACGGAGTACCGCAGGGCTCGATTTTGAGCCCGCTACTCTTTAACTTATACATGAGCCCGCTCGCTAAAGTAGTAGAAGAGACTGGATTGCAAATGTTTTCCTATGCTGACGACTCTCAGCTTCTCTTCTCTCTTTCCTCTGCGGAAAGTGATAATCCTTCTACCTTAAAACTAGGATTGGGAAAGATTGCAGGGTGGATGCAAGAAAACTTTCTCAAACTGAATGGTTATAAGACCGAGTTAATTGTCCTGGGAAAAAATAAAGAACTTTGGGGACCCCAACATTCGCCATCCGAAATGGGTACTCCCCCGAATCCAACTACGCAGGCCCGAAATTTAGGTGTCATTGTCGATGACTCGTTGAATATGCATCAGCAAGCTGTGAAGACATCGGCCACTTGCTTTGCAATATTAAAATGGCTTAAAAAGATCTGCTGGATGCTACCCGAACACACTAAGAAAACGGTCATCAATGCCTTAATAACATCCAGGCTTGATTACAGCAATGTGTTATATTTGGGGGCAAAAAAGGCAACGATCCGCAGATTACAAACAGTGCAAAACGCAGCGGCGAGACTGTTATGGAAAATCCCTATTTCCTCATCCACCTCCAAATATATCCAGGAGCTACATTGGTTGAGAATAGAGAACCGGATCAAATGTAAATCCCTGTGCTTTATGCATAAGATCTCCACTAAAAAAGCCCCCAAATATCTACAAAAACTAGTCCGCCCCTATCATCCCTCTCGGACTCTTAGATCTGCAACAGCCAATCATTTTGTTATCCCTAAAATAAAATTATCACGCATGGGTGGTAAATCCTTTGCATTTCTTGGACCCTCACTTTGGAATGCTATGCCACACGCATTACGTTTAGAGATGCTAAGAAAGGGGTACAGGGTAAGACACTTGACTGCACTCTATTCTCTATATCTTGGTCTAGTTTTATTTATGGGTGCCAGAAACCAGAGGCCACATACCCCTAGGCCTCCAAAGTCAGTGCCAAGGCACTATATACAATTCACCACAATGGTACAGCACACCACACAGTATTTAGTAACAGTAATAAAAATATCAATAAGCCATGGAATTTCTCTTTTCTTGTTTTTATTCCAAATCTTCACACATAAGTAGCCAACGCGTTTCGTCCGAAGGACTTCTTCAGGGCGAATGATTATCAGATTTACGTCAGGGATTATGTATTCCAAAGTTTTAACAGTAGGACACAGTCTTAGTCTTCAGAAGGTAAAATAGAAGGGATCCTTGTTTTTTAGAGATAGAAGAGTAAATTTCTCTGCGAATGCTGTATAAGGAGTTGATACGAGATTTGGATGCCAAAATTCACATCCATTGGCGGTGATGTCAATATTCACCTTGAACGATCTTCATGTCTCCATACCTCCCGGTCGCAGCCTCGAAGGGTAGTTACGTACTGAGGTGAGCTATATGAAATTCAGGAAAGCCTTAAAAACCTGGCTATTCAACACCTGAAAATGCCTTGTCCTGTACTACTGAATCATTAGTGCCGGGAAACCCTTTGTTGGGTAGCTGTTGCGCTATATAAGTTAAATAAATAAAAAATAAATAAAATCTGGCAGTGGTTCTGAACGTACGTGCAGACAGTCTGTCGGCAGTTCTCGGCCGACCACGAGTGGAGGCTTCACCCGGAGGTGGTTCGTCACGTCTTTCGGACGTGGGGACTCCTCAGGTGAACCTATTTGCCACTCACGAGAATGCTCACTGCCCGTCATTCTGCAGTCTCCAGTTTCCGATGCAAGGAGCTCTGGGAGGCGCGTTTCAGTTGAGTTGGGACTAGCAACTCCTTTATGCGTTTCCTCCCATACCCTTGATTCCTCGGGTTCTGAGGAAAATTCGCCAAGACCGGGCCCAAGTTATATTGATCGCCCTGGATTGGCCAAGAAGGGTGTGGTACACAGATCTTCTCCACCTCTCCTCGTCCTCGCCGCTTCGTCTCCCTCACAGGGCAGACCTCCTCTCCCAGATGGAGGGGCAGGTTCTAACCCCCACCTCCAGACCTTACACCTTCATGCCTGGAGATTGAACGGGGCAACCTGAGTTCATTTTCTCTCCCTCACGATGTGGTGGATGTCATCTTATCAGCCAGGCGTGATTCCACCAAGTCCATCTATTCTTATAGGTGGTCTAAATGTGTTGCTTGGCGTGGGGAGAGGTCCATTGACCTTTTAAGGGCTTGCTTATCCAGTATTCTCCAGTTTGCACTTTCCTTGGCCCAGCAGGGTTTTGCCGTGGCAACTATCAAAGGTTATTTGTCGGCCCTATCGGCTTTTCTTTGTTTGCCTGACAAGCCCTCTTTGTTTAAATCTCCGATTGTTTTACGTTTCATTAAGGGCCTTACTAATAAATTTCCTCCTACACCTTTTATTGTACCTCAATGGGACTTGAACCTTGTTCTTACATTCGTGATGGGTTCTCCTTTTGAACCTTTTCACTCATGTCCCTTGAGACTTTTGTCTTTCAAGACGGTCTTCCTGGTCGCAATTACCTAGGCAAGGAGGGTTAGTGAGCTTCAAGCTCTTCGCTGTAAGCCCCCATTCTTGACCATTCATGCTGATAGAATGGTTCTCAGGACCAGGGCTGATTTTCTGCCTAAGGTGGTAACTCTTTTCCATCTGGGGCAGTCTGTTACCCTTCCTACCTTCTATCCTCCCCCCACCCTTCCAAGGAGGAGGAGAGGCTTCATCGCTTGGACCCTAAGTGGGCGGTGAGTTTCTACCTGGACAGAACAAAGGAGTTCAGGTTGGATGACCAGCTGTTTGTTGGATTTGCTGGCTGCAAGAAGGGAAGATCGGGGCACAAGCGCACTCTTTCAAGATGGATAATTTTATGCATCAAGATCTGCTACTCCCTGGCAGGTAAGGACCCTCCTGAGGGTATAAGAGCTCACTCTACTAGAGCAAATTCTGCTTTATCTAGAGGTGTACCTGTTGAGGATATTTGCAGAGCCGCGACTTGGGCCTCCCTCCACACTATCGCAAAGCATTACTGCTTAGATACCGAGGTGAGGAGGGACGGCAACTTTGCGCGCTCTGTCCTCCAAGATTTCCTGGTATAGGAGAGTGGACACCCTCCTCCGGGAGTGGGGACTGCTGTGCGACTCTATTCACAAGGTGAGGAATCCACTGGCAGATGTATCTATCAGAAGAACTAGTTGCTTACCTTCGGTAACGCTTTTTCTGGTAGATACAGTATCTGCCTGTGGATTCCTCACTGACTCACCCGCCTCCCCATTGTCCACTCTGCTATACATGAGTTTATGTATTTTTATGTATTTTTATATGTATTTAAATTGGGTTTTTCATACCCTTGCTTCGCACTATGTGTGCAGTTTTGAGTTGTATGTACTACGTACACTGTATATATATATATATATATGTGTGTATTTCTACTGCCATTGGTCCGTCCGGGTGCCTCGAAGGCACGGGAAAAAAGGGAGGAACTGATGTCATCACGCCGACGTAGGCCTAATAAGGAGTCGGTGACGTCAGCCGGAGTCGCGCGCGATGCCGTGCTCCTGTGACGTCGTCCACGCCGGCGTGCTACAAAAGAGTTTTCCGAACGTTGCTGACGCAGGGGGATATTCACAAGCTGAGGAATCCACAGGCAGGTACTGTATCTACCAGAAGAAGCGTTACCGAAGGTAAGTAATTTGTTCGTTACATCAATCCCTTGGGAAACGGCCTTTATAACGAAGGCTGAATCACGAATGCATTACAACGAACGCTTTACAACAAATGCGTCTTTATGATGCACGCCTTTACCACGCCAGATTTATCAACGAATATGCCTTTACCACACATGCGTTTACAACACAATCAGTTGTAAAGGCATGAATGGTAAAGGCATATGCGTTTTTGCAGGCTCACTTGCACGCAAAGCTTTAGACGGCTTTGGTGGCTGAAATAATGTTAACCACTAGGGGCCAGATGTAGGTAATTCATATTTACCGACTCTTAAATACCGAATTTTACCGATTCGGTATTTAAGAGTTGGTAAATATGAAGGGGAGCGATGTAGGTAATTCCACATTGAGAATTACCAAATCGGTATTGCCCATTGATTCCTATGGGCCATGAAGCCCATAGGAATCAATGGGCAATACCGATTCGGTAAATACCGAATCGGTAAATACCGAATCCTGCAAGGGTGCAGGGGGTGTCACTTTGACACCCTCTAGCACCCCAATCCCGGACTTGTGTGCCATGTGGCACACAGACATGCCCTAAGGGCATGTCTGTGTGTCACATTGCACAGGTGTGCATGCACACGTGCATGCACACCAGGATTCGGTATTTTACCACCCAATTGGATTGGGTGGTAAAATACTGAATCTGAAAGGCCTTTGGGACTCAGAAGAGTCCCACCTACATCTGGGTTTTACCGAATCGGTAAAATTACCGATTCGGTATTTTACAGAATCGGTAAATGTACCGATTCGGTAAATTTACTGAATCTGTAAAATGATGCCCCTACATCCCAATCACCAAATACCGGTCGGTAACGGCCGAATTCGGCTGTTACCGACCGGTATTTGGGCTCTTACATCTGGCCCTTAGTGCACAGCAGAAAGAGAACAGACACATTGCACTTTAAATTAGGCAGTAAAACACATATCTGAAAGAGACTATTAACTATCGATTCCTTACCTTAGAATTACCCCCAGGCGTCAGACTGGATCCGGAGAATTTTTTCTCAGCAGTACCCCTGCGCGTCGGTAGGTGGCGTTAGTCGACTCCGCATTCGTCTTTGGCATATTGAACGCTGGAATGATGTTGCGGTAGCTACTTAGACGCCGCCCCGGCGCGCTGACGTCCGTACTTTCTTTTTTAGCACTAGCCAGCGCAGATACGGAGAGAGCGGTACCCTTAGTCTTTTTTGACTAGCTCTTTTTTTTACTTTTGTCTACATCTTTTTCGAGTCGTTCGACTCCTGGTGCATGTAGGGATGTCCCATCGACGTCCCGGATTCAAACCTTGTGACTCCTGTCACAAATTGATGACGGTCACGGACCCACACCTCGTGTGCCTCTGGTGTCTCGAGCACGACTACGACCCAAAGTCGTGCTTCCACTGTTGGGCCATGAACCCGAAGTCTTTGTAGGAGCGGTCCCGAAAGCTTCTGGAGGCCCGGCAGTCCGCTCCAAGTCGCTTGAGGTCCCGGTCGAGAGGGAAGTCGCTGGAAGGGGCGCCGAGTCACCACCATCATTCCTCCTCGAAGTCTTCGTCATCGAAGCACAAGAAGAAGGCGAAGAAGCACTGTCGCACTTTGTCTTCTCCCCATCCGTTGACAGACTCAACGCTTGACACGGAAGGTCGTTGTCCTTCGTCTCTGCCCGCGGAGCCTGCTGGGACGGCTCCGAGCTTCCCTCCGTTCCCGGAAGCTGAAGCGCCCCCTGCCCAGCTTTGTGCATTTTACGAAGCCCTCCACTCCATCTTTGTGTAGCCCGACCCCGCCGGAGCGCTTTCTGGCCCCGCGGACTCGTCTGGGGATGCTAGGCCTTCAATGTCGGCAGCTCCAGCCTCGGCGACCCAGGGACCCAGGCCTGGATCCAGATCGGCACTGGTTGACCTCACAACACCTCCCCCGGCGCTGATTCCTCTGATGACGCCTCTGCCGCCAGTTGTGTCGCCGGCTAGCGTCGACCCCAGCCTTCCCCTCGACTTGGACACGGAGCCGGACCGTCGTCTAACCGACGCCGGTAACGGCACAGGCTGGTACTTTTGTACCACTGTTCTATCCTTGCATTTCTTTTCACCCTGAGTGGCAGCCAGAGGAGGGTGAGGAGGACTGGGAGGGGTCTGTGGAACCTCTGGCTGACCAGCTGGAGGAGCCGGATTGTAGAGAGGAGTTGGGTGATGCCAGCCGTCTGAACACCTCCCCTTGGTATGCTCTCTCCCCCTACCGTGGCCTCGCAGGAAGGTGCCTCCTACGATGTGATGTTGCGTAGGGTGGCTGAAGCCTTGAGCCTTGAGCTTCCTATGGTGGCAGTCAGGACTAACCTCCTGACTGTGGTGCTTTGGCTACCAGCCGCCTTGCTTGCCTTGCTGCTAGCGCGTGTTCGAACCCCTGAGGCTTGAGCCGGGGGCTGTCAACTTTTAACTGTGTGCATTTAAAATTGCTTTGCGCCTAATTTGTGTATTATTTGAATTTAGAAAACCCACCTAACTCAGGTTCATCCAGCACTTGTCCCCACTCCCAGCGCAGCCGAGTCAGCGCTGACGCTGTGGGAAGCTGGGTCTAGGAGGCCATATTGGGGGGAATTAGGGTTGGCGTTCGAGTTGTTGCTCGCCTCCCGCCCGCCCACGTATAAAAACATTAGTGCAACGCGAGCGCGCTGAATTGCTAGCGCGTGTTCGAACCCCTGAGGCTTGAGCCGGGGGCTGTCAACTTTTAACTGTGTGCATTTTAAATTGCTTTGCGCCTAATTTGTGTATTATTTGAATTTAGAAAACCCACCTAACTCAGGTTCATCCAGCACTTGTCCCCACTCCCAGCGCAGCCGAGTCAGCGCTGACGCTGTGGGAAGCTGGGTCTAGGAGGCCATATTGGGGGGAATTAGGGTTGACGTTCGAGTTGTTGCTCGCCTCCCGCCCGCCCACGTATAAAAACATTAGTGCAACGCGAGCGCGCTGAATTGCTAGCGCGTGTTCGAACCCCTGAGGCTTGAGCCGGGGGCTGTCAACTTTTAACTGTGTGCATTTTAAATTGCTTTGCGCCTAATTTGTGTATTATTTGAATTTAGAAAACCCACCTAACTCTGGTTCATCCAGCACTTGTCCCCACTCCCATCGCAGCCGAGTCAGCGCTGACGCTGTGGGAAGCTGGGTCTAGGAGGCCATATTGGGGGGAATTAGGGTTGGCGTTCGAGTTGTTGCTCGCCTCCCACCCGCCTCTAACCTGTATAAAATGATGTCATCATCCCGTCCGCGCAGCGGGCGTGCCGGCGGCGCGCCGAAGGCGAGCCCTTCTGCGCCCGTCCGCGACCGGACGGGACCAGGGGCCACGACCCCTGTTCATTTGTTGAACACCCATATAACATATAATTTCAATGACCTGTTAGGATTAAGACCCCTTGTTAATAAAGAATGCGCCCACTCATATCATCCGCTAAACTTGCCCATCCAGTGCCGACACCGTTATCTCCATCCTAAAGGCCTTCTGCCCACGGAACCTCAGAACTCCTTTAAAATGTTTCTCCAAAACTGCAGATCGATACCCAAGCATCAAACTGAAATATCCATACTGCTCGCGGTCTTTTTCACAGAGACTCGGTACCTGATCTTGTGCAAGCACTGCCTCATGGCTACCAAATAGCCAGAACAGACCGCATCTCAGGAAGGGGAGGAGGATTGACAATAGTGTTCAAGGATACTTTCACCTGTCGATGTAACTCCACCTCCTTTCTTGACTGCGAAAGCGTGTCGTTTAATTTGGAATTTTCACCAAATCTAAATTTTTCTGGCATCTTGGCCTATCGCCCCCCTGGCGCGGCCAGACAGTTTCTAGACTCTGCGCCCTCAGTTATCGCAGACCTGGCTATTACATCTGCCAACTTCACACTGTTGGGAGATCTAAACATGCACTTTGAAGATTCTGCAGATCACGCTGCTCAAGAACTGATTGCCGACCTGTCTGCACTACAGCTGGTCCAACTTGTCTCTTCACCTACACATGTGAAAGGACACTTACTAGACCCAGTATTTAGCAACTGTCCAGGTCTAGTAACCGAACCCCCTATCGCTCTTCCATGGACAGACCATCAACTAATCCGGCTAAACTGGCGCATCCCCAAACCGCCTGCCTTCCCAAAAGGTTTACGGGAGGCTCGAGACTGGCCGAAACTGTCAACTGACGAGTGGGCTCGTGAACTCCAAGCCACAATCCCTCTAATTACTACAGACCCTATAGAAGCAAATGACACCTTCAACAGCTGGATTACTCAGTCATTGGACACTATTCTTCCAATAGTAAAATCTCGTACCAAAAGATCTAGGACGTCAGCACCTTGGTATACTACAGAGCTTAGGGAGATGAAACGCAAATGCAAGAGGCTAGAAAGGAAATGGCGACTGGGATACACAGACCCCGACAAAATAGCATATAGAAACTCCATCAAGAACTATAAGCTTGAGATCAAAAAAGCTCAATCCCAGCATTACACACACAAAATCAATGATGCCAGGTCCAATTCAAGGGAAATATATAGAATTGTGATTCTGTGTCTTAAAACTTCTTGATTCTGTGTTAAAACCTGAGCCTACCTTAAACAGCCCAGAGCGCTCCTAGCGCCGGCTGCAACGATTAGTGAGACGCCATTCCGGCGAGATCGTGGGCCACGCCCACATTGCAGGCCACGCCCCTTACTTCAGCCTCATCATGTGTTGTCACCGGAAGCGCAGCGGACGAGCGCAGCGGGAGCACCGTTTGCGCGCCGAAGGCGCGCCTAAGGCAAGCCCGTCTGCGCCCGTCCGCGCCTGGACCGGGCCTAGGGCCCCTTCCCCTGCCCGTTCTACCATCCATAATCCTGGAACCCCCATTAGATACAATTCCCTATGCCTTCGTGCGCTAAACACCATCTCCCATCAGTGCCAGCGCATTAATCTAGCAAATCAACCTCTCCACCTTCCGTTCACCTGCCCAAAATGCTTGTTTGTCACTAATAATTATCAACTGTTACCTACGATATCTACTACCAAAAAAGTATTACCTAAACCTTATTTAGCCGCTCTGCTAAATGTGCGTTCCCTCCCAAAACATAAATTTGAAATTTCCAATTTCATCGAGACCCACAATGTCGACCTCCTTTTCATTACTGAAACGTGGGGCGATCTCTCCTGCGGACCTGATTTCGCCACGGCCACTCCTGAAGGATACTCTATTGTTAGACTGGATAGACCTCCTCCCAAAAGGGGAGGCGGACTAGCGATTATTTACCGTTCAAACCTAACAGTACGAACAGAAACCATTCCCATCTCTAGCTGCGAAGCTCTGTCCTTCTCGATCGCTGTCCCAAACGCACCTCCTCTCAAAGGTATACTCATTTACCGCCCACCAGGATCTCGCAGCCCTTTCCTCGCCAGTTTACCCCTGCTTTTAGAACCACTGGCAGGTGAAAGTCACTACACCATTCTGGGCGATTTTAACTTTCATCTCGAGCTTCTGGACAACCCCGATACTTCTGCTCTGCTATCTGAACTATCTAATATAGGTCTCCCCCAACTGGTCACCGGTTCCTCCCACACTGCGGGCCATCTCCTGGATGGCCTATTCTCCAGTGAGAAATCCCTAGTGATAAAGGATCTCCTTCCCTTCACCTGGACGGACCATTCTGCCATTCTTTTTAACTTTATACTCCACCCTATTCCACCCAGAGCCCTTACCAAACCATCAGTGAATAAATTCAGAGCCTGGAAAAGCATCGACATTCCGGCTTCTCAGTCATCACTCGCGTCTTCGTGACCTCCCACGACGGATGACCCTGAATTAGGTGCCAATAATTATACAACTTGGATTCAAAACACTGTCGATCAGACAGTGCCACTTAAGAGACATTCCTCCAACAGAACAACTAAGTCCTCACCCTGGTTTAATGATACTCTAAGGCTAGAAAGACAACAGTGCAGGCGTCAAGAACGCAAATGGAGACGTGATTACGACCCTGAGCAAAAAGCCCTCTACAAATCCATGTTGCTGAAATACAAACAATCTATTATCACTGAGAAAAGTAATTTTTACACCAATCAAATTAATCTTGCTCAAGATTCAACCAAACAACTTTTCCAGGTAGTGACGCATCTCTCCGGACAAACTACGTCTACCCCAGTCACGTATACCCAAGAACTATGTAACTCCCTGGCTAATCACTTCCAAAAAAAAGTCACTGACATCTTCTCCCAATTCGAAGCTCATGCTAATGACACTGGACATTCTCACTCTGTCTCTAACGACCGTCTTCATTCTACCTCGAATTCTTCCATTCCCCCGCGATCAATCCCTTCTAACTCCTTTCAGGAGTTCTCCCAGATCTCTTCTGATCTTGTATCCCATCTTTTGAACACCACGAACTCCGGGTCCCCAGAAGACCCATGCCCCCCCTCTATCCTTAAAAACTTTCCTGAAATCCTTTGTCCTATACTCACGGAGATATTTAATGCTATGTTCCTGTCCACGACCTTCCCCTCCATCTGGAAAAGAGCCATCGTCAAGCCTCTTATTAAAAAAAGCTCACTTGACCCCACGATAGTTGCCAACTACCGTCCAATCGCTTGCCTCCCGCTCCCCGCCAAGATTGTAGAAAAAATCATGAATAGACAAATCTCTGACTTCATAGAGCATAACAACTGTCTGGACGAGACACAATTTGGCTTTCGAAAAGGACACGGGACGGAAACTGCACTTATCAGGGCCACGGAGGAAATCAGAAAATCTTTGGATGGTGGAGGTTCGGCGGTGCTTATTTTACTGGACCTGTCTGCGGCCTTCGACACGGTCGATCACTCCATCTTGATCGGCCGTGTCGAATCGGCCGGCATCACGGGCTCGGCGAAGGACCTCATCGCCTCATTTCTTACCAATCGAGTTCAATCTGTTACCTTCGGTAATTTCAGTTCACCTTCTTTCACTCTTCCTTCTGGTGTACCCCAGGGATCCTCGCTAAGTCCGACATTATTCAACATCTATGTGTCGGACTTGGCGAGGACCATAAAAATCCATCACCTGGCGGTTACATCCTACGCCGACGACACCCAGATTGTCCTAGCCATAAATAAAAACGGAGATGAAGTGGCCTCCAACTTCAATCTGGGTATGCTGGCTATAAGTAATTGGATGACACAAAACTGCTTGAAACTGAATTCCGATAAAACGGAGGTGATGTTGTTCGGAAATCTCTCTCCTGCCTGGTCTCCTACATGGTGGCCTGATGCCTTGGGACCTCCCCCCTCCCCTGTAACCAAGGCCAGGAATCTTGGAGTTATACTGGACACTAAACTCACCTTCATGTCTCACGTCAACACGGTAGTATCTTCCTCATTCTACACTCTAAGAATGATAAAAAAACTTCTACCTTACCTTCCAATGAATACAAGAAAAACTCTGATCAGCGCACTTATCATGGCCCGCATTGACTACTGCAATGGCCTGCTAGTCAATGCCCAAGAAGGTGTCTTAAAGAAACTGCAACTTGTGCAAAATGCGGCGGCCAGATTGATTACTGGACTTCCTAAGTACGCCTCTATCTCTGGAACTCTCCGGGAGCTCCACTGGTTGCCAGTGAAGAAAAGAGCCAAGTTCAAGGCTCTCTGTATTGCCTACAAGGCAATTCATGATCAAGGACCAACGTATCTGAAAGACTCCTTTTGTCCTTACGAACCTACCAGATCCCTACGATCATCAACCGCTGGACTACTCCAAGTCCCGAGGACAAAAAGAGTTTCCTGGGGAGACAGATCCTTCATAGTAACTACCACTAAACTTTGGAATAGTCTACCGTCCTATATCAAAACCTCCACTTCTCTGCTCTCCTTTCGCAGACAGATAAAAACCTGGCTGTTTAAGCAATAATCTCCTTATGAGCTAGTTCGTTTCACTCAGCGCCGAGACACCTACGGGTAAATGAGCGCTTAACAAATAGCCTAAATAAAAATAAATAAATAAATAAAATTGTAAAAAATCTCACTGCACTCCCCCAGCCTCCAATAAATAGTGAGGATTTACAAACTCGCTGCAACGAGTTGGCAGATTACTTCTTTAACAAAATAGATAGTATCTACTCTGCCTTCCCAGCCATCCACTCACAAAATCAGGCAGCCACTGCTGGCCTTCCCAACTATGGGGCAGCAGAAAATAACTCTCCAATTTTGGAGAATTTCCCATTATTACAGCAGGACTTATTAGCTAGCCTAATGACCAAGGTAAAATCGGGCTCCCCCAGCGATCCGGCCCCCCCCAGATTTCTAAGGACCGTCAACCAGACCATCTTACCGGTCATGCTAAAGCTACTTAATGCCTAAATTTCCTCCAATACAGTTCCCCCTAAGTGGAAGGAAGCCAGGGTCAAAGCACTTGCTAAAAAACCAAATATGAGTGTTACCTATCTCAGCAATTATCGCCCAATTTCCTTGCTCCCCTGGGCCAGCAAGTTACTGGAAAAATACATCAATGGCCTTCTGACCAAATTCCTAGAGGAAAATAATCTCCTTGATCCCTCGCAGACCGGCTTCCGCCCCAAGCATGGGACGGAGTCGGCTCTTCTGGCGGTCATGGAGGAAACTAGGGGCATCTTGGATCGGGGAGGATCGGTGGCAGTCGTCCTCCTCGATCTCAGTGCCGCTTTTGACACTGTAAATCACACCATCTTGTTGCAGCGCCTCAGGGAAATTGGGATTCAAGGAGGAGCATTGGAGTGGATTCGCTCTTTCCTATCCAGCAGACAATTTCAGGTCTTTGAGGGAGCAACTACCTCTACCAGCAAGCCCTTGAACTGTGGAGTTCCGCAGGGCTCCTCATTAAGCCCGACGTTGTTTAACGTCTATATGAGACCGCTGGCTGGGGTCGTCCGCCTGTATGGTATTAAGATCGTTACCTACGCCGACGACACCCAGCTGGTAGTCTCCCTCACGCCGGCTGGAGACCCTGCAGGCACAGTAGACCTGCCCGAATGTCTGAGCAAGATTAGTCAATGGATGACCATGTCCTGTCTCAAACTTAATGGAGACAAGACAGAGGTCATGATGCTAGGACATCCAGCACCATCCACGATTAATCAGATCTGGCCAACTTGCTTGGGCACCCCCCCAGTTCCCAGAGATACCATCAAGAGCCTGGGAGTCTGGTTGGACAAGTCCCTGACGTTTAATCATCAGGCCGCTGTATTATCTGCCACCTGTTTTGGCCTCATCAGAGTGTTGAAGAAGATTCTCCCATTACTACCGTTTGAGGCCAGACAAATTGTAGTTCAGGGACTGATACTTGCCAGGCTGGACTTTGGAAATGCGCTCTACCTTGGGGCCCCTGACTCCACACTTAAAAAGTTGCAGGTAATTCAGAACTGCGCGGCCCGAACCCTGCTCCAGCTTCCCTGCAGGACCTCTGCGAAGGCCGGACTGAAAAAATTACACTGGCTCCCGGTGAAAGACAGGATCAGTTTTAAATCCCTTTGTGTTGCCCACCAATCCTTCTGGGAAACTGGGCCACTGATTAGTCGCCCCCTAATCACCCCTTATCTTCCCAGCAGACAACTTCGATCCACCAATGCTTTACTAGCTGTAGTGCCAAAGGTCAAAAGATCTAGATCAGGAGGTCGCTCCTTCTCCTTGAACGCAGCCAAATTATGGAACAGTCTACCTTTCCACCTCAGGTCCAACTCTGACCTCACCTCTTTTAGGAAAAATTTAAAAACTTTCCTGTTCAATAAATAAGTTGTTCCTCTTACACTCAGCCTCATGGGCAACACCTGTTATTTTTTTTTTAGCGCTGGGACGCCTCCGGGCAGCTATTTTGCGCTTTATAAAACCCATTTTCATTTCATTTCATTTCAATCAGGCCCCACAGACATCCTTCTGGGCACTTGGTCCAAGCCCACCACATGGGCTCTTGTGGCTAGGATGATTGCCCGACACCATCGCCCGGCCCGGGTGACCCAATTTCCCCTCCCAACACCCTACCCCAGATAGCTTGGTGGTCCCAGTCTCCGCATCCAAAGGCGCGTTCCCTACTGCTCCGCCAGATAGTGAATCCAAGAAGCTGGATCATTTTGGGAAGAAGATATTTTCGTCTGCCAGTTTAGGATTGGAGTCGGTGAACACCGCATGTCTCTTGGGCCGCTAAACGCAATCTAGGTAGAATGATTTCTACGTCCGTAGTCTCGAGACGCTACGCCTGGTTGAGGTCCACTGGCAGTTCCGGGTGTAGGAGGGTAGGGTCTGCAATCCTATGGTCACCCCAGATTTTTGCTTTTTGCTTCACTGGTTTACAACTTTCCCTGGCTGTGGGCCTTCTAATCAGACCCACAGCCTAGCTGTTCTCTCTCTAAATTGACATACATGCACTTTAGGTGCATTTACCAATTGGTATTGGGTCACTCTTGTAAGTCCTTGTACAGTGTACCATAGGTACCCAGGGCATAAGTGTACCCAAGGCCTACCAGGGGCTGCAGCATGTATCGTGCCACCCCTGACTGGCCATCTAAACAGACACAACTGGCTGGTAACACAGCTGGGGCAAGGTGGTGTAATCACCCTTTGCTGTAGATATAGTATACCTATATCTAACCCTAAAATGGACACATATACTCTTATAAGTCACTCCTATGGCAGGCCTTATCAATCCTGAAGGCAGAGTGCTTGGAATTATGTGAGATGGTGCTCTAGCATGAGCTGATCCTGTCTGCAGCTTTCTGAACCATGTCCTTATAGCTGTTCCATGATAACGCTATACCATATACTCTTAAGTGCATTATAATCCTCGCGGTTATTGCTAACTTTGGCATAGCATTATCAAAACATGTCGAGTAAGGTGTCTTACGAATTGGAATACTACCCCCTCGCCAGTTCTGGCGACGGGGGTAGCATTCTACCCTGTTAGAGGGACACGAAATGTAAGTAACTAGAACCCCGGTTAAAGTTAACCCGAGCCTCAGCATCACAAAATGGATGCAGCTGCCACAGACGCAAGTCTGACCTCCTGCTGCTGGGAGTCCTTCCAGCAACGGAGGCCTGGACAAAGGATTTCCTGCCTGGGGAGGTGCTAGCACCACCCCAGACAGGACTTTGTGTATCCAGATAGGCAGGGTTGAAAGGAATGAGACATGCCTGGGGCACACAAGGTGTCCCTGTGCATACCCCGGTTCAAACCAGTTGCTGGGGCACTCCAGCCCCTGCTCAGGCGCGAAACCGGACAAAGGATAGAGGGTGTAACCACCCCCTTCCTGGTCCCACCCATGGGAGGGACCTAGTCACAGTACAACCCCCTTTAGGAGAATAAAGGTAGGAGCTGGTCCCATTCCAAATTAGATTATCCTGAATTGAAACTACAAAGAAGAAACTCTGGACTTAGACGTTCTGCTCCACAGAAGACTGAAGAAAATCTCCCTTGTGGCCAAAGAGTGACCACCCTGCATCCGCAGGCACCATCAAGCGTCTTAGCGGTTCACTTTGTCATCCTTCCTGGTGGAACCAGACTTCAGAGCCCGACGAGACCCGGACTTCAGACCTCTCCGACATCTACCTACATCTGCAGCACAGCTGAGATCCGAGGGTGTGACGAGACACGTGGGACCGGCCATCTTGGAGAAACTGCACTTCGCTTCCAGCACGACTTCAGAACCATTCTCAAGAAAGTGCTTTGGGGATTTAGAAGCCCCAGCCCTGAGCAGCTCCTGCACCGAAGACCAGCCCTCCAGCATCCACGAGATCTGCGTGGGGCCCTTTTGCTTGGTTGCTGCTCGACGCGTTGTCTAGTCACTTGCCGGCTGGCTAGTCGCCTCCTAGACGACGATCCTTGAAATCCACACTGCTGGTCTGGTTGCTCCAGACTGGCCCTTGCTTCCCTGCAAAGGAGAAGCACCCCGGACCCTCCTGGTCCGCACCAGACGCCATCTTCACTCACCGCGTGTGTTGCCTTTACCAAGGCCTGTTGACTCCGAATCCGGATCAGACACCGCCGACAGCGAGAGCCTGCATGGGACAGCTCGTGCCTCCATCCTGGTCGTCGAAGACACCTCCTGGTCCACGTGGCTGCAGAGTCAAGCGTCCACTCTTCACCTGATCGAGACGACAGCATCTGGTTCCTTCCTGGTTCCACTCCGGTCTATGACTAGTGACTGTGAACATTGTCCCCTCTGCTTTCAGGTCTCCATCTTTCTTGATCCACCCTTGGATCACTCCGGACATCTTCCTACTGGTCGCCTGCAGCATCTTTCTTCAAGGCTCCATTGACTTCAACGCGGAAACCCGACACACTTTCACACCTATGCACCCGCAGCCCGTGGATGAGGTAACGAGAGCATTTCGGTGCTCATAGGTAGATTGACTCTCCTAGTGTCCAGGTATCCTGTAGTTTTAGTCGTAACCAGTCGGACCTGTCCTTATTCACCTATTTTGTAACTTGTTCGTGTCCATTGACTTTGTACGGCATCTCGCGTGTGAGTACACACTCTGCGTTCCGTGGGCCTCCTGCTCCTTACCTAAGGTTAGGGTAGTGTAGTCCCAGCGATCCTGCAGCCTCTGGGCATCTTCATTTCTTCTATCGTTCTCCTTATACCATTTACTTAGTATATGGTTTGTCGTGCCCCTAGGGCACCATTGTAAATTGTGCGACTTACTGTATTTTTCTAAAGAGTCTTGCTTTGTGCTTAGCCCTCTGATCAATACTAAAGGAAAGGGAGTTAGAGGGAGGAAAAAGGCTAAGGCTCACCCTCCAAATACTATATTCAACATAAGGTCTCTGTTACCAGATACCTGAGAGCCTAGCCGGTCACTATAAATCCATTCACAACACTCAATGGGGTTGGTCTGGATGGTATAGTAGATAGAAAAGGAGAAATTGCTCTTTTTCTAGGTGTCCCCTCACTCACCAGGGTTGCCCCGTGGTGACATGCTTCATCATTGGGGCCATCCCAGTCCTCTACGGGCTGGGGCGTGCTGCGACTTGCGAATTACGTAGGAGCACTTATAATTGCCTCTAGGTGGTAATATTAAAAATGGGGTGTACCTATCAACTCCTGTCAACATGTTTCGTGCATACCCCAAGCACTTCTTCGGGACTACAAAGGGACCAGCCTGGACCGGAGAGACGCTAGTAGGTGTCTGCAAGGACTGGGTCGGAAGTATCACCGTTCCACCGACCCTGTTCCTCATGCCCTTTTGACACTGTTGATTAAAAAAGAAAATGCAGAATTCCTGAGGAAGGCGAACGGCCGAAACGCGTTGAAGGGAATATATTCTGTGTTGAAGGAATGAAGCTATAAAGTGTGCAAATATTTTAAGGATTATTTAATGTGAAACTATTGTCATGTATTATATGTAAAAAATCTTTGTACAAAAATAACAAAAATGTGTTTATATAAAAAACAGAAATGAAATAAGAGTTAAGAAAAAATAATAGAGAGAAGAAATATAAATAAAAACGCTTAACAGAAGCTACTTGGTGGAATATTGATTTATCTAAATACAACGTCTACTTTACTCAAAAGTACAAGTGCACGTAACCCGGTGTGTACAATCTATTCTTTACAAAAAAAAAGGCCACAAGCATTTTCAGTTTTCCCTTTTGGCCTTACCACCGCCCCTCGGGTGTTCACAACTGTGATGGTGGTGGTCGCAGCTCATCTGCGCAGATCTAGGGTTCCAGTCTTCCCCTATCTTGATGACTAGCTGTTGAAGGCGGGCTCCCCCCAGGCTGTCGTCTCCCACCTCCAGACTACAGCGGACCTCCTACACTCACTGGGGTTCACTATCAAAGTGCCGAAGTCACACCTGATTCCCTCTCAGAAGCTCCTTTTCGTTGAAGCAGTTCTGGCCACGACACAGTTTCTGGCTTATCCTCCCGAGCAGCGAGTACGGGATATTCGGGCTATAATACCGATGTTTCAGCCTCTATCCCGGATTTCGGTGAGAATGACCCTGAGGCTGCTGGGCCTCATGTCCTCCTCCATCCTGCTGGAGGACCATGCCAGGTGGCATAGGCGGGCTCTGCAGTGGGACCTGAAGTTCCAGTGGGTGCAGCATCAGGGGAATCTTTCCGATTACGTCCAAGTCCAGAGGGCACTACACACCAATTGCAGTGGTGGCTAACAAAAAGGGTTTGGATCAACAGCAGACCCCTCTCCCTTCCCCAACCAGAGTTCACAGTGGTGACAGATGCGTCACTCCTGGGGTGGGGCGGCCACATGGGGGATGCGGAGATGAGAGGCCTCTGGTCTCCGGTGGCGTCCAGGCTCTACATCAACCTTCTGGAGCTCCGGTCGATTCGTCTTGCACTGAAGTCATTCCTTCCCTCTTTCAAAGGAAGATTAGTGCAAGTGTTCACGGACAACAGCACTGCCATGTGGCATTGCAACAAACAGGGCGGGGTGGGGTTGTTGACCCTTTGTCAAGAGGCTCCTCGCCTTTGGAAATGGCTGGTACATCAGGGCATATCCCTGGTGGTTCAACACCTGGTAGGTTCTCTGAACGCCAGGGGGGACGAACTCAGCCACCGGTGCACGATGCATCGCAAATGTTGTCTTCACTCAGAGGAGGTGTAAGGTCACTTTCAGCAGTGGGGGAGAGCCTTTGTTAGTTCTGTTCGCCAACGAAGAGAAAGCGCAATGTCAGCAGTTCTGCGCGTTGGGAATTTCCAAGGCGGCACTCACTCGGCGACGCCTTTCTTCGCAAATGGAATTGCGGTCTTCTATACGCCTTTCCGCCTATACCACTTCTGTCCGGAGTGCTGAAGAAGATAAAGTGCGACCGGGCCCAAGTCATTCTTGTGGCTCCGGATTGGGCACGAAGAGTCTGGTATCCCGAGCTCTTGAACATGGCGATCGATCCTCCGATCAGACTTCCTCTTCAGGAGGATCGTCTGTTCCAGCAGCACGGGATGGTCCTCCACCCAAACCTGTCCAGCCTCCACCTCCTTGCGTGGAGATCGAGCAGCAACAGTTGACAGCTGTCGACCTTCCTCCCGAAGTCTGTAACATTATCTTGGCAGCCAGGCGTCCCTCCACCAAAAGGGTATACACCTGTAGATGGAACAAATGTGTGGCATGGTGCACAGCAAAGGCTGTGGATCCCCTATATGCCCCTCTTTCAGAGATTCTCCTCTTCATTCTTTCTTTGGCCCAGCACTGCTCTGCTCTGGGCACTCCTAAAGGCTATCTTTCGGCCATTTCGGCACCTTCCTGATCAGCCTTTACTTTTCAAGTCCCCTATTGTAAATAGATTTCTTAAAGGCAATACTCGCCTCTTTCCTCCTATTCCTTTCGTAATGCCCTAGTGGGACTTGAATCTTGTCTTGACTTACCTTGTGTGTGCTCCTTTCAAGCCTCTACATAATTGTCCTCTCAGACTCTCGACTTTAAAGATTGCCTTTCTGGTTGCCATCACCTCTGCTCGCAGGGTGAGTGAGCTTCATGCTCTGTCTTCGAAACCTCCTTTTCTTGCTGTCCATCCGGACAAGGTTATCCTCCGAACTAGACCTTCTTTTCTTTCCAAAGTGGTTACCTCTTTCCACATAGGACAAACCATCACTTTGCCCACCGTCTTCCTGCCCCCGCTTCCTTCCACGGAGGAGGAGATACTCTACCGTCTGGATCTAAACCGGGTGGACGATCAACTCTTTGTTGGCTATGTGGGCGCCAAGAAAGATTAGGCCAGGCAAAAATGGACCATCTCTCGATGGGTCGTCCTTTGCATTAAAATGTGCTATTCCTTTGCGAAAAAGGAGCCTTGTTAGGATTACGAGTCCATTCTACCAGTGCGACGGCAGCCACTACTGCTTTGGGAAGTCGAGTCCCCCTCAGTAACCTCTGCCAGGCAGCCACATGGGCATCACTGCACACGTTCACTAAACATTACTGCCTGGATAGTCCAGTCCGGAGGGACCGCATTTTTGCCCATTCATTTCTCCAGGACTTTCTGGTGTGAATTTGGTTCGTAGACCCACCTCCGGGGTTGGTATTTCTGGGGTATCTATTCTAAGGTAAGGAATCTATAACAAATAGTCTATTTCAGATGAACAAGTTACTTACCTTCAGTAACGATATATCTGTAAGAGACATATATTAGTTCTAGATTCGTTATCGCCCCACCCATCCTCCACGTTTTGCGAACTGACTTCTAGAGTGAGGGACTCCCTTTCAGAGCTCTAGTTTTGTGCACCAGTGGTCAGTGTCTTGCATGGCTCTGTGTGTTTGACGTGGAATGTTGTGTAAAAGAACTGATGTCAGCGCACAGGGGCGGCGTCTAAGTAGATACCGTGATGTCATTCCGTCTATCACGACGCCAACAACGAATGCGGAGTCAACCGACGCCACCTAGTGACGAGCAGGAGTACTGCTGAGAATATATGCCTCTTACAGATATATTGTTACCGAAGGTTAGTAACTTTTTTCACAATGCTGCACTGAACTATGCCTACTGTCCAGCCACTTCCGTCTATGCGCAAGAAATCAAGAACAAGCATTGGAAATGCAATAGGTCTCGCATTAGGAAAGTTTGAGCAATTGGTATTGTAAATGACACTTTTTTTATTTATGTGTTGGTTTTGAAAATAGCAAAAGTAATAGCTTTGTCAGTTACAATGTCAATAGTTTTAACTTTCGCAAATGTGACACCTATAGCATTTGTAATGCAATGTGTGTTGTCTTTACGTGACTTAGATGTATTGATATTGCAAATAACAATGGCTTTTAATTTTGTAAATAATTAATACTTAAATAAAATTTATTGTAATTTATAAATGGCAATAGCTTAAACGTTTGTAATTTAATTTTGTGAAGATTATGTTCAGTGTATTTTATTGTGACGAAAATCCAAGAACAGTGCATTTGCACCTGGTGGTGGTGGGTGTGGTGGATGTGGTGGTGGATGCGGTGGTGGATGCGGCGGTGGTGCATGTGGTAGATGTGGTGGTGGTGGATGTGGCGGTGGATGTCATGGTGGATGTGGAGGTGATGGAGGATGTGGTGGTGGATGCGGTGGTGGTGGTGGATGCGGTGATGGTGGTGGTGGATGTGGTGGTGGATGTGGTGGTGCATGTGGTGGATGTGGTGGTGGATGTCATGGTGGATGTGGAGGTGATGGTGGATGTGGTGGTGGATGCGGTGGTGGTGGTGGATGCGGTGGATGTGGTGGTGGATGTGGTGGTGCATGTGGTGGATGTCATGGTGGATGTGGAGGTGATGGTGGATGTGGTGGATGCGGTGGTGGTTGTGTTGGATGTGGTGGTGGATGTGGTGGTGGATGTGGTGGATGTTGGTGTGGTGGATGTGGGTGTGGTGGATGTGGGTGTGGTGGATGTGGGTGTGGTGGATGTGGTGGTGGTGGGTGTGGTGGATGTGGCGGTGGATGTCATGGTGGATGTGGCGGTGGATGTCATGGTGGATGTGGATGTGGTGGTAGTGATGGTGGATGTGGTGGTGGATGTGGTGGTGGATGCGGTGGTGGATGTGGTGGCGGTGGATGTGGTGGTGGATGCAGTGGTGGTGGTGGATGCGGTGGTGGTGGTGGATGGGGTGGTGGATGTGGCGGTGGATGTCATGGTGGATGTGGAGGTGATGGTGGATGTGGATGTGGTGGTGGATGTGGTGGTGGATGCGGTGGATGTGGTGGTGGTGGATGCGGTGGTGGTGGATGCGGTGGTGGTGGATGCGGTGGTGGTGGATGCGGTGGTGGTGGATGCGGTGGTGATGGTGGATGTGGTGATGTTCAGTGGGAATTTGCCGGATAATTTACATTAAGATGTTTTATACTGCATGGACATTTTCAGGGTTGTCTTTGCTTTGTTGTGAAAACTAAAGGGCAGACCGAAACGAAGATCTGAACCCATCTACCCTTGAACAACCAACAT
Organism: Lissotriton vulgaris; assembly: GCF_964263255.1. Lineage (NCBI taxonomy): Eukaryota > Metazoa > Chordata > Amphibia > Caudata > Salamandridae > Lissotriton > Lissotriton vulgaris. The sequence goes on along the minus strand of NC_141691.1, from coordinate 770,569,112 downwards.
AGTACCATGGCACTCGTGCACTGCAATGCTTGCACCAAAATCTGCACAGAATGAGCAATGCAAACACATTTGCACCGATTGCTGCAGAAGCCCGTTTTGTGCAGCCATCCATCTGTGGGTTTTAACTGTTAATATGAAGAAATATGTGGTGAGGCACTGGCAGGAATCATTAATTTCAGCCACCTGGTGTAGTCACACATTTCCCCCAACTCAAAGTTAGGCCCTTAAAAGGTTGGGCAATGAGACTTAGCATCTCAGGGAAAAAGTTTTGAGTTCATACATTTAATTTATTCAGAACACATTTCATGTGAAAACTGAAGTGTTCGACCACTGGAGAAATGTACATTTGTAAGTATTTCCACCCTTATGCAAAAATCCGCCTAGTACATTTAACTATGGTAAACATTTGAAACCCCAAAAAATGTAAGCTAGTCTTTGGTGCTAGCTGATTCGACAGCCGCCAGGACACAACTAGGGGTGTGCAAACTTTCTATCTCACGAAGTTGCCACAATTGATGCAAGCACTGCAATTAATAGGATTTAGGTAGACAAAATCACCATGTGAGTTCTTCAGGTGAAAGTTGGGACTTTCACATTTCTGAGTTGTTGGTTGTGAGGCCAAAATTACAGGCCAACAGCATTCTAAACAGTTTTAAAGATGTAAGAAAACTGGACAATTTTCAGCACCAACTAACACCATCCGTGGGAAATATAGGCAATGCGCTGGAAAAACTAAACTATGCTAGGGTGCAAATGCAGTTAAAGCAGAAAAGTCCACGAGCTAGGGGTAGCCAAATAACTACTCAAAACGTTGTTGGTGGTGTTAAAAAAATGTGCACTCCCCACACAGCAAACGTATTACACGCAGGGTTTAGCTGCAGATGTTTTTGCTACTGTTCAAACATTTGCGAAACTCGCCTAGAAAAAATGCTCTTTTCAGGTTTTTACTTTCAAATTGTTGCTCTTTACAGAGACATTTTAAGCGTGGGAATTTGCCGGACAATTTACATTAAGATGTTTTATACTTCATGGACATTTTCAGGGTTGTCTTTGCTTTGTTGTGAAAACTAAAGGGCAGACCGAAACGAAGATCTGAACCCATCTACCCTTGAACAACCAACATAGTACCATGGTACTCGTGCACTGCAATGCTTGCACCAAAATCTGCACAGAATGAGCAATGCAAACACATTTGCACCGATTGCTGCAGAAGCCCGTTTTGTGCAGCCATCCATCTGTGACCGAAACGAAGATCTGAACCCATCTACCCTTGAACAACCAACATAGTACCATGGCACTCGTGCACTGCAATGCTTGCACCAAAATCTGCACAGAATGAGCAATGCAAACACATTTGCACCGATTGCTGCAGAAGCCCGTTTTGTGCAGCCATCCATCTGTGAAAATATTATATTTGCACTTAGAAGGTCGATGCAAAAAAAGCTCATGCAAAATTCACTGCACTTGTACAAAGTTTGCATAGTCTGGCCACACTCAGAAGTTTTTCGTTGTCCAGGCTGCAGTTACACGTGTGCTTACAAGCATCTTTCTGAGCGTGTACGTGTGTGTTTGAGAGAGAAAAACAGAGCGAGAGAGAGAGAGGGGCATAATATGAGAGAGAAACAGAGACAGTCATGAAGACAGATAGGCTGCGGAAAGAGTGACTGAAAGAAAAAAAGAGTAAAAGAAGGGGAACAGCAGAGAGAGTAATGAAAGCTGAGAGCAAAAAATGTGCATGCAAAAGGGAGAACGAGAGTGCCACGGAGGCTAAGAGTAAATGTGTGTGTGTTTGAGCGTGCGAGTGAGAGAATACAAGAGACGAGTGAAATGTAAATGCGGGGGCCTTTGAAGTGAAGCTTCACTTGTGTGTGAGAGGTGTGGGAGGAGTGCGGCTCGACCGAGCCAGAGCGCATGCTGGGGGAAGCTTGTGGGGCGGAGCTGCTGGGGAGCAGATGGCTGACTATTTGATGCTGTGCACGAGCATTTCACGGGCACAGCACCAAATCGCTAGCTAGTTAAACATCTGTTTAAGCCCCTTTATATCGAGCTCCCGCTCTCAATGCGCATGTGCGCATTGAGATAGGTCGCTCGACCTAAAAACCTACCCCAAAGCAAACGGATAAACTGAAAAGCCCCTCCCACTTATAACACACAAAAATATACGCAAAGAATTTCTTTGCCAGCCCCCCAAACCCATACCGCATATTACTGATAATACCATACTCGCACAATACTTACCAAATTGGCAAGCAAAGAGGGACAAGGCCCGCAATTAGCGATGATATTGTTAGCCACAAAAGAAGTACTTCTGTATTAGGACAAGTACTAAATGGCACCTACATTCAGGTACAGACAGGAGAAATCATAAACTATCAGGCCATGTTCACTGTTCAGCTTTCACTAATTGAATACGTAGATGGCTGCTTCACAACTGAGCTCAGACCACCTCAAGGTAAGCCATGCAAAATTCGAGAACTGTTTGGCTATTTACCAATAAACTTAGCGTGCATATGTCTTTACCAAGCATGCATTTACGATGGACATTTTCTTGTAAAGGCATGCATAGTAATGGCATATGCGTGGTAAAAGGTTTCGTAGTAAAGGCATGCGTGCTAAAGCTACATGTGTAGTAATAACTGCGTAATAACAGCATGCGTTGTAATGGCATGCGTTATTCCGTCATACAACTCAATTCCTTAGGTGGCTGCATCAATTCTGGTTTTCCTTTTAGTGGCTATGCAATTTTATCTACGTGTGTTTAGGCGTGAAACGCCTTCATCAGGACCACCACTGTTCTTTGGACTCCAGTCTGTCTCTGAGCGACCTGAAGAAACATAAACTAGAGCCCTTCTGAGTATATTGTTTGTGCACTATATAGTTTATCAGTAATACTGTGTGTCAGTGGGGAATTTTGTGGCCATTTCCATTTAAAATCGTCTTATTGTAAATGACAGTGTGCTACCACGTTATGCTTTAGTTTTGTATCTATTCAAAGTGATAATTTTAAACATGATTTGAGAAACATGCCGGCCCCTGCCCTGATGACCATGCTCTTAATGAACTAAGAGGCAAGTTAGGGTTATATGTATCTTATATGTGGCCAAATTTGTACTATATATGGAGCAAAAGATAAGACTATTAAATCAACCAAATTCTTTTTTTTTTGTACAGCAGACATGATGAACTTCCATATTTGAAGGTGCTCTCATATTTGATAATAAAGAAAACAGCGGCTCTGTGAATTAAAATATTTGCCCCTGATCTTATCATTTGAAGCCAGTTTATGGGTCAAGTCATTACAATTAGGTCAAGTAGGTTATTTAAGTCACTAGACCTGCATGGCTAGCAAACCTTTTAGGATTTTTCTAGGCCTCACCAGGGAACATGCAGACATAGCATGAAAGGCACACCTTTTAGTATAACTATTTGGGTTCTAGCATTTGCACCACCATAAGTCTATTCCAGTTTCTATAGCGTACCAATAATAGATGTTCTTAGTCCTCGGATATTGTGCAGTCTTGCCCTACTTCTTGTCCATAATCAATCATCCAGGTCTCCAGTATCCACTAGTATTGTGATAACGTCTGTTGAACAAACAGGAAAATAATCCTCACATGCTGTCCTATTATCCAATAACTTCAAAATTGACAAGTTAAAGAAAAATCACTCTATTTAATCTTCTCAATGAATCCCTTCGGACTGTTGTGTTTGTCTCTACCCTCAGAATGTCAGGGGATCTGGCTCTTCTGCGCAGACTTTTCACCTAAAGAAAATTGATCATTTAAACACACCTCTATGTCTATTTAGGAATGGCAACCCCCTGTCACTACACACTCACCTTTGGGTTGAGAGCCTCCCACTCTCAGGGTCTGGAAACAAAGCACATCCTTGGCAGAGGTGCCAAGCCTCCTCCCTCTGGATGGGCAGGATCCACAAATCGGAAGCTTCAAAGACTTGCTGCCTTTGAGAGCTGACCCAGCCATTTGCTGCTCCCAGCAACTGGCCCCAACCAGTTCTGACCCCCACCTTGGGCGGGAGAATTGGCAGGAAAACCAAGATAGGAGAAGAGGTGTGCCCACATTTGCCAACCCCACTCCTCCGGTGAGGGAAACGAGGTGAAAGACAACTCTCAGTCCCTGCCATCTTGAAGATTGGGGGACCCAGCCAACCAGAGTGAGGCATATGCCCCCCTCAGACTGGAGGGTGGCATAATAGGGGGTGTACCCACCCCAAGGAAGGAACCCTTTGGTCCCAACCTGTCCCTACCTGAAATTCCCCTAAATCTAGTATTTAGGGGCAACCTCAAACCTTGCCTCCTCAGAGAAGAAGAAACAAGAAGAAGGACCGAAGAGCAGTGCTGAAGGAAGTATAGGAGGACACCAACTGACTTGGCCCCAGTGCTTCTGGCCTGTCCCGACCTCTACCTCCTACAGCGGAATCCCAGCGTGTTTTGCAGTCAGCAGACCACCATAACCCAGAGGACCTGCCCTGCCTTCACTGAAAAGCTTTTGTCTCCTGTGATCACTGGATTTGCTCACCAACTGCCTCTCCCCAAATCTGCGAGTCTGCACCACTCTGCACCCGATACCCAGAGGCCGAGTTAGAGTGGCCCAACACCACAAGCAGGAATCCCCGGCTATCCTGTGATCTCTGACCTAACTCAAGTCTCCCTACGACACCAGCAGCCTAGTTCCAGAGGGTCCCCCGACCGCAACCAGAGCCGTTAAGCAAAACCCGACACCAAAAGACACCCCTGCACTCGAAGCCCCTCGGCCTTGGTGGCCCAATCGACGATGTCCCGGCATCCCTCGACATCCCAACTTACGTCTCCAACTGGTGGTTGCCTCCAGAAGATCTTCGTCCCCATGCCTGCAGTGTTTGTTGAAACCGGAGAAGCCCCATTGAAAACAGGGCACCCGATGCCCAAACAGCACTCTGAACCCGGCCTCCGCTGTGCTGTTGTGGGTGCACTTTGTGTACTAACTTGAACCCCCCTTTGCCCTGAGCTTAAGTCCAGGAGCTTTGCTCCCACAACCTTGTGGCCTGCTCGTGAGCAGCCACCAACTGGAGGCCCCCTATTTTCCTTTGGGGATCATTGGACCTCAGCACTCTGCACCTGGCCGCCCTAGTGACGCTAAGGATGCTTTTTGAGTGCATCCTTGACCCTGGGGGAACCATTGGTCAAACCCCAGAAACTTAACTCTCAAAACTGTTCACTTACCTGTAAAACAACAACCCCATTTTTCTCCTTAGGATTGCAGACTGTTTTCCTCCGAAAGACTTGTAAGTGTTGAGGGTGTTTTGTTTGGAAACGTAAGAAACTGTTTTGATAAAAACTGTTTTACTCACCTTTTATCCAGGAAATGTCCCAGTGTGATATTTAGGAATATCACACTGAGTAGAAAAAGTAATCTAGAGAACCCTCTACGGGGTTCTCTAGTGGAAATCGCTTATCCAAAACAGTTTGTGAAGTGCCTGTGTAGGGCCGTTGGTGTAGATGTGTGCGGGAAGTGTAGGTTTAATGAAAAGTGGAGGTAAGTGGCTATAAAAGATCAGGTAGGGTACAAGACTAAAGACTTTTTATTCTGTGTGTCCACCTGTCTGGTTAAAAATATGGGTGCCACCAGCGAAGGCAATGATCTCTCTTGGCTGGTTTAGTGTAAGGTCGACATGTTTCGTACCTAATTTTTGTCAGTAAATTATATACGGCAATTCTTCAGAACCAGTATGAAAAGCAAATTAAACAAAGCATCCACGTAGGGTCAGGACCCAGAAGTGAAATCACTGTGGTTCAGGCAACAAACTAGGGTTAGAAAAATGCTCTGTTACTATGAAACCCTGGTTAGGCGTTTTCTGATTTGGCGCTTAACGAGGAAGACCTGGAGGCATATGAACAATGATGAATAGATAGCCTTGATAAATCTGTTATAATCAGAAAAGCATGCACATATGGCATGCTGATCATCATGCAAATTATATCCAATAGTGAGTGGGTGAACAAAAGTGAAATGGTACGCCAACCAACTAGAAATACAGTGTGTAACTTTTAAAATGTGCTGATTTGCAAATGAGACCATTGCTAGCAACACTTACCCGATTCGGGTTGTGTGTGCTTTTCCTCGGTGGTGTCTGGAGCAGCACTCTGAACTGCAGTGCGCTAAGGTAGAAAAGACTCCATTACAATGGAGAAACTTCGTTTTAGGTAACCGTGATGGAGGGCGTCCTGGTCATTCACGGGTTGGGGTATTAGGGAATTTTTACCTACTTCGTCCAAGTGGAGCTCCTGTGGCGGCCTACCTCGTCTTCGACACCTCAGTAACAAGGGCCATAATATGGTAAGAATTATTGATGGCCTGAAGTCCACGGTTAGGTTCTGGAATACACTTCCTCTACCAGTAATGGACAAAGTGGCCCTGGCCTCGATGATGTTCATACATATTTCCCACGGTGCCACTTCGATGATTCTGAGACCGATATTCGTGGTATTGGATTAATTGCTGGTGGATATGATCTGATCACGCAAAAGGAGTAGGATTAAACTGGACATCCTGAAACGGGAATAGGAAAAAGGTGGGTTGGAGGTGCTGGATGTGGAACTATACTATAAAGCGGCTTATCTGCAACATACAGTGCCTTGGATAGATGAGAGTGAAGACTGGAAAAAGAGACATATGGAGAGCACCTAAATATTTGCCCTCTGTAATTAGGCAGGTTTGTTTAATATGGGACAAGATGGTTAGGAAGGTTCTAAAACGCTCACCATGCGCATTAGACATGTCGGTATGGAGTATTCATCCCTATGAGCAAATCAGCAATACTATGGCAATAGAAAGCTGGGAGCGGGGAGGTTGTTTAACTGAGGCAGATTTATATCCTGAGAACAGATCAGAGGGGCACAAGAGAACTTTGGGATTGACAAAGGCCTGTGACTACAGTATGTTCAACGGGCCCATAAGGCTAGGGGCATATGGAGTTCTTTTTTCAGACAAATATATTTGGTGGGGTCGGAGGCGCACACCTTTTTATCCTATGGAACTACTTATAATTCTATTTATGGACCTAAACTAACGGTGCTCCAGTGCTACACTTGCTGCCATAACAAGCGTCTAGTCAAACAGAAATAAATACAAGCCTGAGGTCTTGCTTGCACCGTGCACTTTTCACTCGGTTACAAAAGGACCCTCTAACTTAGTCAGTGTTCTGAGTCGACCAAATAATACTCAATAATATTCATTAATTCATTTCATGTAGACCTATATTTTCCATTCATATTGCGACAAAATTAAATGTAACCATAAACATTTCTTATTCATGACAATTCATATTGTCTGCTATGTTAACAAAGATTACAATGTATTCATCATAAACATAATATTACTCAACACATAATCATTTATGCCATGTACAACTTTAGAGTGCCCAATGCATTTCGGGACCTTATCGTCCCTTCCTCAGTGGCAACCTTTAAAAGAAAACATGATATTACAAGCTACTCTGTGCATGATCAAAGAATACAGACAACAATTCAGGTAAGTTTCATTACCCTGGTCACCTTCCAATGAAAGGTGTGTGGGATGGTTGCTGCCCAATTACCAAAATGTATCCACTTGGTGGTTATTACTATGCAACGTGCGTAACACATATGTAGTGGTAGTATTAGTAAAGAATGATGCACTCCCTTCGTGAAGGAAAAATAGTAATTAATGAACAAACCGCAAACCAACAAACAATAAAACAAACTCACGCCTTGTAAATACCTTATGAGAAAATGTAGCGTGACAGAATATCATCACTAAGGTAACCCTATGCGAGAAAAATACGATAATGAGCTGCTGAAGCTGGTTAAAACAATGGGACTCTGTAGTAAACCTATGCAAGAATAACATGTGACGCTCACCTCTATAACCTTGTGGGAAATCTCAACCTTCCCAGGTGAAATGCCGCTGCTCGTGATCAGATTCTGAAAGCCAAAAGAGATTGGTGTAAGATGCACATATTAACGTGAAACAGTCATGAACATGCTGTGAAGAGCCGTAACTGACAATCACCCCCAAACTTAACAAGCATTTGCAATGCAATAGGTCTCGCATTAGGAAAGTTTGAGCTATTGGTATTGTAATTGACAAATTTTTAATTTGTTTTGTTTTTGAAAATAGCGAAATTAATAGCTTTGTCATTTACAATGCCAATAGTTTTAACTTTTGCAAATGTGACACCTATAGCATTTGTAATGCAATATGTGTTGTATTTACGTGACTTACATGTCTTGATATTACAAAGAACAATGGCTTTTAATTCATTTTAATAATGAATACTTAAATAAAAGTTATTGTAATTTATAATGGCAATAGCTTAAACTTTTGTAAAGATTATGTTGTTTATTTTATTGTGACAAAAATCCAAGAACAGAAGTGAAATATGAACATCTTTATGTTACCTTTATAATAAAACTTGCAACATTGAGAGAACATATTTGAGCCAGTTGTTGTTGAATGGTTGCACAGATTGATGCTTTGTTGGCGCTGTGTGATGGCGAACGAGTGATGCTGTGGCGTTCAGTGATGCTATGGTAGCGCATAGTGATGTTGTGGTGCCCCTGAGTGATGCTGTGGTGCCCCTGAGTGATGCTGTGGTAGTGCTGAGTGATGCTGTATGCTATGCTATGCTAAGTTTTGTTTTGCTATCCTATGTTTTGTTTTGTTATGCTATGCTATGTTTTACTATCCTATGCTATGTTTTGCTATCCTATGCTTTGATTTGTTATGCTATGCTTTGATTTGTTATGCTCTGCTATGTTTTGCTATGCTGTGCTTTGTTATGCTATGCTTTGTTATGCTATGCTATGCTTTGTTATGCTATGCTATGCTTTGTTATGCTATGCTAGGTTTTGTTATGATATGCTATGTTTTGTTGTGTTTTATTATGCTATGTTTTGTTATGCTACGCTTTGCTATGCTATTATGTGTTTTGTTTTGCTATGCTATGTTTTGTTGTGTTTAGCTATGTTTTGTTATGCTATGTGTTGTTGTGTTTGGTTATGCTGTTTTGTTACGTTATGCTATGTTTTGTTATGCTATGCTATTTTTTGTTATGCTGTGTTGTTTTGCTATCCTATGCTATGTTTAGTTTTGCTATCTTATGCTTTGTTGTGCTATGCTATGTTTTGCTATGTATGCAATGTTTTGTTGTATTTTGCTATGTTTTGTTTTGCTATGTTTTGTTATGCTATGATTTGTTTTGTTATGCTATGTTTTGTTATGCTAGGTTTTGTTCTGCTATTGTAGCAGGGTTTCCGTTCTCCCACAGAACTGTGCATAGAGGTCTAGAACCTCAGTGAGTTAGGATGATCCAAAACTCATCTCAGTGTCAGAAATCCCCTTACCTAGCTAGCTACAGTGTCTCATGGCTCATTATGGAATGATCCATGTCTTAGACAAACCAGAACATGAACTTTAGAATACCTCCGGAATCGTGGAACACATGAACACTCTTTCGTTATATAATCATTTCAAACCAAAACTGAGAGTCAAAGAACACAAGTGCAAGTTTGAAATATTTATTATTCAATGCAAAGTTCTCAAACGCAGTATCTTGTATAATACCAAAATGCAGATTATAAAAATCAGAGTCAGCAGCATAGTCACTAATCCATAGTAAGCAAAGGGTGATAGCATGTTACAATGCAAAATCTATAGAAATCTATATCACCTATATTTCGCGCACCCTATTTTAGCATATTATTTTATATCTAAGAAGGTCTCATTCGGGCTTTAGCAGGGCGAACCCATACCTCTAAATGTCAGTAGGAGTAGATCACATCAACAGCTACCAGCTCTCTTCATGCGCAGCACCAAGTGTCTACGTTCATTATGTAACTCTATCTTAAACCTGCGTAGAGCCCAAAATGTTGGCATCAACATTATTTGTGTTATGTCTAATGTGGTGCGAGGATCAGGCCTCCCAGCAACCTTGTGTTAGGTTAATTTTAGAGTGTGCAGCTCTCAGTGTGCAGACAGTTGTACCAAGTGTACCAGGCAAAGCTGATAGCATAGAAATAACATATTATTCTCAAATAAAGCACCTCACCGCTTCTAGGGTGAAAGCGACAACAACAAGTATGTGTCGTGTGCAAAACTGAAGCCGAAGGAAAAAAGGCTGTTTAAACATGTAATGCACTCATGCTAACTTAACGCAATATATGTAACGAAGTATCCATATGACACCCCCCCATTGGTCCGAGCACCGTCAAACATAAGGGAAAAGGCAATACTAAATCAGATACAAAAATTGAAAGCAAAGTTCAATAATCTTGAGCTAAAATAAGCTAAAAATATGTATGAATGTATATGTATGAATGCCTACAGTGGCCTCAAATCTAAAAATAAAAACAAAACTTTCGAACCAAAAGTTATCCGCCAGGTCTCCAAAATATGAAATGTAGGACCTGGTCGCATCAATTCAAATGTCTGTAAGAAAAAAAAACAAGGCACTTATCCGATATCCAAAGTCATGTGCCACATTGACGTTATCCTCAGCGACATCACGTGATTGAACTCTCCATCAGCTGAACACAGTCCATCCCTCCAATTCAGCGAGGGGAAATTCATATTTCACAACAAAGCATTCCTCCCAGGCATGTCACGATTGGAAAGTATATGCAAAGAAAGTTGCAACAGCCTCCAGTATGAAATCACTACCATCATCCGAAAATAGTTCAGCAATCCAATTCAGCAATGGGAAAGAACATACGTGCTCCTCCAGCATCGGATCCTCCTGTAACGTCAGAGGACAACTCGGTGGGTTCACCAGATCGCTGTGTGTCAGAAAGGCATCCGCTGCTGCAGAGATCTCCCATTGGCCCAGAACTCCATTTATCGCTGCCAAGGCCATAACTCTTTCGCCAGAACAGATCAGCTCGTGAGCCACCACGGGACGCATTAGCTGATCAAAATCGACGTCAGGAGCAGTCCTCAAGCATAGGCACAAATCAATGGCCCAATCGAACTCGCAGCTCAGGCAGTGAAACACAGGTTGGACACACGTGAAGTCGGTGAACCGAAATGACAATCTATAGGCCGTGCTTAATGCTGCAAGCGGCAAAGTTCCATAGTAATTGAGCATCCGATTACGGCACAGTGTCAGGAGGCGTTGAACGGCTTCTTGTGCAGGATGGGCATCCATGTTTTATGAAGAAAAACACCAATAAAATGCCAGCGGCTACAGCCAGCAACACAGGTAGTCCACCAAACAAACTCGAAAAAATAGAGTGGAAAAACGTGGGAATGATACCAAAAACTTTTTCAAACGTAGTCACGAGGCCACTGCTTACCAATTTAAAAAAATGTGCAAGCCCAGTGGTGGAAGAAGCATTAAAAATCTGGTGCACCAGCTCACAGAAATGAAACGGCAAATCAGTATTTAAAAGCGCCTGCACCTCTGTGCGGGTGTTAGCTATGTGAAGGACATAAGTTTCCCGGGCCGAACTCAGGGTCACTTGTTTTTGAGACAAAAGGGTCCTTATTCTGCTTAAACCATTGAACTTCGCTTCCAAGATTGGAATCCGTGGCCAGATGGAGACATCTGAAGACCCATGCGTGGGTGGGTATAGAACATTCTTGCAACACACCACACGCTCTGATACAGTTACCACATAAGCCACACCAATTAATAACCCACAACATAACTCGTTGTTTAAAAGCAAATAACTACCATTAGCCAATAATGTAAATGTGGGAACCACTGCTGGAACTGGCGTGCCTTTTAAAACACATGCTAAATTTGGGCGGTCCTGATTACAAGAACCGTGTAACTGAATATGTCTGCATATTAATGAATGGTCAGGTGACTGTGTGCATTCCTCACCATTAAGATTCACTTCTTTTCCATCCTTCAGACATCTGTATGTGTATGGTAAGGACCATGCCTCATGTAGGAATGCATTGCCTAGTGGTTCATATCGTCCTATAGCAATATACCGCATACAGTTAGTAAATTTATATAAGGGAAATGGTAATGTAATTAATCCATGAATAAGCCACGTGGCAGTAGTGGTTTCAGCAACAGAGAAAGGTAAGGATTCTAGCTTCTCAATATGTAACATAGAAAATGAAGCATCACGCATTGAAAGCATGCGCTGTTTTTCAGTCAGATTAAAAGGGGCGAAAAGGGATGAAACGTTCAATGAGGTCCAGGGAACCCGACCAGCCTTAAGTGTCTGTAGGGTCCAGGCAAACTGCATTACAGAGCGTAATTGATTCTGACCATGGTATAACGTGGACACTTCATCATGTACAATATCAACAACAGAAGAAACAATATTATCCAATGTGTAAATTCTGGAAGAAAGCATGTTAATACTGTTATCGACCACTGCAAGCACTTTTTCCAAATTTGCTTGATCAATAGCCCTCAGGCGTTTAGCTGCCTCAACTTGTGAAAATTTCCAAATTTCATTGTAAACAGCATAATGAAAGCGTTTAGATCTACCCCTAGCCGGACCTTTTATAAAATCATTCAGTTCTATATTCTCATTTAAACGTGACAGATGCAGTTTTACTGCAGCCAAAGTGGAATGTTGCAACCAGTTCTGACACAATTTGCCTACTGAATAAGTAGTAACTGTGTGATCTGTTTCAAAACGGGGATCCGGCCTGATGTGTTTAAAACCTTCAGACAAACCCACAAAACGACGTTGGCAAGAATCAGAGCTTCTTTGCCACAAAAGCCACCCATCTGGATCAAAACTGGAAATATTAAAGGAGGAATTGCGCAATAGGTCTCGCATCTCACTTATGGACAATGTAGTGAAATTATTCCAGCCTGAATATTCTTCCAAATCAGGGATGGTTGGTGCATTTAATTTTTTAGATGTAGCCAATCCAAAACATGTTGTCTGGGAAATAGTAGAATTTAAAAACAACATGTGATTCGGGATGAGACATGCACGATGCAAAGCCTCAGTGCCTTGTACCTACCAATCTTTGGTACCCCAAACCGATTTAAGGTCAATAGCCTCCTTCCATAACTCATAGCCATCTACAGCTAACCTGTCAAGAAAGGACTTTGAATACAGCAATTTTGTATCGGTAAGTCTGACTTTGGACATGAATTTCTGTTTCACTTTAAAATAAAACGACTCAGGATTCGATTGATTAAAATCTGTAAAATATAAGTATTTTCCCAGAAATGTACTCGAGCTTCCTTGCAAAGGCGCAGGACAATGTTCCCACTGTGTGTAGTTCACCGGAACCCTCCCGGAACTCGTTTTGTGTAAGAAATGATTTCCATAATGTTGATAGCAAAACAAATCACCATAATTAACAGAATCCAAGTACAAATCCTCAGCATCAAAGGCCGCATAATATTTCAAATCAGAGAACAATGCTTCAACGGCCTGAAGATCCCAATCATCAGAACGAATATTTTGCTTAATCACATCTCCCATGTTTACTCTAAGCACATTAGGAACATTAATAACTTCTGTGGGGCCATGTATCTGAAACCTAACCGCATCCCACACAATCCCATCAAGGACAGGCCAAGCAGTAATCTCAACTGTATTTAAGTCTCTTTTTAGTCTGTGTGCTGAATGTGAGGAGGAAAGAGGGGCCAATGTTCCATTAAGGTACCGAATTCCTGTTCTTTCTTTCACATAATGGCCATCGATCAGGCGAAAAAAATAAAACACAAAACCAATTGACATAAAAAGATAAAATGAAAATAGTATCAGCCAAATGTATGTCCAAGGTGGAATCAGAAAATGTTTTTTAAACAACGTGGCATATTTTGCAATAGTCGATGGTTTCTTTGAAAGTTCCGAATCAGAGTCAAAAGAGAATCTGGACTGGTTAGCCAAACGTGCTTGTAAATCGGACATAGATAAATCAGCAGGTTCTGCATAGGTCAGCTCATCAATGTTAGTAACAGGAATAGTATTTAATAAAGGACTGGATATAGCAGGCATCTCGAGGGACACCTCCTGATCTGCACCAGATGTAATAGCCAGCACAGAGTGCCTCACCATGGAAGGACAGGATACAGCCGGTGTCATGCTATGAAGAATCGGCCACCCTGTGTGTCTTGACATTGTCAATAGAAATAAATCTGTTTTCTTTACGACCTGGAAGTGGTGGTAAAATGACTGTTCTTGTGCCCTTCACTCCAAGGACTCGAACCGGTGCTCGATATGAGGGACCAAACTCTTTCTTGTTATCGATCTTCTCTCGAACCAGTTCTCCAACTTGGGGTAGCCAGCCAACTACCGGGATCTGCAACGCATCATCCGACGTGGAGGGCAAGTGTTCCTTAGCAAGACTGTCTCTGGTCTTTTGTAGATCCTGTAAAACATTGCAATGTTCATCTACGTCAAAGGCCGCGGCCTGGGCCTGGCAGTCTGCACCATCGAGGTCAGGGACGTACATCTTGATACCAAAGAGCATTTCGTATGGGGTCCGCCCACCCAGAGACCTTCTAGGGAGATTATTAAGCGCACGCTGCACGCCACAGAGGTGGGTCAGCCAGTTTCTACCAGTGCCTATAACTCGGGCTGTCAAAGATTGCTTTAAGTCGCGGTTCATTCTTTCTACTACAGAATTGCCCTCAGGCCTGTAGGGACTTGAAAACTTCACCTGTACTCCCAACGAAACCATAGCATCCTTATACGCCTTAGAGGCGAAAGCCGGACCCTGGTCCGAATGGAAAGCACCACAAGCAAAGATTCCCACAAAGACACGCAAATCCTTAATGACAGTTCGCGAATCAGCGCTTCGATGCGGCCATACCCACACAAAGCGTGTGCATGAGTCAACTGCTACTAAGATGTATTTATACGCAGTATCAGAAGAAAAAGGACCGCAGTGATCCAAATAAACACAACCAAGTGGTTTATTAGAGATGTACAACTGTGTCTGAGGCGGACGCGCAGCAGTAGAAGGCTTGATCTGCTGACAAATGTCACACATAAGGACATAATCGCGCGTCTGTTTGTACAGTCCCCGCCACCAGAACCTCTGTTGTATCTGAGATACAGTGGCTGAGACGCCCGCATGCGCAGACGCCACACCTTCATGAGCCGCTGTAATCAGAGAAGCTCTGCGATCCGAGTTGGGAACTAGACGCTCTCCAACTTCAGGAATTTTCACATAAGGAACCTTATCGGGACTTAAGTGGTATGTGTACTTCGAAGGGAACCCCGTAGGATATTTACCTCCCTTCTCCGTGGCAGCAACAGCCGCCAAGATGTCATCATCTATTTTGCTCTTGGACCTTGTGACTGCCGCGACCAAGTATTTTGATACCGCTGACTTCGCTGCTTCATCAGCAAGCGAGTTGCCAACAGCGTGGACCCCCACGCGCTGGTGGCCGAGAGTATGAATCACAAACACGAGCGGCAGTTTCTCTTTAAGTTCCGCCACTCGGACCCAGATCATTTTATGTTTTATTGTGCTACCCTTGGAATCACGAAAATCATTCTGAATCCAAAAGAACAAGTTCTCATTATAAGACTGGACACAGTAGTAAGAATCACTTACGATTAAAGTCGTCACACAAGGATCAGCGTACTCCAATGCGAGCATAAGAGCACGAAGCTCTGCTAATTGTGCGGTGCAGTCCCCTAGTGTTTGCGTGTGCACAACACTGGACTTGAACTCATCGTTCACCATGGCACCGACTACAATGGCGCAAGCGGAAACGTAGGCAAGTTTAGAGCCATGCGCAACCTGCGCCGAACCATCAGTGTAAATGATACAATGGAAATCCTCCAAGGCCGCATCGCTAAAGGAGCAGGATGAACAAATTCATACTGTAAATACTCCTGCGACCGTAAAGCGGCGTCAAAAATAAACGTGACATCCTGGGATGTCAAGGATGTAGCCCACTGAATCCACCGAGGGTGCAAAGCTTTAGAATTCGGTACACTGGCTTTCGTGACCGCCTCCAAGGCAGGACACGGGGTAACAACCAACATGCGCTTTCCCTGCGACAGGGCACGTTCCTTAAGAATTGCCATCTGCACAGCCGTTAAAACTTTCTCCACAGTGGAAAAACGCAGTTCAGCCGAAGTGTACAAGTGTGACTTGTAAGCAATAGGTACAGTATCCCCTTCATTAAAAGTCAGGTACGTGAAACCCACCGTCCCAGGGATAATTCTTATCACCAGGTTGGTCTGGTTATCACGAGTCTGTAAGTAGTCAGAAGCGAGCAAATCAGCCTGCAAAGACTGCAGAATGGCTGAATGCTCAGGCAGCCAGCATGATTTGGAAAAAGATGGTTGTACCAAGGCATATAGAGGCTTGATACGCTGGGCATATTCCGGAATGTATGTCCTTCCGAAATTTAAAAAACCCAGTAAAGACTGTAATTTTTTCAGTGTTGTCGGAGAGCGCAACTGCGCGCATTTCTCCAGGAAGTGAGGAGCCAACCCCTTTCCTTCGTGGTTAAGTTCATAACCCAGAAACAACACTGTGTACTCCGCAATGTGTGATTTTGCAAAGTTAAACTTGTAACCCATGTCTGCAAAGTTACAAATTATGCTATTTACTCGACACAGATGCACCCAAAGTTCGTCGTCTGTGAGATAAATGTCATCCACATACGAACATGCAACTGGATCGAAGCTCTCCAAAAGAGAGACTATGCGGGCGGAAAACACTCCAGGACTATTCTTATATCCCATTGGGAGTCGTTTAAACATTTTTTGTACGCCGCCGCACGTAAAACTGGTCCATTGGGAACTTAGACCATCTAATCTATGTGCATAAAAACCATTGGAAATGTCAAGCGTGGTTTTGAACCGTTTGCGCTCAAGACTATTCACTAGGGCAGAGCCGTGAGTATTCTGTACCGCACAGTTACGGCAATGCGAGTTCAAATGCCGGTAATCCAAAACCAGAGGATATGAGCCGTCCGGCTTGTTAACAGTAAAAAGGGGATTATTCATCGGTGACACACACGTTTCAATTACACCTTGATATTCCAATTGTTCAAGGATAGCCGCGACCGAAGCTTTAGCTTCACGCCGTATGGGATACTGGGGTTGTGGCTGCGGCTGTGACCGTAAAGGAATCTCATGGCTAGGGGACAATTTATCCCAGCCACACTGATTTCGGTACACAGCCGGCGCAAGCGCCAGAGCCCACTCTTCTGCAAAATGCAGCGCTTCCACTCTCGATACAGTGTGCGCGAAACTGGGGAGGATCACCTCCTCCCCTCGCGGAGCTGCGAGAACAAAAGGTGGGGGCCAGTCAGCCTCCGAAAGCAAAATGTCATACGTATCCGAAAGATTTTCCCAAAATACCCCTTTTACAGTTCGCTGCATGTCACCTTCAATTAACAGGACAATTTCAAAAAGTCTTTCAGGGGGAGCAACATGTGTATCAGCCGTTTCAATCACAATAAAAGTTTCAGTCGCTGTCACCTTCAACAGTGGACGGAGGGCCTCTCTCACTATGGTAATCTCCGCCGCGCTGTCCAGCAAGGTCAGAGCCCACGTCAGATTCCGAAGCCGCGTTCTCACTATCTGGGGCATATCGATGCGCCGTTAAGGCTGCGACTTTCTTCTTGGCAAACTGTGGTCTCTTTGGCGTAGAGTCGTCCCGCTGATCCCCTTCACTTCGCGTGCGGGGCTGGCCACGTCCTTGCTGGCCACCCCTGCCCCTGCCGCCCCCTCCACCACCGGTTGACGGAGCCGATGAGTCCTGAAAGGAACGAGGAGAGCGTTGGTCAGAAGCCTGAAATCTCTCAGGCGATTTAATCGTCGCGCGATCGCGCAAATCATAAACTCGATCTGACTGCGCAGGCTGCGAAGGCGTAGGACTAGAAACCTGTGTCTGCTGTTGTTGTTGCTTACCCTGATTCTGCTTTTTAGGCCAATTTTGTTTTTTGGACTTGGGTTGTCCACCCGTTTCCGAAGACTGTCCCTGGGGCTGCTTCTTCTCTTTTTCAGAAAAAGCCTTTAAACCCTTAGAAGTGCGGCCAACCATTTTATAAGCCGCCACAATGATTCTTGCCAGCTGACGGGGTTTCTCGGCATCGGGAATTAACGCCAGAGCATTGGCCACCTGAAAGTTCACTGCATCCCCCTTGACATTCGCAAGGATAAGACCGCAAACAGTCTCAAACGAGCCGCTCAGGCGCATACCTAATTCAACCGCCGACTCCGGTCCGTGATCATCCTGAACACGTTTAAGGACCGCAGAGAGGTTTGACACAGACGGGGTGCCATAGCACCTCGAGTAAACCGCTGCAAAAGTCTTACCCCAAGTTTCACAGTCAGCAAGTTCAGGGGCTAAATCTTTCGGTAAACTAAGCGTAAGAATCCGGTGTTTTTCACCCGGAGTCGTATTAGGAAACACAGCCTCCAGCTGGTCGAATTTCTCGGCAAGCCAGTAAGGAAAATCATCCTTATCCTGGGGCTTCTTGCCCATAACGGAATTCACCAAGACAGGACTGATTTTCAAACCAGCCTGTTCCGCTCGAAGCTGCGCACCTGCGGGGGCTGCGCCATGAACATTACGACCAATGTAATGAACCAGCGCCCTAATCACTCCAACCGCGACTTCATGAAGACGCCGCAGCTCAGCTACACTGCAAGTAGCGCGATTAGGGTGAGGAGTAAATCCACCCAAAGCGGGCCAATTTGTGCCCGGAATGGACAAAGGACCTAACCTCGGAGCCGTTAAAGAATGGGGTAGGGCGCCACCAAACCAAACTCCGTGCTGCCAAGCATCTATAGGTACTTCCAGTGCCCTGTACGGAGCATAAGCCGCCGGTACAGCCGAGGCAGTGTATGAATGGAAGACACCCGAATTAGCGTCCACTTCCGGAAATGTTACCCAGGAATAAAACAATTCGTACGGGTACGCATGTTCCGCACTCACCACTAGAACCACAGCCAAGCCTTCCACAGGGACATTATATGCCCGCAAGTGGTCGCGAACCGCGACGCGGCTATGCTGCGGTATGTCCACGGCCATGGTAGCACAGGAAGAGAAAAAAGACAAAGAACACTTTGTAGCACAACTGGGTAGTAATTCAAAGAAACCGTTTTTAGAAGAATTCAAGCTTGAAAAGACCTATTTAAAAAATAGGTAGGTTTTTCCGACACCACCGTTTACCGGAAACGGGAATGAAGGTGTCAAGGTTTGAATGATATACTACTCGAGTGTCATGTTTAAGGCCAACAACGTACGGGCGCCATGTAGCAGGGTTTCCGTTCTCCCACAGAACTGTGCATAGAGATCTAGAACCTCAGTGAGTTAGGATGATCCAAAACTCATCTCAGTGTCAGAAATCCCCTTACCTAGCTAGCTACAGTGTCTCATGGCTCATTATGGAATGATCCATGTCTTAGACAAACCAGAACATGAACTTTAGAATACCTCAGGAATCGTGGAACACATGAACACTCTTTCGTTATATAATCATTTCAAACCAAAACTGAGAGTCAAAGAACACAAGTGCAAGTTTGAAATATTTATTATTCAATGCAAAGTTCTCAAACGCAGTATCTTGTATAATACCAAAATGCAGATTATAAAAATCAGAGTCAGCAGCATAGTCACTAATCCATAGTAAGCAAAGGGTGATAGCATGTTACAATGCAAAATCTATAGAAATCTATATCACCTATATTTCGCGCACCCTATTTTAGCATATTATTTTATATCTAAGAAGGTCTCATTCGGGCTTTAGCAGGGCGAACCCATACCTCTAAATGTCAGTAGGAGTAGATCACATCAACAGCTACCAGCTCTCTTCATGCGCAGCACCAAGTGTCTACGTTCATTCCGTGTAACTCTATATCTTAAACCTGCGTAGAGCCCAAAATGTTGGCATCAACATTATTTGTGTTATGTCTAATGTGGTGCGAGGATCAGGCCTCCCAGCAACCTTGTGTTAGGTTAATTTTAGAGTGTGCAGCTCTCAGTGTGCAGACAGTTGTACCAAGTGTACCAGGCAAAGCTGATAGCATAGAAATAACATATTATTCTCAAATAAACCACCTCACCGCTTCTAGGGTGAAAGCGACAACAACAAGTATGTGTCGTGTGCAAAACTGAAGCCGAAGGAAAAAAGGCTGTTTAAACATGTAATGCACTCATGCTAACTTAACGCAATATATGTAACGAAGTATCCATATGACACTATGTTTTGTTGTGTTTATTTAAGCTAGGCTATGTTTTGTTGTGTTTGGCTATGTTTTGTTATGTTGTATTGCGTTTTGTTATGCTGTTTTGTTACGCTATGCTATGTTTTGTTATGCTATGCTATGCTTTGCAATGCTATGCTTTGTTATGCTATGCTTTGTTATGCTATGCTATGTTTTGTTATGCTATGTTTTGTTATGCTATGGCATGTTTTGTTATGCTATGATTTGTTATGTTGTCCTAGGTTTTGTTTTGCTATCCTATGCTATGTTTTGTTATACTATGCTATGTTTTGTTATGCTATGTTTTGTTATGCTATGTTTTGTTATGCTATGTTTTGTTATGCTATGTTTTGTTATGCTATGTTTTGTTTTGTTATGCTATGTTTTGTTAGGCTATGCTTTATGTTATGCTAGGTTTTGTTTTGCTACCCTATGCTATGTTTTGTTATGGTATGCTGGTGAGGGTGTGTGAGGGTGTGTGTGTGAGGGTGGGGTTGTGAGGGTGAGGGGGTGTGAGGGTGAGGGGGTGTGAGGGGGGGAGGGTGAGGGGGTGTGAGGGTGAGGGGATTGTGAGGGTGAGAGGGTTGTGAGGGTGAGAGGGGTGTGAGGGTGAGAGGGGGTGAGAGGGGGTGTGAGGGTGAGAGGGGGTGTGAGGGTGAGTGAGGGGGTAAGGGATGAGTGAGGAGGTAAGGGGGTGAGGGTGGTTGAGGGGGTGTGAGAGAGAGTGAGGGTGTGAGGGAGGGTGAGGGGGTGTGAGGATGAGGGGGTGTGAGGATGAGGGGGTGTGAGGGTGAGGATAAGGGTTTGTGTGTGTGTGGGGGTGTGTGAGGATGAGGGGGTTTGAGGGTGAGGGGTGTGAGGGTGAAAGGGTGTGTGAGGGTGGGTAAGGGTGAGAGGGTGGGTAAGGGTGAGAGGGTGAAAGGGTGAGTGAGGGTGAGGGTGTGTGTGAGGGTGAGGGGGTGTGAGGGAGGGTGAGGGGATGGGAGGGTGAGGGGATGTGATTGTGAGGGGATGTGAGGGTGTGCGAGTGTGAGAGGGTGTGTGAGGGTGTGAAGGTAAGTGAGGGTGAGAGGGTGTGTGAGGGTGAGGGTGTGTGAGGGTGAGGGGATGTGTGAGGGTGAGAGGGTGAAAGGGTGTGTGAGGGTGAAAGGGTGTGTGATTGTGAAAGGGTGTGTGAGGGTGAGGGGGTGTGAGGGTGAGGGGGTGAGAGGGTGTGTGAGGGTGAGCGGGAGAGAGTGAGCTAAGGGGGCCGAAGAAACGTCTGCAGGGGAACAGAGACAGAAGAGAGATGAACAGAGACAAGGGATGAGAGGAAAGGGGGAACGGGGGAGGCAGAATCGGACGCGGGAAGAGAAGCAACAGAGAGGGGGAGACATGGGTGGGACATCGAAAGCAGCAAAGAGGGCGGGTAGCAGGCAAATGGTGGTGCACGATGTGCACGGGGTGGCAGGGGGCGGCAGCCTTTGAAGTGTCTGATGCGATTCACAGACAAATGGTGGTGTCATGTGGGGGCGGGGGAGCGGCAGCCTTTGAAGTGTCTGATGCGAATTCTGATAACCCCGTCCCTCCTCGCCAAAGTTCTTCAGTGCTCTGGTGAAATATTTTTAAATGCACAGTGTGGGAGTAAAGGAAATCTAGGAGCGCAAGCCGGGCAAGTGTGTGCTTGTAACTGGTGTAGTGCTTAGTGACGTGTGTGTCAACAGCAGCACTGTGTGTGGGGGGGAATGCAAGCGCCTATAGGTCATTGAGCTGGCATTGCTGTTAACGCTGCATATGGAATGGCCTCTAGGCGCTTGTATGAACAGGGTGCAGGTAAGAGGTCTCGCTCATGGTACTGTAAGTACTTGTATGATGATTGTGTGATGCTGATAAGTAATGTTCGAGGCTTGTGGGCTGCTGAATTCATATCTGTGCATAGATCGCCGCCTAGTGTTGGGTCCGGATGATTGCACATTGTTGTCCTGGAAGAGTCTTCGAAGTATCACGAGATAGGTGGCTCCTCCCCTGGACTACAGTGCGCATGGGCATCCTCTCCATCCCCAGATAGTTTTTTTCCGCCATTGGGTTCGGATGTACTTTCTCGACTCCAGTTCGGAAACTTTGTATTAATTCTTTACTAAGGCCAAAAGGCCTTCGGGGCGTCGGTATTGTCTCGTTCGGTGCCTGTTTCTTTCCCAGTTCTTCGAACCGGACGTCGAAAGCAGTTTTTCACTTTCGACACCAAAGGCCCAAACTACGACGACTATGGATTGGAGCCCGTTCAAACAATGCCCGTCTGCAATTCGAAATACCCTCACATTGATGTGCACCCAGTGTGCAATAAATGTTTATCCCCGGAGCACGACGAGGCCAGCTGTATGTCCTGCTCCAAGTTCCGCTCCAAGAAGACGCTTCGAGTTTGACGCGCAGCAAGACAGTCAGCGCAGAAGTCGGCGCCCGAGCCGGTCAACATCTTCGAGGCCGGTGACGAAGAAGGCGCCGACGAAGAAGAAGATTCTGACGAGCAGTCGGACCCAGCGTCGGAGCATGACTCTAACTTCGATGTGGATGAGCAAGATGAGGACTACGTCCACGAGGAAGACGTCGTCGAGGTAGGGGACGACGATGAGGCCATCGGGGCCGTCGATGACGACTCCAGTGATGAGCCAGGCCCAACCGCAGTAGCGGGGCCTACTACTGACAATACGCTCCCTACGGCTCAGGTCGAGGCATCGCCGAAAGGCCTTAGCCAAGATCTTTCGCCACATTCTATAGCCCCGCGTCCAAGCCAGGCTAAGAATACTTCGAAGGAGCCATCCATTGGTCGATCTTTCAAAACCGAAACCTACGGAGCCAAAATCGAAACCGAAACTACTTAAGGTGGTCGTCGGATCGACGTCGAAGCCAGTCAAGTCAAAGAATATCGGCGACCCTTCGGCGTCGAAGGGGGCCGTCGCCTCGAAGACTGGGGCGTCGAAGCCAAGCTCTACCGTCAAGCACGTCACCTCGACGCAGTCGGCGTCGACGTTGGCGCACAAACATGGCGACAAGACCAAAGGCCTCCAGACCAAAAAGGCTGTCGAGCCGAAGATTTCAGCGCTCAAACCGCTACTAAGCAAACAACTCGAGTCGAAGGCCAAAGCCGACCCGAAACAGCAGGTGGTATCGACGCCCAAGGCCGTGCATGCTACGCACCGGGAGCTCGAGTCGACGCAATCAAGCAAACATGCTAGTGAGTCGCTGAAGCAGCTCGGATCGACCACTACGGCAAGCTCCAAAAAGGTCGGCCCGTCCACAGGCCACCCTCCAATCAAATTCGGTCTGCCACCAACGGCTCGAGCCAAGCATCTGGAACACCACAAAGGCACCGACCCATCCAAAACGTTGTCCGCGCCTTCGAAGCCCACCCCTGAAGGGGTTGTGTTCCAAGAACCCTCGTACGACAACCAGTCGAAACTCTTCATCGACTTGGAATCGGGCAGGCTGACCATCCATAAACGGAAGATTGCACCTGAACATCCCTTGGAGGCTTATAAAATCCCTCTTAAACGGAAGAAAGACTCGACCACCTCACCAGTTCTCTTTGAACACGTTGAGAGCTATTCACAACAGATGGCATATTCTCCAGCACAAAGCGAGGAGGACATGGGTGATGAATACGGTCAGGCGGCCTTCACTTACCACGCTGACACTGATCAGGAAGAACCTCAGCAATGGTCTGATGCTGTAGATCAAATTGTAGATCCTGATGATCCACAAGCTGCACCGGACACTCAGTCCTACAATGTCAAAACCTCGCCTACTGAAGACACGGCGGCGTTTAACGCTTTGATAGAAAGGGCAGCCCTCAACCATGACGTGGAAATGCACGCAGAACCTATGGAAGAAGATTTCTTATTTGATACTTTCTCCACCTCTGAAAGATCGACAAACACTTTGCCTATGCTCAAAGGGGTCCTCAAGCATGCTGCAGACATTTTCAAAGAACCCACGAAAGCAAGGGTTATCAACCCAAGGATTGAAAAAAAATATAGGCCTGCTCCAGTGGACCCCACCTACATTAAAGGCCAGCTCCCATTGGACTCCCTCGTAGTGGCCAATGCTCGCAAGAGGGCAAACTCGCAAACTAGTGGTGACGCTCCTCCTCCGGACAAAGAATCAAAGATCTTAGAGGCGTCAGGAAAGCGAGTGGCAGCACAGGCTGCTAATATTTGGAAGATTTCAAATACACAGGCCCTATTGGCTAGATACAATAGGGCTCACTACGACACACTAGAACAGTTGCTGCAACACCTGCCTGATGTTTACAAAGAGGGAGCAGAAATGATCATACAGGAGGGGAAGTTAATTTCTAATGCATCCATCAAATGCGCACTGGATGCGGCAGACACGGCAGCTAGGGCCATTAACACTAGTGTAATGTTAAGACGTCACGCATGGCTCCGCATCTCTGGGTTTAAACCCGAGATTTAGACAACTTTACTCAACCAGCCGGTTAACCTAGACTTCCTTTTTGGTCCCGAGGTAGACACAACCCTCAAAAAAATTAAAAAGGACACTGAGACAGCAAAATCCATGGGGGCTCTGCAGTCACAGCCGTTTCGGGGCAGTTCCTTTCGTCGCTCCAGTAATAGGGAAGCCTCTAGAGGACAGGCTTTACAGCAGGCCCAGTACAGCAAAGGGAGCACGCAATCCATCTATACAAAGAATACCAGGGGTGGATACCATGGAAACAGCGCCAAGGGCAGAGGACGTGGCAATAACAATGCCAGATCCTCCGCTCCCAACAAACAGTGACGCCTTGTCACTGCCCCCCGACCATCTAACACCTGTCGGGGGAAGACTCCAGCAGTTCTTGCCAGTCTGGGAAGGCATTACCACGGACAGGTGGGTGAGACAACTTATCCAATACGGCTATTGTCTAGAACTAACCTCCACTCCCCCCCCTCCCCCCCCCCCCAACCTACCCCCAAGGCACCGTCCTATGTCCGCAGAGCACATGCACTTATTGCAGCAAGAAGTACTCTCCATGCTGCAAAAAGGGGCAATAGAGCTCGTGCCTGCAGAAGAACGAGGTACAGGAGTGTACTCTCTGTACTTCTTAATCCCAAAAAAGGACGGTTCCCTGCGGCTCATTCTAGACCTCAGACCCCTCAACCAATACATACTGTCAGAACACTTTCATATGTTAACCTTACAGCAGGTCCTGCCGTTGCTCAGTCAGGGCGACTTCCTGGCAACCCTAGACCTCAAGGATGCATATTTCCACATTCCCATTCACCCAAGTCACAAGAAATATCTCAGGTTCACCATCAACAATCAGCATTACCAATTCAAGGTCCTGCCTTTTGGGGTCACCACTGACCCCAGAGTGTTCACCAAGTGCTTAGTGACTGTGGCTGCGCATCTTCGGAGACAACACATTCATGTATATCCCTACCTGGACGACTGGCTTGTTCAAGCAAAGTCAGCCCAGCAGTGTGCCAGCCACATGTCACGTACAATTCACCTCCTTCACAGTCTCGGGTCCTCACTGAACTACACAAAGTCGCACCTTCAGCCCGCCCATGTGCAACAGTACCTAGGGGCAACATTGAACACTCTGACTGCAACAGCGCAGCCGAATTCTGCCAGAGTCAACAGCATGCAGCTGCTCATTCAGAGGTTCAAGGCTCAACAATCGCTCCCAGCGCAGGTCTTCATGCAACTGATCTGTATGATGGCCTCCTGCATATTCATAGTCCCGCACGCGAGGCTGCACATGCGTCCCCTTCAAGAATGCTTAGCACGACAGTGGAACCAGGCTCATGGGCATCTAAAAGACCTAGTGTTGGTAACCGGTCGTGCATACAACTCTCTGCATTGGTGGAATCCACAAAACCTTTGCAGGGAACGACTGTTCCAAGAGCCTGTCCCACAGATAGTGCTGACGACGGACGCATCTCTCCAGGGTTGGGGAGCGCATGTCCTCCATTACACTGTGCAGGGACTATGGACGGTCAGCAACAAAAGATGCATATCAATCTTCTGGAGCTGATGGCGATCTTCATGGCACTGAAAGCGTTCAAGTTGCACCTGTGCAACAAAGTCGTGTTGATCCGGACGGACAACATGACTGCCATGTATTACATCCAGAAACAGGGAGGCACACACTCCCCGCAGCTGTCTCACCTAGCCCAGAGCATGTGGAAGTGGGCCATTCAAAGGAACATCTTCCTCATGGCGGAACATCTCCCGGGCGTAGACAACCAGATGGCGGACCTGCTCAGCAGGCACAGTCATCAGATGCACGAGTGGGAGATTCACCCCTCAGTGCTCCAGCCATATTTCCAGCAGTGGGGTCATCCAGAGATCGACCTCTTCGCCACAAAAGAGAACGCAAAATGCCAAAGCTTCGCTGCCAGGTTCCCACACCGGCAGTCTCAGGGCAATGCGATATGGATGAACTGGTCAGGCAGATTTGCGTACGCTTTTCCCCCAGCCCCACTCATACCGCTGGTGGCGCGCAAACTGCGGCAGCACTCCATGACGCTCATTCTGGTTGCTCCGACGTGGGCACGGCAAGCTTGGTGCACCACGTTCCTGGAACTTTCAGTGGTGCCTCACTAACGGCTGCGCCTCACTCCCAGCCTCCACACTCAGAGCCATGGAGGCATTTAGCACCCAGATCCGCAACAGTTGAGCCTAGCGATTTGGCTCCTGAGGTCATAGAGTTTGGCTACCTCAACTTGCCCCCTGAGTGTATGCACATCATCAAAGAGGCAAGGCGACTTACAACTACGGCGTGCTATGCAGCCAAATGGAAACGTTTTGTCATATACTGTTCCAACAATGACATTAATCCGCTAGATGCGTCCACGCAAAACATCATATGTTACTTGCTGCATCTATATCAATGCAATCTAGCGTATAGTTCCATTAGGATACATTTGGCTGCCATGGCCGCTTATCTGTAAAACAGGCAGCACCATTCCCTCTTCAGAGTGCCTGCTATTAAAGCCTTCTTGGAAGGACTTAAAAGAGTAATCCCTCCCAGACACCCTCCTTCGCCTGTCTGGAATCTAAACATCGTTCTCACCAGGCTCATGGGGCCCCCCTTTGAGCCTCTTCATTCTTGTGAGATACAGTTTTTTACATGGAAAGTGGCTTTTCTGATAGCCATCACATCGCTACGAAGAGTCAGTGAGCTTCAAGCCCTGATTATTCAAGAGCCCTACCTACAAATTCATGCTAATAGGGTAGTGCTGCGCACCAACCCCAAGTTCATGCCAAAGGTAATCTCGCAGTTCCACATTAATCAAAACATAGAACTGCCAGTTTTCTTTCCAAACCCAGATTCAGTGGCAGACAGAGCACTGCACACCTTAGATGTTAAAAGAGCTCTCCTGTATTACATCGACAGGACAAAAGTCTTTAGAAAGACTAAACAACTGTTTGTTGCCTTCTCTCCACAACACAAAGGCAACCCTATTTCCAAATCAGGTATAGCCAGATGGATTGTTAAATGCATACAAATCTGTTATCAAAAGGCTAAACGCACTTTAACAGTTCCCCCCAGAGCGCATTCCACACGCAAGCTAGGGGCATCCATGGCTTTCCTGGGTAACATTCCTCTAGAGGATATATGTAGAGCAGCCACATGGACCACCATACATGCATTTAACAAACACTACTGCGTAGATGTACACTCCAAACAGCAAGCTGCTGTAGGACAGGCTGTTCTCAGAACTCTCTTTCAGACTGCTGCAGCTGGCACGGGCAACCGCCGCTAAGGAGGTAACTGCTATTTATTCTATGCACAGATATGAATTCAGCAGCCCACATGCCTCGAACGGAATATGCTACTTACCAGTATGCATCTGTTCTTGGCATGTAGGGCTGCTGACATTCATATCGCCAACCCTCCTCCCCGGTGCCTGTCTCAGCTGTAGCACTCAGAATCATTTTCAGGCGTTGTCATCACTTTCAGTATTACACTCCATCTCTGCCACAATGGCGAAAAACAATCTGGGGATGGAGAGGATGCCCATGCTCACTGTAGTCCAGGGGAGGAGCCACCTATCTCGCGATACTTCGAAGACTCTTCCAGGACAACAATGTGCAATCATCCGGACCCAACACTAGGCGGCGATCTATGCACAGATATGAATGTCAGCAGCCCTACATGCCAAGAACAGATGCATACTGGTAAGTAGCATATTCCTTTTTAGCACTGCATACTGAGTGGCCTCTAGGTGCCTGCATGAACAGGATGCTGGTGAGAAGTAGTGATGTATTTGCAGTGCAGTCTCAATGCACCGTAGGCACTTGTATGGTAAGCGTATGATGTTGTGAAGTACCGAATGATTAGCACTGCATTTTGAAAAGCCTCTTGGCTCAGGCAAAGCTGCGATGATCCTGCAGGAAAAATATGTAAAATGCCTGCCGAAAGGAAAGTAGACCAGAAGCGAGGTGGAGAGAGGAAGGGGGCGGGGGGGCTGTGGCGAACGGAAGGAACTGACAGGGAAGGTGAGGACCTGAGGCAGCAGAAAGGAAGGAGGAGAAAAGAAGATGGAAAGGAGAAAGGAACAGAGGCAGACTAATGGAGGGAGACATGAGTAATGCAGTGCTTACTTTGTAAAAAAAAAAACAAGCGTGCATGTTAAAGATGTAATGTTTCAATTGGAATGCGCCGCTCTTGCCATCATCAGGCAAAGCGGCAATGATCCTGCAGGAAAATTATGTAAAATGCCTGCTGAAAAGAAAGGAAATCCGAAGCGATGTGGAGAGAGAGTGGGGGGTGCTATGGCGAACGGAAGGAAATGACAGGGAAGGCGAGGACCTGAGACAACTGAAAAGACGGGTCCACAAAAATGATAGCAGATTTTTGCATTAAAAAGGTGCTGATAAACACACACTTTACTTTAAAAAAAACAGTTACCCCACTGCACAAAGACATGGGCGAATTATATCTGACGTATACAGTATAAGGTTTTCCACATAAATTGCAAATATTAAAACTTAAATACTATACGACTGACCAGCTTAGCGTATGTACCACATGATGCCTTCATTCAACAACCGCAAGTGATGAACTGCGATTGCATTTCCAATATCGGACATAACTTGTTCACTACCATTCCTCCCTCTGCCACAACACTGTGCCAATGGTCAACATTTATCCACGATTCAGGATATGTCTGCACTAGCGTTCTAATTTTACCTCACATTTCTTGAACTATATGCACTTTGCACCAACAACAGAGACCATCTGTGGTTCACTAGCACGTGCGGTTCCTTGCACACTTGTCAGGGCCATTACAAAGCTGCATTAATCCCAAATGCAGAAGCACATTTATTTTCTGCTAATTAGGCACATCAAGTAGATATTAGGCTACTTGATATTTTTAAATATTTAAACAAAAGCCTAACTCTCCTACAAACAGTAAATCTTCCACGGACCTGTGTGCACTAGTGCCATCAGTTGTTTACGCGGGCGGCACAGCCTGGGCTGCCAGTGACCTGGACTGGCCGAGCAGCCAGCCCATTTAGCATCAGCAAAAAACCATCAGACAGGAACCTGCACTCGCCCGTACCAGCGGCTATGACTCATCGGCAGCTGAGCACTGCGAATCAGATATGAGACAAATGTCACAGCAATGCAGCTCCCAGCAGCAGGCCCGAAAAGGGATATGCCAAGTTATCAAAGCGCAGCATCGCACCGGTGGTAAACTAGCAGGCACTGCTGCTGCAGGCAGGAATTTTACTGAGACAACATGGCCTACCAGCTACAGAGCGCACTCGGGTTTTAACTGGGCATAATTCTGACACACGTGTCTGTTACCTCCTCCTTGGCACTGCACATCCCATATTAAAGTACACCCTCAAAATCAGAGACGAAAACTAACGTGCACCAACAAACTACTGAAAGCTCCGTATTACGTCAAATGAACCCACCACTAAGCACAATGGCAATAACCTTAAAAAACAAGCCCTCGGCATTGCTGTGGTGGGGAGGGGGGCGGGAAGAGGCAAGATGGGAAGAATAGGGGAGAGTAAGGGTGACGAGACGCACGGGGAGCAGCAGCCTTTGATGTGCCGGCCGGCGTTGGGGAGGGAATAATTAGGGGAGGAGAAATGCCAGAGCGCACGCTGGGGGGAGCTTGTGGGAGGGAGGCTGGTGGCTTTGATGTGTGCACACGCTTTTTTCACGGGCACAGCATCAAATCGCCTGTTTGGTTAGGCTCTCGTTAAGCCCCAATATGTCTCGACATCTGCAATGGGCAAGCGCATTGGCAGAGTTCGAGCGCACCACTGTACACGTACGTGAATTCAATCAATCAAACATATGAGTTTAAAAGTTCCAAAATGTTTCCTGGAGAATGCGGGCATCGATCCCGCTACCTCTCGCATGCTAAGCGAGCGCTCTACCATCTGAGCTAATTCCCCGCCGGAAATCTCATGTTGTTGAGACCCTTTTTACTCAGGCTCAACACAGGCGTTCATTCCACATGTAAAGGAGTTGGTGTTTTATTGAACCCTTTCGGTCTGCCCATCAAGATAACCGGCTCAGAAGGATGCTGCCCCTTGATAGCTTGTTATAATGTAACAGTAGAACTAATAGTATCTCACAAACTAACAAGTTCAATTCAACTCATCGAAACCTTAATCAGCATCCTGCTGCTCAAAAGAAGGCGCCTACAGCGGATGCGCCTTAAGCAGATCACGTTTCATGGCGTTTCATGACTTCAGCCTAGTCAGTGAAGAGAAATTTGCACTTGAAATCAGTTTTCCTGGTTTTTATCATCACTGT
Organism: Lissotriton vulgaris; assembly: GCF_964263255.1. Classification (NCBI taxonomy): domain Eukaryota; kingdom Metazoa; phylum Chordata; class Amphibia; order Caudata; family Salamandridae; genus Lissotriton; species Lissotriton vulgaris. The sequence goes on along the minus strand of NC_141691.1, from coordinate 770,538,192 downwards.
GCGTTGTCGAAAGAATGCTAGGAGAAGTATTAACTTCGGGTCCCAGCTGATGGCAGTGTAAGTCAGCAATGGGGAGAGGTTGTGGAGTAACGGCCAGATCTACCGACCTAGGTGCTGGGTTCGAGTCTTGGCATTAGCTCAACATGCTGAGATTCTGGACAAATCACTCAATCTCCTGTGCCTACCAAAAACCAGGTACCAACGCCAACTGGAGGAGCTTAGAAGTCTCAAGATAGAGATGAAGAGCTATAATACAAGGCCTACCTGCTCATGAAGGTTGCCTATGAGGGCAACCAGCACTTCTTAAGGGCTGCTTTACACTGTAGGCAACCGTTGGGTGTACCAAATGATAGAGACGTGAGCAACTGCAACACTGCACACTCGCTACTCCTACTGAACGCACTCCCTCACACTCACCCCTCTCACTGAGGGATAACTTGGACTCAAGAACTAGTCCGCATTCCTAAAAATGGGGCGGGGGGCCGGGGCGGGGGAAGTAGTCTGAACTTCTCACATGCCCAGTGTCCCACTAGGGAGTGACATTCATGCTCCACAACCTCACAGGACCAGCCGCCTCGGCCAATCTCGGTTCTCACTGAGAAGGGCGAAGAACCTAAAACAAAAGCTGACATGGTCTCTGCTTCGCTTCAAGCTAACCGCTTCACAAACTTACTCACCCACTAAAAGCACTGGTTGTTAACTGCAGCTAGCACGCAACCTCATATGACATCGCGCGCGCGCACCCAGCAGCAATGCCGTCAGCGGGATAACCGGTGCAAATTGAATAAATAAAAAAAAACACACAGCCGCCTCTTACCTAAAAGCATATGGGCATACAGCTAAGCGCTGCTGCTGGCTTCCATTGAAGCAGGAGTCCTCAGCAGGAAGGTGCCTGTTACGAGCCACACAACACGAGTGCCTCTGTCTGTAAAGGCCCAGCTCAAATCAATTCATTAAGCATGGAATGCGCACACAGGCATCCTCGCTGAACACCAGCCTACGAGGGAGAAAGGTCAACCCTCCGCATTCAAGAAAGTGGTGAGCAGTGAAACGCCAAGAGGGTGGAGAGTTTGAGTTTGAGTTTAAAAATATTTGTATAGCGCACTTTCACCAGCGGTTTCATGGCGCTGCAACAGACAGACCCCTTGGGTGGGAGTAACAGAAATTAAATAAAAAGGAAGACAAAAACAGCAAGTGATCTAGTTAAAAGATTTAGCAAATAGATAGGCTTTGAGCTTTTTTCGGAATTGAGGGTAGAGAGGTAAGGATCTAAGCTCTAAAGGCAGGGAATTCCATAGGACTGGTGCAAGGGTCGCAAACTTCGATCCTCCCCATTTCTTCCTCCGGAAACGAGAGACTGTCAGGAGGGATTGCGTAGATGAGCGTAGTTCCCTAGTAGGAACATAGGGAACGATCTCTGATGTAATGAAAGCCGGAGCCGTGCCCAGTCGTGCTTGAAAGATGATGGAAGCAAGCTTAAACTGGACGCGTTCACGAACAGGGAGCCAGTGTAGGGATTTGAGAAGGGGTGTTACGTGATGGGATTTTGGGAGATTGAACACCAGGCATGCCGCCTGGTTCTGGATCAACTGCAGACGCCTTAAACTATATGCAGGTATACCTGCATATAGAGCGTTGCCGTAATCCAGGCGGGAGATAACCATCGCCAAGATGATCAATTTCAAGGCATCAAAGGAAAAGAAGCGGGATACCTTGCGTATGGTGCGTAGTGACAAAAAAGAAGAGGACACCACAGAACTAACCTGGGAGTGAAGAGTGAGCTGAGAATTGAGTTTAATACCTAATGTTTTAATTGAGGTAGAAGGGACCGGGGGAGAACCAAGGGAAGGGGGCCAAAAAAGTGAGGACCAGGGGCTGGATGAACCACCCGTCAACACCAGCTCGGTCTTGTCCGGGTTGAGTTTCAAATGGTTGTGGTTCATCCAGTCCCGGATAAAAATCATAATAGACTGGAAATTTAAGATGGAAGCAGGGGAAGAAGACAGATTGAATACAAGTTGGAGGTCATCCCCATATTTGTATACGCTGACCTCCATTTGCTGCAATGAAAAAATAAGGGGGGCAATATAAAGATTAAACAAAAGAGGTGAAAGGGAGGAACCTTGGGGGACCCCGCACTGGACTTTCTGGAAGTCCGCAGAAAAATCACCCAGGCGAACAGCCTGGGTGCGGTCCCTCAGGAAGGAGGATAACCATACCAGGGCGGTACCCCCGATCCCCGCCGCCTTGACACGGGAAAGCAAGATGGTATGGTCAACCGTGTCAAAGGCGGCTGAGAGATCGAGGAGGACCAAAGCCTGGGTCTGATTGGTATCCATTCCCTCCCTGAGGTTGTCAAGGACCGAGAGTACTACGGACTCCGTAGAGTGTGCGGGGCGGAAACCAGCCTGGCGAGGGGCCAAGACCCCATACTCCTCCACAAAAGTGCTCAAAGAACTGGTGACATGATGTTCGAGCACTTTGGCCAGAAATGGCAGGAGGGAGATGGGGCGATAGTTGGCGGGGACCGAAGGGTCTGCGCCGGGCTTCTTTAGGATGGGGACGATAACTGCTGTTTTCAGTGAATTGGCTACAACCCCCTGAGAAAGAGAACTATTAAGGAAGTGGAGAGGGGGGTCTGGACAAGTAGTAAAAATATGGCGGAGGATGTGCGCGGGGCAAGTGTCTAATGGGGAACCAGATTTAACAAGGGGAATTATCGAGGTCAGGGATTCCTTGGTCAGGGGAGGAAGGGCATCGAGTTGTCCCTTAGGAGGAGGGCACTGAGGGTCAACAAAAGTAAGGGGAGGTGAGGGAATGTTGGCTTTAATAATAGCAATCTTCTCAATGAAGAAATTATTTAAGGAGTGAAAAAGATCCTGGGAGGGGGTGGGCTTCAGAGATGTCCTATCGGAGAATGCCAAATTGTGAACAATCGAGAAAATTTCCCTCGGTTGATTCTCAGCTGCAAGAATCTTTGAGGAAAAGTAGGCCGTTTTAGCAGCCAAGATAGCCTTCTTGTATTGAGCCATAATACTAATAAACTCAGATCTGAGTAAGGGACAGTAGTTCCTCCTCCAGGCACGCTCGGCTCGGCGTACCGCTAGTTTGGTGGTCTTGAGATCCTCGTTAAACCACAAGTTGGCATCCTTCTCCTGCTTTGAAGTAACCTGCTTCAGTGGGGCAATGGAGTCACAGCCTGAAGAGAGCCATTGTTCAATGGCAATGGCCTGAGAGAGAGTGGATAGGCCTTGTAAGGTGGGGTAGGAGGAGGTTAGTAATGCAGATAGATTGTCAGGATCCACTCGGCTCCATGAGCGGACCCAGACATTCTTAGGGAGCGGGGGCCTAACAGTGGGGTTAATGGGAAGGGTAAACCAAATCAAATGATGGTCAGACCAGGTGCAGGGTGAGATGGATAGGGAGTCTACCGGACAGTTCAGGGACCAGATCTGATCCAAGATATGTCCTTTGACATGAGTGGGAGAGTGGACATGGGACACAAAGTTAAGGGATTGAAGGGTATCTGAGAACTCTCTTGAGGACGGACATTCCGCTGGGTCTGAAGGCCAAAAGTTAAAGTCTCCCAATAGTAAGATAGAGGAGTTATTGACCGTAAGCGTGGCCAATACCTCCTGAAAATCGGAGAGAAACAGTAAGGGTGATTGTGGGGGACGGTAAGTAAGAACACAAGTAAGAGGGGGGGTGGTAGATGTGGTACGAATGGCCAGGTACTCAGTTGTGGCAATATCTGGCAGAGATAAAAGTTGAAAAGGGAGGTCAGCCCGGGTGATGACTGCTACACCGCCCCCGCCCTGCCAGCAGAACGGTCCGCTCGTAGAGCATAGTATGGAGCGGGGAGAGTGGCCAATAAGACGGGGAGAGAATCATCACTAAACCAAGTCTCTGTTAAAAAGAGAAGATCCGGTGCATGGAGGTCCAGCAGCACCGACAGTTCGGGCGAATGGGCCACTGCTGACCGGGTGTTAAGGTAATAGGCCGAGAGAGTCCTAAGTGATCCTGGGCTGGCTTCACCTTCTGGGAGGTGAAGGGGAATGGGGGGAGGGGAGGGGGGGGGGGCGGGAAGAAGAGGGGGCAGGGGACAAATCAAGAGAAGATATGCGAGAGCGAGCGCGGGCGGATAAAGGCCAAGGGCCCTGGAGACTGCGGAGTTGAGAGGAAGTGTAGGTGATACATTGGGCAGAGTGACGTGCCCCTAACCCCGTTCGGCCGCGGACGGGCGCAGACGGGCTTGACTTATGCGCGACTTCGGCGCAAAGTCGGCGCTCCCGCTGCGCTCGTCCGCTGCGCTTACTCCAGGTCGCTATTTATGCCGTCTAGCCGTGAGCCACTAGACCGCTCACCTGCACGGTGGAGAGGCAGGGCGGAAGTGGTGCAGAGCCAGGCAGGAAGTGTCGCTCGTAAGGATGACCCTCCGCACAAACGGCACACTGCCGGGGCGAACCGGGGTCGAGAGCGAGATGGAAGAGGTAAGCTGGCTAATCAGTTACCAAAGTACAAAATTCAAAATGCTGGCGCATTAGTAGTATTCACCTTAAAAGTTTTAAAAAATACACACAAAGTGCACAACACAGCTCGTAGTCAGCTGGGTTGTGTAGTTAAAAAGTATCAGCGGCGTAGGAACGTGCCTGTAGCCTGCCCACCGCAGTTGTCTGCCACGGTTGTCTGACAGGGAGGTCAAGCAGGAAGTAAGATAAAGAAAAAAGCTTCTGCAGCCACTAGACCGCTCACCTGCACGGTGGAGAGGCAGGGCGGAAGTGGTGCAGAGCCAAGAGTGGGGGGGAACGCAGACAAGAGGTTGGAGAGCCTTATGCACACATCAAAAAGGCAAACAAAGCAAAGAGTCACTGGGAAATGGACAAGAGGAAGGAAATATCTTTTCGCGTTACAAACATGCAAAAGCACAGCCATGAGACGAAGTCAACAAGCGCTCGTAACCTGGAACAGCCGCTGTGCTGGTAAACGAGCAGGGGCAAAGCAAACAAGTACAGACAACCAGTGCACACCACAGAGAAGCGGACGCGGGAATCTAAACAAGTGGTGCGGGCGCACTACAGAGGAGCGGGGAGAGGGAGCCTGTCGTCTGTGCCCCACTGATTCGCGTGCTAGACACCGGGTGGGAATGGGCTGAGCAAAGGCACAACATGGCCCGCCTTTGCCCAATTGCGTGCCTTATTTTTGTAACAAAAAACACGCGAAACCCAATGGCAGCCGGCGAAAGCCTGATCACACGCACAAGCGTGAGCAGCTTTCAGAACCCCGTACAAGAGGTCTCACAGTTCTGCACACTGCAATGCTAGGCGGGAAACCTAAAAACGAAGTCCAGCAATTCATAGCCGAATCCGTTTCTGCTCCCAAAACACCCAGAAGGGGAAATAGAAACTCTGATTTAATCAGGTCCATGTTACGCTGAGTGTCAAGACATAGTATGCCCGTAGTCAGCAGAAGACACTCTTGCCAGATGAAAACCCCGGATCTCGTTCTACATTCAGTCTTCGAAACACCGTTGGAAGTCACGTAGACAGCGAGAAATTAAATATTTCAATTCCACTCAATTAACTTCTAAGTGCGTCTGTCTTCTGTGTTGTTCTACTCCTAACATGCAGTTAATTGTATATACCATACGTAACTTCCCATTTTGGAAGTTTAAGTTGTAATAATGTTCCGTAAAAATGAATTAAAAATGAATTAAAATAGCTAAAATAATTCCTTGTGGGAGGGAAGAATTTCTACTCTTCTGAATTGCTATAACTATTGTTAAAGCAGAAGCTCTGTTTTCAAACCTACCTTTATGGTATTTTATTAATAGTCTCCTTATTTCAATATGATGTGTCATTTGCATTAACATGCCACATATCAGTTTGATATACAGTTGTAATGTTCTTTATACATGCTTTCCTTTTAAAGACATTTGTTAAGTTACTGATAAGTTTGCAGGTAAGAACTGAAAATAATTAAAATGCTTACAAATGGGGGTAAAGACGTGTTTATTTGTTTTCTTTTAATTGTTTAGGAGCCTCTTACTCACCATACATGTGCCGCACACATAAATGTCCGTGGTCTTGTGCGCATACGCTGTGTTCAGGAGTTAGAAAAGATCCTTCATTTCATGACAAGGAAAGGATTGGTAAACACAGGAATATTGTCCGTCAGCCCCAGTCAACACCTCCTCCCAAAGGATTATCACAATGTAAGTGATCATTGTTGTCATTAATGAGACGTACCATTCCCTTGTTTTTCGACACGTCTGCTAGGTAAATTGAGAATAATCGTATACGGAGGTGGGGGGGGGAATTAATTTAAAATGGTTTGTGAGGGAACCAGGATTCTCCCTCGTTTGCACATTACCTTCTTATGGACCTCTGTGATTGTAACTATAGGTTTGCACATCTATGGATAGGTAAGAGCATTGCTTGATTGCAGGGGTATGTACATGGTGTACAGAGTGAGAGTGTTTGACAATTAGTGTATTTGGAAACATAGGTGAAAGCCAGAGAGAAGTGTGTGGACAAGCAAAGAGGAGAACCAATATTCTTCTAAGGGAACTGGACACTATATTAAACCAGTGGAAAATATATGACCGCAGTACAATAGGTAGTTCAGTGTCTAACTGTTAAGAATCATACTGTGTCCTTCTTTCTGAATTATTGTAGTCCAGGAAGCTTTTAACCTTAAAAACTTTTCTGTAGGTTATGTTTTTATTGGCCATCAGTTAATTGTAGCATTCTAAGAGTAACAAATCAAATATTTTTTTTTCTACTTTAAGAAATCAGTAATTGTTATCGGTGCTGGCCCTTCAGGATTAGCAGCGGCAAGACAGCTCCAGAATTTTGGAATAAAGGTACCTATCAACAATTATAAGATAATTGATGTCTCCTGGAGGAAAATGTGCTGAGACTAAACTATCTATTTTGACACAAATGCTTATCAAGTGTTGTCCTTTAAAACCATGCCTGGGAATGTTTCAATGGTTTTAGTCTAATGATGAGTGATACATAAAGTAGTTTACTTTAACCATAGATCAATTGTTTTAAGTACCTGAGGTAACCTGTGCTTAAAGACAAGACACACCACATTCTCAGAGTAGGCTGCCCTTGCAGAGTAGTATTGTGCATTGCTCACCTGGGAAACTGCGCCGTCACATTCTGCCCACTCCTGTCCACATATACACAAACATTTTTGCCTATAAAAAGCATACATAAATGCTTCCTTATTCTAAATCTCCAGTACCTCAGTCAGGTGTTAAATTAGATTATTTTATCAGTGTGTGTTGTGCAAGATCTTAGAACGTGACATACTGCAAACTGCCAATCAATAAATCAGTCATTTGTAAATCGCAGCAATTCACCCTTGAGGGTCTTGATGCACTGGAGAATTATTATCTGATCATTTAGACAACCAGGTCTTCCTCAATAGCTGACGCGATGAGGTGGTCCTGAAGTTCAGGTAGAGGTTGTTGCAGGCCTTGGCTTCAAGGAGCGAGAATAAGCATCTTCAGCTGTTGGCCTGGCGTATCTGAGGGGTGTTTGCGAGGGAGAACGAGGCTGATCGGAAGGTGTCTGGTCGGTTGGTGGAAAGGCAGGTGTTTGTTGATGTATGCAGGACCTTTGTTGTGCAGGGCCTTGTGTGCGTGGGTCAGTCAGGGTCCTTCTGGGAAGGTCAAGGATGAGCCTTGAAACTGAGTTTTGTATTATCTGAAGTTTCTTCATGAGGCGCTCCGTGATTTCTACGTAGAGTGCATTTCCATGGTCCAGTCTGCTAGTGATGAGGACCTGTGTCACAGTTCTTCTGGTGTTGGCTGGGAGTCACCTGAAAGATTGTCTGAGCATGCAAATGGTGTGGAGCAGGCAGACGAGATTGCGTTGATCTGTTTCTTTATGGATAGCTTGCTATCCAGGATGATGCTGAGGTTGCATGCTTGGTCTGTCGGGGTGGGCAGTGGGCTTAGTTCAGCGGGTCATCATATGTGGTTCCAAGGTGGGAAGTGATCTTCCCAGAGATAAGGACGTCCATCTTGTCTGTATTGAGTTTGAGAGTGTGGTCCTTCATCCAGTCCGTGATGTTCCTCGTGCATCTATGGAAGTTGGCTTTGGTGGTGGAGGGATCTTCTGACAGGATGAGGATGAGCTGGGTGTCGGTGTAGGAGATGAGGGGTGGGGGGGGCATGTAGGTGTTGAAGAGGATGGGGCTGATTAACGATCCTTGCAGGACTCAGCAGATGATCTTCTTTGGTTCTGACGTAAACCAGTGGGAGGCTAATACTCTTAGTTCTGCCGGTGAGGTACGAGGTGATCCATCTGAGGGCGGCTCCCCAGATCACTATGTGGTGAAGTCTGTTGGTCAGGATGTGGTGGGAGATGGTCTCAAATGAGGCGTACAGTCTAGGAGGATGAGGGCAACAGTTTCTCTGCAGTCAAGGAGGGCTCTGATGTTTTTGGTTACTGTGATCAGGGCTATGGTTTGTTCAGAATCTGGATTGGGAGAGGTTCAGGAGGGTGTGGTCTTATAGGTATTGGGTGAGTTGTTGGTTGATCGCTTTCTCAAGGACTTTTACTGGGTAGTGGAGTAGAGAGATGGGTCGGTAGTTCTTTGGTTCGGTTGAATCAGCTGACGGTTTCTTCAGGAGGGGTCTTACTGTAGCGTGTTTCCAGTCTTCTGGGAAAGTGACTGAGGTAATAAAGATGTTTAGGACCTTCCTGAGTTTGTCGCTGAATGTCTTGCTTCTGAGGTTGAAGACGTGGTGGGGCATGGGTCAGTGGGTGCTCCGGAGTGTTTGGATTTCATGGAGATTGTGTCTTGAGTGGTGAGGGGGTTCCAGTCAGTTAGCAGGTGTTTGGGGTTTGAGTGTGATGTTGTAAGCTGGTTGAGGCTGTCGGTGGCAGAGTCGGTGTTCAAAGTTTTCATAGATGGCTGAGATCTTGATGTGGAATGGAAGTAGCAAGGTTGTTGCATAGCTCTGGGGAGGGTATAATGTCGTTCTCGGTGTCTCTGGATTGGAGAACTCCTTCACAATGACGAAGAGTTCTTTTCTTCTTTTTTTTTTTTAAACAAATGTTATTAATTTTCTTCAGTCACCTTACAACATTCTTACAGATCAATCTGGGCCATCTCTTCGACGGTCCGATCCTCTGACTACAAGTCAGGAGTACCCAATACCCAACATCTCTTGCGTAGCCCCCCCCCCATGTCAGTGTGCCCTCCGTTACCCCCCCTAATGAAATGACAGTAACCCCGTGCGTTCAGGTACCTAACTCCAGCCATTGTATTTGCACAGCCATGTCCGCCTCGGGAAATTGATGGTTCCATTTAAATAATCAGGTGTGCCCTGTGCCCCTATTCCGAGTCCGCCTCCCTGCCCAACCTAGTGCGCGGAAACCTACTCCAGCCTGCATGTGTCTAGGTGGCCCCCTCCCCAGTGCGCTCCCCCGTGTTCCCCGCCCCAGTCTCTAGTTCCTGGGTCGCTGGCACATCCCCCCCCCATCTTCCTCATCTGCCTCTGTTGAAGACTGAAGCTCCACTACAAGCGCGCCCCACGCTCTAGCTGCTTCTAGCGCCTTGTCATTAGAGGTGCGCCTGGCTAACTGTAGTCTAAGCTTCCCTTCACTGCTCGCCCAATTCAGGAAACTCCCCCGCCATCTCTGAAAGCTAGAACCCGCTCTCGACTTCCAATGCATGGTGAGCCCCCTTTTCGCCATGACCAAACCCAAATCGTAGAACTTGCTGGTAATTTTTGTGGCGGTGTATGTGGGAACCAAAGCAGAAGGCAAACTCCCATCCCCACTTCAATCCGAGGCTCCGTTACCTGGTTCAGACACGCCACCACTTCTGTACAATAAGAACCCAGACCCGCGCAGGACCAAAACATTTGACCAAAATCAGCACCCTCTGCATTACATCGGGGACACATCGCATGAGTCCCCCAAAAGCTCGCTGAATTTTGACCGGTGTTAAATAAGCCCTGTGCAGCGTGAAATATTGAACTAGTTGGAACCCGGCGTTGCACGTGCCTTTCCAGGCCCTCCGCATGAGCTGTGGCCACATCGTCTCAGGTATAGGTTTTCCAAGGTCCTCCTCCCATTTACCCTTCAGCCTATCCAAGGGCGGGAGCCCCTCCATTGCCAGTCTGCTGTATAAACAGGTGATAGCCTTAAACGTTCCAGCGGCCATCGTGACATATTGACAGCCCAACGATGTGGGGGGCTCCAACAGTCCCATCTTCCACTGTTTCATGATTCCCGACACTAGGGCGGCGTGTAGCAAGAAGTCTCCCTTTGGGAGATCCAAGGTACTCTGCAGTTCTTGGAAAGGTAACAGGGTGCCATCCCTATATAAGTCCCCAGTTATGTGTACTCCGCACTCCTCCCAGCCCGCCAGCGCCGACAAGTCTCCGCCATGCGGAATGGCAGTGCACATGCCCAAAGGAATCTCTGGGGCATACGGGTCGGAAAAGCCCGCTTGTTTCTGGCTGCGCAACCAGGATTGTCGGAGGGTGCGTTCCTAAAGAGTAAGTTGATCCAGCCTAAGTTTTTGCTCTAGTACTTTGAAGGACAGCACGTGACTAGGGATAACTCTGCCTTGTGGTCCATCCGGGCCTCTAAACTCGCGCGCCACCGCCTGTGTAAGCCACTGCAGCTGTGCCGCCAAGTAGTACCACTTGAAATCTGGGACTGCCAGCCCCCCCTCCTCCCGTGGCCGCAGCAGGGTGGTCAACGCTACTCGCCTTCTGCCTGAGCCCCAGACAAACCCTGTCACCATTGACAGCAGCGTCCTGAAAAACGATGCCGGTATCCACACCGGCAAAGTACGAAAGAAGTACAGCAACCTCGGTAGGGCCACCATCTTCTGGAGCGCTACTCTCCCTGCTACCGACAGCGGAAGGGTCCGCCAGAATCCCATGCTACCTCTAATTCCCCTCAGCGCACCTCCTACGTTTCCTTCCAACAGGTCAGAGTGGGCATGGTAGATGCGAACACCCAGGTACGGCAATCACTCAGACTCCCAGCACAGATCCTCCAGTGTCAGGGGCTGTGGGCCGTTCGGAGTCAAGGGGAACAGGCAGGTCTTAGTCCAGTTAACCCGCAAACCCAATAGCCGGCCAAACTCCCGGAGAAGGGCCCGAGCCCCCCCCCCGCACGGAATCCTCTGCGTCGGCCTAGTATAATAAGAGGTCATCCGCATACAGGGAGATATGAGTCTCACCGCGCAGCAGAACCCCTTCGTAATGCCGTCCTTGACGAGCATGCGCCGCCAGTGACTCGATCGCCAGGGCAAATAAGAGAGGAGATAAAGAAGAGCCCTGACTGGTACCTCTCTCCAGCTGGTTCGCCGCCGATATGGAGCGCCCCCTACGGACCCTGGCCGTGGCAGAGCTGTACAGCAGCTGGGTCCAACGTATGACATTATCTCCCAATCCAAAGCCCCGCAGCACCTGGAACAGGTATGGCCACTCCACACTGTCGAACGCCTTTTCGATATCTACCGACAGCACCACTGTTCCCGACAAATCCTCTCCTCTCTCCCCCATGATCCGTATCAGCCACTGTATGCACGTTACAGTATTCAGAGCGGGAATGAAGCCCGACTGATCCGGGTACACGAGAGTACTCATAAGATCGGAGAGCCGCGTGGCCAAGATCCTGCTCAACACCTTATAATCTACCGTTAGCATTGAGAGCGGGCGGTATGCCGTCCTGTAAGTGGGTATTCCATCCTTCAGCAGCGGCACTATAATCGCCTCCCTGGCGGACAGCGGCAACCTGCCCAATTCCCAAGCCTCTCCGTACACCATGTGTAACTGTGGTGTGAGGAGGTCGATGTATGTCGCATAAAACTCCACCGGCAGGCCGTCCACCCCTGGCGTCTTTCTCCTGGCCATGTGCTTAATTGCTGCCCTGATCTCGCCCAACGAGATAGCTGCGCCCAACATGTCCCCCTGCTCCGGTTCCAATCGCGGCAAGTGCGCCTCTTCCAAGAAAGTGTCTAACCCATCAGGTTGCACCTTCAACCTGCTCTGGTAAAATGAAATTGGTCATTGACCTCTCTCTGTGAGTAGACCAGACCCCCAGCTGGCGTAGCCAGCGACACTATCGGAGTTCCCCTAGCAGCCGGATTGGCCAGCCAGGCCAGCAGTGTGCCCACCTTGTCCCTCTCAGCGTGCGCGCAAACCATGTATTCTCTGTAGTTGAAGCAGCGAAGCCGCTCCACCTGTGTGGCTACCTGCTCCCGCGCCGCCAGTACTTTCTCCTGTCCGTCCGCGACCGCGCGACTATCTTTCTCTGCCTGGCGCAGGCAAGCCTCCTCCCATTCTATGTCACGTAGCAAAGTCCGACGTACCCCGGCAGTGGACGAGATACACATGCCCCGCACCACAACTTTGAAGGCGTCCCACTCATGAGCTCTGGTCGTCGCCGTCCCAGAGTTTTCCCTAAAATAATGTTCGTTGCCCTCCCTGACCTCCGCACAAAACACAGGGTTTTCCAGTGCCATTGGGTTCAGTCGCCACGTGGGGACCGCCTGATGCTGGCGTGACCAGAGGACTGTGATCATGCAAGGGTTATGACCTGAGATCGTTCTCGCCAGATATTCACTATGGTGCTTGAGTTCCTGGGCCCCTGCCGTACATAAAATGCTATCAAGTCGTACGTGGAGGTCATGGGGAGCGGAATAGAACAAATAATCCCTGTTGGTGGGGTGATGCGTCCGCCAGGCATCCGTGAGGCCCCACTCCTCCTGCCATTCCCGCCGCGCCTTGGCCGTTCTACGCACCACCGACTGGGCCAGTGGCGTATGAGAACGATCCAATTCCACATCCGCAACAGAATTAAAATTCCCCCACATAAACACTGTGCCTACCAGGAAGGACGCCAACCTCCCAGAAAGCCTCGAAAAGAAAGCGGCCTGTTCAGAATTCGGGGCATAGACACTGCAAAGCGTAACATCTCGGCCGTCCAGGCGACCCAACACCCCCACATATCTCCCTTCCGAATCCACCATCGTGGTCATGGGCTGAAAGGGAACTCCTGCGCGCACCCAAATCAAGGTCCTCCTGGCAAATGCAGAATAGGTGGTATAAAAGAGCTGTCCCCTCCATCTCCTCTGCAGCGCCTGCCCTTCAGCCTGATTAATGTGTGTTTCCTGTAAAAAGGCCACCTGGATCCCTCTGCGGACTAAATAGGAATGCACTTTATATCGCTTCCTCATGGAGTTCAGCCCTCGCACATTCCAGGTGATACATTTTAGTTCAATCCGGGTCCCCATAAGCAGGTATACAACAGAGCTCAACCCCGCACATCCTAACTGGCACACTGACAAGCCCCCAGAACTCAGAACATCCCCAACAAGCCCTCAACCCACCCTGCCCCAGATCAGGCGCCAAACAGTAGTTACCCATCCAAACCCAAACCCCGCTGTCGGGGATATACTCTGGCAACAACCAGAGACTCACAAGTTATGTGAGGTAGAGGAAGTGACCCTACACCAACCGAGCCGGACAACAATCACTACACCTCAGTGTATCGGTCAGATCTCGTGCATGAAAACCTTCTCACCCCGGCAGTGTCCCGCCCCCTGCATGCCCCACTTCCTCAGGTGCGCCCCCCCCGCTCCCCGGGCCTCCCCCCATCTCAGGAGAAAAGCAGGCCTCCTGCCCACTCCAGTAAGACCCCAGCAACAGCCCCAGGTGACTCACGCTGCAGTTCAAGCATGCCCCCTTACTGTATACCATGCGAAGTCCAACAGAGTCATTTGTCTATCAGGTCATCAGCAGTTTGTGGGGTAACCTGAGGCAGGCCACCGGGTCCCCCTCAGAGCCCCCTGATCCCCCTTCATCCGAGCCATGTTGTGATCCCGAGTCCGCCAGGGAGGCCGCAGTCACCGCTCCGGAAAGGACGGACACCGCTTGCAAGGCAGCGAGTCTCTCCAACTCTGTCTGCGAGGCCGACAGGAATTGCTTGTCCAATGGGCGTTTCCGGTTGCGTCAGCTCCTGCGGGGTTTCGGTTGTGCCTCAGCTGTCCTTTCCCATTTGCCAGCGCCGTCTGCGCCCGCACGGTAACGCTCCAGCCACTGCCAGGCATCTTCCGGCGTGTCACAAAAGGTCGCTTCCCCGTCCACCATCACCTTCAAGCGTGCCGGAAATAAAAGGGAGTTCTGCACACCCTCCTCGCGGAGGGCCCTCTTGACAGCTAGGAATGAAAAGCGGTTCAGTTGAACCTCCTGGGAGTAGTCAGGGTAAAGAGAGACGGAGGCATGGGCTGGCTGGCACTCGGTGCGCCCTTTCCAATGTGTAAAAGTGCGTCAGCCCCTCAGGAACAACCACTTCACGCAGCCAGGCTTCCAGGTACGAGACCATATCGCCCCCTTCGACTTTTTCGGGCAGACCTACCACCCGAATGTTATTGCGCCTGTTGCGCCCTTCCGCATCCTCAGCCCTCTTCTCCAGCTGCTGCACTCTGCGCAGAAGGTCAACCATTGTGGCGTCCGTCGCCTTCTGGGCCGGCTCCAGCTTCTCCAGCACCAGCTCCGTGCCCTTGACGCGATCAGATAGCTTGTCATGATCCGCCCTCAACAATCCCAGGCTTGTCGACACCTGCGCGATATCGTGACGCAGCGCTTCTCTCTTGTCCCAGATAGCCTTGAGAATCTGGTCCATCTGTTGCTGTTGCAGCCCTGTGTTCGGGTTGCCGGTCGAGCTCCGGTCCTGGCTCTCAGGTAAGTCCTCACCCTGGTCTGCTGGTGCCATCCCCGGCACCTTACGCGGTTTCCCCATGTCCCAGCCCCAGAACTGAGCACCAGCACCGACAGCGGTGGCCCAGCACCACCAGTTGTCCTCTCCAGAGGCAGGAGTGTTCGCATCCGTCACCTCCCGCTAGATCCGCGGGGCCGGGCGGCCAGAAAAGCGACCTCACCAGCCACCTGTCCAGGGTGCTCCAAGGGCCAGCAACCCCCTGCCGTAGCGACCTCTGGGCACCCCAATTGCCCTCTGTTCAGCGAAGGGGCACCTCCTGCAAGCGTCACCGTCACTCAGCTAGGCCCACACCAGGCGTGCTATGGCCATACTCAACAGGGCCCCGTGTCCGCCTCCAAACGGGCCCCGGAACTTCAGCGCTGTGAGGCCAGGCCAGTCCTCCCGATGGCGTCACAGTAAGCTGGGCGGGGGAAGCTGCCGCTAACACAACACCTGCCCCTTCCGCTGCACAGCCAGCTCTGCCCCCCAAGGCCTTCCCCACCTCTGCAGTACATCTGGGCGCCAAGTCCGCAATCGCCAGGCCTTAGTGCAATTGGTAGCCTCTGCAGTCGGGGCAGGTCTGCTGCGGCCTCAGTCCCCCCTCCTCGCCGGTCGACAGGGAGCGGGGGTGTGAGAGGACAGAATGCAATTCAGAGCCCCCGCAATGTGCACGCCGCCCGGGCTCCACCGCAGCTGCTCAGCCAGGTCCCGCCGATCCACAACCTATCACCACCGACAATCCGGGGCGGTCGCCTGCAAAGTCCAGGACCACCCCCACAGCCACTTCTGCCAGTCCCCGGGCAGGGTGCCCGCTCCAAAGCTCGTCCCGCAATGTGGGAGCACCAACCTCCAGTTGCCAGGATGGCCACCCTCTGGTATGGCACCCCCTGACTTGTGTCGCGCTCCTCTCCGCCTCGGGACTCCTCCAAGGAGTCTCTGCCCGTTCCCGCCGGCAAGCTCGCTCTATGCGTGGTCCAATGCAGAGCCAGGTCGTCACCAGGGTACCCTTCTTCCTCGATGGCCGCACCGTCACGTCAGGCCGGGGTAAGGTTCCCGCCCCAGGCCCGATGGAGATGGTCGGGCCCTCCAGACGGAGCCTCATCAGTCGTTCCTCGCGCTGTTGCCGGGGCACCGCTAGGACCACGTCCCCCGGGGAGCCCGCTCAAGGCGTGGGCAGCGTTCGCGCTCTTCTCCGGTGCTGCGCTCCGTCGTCCCCCGGATGCTCTTCCTCCCCGACGGCCTCTCCGTCACTTTAGGCCAGGGATGAGATGTCCGCCGCAGGCCGTGGGCAAAATGGCCAGGCTCTCGGGTGGAGCCTCGCCCTTCGCCCCTCTCGTTGCAGCCGGGACCTTCCGCTCGCACCAAAGGAATGCTCGGGTGCCTCTCAGCCCCAGGGTGCCACACGGGACCGCGAACACCGCCAGAGGAGTCTCCCTTACAGAATACTTACCGAGACCGACCCGGAAGGTCGTACCTCACGGGTCCATAATCGGTGGCGCTCAAGCCACGCCCCTAATGACGAAGAATTCTTTGCTGTGGTTTGTTCTAGCTTTAGTGCAGTCTGCCAGGGTGTTTTTTGGTTGCTTTCAGGTGGTGGTAATATTGGTTGAGTGCGGTCCTGAAAGCTGCGCAGTCTTCCACTTTTTTGCTGATATGCCCCTTCAGTTGCCTACAGTTGCATTTGGAGGGGCGCAGTTCCCCAGCTCTTTTGGTCGGTACTTTAGCTTTCTGCCGTCTTGGCTGAATCGACGGCGGCACATTCTGTGATCCACTGGGAGAAGTTTTTTGCTGCTTGATCTGGGTCGGGTGGGTTTTTCCAGTCTCTGCGTGTAGATCTTGGGGATAATCATTTTGGAGTGGGTGGGTCTTGTGAAGGTGGCACTGTAATGGTCGGTCCAGGTGAGTTGAGTGGCATAGTTGTACCTTACTCAGTCGGAGGCGAAGGTGTGGGTTGGGTCGGTGACAATCTGCTTGAGGCCGATGTTGCTCATGCTTTCCAGGAGTTGCCGGAATAATCGAGGAGAAAATTTAGGTCCCCAAGAAAGATGTAGTGCTCTGAATCGATTGCGAGCGGGGCGATGATGTCCAGGGTGTCATTGCAGAAGCTGGAGCTCTGTTGGAGGTCTGTAGGTAAGGGTGACTCTGATGGTGCTTTTTTGATCTGTGTGGATTTGGAAGTTGATCTGTTCCATTTTTGGTTGGGTCTTCTGGGGATATAGTTCAGCGGATGGTGTCATTATGGATGATGTGTATTATCTTGTAGCCTGTGTGGATGGTGGTGGCGATGTCTGGTGTGGAGGTGGGGTTAAGCCAGGTTTCTGTGAGAAAGATGACGTCTGGGGTGAGGAATGAGATGGTGTCCCAAATCTCTGTGGCGTGTTTACTTAGTGAATGTGTGTTGAGTAGGATGCATTGGAGTTATGATGTGGTAATCTCGGCTGACATGGCGGCTGCATTAGTGGTGCCGTTCATGCTGTTGATGGCATTAGTGTTGAAGGTGAGGTGGCTGTGTCGGCAGCAGAAAGATCCTCTGGTGGTATGTGGCGTCATGCGGCAGCAGTGAGTGTTTATGTGTTTGGGGTCCAGGGTTCTGAGGCCTACGGCGGTGTAGTTTCATGGGGAGGCAGATCTAGGAGACCTGGTGCTAGGCATGATACAGGCATAGACGGGCACAGACAGGATAGCTTTTGGCGTGGCCACGCTGCATCCTCCCTAAATAGTCCTGGGAGGTGCCAGCAGGGAGACGGGAGCGGCAAAAGGCAGAGGAATTGATATCAGTGGCTCCAAAAAACTAAATATACTTATCAGCGGTTGCTATAACAACAGAGAAATAAACAGAGCAAAAGGAGGGCAAAAACAGAAACCGCAGCAAGGCAGAAACAACACCAGTTCCCAAAACAGCAAAATACTGTGAACCACCCAGCGGAACGAACCGGGGGCTCGGGACTGCGGCATAGTACCTTATCCCGGAGCCAAGCAAAGAATGATTGGCAGCAGGGGAGAAACATACTGGACCACGAGGGTCAATGGCTGCTCAAGGGGCCATGCAGAGGCCTCCATAAATAGTCCTGGGCTGGCGGGAGCGGCAGAAGGTGGGAGAATCAGAATCAGTGATGCAAAAACGAAATCTACTTAACAGCAGTCTCTATAAAAACAAAGAAATAAACGGAGCAACATGAGGGCAAAAACAGAAACAATGGCATGGCAGAAACTCTGAAACAATGACAATGCACAAAACAGCAAAATACTGTGAAACACCCAGCAGGATCGAACCAGAGACTTAGGGGCTCAAGGGCACTATGGCAGAGTACCTTGTCTAGAAGCCAGGCAGAGAAAGATTGGCAGCAGGGGAGCAGCCAACTAGACCACAAGGGTCAAGGGCTGCTCACCCAGTTAATGCTATGTGTTGGAAATGTCCCTTTTTGCAGGTTACCACAAACATTTTGCTGATTTTTTTTGCATAGGACTCTGAGCACTTTATCAATGCGGACCAGTGCTAAAGTGCCTGTGCTTCTCCCCTAAAACATGGTGACATTGGTATATACCTGACTGGCATATTTAATTTACCTATAAGTCCCTTGTAAAGTATTATACCATATACCCAGGGCCTGCAATCTAAACACTCCTAGTAGGTCTACAGCACTGATTGTGCCATCCACACAAGTAGCCTTTCAAACCTGTCTCAGGCCTGCCATTGAAAGGCCAGTGTGTGCAGTTTACTGCTACTTCAACTTGGCATTTAAAACCACTTGCCTAGCCATAAACTCCCCTTTTATTACACTGAAGGCACCCCCTAAAGTAGGCCGTGGGTATCCCTAAGGGCAGGGTGCTGTGTAACTAAAAGGTAGGACTTGTACTTTTAAGTTTTACATGTCCTGGTAGTGACAAACGGCTACATTTGTTTCTCACTGCTGTGAGGCCTACTTCTCTCAGAGAATAGCATAGAGAATTCCATAAAAAACACTTTGAAGCAGTAATTTCTGGTTAGAAAGGAGTAGCTAAATCATGTTTCATATCTTTGGAATGGTAATGATAAATCGTTCTTAGTGGCAAAGTTGGATTTGACATTACTATTTTAGAAATGTCACTTTTAAAAAGTGGACATTTCTCTGCTTTAAACTTTGCTCTGTGTGCCTGCAGCCTGTCTCCAATATACGACTGGTCTCGGTGACCGCTACACTATTTGCACTCCCTCTAGACAGCCACAAACAGAGGCAGGTGAGCCTCGTCTGCATTCTGAGCACTCATCTGCATTCATCTGCATTCTGACAGGTCTTCCTGGAGAGGGAGGAATGGAAGGGGCTGACACACTTCAAAAGGTAGTGTCCTGTCCACACACAAAGCACTGGTTCATCCCCGACAGTTAGTCTGGCAGAGAGGACAGGGTAGAAAGGGTTATTTGAGCACTTCAGAGAGCTCCTTTGAAGTCACCCCCTACATCAAAGGTACTCTTGGGTATAAGTACTAGGAGTGTACTACAAGAAAACCTAGGGGTCTTGGCTAAGAGGAAAGAATCAACCTCTTACTTGGGGGTAACAATATCTATCTAGTCTATCGAGTACCAAGCACACTTGATATAAAGTTAAGTTAAGCATTCAACCAATGAACACAGACCAACAGTGATTGTGGGTGAAACCGATAAATTCATATTGGATTCCCATCAAAGTCTTGTTGTGATCAATACTATCATCTGGTCATCCCTCGTGGATGGTGTGTCTCTACATCATTGAGACGTTTCTACCATACCCACGGTCGAAGTTGGGTTCGAACCCACAATCACTCCGAGACCATGTAGACACTGATGTATGATGGGAGCAAGTGCAGTGCAACAACCCAAAAAGTGTTAGAGTGGTGAATTTAAAATAGAATAGAGGACAACAAGAGAAACTTTAATGAGGATTGGCCTCTTCCTAATTAAAACCAGGAACAGTGCTTATAAAGACAGTTTTAAACAAATAACTGCATAGGGGCCAACATGTTTCAGCCTTCAGGGCAAGACCCTAGGCTTTCTTCAGGGCCTCTGTTCTTCAATTAGTTAATGCTACTGCATGTGTAACGAGGAATGTGATTTTCCTACAAAGAATAGTGATAAAATAATACAAAAGGATATATGTGACCGGAGCTGATTGCTCTTTTCTCCGTGTCAATCCAAAACTATTTCACACCTAAAAAATCAAAACACCATATGAGGATAACTGTATAACAAAGGGAATGCTGAATTACAAAATTAGGTAGAAAATTACTTATCACTCACCCGGATAGACCGGAGATTGGACCTCACCTCTCCTGGACCAGGCTCAGGAATTAGGAGGCCCCGCTCTAAAGGTATGAAGAAAAAAGTGGCTAAGCATAAACCCGGGGACTTTCAGTGCTGCCCCTGCTAGTCTGCTAACTAACCACCACATGATGTCCTCACAACCTTGAGTTACCCATTTGACCTCTCACTGGTGAATTTAGGCTCACCCAAGGGTGAAAAAACCAAAGCTGCTATTTATACAAAGAAGTAAAAAAGTTTAAGAAAGACAAGAGCACAAACTCCAACCTTTCTTTACTTTGTTTACAACAAATTTTAGTTTACTGTTGATTTAAGAGATGTAAAGATAAAGATATTAAAAACACTACTTGATTTAGATTCTCCAAGAAAGGGGAACCCAAAAACAGACCCATGCGCTGATAAAATACAGGGAGAAACATGGCCTACCTGTCCGTCTTTGCCTCTGGCGGATCCTGAGTCAGGGGGAGGCAACGTCTGGACACCTGTTAGGGCTTTAAATAGTGACTCTACAGATGTGTAATCCAATCGAAACTTAACATTCAGTTGACCAATGTCTAATGCATAACCATGTAAAACACCAATGGCCGGTTTTCAGGAATTTATGCAAATAAGAGTACTAGGTCTGGACCAATGGCCTGTTTGTAGAAAAAACGTCAAAGTATCGCTACGAGCGTAATCTCGCGATACTACAACATCTACTCGGTGACATCATTCATTTCCGTCCTGTAGTTCTATCGCTAAAAAACCAAAAAGCCAAATATTATCCTTTGTAGCATAATGACAGTAGGAGAGCTCAACTTACGTGGAACACGCTCCCCTTAAAGCGAACTCAGCTTGCTCTAAACCGTGACATACTAAGAAACTCGCGTTTTATGGTACGCGCGTCCCGTATCTCTAAGAACTACCAGATGACGTCCGAGCACGTCTTTCTGTAGTTCACAACTAGGAGCCAGTCTGTTAGTATGTGGAACTCTCTGGTGTCAGTGAACTAAGAGACCTACTCCTCTCCTTTATTGTTTGTACAGCGGAAAAGTAACACTTCGATTCTTTAAGCACTATATTCTGTCTAGTATAGAGCCGTGCAAAGGCTCCATCATTCGCACAGCTGATGTAATAATGCGATGTTAACACGATTAGTGACGTGTGTCTGGGAATTAATATACACACCCGCTTCCATAACTCAGTTTACAGATGGCAAACTACACGTATTCAAACGATCGCTAAAACAGACCGAAAACAAATGTTGATCCCTTTAGCGGCAGCACAACTACCTTAAAAACAATACCGCTGGGTCTATAAATGTTGTTTAAACCTCACAAGGACCACTTATTTATAAAACAACCGTCATGCTATTGTAAAAGAAACTACCATATGACGTCGGAGAATGTCATTCTGTAGTTCATAGGCCAAACGTCACACGACCCGTAAGGTACAACGAGCTAGATAATGGATTGTGTACGAAATTAGTAGGCTTATATACAAGACCTTGGAATTAGGCGAGAAGGTTGTTGACTAGATAGTGTGATACCACTAGCAATCGCCCACATGTATGCTCTAAAAAGCTATGAACTCTAGTACCATGCGTGCATGCTAAAGTGAGGTAGCTGGTATGTCAATAGTACAGACAGGTGTAGCCCAGGCTTGCTTTATAGAGACCATAAAACCCCACTTAATACTGTTGTGGTTCAAAAGGAAGGAAGGTTTAGTAATCATAAATAGGTCACCCACTTAGTGAACGTACAGTCTTCCTGAGGTGTGTAATGCCCCTACAAAAATATATTACAAGCTGGTCCAAGGTATTTCATCATTGAGACCACGACTATCACTGGACATCTTAAATATCCATTTTTGCTCCTTAACGAACAGGGATTTGGATATGTCCCCTACGTACGACAGTATGAAGGGTTTTTCCAAAACTGTCCATTTGAAATCAGACTCGTTGTGATTATGTTCAATGTAATGCTTGGTGAGTTTTGAAACACTCTTTTTACATCTAAATGAGCTCTTATGTTCAAGCATACGGGTGCGGACCTTCAGTGTGGTCATGCCAATGTATCTTTCATTACAGGGGCATGTTAGCTGGTAAATGACGTGTGTGCTATTGCAGTTAGAAAACTGCTTCAGTTCCCAGGGATGGTCTGTGCCAATATCAATGTGTAAAGTGATGGATGTCTGAGGGCAGACCGAACAATTACCATAGGGGTGATGCTCAACCACTGCTGGGAGAACCCAAAGGGTGCCAATGTTCCTTCTTGGTGCTTCTTTGGGCCGCATGTGTATCAGTTGGTCTCGCAGGCTCTTGGAACGCTTGAAAGCGAACAAAGGAAATGCTATTTTGTCATTACTGTTATTCAAAATCCGCCAGTGTCGTTTTACAATGCGTTGAATGCAGTTTGATTTGGTGTTAAAAGTGCTGACGAAGATGAGGCTCAGTCAGGAGCTCCAGCAGGGCTTCCCGATGATTGTTAGTAGCTCGTTTAAGTGAGCGCTTCACCAGAGTTTTAGGGTAGTGTCTGGCTACAAGTTGGTTGGCCAGATTTGTGGCATGTTTCGAGAAAGTCTCTGGTGTAGAGAAATTACGCCGGACCCTCAGAAATTGCCCATAGGGCAAATTGTCCCGAAGTGACTTGGGATGCTGACTTTCATATAACAGTAGTGAGTTTCTCGCCATTGGTTTTCGAAACAGTCCGCGTTGTAGACCAGTCGGGGTAACATAGATGGAGAGATCAAGAAAGGAAATCCTCTCCTTGCTCAGCTCTACAGTGAATCACAGGAAGTTGTTCTGCTGGTTCGGCCATTCATGAAAGAGAAGAATGGATTCTTTGTTACCCCTCCATATGACAAGAATGTCTATATAGCGCTTCCACCAAATTACCGATGGAAAAAATGGATTGCTCGTTGTTAGTACGCATTCTTGTTCAAAGGTATGAACATAAAGGTTAGACAAGCTCGGCGCGAAAATGCTGCCCATGCTTGTCCCTGACGTCTGGAGGTAGATAGTGTCCTCCTACTTGAAGAAATTCTCTTTCATGGCTAGCCTAGCTAGCGCCATAATGAAAGGGACAGGAGTGATTGAGTCGAGATCAGTATCCCCCAGGATGGATCTGATGGTGTCTAGGGTCTCATCCTGGGGGATAGAAGTATATAGTGACTCGACGTCAAAGGAGACCAAGTGGTCTGTCTCTGGATCAAATTCTATTTCAGGAATCACCCTTAGGACATCTTTAGTATCTTTAAGATATGTGGGCATAGTCTGTACTATTGGTCTCAAGAAATAGTCTACAAAGGCAGATAACGGCTCCAAAACAGAGCCTTGACCAGATATTATTGGTCTCCCAGGAGGTGGTCTCTGGGATTTATGTACCTTTGGCAAAGTATAAAAGTAAGGCATAATGGGATGTTGAGCCTGTGAGAACTTTGCTTCTGAATCGGTGATCCAGCCCTCAGCCGAGGCTTCTTCCACCAAAATGTTGATTTCCTGCATTAATCTGTTCGTAGGATCAATAGCCAATGGAGCATAAGACGTAGCAACACTTAGCTGACGTAGACACTCCATCCTGTAAGTCTCAGTGTCTTGTATAACTATGGACCCGCCCTTATCAGCAGGATTTATAGTTATGAAGGGGTCCTTAGATAAAGTTGAGAGAGACTGTCTTTCTTGTCAGGTGAGATTACTATAATTGTGCTGCTGAGAGTACCAGATTTTTTCCACCTCATCTCTCACTGCCTTCTCAAAGTTCCTGGATGGCACCAAGGTGTAGGCCATCCAGGAACTTTTTAACAGCCTTTCCAGCCACCGATTGGACCCTATCCGGGCTTTCAGAATTATAACAATCAGCCTTTTTTAGGCTTTGGCCCACGAAGGCCACGGGGCAAAAGGAGAGGCGTTCAGGCCCAAGTCCAAGTACATTGGGAGGACACAACAGGACCCCACGCAGGGACTCGCAGCCACACGAAAAGGAATCCACAACAATTTACGAACGACCAGAATCCAGTCGAGTTGTAAATTTGAGCAATAAGACTCTATCGGCAATAGAAGAAATTGTCCTTAACAAAGGTTTAGGATATGTCACGACTGATAATGGGGACCCTTTTCAGTTACAGATAGTTAGCTCAATTTTTTTGTAAACTTAGACTGCACTATTTCTTTAAAGATAAGAATAGTCCCAATGATGACCAGGAGAATAAAAATACTGGTCTACGTATTAAATCCAACTTCTCACCTCCTGCACATATGGTACCCCCACAGGTGGCGACCTTTGAGAAGGCAGTGAGAGATGAGGTGGAAAAAATCTGGTACTCTCAGCAGCACAATTATAGTAATCTGACCAGACAAGAAAGACAGTCTCTCTCAACTTTATCTAAGGACCCCTCCAGAACTATAAAGCCTGCTGATAAGGGCGGGTCCATAGGTATACAAGACACTGAGACTTACAGGATGGAGTGTGTACGTCAGCTAAGTGTTGCTACGCCTTATGCTCCTTTGGCTATTGCGGTACAAAAGGGGGTGGTGATGGACGGAGCATCTGAATCAATCAAACACTCACACCCAGTCAAAAGATCTGGGTTTAATCCATCACCGTTCTTTAGCCCACTCTGCCACCCCAGTTCAGACATGGCTATATGCAAATCAGTCTGTGTGAGTGTTTGATTGATTCGGATGCTCCGTCCATCACCACCCCCTTTTGTACCGCTTTTGGCTGCCATAAGTGTGGCAGGGTATGCTCAGACTTGAGTCCCTTGCTCACTTTGCCACTGAATTCAAGCAAGCCTGACTGAAGATGGCTGGAATTCCAGAAACTGGTCCTCTGAAGCTTGTTTCCGGTCCAGGGAAGACGTGGCTTGGCAGTTCGGGCTGGACTGTTCCCATGAGGCACAGCGTCAGACTGATTTGCATATAGCCATGTCTGAACTGGGGTGGCAGAGTGGGCTAAAGAACGGTGATGGATTAAACCCAGATCTTTTGACTGGGTGTGAGTGTTTGATTGATTCGGATGCTCCGTCCATCACCACCCCCTTTTGTACCGCCTTTGGCTATTGATCCTATGAACAGATTAATGCAGGAAATCAAAATTTTGGTGAAAGAAGTCTCGGCTGAGGGCTGGATCACCGATTCAGAAGCGAAGTTCTTACAGGCTCAACATCCCATTATGCCTTACTTTTATACTTTGCCAAAGGTACATAAATCCCAGAGACCACCTCCTGGGAGACCAATAATATCTGGTCAAGGCTCTGTTTTGGAGCCGTTATCTGCCTTTGTAGACTATTTCTTGAGACCAATAGTACAGACTATGCCCACATATCTTAAAGATACTAAAGATGTCCTAAGGGTGATTCCTGAAATAGAATTTGATCCAGAGACAGACCACTTGGTCTCCTTTGACGTTGAGTCACTATATACTTCTATCCCCCAGGATGAGACCCTAGACACCATCAGATCCATCCTGGGGGATACTGATCTCGACTCAATCACTCCTGTCCCTTTCATTATAGTGCTAGCTAGGCTAGCCATGAAAGAGAATTTCTTCAAGTATGAGGACACTATCTACCTCCAGACGTCAGGGACAAGCATGGGCAGCATTTTTGCTTCGAGCTTGGCTAACCTTTATGTTCATATCTTTGAACAAGAATGCGTACTAACAACGAGCAATCCATTTTTTCCATCGATAATTTGGTGGAAGCGCTATATAGACGACATTCTTGTCATATGGAGGGGAAACAAAGAATCCATCCTTCTCTTTCATGAATGGCTGAACCAGCAGAACAACTTCCTGCGATTCACTGTAGAGCTGAGCAAGGAGAGGATTTCCTTTCTTGATCTCTCCATCTGTTACCCGACTGGTCTACAAAGCGAACTGTTTCGAAAACCAATGGCGAGAAACTCACTACTGTTATATGAAAGTCAGCATCGAAAGTCACTTCGGGACAATTTGCCCTATGGGCACTTTCTGAGGGTCCGGCGTAATTGCTCTACACCAGAGACTTTCTCGAAACATGCCACAAAAATTCTTCCAACCAACTTGTAGCCAGACACTACCCTAAGACTCTGGTGAAGCGCTCACTTAAACAAGCTACTAACAATCATCGGGAAGCCCTGTTGGAGCTCCCGACTGAGAAACAACCTCTTAATCGCCTCACCTTCGTCAGCACTTTTAACACCAAATCAAACTGCATTCAACGCATTGTAAAATGACACTGGCGGATTTTGAATAGCAGTAATGACAAAATAACATTTCCTTTGTTCGCTTTCAAGCGTTCCAAGAGCCTGCGAAACTAATTGATACACACGCGGCCCAAAGAAGCACCGCAAAGGAACATTGGCACCCTTTGGGATCACCCAGCAGTGGTTGGGCATCACCCCTGTGGTAATTGTTCGGTCTGCCCTCAGACATCCATCACTTTACACATTGATATTGGCACAGACCGTCCCTGGGATCTGAAGCAGTTTTCTAACTGCAATAGCACACACGTCCTTTACCAGCTAACATGCCCCTGTAATGAAAGATACATAGGCATGACCACACGGAACGTCCGCACCCGTATGTTTGAACATAAGAGCTCATTTAGATGTAAAAAGAGTATTTCAAAACTCACCAAGCATTACATTGAACATAATCACAACGAGTGATTTCAAATGGACAGTTTTGGAAAAACCCTTCATCCCATCGTACGTAGGGGACATATCCAAATTCCTGTTCGTTAAGGAGCAAAAATGGATATTTAAGAAGTCCAGTGATAGTCGTGGTCTCAATGATGAAATACCTTGGACCAGCTTGTAATATATTTTTGTTGGGGCATTACACACCTCAGGAAGACTGTACGTTCACTAAGAGGGTGACCTATTTATGATTACTAAACCTTCCTTCCTTTTGAACCACAACAGTATTAAGTGGGGTTTTATGGGCTCTATAAAGCAAGCCTGGACTACACCTGTCTGTACTATTGACATACCAGCTACCTCACTTCAGCATGCACGCATGGTACTAGAGTTCATAGATTTTTGGAGCGTACATGTGGGTGATTGCTAGTGGTACCACACTACCTAGTCAACAACCTTCTCGCCTAATTCCAAGGTCTTGTATATAAGCCTACTAATTTCGTACACAATCCATTACCTAGCTCGTTGTACCTTACGGGTCGTGTGACGTTTGGCCTATGAACTACAGAATGACATTCTCCGACGTCATCTGGTAGTTTCTTTTACAATAACATGACTGTTGTTTTATAAATAAGTGGTCCTTGTGAGGTTTAAACAACATTTATAGACCCGGCGGTATCGTTTTTAAGGTAGTTGTGCTGCCGCTAAAGGGATTAACATTTGTTTTCGGTCTGTTTTAGCGATCGTTTGAATACGTGTATTTTGCCATCTGTAAACTGAGTTATGGAAGCGGGTGTGTATATTAATTTCCAGATACACGTCACTAATCATGTTAACATCGCGTTATTACATCAGCTGTGCGAATGATGGAGCCTTTGCACGGCTCTATACTAGACAGAATATAGTGCTAAAGGAATCGAAGTGTTACTTTTCCGTTGTACAAACAATAAAAGAGAGGAGTAGGTCTCTTAGTTCACTGACACCAGAGAGTTCCACATACTAACAGCCTGGCTCCTAGTTGTGAACTACAGAAAGACATGCTCTGACGTCATCTGGTAGTTCTTAGAGATACGGGACGCGCGTACCATAAAACGCGAGTTTCTTCGTATGTCACGGTTTAGAGCGAGCGGAGTTCGCTTTAAGGGGAGCGTGTTCCACGTAAGTTGAGCTCTCCTACTGTCATTATGCTACAAAGGATAATATTTGGCTTTTTGGTTTTTTAGCGATAGAACTACAGGACGGAAATGAATGATGTCACCGAGTAGTTCATGTAGTATCGCGAGATTACGCTCGTAGCAATACTTTGACGTTTTTTCTACAAACAGCCCATTGGTCCAGACCTAGTACTCTTATTTGCATATATTCCTGAAAACCGGCCATTGGTGTTTTACATGGTTATGCATTAGACATTGGTCAACTGAATGTTAAGTTTCGATTGGATTACACATCTGTAGAGTCACTGTTTAAAGCTCTAACAGGTGTCCAGTCGTTGCCTCCCCCTGACTCAGGATCCGACAGAGGCAACGACGGACAGGTAGGCCATGTTTCTCCCTGTATTTTATCAGCGCATGGGTCTGTTTTTGGGTTCCCCTTTCTTGGAGAATCTAAATCAAGTAGTGTTTTTAAGATCTTTAACTTTACATCTCTTAAATAAACAGTAAACTAAAATGTGTTGTAAACAAAGTAAAGAAAAGTTGGAGTTTATGCCCATGTCTTTCTTAAACTTTTTTACTTCTTTGTATAAATAGCAGCTTTGGTTTTTTCACCCTTGGGTGAGCCTAAATTCACCAGTGAGAGGTCAAATGGGTAACTCAAGGTTGTGAGGACATCATTTGGTGGTTAGTTAGCAGACTAGCAGGGGCAGCACTGAAAGTCCCCGGGTTTATGCTTAGCCACTTTTTTCTTCATACCTTTAGAGCGAGGCCTCCTAATCCCTGAGCCTGGTCCAGGAGAGGTGAGATCCGATCTCCGGTCTATCCGGGTGAGTGATGAGCAATTTTCTACCTAATTTTGGAATTCAGCATTCCCTTTGTTATACAGTTATCCTCATATGGTGTTTTGATTTTTTAGGTGTGAAATAGTTTTGGATTGACACGGAGAAAAGAGCAATCAGTTCCGGTCACATATATCCTTTTTGTATTATTTTATCACTATTCTTTGTAGGAAAATCACATTCCTCGTTACACATGCAGTAGCAATAATTAATTGAAGAACAGAGGCCCTGAAGAAAGCCTTGGGTCTTGCCCTGAAGGCTGAAATATGTTGGCCACTATGCAGTTATTTGTTTAAAACTGTCTTTATATGCACTGTTCCTGGTTTTAATTAGGAAGAGGCCAATCCTCATTAAAGTTTCTCTTGTTGTCCTCTATCCTATTTTAAATTCACCACTCTAACACTTTTTGGGTTGTTGCACTGCACTTGTTCACATCATACATCAGTGTCTACATGGTCTCTGAGTGATTGTGGGTTCGAACCCAACTTCGACCGTGGGTATGGTAGAAAAGTCTCAATGATCTAGAGACACACCATCCACAAGGGATGACCAGATGATAGTATTGATCACAACAAGACTTTGATGATAATCCAATATGAATTTATCGGTTTCACCCACAATCACTGTTGGTCTGTGTTCATTGGTTGAATGCTTAACTTTACTTTATAGCAAGTGTGCTTGGTATTCGATAGACTAGATAGATATTCTTACCCCCAAGTAAGAGGATGATTCTTTCCTCTTAGCCAAGACCCCTAGGTTTTCTTGTAGTACACTTTAGTATTGGGGATTATAACCTAGGCTGGTCTATAAACTTTCCTCAGACCCTTTACACATAATAGGTTTACATATAAGTACTAGAACTCTTACCCTACTAAAGGAGTACACTACTGGACCTGGGAAGAGCTCTGCTGGAGTAAAGACTGCTGTACTGTTAGGTTTGCCACTTTGATGTGACTGACTGTTCTGAAGAACTGCTTCTCTGCTTTGCTGAACTGCCCTACTGGCTGCTGATCTCTGCCCTGCGGTGTACAAGGGCTGAATACATCTCAATTTAACCCTGAGTGACTTGAAGGGCTTGCTGGCTTGCCTCCTGTTTTCTGAAGTCTCAGGGACTCAAAAGACTTCCTGCAATCCTGTTGGTGCTGCTGGGCATCTGTTAGTCCTGCCCTTGCCTGAGGTACCCCTCCAATCCTGGACCTCAGTAGCGAGTTCTGCAGCTGATTTCTAAAAAAAACCAATGCATAGACTCAAATGCGTGAGAATTTCCGTCACATCGCCTGATGCATAGACTGCTCGACGACAATGGATCCATAGCCTGAGTGGCTCGACGATGCATTACATTCCCTTTAATGGAGTTCGAGGACAACGTGGGAACTCTATGCAGCTCAACGACAATGCAGTAGGCTCCTGACCCAGACAAAAGCTTCATCTGAGGTATTTCATCAGTAGGACGTATCTGGGTCCTGTAGCCAGCCCCGCGACCTCAAGTAACCTTTTGGCCACTAGTGACTTCTAAGCACTGTTTTCACATTCAATCTTTAAAAATGTATATATTAATTCTCCCTATTGGAATTTTGTTGTGTTGATCTTGTTCTACTCAGATAAATATTCCCTCTTTTTCTAAACATGTGTGGAGTTTTTGTTTGGTGTTGTCATCAAGTTACTGTAATTTAAGTGTTGCACTAATACTTTACACATTGCCTCCTAAGTTAAGCCTGACTGCTTATTGCCAAGCCAACAGAGGATGAGCACTCGTTAATTTAGGGTGTCTCTGACTTGCCCTCCCTAGAGTGTTGGCTCTACTTGGACAGGGTGCAAACCTCTGCCAACCAGAGACCCCATTTCTAACACTATCCTTCCCCTGTCTTGTCCTCTGTCCACCAACTATTCTATCTAGTTTACCATTGTGGCTTTATTCGTTCCTTTAAAGCCTCATAGTCCATAAGTGCCCAGAGGGTTCCTCTTTCTCATAAGCTATACTAGAATTTTAAGGATGTCGCTTAGAACTTTTCCTCATCTTATCTTTCCAAAAAGGGTCAGTTGTTCCATTATCCAAGGCGGATATGCTACAGTACATACATCAAAAACAAAATTATAATTTCTGAACTGGTGGCCTGAAAGAAAGAATTTAAACTATAAAACTGCCACAAAGATCAGATAGGAAAAAACATGGATGTTCCTGCTTTTTTCAGTTTTCCCGTGCTTTTAACAAGGCACCTAAATACAGTTTCCCTTTCAGATTTAGGCATAGTTGTTTCTTGTCATGACAAAGGCATACATCTGACTAGTTAGAATCCCCTGACACACTCAGCCGACGTTGCTTTTCCTTTATTTCATTCTTATATGGCCCCAGCAGTCATGCACGTGAACACATTCTCTGCTTGTTAAAAGGATAGCATTTGGCATGTAGCAAGCCTAATTTTTTCTTGTTTTCATCTGCCTTTTTAATCTGAAAGATACAATGTTAGATTATTTTCTTTGCATAGATTTGGTAAATAATTTGCTGTATGTTTCTTTTGATTTCTTGTCTCGGTAGGTGATGATTCTTGAAGCTAAGGACAGAGTTGGCGGGAGAGTGTGGGATGACCACTCTTTCAATGAAGTCACAGTGGGGAAAGGAGCTCAGATTGTCAATGGCTGCATCAACAACCCAATAACACTAATGTGTGAGCAAGTGGGTCTCTTTGCAAATTGAACACTAATTTACGTGAAATAATTCCTTATGCATCCAGCGTTCAATCATCAATGTCTTATTGTCCCGGAGAAAGTCGTCTAACGCTTGATGCTGCTGCCTTTTCCCCCTCTGGCATTTTGTCATCTTCTCTTGTGGAATCTAGCCAAAGATTGGGAACAGGAGAAAGAACTATGATAAAGTTACTTTGTTCATCTCATGCTCTCTCCTCTTCCCAGCACTCTTGCCGACCTTTGTTATTGTTCAAAATAGAAACAGAATCTTTACTAATAAGGATACTTGTGAGAGTTCACAACTACACAAGGTAAGGAGGCTTGGCCATTTACTAAATGCGTGCTACCATGCTACTCAAGCGCCTCCATTACAAGTTGCTTTTAAATACCAATTTGGACAGAAATATGAGTTTCTGTCCTAATTGAAATGATTGAACATGCAAGATTACCTTAGGTGAAATTACCAGGGTTATTCCGAGGACATTCTCTCCATGTCAAACCTGGTGAGAAAGGCCCATGAAAAAAGGTGATGAATTTCTGAATAACTCGTAAATATTGATGTGGGTGGTGTAACACATTTTATAATCTTATTGCCCATTCCTTAGTGGACCCATTTCTGATTATTCTGGGATAACTCCACATCCTGGAATAGCCAATGCTGTTGTAATGTGTTTCAAGGGAGTGATTTTTAATATCCGGTTTCTGCCTCTCCTTCACATAAAAAATAATTGGACACCTAGAGAGATGGTCTCGAACACAATTAGATTGATTGTACCCTAAGGGCTACAGTTATGTTATTGTGGTATCAGTGGCCTGTTGTTGTTCCCTTAGGCCGGATGTGTAAATGTATTTGCAGTTTCAGAATTTCGGAGTGTTCACATGCCTATCCCTCAGTGTTGCCTGACTGCAAATAGAAGCTCAATTCTCGCTTTTGTAAAACATTCGCTTGTAAATGCCAAGGTCTCTGCTGCTATATTTCAAAGGAGAAATGTGTCTTTCCATTTACTTTGCTGTGATTTTGGTTTAATGAGTTGGTGCCGGAATGTTGACACATAACCCTCCTGTTGAAAAGAATTGCCCAAGGACCTACTCCCAGATAAGCGAAGTAGCCTCCCAAGTCGTAAGAGCAAAGTGATCTCTTCTGGATTACCACATCATAATACAGTGCTTATGTTGAGGCACAGCCTACCAGTGTACAATTAGCCACCGACCAAACTACTGGGAACAGTAGCTAGTTCTGGTGCCATTACTCTGAAATGCTTACAAGTTTGCACAAAAGATATAAGAAATTCTAGTGGTACGGATGCCCATGTCTTTGCTGATACTAGCAATAATCACCAAAGCTAAGAAGGACAAATCTGGAGACAGTGTACTTTGTGGGGTAGGGACTGAAGGTTGACATGCCAGTATCTCTGGAACTACTACAAAGATGCAGTGAACTGATGGGGACTTGGGACAATGTCTTATAGCTGTCTCTCTAAAACCCTATATCGGATGAAGTTTAGGTAATCCAAAAGAACACTGAAGGCGGGTACTGTAGGCTCACAGTCTCTTCATTGCACTGGAGGATTCACTGACAAATTCGGATCACATTCACTACTACATCAGGCCATGATTCGTCCCCTGGGACAAGGTGGCAATGTGCATCAGTAGATGATGTAGTTAGATGGCTGTGCACTCCTACAGACCCTGACAGTCACCTGGGCTCTGAACATGGCTGACAGGCAGACCCTCCTTTTAAAGGATGCAGTTCAGCGTTCGAGGCATGTGGGCTGCTGAATTCATATCTGTGCATAGATCGCCGCCTAGTGTTGGGTCCGGATTATTGCACATTGTTGTCCTGGAAGAGTCTTCGAAGTATCACGAGATACGTGGCTCCTCCCCTGGACTACAGTGCGCATGGGCATCGACTCCATCCTCGGATTGTTTTTTTCCGCCATTGGGTTCGGATGTCTTTAATTCCCTCTTGTCGGAATCGATAGAAAAACTTTCTTAAGACCAAAAGGTCTTTAGTCTATATGTCGGTATTGTCTTGCGTTCGGCTTCACTTCTTCTAGCTCGGCTCCGAGCCGGTTTCTGTACTTCCGCGTGCTCTCGGCGCGGAAGGCCTAGTCGACGCCCCTGACTTATCGACCATCCATCATGGACCGAGTCCATTAGAGAGATGTCCGGTCCGTAACTCGAAGTACCCACACATCGACGTCCACCCGGTGTGCAACAAGTGTCTGTCGCCGGACCACGATGAGGCCAAGTGTATGGCCTGTTCGAGATTCAGGTCCAAGAAGACACTCAAGCTCCGACAAGCTGCGATCCTGGAGGCCCAGCAATCTGCTCCGGCGCCTACCGACATTTTCGATGCTGGGGATGTCGAGGAAGAATATATCCAGGACGTTTCGGAATCGAACCTGCGTCGGACGTCGGAGAAGACTACGACGCTGATGCTGAGGTGTTCGACAGCGAAGAAGTCGTCGAGGAGGTAGGAGACGACGACGGTGCCCTCGGGGCCATGGAGGATAGCTCGGACGAGGAGCTCCCTCAAACTGACTCTGGGGCCGTGCCTATCTATAAGGCCCAGGTCGAGGGATCGCCTTCGGGCCTTACCCAAGACCTCGATATGGGTTCCACGGCCCCGCCTTCGGGCCCGGCCACAGACATTGTTACCGAGCCACTCCCGGTCAAAACGAAACCGAAAGTGAAACCTACGGTCTCGACGCCAGTTACTGCGCAGGTGCAAGTATCGAAACCGACAGTGCGCATCGCATTAGTCGGATCGAAAACTTCTGAGGCCTCGGCGCCGAAGAAGCCGAAGATGGCTGTCGAGCCGAAAGGCCAAGTCAAGGGCGCCGAGACTAAGTCTACCGCGCCAAAGACTAAGGTGAAGGTGGTCGATTCTGGCGCGTCGACGCCGGCAAGGGCCTTGTCGACCCGAAGAGGGCTGTCGACGACCCGAAGAAAACTCTTGGTGACCCGAAGAAGCTACCCGATGACCCGAAGGGCCTCGCTGCTCCGCGTCCACACGACAAGGCCAAGGGTGCTGCGCCCCGAGAGTCGACTCCGAAGGTGACCTCGAAGGACTCGACTCCAAAAGCGTCCTCGAAGGACTCCACTGAACCAGCACGTCCATCCGCCGCATTCACCAGAAAGGTCACAGACTCCCTGCAGCGCATCAGGGACGGCACCGCGGCGGTCGAGCCGAAGGACCATCCGCCTGCGAAGCCTGTGGAGAAACCGGTTAAGGCTTTCGCTCCTAAGCCAGGGGCCGGCGTGCCCGAGAAGGAATCCTCGGCGTCGTCGGTGGTCCACGGCCCGCGGCCTCGACAACCTTCGGAGGATGAACTTCAAGAGCACTTCATCGACGCCGAGACGGGCAGGCTTTCCCTTCTGAAGCGGAAAATCACCCCTGAACCCCAACCGGAGTCTTACAAGATCCCTCTCAAGAAGAAAGACTCTGCTTGCTCTCCTGTCTTGGTGGAACCCCTTTCACCACAGACTCATGATGTATCGCCCACTTACTCCGATGTGGACGCTGGTGAGGGTGATGAGGAGGCTGAATACAGTTATCCAGTCTACACAGACCCTGAAGATACAAATGAGCCCTGGTCAGCTGGTCGTGACCCTGGGGATCCTCATTCAGGACAAGACCCTCAACTCTTTTCTGCTAAGACTTCACCTACTGAAGACTCTGCTGCTTTCAATGCCCTCATTGAACGGGCTGCTAACAATCACAATGTCCAGCTGCATGCTGACCCTGTGGATGTGGATTTCCTCTTTGACACTTTTTCAGTATCGGAAAAGACTGTGAAAACTCTGCCTATTCTAAAAGGTGTTTTAAAGCATGCTGCTGAGGTCTTTAAGGAACCTACCAGGGCGAGGGTGATGAACCCTAGGATTGACAACAAATACAAGGCAGCACCTACAGATCCTACCTACATTAAAGGACAGTTGCCTCTGGACTCCCTTGTTGTCTCGAAAGCCCGGAAGAGGGCCAATTCTCAGACTACGGGTGAT
Organism: Lissotriton vulgaris; assembly: GCF_964263255.1. Classification (NCBI taxonomy): domain Eukaryota; kingdom Metazoa; phylum Chordata; class Amphibia; order Caudata; family Salamandridae; genus Lissotriton; species Lissotriton vulgaris. Next base: position 770,502,889 of record NC_141691.1, on the reverse strand, counting down.
GCTCCTCCCCCAGACAAAGAATCCAAGGTCTTTGAGGCTTCGGGGAAGAGGGTGGCAGCACAGGCAGCCAACATATGGCGCATCTCTAACACACAGGCGCTTCTAGCGCGCTATGACAGGGCGCACTACGATACACTAGAGACCCTGTTGCAACACCTGCCTGATCAATACAAAGAAGGGGCTGAGATGCTAATTCAAGAGGGGAAGCTAATCTCCAACGCATCCATTAAGTGCGCTCTGGACGCAGCCAACACCGCTGCCAGAGCTATCAACACCTGCGTTATGCTTCGGAGACATGCCTGGCTGAGAATCTCTGGATTTAAGCCAGACATCCAAACCACCATTCTGAACCAAACGGTTAACCCAGATCACCTGTTTGGACCAGAGGTTGACACCACCCTAGAATAAATGAAAAAGGACACTGACACTGCAAAATCCATGGGTGCCTTGCAGTCCCAGCAGTTTCGGGGTGGGTCCTTTCGTCGCTCCAACACTAGAGGCGTCTCAAGGGGTCGCTTTCCCAATCCCCCCAATACTACAAGGGCCACACCCAGACTACTTATGCCAACAAGAGTCGCGGTGGATATCGCGGCAACAGCGCCAAGGGCAGAGGACGTGGCAACAGCAGCTCCAGGTCCTCTACCACCAGCAAACAGTGACTCCTTGTCACTGCCCCCCGACCACACAACACCGGTCGGGGGGAGACTCCAGCAGTTCCTGCCCGTCTGGAAGTCCATCACCACGGACAGGTGGGTCAGAAAACTTATCCAATACGGTTATTGTCTGGAGTTAACGTCCACTCCACCCAACCTGCCCCCAAAACACCTTCCTATGTCGGACGAGCATTTGCACTTATTGCAGCAGGAGGTCACAGTCATGCTGCGAAAAGGGGCAATAGAGTTTGTGCCTATGCAAGAGAGAGGCACAGGGGTCTACTCCCTGTACTTCCTGATACCAAAGAAGGACGGGTCCCTCAGACCCATCCTGGACCTCCGGCCACTCAACTTCTACATCCTGTTGGAGCACTTCCATATGCTAACCCTGCAGCAAGTGCTCCCGTTGCTCCGGCAAGGAGATTTTCTCGCAACTTTAGACTTAAAGGATGCGTACTTTCACATTCCAATGCACCCTTCACACAGGAAATACCTCAGGTTCACCATCCAAAACCAGCACTACCAATTCAAGGTTTTGCCTTTCGGTGTCACCACGGCACCCAGGGTGTTCACAAAGTGCCTGGCGACAGTGGCGGCACATCTCAGGAGACGAAACATCCACGTCTACCCCTATCTGGACGACTGGCTCATCCAAGCGAAGTCAGCCCAGCAGTGTGACGCCCACATGTCCCACACCATTCACCTCCTGCACGATCTGGGATTCTCACTGAATTACCCAAAATCCCACATCCAGCCCGCCCACATACGGCAGTATCTGGGTGCGACCATAAACACTCTGGCGGCCACAGCACAGCCAAATTCAGTGAGAGTCAGCGGCATTCAATCGCTGATCCAAAAATTCAGGCCTCAACACTCACTTCCAGCAAGAGTGTTCATGCAGTTGATAGGCATGATGGCCTCCTGCATTTCCATTGTCCCGCACGCGAGACTACATATGCGCCCGCTTCAGGAGTGCTTAGCACGTCAGTGGACTCAGGCTCACGGGCAGTTGAAAGACCTAGTGTTGATGAGCGGTCGGGCATACAACTCTTTGCATTGGTGGAATCCACGCAACCTTTGCAAGGGCCGACCATTCCAGGGAGCCTGTGCCACAGATTATCCTGACGGACGCTTCTCTCCAGGGATGGGGAGCGTGTGTACTCCATTACACTGTGCAGGGACTATGGACGCAACAGCACAGGAAGATGCACATCAATGTTCTGGAACTGATGGCGATCTTCATGGCACTGAAAGCCTTCAAAGTACATCTGTGCAACAAGGTTGTGTTGATCCGGACGGACAACATGACGGCAATGTACTACATTCAAAAGCAGGGAGGGACACACTCTCCGCAGTTGTCTCATCTGGCTCAGAGCATGTGGAAGTGGGCCATTCAGAGGAACATCTTCCTCATGGCAGAGCACCTCCCGGGAAGGACAATCAGATGGAGGACCTGCTCAGCAGGCACAGCCACCAAATGCACGAGTGGGAGATACATCCATCAGTTCTCCAACCGTACTTCCTCTGGTGGGGTCATCCAGAGATCGACCTCTTCGCCACAAGGGAGAACGCAAAATGCCAAAGCTTCGCCGCCAGGTTCCCACACCCACAGTCGCTGGGCAATGCAATATGGATGAACTGGTCAGGCAAATTTGCGTACGCTTTTCCCCCAGCACCTCTGATACCGCTGGTGGCACGCAAGCTCAGGCAGCACTCGATGACTCTCATCCTGTTTGCTCCAACGTGGGCTCGCCAACCATGGTACACCACGTTTCTGGAACTGTCCGTGGTACCGCATCAGAGGCTACGTCTCACACCCAGCCTTCTGACGCAGAGCCATGGCGACATTCAGCATCCAGATCCGCAACAGCTCAACCTGGCGATCTGGCTCCTGAAGTCCTAGAGTTTGGCTACCTGCACTTGCCTTCTGACTGTATGAACATCATTCGGGAGGCAAGGAAGCCCACCACCAGAGCATGCTATGCGGCAAAATGGAAGCGGTTTGTAATTTATTGTGCAGACCACAACATTAACCCGCTAGATGCTTCTATTCAAAATATCATGTGTTACCTTTTCCATCTGTACAAATGTAATCTGGCATATGCTTCCATTCGCATTCATCTATCTGCAATGGCCGCTTATCTCCAGAATAGGCAGCACCTCTCCCTCTTCAGGGTGCCTGCCATTAAGGCTTTTCTGGAAGGACTCAAACGAGTCATTCCTCCGCGGACACCACCAGCTCCGGAGTGGAACCTCAATGTGTTCCTCACCAGGCTGATGGGTCCTCCCTTTGAACCACTGCATTCCTGCGAGATTCAGTTCTTAACGTGGAAAGTGGCTTTCCTCATAGCAATTACATCGCTACGGAGGGTTAGTGAATTACAAGCCCTTACTATCCAAGAGCCCTTTATTCAAATTCACTCCAACAGGGTAGTGCTTCGCACTAACCCTAAATTTCTTCCCAAGGTTGTGTCTCACTTCCATATCAACCAAACTATTGAGTTACCTGTTTTCTTTCAAAACCCCGAGTCATTGGCGGAGCGGATGCACCACACCCTTGACGTCAACAGGGTCCTTATGTATTACATCGATAGGACCAAGGATTTCAGGAAAAGTAAGCAACTCTTTGTCGCCTTTGCACCACACTACAAAGGTAACCCTATTTCCAAGGCGGGTATTGCTAGGTGTATCGTTAAATGTATCCAAATCTGCTATCTGAAAGCAAAACGTACCCTTACCATTCCACCAAGAGCCCACTCCACCAGAAAGTTGGGGGCCTCTATGGCATTCCTTGGAAACATTCCTTTGGAAGACATATGTAGAGCAGCCACATGGTCTACCACACACACATTTACAAAGCATTACTACGTTGTTGATGTGCACTCCAAACAGCAAGCAGCTGTAGGGCAGGCTGTTCTCAAAACACTTTTCCAAACTGCTGCAGCTGGCACGGGCGGCCGCCGCTAATGGAGGGACTGCTATGTATTCTATGCACAGATATGAATTCAGCAGCCCACATGCCTCGAACCGAATATGCTACTTACCAGTATGCATTTGTTCTTGGCATGTAGGGCTGCTGACATTCATATCTCCCTCCCTCCTCCCCGGCGCCTGTAGCAGCTGCAGAATTCATATATACTTCTAGCATGGTCATCATTCACTGAGTTTCACTCCTTCTTGGCCACAATGGCTAAAAACAATCTGAGGATGGAGTCGATGCCCATGCGCACTGTAGTCCAGGGGAGGAGCCACCTATCTCGTGATACTTCGAAGACTCTTCCAGGACAACAATGTGCAATCACCCGGACCCAACACTAGGCGGCGATCTATGCACAGATATGAATGTCAGTCAAGTCAAGTCAAGTCAAGTCAAAGAATTTATATAGCGCACTACATACCCAGAGGGTCTCAAGGCGCTTAGGGAGGGGAAGAGGATTACTTGTCAAATATCCACGTTTTAAGTTGCTTTCTGAATGCTAGGTGGTTCTGGGTAAGGCGAAGGTAAGTGGGGAGTGAGTTCCATGTTTTAGCAGCCAGGTATGAGAAGGATCTGCCTCCCATGGATGTCTTGTTGATGCGAGGTACAGTGGCGAGGGCTTGGCTGGAAGAACGTAGTTGGCGGGAAGGGGTGTAGAAAGACAGTCGTGAGTTGAGGCATTCTGGTCCGATGTCGTAGAGTGATTTGTGTGCGTGGGTTAGCAGTCGGAAAGTGATCCTCTTATTGACGGGTAGCCAGTGGAGGTCTTTCAGGTGACCAGAGATGTGTTCGTTACGCAGGATGTCTAATATGATCCTGGCTGATGCGTTTGGGCAGGCTCTCTCCTCAATGGTCAGTCACAACAGCACTTTTATCAGGATCCTAGTTCAGGTATATTCCTTACCTAAAAATCAGGCATTACCGCAAGACTGTCCCCCGGCATGCTATTCTGTGCTACAGTGGTGTGCAGCTCAGTCCTTTAAACCAAGTCTTGGTCAGGAGACCCAATGTTTATGGTGAAGCCTGACAAATCAAAGCCTCTGCATCCTTCAAGGATAGAGGACCTCTCCATAAAGGAGGGGCATGGGCACAGTATGATTAGGTTATGCCAGGTTTGTACCACACTGGCCTCCCTCCAGGGCTAGTTTGAGCTGACCCTGGAGGAATTGGCCCTGGACAGCATATTCTCATCTTCTGGATCACAGATCACAGCAGTAAGAGTGAGAGTGGCTGACATTCTGAAAGAGGTGTTGCAGATAGATCAAAGACTATAGAGACTTGCTTTGCTACCAACAAAACCGTCTATCTCCGTAGCTGGAAGAAAGGGAATGAATAGTGTTCATGCCCCCAGATACAACATTGATCTGGGCACACATTACAAAACCCCAGCCACCATGTTGAAGACCAAACAAATGGATTTCAATGGACCAAGAACCACAAAGATGTGCTCACTGTCCTTGGATGTAACCAGCTAAGCACATTCATGTACATGCATCCTCCATGCATGTACCATATATAGGGGTGTCGACATTTTGAAACCTCTACTTGACCAAGGGTTAAAATGTTACAGAAATCTACTTGCTCTGTAAAGGTATCCACTTTCCCCACCTATTCCTTAAATCACTTAGGTAGGTCATTACAGAAATAAACTGTACTGCAGTCAGTGCAACATATATCTGATGGAGACATCCAGTCACAGATTCCTTACTTTAGAATCCTCCTCAGGCGCAAGACTGGATGTGGACATTTTGCCCATAGAACTTTTGCGCACCGGCACTTAGCAGTTCGGGCTGGACTGTTCCCATTGGGCACAGGGTCAAGACTGATTTGCATATGGCTGGGTTCAAACTGGAATGGCATGGTAAGCAAAAAACGATGGATTTAGGCCCAGATCTCTGTACTGGGGTGAATGTATGTCATTGTTTGGCATTCTGCATTTTGTCCAATTATTGTTTTTTTTTGCGTTATTCATTCCTTGTCTGTTTTTCCTACGGGAATACACTGTTCAGTAACTGAAGGAGTGAATATTGAGGGCCAAAAACCTTTGTATAATGGTGTCCAACCTCCTGAGGAGGAAAATTGGCTGACTGAAATAGGGGGGATGGGTGGGGGGGAGTTAGTGGATTAGAGTCCTCTCCAGTTTGAGAATTATTTTCTCCACCCGATATGGCATTGGAGTAAAGTTCTTCTTTGGCTGAAATATTGAAAAGGGCAGCTGTGGTGTTGGATTGCCCGTTTCCCTCAGTGGGGTTTTCCACAGAACCTTTGGTGAATATTCTTCATCAAGGCGAGACTGGAGTGGAGCCTGCGCTCCCTTTTAGGGAGTCTCTATTTGACCTCTTATTAGAAGCTTGGGAAAAACCTGTGACGGGAGCTCAAGCTGACTAGGCTGTGGGCCATAGGCATCAACCTACTCCTGGGAACCCTCATTGTTATCTGCGACATCCCACTACAAAAGAGCTGGTGATTCAAGCTGCTACAGCTTCTTCGAGATTCACCACTGATTCTGGGGGTAGAGCTATGGCTCAGTCAGTTGCGCTGCGTAGGCAGGCATGCATGGCATAATCTCTCTGGGTTTTTGGAACTTGTGCAAGAGGTCCTAAAAGATATGGAGTTTGATTCCCATTTATTCAGTGAAAAGGCGGATTTGGTTTTAAAACGCATCAAAGCTGGTAGATCTGATAAGTCCATTTGAGTGACGTTTGTAAGCTTGAGTTTGGTTTTCTGTCTTGTGTAGAGGGGTATCTACTTGACTGAGTTATGATATGTTTCATCTGGTACGTCCTTGATGGTGCTTTGCTTAGTGCAGAGGTTTATTTGATACCTGGTATTTTTAATCCCGGGCAGTTGGGATTACAGAAGTTGTGTTCCACGATAAGTGGGTTTCTTGGTCATTCTGCTAGCTGCAGAGGTGCCAGAATCTGTTGATGACAGTTTCCATGGTTTCATTTGTGTTGCATTTTTTATTTGAGTCCTGTTGCAGGTCTTACAGTTTGGTTTGCTCTGGAGAAGAGTTCATTCTCAAGAGTGGTACCCTTATGGTATATACTCTATTAGGAGTATTGTTTGTATGCTGTCATGAGTATCTTTAAATGTGCATATATAAATTTATATGTATATACATCTGCTGGTCGGTGTTTGCTCAGGTAATGCAATTTTAGTCTCACTTTGGAGTGGGCTGAGTTCTACTCTGTGTACGGTTAGTTCTCCGTATTATGATATCATATATCTGATATATAGATATGTCATGTATATTTCTGATGCTAGGACAAATGTGCTCTGCATGGTGATGCATCATTGTATGCAACTGTGCTGCATTGGCTGCTTGCACAGCACATGTGCTGCTGTGTCATTGTGTTCTTCACTCACTTATCATCCAGTTTACTTGTGACATATTTTCATATGTACAGAAATAGCAGATTGGTAATGTCACAATACTCTGTGTATGTCTCCGTGTTGTTTGTGCAGACTATGAACTATTATCTATGCGAGGGAGCATGGCCTGATGCTGATGGAATAGGATGAGAGCTGAGATGCTCTCGGCTGTACACCACCATCCAGGGGTATCCTGTTGCCTTCCTGTGCAAATTGGCCCGACATGGGGTGTGGGGGGCCCTTGCACTGGCTGTCTGGTAATGCTGTCCCCGAAGCAGTGAATCTGACCCCGTTGGAATGAGGCCTGAAACGCTGCGTGCCCAACCTCACAAAATGGCGATAGCACTGCGGTCCTGGCTGGCGGTGAAACAGCAGTACACTCTTGGAAAGGGCACCCTGGGGCCACAGTCTCCTTTGTGGCTTCACTCCCACAATTGCCTCAGGCCCTGGTGAGGTGCAGTGACATTCTGTGTCTACTCGATGGGCTTACAGCCCGCCCATAGGCTTCCCATTTGCTGACACAATTGCTGCTCCATTTTTCGGACTCCTCATTTGTCAAGAACATGCATCATGCCTCTTCCGGTGTTTAGCCCTCCTCGAGAGCAACAGTCAACTATTATTAAATATACGCAGTGGCCATTTTCATGCATTCTTTCTGGTCTACTTTTTATTTTTTGGAAATGGGTGACCGGTCCCGCCACACATTTGCTACGATCGCGTTTTTTTTAATTAATTTTTTTATTCTGTGCCGCTGCCTGTCTCCTGTTTCTAGACGCTGAAGCAGTTATTTGAAATGACAGGTGAATGTAAAGTTCAGGGTAATGTAGCACTGTTGTCAAGTAGCACATCAGATCTGTGCTATTTTTTTGTGTTACTTTAATTGAGCGGCTGATCGTGCACTTTGGTGGTGCTCCGTAGGGTGATGATGCTGATGGCACCCCTGCAGAATGGTGGGAGGGCCCTCATCCAGGCTGCAGTTCTTCAAGTTGAGGGGGTCCCTTTCCCCAGTCTGCAATAGCAGTCCTCCCCGCCATTCCAGCGAACCATGGGGTAGCTAATCCGAATGCCACCTTCCACAAATTCTTATTCTGTCTGCCATCCCATCCACACATTTAAAAAGACCCACCCCTTCATTTTGTCATTATCTCAGAGCTTCCAGTAATAGAATTTGCCTTACAGGAGGACCCTCTCCAGCACTTTGCTAGAAGTGCACCCCACCAGAGGAGACTGCTGCAGTCTATCCAAACTTTAAAATAACAGTCTATGTGCAAGCCATTTCCCACCATAGCTCCACGCAGCATGCAGAACAAGCCCAGGCACTATAAAATGTGACCAAACGTCGTCAATACTAACCCACCTCAAATTTCTCATCCTTGACGGGAACCGCACTGCATAGGCACACAACAGAATACCTAAAAAATAAACTAAAAAGCGCAGGTGTCAGTAGCTTGCTGCAGCTCATCCTGGTTTACTTTCCTAATGTGTGAGCTGGACATGCAGATATGGAGACTAACAAGAGGCAAGTCCATAAAACGTTTGCTTATGCTATTTGTATGTTATTCCAGCAGCTGTTTAGAACAAGTATTAAAAGGCAGGCACCTTAACCCCTTCCGTGCGGGCGGAATTCCCCGCCCATGCTGACTCCGCCTTGCGCGGGCGGAGTCATGACGGAACGGTTCCGTCATCCGCACAGCTCACCCGTAGTGCATGACGGAACCGTTCCGTCAGCAGCATGGAAGGGGTTAATATAATTGCAGAATGTGTAAATAGGGCTAGTTGTGCCAACATTTTCAAAATAAATGTAATGTTCACTCTAAGAAATCACTTTGATTACAAAAAAGAAATCAGCACACTGTATCTGGGCTTTCAATGCTTCTTGCAGCCCATCCCAATACTAAAAGACATGGATATTGACAAAGCCAATACCTCTTGCATTGCGGAGACCTGTTGATTTTGCCAATCTTTGTTGACCCTTCGGTGCAGTGTTGTGCTGCAAGAAGGGGTGTATCAGTCCCGCAGCCCCTGGTGGATACTTGTGCCTGTAGAGCTGCTGTGACTAACGTCCATAGGCCCCCCTAACTGTTTCTTGGGCCCCTGGAAGTTGAGTCTTGAGTCTGAAATTGCTGGCGAACGCCACCCTTTACGACAACTGAGTGGTGATTGGGCAGCCTGATGCCTAGCTGGTGGAACGAGCGCGCGAATGCCCCAGGGCGTCATGGCGATACCGTTTGATACGCGTCAGGTTATTGCAGAGGTGTGATTCTGGCTTAACAGGGATACAACCATGTTTTGACTGCCTTTCTTAAAACAAGAAGCAACGCTCTACTTTTTATTGCGATGGGTAGAAGGTTCCATAACTTAGCTGTCCTCCACAGGAAGCTTATGCCTCCCCATCTGGCCTGCTTGAACTAGAAGCGTGTTCTCAATAAATGTGGTCCTGATCCGTGAAGTGCCTTATAGGCCAGACACAGAGACTTAAACTCTATCCTTTTGTCTACTGGTAACCAATGAAGGACGTTAGTCTATGGGAGATTGATTCGGATCTGGGAATGTCCAGCACTAGCCTTGATGCTGCGTTCTGGAGACGTTGCAGTTTAGTTAGATATTGGGCTTGAATCCCTGCATACAAGGCGTTGCCGTAATCCAATCTAGACAAGGCCAGCGCCGTGACCACTGATTTGCGTGAATCAAGGGGAATAAAAGCACATATTCTTCTGATCATTTTTAATACATACCAAATGGATGAGGACAGATTATTGATCTGGGCGTTAAAGGTCAGTTTCTCATCGCATATATGACTCCCAGATTTTTGACTTTGCATACTGGGTTTGGGCAGACTGTCAGGCCACCATTTGGGGAACCAGAAATCCATGTTGGAGCCCAGAAGCATAACCTCTGTTTTATCGTCATTTAGCTTTAAACAATTAAGCTGCATCCATTGATACACTTGCATCATGCAATCCCTGAAACGTTCTGCCATTTGGTCTACGTTACAAGATACTGACACCACTATTTGGGTGTCATCAGCATACGAGACCGGCAGAAACTCACATTGCCTGATGATCGAGGCCAGGGGAGCCTTTCATGTGAGTCGGTGCTTGTCAGGCTTATGAGTATTCTGCATTTTTTTTCCGGGATGGTGTGATGTGACGCTGGGCGGCACCATTGGTGTACCCCCCACTGCTTTTACATGTGCAATGGCTGCACGTGCTGTTGATCTGCTGGTTTGGATTGGGAGTTGTTTCCTTCTTGTCCTGGGAATGAGGAGTTGGATATATTTTTGTTGGGTGGGCTGTGCCATCTGCTGTGTAATCCCTATACCATGGTCCTGGGCACATGGGGTCTGAGGGTGAGCGGGTTCCCCTGCCTGGCTGTTGGGCTCCCTTTACTTCGTCCGGCTGTGGCTGCCTCCTTAACTTATAAGTTTATTTTCTGGAATGTCCATGAGCTTAATAATATGTCCAAACGTTACAAAGTGTAGACCTCTCTCAAAAAGCAAGATGTTCATATTGCCCTTTTGTTGGAGACCCATTTAACTGCTGCGGGGGTTAGCACTCCATAATCGCTGATGGGGTCATAGTTGCACTACCACGTACTCCACCTTTGCAAGGGGGGTACTCCTGTGAATACGACCTGGGGTTGCTTTTCAGAAGACTGGGGAGCTGGTAGACCCAGCTAGGAGGTTGAGGTTCAGGCGGCAGCGCTGCGAGAAGTGGAGAGGGCTAAGCGAGGGAACCGGGCTTTACAGCAGTTGCTGCTGGAAGGCAAGGAAATGCTGGCTGAGCATGTTGAGAAGCTCCATTGCTTTGACTACTGGGAGTATATGATCAGGGCGCATGTTAAGAGGTACAAATCTGGGTCCAGACTGGTGTGGCTAGCTAACCCTACCAAGAAGGGCTCCATGAGCCTGGAACTTGAGTCTGTGCAAGGGGAGCCGATTTAGGGGCAAGAATGCATTATTGAGATGTTTGGAGAGTAGAATACCCCTCTATATGCAGGAGCCCCTGATCAAGAGCTGTAGGGGGTTGCAGATTTTTTAAACCCACTGGCCCTCCCGAGGATTAAGCATGAGGTGGCTGAGGTATTGGGGAGAGATATTATGCTTCTGGAGTTCAAAGCTGCAGTGAAGATTATGGCCCGGGGGAGGGTCCCTGGAGTTTTGTGCTGCCTATATTGATGCCCTTTCCCCAAAATTTGTAGCGGTATATAGAGTGGCAAGGGCCCTTGGCCGCTTACCAGGATCTACCGGGGAGACAGTGATTCCGCTATTGAAATCTGTCCGCCCACTTCATGTTGTGAGGGCTTATAGGCCATTATGAATTTGTAAGTCTAATTATCAGTGCTTTAAATGGAAAAATAGAAGTGCTTATTTCTGAGAAGTGCCGGTACTCTCCAATTAAAAATATTGCATTTCTCTTGAGAAGTGCAGGTGCTCACCCTCTCAAAATGAAAAAGTGCCGGTACTGTGTACTGGACAGTACCGGCCCATTTAAAGAACTTCTAATTACAAAATTCTTCGTTGAGTTCTCGCTGCTCAGCAGTTGCCCTATATGACTTTATTGATACAAGCAGATTAGGTGGGATTCCGGGGTGCAATACTGCGCTAAATATCCAGAGACTTTTGGCTCTGGTGGCAGACCATATCTACGATAAGTGGGCGGCTGTGGTCATGTCGGAAATATCGAGAAAGCCTTCGATAGTCTGGAATGCGAGCTTCTTTATAGAGTGATAGAGAAGATGGGGTTGGGGCACGGTTCTGTGAGCTGGACGAGGCTTCTACTCTCAAGCCCACTTGCTCGGGTGAAGATGGACAGAGTGATTTTGGTGGCGTACACAGTGGGGCGGTGGACTCTGCAGGGTTGCCTGCAGTCTACGTTACTCTTAAGCCTTTGGCCTATAGTGCGAGGTCCAGTGCTTACTAAAGGTCCAGGGTTCAGTTCACTACATTGCCTTGAATGCTGATGATATACTATTATTTTTAAATAATGCGAATAAGGACCCAGCTGGAGGCGTACATTTACTCGATTGCTTGAAGCAGTGTCTGGCTTATGTTTAAATTGGCAGAAGTCGAGCTAATTCTCAATTTTTGTTGGTCTGTGGCCACATCCAGCCCTGAGGGGATTGCTATGGAAGGCAACTTGGCAGCAATATTTGGGTGTCAAAATCTACCATGATCCGCTGTACCTCTTAGAGCCTGGGTACTCACAGACTTTCTGTCGTGGGGCCAAAATTACAGTGTGGTTTGTGGCCGAGGTGATTGGGGTCAGGGCTAGAGAAAAGAAAATCAAACCCGTTTCAAAACATTAGACAATGCTGTAGTTCAAAAGCAGCTGTAACTACAAAGAGCACATCTTAATGATACATTTTTATTAGCAGACACTAGCAATCTTTAGAGGCATTGCATAGCTTCATATGCACTTTGACCCCAATTCCATCTCAGTCTCTCTCTGTCAGTCAGTCTCTCTGTCAGTTAGTCAGTCTCCCTCTGTCAGTCAGTCAGTCTCCCTCTGTCAGTCAGTCTCTCTCTCTCTGTCAGTCTCTCTCAGTCAGTCAGTCTCTCTCGCTACTCTCTTTCCACTCTCTCCACTCGCTCCACTCTCTCTCTCTCCACTTTCTCTCTCTCTCTCTCTGGGGGGCCATGGGTACATTACCTGCAAGGTCCGCGGGCCGACAAAGGAAGGCCTGTCAGGCCGCTGGCGGCCCACGGTCCGTACTATTCGTACCAAGGTAGAGGGTGGGTTCTGCTGTCCTTGCCCTGCAATCCAGCATGGAATGTTGGAAGTCGCTGCCGATTTCGATGGCCAGCTGTATTACATTTACTTAGATGATGGCCCTTGCCTGGCTGCTTTACTGCTTCTCGGTTCTGCCGCTGCTTGTCCCTCAGAGTATCTTCATTAAATCATGTGGAGTTTTGTAGGCGTTGTGCAGCGATGACTAAATTGCAACGCCCGGTGAGTGAGGGTGGTTTGGCAGCCCCAGATTTGGAATCTTATTGTTTGGCTGTGCAAATGCCAGTGGTTATATTGTCGGTGGGCTCCTGAGGGAGAAGTGGGTCCGTTTGTCCACATCGTCCTAGGAGTTACTTCAACTCCTTTTGAAACATCCATTGGCTCTCCCAAGAGGGCCCTCTGGAGCTAGTGGTTATGTGACATTGTTGTCTGCCATGCATGCAGACAACGCATACACGGCTCCCGCCGCCTCCCGACTTAGCTTTACAATGGCTGAGGTTGGTGCCGGGCAGTGGTGGGTGCTGACAGAGTGGGCAACCACTTGTTTTAGCCGGGTTGGTGACCTCTTTCGTGTAGGCGAGATGCTCTCGTTCGAGGACCTACAGCAGGAGTTTGGATTACCAAGAAGTCAGTTCTTGTGGCATAGGATTGTGGTAATGACAATCAAAAGGCATTGGGGTTCGGGGACGGCTGAGCCCCTTACGCATCAGAGTTGTCATCTTATTTGCACCTCCACAGTCTCATTGAGCGGTTACATGCTTCTGTCAGGCTCTCAGAGCTGATATTATTACCCCCCTAACAGAGCTTCGGGAGAAGTGGGAGGGAGATTTAGAGGCTCCGATTCTGGAGGTAGGCTAGTCGAAAATTCAGGAAAACGTTCCGAAGGTGTATAGGAATGCCATGTTCAAATAAAATAACTTTTATTTCCTTCATAAGACTTATCCTACACCCAGCAGGATAAACAGATTCTACCGAATACATGTTTACTGAGGTGGTTCCTGCGCCCAGCCAAATGTAATGCCACTAACAGATTCCATGATTTGGCCATAGTTCTTGCTAAACGAGAAGTTACGATGCATTGAAAACCCATTCTAGGTCCCAGAGTGGATAAATAGCGTGAGGAACTTGTTAAGTGGTCTGGCTTTGAAAGTGGTGTGCCGCTTAGAGAGGCGAAGCAGGGCGCGGTTCCATTGATTTGGTGGGTGCTTGGGAGAGCTTGAAGTTGGTGGAATGTATGAAGGAGCCGGAACTGCCAACTCCAGAAGGTGGCTGGGTTTGAGGAGTGCTAGCCTGGTGAAGGGACTTGAGTGCAATGGATGGGGTTTTTGCATAATGGGGTTTCTCAATATCGGGACTTCATGGCTGTAGAGCAAATATGAAGATGCACAGCTTGGTTTAGGGGGAGATTTAGGTTACATGGGGTGGGTGATTGATTACTTATTGGGGCAAGTGCAGACATGAGGGGGACCAACTCATTCTGTCTTGCTGCAGAAAAAAATATCATTTTATGTTCTTGCCTGTTCACGAATGACAATAACTTCACTTCTTGGCAGAGCTGTTGAGCTGTTAATAGGGAAGCAAAAATACTAGCCGGAAATGCTTTAGTTCACCAGGGCACTATCCACAATTATATTCTGGGTTATTACACCTTTAATAGGGCAGTTACCATAGGTCTGAATAAAGCAGTCATATTTTAATTGGACAAATCCAGAACCTCTGAGCATAACTGCAATACCTCCAATGGGTATAACATTATTATTGTTTGCAACCTGAGAAAAGAGGCCAATGTTAGGGTGGGAATCAAATCTGCTCTTTTACACTCCTAGGCAGTGGAAAAAATGTTTTTTTACGTTGTACACAAGGCAGCATCTGCATATTTTTCTCTGATAGAAGGACCATGTAGAGCGCAGGCAGCAGCAGTACAAGCTTCTCTCATGTACGTAACAGTGTAGTAATGGCAGCAGCATTGTAAGCTTTACTGGCGTGAATAGATAACTGTACTGCAATAGATGTGCAAGCTTGTCTCAGAATAAAATATATGTAGCACAGGTAGCAGTTCTGAAATCGTCCCTAACACACACTGCAGCAGAGCAAGCTTTATTATCCAGTATTAGGGGTGTCTTTCATAGATTCACATGCCTGAATCATTCCCCGTCGTCGAGACGGGAGCCTCCGGTACATAGAAAAGTAATGTCCTATAGACATACATAGAGAAAATAGGCCTAAGGGCCTAACCTTAGTAGCCTATCCTTGTCCTTATGTAAAAAGGACCAAACTCTTAGAGCCAGCCAATCAGCTATGACCTCCCTCTAGAACCTTCCTGGCAGGAGCCTCAGTCCCTCAGATTTTCTACCGCACGTTGTGCTAGGGAGTCTCCAGCCTGAGTTCTCCTCAGGATCTCTTCAAAATACAACTTGTTCACTTTTAAAAGTGGTTTCTTTCTTCTACATCTCGACAAGGATTACTTCAAACCACTTATCACTGCAGTAAGTGATTTATTTCTTCTGAATTCTGATATGTCTGAGTCCCAGAAGAAAGCCATTTTCAGGGCCTGCTCTTCATGTGGGAAGAAAAGGCTACATGTGGAGGATAAGCATGCCCTGTGCTTATATTGCCTTTATCCAGACCACGTCCCTAAAGACTGTAAAATATGTTGGTCTTTCCCCAACAAGACCTTGAGGGACAGAGAAGGTCGCCTGCTCATCTGGCTTGACAGGCTCAAGGAGAGGGAGAATGTGGAATCTTCAGAGGGGAGCATTTCAATGACCTCAGAAGTCTCCCTAAAGAGGCCAAGGGTAACTTCCCCTGGCCCCTCAGACACTCCTCCTTTGAAGGCACAAAAGAAGTCTTCAGAGGCAAGATCAACGACATCTTCAGTGTCTGCCAAGGACCCCCAGACTTTTAAGAAGCCTACACAGTCGTCCAGCAGGCATGCGACGTCCTCCTCATCGCAAAAAAGAGTTACCACAGCGACAACGACTGTATCGACGACGACAGCGTCGTCTGTTTACCCATCGACGACAACTCCTTCATCGTCGTCAGCAGGTAGACCTATTCCATCTATAATCCTACTGAAACCGTAGTCGACGTCGAAGACCTCGTCGACGACTAAGATTACACCGTCGACGACGGCGTCGTCGATGAAGAGCCCACCGTCGACGATCATGTTGACGACGAGGACGTCGACGACGAGCTCACCGTCGACGAGGAATGAAACGTCGATGAGCGCATCGTCGACGAGCGCATCGACGTCGAAGACATCGTCGACGAGCGCATCGACGTCGAAGATATCGTCGACGATGAAAATACCGTCTACGGAGGCTCCGTCGACGAGGACACCGTCGACGGGGGATTCGTCATCGACTTTGGCCATTTCTGAGCCGTGGAAGAAATCCAAGCTGGTTGAAATGTCGTCTCTGACCCTGCCACCGTCGACGACACCAGCAACGACGGCAGGGGCTCCTGCAACTGGTTCTGCGTCTGGCAAGATAGCCAAGCAGCAAATTACACCAGAAACAACGTCTCCAAGTGAAGTGCAAACTCATTTGCCTTCAGAAATTTTCCAGAGTGAAGACTCTGAAGAAGAAGAACTCCTGGATCAAGCTACTTCCATTTCAGACCTTCATGTAAAATGTCAGAGCACGGACGGGGAACAGGAGGAAATGTGTTACCATGAACACTCTGTCCAAACTCGTGTTCGCACGGAGGTCACCCCGATGGTATGCCTTCCCGCTTCTATTGTTAATGACCTTAAATACCTTATCCAGAACTACAAACAGCGTTTCCCGGAAACACCGACAACTGAGACAGGGGGCCAGGCGCCTGCTATAAATACTCCAGCGGCATCCCCAAAACAGACTCGGCCAGTTACTCAGGTCCGCCATGAGAAGATCCAACCTCAGGTGATAGTGTCATCAGATGAGGAAGAAGATGAGGAACTGGAAGAGGGAGAAGTCCAGGAAATCCAGTCGGACCATGAAGAGGAGGAAGAGTATGTAGCGTCTTCCCCAGCTTCACCCCAACCACGCCAGGCAGATTCACCACCAGTGGATATTGACGGTTTCCATAAAATAGTGGAAAGGGCGGCAAAGCGATTTCATATGGTGATGGAATCGACTGAGACCGAGTGCTTCTTACATGACTTCAAGGAGCAAACACAGAAAACAACGAAGTCTATACCAATAATAGAATTTCTCTGGGACCAGGGAAAGAAACTGATGCTGATGCCAGCCTCTGTACCTGCGGTGGTTCAGCGCCTGGATAAAAAATACAAGGCCCCACTTACAGCGGCAGCTTGCCTAAATGGACACCCGAAACCGGATTCGGTTGTAACCCAGGCGGCCCAAAAGAACTCTTGCAACCCTACCTCTCCTCTGTCTGCCCCACCGGACAAGGAAGGCAGGAAGTTGGACACAATCGGTAAACGGTTTACAACAACATCGGCCATGACCATCAAGGTGGCCAACTCCATAGCTCTGTTGGGGCGTTATAACCGCCAGCTCTGGGAAGATATAGTCCCATATTTAACTGAACTACCTGACACAGTTCAGGGGGAAGTCAAGGCACTGCTTACGGAGGGTCAAACCACGGCAGCTGAAATCATTGATTGTGCCATAGATGCAGCCATGACTGGCTTTCGTCAACTAGCTGGGGCAGCAGTCCTGCGCAGTCAAGGATGGCTTAAGGCAACGTCGTTCAGACAAGAGGTGCAGACGAAAGTGCTGGACATGCCCTTCGACGGCCAGCACCTTTTTGGTGACAAGATTGACGAGGCGCTCCAAACGATAAAGAAAGACACCGATACTGCTAGAGCACTGGGTACTCTACAGGCACGGAACCAGTCCTTTCGAGGCAACAAATCTAGGGGACAGTCCTCTTACAGAGGATCCTATCAAAATAGGTCCTCGTATTCCTACCAGAATAAATCTCAGTACCAACAGAAGCAGCCACAGGGTCGTCAGTCTTCTTACGGAAGGTCAACCTTCAGGGGCAAAAACCAAAAGAGGGGCACTGGCGGCCGCCAGTGACCAATTACTCCAGCCAGTCCAGCAACTATATCCCTCATTTAAAATCGGAGGAAAATTGACCCATTTCCTAAACAATTGGCATCTCATCACCACAGATCGGTGGGTACTTCAATTAATAAGATTCTGCCATTTCCTAGAATTCACCACCATCCCTCCTACAACACCTCCCAGCAGACTGCCACACAAACATCTACGCCTGCTACTCCAGGAAATATCTGCGATGCTGAAGAAAGGAGCAATCGAACGAGTTCCATCGTCTCTAAGAGGGAAAGGATTCTATTCCCGCTTCTTTCTTATACGCAAGAAGGAGAAAAAATGGAGGCCCATTCTAGACCTCAGGGCGCTCAACTCTTTCCTGAAAAGTCAGTCGTTCAGGATGGTGACGATCCAAGAAATACTAGGCATACTGGAAAAAGGAGATTTCATGACATCTTTGGATCTCCAAGATGCCTACTACCACATCCCAATCCTCAAGTGTCACAGAAAATTCCTGCGATTCGAAGTAGCAGGACAGCATTACCAATTCAAGGTCCTACCGTTTGGCCTCAAATCCGCTCCGCGGATTTTCACCAAGTGCCTTGCACCGGTGGCAGCTTTCCTGCGTCAAATGGGTCACCAAGTCTTCCCCTACCTCGACGACTGGCTGGTAAAGGAACCTTCAGCTGCAGGCGTGACCGAATCCTCCAACGCCTGCACCACTCTTTTTCAGCAGCTAGGATTAACTCTCAATATCGAGAAATCCTGCATGATCGCTACAAGAAACATCACCTTCCTCAGGGCAACCTTGAACACGGAGTGCGCAAGGGCATTCCCTTCAAAGGAGAGGACAAACAAACTAATATCTCTGGCCAGGGCTGTGGCATCAAGGAAGTCCCTAAAAGTTCGAACCTACAAATCACTCCTAGGAATGATGTCTTCTTGTATACTCCTCATCCCTCACTGCAGACTCAGGATGCGCCCATTGCAAGAAGCCCTCACGAACCAATGGACTCAGAGTACAGGTTCCTTCGAGGACATTGTGAAGATAACACCACAAATATCCAAGAGTCTGGACTGGTGGAGGAGTCACAGGAATCTGTCTATAGGACTTCCATTCCTACTTCCAGCAACACCTCTGGTGATCACCACGGATGCCTCCCTGGAAGGCTGGGGAGCTGTCCTCCAGGACCTTCGAATAAGCGGCAAATGGACAAATCAGGAGAAGCAACTCCATATAAATCTTCTGGAACTGAGGGCTGTGTATCTGGCACTACAAGCCTTTTTACCACACATCCAGAACTCCCAGGTGCTCGTCAGAACGGACAACACCACGACGATGCACTATCTCAACAAACGGGGAGGAACGCGTTTGCTCACTCTATCATGCGAATCGCAAAAGGTCTGGAACTGGCTTGTACTCCATGGGTTCACGCTAAGGGCGGACTATGTCCCGGGCAAAGACAACACCATTGCGGACGCCCTAAGCAGACAAAAATCCCTCTCCCACGAGTGGGAACTCGACAAGAGTACACTGGATCACATATTCTCAGAATGGGGAGTCCCAGGAATCGACCTGTTTGCTACCATGGAGAACGCCAAATGCCCAAACTACGCAAGTTGGCGTCCCCAACCAAGGTCACTCGGAAATGCTTTTTCCATCGGTTGGTTCAGCGTATTTGCGTACGCTTTTCCACCATTTCCGATGATTCCAAGGGTCCTCAGGAAGATGAAGGTGGAGCCTTGTACCCTGATCCTAATAGCCCCGTTCTGGCCGAGGCAGCACTGGTTCTCGGATCTTCATTGCCTCTCCATCAGGACACCGATTTGTCTGAAGCAGCACCCGAACCTACTGACAATGTCCAACAGGCAGGTACAACACCCGAACCTGCAATCGCTCAGGTTATCGGCCTGGCTCCTGAGCACAGAGAGTTCTGTAGTTTGAACATCCAGCAGGAATGCAGGGACGTGCTGGCAAAAGCAAGAGCGGACAGTACCAACAAAACATACTCTCTAAAATGGAAACGATTCTGCATATGGTGTTCAGAGCAAGGCCTGAGACCGCTACATATTACACCCGAACAGATCTTGCTGCACTTGGCACAGTCAGGACTGGAGCATGCATCCATAAAGGTGCATCTGGCGGCCATTTCACGGTTCACCAGGACTTTCAAAGGACCATCTCTTTGGTCCAATAGGCTTATCAAGCAGTTCCTGAAGGGACTATATAGATCCTTCCCGAGACCTAGAAGGGTCCCTCCGACGTGGCACCTCAATTTAGTCCTCAACCAACTCATGAAGCACCCTTTTGAGCCCATTCATCGTGCATCCATCAAGTACATCTCATGGAAGACGGCTCTGCTACTCGCTCTAACATCTGCCAGGAGAGTAAGCGAGCTACAGGCTCTATCCATTCAGGAACCCTTCATGCAGTTCAAACAGGACAGGGTGGTGCTGAGGACAAATTCTAAGTTCATACCGAAAGTGCCTTCAGACTTTCACCTCAATGAACCGATGGTTCTACGTTCTTTCTTTGCAAACCCTACCACCGCATCAGAAAGGAGGCTACACTCCTTAGACCTCAAAAGGTGTCTAAAGTTTTACATAGACAAAACAAAGACTTTCAGGAAGTCTTCACAGCTATTTGTGGCCTACAGTAGGCCAAGGATGGGTATGCCTCTAACCAAACAGAGCATCTCAAGGTGGATCTCCTCAGCGATAGCATTCTGCCATGACAGCCCGGACGGCCTTTGAATGCTAATGTTAAAGCGCATTCCACCAGAGCGATGTCCACATCAGCAGCGCTGTTCGCTGGAGTGCCGATTTTGGACATATGCAGAGCGGCGACGTGGAAGTCACCGCACACCTTCTCCAGACACTACTGCCTGGATGCTGAACTTCTGAAGGATGCAGCAGTGGGCCAGGCGGTGCTTCGCCATCTATTCCAGTGAGGTGAGCCTTCCAACATCCCGCCATCCTGGTATGCACATCTCTTGTATTTTTTATGATATATTGACATATGCTATTGTTTCAAGGTCGTATGGTAATATGGGTATTATCTAAAATGACTGTGTAGCATAATTACATCAGAAATGTGCATAATGTATTGCTGACTACTCTGATTCAGGCATGTGAATCTATGAAAGACACCCCTAATACTGGATAAGAAACGCGTTACTTGCCTGTAACAGCAGTTATTGGTGTCTTTCATAGATTCACATGCAACCCTCCCGCCTCCCCTGGAAGGACTCACATCTCTCTCTAACTGTATTAAGCCTACCTAGCTGGGTGCGTACGAAAATCTGAGGGACTGAGGCTCCTGCCAGGAAGGTTCTAGAGGGAGGTCATAGCTGATTGGCTGGCTCTAAGAGTTTGGTCCTTTTTACATAAGGACAAGGATAGGCTACTAAGGTGAGGCCCTTAGGCCTATTTTCTCTATGTATGTCTATAGGACATTACTTTTCTATGTACCGGAGGCTCCGTCTCGATGACGGGTAATGATTCAGGCATGTGAATCTATGAAAGACACCAATACTGGATAACTGCTGTTACAGGTAAGTAACGCGTTTCTTCACACAGAACAGGTACAGCAAGGACAGTGACACATACCAAAGGAAAGTAGGAGGCTGCCATTGTAGGAATGAAGGGACTATGAGTATTGGGCTAGAGTGACGCTTCTGTCCCTCTGCATTCTATGTCTGGATCACACCTAGCATGGGCACTTGGACTCAATGTCAGTTGAGCTCAAAACACTCTCCACCCCTCTCAAATAGTCAGAGTCTATCTGCCCGAATGCCTTACCTAGAAATTTTTATAGTAGCCCTCAGCAAACTGAAACTCACTTAGTTTTCATTTTCACTCTCCGTTGTGGCCCTTGACATATATTCCCTGCTGCACTCTCGCCTGTAATATTCGCTAACCGGTCTGGATAGGTCTAGAGGGCGTAATTTGCTATAAAGTATGTACATTGTAATTTAGGAACCTTGTGCAAAATAGCCCAACCCTAAGAACAGAGTACCGGGTGTTATTATGAATGTGCAATTGAAGTACATTATTTCAGGGCAATAAAGTCGAAAGGGTTGAACCTTGTATTAAATTCTCAATCCCAGTATGCCAGTAAAGCTTATGTGGGGCTCAGCAAGTGGAGGGTATAGGAAAGTCCCCAGAGTTTTAGGAAAGGTGTGTACACTTCGTAGATTCACCCATACATCTACCTTTTTCCTTGCAGTATACACCTGCAGTATACTCTCTTTCATTGCCTCTCCTTGCAGGTCCTTGTGCTTTGTTTGAAATGGACGACCAACTTCAAGCAAAATATATCTTGAGATAGTTTTAAAATAGACTTTGGGAATGTTCGGCAGTGTGCAGGCGAGCTAGGTACTTAAATATACGCCCTCTCCAGGCTCATGGAGCTATATTGCGAGCTCATATGCTTGGTTTTCCCTTTCTTGTATGTGCTCTGTATTTTCTTAGATTGTATTGGATATGGCACAAGGACATCAGGATAAGTGGTGGGTTAATGTGTCTCTGCAGGGCAAAGGTAGCAGGAGGGACATATAGCCTAATATTTATGTAGCATATGTGATTACTGAATGAGCTACGTGAGGCTTATATGCCCTTCCCAATACTGACTGAGCTACCTGAGTATATGCCCTTCCCATATTAAGCACAGACTCGCTGTTCAAATCCAAAGCCTGCCCTGCAGCTAGAATAACCTAATGGTTTCAAAACTCAGGTTTATAGCACACCTCTCTCTTGCTTTGCTTCTTCCAACTAAGATAAAATGCTGTGAAAGTTCGTAGGAAGTTCCTTACTCAGTTGTGCCATCAACAATGTTAAACCTGGCATGTTTGTGGTAGTGTTTCCCTACATTTTGCTGTTTTCTCATGGGTTTTACTGATTCTCATTTAGTGGCCTTAGGGCTCTGAGCACTTTCCCATTGTAAACGCAGTGTGAAAGTACATGCACCCTTCCTACAAATATTAGGAAGTGGTGCTAGCTGATGTTTTTAAACATGTCAAGCTTGCCATTGCAGGCCTTTGGGTGCACACTTACATCTTTGAGGTGTTTAAACATGTGTCAAGCATGCCATGGTAGGCAGGTGTGTGTACGATTGCCCTTATGCCCAGATTGGCCTTTCTAAACTACTGGCCAATCCTGAGGGGACCTTTCACTACCACTAGGGCCCTCCTGGGGTAATTCTTAAGGGGTGAAGCAAGTGATAGGTGAACAGCAGGGCAGGTACACATGTGTTTCCTACTCAGGTAGTGAAGAATATCCATGTTTGTTTTCACTTCCCATGAGGTTTGTTCTTCCCATAGGTTAAAATGGGGGAATGGTGTAAAATACTGCAAGCTGCAATAGTGGCTTACAGTGGGTCAGCCTCATTATGATTCCTATCATAGGATTCAGAACAACAAACCCTCTCTTGTGGTAAAGAGGGATTTGTCATTAATAGTTTAGAAATGCCCCTTCTAGAAAGGTTGAAAATGTGCACGTGTTTTTCGTGCATGCCAGTCGCACTGCTCAATGCACGAATTATTCTTCGCCCTATGCTTATAAATATCCAAAGTATTTTGAAAGATCACAAAATCAACAAGCGTTTTTACCAATTTTTCCATTTTTCAGTACTTATACCAATTTTAATCCGAAAGATCACAGTCACGACGAAGACCGCTGAATTCTAACCCTGGGCGTAGTACTGTGCTACGCCCACGGAGTGGACGTAGTGTTGCCTACTTCGCCATTTGCGAAGTAGGCGTAGCAGGCAACACTACGCCCACTCCGTGGGCGTAGCAAAGTTGCCCGCCACCCGCCTCCCTCCCGCCCTCCCTAAATACTTAAATAATGTTTTTAAAAAGAATAAACACCACTTACCTTGTCGGCTGCGTCTCCGGGGCTCCCTCTTGTAACCGCGCCGCCATCTTGGATACTAATGCGCATGCGCGGCCGCCCGCGCATGCGCATTTCTCAAGAGAAATGCGCATACGCGGGCGGCCGCGCATGCGCATTAGTATCCAAGATGGCGGCGCGGTTACAAGAGGGAGCCCCGGAGAAGCAGCCGACACGGTAAGTGGTGTTTATTCTTTTTAAAAACATTATTTAAGTGTTTAGGGAGGGCGGGAGGGAGGCGGGTAGTATTTAGCGAGGGCGGGAGGGAGGCGGGTGGCGTGTAGTGGGGCTACGCGAAGTGCGTGGGTGGACGTAGTTTCTGTCCCACTTCGCGTAGCTTCGCATAGCCCCACTACGCCTACAATCAATCAATCAATCAATCACAGACATTTATAGAGCGCACTACTTACCCTGAGGGTCTCAAGGCGCTTGGGGGGGGGGGGGGGGGAGTGCTGCTACTGCTCGAATAGCCAGGTCTTGAGCTTCTTCCTGAAGGAGAGGTGTCTTGGGTCAGGCGCAGGTCGGGAGGGAGGGAGTTCCAGGTCTTGGCGGCCAGGTAGGAGAAGGACCTTCCTCCTGTTGTCGTTCTTCGGATGCGGGGGACGTCGGCGAGGGCGTGGCTGGCTGATCGGAGATGTCGTTTGGGAGCGTAGAAGTTGATGCGGTTGTTGAGGTAGCTCGGGCCTTGATCGTGTGGGGCTTTGTGTGCGTGGGTGAGGAGGCGGAAGATGATTCTTTTGTTGACGGGGAGCCAATGCACGTCTCTCAGATGTCCGGAGATGTGGCTGTGTCGTGGGATGTCGAGGATGAGTCTGGCTGAGGCGTTCTGGATCCGCTGGAGTCTCTTCTGGAGTTTGGCGGTGGTTCCGGCGTAGAGGGCATTGCCGTAGTCCAGTCGGCTGGTGACGAGGGCCTGGGTGACCGTCTTCCTGGTCTCGGTGGGGATCCATCGGAAGATCTTCCGTAGCATGCGCAGGATGTTGAAGCATGACGAGGAGACGGCGTTGACTTGTCTGGTCATGGTGAGGGAGGAGTCCAAGATGAAGCCCAGGTTGCGTGCGTGGTCTGTCGGTTTGGGTGCGCTGCCCAGGGCGGGGGGCCACCAGGAGTCGTCCCAGGCGGAGGGCGAGGAACCCAGGATGAGGACTTCCGTCTTGTCTGAGTTCAGTTTCAGGCGGCTGGTCGTCATCCACTCGGCTACGTCTTTCATCCCTTCGTGAAGGTTGGCTCTGGCGGCGGCGGGGTCGTTGGTCAGGGAGAGGATCAGCTGGGTGTCGTCAGCGTAGGAGATGATGTTGAGGTTGTGTTGGCGTGCGATGGCCGCGAGGGGGCTCATGTAGACGTTGAAGAGTGTGGGGCTCAGTGAGGATCCTTGAGGGACGCCGCAGATGACTTCGGTGGCCTCTGACTTGTACGGTGGTAGACGGACTCTCTGTGTTCTTCCGTCGAGGAAGGAGATGATCCATTCCAGTGCCTTCTCCTGGATTCCGACGTTGCTGAGGCGTTGCACTAGGGTGCGGTGGCAGACAGTGTCGAATGCCGCGGAGAGGTCTAGGAGGATGAGGGCCGCTGTTTCTCCGTTGTCCATCAGGGCTCGGATGTCATCGGTGGCAGCGATGAGGGCGGTCTCGGTGCTGTGGTTGGCTCGGAAGCCAGACTGTGAGGGGTCGAGGGATCCATTTGTCTCGAGGAAGGTGGCCAGCTGTTTGTTGACGGTCTTCTCAATGACTTTGGCTGGGAACGGGAGGAGCGAGATGGGGCGGTAATTCTTGAGTTCGGTGGGGTCCGCTGTAGGTTTCTTTAGTAGGGCGCTGAGTTCGGCGTGCTTCCAGCTCTCCGGGAAGGTGGCGGTGTCGAAGGAGGTGTTGATGATGTCCTGCAGGTGGGGTGCGATGACAGCGTCGGCCTTGTTGAAGACGTGGTGAGGGCAGGGGTCGGTCGGAGATCCGGAGTGAATGGAGTTCATCATGCGGATGGTGTCTTCGGTGCTGATCGGAGTCCAGGCGCGGAGGGTGGTGGTGGGGGGCGGTGGTTCGGTTGTGGCGTGCGTCGGTTGAGTGCTGAAGCTGTTGTGTATGTCCGCGATCTTGTTGTGGAAGTAGGAAGCGAGGGAATTGCAGAGGTCTTGCGATGGGGTGATGTTGTTGTTTCCGGCGTTGGGGTTGGAGAGCTCTTTGACGATGTTGAAGAGTTCCTTGCAATTGTGTGCGTTGTTGTCCAGCCGGTCCTTGAATGCAGTTTTCTTGCTGGCGCGGATCAGTTGGTGGTGCTTCCGGGTGGCAAGCTTGAGGGCGGTCATGTTGTCCGGTGTTGGTTCCCTTCTCAAGGCTTTCTCGAGGGCTTGGCAGTTCTTCTTGGAGCTCTTGAGTTCGTCGGTGAACCATGGGGCCTTCTTGCTGCCGGGTCTGCTGGGCGGGGTCCTCAGTGGGGGGAGTTCGTCTGCGCAGTTGTTGATCCACTTCGTGAGGTTGTCGGCGGCCTGGCTGGGGTTCGCTGAGCTGGCGGGGGGGGTGCTGGCTCAGGGAAGCGGCGAGCTGGTCGGCTGTGATCTTGTTCCAGCTTCTTCGAGCAACCGGTTGCTGGTGGTGGTGGATCGTCGTTTTTCTGAAGGTGAAGTGGACGCAGCTGTGGTCCGTCCAGTGGAGTCCAGTGGCGTGGCTGAAGGCGATGTCTTTGCTGGATGAGAAGACGGCGTCGAGCGTGTGTCCGTCGAGGTGGGTGGGGGTGGACACCAGCTGCTTGAGTCCGAGGTTGTCGAGCAGGGTGATGGTGTTGCGGTCGTTGTTCTCCAGGTGGAAGTTGAGGTCCCCCAGGAGGATGTAGTCAGCGGAGGGGAGGGCATGCGGGCTGACGAAGTTGGCGATGTCCTCGCTGAATTGTGTGCGTGGTCCCGGGGGTCGGTAGATCAGGGTGCCTCTGAGGGTGGTCTTCGGGTCGGTGCGGATCTGGAAGTGTAGGTGTTCGGCGGTTTTCAGGGTGTCGTCGGTGTTGGTCGTGATGTGGATGGTGTCCCTGTGGATGATGGCGATGCCTCCTCCCGTCTGTTTGACGCGGTCTCTTCGGGTGATCTTGTATCCCTCTGGGATGGCGATGGCGATGTCGGGTGCTGAGGAGTCGTTCATCTAGGTTTCCGTGAGGAAGGCGACGTCAGGAGCTGTGGTGTCGAGGAGGTTCCAGAGTTCGATGGCGTGCCTGTGGACGGAGCGGGTGTTGAGCAGGATGCACTTGAGGTGGTTGCTGCTGGTGTTAGGCTTGGCGGGTGCTGGTGCGGGGCAGGTCCGGATGCAGGTGAACTTGCAGGCGTGGCAGCTGAAGGGTCCATGGGTGCGCCTCGGAGTGGCTCGGTAGCATCCAGGGATCCCGCCGGTGTTGAGTGCGATGAGTTCGGTGGCGTTGTAGGACAGTCGGGTCGTCTTCCGTCGGTGGGGGCCAGGGGTTCGGGCGCTGGGCGCGGACGGGCGCAGACGGGCTTACCTTTGGCGCACCTTCGGCGCTCAGTCGGTGCTCCCGCTGCGCGCGTCCGCTGCGCGGTCGCTCCGGGGGCGTCATAAGAAGGGAGCCGGGAGGGAGGGTCCGCTGGGAGGCGGGGAGCGCGTGGGCCAATCGGCAGGCGGGGGGGCGGGTTTGCAGCAAGACCCGGCGCGAAAATCTAGGCGGGCGGCCCTGCGGCGGCTGAATTCCATGATTTGCTTTTATTTCATAATTTTCAAATGTCGCTGTATGCCGAAACAGACTTCAACATGGACACGACAAATAAAGCAGGTCATTTAAGTGGCCTCATAGGTATTTCCCAATGCATTTCGAACTGTTAAGTTGTTCATCAGGGGTAACTGTAAATGGACATAATAACAGAAAATCTAGACCATCTGCTTACTGTAAACAATATTCAATAGTGCAAGTGAAACAACGACTAAACCCCACTGTGAATTACAAACCCATCCCACTCCACCCTCACTACAAACATACCTCAATCTATTTAAACAGCATATCCATTCATCCACAATTCAAGAACTAGACCAAAAACATAATGTGCACAACCCCCTCATTAATGAAGCTGAAATTCCTTAATGCTACAACCCATCCAAAATTCTTCCCCGTTTCCACTAAGTTATCTAACTCGTGCCTGCACCTTTTAAATCCCTTAACAAACTAGTATTTAACCTTCAAAATTGCGGCCAGCAGCCTAAATGCTCCATATTCTTTCCAACAGGGTTTGACGAACGGGAGGCAAAAGGTTGGTGATGTTTCACGAATGCTCAGTCAAATGGGTTTGGGTGTATTTCTTTAGTTAAATAGTATTTGATTTGCTGTGCATTGTCACAGTAAGGTGTTTTATCACTTTAAGGTTTTGGGGTTAATGAATGTTGGGTAATGAGGTCATTTCAGCTGCTTTCTTATTGGTTCAAACATTATGATATTCAGGCGGAAAGGGGATAGATAAGCATGCGCAGAAGAAAGAGCTTGTAATTTTGGCCGTTAGAAAGTGTCCATCATAGCTCAGTGAAAGTGGGAAACGTCGCAGAGTGGACGTTTTGTTTTGTTCTGCTTTAGAATATGCTGTAGAACCTTGCATGGTCATTCTGGGGTTATACTGAATAAGCAGCTACCTAAGTTATGCCATCTATTAATGTAATAACTGCACTTTCATAATTGCTTTATTAACCTTCCTGCTTTCTCAAATTTGCTTGAAAATGCAATTTCTTCTTTTTTTTCAAAATTTTCTTGGGGGGCGGGGGGGGGGGGGTGTAACACCCCCAAACCCCCCTTTTGGGGTTCGGGCTCGCTCGCTACGGTGCTGTATGCAAATCACTTTGCGCCTCACCACTTTGAAATGTCACCCACCGCCCTGTTTATAAGCGTAGGGCAAAGAATAATTCGCGCATTGAGCAGTGTGGCTGGCATGCAGGAAAAACACGTGCACCTTTTCAACTGTTAATCACAATACCGCGGATTGGGATAGACCGCAGCACCAGTTCACGCACGCAAACGTCAAGTTTGAATTGAGAGAATTTTGTGGAAAAACGCAAGGGAAGGAGTGCATCCTTGCATCATGATTACTCATCCTTCTAGAAAGGTGGCATTTCTCTGCTCTAAAACTCTTTGGGTGCCTTTCAGTTTGACTCACTGGAGGCAGCGGGAGCACATCTGTGCATTCCCCGAAGACAGATATATACATTGGTCATGCAACTGGAACAGACCTCTGACATTTGAGGGGCTGGCTGGATAGTTTGGAGGGAGAGGTTTGGACACTTGGCCTCTGGGAAGCCAGATCCTGGCTCCACTTATGATTAAGATCTGCATTCCACGGCCCCATGGCAGACTGGACTGAAATTTAGGGGAGACATCTGTGGTTCAAAGGGAAACCCTCTGAACCACCCCCAACTTCAAAGGCACACTACAGTATAACTATTTTTGCCATGCTTTAGCAGGGTAGAGATGCACTTACTTAAAAATATCGGCCTGGGTGGGACTTCCCTCACATACATGTCCTCCTATCTGGAAAAGAAGATCCCAGGACATCTGGCTTCCACCTTTCTCCTCCCTGGTCCCTGCTATCAATGTAGGTGTCCCCCAAGGCTCCATTCTCAGCCCTACCATCTTTAATATTTATCTTTCTCCCTTGGCTTCCTTGGTTGAGGAAGCGGGCGCCAAGATTATTTCTTGCGCTGATGACACGGGGCAAAGATCAATTCCTGCCTCTCGAAGTTCTTCAATTGGCTGAGGGTCAATCAACTTAAGTGTAACCCAGATAAAACGGAAGTGGTTTTCTTCGGAAAACTAGAAAAACCTGATTGGAGGGCCTGGCGGCCCAAGGACCTGCCATCCCCACCGCTGATAAAGAGGAAGTAAAAAACCTGGGAATAATCATAGACAAAACATTGTCAATGCGTTCTCAGATCCAACATCTTTCTGGTTCATGCGTCGGCATACTCTGTTTGTTAAAAAAACATTTGCAGCTTCTGCCGCTGAAGAGTAGAAGGATTGTTTTGCAGGCTCTTGTGAGATCTAAACTTGGCTATGTCAACTCCTGTACCTTGGTGTTTCGAAATCCCTGACCCTGCGTCTGCAAGTTGTTCAAAAAGTGGTGGCCAGAGCCATCGTGAGATCAAGACCTAGAGCTAGCATGACCCCGATTCTTAAATCCCTACACTGGCTCCGTATTAAAGAGCGGATTGACTTTAAAGCTATGACCATCTTTTTTAAAGATGGTCAATCTGCCCATTGTGCCCAAAACTCACTTGTTCGTACTGGCGGTAGATCTTTCGGCTTTCTGGGTGTTCAACTAGGAACAGCTTGCCCGAGTTCCTGAGGCTTGACACAAACCTACTTTCTTTTAGAAAGAATCTAAAAAGATAGCTGTTTAATCAATAATTGGCTTCTTCCACTCATTTATCTCTCTGCTACCTATGCGCCAGTACACTCTAGCTTGAGTAGCAGTGCCCTATACTTAATACTGCATTTCATTTCATTTCATTTCACTTCACTTGTGGGGACGTGGGACCAGTGATCCTAGAACTACGCAGTGCACACTGCCAAAGGTATCTGTTTTGCACAAGGAGGATTACTATCATTTGAAGTGACCATGCACCCTTCCTGAATAGTGCCTCTCCTGGGCTGACCTGCTGCTGTGTGGGCCTTACTGTGCTCTCCAAAAGCTTACCCCCTGTTCTCTTGTGGAGGTTTCAGGGACATCAAAAACCTCCCACAAGACCCACATCATCTACCTGTGACACCTGGAGAGCAATGCCCTCTTTAAGTGCCCATATCGTCTGCTGGATTCCCACCGGTAGTACAGTGTGAATATGGAACCAAGTATTGTGTCTGTAGACCGGATTGCCTGGTGCGGAGCCCCAAAAGCAATGCTTGCATTTCAAGAGTGTGGCTCCTGCATCGTGGGGCCTCGCTATGCATAAGCAACTTGATTGTGGTGAGTGGATTCACCTGTTTCGGGACCCAGCTTGGCCCTCTTCATTGATCGTGTTGCATCTCTCTCGTGCGGCACTTGATGCTCATTGTATGCGGTGTCCGATTCACAGGTTCCGTCCCTTGTAGGTGGGAGTATATCCGTAGCAGTGCCTCATTTTACCTCGTGTGGCATTGATGAACTTGCTCCTGTGTGTTTGATCGGAATTGTCTGGTGTGACTCAGCTCAACGCTCACCGGATGTTGTTCCTCATTTCCAGGGAGGCGCTGAATTTGCGACTCTACATTGCGTGTGACCATTAACTGTCTGATGCGACTTAATAACGTTGTGCCTCATTTTCAGGGAGCCATGGAGGAGCGGATTAGTGTTCCGTAATGCCCAGATTACCTGGGTTCTACTTTGATCGACGTGTGTCCTACACGGTGCCTCCTTCTTTTTGAGAGTCTCCTCTGTTTCATCCCCCAATCATCGATCAACTTCTAGTGCACTCAATGCGGTGGACCAACTGCCCTCTCCTCACCCAGCCCAATGCCTTCATCTAACCAGGTAGTATTGCCCAGATCCGTTCCGCGTGGCGCTGTTAGAGACGTCTGCAATGCAAGTGATATCCACGGTGGCTATATAGGCCCTACCCAGGTGCGCTGACGTCTGTTACTTTTGTGACTTTACAAGCCAAAAGCTTGGAGCCATGAAGTACACTGACCACTGGTGTGGAAAACTAGAGCCCTGCAGGGGAAAGCCCTGTCCCATGAAATCTGTTCGCAGAGCTGGGAAAATGGGTGGGTCTGTAAGGAATCTGCCGCTAGATATTGTATCTACCAGATAAGACATTACCGAAGGTAATTAACTTGTTAATCAGTTTAGCTAAGCAAGACACAAGTGTAGAAAGTGCCCTTTTTGACATGGTCACCCCGCTTTTTTGCCCTAGTACTAATTCTTTTTGACTGAAAGTGCACTGGGTTCCTGCTAACCATGCCTCCTATGCCAGTGCTCTTTCTTTTAAAAGTTAAATGTCTAATTGTAACACAGTATAAGCTCAAATACATACATACATACATACCCTGTAAGTCCTAGTAAATTGTACCCATTGTACTCAGAGCATGGGTATTAAAGAGGGGCAGAGGGCTGCAGAATGTATTATGCCTCCCTAAGGAACCCACACACAAACTGCATGCATGCAGACTGTCATTGCAGGATGCGTGAAATGGTGCAAACCATTCTAAGAACACGACACAGCACACTTCCTGTGTGCCATGCCCATTTACAATGCACGTCCTATATATAATCTCCCCTACAGCAGGCCTTAGAGCCATAAAGCAGAGTGCATTATATTACATGAGGCCTGCATGAGCAAATGTGTCTCTGCATTGTCTAGTTCCATTGCTAGTCACTGCACGTGATCAGGAAGCTATCTTAAGGACATGTACTGGGCACTAGTCCTTGCAGGTTACCCTGCTACGTGATTGCTTCACTGAAAATAATGGTGTTTGGTATCATACACCTTGTCTTAATAAATCTGTACCGATGCCAGTATTGGATTTATTATGACATGCTACTAGTCACATAGAGTGCGGGCTGATTGGTATCTTCCAGCTTGCTACCTTATATTACTATAACTTTATTTATTTTTTCTATACAAACCAAACCTAAGCTACACACTATATATAATTAAAAAAAGCAAAAGATACGGTTAACTCATAGTTAGGAAAACTTTATTCTTTCTATACAAACCCAACATGTGCTACACAAACATTAAAAATTCACGCACCTCCGTACAGTGTTCCAACTTTACTCGCCACACTACATTAACTCTACCTCGCCCCTTATTCATGCCCTGGTTATATCCTTGCATATTACATCACTTATACCATGTGAAAGTAGCATTCATGACAACACTTATAACAACTCAAATTTCATGATTTGCCAGAACACAGTGTATGATAGAGTGGTAAGTTATAGTTAGTGTAGTGTGGGGAGTGAGGTGACTACATTGTGTATTATAACTCACGCCCCTCTATGCACAGTGTATTGAACTCAGTAGTCACACCACATTAACTATAATTCGTGCCTTCTCCATGCAGTGGTTATTCCCTTTCATATTACATCACTTATGCCAACTGAGATCCTAGCATTCATAAGAACACTAATGACATAGCAAATCACATCACATCATTTTAGAGAACAAAATGCATGGTGGAGTCTTGTAAGTAATCTTTATTTGGCATAGTTACTTAAAACCATTGCAATATAAAAATAGATTAAGAACAGAGAAGATAAAACTGCAGTTTTAAAAGAATCAGAAATTAAAATGTTCACATTTCCTTGTGACAAATGTGCATGTTTATATTAGTTCTTTCCCCGATACAGTTTTTTAAAAGGGATATTTGGACTTCGTATTTGTAAGGTTTTGCTCAGTGTCCTCAGGTGGAGTCTTGTAGGAAAGTGCCTCTTTTTTTCATGGTCACTCACACTTTTTGCCCACTGGTACTGATGTTCTTGACCCAATGTGCACTTGGTTTCTGCGAAACAGGCCCTAGTGCCAATGCTCTTTCCCAAATACTGCAACACGCTCAGTTGTACCCCAATTGGCAAGGACTTCAGCACCCCTGTAATTCCCTGGTAAATGGTTAAGAGGGTCCCTGTGCGATGCAACATGTATTATGCCATTCAAAGGGATCCACACAAAAACTGCACACTGCCTGCCATTTCAGCAGGCCTCGAAAAATCTACTTGCCCACTCGCTGTGGCAAGTCAGATTTTATCAGGTCGAGCTTTATTTAGAACCTACTCGCCTGTTCTGGTGAGTTGACGAACAACAGGTGTTCTGTTTAGTCAGAAAGTGAAGGCGCAATAAAAATGCCTTTTTAAATCTTGTTTTTATCTCATCATGTTAGCTCTGTGCTCAGAGACAGAGGTCAGAAGTCAGTTTACAATTCCCTTTCCTTCTCTGTAGAGTTTCAGGAGTTTGTACAGTAAACTGTATGACCTGCTGTACGAAGAGGGAAATGAAAAGCTGTAGGTTATCTGGTTTTTCCTAATACACATTTAAATAGCTAGTAAGTCAACTGTACAAACATTTCTGAATATATTTCAGTAGTTGTAGAAATTCGAACAACTGAGCACAGCACAAACAAAAAGTTACAACTGACGATCATTAGTCAGCAATACATTTAATTCCAGAAATGGACAATGAATGAAACAAGCAATGTAGCACACTCTTGATTATAGGTGGATCAATTTTCAAAATGTTGACACGTAGATGTAGCAACTAAACAGCTGACATGTGTTTCGTCGTTATACTACTTTCTCAAGGCTGTTGACAAAACAATGTGACAAATTGCTTGATTTTAATACAAGAGGGAATTCTTTTTTTTTGTTTGAATATCTTTTATTGCATTTTCTTTTTTTTTTCTTTTAGCATGAACATATATATGAGCAAATAACATAGTCATGGCGCAGGATAAACATTACATGTCGTATCAGTTGTACAGACACATTAGTGAATATAATTAAGAGACGTGATAATAAAAGCAAAATAGTGAGAACAGCATGACAAGGCCATTAGCTATGGTTGTGTAATAAAGAAAGGAAAATCCATAAATCAACTACAACAGTTCACAGAATAAACCAATTGTTTCCTCACCTCCCACCATGAAATGGTTAGGTTGGGACATCTGCTATGCTATATCTATGGTTCAAAGCAAAATCAAGCGTGTCAGCAATGCAGTATATATTCAAATCTTTTGTTTGGAACAAGAAACTATGAATAACAACCTGAGAATGTAGGGGCTAAAGACTGGGTGAAGTCAAAACGATGAATGTGTGGTTCAGACGGGACAGTCAGGGGCGGGCATGTGTGGCACTGTGTCAGTAGTGGGGGTCGTCAGACACGACAAGCAGCAGAGGTAATGAGGGGGGGGTAAAGGACGGGAAAGCCAACCTAGAGACCCAATCTGGGGCCTACAGGGGAGAGAGACAAACAGGCAGGGGGGTGGGAGTGGGGGGGGGGTTAAAGAGAGGGAGGGGGGGGAAGGAAAAGGGGGGGGGGCACAGCCGGGTCAGCGTTCAATAGAGTAACAGAGTCTAAATAATACCCCTCTGCAGGCACACTTGATGATAAGCAGCCAGGGTGTTGTCCCAGTCTTGCGCTATGGGGTACATGCGGAGTCCCGCCTTCTCCTCTCTGTGTAAGGCTACACTCTCCGCCCTTGCCCAATTGTCAAACGAATTACGCCAATGTATCGCCTGTGGGGGTGCACTATTCTTCCAGCGCTTGGTGATGAGGCGTTTCGCATTTATCAGTCCAGGGTCCCAAAACCTAGTCTGGACCTTTGTCCGTCCGCTTAAATAAGCCCAACAGGCAAGCTTCCCATGTGTGTGGCAAGCTACCCCCTGTCGCTGCTGCCAAAGAGGCCGATACTAATTTCCAGTAATCATTTAGAAGATGGCACATCCAGAGCACGTGTAGAAACTGCGCATCCACAAGTCCGCACCTGGGACATGCCGATGAGTCAAGACCAAAATATCGGTTGAGTTTATCCAGGGATAAATACGTGTGGTGCACAATATAATATTGTATGATCTTAAAACGGGAGTTGCGCGGAACGTTCATCGCCCTGGCCAGCACCAACGCCCATTCTTTATTGGTCCATGCGTGGCCTCTATCTACAGTCCATTTGTCTCGCAGGCGCTGTGAGGAAAATTGCGTGTGTGTGTGTGTGTGTAGTGCCTCGGCGAGCCAGTGCACTATGTGGGAGCCGTTTCCCATCACGTGCAAGTACTGAATCAGTAGGTGAGCCGGCAGCTCTTCTGTTAGGTCACCCCTGGCTTGCGTTAGTAGGCGGATAAGAGTCGCATGTGTTAGAAATTGCCCAGGAGGCAGTCCCGTGTTGGCTTCCAGGGTCTCAAACGAAAATAGAGTGCCCTCTGTAAACACGTCTCCCAAGCTCTCTAAATCAACGTTCGTCCAACTACCTAGGGCTGTCTCCGTAAGTGTGCCTCCCTCCCAAGGCGTCCCCAACAGTGGTAGATTAGGGGCATATGGTTTGGTAGAGCTTGTAAGCTTTAGGCTTCTCGCATAGCAGTTCCTCGCCACCGCAAGGTGCAGTTGATCAGGGCAGCGTACCCTAGCTAAGGGGTGAAACAGCGTGTGTATCTGCGCAACCGTCATGACGGTGTCGCCCGAGGCTGTATCACTCAAGCTCTTTCCACTCAACCAGTAGGCAACCCACTGCAGTTGCGCTGCCAGGTGATAGAGCTCCTGATTAGGGACAGATAACCCCCCATTTACTGTTGCAGCATATAGCGTCTTTAACGCGACTCTGGGCCGCCCCGCATTCCAGATGAATCGCCTGGTCAGAGTTTCCAGCTCTCGGAAAGTTCGGGCCGGGATATACACCGGAAGATTGGCATAAAAGTACAACAATTTAGGCAACGCTATCATTTTTGTAAGCGTAATCCGACTTGGGACGTTTAGCGGAAGGGTGTTCCAAAAAGTCACCTGTGCCGCGAGTGACGAAATTCCCCTCATGAGGTTACCCTCCAGTATGTCAGCAGGGTCACGATAAATATAAATCCCTAAATAGCGGAAGACGGATGAATACCAGACGAGTCGCTCGCCCATTACTACAATGTCGCTTTCTGGCGCGTCTGTGGCAAAAGAATACACTCCTGACTTTGCCCAGTTAACTCGGAGTCCCTAAGCTGCTGAATATGGAAGTGAGCGCGCGCGGGAAACAAGTCAGATCTCTGATGTAGATCAGTAAATCATCCGCATACAGCGACACCGAGTGCAGCCCGTCCGCCAAAGGGATACCCCAATCTGCGCCGGAGGCACAGAGTTGTGTCGCCAAAGGCTCCATCATAAGAGCAAAGATTAAGAGGGAGAGGGGGCACCCTTGCCTAGTGCCTCTGCGGACTCGGACCAAGCCTGATAGGAGCCTGCCTGTGCGAACCCACACCACAGGATCTTGATAGAGAAGTTCCACCATCTGAAGGTAGGCATCGCCCAAGCCAAACTTCTTCAGCACCTGTATCAGGTAGGGCCACTCCACAGAGTCAAATGCTTTCTCTAGATCGAGAACCAAACACCCTGAGTGAGGCCATTGGGACGTGGCTAGGCTTGGCACTCAAAACAGGCGTCTGATGTTATAAGACATACTGCGGGTTGGCACAAAACCGTTCTGGTCAGCATGCACCAGAGTAGGTACCAAGGGCGCCAATCTCTGGGCTAGCGCAGACGCCAGGATTTTCTAGTCCGTATTGAGGAGGGCAAGCGGCCTGTATGATCCCATACTGAGTCCATCTCTGCCCGGCTTCAAGAGAGATATTACATTTGCCTCGTTCAGGGTGGGCGGGAGAGCAGAGTCTTCAATTGCTGCCTTATACATCCGCAATAGTTCGGGTATGAGGATGATAGAGTAGGCCTTATAGAACTCCGCAGGTAGTCCATCCGGTCCTGGGGTCTTGCCATTGGAGAGGGAAAAGATGACTGTTCTAATCTCTTCCGCCGCGAGCGGCGCGCCTAACTCCTCCCGCTGCGCATTGGTAACCGCTGGCAGGGGTAACGTTGACAGGTATTCTGAGATGTCATCCTCAGTGACTTGCAACTGGGAGCGATAGAGGCCCTCATAATGGCTCGTGAAGGCCTCGTGTATAGCCCTCATTGTAGAGACAGTGGTGCCCTGCGTGGTGTGGACTGACAGTACAGGCGCGGTTTGGGTGTCCCTCCGTATCAGCCAAGATAACAGCTTGCCTGGCTTGTCCCCAACGTGATGCGTGCGTGTCGAATGGGCAGCATAATTCAGGTTCTTCAGCCTATCTAGAAGCCGAGTGTGCTGCTCTCGGGCCGTCACCGACCTAGTGTCGTCTCCCTCAGTTGCCTCCCGTTCTCCAGCTAGTAAGGTGGATTCTACTCTCGTCAAGTCTCTTTCCACCTGGCGCCGCATTCCCGCCTGCATGCCCAGGCAGTTGCCCCACGTGACTACCTTAAACGCATCCCACTCAACTTGTGGGGCAGATACAGTGCCGTTATTTTCCTCAAAATACTGCAAAATGCGGTCCGAGAGCGCCTCTCTATATGGGGCATCTAATAAGACATCCGGTTGGAGTCGCCATGTAGGCACCAGTGGCTGGGGGCGTTCCCAGGCAAAGTCCAGGGTGTGAGGGTTGTGGTCAGAGTGAGTGCGACCCAAATAACCGGTGTCTGTGACATGGAGAAGTAAATCACTCGACAACATAAACCTGTCTAGTCGGACATGTAGCGCATGGGCACCCGAATAGTAGGAATAGATTCTCGTGTTAGGATTACGATTGCGCCAGACATCATGCAAGTCCCACTGTGTAGACCAGTCAGTGAGTGCCTTCAATGCTCCACTCGCCTGCGCATTGGCTAAGGGAGGGAATGAGCGATCTAACACAACATCCAGTACACAATTAAAATCGCCTCCAAGTAAAAGTGGCACATGGCGCTATCACCGACGACAATTGTGAAAGGAATCATTCCTGTTCCGTGTTAGGAGCATAGATAGAAGCTATAACCATTTGTTGTCCATCCAGCTTGCCCTGAAGAACCACATATCTGCCCTCAGCGTCTATTTTACTGTGAGTGAATGCAAAGGGGACCCCAGGACGCATCCAAACCAAAGTCCCACGCGCAAATGCCGAGAAGCCCGTGGCGTACAGTTGTCCCCTCCACCTGCGGCGCAGTGTAAGCACCTCCGGGTCAGTCAAATGGGTCTCTTGCAACAATGCCTTCTGGGCAGGCAACCTGAGCTCTGGAGCTCATTACATTGGCCTGCCCAGATGGGAAATCTCCCTACACCAGTGCCTCATGCTAGAAATCTGGGTGTAATCCTGGACAATTCATTGTCCATGAAACAGCAGGTTAACAAAGTAGTGAGCCTCTGCTTTACCATCATGAGGTGGCTCAAGAAGATCCTCTGGATGCTGCCTAGCTCCATGCAGAAAATGGTGGTCAATGCCTTAATTACATCTCGGCTTGACTACGGGAACATCCTGTATCTAGGTGCAAACAAGGCAGTTACAAAGAGACTGCAGCTTGTACAAAATGCGGCTGCTCGTCTACTTTGTAGCATACCTAAAAACAGCAGCGTGTCCCCCTACCTGCGCGAACTGCACTAGTTGAGGGTTGAGAATCGTATTAGGTTTAAAGCCTTAAACTACATGTTTAAAATCAAAGCAGGTACCGCTCCCAAATATTTGCAGTCACTAGCTTCTCCTTACATCCCTAAAAGAAACCTACGATCTAAATCAGCGGAAACATTCTGTGTACCCAGATTCAAGCTGGCCAGGATGGGAGGAAGATCTTTTGCCCACCTCGGTCCTGTCATCTGGAACACACTCCCAATTCACATACGAAAGGACCAAAGCCTTCTCAGGTTTCGAAAGGAGATAAAGACCTGGTTGTTCGACCAGTAACCTGAACGACCTCTGCCGTATACTCCATCTACCGTGCTGTGTTCTAGGCGCCGGGAAACCCTTTTGGGTAGCTGTTTTGCGCCATATAAGTTTATAAAATAAATAAATAAATAAAATGCTATTTGTACTTGGTGTCGCCTAAGATATGAATAAACCTGGTAACGGCGTGAAGGCGTGTGCATACCACGTACGTTCCAGGTACAGAATTTAACCGTAGTCATTGCATGTCCATTCTCCCGTGCCCTCCCCCACCCACCCATCCCCAGCACACAGCCCAGTCGCACAGCAGATCAGATACCCACGTAGATCACTACAAACCGTTTGCTACTCCACAATAGGCCACTCCAATCCACTCTACCACATTCCGCTCTACTCTGCGACACTATACTGCACAACACTTTACGACACTCACCTCCAAAGACTGTACCATACTCCATTTAATAATACTCCACTTGACAGTCGTAAACTGCACAATGTGAAAATGTTTTTTATTAAAAATAAAATAACACTTAAATTCAATTAAATGCACTGTATAAAGTAACGGCACCTTTTCAATGTACGCATTTGCTAAGTATAAATGTTTGTACTCCAATTGAGATATGTTTATGTATATAAAAAACAAAAAAAAATGAAATAATAACGAAGTAAAAATTCATTGTTAAATGAAATAAGTGAATTGAATATTGATTATTTTTCAAATTGATTATGTTTTGATTTGCTTGTTGACCCACAAAACAAAGTGGCTATGAGAAACTCAGTTCATTAGCTGAACCGCAAAGTAGGTAAGAGGTTTTCCCCTACCTTCAGAAGATATTGTTTTGAATCTGTGGTCATAGAGGCACCCTTCTATATTCAATACACAGTCTGGCACCTCACTTGACACACTAAATTAACTATAACTCGCAACTCTGCCATGCACTGTGTTCTCACAAATCATGTAATTTCAGTTTCATATGTATTATAAATGCTGTGATTTCACATGCTACAAGTTATGTAATAGGCAAGGGTATGACCAGTGCATAGAAGAGGCATGATTTATAGTTTCATAGTGTGGCGAGTGAATTGAAGAGACTATGTACTGATGTCCACGACTTATGGTAATTTGAAGATTTTGCGTAAATTATAAATATAAGTTACCGAACCATTGTGCAACCAGTTTCCTTTGTATGCCATTTCTAGTCTGCTCCTCACTACATCATCTCCCATAGATTTGCATCTCCTGAAAGAGATTTCTGGCTTTCTTGGTGCTGTGTTTACTATTACAGGGTCATTTATTATTAAATCCTAATATTTCTGCATGATTTTTCAAATTGCTCTTTCCTCACTGTTATATGTGGTAATGAGTCTAAGCTCTTGGTTGGTGTCCTTTTTCTTCGCTAAATAGT
Organism: Lissotriton vulgaris; assembly: GCF_964263255.1. Taxonomy (NCBI): domain Eukaryota; kingdom Metazoa; phylum Chordata; class Amphibia; order Caudata; family Salamandridae; genus Lissotriton; species Lissotriton vulgaris. Next base: position 770,462,511 of record NC_141691.1, on the reverse strand, counting down.
AAATGTTCTTGCTTATGCAAGTTAGCCTTATACCTTACCTCAGCTATTACCTGTCCTGAAACCTTTCTGCAAAATCATGTTGTGCTTGTCTCACTTGACCATCCTTACTACAGTTTCTTCTCACCCGTATGTTTTTCCTCATATGGTCTACTAGCCTTCAGACTATTGGGGCAAAAGCTACTTGAGTGCAAGACCTGATTTCTAGCTGTAGGTTTTCTGAACATCTTTGTAATTTATTTTCTTTCACATAAACTGTAAGGCCCAAGAAAGTGACCTTCTGCTTACTAATGGTACTTGTGAAGCGCAGATTCAAGGAATTCATTTGAATCATTTACACACATTCCACTGAACTTTCTATCAACCCTCTCCAAATAATGAAGAGGCCATCAATATATCCAGACCTCAAAACAACCTGCTTTGATCAGCAATCCATGTACTAGCTCTGAAGCAGCTGCTCCTTCCACCAGCTTTTATACTAATTAGCATAGCTGGGGGCGAAGCAGGTACCCTGAGCTATTCCTTGAATTTGTTAGAAATATTCCTTATTGAACATGATACAGGTATTGTTTACTTTCCAGCAAACCTTCGTGGAGTGGCCACCTGGGAGAGGGGATAATCAGAGGGCTCTGGTCTCTAGCAGAAACTCTGCCCTATATCAATGTGCTGGGGTTACTGTTGATTCATCTGACGTTAAAGGTCTTCCTGCCATCTATCAATGGGAGACTGGTGCAGGTTTTTATGGATGCACTACCGCCATGTGGTCCTGAAAGAAACAGGGTGGAGGGAGTTCCCAGGTCCTTTGCAAAGAGGCCACATGTTTCTGGTTTTGCAGTAGGTATTTCCCTAGTCATGAACCATCTGGTGGACCCTTTGAATGCCAGGACAGATGAGCTAAGCTGCTGGCATGTGGTGAATTGTAAATGGTATCTGCATCCCAAAGTGGTGCAGGGCATCTTCCAGTTGTCGGGAGAACCCTGGCGAGATCTAGATTGGTTGGAATTTTTACAGAGAGATTTGCTGGGAGGTACATTTGGGCTGGAAAGCAACACAAGTATCCTGTACCCCTTTCCACCCCTTCCTCTCCTATCTGAGGTACCCAGAGCTTCTATGCATGAGCATCAGCCCTCCGTTCAGGCTCCCACTTCGGGAGGATCTTCTATGTCAGCAGCAAAGATGTTCCTTCAACCAAATCGTCACAATCTGCAGCTGCATGTTTGAAGATTGAGCGGTGGTAGTTAATTGCATTTGATTTCTCACCCAAAGTGGAGGATGTCATCCTTACTGCCAGGCTTCCTTCCACAAAGTCCATTTATGCCAGGAACTGGATCAAATTTGTGGCCTTTGTGGAGTCCTCAAGCCAAACCCTTTACAAGCCAAACTGTTGGATGTTTTACTGTTTGTTTTGTCTTTGACCACACGGTAGGGCCAAGGAGTGGGCTCTAATAAAGGCCATCTTTGTTTAAATCACCTGTTGTGATGCGATGTAATAAAGGTTTGACACACATATTCTCTCCCAAGCCTTTTGTTAAACCACAGTGGAACCCTAACTTTGTCTTGAGGTTTCTCCCCACGAGCCGATGCTTGTTGTGTCCTCTGATTGAAGATGGTCTTCTTCATTGTTATCACTTCAGCCCTTTGTGTGGGTGAACTTTTGACACTGTTAGTGCAACTGCCCTTCTCCATTTTTCCCAGATAAGCTGGCGCTGAGGACTCGGGCAGCCTTCTTGCTGAAAGTTGTGACAACTTAACACAGTGGGCAATCCATCACTTTCCGAGCTTTCTTTGCCCCCCCCCCCCCCTCCTCAAAAGAGGAGGAGAGACTCCATTGGTTGGATTCCAAAAGTGCTTAAAGCTTTTTCATCAATATTATCAAGGACTACATCGATCTTAACAAGGACTATTGGGTGGACAATTAGTAGTTTGTGGATGTTCTCTGGGAACGGAAAGGTAGGATTATGCAGAAAATGGCTCTGTCAAGTTAAATAGTCGTCTCTGCAATAAGTTCTGCTGCACACTGGCTAAGAAGCAGCCTTCGAGGGTACTGTGGACCCCTTCCACTAGGGCTAAGGCAGCTACCACTGCATTGGCATGCCTTTATTCTGCCAGGCGGCGATGTCGGCCTTGGTGCACACATTTTCAAAGCACTACTGCCTTGACAACCAGGTGCGAAGGGAAGGACATTTGACCCGCTCAGTTATGCAAGACCTTTTGGTCTGAATCTACTCCTCATACCCTCAAACATTAAGAGGTGTTGCATTTGTGTCTATTCTAAAGGTGAGGAATCTGCGGTTAGAAGTATCCTTCAGAACAACAAATTGCTTACCTTCAGTAATGCTCTTTTTGATGTATATTCTATCTAACTGCAGATTCCCTACTGCTTTTATGCTTCCCTGATCTGTGTAGTGGCATCTTTTTACCATCTGAGAAGGTCCCATCTTAGAGATGTGCACATTGGTACCAACAATTGTTAATGCTCTACGTCTGAGGGCACAGAAAGAGTTAAGCAAGAACTGATGTTGGCATGCAGGGGTGGTGCTTTAAAGCATCTCTACTCTGTCGCTTCCGGTGTGATATAGAGTCAACGCGGAGCTACACGGCGCTTCCTAGTAGTTGAATGTGTAATTGAATGTGTAGTCAGCGCACTCTTATTTCAGAAAAGAAAAGCTTTTTATAAATGCTTCCTAGTAGCACACAGGAGTACTGCTAAGAAACTTTCTGCATTCAGTCTGGTGCCTGGGGAATGTTCTAAAGGTGAGGAATCTGCGGTTAAATAGACCTATCTACTAGAAAGAGTGTTACTGAAGGTAAGTAACTTGTTCTTCAAGTTTACTTCAGTCTGTTATGTTTTCACTCACAAAGAATCTTCAGCAGGAACAAAATATGCATCAGAATCAATGCTGTGTATGTAATGTTTTGTTTTATTGTTTATACAGGGTAGAATCTGTAAATACCAGCTGTACAGTACCACATTGTTTCAGTGATTATGTACTAGACATATATTTTTAATACTTAATACAGAGAATTGCAACTTTTTAAAATGTTATTTATTAAACATATTTTATGAATCTGAATATATTTTCAGCAGAGACATCTGCTTTGTTTAGTTAAGCTCTAGATGTTTATGATTGTGTATACAAATTCTTTTTGGCAGTAGAAATATAGACGCGCTATTGGACTGTAAAGAATATTTATGGGACTCATCCTTCACTTCAAAAAATGATTTTTTGATGCCATTTTGTTTTACTTTAAGCATGGTGTTCCAATGCGTCGACTGAGAGATAGGTGTGACTTAATCCAGGAGGGAGGGCGAATAACTGACCCTACCATAGACAAACGCATGGACTTTCACTTCAATGCCATATTGGATGTAGTTGCGGAGTGGAGGAAAGACAAAACTCAGGACCAAGATGTTCCACTGGGAGGTAGGTTGATTTGTTGATGAAATTAGACAATGAACAGAGAGATGGTTCCAAAACTTGTTGTTCTGTTGTAAAAAATATGTTGTTTTAGTAATGAGGTCTGTAATTCTGGACAGTAAAAGAGGCAATGCTTGCAGATTCCTGCGTGAAATATGATAATTTTAAGTGCAAATATAGAGGACTGATTCCAGAACTTGCATTGCACTATTTCTAGCGCTTTCACTTCTTTTAAGAATGTTGAAAATTAAATATCTCTTAAACTGACAGTCTTCATACAAAGCGACACACGCCTTAATAACCAGTGACTGACAGATGAGAATCTATTTTTGTTTTTATTATTTATTTTATGCGTACTTATAAAGTGCGCCATCACTAATTCCAGATTCTCTAATAGCTCAGTACATTTATTACCCATTGGAAATAGTTGTAAACTGCGCAAAACAGCAAGGCCTTTAAAAATTTCCTAAATCTCTGAAGGTTGTGTTCTGAGTGCAAGGAGATGGTGAGCGTATGCCAAAGTTTAGGGCCAGTAACGGCGAAAGCCCTGTCTCCCTATTTTTCATGTCTGTTCTTAGGGATCATGTCTGTTCTGTCATGGATCTCAAGTGACTGGCTTGGTGTATTTTCGCCGGTTCTGTGATAGAAAACCAGAATCGACCCATAGTACCTGTTTATAGAATGAATGCTGTTTGAAATTAGACCCTTGTGGCAATAGAAAGCCAAAGCAGTTGCAATATGTAAGGAGGGATCCAGTGAGATTTCTTAAAATTAACATTTGGAATGTGCTGAAGGTGAGGAATGTTTTTTTTTGTTTAAAGACTCCTAAATAAATTGAATTTCCATCATACAGTTTGCTGTGGTTATATACATTAGCTACTCTTACTTTGTGCTTGAAAGAAAGGAAATTGAGGATAATTTTTAATGTTCTCATTTAATGTAAACAAGACTCATTTAATGTAAGCAAAACTATGAGTTCATAGTTAGGTGAGAGTCAAGAGTGAGACCAATGTTTTCACACTGCTGGCTTGGGGGCTGGACACTTGCCCATGGATGCTGGCTAAAGGAAATCTTTCCATTTTGAAACGTTATTGAAGACTTTTAGATGGATTCAGTTTACAGTAATTTTTTTTCTGATGGATACATCTGCCAGTGGATTCCTCACCTTGTGAATACCCCCCTGCGTCAGCAACGTTCGGAAAATTCTTTTGTAGCACGCTGGTGTGGACGACGTCATAGGAGCACGGCATCACGTGCGACTCCGACTGACGTCACTGACTCCTTATCAGGCCTACGTCGGCGTGGTGACATCAGTTACCTTTTTTTTGCGTCGTCGACGCGAACGGTTTCGAGGGATCTTCTGTTGAGCTGATAGTAACGTTGTTACTATTGGTGCTGTCTTCTGTCGTGATGTCGTTGAAGAAGACTGATTTTAAGCCGTGTGATTCATGCGGGAAGATGATGTCTATTACGGAAACGCATACGGACTGCCTTTGGTGCCTGGGTTCGGATCACGACGTCCAGGTTGTTGATCCTGTTTGAAGATGAACCCAAAGGCTCTGTGGGAGCGTGAGGCCAAGCTTCTGGTTGCCAAATTGAAGGGCAAGGATGCTAAGAAGGGTTCGAGGTCGAGATCGAGACGCCCGAAGTTGAGGTCGCGGTCCCAGTCTCGGTCGAGGTCGGCGTCAAAGTCGACTTCAGGTCATGTTTCCAGATCTTCGAAGAAGAAGGATAAGAAAAGGAAGCATAGTTCAAGGCACCATTCCGGAAAGGAGTTGGATTTCAAAATGAAGTAGTCTTCTAGAACGCATCGGAAGGACATGATATCTCCCTCTCCAGCTCGGAAGCCTGAAGGTGAGACCTCGCCTTTGGTGTCACAGGAGCATTCTCCGGCTCCGGTGTCGAATCCGTCTCCGGATCCATCCCAGTCTTCGGGACATGAGGAAGAAAAAGAAGTTGATGTTCCTCAGGGCTCGACGACTCCGGTTCACCAACCCGACCAACCCGAGGAACAAGAGGAGCAGGAGGAGTCGATTCCGGTGCAGCCTCCTCAGGAGCAGCTGGTGGGTTCTTATCCTCCTTTTCCGGGTCCAGGACAGGATCCATCGCATTTTTTGAACACCATGTATGGTGTTTATGCGAGAGCCATGTACCCCTCTGGAGCACAGGCTGGTCCCATGGGTCCATTGGCATATAATTTGGGGGTTCCCTAAGCCTATGCTTCGGCACCGTTCTTGCCATTTATGCGAGCTCCGGCTCCACCTTGGCATCTCCCGGTGCCGCCGAATTCTTCGACGCCGTTTATGGCTTCACCGGCTCCGGGACGACTTCGAGATCCCAATCGGAGTTCGACCCCGGCTCCATTTCCATGTTCGACGCCAGCTCCGGCTCCAAGTTCGACGCCGGCTCCGGCTCCACATTCGACTCCGGCTCCACATTCGATGCCGACTCCGGCTCCTTCGGAGTCGATACCGGATCCGTCAACGTCGATTCGAATAGAGTGGTCGAGGCGCAAAGCTCAGCGCCTTATGGAAGAGAAGAGTTATGGTGAAGCTGAAATTGAAGAAGGTGAGCTTCAAGATCAGGAGGATTATTTTGATGATCTTCGAGATGAAAGTGGCCTAGAACTGTCTCCTGATTGGGATTTGGCCACGGTGTCTGATGCTCCTGTAGGAGAGTAGAGTCTGCAATCCCATGATCACCCCAGATTTTTGCTTTTTGCTTCACTGGTTTACGACTTCTCTGGCTGTGGGCCTGCTAATCAGACCCACAGCCTTGCTGTTCTCTCACTAAATTGACACGTGTACCTTAGGTGCATTTACCAATTGGTACTGGGCCACCTTATCAGACCCTGTAACTCAGGGCATAGGTGTACCCAGGGCCTACCAGGGGCTGCAGCATGTATTATGCCACCCCTGGCTGGCCATCTAAATCTGACACAACTGGCTGCACGACAGCTGGGGCAAGGTGGTGTAGTCACCCTTTGCTTTAGATATAGTATACCTATATCTAACCCTAAAATGGACACACAGATTCCTATCAGTCACTCCTATGGCAGGCCTTGACAATCCTGAAGGCAGAGTGCTTTGAATCGTGTGAGATGGTGCTCTGGCATGAGCTGAGCCCGTTTGCAGCTTGCGGAACCAAGTCCTAATAACTGTTCCATGATAACGCATACCATATACTCTTAAGTGCATTATAATCCTCGCGGTTATATGCTAACTCTGTTATCGCTTTATCAAAACATGTCGAGTAAGGTGTCATACGAATTGGAATACTAACCCCTCGCCAATTCTGGCGACGGGGTTAGCATTCCATCCTTCTAGAGGGACACGACATGTATGTAACTGTGAACCCCGGTTAAAGTTAACTCAAGCCTCAGCATCACAAAATGGATGCTGCCACCACAGACACAAGTCTGACCCCCTGCAGCTGGGAGTCCTTCCAGCGAGGGGAGCTTGGACAAAGGGTTTCCTGTCAGGGGCGGTGCTAGCACCATCCCAGACAGGGTTTTGTGTATCCTGGGTAGGCAGGGCTTTAGAGGAAGGTGACTGCAAGTGGCACCCCAGTGCTCACTATGCATCTGCCGGCTAGAACCAGTTCCAGGGGCACACCAGCCGTTGAGCTGGGGAAAGTCCGGCATGGGAGAGGGGTGTAACCACCCCCCTTCCTGGTCCCACCCCTAGGGCAGGACCTAGTCGCGTACCCACCCCTTTCTTTAGGATAAAGGCAGGAGCGGGGACCCTTCCAAATTAGATCATCTTTGAATCCTGAAACTACTTTCTATGAAAGGAACTCTCGACTTCTTCTCAAGATTTCTCCCTTGTGACTAAGGAGTAGTCACCCTGCACCCGCAGGCACCATCCAAGAACACTGCGGATTGCTGCACGTTCTTCCTCCACAATCCGACTGACCAGCACGACGAGACCCGGCTTCCCTGGCACCTCCGACCTCTACCTACGTCTACAGCTCAGCTGAGATCCGTGGGTGCGACGAGACCTCGAGGGACTGGCCATCTTCAAGACTGCACGACTCTTGACCAGCACGACCGCCGAGGGATCCTTGTGTGAGTGCTTTGGGGTCCGAGAAGTCCCAACCCTGAGCAGCTCCAGCACCGAAGTCCAGCCCTCCAGCATCCACCAGATCTGCGTGGGGCCCTTCTGCTTTTTGCTGCTCACCGCGTTGTCTGGCTACTAGCCCGCTGGCTTTTGGCCTTCCCGACGACGACCGACGACAACAACACTACTGGTCTGGTTGCTCCAGACTGGCCCTTGCTCCCTTCCAAAAGAGGAGCACCCGGACCCTCCTGGTCCACTCCAGACGCCATTTTAAGTCCACCGCGTGGGCTTGCATTTGCCAAGACTTGTTGCCCCAATCCTGGGTCCAGCGACGTCGACAGCAGATACCATCGTGGGACAGCTCGCACCTCCATCCTGGTCGCCGACAACGCCTCCTGGTCCGTGAGACTGCAGAGCCCAGCGTCGCCCACTCACCTGGTCGAGGTGACTTCAGCCGGTGCCATCCTGGTGCCCATCTAATCACTGGCTAGTGATTCAGAACTTGGTCCCCTCTGCTTACAGGTGTCTTCCATCTTCGATCCAGGCTTGGATCCACGAACAATCTTCACTGGTCGCCTGCCAGCAACTTCTTCTTTCAGGCTCCATAGACTGCAACGAGGATTTCCGACGTCTTTCCAGACCTATGCAGCCGCAGCCCCTGGGCTAGGTAACTTCGGCATTTCGGTGCCCCAGCATAGCCTCCCTATCCAAGTGTCCAGATCCTTTTTCGTTTTCAGCCTAACTAGTCGGGTTCGCCCGAGAACACTAACTTTGTAAACTCTGCACCCGAGTCCCCTAGGCCTCCTGCTAGTAATCTGAAGGTTCAGTAGTCAAGTCCTAGCGATTCCAAAGCCTATTAGTCCAGTACTTACCTGCTAGTAATTTCGCATTCCACTTTTTAAGTATTTTCGTAAGAGTTTTGTTGTGTGCTTAGTACCCTGTCCTCATAAAGAGTACAGGGCTGTTGTGATCTAAATAAATACACTGTTTATTTTCATAACACTTGTGTGGTGTCCTTTCACTTGGTGTTCAAGGGGTATATGTGATGGTATAACAGCTGGCTTAACATGCCCTCTAGAGTTTAGCCCAAAGACTGCTCGTATCCATGCTACTAAGATAGCTGGTCTATAAGGTTGACTTACAACCAATCATCGATAAGGGTTGTTTGGACTGATACAAAGTGCTCACTAGAATAGTGAACATTATATATTAGGCCAACTTCTCACAGCTCCTTCTAAAGATGTGGCTCCCTACCATGTGATGATTAAAAAGGCTGCAGATCTGTTGAATTTGACTTTGCCATCTGTGGAGTATAAGTCGAACATTCTGACTGAAGTCCTCCATTCTCCTTCATCTGTGGTTGAGCCTAAACTTCCTTTTACTGAGGCTCTTACGGATCCCATCTTGGAGGTATGGAATAGGCCACCTACGGCTCCTGCAGTAAATAAGGCTGTTGCAAGGCGTTATAGGGTGGCTCCTGGTGACCATGACTTTTTGTCTACTCATCCCTTGCCGGAGAGTTTGGTAGTACAAGCTGCCTGCTCTAAAAGATCTGCAGGTGCTTTTCCCCAGGTTCCTGGTGATAAAGATTCTAAAAAGCCGGACAAAAGTGCAAAGAAAGTGAGGCAGTAAGGCCTTAACATCTACAAATGCCACTTGTTTGCTGGGCCGGTATATCCATGCTTTGATGGATACTGTTAAACAGCTGTCACCTAAGCTACCTGAGGAGGACAGAAAGAATTTTAATGAAGTGCTGTCTGATACGCAGGCTGCTGCTCGGCAGGTCATACAAAGTGGTATGGACATGGCGGATTCGGTGGCTGGTGTCATGGGGTCTTCGATTGCCACCATAAGAGCTGCCTGGCTGAAGACTTCCGAGTTCTCTGCGGATGTTCAGGCTGCTTTAATGAATTACCCTTTGATGGCTCAGGCCTTTTCGGTAAAAAAGCTGATGCTGCATTGGAAAGGTTCAAGGACAGTAGGGCAACGGCCAGGTCTTTGGGTTTGCAGACTAGAGGCTCTGTGAGCAAAAGATACAAAGGATTTGGAAGATCTACTTGTCGTCTCTATCAGCAGCAGCAAAATCCTTTGTACAGGTCGTACATGGGAAGACAAAGAGGTCGTCCTCGTGGACGTCAGGCCTCTTCCTCCTCTTCTACCCACCCCCCACCTACAACAGCAAAGTAGCCCTAGATCCGCCATTCCGGATCATGCGGGTCCTGTGGGGGGCTGGCTTACCTTTTTTTCTACGAGAAGGGGAATTGATTACATCAGATCTTTGGGTTCTCAATCTCGTAGAGAATGGGTATGCACTTCCCTTTCGGGAATTTACCCAAAATTACCATCCTTGCCAGGGTTTTTTCGCAGAGGACCACCTGCTGCTCCTGCAGGAGGAAGTCCTGGCACTGTTCAGGAAGGGTGCGATAGAGGTGGTTCAGGAGCAGGAAAGGGGTCAGGGGTGCTACTCCCGGTATTTCCTGATTCCCAAGAAGGATGGCAGACTTCGACCAATCTTGGATCTCAGGATCTTGAACCTTTACCTGAAACAGGGGGAAGTTCAAGATGCTCACCCTTGCGCAGGTTCTTCAAGCGCTGTTGGAAGAAGACTGGATGGTGTCGATCGACTTACAGGATGCTTATTTCCATATTCCTAACCTGAAGTCGCACAGAAAGTATCTCCGTGTCACGGTGGGTTCGCAACACTACCAGTTTGCGGTCCTTCCGTTTGGACTTACTACTGCGCCTCGAGTCTTTACCAAGGTGATGGCTGTGGTGGCTGCACATCTCAGAAGGTCAGGGATTCCAGTATTCCCTTATCTGGACGATTGGCTGATCAAACCGGAATCTCCAGAGATGGTGCTCCATCATCTGCAAGACACGACTCAGTTGTTGTACAGGTTGGGCTTTTCGATAAATGTACCCAAATCTCACCTGGTGCCCTCCCAGCGTAACCTGTTCATAGGTGCTGTACTGGACACGACTGTATGTCGGGCATTCCCTCCTCCTCAAAGGATTCTCGACATACAGGAAATGATTCCCTTATTTCACAATCGAGCGGTCGTTCCAGTCCTGAAGGTTCTTCCCCTGCCCCGTCTGATGGCTTCTTGCATTCTGTTGGTCAACCATGCACGGTAGCATATGAGGGCACTCCAGTGGTGCCTCCGAAGGCAGTGGTATCAGCACAACGGAGATCTCAGGGAGTCAATCAGGATCTCCAGGGAAGCTGCAGCGGATCTGTCCTGGTGGAGCGTGGAAAGCAATCTGACTCAAGGGAAGCTGTTCCACTTACCTCCATCGGTGGCCACAGTGATAACAGATGCATCCACCCTAGGGCGGGGTGCTCATCTGGGGATATGAAGATCAAGGGTCTTTGGTCTCCAGAGGAAAGGTTGCTTCACATCAACCTTCTAGAGTTACGGGCGATACGATTGGCGCTCAAGGCCTTCCTCCCTTCCCTTCGCAGTCGGTCGGTACAAGTCCTGACGGACAACACCACCATTATGTGGTATGTCAACAAGCAGGGAGGAGTATGGTCGCAGTGTCTCTGCAGAGAGGCGACTCTGGTCCTGGGTTCAGGACCATCAGATTTGTCTGATTGCAAAACATCTGGCCAGATTTCTGAACGTACGTGCAGACAGTCTCAGTCGGCAGTTCTCAGCTGGCCACGAGTGGAGGCTCCATTTTGTAGGTAGTTCGTCACGTCTTTCGGACGTGGGGAACTTCTCAGGTGGACCTGTTCGCCACTCGCGAGAACGCTCACTGCCCGTCATTCTGCAGTCTCCAGTATCCTATGCAGGGAGCTTTGGGGGACGCGTTTCAGTTGAGTTGGGACACAAGACTCCTTTACGCGTTTCCTCCCATACCCTTGATTCTTCGGGTTCTGAGGAAAATTCGCCAGGACCGGGCCCAAGTCCTATTGATCGCCCCGGATTGGCCAAGAAGGGTGTGGTACACAGATCTTCTCCACCTCTCCTCGTGCCAGCTGTTCCGTCTCCCTCTCAGGGCAGATCTCCCTTTCTCTCCCACATGATGTCGTGGATGTCATTCTGTCGGCTAGGCGTATCTCCACTAAGTCAATCTATTCTTACAGATGGTCAAAATTTGTCACTTGGTGTGGAGAGAAGTCCATTGACCCTTTGAAGGCTCGTTTGTCTGACATACTACAGTTTCATCTTTTCCTTGCTCAGCAAGGGTTTGCTGGAGCCACGGTCAAAGGTTATCTTTCGGCCTTGTCGGCATTTCTCTGTCTACCGGATCAGCCGTCCTTGTTAAAATCTCCTGTTGTTTTAAGGTTTCTAAAGGGTTTAGCAAATACATTTCCTCCTACTCCCTTTATTGTGCCTCAATGGGACTTGAATTTGGTGCTTACTTTTCTGATGAGTTCTCCTTTCGAACCTTTGTATAGCTGTCCCTTGAGACTTTTATCTTTTAAGACGGACTTCCTGATTGCGAATACCTCGGCAAGGAGGGTAAGTGAGCTTCAAGCTCTTAGTTCAAAATTCCCAGTCTTGACCATTCATGCTGAAAGAATGGTTCCCAGGACCAGGGCTGCTTTTCTGCCTAAGGTGGTAACTCCCTTCCATCTAGGATAGTCAATTACCCTTCCTACCTTTATCCTCTCCCTCGCCCTTCCAAGGAGGAGGAGAGACTTCATCGTCTGGACCCTAAGAGGGCGGTGAGCTTTTATCTTGATAGGACAAAAGACTATCGAGTGGATGACCAGCTCTTTGTTGGGTTTGCTGGCTGCAGAAAAGGAATAGCTCTGCACAAGCGCACACTTTCAAGATGGATTATACTATGCATCAAGATATGCTACTCCCTAGCGGGTAAGGAGCCTCCAGAAGGTATAAGAGCTCACTCTACTAGAGCAAAGTCATCAACATCTGCTTTGTCTAGGGGTGTTCCTGTAGAGGATATTTGTAGGGCGGCAATTTGGGCCTCCCTCCACACTTTCGCGAAGCATTACTGCTTGGATACCGAAGTGAGGAGGGACGGCCATTTTGCGCGTTCAGTCCTCCAGGATTTTCTGCGATAGGATAGGAGAGTGGACACCCTCCTCCGGGAGTGGGTACTGCTGTGGAATCTATTCACAAGGTGAGGAATCCACTTGCAGATGTATCCATCAGAAGAACAAGTTATTTACCTTCGGTAACGCTTTTTCTGGTGGATACAGTATCTGCCTGTGGATTCCTCACTGACCCACCCGCCTCCCCGTTGTCCACTCTTCTATATCTAAGTTTATGGCAATGTTTAAATGTATTTATATATATTTTGTATATATATTGTGTTTTTCATGCATTGTCTTCACACTAGGTGTGTTATCTTGATTATTATGTACTGTATACACTGTATATGTATAGATCTATTATCATTGGTCCATCGGGGTGCCTCGAAGGCACGGAAAAAAGGGTGGAACTGATGTCATCACGCCGACGTGGCCTGATAAGGAGTTAGAAGAATGGGGGAGTCAGGTCCTGGGACGTGGGGCTAGCTGGACCATTAATATAACTAAGTACACAGATTGCCAGCTACTACGAAGAAAAAATCATCCGTAATTCCATAAAGACCAGAGTCAAAAGTATAAACTTGATGACAATCAAAAATCAATGAACTACAGTTGAATGTAGGCAGTTCAAAAAAGGAAAAATAGACTTCAAATTAATTCACTCAGTCCATTCAACCAATAAATGGCTAATCTTTTTACGCGTTTTACTTTTGGCTCTGGTCTTTATGGAATTACGGATGATTTTTTCTTCGTAGTATGAATATTTGAGTGTATATATATCAGAGCAATTCACTTTGTATAATACAACTAGTTATGTGTATGTGTTTGTGTTGTAAATAATCGCGAATTGTAAATAATTGTATATAAGGTGTACAAAACGATAAGGTGTCCCTTTCATACATCAATACTTAAAAAAAGACAAAAAACAAATAAATAATAAAAGGGTTTGAGTGATATACCCGTACGAACCAGGAAGTCTCTTATGGTTTGTTCCCTCAAAAATAGAGGATTTAAGTAAGTGTGTGGCTGGCAATCTGTGTACTTACTGATAAGGAGTTAGTCACGTCAGTCGGAGTTGCGCGCGATGCCGTGCTCCTATCATTGCGAATTCTGCTCGTTGCGGGACGTGATTCATTCTTAGACCGAATTTCTACGAAGCACCCGTCTGACTTGACCAGACCCCCACACGATCGTATTTTGATCGCGTCTTTTTGAATAACTACGAAGCACCCGTCTGACTTGACCAGACCCCCACACCATCGTATTTTGATCGCGTCTCTTTGCTCCGCTAGAATTGATAGGACCTCGGACCATGTTACTAAATTGATTTGGGGTCGTCCCGATACCACACTGTGCTTTGCCATCATTGACGATTCATTTGGACCACGCCGTTAGACTGTACCACGGCCCTTTGTATACCACTTCGTGGTGTGTCCCCACCCCTGTCCTGATGAAGACCCCACAGCAAGGATAGCAACTCTACCTGCATACTAGAGGGTCGAAACGTCGACAACTATTCGTATTACCAACTCCACGCCCTAATGCTTTCATTATTTGAACTTTGTGGAGTATGCTGTTGTTTAGAAATAATAATTTGAACCTTGTGGTCCCCATCTCTACACACACTGTGTAGTATGGACAAATAATGTATATTTACTGATTTAATTGTCACTCGAGAATATTTTCCTCCTTCCCTCCACCTCTTCCTCACAGGCTCACTCCCCCCTTCCTTGTCTCTCTACTATACTTGGGGCACTACGAAAACTATGTTTACGTTTTGAGATAAACTATATATTTGGTATATACATTCACATTGTGATTAAAACAATGTGGACAGATTTGTCTCTTGATTGATTTATTTTTATTTGCTTTGTAAACTGTTCTTTGATTACTGGGACCCTTTCCTCTTATTACATTGATAACCCAGGTCCCAGTGACGTTAGCTGGGTACAACCCCTTATCTATACCGTGCTCCTATGACGTCGTCCACGCCGGCGTGCTACAAAAGAATTTTCCGAACGTTGCTGACGCAGGGGGATATTCACAAGGAGAGGAATCCACAGGCAGATACTGTATCCACCAGAAAAAGCAGCTGGATCCTGAGTTCCCCTAATACATAACAGTGAAAAAATCCTTCTATTTCCAGACTTTACCAAATCAGTTCTAGTTCTAAGATGAACTTTTGATCAGTAGCAATAGCAGTTTCCTGGAAGGAAACAAATGTACCTTCCTGGCTTAATCAGGGTTCACAATATGTTCAAGCGGTATTAGATTATTACAAAAAAGATTCTGCCATTGAAGATAGAGAGAACTTAGACAGTTCCATGGGCGTGGTATGTTGCGGTTTCTGGAGATTGGAATGCCTTGTCATCACTGTACATACTGCCTAGGTTGTAGGTTTATACAATGGAAAAGGGGAGCAATATTCTTGCTTACTCCAAAGGTTGTACTGATAATGGAAAGGGTCATTTGTTTAGTAATGTCTGACTAATTAGATAGGTTAGCTACCTTGTGCGAAACCTTCCTTAAGATTAGGTTAAATATTTGTCCTGGTGCACGTTGTGAAACATTTCGGGATGCGTTGTACCTTGCCAGGTCATTAGTGAACATTCCCGACTAGTGTCGACCTTTGTGACAAGAATTCTTGTTAGGTATGATGACTGGAGGTTAGATATGTGAGAATTGCATGATAAGAAGGTAGTAGAGAAACTGACGTTCACCACTGACTTTGTGGAAAATGTTAGCTCCATTCAACCATCTGCATCTCTTTGGGAGGCTTACAAGTAGGAGAGCAGCCATATCCAAAATCTTAGAGAAAATGTTAAGAATAAGAGACTCCGTGATTGTTGAAGATGATCTTTTGGGCCTTGTAGAACATTGTGTAAAAAATCCCTCAGTAGAACTAGAGCCCCAGATCTTGTCTAAGAGCGAGGAATATAGAGTTTCTGGGTAGGGATTATCAGTTTTATGAAGTTGGGAACTGAGCTGGAAAGTTGTTGACTTGCCTTAGGGAGAGGGAGCAGGGCGGGAGATGGATTCAGGATATAGGAATTGAAGAGGACCGAGAGGGACATAATGATTTGGCTGTCGCTTAGGGGTTTGAGAAACACCTCTACATGTCACATTATTCAGAAAACTCTGGTGACCTGGCAGAGATGATTAGTTTAGTTAAAGACTTAACGATCCAGTCCTCCACCTAATGCTCTTCATAAGAGTTTAAAGGTGGAGGACCTAACCGAAGCTCCGATACAGGTGAAGTGGAGGAAAGACTCTGGTCTCAGTGGACTTTCTGCTGAGGTGATTAAGCAACGGTTTTGCAGAATCTCATATCACATACTTTGTATGTTTCTGAAAACCAGAGATGGGATGTCTTCCGCTAGGGCTTCGTACGGCCCTCATTGTTTTGATCCATGAACCACGCAAATCGACTGATAGGTGTGCCTCTTAAAGGCCCATATCTATGCTATATGTAGAGTGTAAACCACCAGTAACTACTTGTATATTCCATGGCCAATCAGTGATTTATAGTTATGCATTTCATGATCCACCCTGATCATTCAGGATTTATGCCTGGTATGTAAACCAATAGCAACAAGTGGTGTGGCCCTAGACCGCTGAACGGGGCCGTAGTAAACTAAGAAAAAAAAAGGGGGGGGGGGTCCTAGCCATCACATTTAAATCCTGCTACCAATTTAACAGACAAAAGGCCATCAATTCAATTGATAGCCGCTAAACCAATTTAACAGACTAAAGGCCAGCAATTCAATTGAATTGATGGCATTTTTTAATTTTTTTTTAACCGTTTTTATTGCAGGAAAAGATGCAATTCACATATGTACAATGTTACAGCCCTGCGGGCTTCACCTCGCTCGATCTTCTGCTATGGTAAGGTATACACAGCCATTCAGCCCACAACCCGGGGGTCGGGAGGTGTCAGTCGACGGGTCAGCCTGCTTGCCATCATGCTCATGTGATTGCTGTTTCAATCGGAGTAGTCAAACCTGCTTTTATCATTTTCGCCCCACGCCCCTCTAATCAAGTTCCCAGTTCCAGCTCCCAAGCCTCTTTCAGCGTGGTTAGCGGTTGCAACGTTTAGCGTGACATTCGCGAATAGAGGCATGTCACTGCCTTGTACGTACCGGCCACCATCATTGTGTATTGACAAGCCATTGACGTCGGGGGCTCTGGAGTCCCTTCCCCCCAGTGTGCCTGCATCGCGCGTGTTAAAGCTGCGTGCATTAAGAAGTCCCCCCTTGGAAGGTTGAAGCGGTCTTGCAGCGTTTGGTAGGGGATCAGTTCTCCGTCCTCATATGGGTCTCCCAGTATCTGCAGTCCAGCCTCTTCTCATCCCTGTAGCCTCGACCAATCGCCCCTGTACGGGAGTGCTGTTACCATACCGAGGGGTATCTCAGGCGCATACATGCGTCGCACCCCGGCCCGTTTCTGCGCTTGGTTCCTGCAGAGTCTGTACGTCTGCTCTTCTAGCGACCGATCTCTGAGAAACAGCTTTTGCTGTAAGGTGATGAAGGCTAGTACATGGCGGGGGTGCCCGCCCCCCTGTCCTCCTCCGGTCCACGGTACGCCCGCGCCACCTCCTGTGTGAAGGTCTGCAGCTGCGCTGCCAGATAGTATAACTCAAAGTCGGGGACCGCCATGCCTCCCCCATCCTTCAGCCGGAGCAGCGTTGTCAGGGCAATTCTGTGCCTGCCCGTACCCCAGAGGAAGGAGATCAATGAAGATCTTAGCTGTTGGAAGACCGACCTAGGTATCCAGACAGGCAGCGTGCGGAAGTAATAGAGGGGGCGCGGCAGGGCCACCATTTTTACCAGGGATATGCGTCCCGTGACCGATAGCGGGAGAGTAGACCAGAAGGTCATATTACCACGTAGCGCCCGTATACAGCGACCCACGTTGCTTTCCAGCAGGTCCACAGCCTTGTGATATATATACACTCCCAGGTACTTCAGGCAATCTGGCGCCCAGGCCAACTGTGTACAGATGATAGGTTCCTGTTCACCGTGTCGTAACGGGAATAGGCACGACTTAGGCCAATGCATTCGCAGCCCAGATAGTCTGCCAAAGGCCACCAGGAGTCTTTCCGCCCCCTCCAATGCTTCCCTCGGGTTTTCTAGATATAACAGGAGATCATCTGCGTATAGCGAGACAAGGTGTGGTTGTCCCCGATAAGTCAGGCCCGCGAAGGAGAGCCCCTTCCTGACTTCCGCCGCAAAGGGCTCAATCGCTAAAGCGAACAGCAGGGGAGATAGGGAACATCCCTGCCTGGTGCCTCGACTAACTGGGTACGGGTCCGACACAAGGGGACCCACCCGCACCGTGCAACCGCCGAGGCGTATAGGACTTTCGTCCAACCTATGTACCCGTCCCCAAGGCCGAAGTGTTGCATAACCTTGTATAGGTACTCCCACTCCAGGCTGTCGAATGCTTTTTCTATGTCGATCGACAAGACCACCGGCATGTGCGTGGCAGGCCACTGTTTCCCCAGCAGGCGAATCAATCGACGTATGTTAGCGGTCGTATTGCGTGCGGGAATGAAGCCAGACTGGTCACTATGAACCAACATCGTCATGTGCTGCAGTAACCTGGTCGCCAAGATGGTACTCAGGATTTTGTAGTCCACCGTCAACATGGACAGTGGCCTGTAGGAGGCTGGATGTTTGCTCTCTCTACCCGGCTTCAGAAGCGGAATCATGAGCGCCTCGCACATGGAAGCAGGCAGCCCCCCCCCCCCGACCCCTAGCCTCATTGTACACCGCCTGAAGCCGCGGGGCAGCAGATCAATATACTTGCTATAAAATTCGACCGGAAGCCCATCCAGACCCGGGGTTTTGTTTCGGGCCATTTTCTTCACCGCACTCCTTATCTCGCCCAGTTCAATACCCCTGCCCAGAGCCTCCGCCTGCTCTGGTTCCAAGCGCGGCATCTGCAGGCCCTCCAAGAAAGCGGTTATCTCCGTCTCCCGCCTCTCGAGCGCGCTCTCATAGAGCGTCTCGTAGTATGAGCGGAAGCGCTCCAAAATCTCCGCCTGGGTGTGGCGGACTAGGCCGTCCTCCCCTTCAATGGCTAAAATAGGGTGGCTCCGTCTTGTGGGGTTGGCCAACCAGGCCAGCAGCGTTCCCGCTTTATCCCCCTCCACGTGCGCCCTTACTAAGTAGGATCTATGATCGAAACAGCTGAGCCGTTCCATCTCCACAGCCACCGCTTCCTTGGCAGCACTCACCGTCTCCTGTAACTCCGGGCGGTTGGGGCGCTCCTTCTCAGCAGTGCGCAATGCTGTTTTTGCTCTGTCCAGATCGTCTAGCAAAGTTCTACGAGCCCCTGTGTGCTTTCCTATACAATGGCCCCTGATAACTGTCTTAAAGGCGTCCCACTCATATGCTCTGGTCGATGCCGTGCCCTCATTCTCCTCGAAGTAGCACGTGACCCGGTCCCCCAGCGCTTCCCTGAACACCAAGTCATCCAGCGTGTCCGGCCTCTATTGCCACGTCGAGACCCGCGATGTCTCAGTCATCCAATTGAGGGTCAGCAGTAGGGGATTGTGGTCAGAGATCGTGCGTGCAAGGTATTCCGAGTTGGATACCGCCGGTAACACCTGTGAGGACCACAAGAAAGTGTCCAAGCGGACATGGAGGTCGTGCAGCCCAGAGTAGAAGGAATAATCCCTCACCGTTGGGTGGTGCACCCGCCAGGCATCTTGGAGTTCCCAACTCTCCTGCCAATGCACCCTACTCTTCGCCAGCCGGTGCATAGGGGACGGATGAGATCTATCCAGCTCCACGTCGGTCACTGAGTTGAAATCCCCTCCCATTATGATGGGGCCAGCTAAAAACCCCGCCAAAGCGCCAGACAGTTTGGTGAAAAAGGACGCCTGGTCTACGTTAGGCGCATACACACTGCAGAGCGCTATGTCCTTGCCTTTCAGTTTCCCTTCCACTGCCACAAACCTACCCTCCGGGTCTATGATGTGCTTATTGGCTTGGAAAGGAGTCCCCGCCCGCACCCAAATCAGTACCCCTCTGGCAAATGCGGAATATGTGGTGTGAAATAATTGTCCCTTCCACCTTCTCTGTAGCGCTATACCCTCTTGTTTCGTTAGATGCGTTTCCTGCAGCAGCGCTATCTGCACCCCTCTCCGAACCAAGTATGCATGAGTTTTATGCCTCCGTGCCATCGTGTGCAGACCCCTCACATTCCAGGTTAAACACTTCACTTGTCCAGTATTAGCCATAATCCCATGTTGCACTGCAAAGTCCAGTAACGGCGTTCAGCCCGGCACACAGTGTCTCACTCCCCCCCCCTAGTCCCAACTCAACAGAACTCCCCACCCCACCCACCCCGCTACGAGCACCCCCAACGACTCTAAGCACCCTCCCCCCCAGAACAGGGCCCAGCCTAGCAAGCACAGCTCCCATCCAAACTTGTTGAAGACCTAGATTCCTACCCCCAACAACCCGACTATCCCGCAGTCGACACTACGGTGGCCTTATGGGCCCGAAAGGCGTTGCTCGGCTCCGAAGGTGGTCAACTTAGTCCCAGTACTTCCAGCCCGTGATCCCCCCCATGCAAGTCCAGTGTTCCATCCCTCACTCAATGTTCGCCGCCATTTGCCAGCATAGGCACCCCCCAGGCACCTTACCATCCCCACATGGGGCATCTCCAGTATCACTCATCCATAAGGCCTCCCGATGTCTGTGGCGTGACGTCCGGGCCCTTACCACTGTTCAAGTCCGATCGTTCTGCTTCTGAGCCTGTAACTAGGCCCTTCGCCTCCGAGCTGTCGCACGATCTGGATCTTGTAGTCCCCGACAGTTCCATTACTGCTTGCAGCGCGGCCTTTCTCTCGCCTTCAGTCTGTGATTCCATCGGTTTCTTGGCTCTCTGTCGGCGCTTCCCGATCCTCTGCGGTTTTCGAGTCGGTTGCTGGGTCCGTTCGTCCTCAGCCCTGTGCTTCGCCCCATCGGTGCCGGCTTTGTATGTGTCCCACCACGCCCAGGCGTCTGCCGAGTTGTGGAAGAATAGCGCCTTATCATCCACCACCACCCTGAGTTTGGCCGGAAACAGAAGTGAATACGCCAGACCCTCAGTTTGAAGTTCTTTTTTGAGCGACAAGAACGAGGCCCGCAGTTTCTGCGTCTCATACGTGTAATCAGGGAAGAGCGTCACCCTGCTATTGTCCACCTGTAAAGGGCCCACATCCCTTGCCCGTTGTAGCAACCAGTCCCGGTCTTTGTAATGCAGCAATTTTATCACTACCGGGCGGGGCAATTGGCCCGGTTTAGGAGGTCGGGCCGGAATCCTGTGCGCCCGCTCCAATGTGAAGAAGGGAGAAAGGCCCTCTGGTGCCACCTCCGTCCTCAGCCATTGTTCGAGGTATCCCATCATATTGTCCCCTTCTTTCTGTTACGGAAGGCCCACTAAGCGCACGTTGTTGCGCCTGTAACGGTTTTCGGCATCCTCCGCCCTCCTCTCCAAGGCCTGGATGCGGTGTAGCGCGTCTCCTAGTCTCCCTTCCATAGACTTGTGCTCGGGCAATATCTCCTTGAGGGTATTTTCTGCAGCCTTGACCCTATCCTTCAGTTTATCGTGGTCGGCTCGCAATAGTCCCAGGCCCGTCGCCACTTGGGCAATATCTTGCTGTAGCGCTTCCTTGGTGGCTTGAATGGCTTCCAAGATGCAATTTTGCAGCTGCTGCAGGTCCGTCGGGGATTGTGGTGGGCCTTCCGCCGCTCCCGAGCTCGCAGCCTCCTCCACATTTCCCCAAGGTTTCCCCATTTTGTCGCTCTGGTGACCAGGCCCGCACTTCGACCCCTCCGTGGGGCGACAACCCGGGGGAGGCGCTTCCCACTTCGTCGTCGTATAGTCCAGAGCTTCTCTCAGGATGCGTCCGGAAGCGTGCCCAGTGCGCCTCTGGGCCAGGATGTTCTCGCCTCCCCGCGCTACTGCTAGGCTCTGAGCTCTCCGCGGCCCTTTGGTGCCAGGACAGCCGCCATCTTACACTCCTCGACCTTTGTTCGTAGGAGACCCGATCTACTCAGGCCGTAGGTTTGGCAAGCTCCTCTTCTCACAGCGCGGTGGAGTAATCAAGCGGGCTCAGGTGGCAACCCATTTGTCTCAGGCCGTCCTCCCCAAGAAGTCGCTAAGGGGACTTCGCCATCAGGGGTCTCGAGAGCCAGGTCCAGACGCCATCTTGTTCCTTCGCCCCGTCGACTCTTCGCCGCTCCTCTCACGGGCCGATGAGCGCCGTGGGCACCCCGATTCTGGCGCTCGGGGGTCCCTTGCTGTTCAGGTGTCCTTAAGTGATCGAATGATGCACTTTAGGGTGGATTCTGTGCAGTTTTTCATGATAAAAGCGGGGATCGGGTGCGGAGCTCCGGCTCACGCCGCCAGTCCGCTCGGCATCCAAGCCACGCCCCCTTGAATTGATGGCATTTAGTCTGTTAAATTGTTTTAGCAGCATTTGAATGTGACGACTAGGACCCCCCCCTTTTGTTCTTGGTATGTAAGCCAGACACAACCCAAAACACCTTCAGGGTTGCCTGGCATGGTATTGCTCCAGCAATACCTATGGTGGTTCTGTCATTGGCACCAAGAAGGCATTTGGTTCTTTAGAATGGCCATTTTTAATAGCTATTTTGAAACGGATGGGCTTTGTTCTGAGATTTAGATCCTCTGTGTCATTGCTTTATAACACTCCCTTTGACAATGGAAAATTTAATGTATGTCAATCAGATCAGAGACCCTGAAGCACTCATCCATGCAGAGCCACCATACCCCAGATTTCTTACCATCTGTCAGCTCTGCTCAGTCTCAGGCTAACTGTTGTCACCTCTTGACATGTTAGCCCTTAAAACTGCTTATGAATGTCCAACCGACATTTGAGATAGTTTCTGTGGGAATATTTCCCTGTTTTGACCATGTCTGAGGGATCCAAGAAAAGGCTTTTCAGGCCTTGTAAATCCTATGTGAAGTCAAGATTCCTCTCGCAGGATCCTCACAAGAAATATTTTTACTGCTTTTACCCTCAGCACAATCCTAAAGAGTGCCAACTACTGTCGCACTTTATAAGCCAAGACCCTGGAGGACCGGTATGCCAGGCTTCCTTTCTGGTTTCAGAAGAAGAAAGCTCAGTCTGAGTGCGCAGAAAGAGAACACTGTTTGTCAAAAAAGCATAAAAATGAGGGTTCTACCTCATCTGAGATAGATGCAAAGAAGACAAAATCCCTTATCAGGAAAACCAGTGTTGAAAAATTAAAATGTGGGAAGGCTGCTGAGCCTTCTCCCTCTCACAGAAGATCTCCTTTTTCACCTGTTTCTGTCAAGCATTTCAAGGTGTACGAAGAAAATTCCTCCATTGACGAATCCATCGCTGACCGTCGCCTCGTGGGTGGGGAATGTGTCAACACGTGCCCCCCCCCCCCCCCCACCCCCACCCCCCTCTTCAATTCCATTGACTACGGCGGCATCTGCTATGACCGCGACCAGGACGACGACAATACACCTTTGTCATCAGCAAAGACGCTGGCGGCAACTACATTGTCGTCAACAAGACCGTATTTAATGGCAAGGATTTTGATAGCAACTCCATTGACTTCCTCAGCTCCATCCGTCGATGAAGATTCCATCTGCGGCAACATAGTCAATGGCACAGTCGACAGCCATAAAAGACAACAAATTTATTTCAGATAGGGGCATTCCAATTAAAAGTGTCTTCTATACCCCCAGCCCTTCACTACTTAATGTCAAATATCAAGAAACATAGGCTGAGGATAGTGCACAAGGCACTTCTACCTATCTAAAAGGTGATTTATCTTTCTTGGACAAACGCCAGGAATCGGATCAAGAATATGACACTTTCCAGAACCATTACCCTTACGATGATCCCGAAGAAGAACAGCATTATGGCCAGGAGGTTTCTGTTGTGGTCACTGTGAGAAGTTGGCCTGATATGCAGTGCTCACTATTCTAGTGATCACTATGCATCAGTCCAAACGACCCTTATGGTGATTGGTTGTAAGTCAACCTTATAGACCAGCTATCCTAGTAGCGTGGATACGAGCAGTCTTCGGGCTAAACTCTAGAGGGCGTGTTAAGCCAGCTGTTATACCATCACATATACCCCTTGAACACCAAGTGAAAGGACACCACACAAGTGTTATGAAAATAAACAGTGTATTTATTTAGATCACAACAGCCCTGTACTCTTTATGAGGACAGGGTACTAAGCACACAACAAAACTCTTACGAAAATACTTTAAGTTGCACAATTTACGCAAATGCCCGAGGGGCACGGAAAACCATATACTATGGAAGTGGAATGCGAAATTACTAGCAGGTAAGTACTGTACTAATAGGCTTTGGAATCGCTAGGACTACGTTACTGAACCTTCAGATTACTAGTAGGAGGCCTAGGGGACTCGGGTGCAGAGTGTGCACTCTCACGCGGGATGCGGGACAAAGTCTATGGGAGCTAGTAAAAGCAAAGTTAGTGTTCTCGGGCGAACCCGATAAGGTAGGTCGAAAACGACAGTGACTCTGGACCCTTAGATAGTGAGGCTATGCTGGGGCACCGAAATGCCGAAGTTACCTAGCCCAGGGGCTGCGGCTGCATAGGTCTGTTTAGACGTCGGGAATCCTCGCTGACGAACCAGGAGCCTGAAGAAAGAAGTTGCTGGCAGGCGACCAGTGAAGATAGTTCGAAGTGATCCAAGCCTGGATCGAAGATGGATGACACCTGAAAGCAGAGGGGACCAAGTTCGTGACCACTAGCCAGTGGTCAGATGGCACCAGGAGGGCACCGGATGGTAGTCACCTCGACTAGGTGAGTAGGCGACGCTGGGCTCTGCAGTCTCACGGACCAGGAGGCGTTGTCGGCGACCAGGATGGAGGTGCGAGCTGTCCCACGATGGTTGATGCTGTCGGCGTCGCTGGGCCCAGGATTGGGGCAACAAGCCTTGGCAAATTCAAGCCCACGCGGTGGACCTAAAATGGCGTCTTGAGTGGACCAGGAGGGTCCGGAGTGCTCCTCTTTTGGAAGGGAGCAAAGGCCAGTCTGGAGCAACCAGACTAGCAGCGTTGTTGTCGTTGGGCGTCGTCGGGAAGGCCACAAGCCAGCGGGCTAGTAGCCAGACAACGCGGTGAGCAGCAAAAAGCAGAAGGGCCCCACGCAGATCGTGGAGATGCTGGGGGGCTGGACTTCGGTGCTGGAGCTGCTCAGGGTCGGGGCTTCTCGGACCCCAAAGCACTCACCAGAGGATCCCTCGGCGGTCGTGCTGGATTGAAGTCGTGCAGTTCTGATGAGGGCCGGTCCCTCGAGGTCTCGTCGCACCTACGGTTCTCAGCTTAGCTGTAGAGGTAGGTAGAGGTCAGAGGTGCCAGGGAAGCCGGGTCTCGTCGTGCTGGTCGGTCAGATTCCTGAGGAAGGACGTGCAGCAAACCGCAGAGTTCTTAGATGGTGCCTGCGGATGCAGGGTGACTACTCCTTAGCCACAAGGGAGAAATCTTGAGAAGAAGTCGAGAGTTCCTTTCGTAGAAAGTAGTTTCTTGATTCAAAGATGATCTAATTTGGAAGGGTCCCCGCTCCTGCCTTTATCCTAAAGAAAGGGGTGGGTACGCGACTAGGTCCTGCCCTAGGGGTGGGACCAGGAAGGGGGGTGGTTACACCCCTCTCCCATGCCGGACTTTCCCCAGGCCAGGGGCTGGCGTGCCCCTGGAACTGGTTCTAGCCGGCAGATGCGTAGTGAGCACCGGGGTGCCACTTGCAGTCACCTTCCTGTAAAGCCCTGCCTACCCAGGATACACAAAACCCTGTCTGGGATGGTGCTAGCACCGCCCCTGACAGGAAACCCTTTGTCCAAGCTCTCCTCGCTGGAAGGACTCCCAGCAGCAGGAGGTCAGACTCGTGTCTGTGGTGGCAGCATCCATTTTGTGGAGCTGAGGCTTCAGTTAACTTTAACCGGGGTTCACAGTGACATACATGTCGTGTCCCTCTAGAAGGGTGGAATGCTAACCCCGTCGCCAGAATTTGCGAAGGGTTAGTATTCCAATTCGTATGACACCTTACTCGACATGTTTTGATAAAGCGATACCAGAGATAGCATTTAACCGCGAGGATTATAATGCACTTAAGAGTATATGGTATGCGTTATCATGGAACAGCTATTAGGACTTGGTTCCGCAAGCTGCAAACGGGCTCAGCTCATGCCAGAGCACCATCTCACACGATTCCAAGCACTCTGCCTTCAGGATTGTCAAGGCCTGCCATAGGAGTGACTGATAGGAATCTGTGTGTCCATTGTTAGGGTTAGATATAGGTATACTATATCTAAAGCAAAGGGTGATTACACCACCTTGCCCCAGCTGTCGTGCAGCCAGTTGTGTCAGATTTAGATGGCCATCCAGGGGTGGCATAATACATGCTTCAGCCCCTGGTAGGCCCTGGGTACACCTATGCCCTGAGTTACAGGGTCTGATAAGGTGGCCTAGTACCAATTGGAAATGTACCTAAGGTACATGGAATCCATTTTAGAGAGAGAGCAGTAGGCCTGGGGTCCTGATTGGCAGGGCCCCAGGTCAACTAAGTCGGAAAACCAGCAAAACACCAGGCAAAAAGTTGGGGGCAACCATAGTCAGGTATCCACCTTCCTACAGTCACTATTTCGTTACTCACGGATTTCTGTATCATGATTAATGCTACTATAAAAGGTTTCCTGAGGCCAGTGTCCCTACGCAGCAGACTCGGATGGCGGATGGATGCTCCTCAGGCTGTGTCTCTTCTAAAGAGCCCTATTAGACAACAGAAAAAAGAAAGGCCTGTGCTACCATCTATTACGATTGAGAATACCTTTTCTGATAGGGATTGACACCAACAGCCTGAAGAAGCAGAAATACCTTCTCACTCAACAGGGGATCATCCAAATAACACACCTATGAGGCACCAGTATCTGTGTCTCCTATTCCAGTCCCAGCAGACTCACCTCAAGCTGATATTGGTGGCTTTCATAAGCTCATTGAAAGAGCATCCAAGTGCTTCAACTTATCACTCCCAGCCAAGCAAACACATGCTTTCTTTCAAGAATTCGTCTCAATGAACAATAAGATCAAGTCCCATAGAAGATTATATCTGGCTGGACGGGTTGAAGCTAATGAAGACTCTGAAGTGGCGGCTGCTGTTTAAAACCTAGATAAAAATATAATGCCCGACAACTCCCTAACTTATCTTATAGGTCAGCCTTGCCCGTACTCTGTTACAATCCAGGCAGCCCAACGGCACACAAAAAGTCTGTCTACCCATTGCTTGGCCCCTCCAGACAAGGAGGGCAGAAGATTGGATAATATCAGCAAGTGCTTCTTGACCAAGGCAGCTCCATCAATTAGAGCTACCAATGCAATGGCCATCTTGGGAAGATACGACCATCAGATGTGGCCTGACATGTCGGCATTTCTGGACTATTTCCCAGAGGACAAGAAAAAGTTAGCACAAGAGATAATGCTGGAAGGGAAAAAGGCCTCCTCAAAGATCGATGCAGCCTTGGATAGTTACTCTACTGCCTTTCGCCAGATGACACGAACTGCTGTCTTACGTCACCAGGGTTGACTAAAAGCAAAATCGTTCATAGAGTCTAAGATTCTTGACATGCTGTTCGCTAGAGAAAACATTTTGAGAAGCATGTGAAAGACGCCTTGCAGTCCAAAAAATCTGAAATGGAAACTGCGTGCTTCCTGGTCACCTTACAGCAGCAGCGCTTCCATCCCTTTAGAGATGGAAGCCGGAGAAGACAATTTACACTTCGAGTACCTTAACAGCCTTACTCTCAGCAGGGGTTTTGCTCAACATATCCTGCCCAGCAACCATATAGAACAACCGTATCGTCCTTTTACACTAGGCAACCAGTACAAAGACATCCTCCGGCTGGGGGAAAGTCACAGGATGTTTCTAGACGGCAATGATACCTCACCAGTCACCTTGCGACCCCGCCCCCCTCCCCCCCCCCCCCAACAATTCAGAAATTCCCTATCCGAATTCTACAATCGATGTGTTGATATTTTTAGATTCGATGTCGATGTACACCACAATATCTGTACGTATAATAAAGAACTTGCATCTTGGTTGTTAAATTCACCCAAAATGGCCTCCCCCTCAACCCCAAGTCAGAAATACTTGGTCAGGCAGGCCCTGCGACCTAGGCCCAAAGCAACTGATTGACAGATCTCTGGGGGAGGGGGACACTAACTCCTACCAACGAGAATTGCGCGCTACAATGAGCGGAAAGAGGCAGCTTAGGTGGGAGTTAGAGGAGAGGCATGGGTTGAGAATGGAGAGAGAAGGAGCTCTCACCTCGGAGGTGAAAAGGGATAACAGAACCATGCACCCTCCTCCAGAGGAGAGTGGAGCTAGGCACTGGACCCCACACAGAGAGGAGCCCGAGGTAGAAACTGAAGGTAGGCTCCTATCGGGAACATGAACACCACCATATCGTCGGCGTAGGAAAGGGGCTGACTAAGAGATCAGGGTAACCTAGCCCAAACTCAGTTAAGACAGAGGAGAAGCAGAATGGCACCTCTGCACGTGCACAAAGAGATCAGCGATGAGGACGTCTGTCGCTCCCCCCCGAATGCGCCGTCAAACTGACCCGTTGAAAGATAGAGTCAAGAGAAGAAGGCGAGGTCTTTGCGCAACCACTCTGCCACCTGCTAACCCGCTGGACTGAAAGGGAGGGCAAGTACGATGGACCCTGGCCAGAGGAGGGATCCTTTGCACCAGAGGACATGGCCATCCCAGAAGACTGCACCCGTTGTGCAACGGGCGACTCAAATGGAACTTTCCTTATTGTTCATTATTAGACTGATGATGGCCAGTACTCTTCAGAAATATATAAATTCAATGAAACATAGCAAACCTGGTGACCCATAGTTTCAATTACGTAATTTGCCTTATGGCTCTTTTTAAAGTAACATTATCAGCTAAAAAGTGGAGTAGATCTCAGGCGGCTAATGTTATCTAAATACTTTATTATCCTGTAATATAGTTTTCCTTTGTATTTTTATCACAATGTGTAGGAATGTTACTAGGACCAGGTTATGTCCGCCTTTTAAAGATATTTCTATGCTTTCTCTGGTGTGGGAAATTGTTTTAATCTTTTCCCTTTTCTCCAATTTTTTTGGGTTTGCCAGTAATCTGGAATATTGTAGTTCACTGACGAGATTCCAGATTCACATATTCCCAGCTTCAGTTCATATTTGTAAGATTTCGGATTTTTTTTTGTACGTTGTAGAACAATTTTAATTGTGTGTCTAGTTAGGTAATGAAAGGTGTTGTGCACACCGCAGTCTTTTTATGATGACAGAATTTACCAGGCCACGACAATGTTATCTTTGATTTTAATTTTTGACTCTATCCAGAAAAGATACAAGAAATCTACAAAACTTTCATTCAAGAATCGGGTATCCAGTTCTCTGAACTAGAGGAGAAGGTACTCCAATTCCACCTCAGTAACCTCGAGTATGCTTGTGGCAGCAATCTTTACCAGGCAAGTACTGCTTCGTTGTCAGAGCTGCAACATAGTGCAACACTTAGATGTGTATGTTCCCATCCTTTATGCAAAACAAATGTGTGTGTTGCTGATGAAACTACCAGCCGTGTTGGATCTTTATAATTCATATGTTTGTCCTCAATTTCCTAATTTTCCCAATTTAGGATTGCATGTGATGCAAATTGTGAATTTAATGAGTTTCCGGGAAGTTTGGTACTAATGCTGAATTCTCTAGGTTTGTTTACTACCCAATAACCCACTGATAGAAATTGGGGCTTGGATGAATTTTCTCATCTTTTTGGGAATTTGTTCCTTTTTCTTTCTTTCTTTCGAGCTTTAACTGGACTAAGAATGTTTCAGAGCATTTATGCACATTCTCAAATAACTGTCAATTATATCAGTAGCACTCAGTTGGCGATATGATAATCATAGTTGTAGAACATACTCTTTGACTACAGCTGTACATTTGTATTGCTGTGAGTTGTAGTAGCAGTAAACTATATATTTATTGGAAATATAGTCCACTAACGTATTCCATGCATAGACATAACCAAGGCCTATGTTATAACATTAGTAAGGTCAAACACAAGTTTAACAACATTTTTTTTAACACACTTTATTGATGACTTTGTCACATCACATAGCGTAAATACGAATAAGCGTGACGGTGCTCCCGTGGCCTGTAAAAAGGAGTCATGATCTAGTAGGGTGCCATCACCAAAGAATGCGCCCTCGTCCTCCACCCCAATATCTGTCCAATCCCATATCCTTGCCTTCGATAGTCTTCCCTGTGGTGTGGGGATCCCGAGGAGGGGGATATTTGTGGCGTAAGAGGTCGCTGAGGCGGTGTACAATAGGGCCTCCCTCCAGCATTGTAGGGCGGTCCTCAGTAGGGATGGGCAATCTGGAGGGAACTTAGCCCTCGGTAGTAGCAAGGAATGTAATTCACCCCTATCTATCCTCTGCGGTGTGAACCCAATCTCCTGTAAGTTTCTCCCTGCCGTTCAATATGATTGCCATGGGAACTGGCTGGCATAGTAGTAGCTTCGAAAATCAGGGACTCCCAAGCCTCCACTGTGTCTCTCTAGTTGGAGTTTCCGAAGGCTTATTAGTCTTTGACCCGCCCCCCAAATGAGTGTAATCAACATAGCATTCATTGTGTTGAAAATAGACAGTGGAAGAACCACAGGTATGTTTACAAAATAATATCATAGGCGAGGCAGCATCACCATTTTTGATACAACAATTACAAATAACTTTATTCGGTTGTTCGATTTGACAACCATAAAAGTATTTACATTACAGATAATAACACGACAAACACATAGTCTTAAAAAAGAGTAATCAATTACAGATACAAATCACAGAATTAAGAATACATCACTGTATCAAGATATTGAAGACCGTTTAAAAAATATTGTTCCTTTAACAACAGTTATAAATAACAGTTCATGTATCAGTATTATTATCCTTCCATACTGTTTCTAAATTTGATCGCCATTCTTAAAAAACTACATATAAACAAAGTGTAATCACAATTTAGCAGCTGTAAAAAATATTGTGCAGGACGGAATTGTTGGAAGTTCAATTTTTTCAAACAGGGTTTCAAGCATAGCTTCCTTGGTACAGCATAAAAGGGGCAAAAAAACAGAAAGTGTGCCAGATCTTGCGGAGACTTATAGTCGCAGCCGCAAGCTGGCAACACTTGACCTCGATGAGAACCCCTAGGTACCGCCAACAAAAGATGAAACAGGTTGAACCTGAACCTTGTTAACAGGAAACGATCGTAACTCGACATTTGCCATGTCAGGTAGGGTTCCGTAAGCAAAGTGCTTTTAATTAGTATGTGATTGCGTACGCTTTCTTTTTTTAGTTCACATGATTCCCTTTCCCGTTGTCTAGAGTCAATAAAAGCTTTTTTGACCGTAATAAGATCCATTTTAGTGATGGAATCCGGGCATAAAAAGAGTTCAGGACGGCCTAAATCAGTAAAGCATTTAAATAAATATTTAAGCCAGGGAACCTCCAACCTGTTATCCCATGTAAGTGCTTCTCTAAGAATAAGCTTGGTCAGGGGGATATTGTCATTTAACCAGCTATTCATCCAGCATAACATGGGATTCACTGCAATTTTATCGCTAACATACGGAACCCCCAGTTCTTCATGCACGGAATAGTTTGCTGTACCCCTTGGGACCCTTAGAATCTGTTTTAAAAAATTATTTTCAACTATCTGAAGTACGTCCAAGGGAACGTATCCCCAAATTTCACTGCCGTAACAGGCTGTGGTTACACTTTTGGCCTTGTAAAGTTGGAGTAGGGCGGCAACTGGGCTATTTCCCAACTTTTTTGAAAAATCCAATATAGCCGCGTTTACCCTTGAGACGTCTCCCTTCTTTTTCTGAATCACGGGTCCCCATTTAAGTTGACTGTCAAAGAGGACCCCGAGATAGGAGAATGTGTGCGTTACAGGTATTTCCACTCCAGCTACATTTAAGTGGTTTGGTTTTTTAAAACCTTGACCAACCTTCATTATGTAGGATTTAGTGTTATTAATACTTAAATCTCTGGTCTTCATAAATGTGTAAAAGGAATCTAGTAAAATTTGGAGTCCATTGGCCGTTCTAGATAAAAGGACTGCGTCATCCGCATATAATAAAACCGGCAGACCTTTTCGACCAATGTATGGATAGTCTGTGTTGGTACTTAAAAGGGTCTCTTCCAGGTCATTAATGTATAGATTGAAGAGGAACGGGGCCAGAATACATCCTTGCCGGACGCCCCGAAACACTCCAAAATCTTTGGTCACTTTTAGGTCCTGGGTGTATCTGACATTCGCTTTGGTATCTGAATGTATGTCTTCTAGAAAGTTTACTAGGTTTTTGTCCACGCCCATTTTTTCCATGGCGCCCCAGAGCTTCCCTCGGTTCACACAATCGAAGGCCGAAGAGAGATCCATGAACGCCATATGAATCGTTCCTCTTCGAGCCTTGGTGTACTTCCCGACAATAAGATACAAATTCAGACATTGGGAGATGGTAGAATGTCCAGGCCTAAAACCGTACTGGATTGGAGATAATATATTATTTTCCTCTGACCAACTAGTCAATCTATTTAAAATGACTCCTCCTATCACTTTTGCCACAGAATTTATTAGCGATATCGGTCTGTAGCAGGCCGGGCTGCTACGGTCTCCTTTCTTGAATATAGGGACTATTGTAGATACCCCCCATGATTTTGGGCATCCACATAACACAGCTGCATTAAGTACTGCTGTGAGTACCGGCGCCCATAGTGCTTCGCGTGACTTAAAGAGGTCAGGCGGAAGTCCATCGGGACCCGGGGCCTTATTATTTGACAGACCTTTAATTCCTTTAATTATTTCGTCATTTGTGAAACATAGAGAGATATCTCTACCTATACCTGAGTTGTGTTCTGCCTGTGAGTCATTATTTATAAAAATAGAACTAAAATGGTCTATCCATTCGTCCTCTGATATGTTTGTGCCCACATTTGGGATGATAGGACAATCAAATATTGGTTTGTTGATTATCTCCCAAAACTTCGAGCTATTTTTTAAAGTCTCTGGTTCTAGAAGTGATTCCCATACACTTTTTTTAACTGCTCTCTTGCGCGTAGCCAATGATTTCTTATATTCATTCCGCAAACCCCTGATGATCAATGGATCTCTCGGTTTTGTTTTTAAGGCTTTCTTAAGCTCGCGACTAGCCTTTGAACAGTCACTGTCAAACCATTTTGGATTGCAATTTGAATTTATTCTCCCCTTATTGGGTACCGTTAGAAAAGACTCCACCTTGTTAGCTATTTCCTTGAAGGATGTCAAGATTTGCGACGGAGCTGATGCAGGAGATGTACATATCATTAATTCTTGATTACACTCTGCACTAATAGAAGTATAAAATTGATCGCAATCCACCATTGACCATTTTAAGCGACGCTTCCCATTAATGCATTTTAAAAGGCCACGGTCCTCTCGAGGATTGCATTTTTCAAGTAGACTCATGCCCATAGTAATGCATAAAGGGTTGTGGTCGCTGTAAATACTCATGAGGATCCTAAACTCCTCGATGATATTAACAAAGTCAGCTGAGATAAGGATGTGGTCTATATATGTACCTGTAGCGTGGCCTTTAAAAGTAGGGATTGGGAATACAGTTTGATCAGGTACTGTCGACATTGCCGTGAATAGATTGTTTTCATTCATTAACTCGTTTAACCCTGTACCCCTCCGCGTGTGTTCAAAGTGTATTCCTTCCATACTGTTACAACCCAGTTGTCCAACAGGTCCCACGCTAGGGTTCCCACATAGATGTGTGTTAAAATCACCTACTAGAATTTTAGAGCATGGCAGAGAACTATCATTTGCCCCTAGCAAATCACGTAAGATTTCTATATTGCAATCTCCAGCCTGGTTGACAGAATTATAAAAATTAACCAATGCAAAATTAGTTTTACCCCTTCTGAATTCCAAGATCTGTATGTTATTGTTACCAGATTTATGTTCAATTTTGTGACATATAAGCGACAAACTGACAAAGATGGCCAAACCCCCTTTAGCTCTTCCACTTGCAGATGGTATTGCCGGGATTATGAAGCTCTGATATCCCTCAATATACAAGTTTTTCCCTACTACCCAGGTTTCTTGAAGACATATTATGGGATATTTTTTAACATAGTGCAGCCAGTCTTTATCTTGCATTTTATCAGAAAGTCCAGCTATATTCCATGATAACAATAAAAGTCCCTCCATACATTTTTGACGTCCACATTGTGTTCTATTCAAATTCTCGCTTGCAGGCGGATTAGTAGGGATTACAGTACTATAAATATTCACATTCACTATGCCTACGTCTTCTGGTAGTCATTCTACCCCGTCCAGCCCACCCTCCGCAGAGAAAATATCATACCTATTGGAAGTGGGGATATTAAAGTAGTGGGGATCTGTATGATATGGTCGTGGTGGTTGGTCATATCCGTCCCTACTATAACCCCAGTTATTTACTGGTACATCAAAGCCCCAACCATTTGTTTTTTCTGGCCATATTGGCCTGATGTAGGTATGATTAGGCTTAGGGTATGTCATACTCCTTTTGTTTTTTACCAAAGAATTCCAGAGTAAGAGGGATGATGGTACCTCTCCTTCGTTGTGGTGGTAGAATGTTTGGAAGGATATTTGGTAAGACTGCGGAGTTTACAAAATTTATAATTATGCAGTCGCCTTTACATTTTTTGGGGTTTTGGCCTATCCAAGTGGCCCTTCTGGCTGATTTAATATCTCTAGCTAGCTGCTGCTTCCCCCATGGGGCCAACCGCATATTGCCCGATAGCCAGTGCAGGGCTTTACTTGTTAGCGCCGTGGGTGATTCAGATTGGTCCGGTGCTAGAGGGGGAGCATTTGCTAAAACCAGCACTAAAGGGGCTGCGTCCTCAATGAAGTGTAGTGTGTCTTCTTCTGCTCTTGGTAGGGTTATTTCTGGTGGTTGTGGAGGGTGGATCTCCCTTGACGGTGAGTGGTTGGATGCAGTATTTGGCGTCTGATCTAAATGATTTAACCTTGTGATGTTAGGAATTGTGCCTGTATCTGGCTGGAGGCCAAATACCTCTTTTACAGGCATGGCCAGATTTTTAACTGTACCAGATATGTTAGACACTTCTTCCATTAACTTCTTTTGATCTACTCCCAACTTTTTCACATCTGCGGATAACTTGTCCAGTTTGGCCACTACCGGTTTAATTGGGGCTCTAAATTTGGTATCAATTAAATCTACTATCCTGGATATAAGCTCTTCATCCGTATTTAATTTTTCGTCATCTTCTACTTTCCTCCTACCTTTTTCCCTGCTTCTCAATGGTGACGCGGCCCTCTTCCTCCCTGTACAAACTCCACCGCGAAGTAATTGGGTTTTTCTACACTTTCTAATCGCTCGAGGAACTGGGGCTTGAACAGGGGGATCGGCTTCTGTGGTTGTCTGCTCACTGTCTTGTGCAGTATGGTTTTCTTCAGGGTCAACTATCTGCGAATCCGAGGCATTGATCGTAGCTATATCTTGATCCTGAGCTGTACTAATACTCATGTTTGATGGGCCATTTTCGGGTGTCTCGGAATCTAAAATTACACTTCCCTCAGCCTGAGATGGAATATCTAACCATGGTGAGTCTGGTGAAGGGCTTAAGGGAGATAAATTTGGGGAGTGACTAAGACCTAGAGATTGTCTCCTATCGTTATTGATCTTTGACACTACTTGTACCATATAGTTTTCAATGGAATTACCCCCCACCACAACATTCTTCTTTGGCATTCTGAATGAAGTTGGAGTTAAATCCTAATATTTGGCCAACTGCCAAGGCAGGCAAACTCACGATAATACGGTACAAATTAACAAAGGTTGAACGAGTATTTCAAGGATTATTAGTCTTACTGTATGGTACAGATCAGGTTCAACAAAGACAAAGTGACGTGCCCAGTCCAGTCTCAGCCTGTCTCGGACTGTCTAAGACTGTCCGCCCTTTGTCCGGGCTTCGTCCGGCGTCCCGCTATGCGTCAGAGGCACGTTTATATAGGAGGAGCAGGGGCGGGAAGAGACTCCAGGTGCGCTGCGTTGATCCTGCGCGGAACCCTGGGTCTCGCAGTCCCGGCCCCTGTTAAAGTCGCCTCACGCTCTCCTTGGTGAAGGTAAAAGATCGAATACTCCACTCCACCGCTTCTGCAGGCAAACAG
This sequence comes from Lissotriton vulgaris, assembly GCF_964263255.1. NCBI lineage: Eukaryota > Metazoa > Chordata > Amphibia > Caudata > Salamandridae > Lissotriton > Lissotriton vulgaris. The sequence continues at coordinate 770,426,746 of NC_141691.1, read as the reverse complement.
GCAGGGTTTCAAAGGCAAATTCACGAGCTCAGCAAACAGCTGCGAGCGGCTCCCGCGAAGCGGGGGCCGCGAGCTGTTATGAGGGCACAGGTCAGGCAAGGCAAACTGGGAGGAGCAGGGGCGGGAACAGACTCCAGGTGCGCTGCGTTGATCCTACGCGGAACCCTGGGTCTCGCAGTCCCGGCCCCTGTTAAAGTCGCCTCACGCTCTCCTTGGTGAAGGTAAAAGATCGAATACTCCACTCCACCGCTTCTGCAGGCAAACAGGCAGGGTTTCAAAGGCAAATTCACGAGCTCAGCAAACCGCTGCGAGCGGCTCCCGCGAAGCGGGGGCCGCGAGCTGTTATGAAGGCACAGGTCAGGCAAGGCAAACGGGGAGGAGCAGGGGCGGGAAGAGACTCCAGGTGCGCTGCGTTGATCCTGCGCGGAACCCTGGGTCTCGCAGTCCCGGCCCCTGTTAAAGTCGCCTCACGCTCTCCTTGGTGAAGGTAAAAGATCGAATACTCCACTCCACCGCTTCTGCAGGCAAACAGGCAGGGTTTCAAAGGCAAATTCACGAGCTCAGCAAACAGCTGCGAGCGGCACCCGCGAAGCGGGGGCCGCGAGCTGTTATGAAGGCACAGGTCAGGCAAGGCAAACGGGGAGGAGCAGGGGCGGGAAGAGACTCCAGGTGCGCTGCGTTGATCCTGCGCGGAACCCTGGGTCTCGCAGTCCCGGCCCCTGTTAAAGTCGCCTCACCCTCTCCTTGGTGAAGGTAAAAGATCGAATACTCCACTCCACCGCTTCTCCTCCGTGTGTGGCGGGTCTCCTTCCACTGGTAGGCGCCTCCTCTCAGTCGTCCGGTGTACCCGCGCCTTCACCCCCGGTCGGGTTCTCTCTGTCCCAGGAATATACTCAGATTTTTGATACGGCAACCCTGCCCATTACTGATAGTGGCAACGAGGACCAGAAGGCCACACTAGAACGGAGGGCCGTTATGGCCCGGACTATATTTCCCTCAATCTGGTCTGTGTGTCCTATAGACTCGAATACTCCATTCCACCGCTTCTGCAGGCAAACAGGCAGGGTTTCAAAGGCAAATTCACGAGCTCAGCAAACCGCTGCGAGCGGCTCCCGCGAAGCGGGGGCCGCGAGCTGTTATGAAGGCACAGGTCAGGCAAGGCAAACGGGGAGGAGCAGGGGCGGGAAGAGACTCCAGGTGCGCTGCGTTGATCCTGCGCGGAACCCTGGGTCTCGCAGTCCCGGCCCCTGTTAAAGTCGCCTCACCCTCTCCTTGGTGAAGGTAAAAGATCGAATACTCCACTCCACCGCTTCTCCTCCGTGTGTGGCGGGTCTCCTTCCACTGGTAGGCGCCTCCTCTCAGTCGTCCGGTGTACCCGCGCCTTCACCCCCGGTCGGGTTCTCTCTGTCCCAGGAATATACTCAGATTTTTGATACGGCAACCCTGCCCATTACTGATAGTGGCAACGAGGACCAGAAGGCCACACTAGAACGGAGGGCCGTTATGGCCCGGACTATATTTCCCTCAATCTGGTCTGTGTGTCCTATAGACTTGGAAGCCTAGATATTTGAAGGTGGTGGGAGTCACTGGTATTGTATAGTTGCCAAACTGTATGCAGGTTGGATGCTGCGATTCCCGGAAGAAATAAATAGTTGATTTCTCCGGGTTTATAGCCAATCCAGATAGGTGTTCAAAAGTGGCAAGGATGCTGGGAGAGGGGCATTGTCAGCGGTCAGGTCCCGTAAATACAGCCGTATGTTATCTGCACAGATGGATATTAAGTGGTGTATCCCATCAATCGGAATGCCAAGCTGGGCCGCTGAGCCTCTGAGGGCTAACGCTAATGGCTCCAGTGCAAATAACAAGGGGGATAGCGGGCATCCCTGCCTTGTGTCCCTATAGATATTGTATTGATCCGAGATATAATGGCCGGTGCGTTCCCTAGCCGTGGGAGATGTATATAATAAATGAACCCATTTAATACACATGTCCGGGAACCCAAATCGTCGCAGTGACATGAACATAAAATCCCAAGAAAGGGAGTCAAAGGCCTGCTTAAGATCCAGTGCTATGCATCCCGCATCCTGGTATTCCTGAGGGGTTGCCTGCATTACATAATGTAACCTTCTAGTGTTTAGTGAAGTACTGCGATTCGGTAGGAACCCGCATTGATCACCATGGATTAGCATCTTAAGGTGTGGTTGTATGCGATTAGCAAGGGCCTTACTTAAAATGTTGTATTCAGTTGACAGCAAGAAGAGGGACCTGTAGTTGGATAGCTCTAAGTTATCTCAATCTGGCTTGGATATCGATGTAACCAATGCTTGCATAGTGGACTCCAGCAGGTGACCAGTCTCAAAGGCCGCCTTATAGACTGATTCTAGTGTGGGTACCAGAGTTTTCGAGTAGGTGTGGTAAAACTCGACTGGGAGTTCATCAATCCCGGGGGTCTTGTTGCGATTCAAACCCTTAATTGCAGCACGGATTTCATTTTGAGTTATAGGGCCATCTATGTCCTTTTTCAATCAATCAATCAATCATAGGCATTTATATTGCGCACTACTTGCTCGAACAGCCAGGTCTTGAGCTTTTTCCTGAAGGAGAGGTGGTCTTGGGTCAGGCGTAGGTCGGTCGGGAGGGAGTTCCAAGTCTTGGCGGCCAGGTGGGAGAAGGACCTTCCTCCTGTTGTCGCTCTGCGGATGCGGGGGACGGCGGCGAGGGCGTGACTGGTCGAGCGGAGGTGGCGTTTGGGAGCGTAGAAGTTGAGGCGGCTGTTGAGGTAGGTCGGGCCTTGGTTGTGTAGGGCTTTGTGTGCGTGGGTGAGGAGCCGGAAGGTGATTCTTTTGTTGATCGGGAGCCAGTGCAGGTCTCTCAGGTGTCTGGAGATGTGGCTTCGTCTGGGGACGTCGAGGATGAGTCTCGCCGAGGCGTTCTGGATCCGCTGGGGTCTCTTCTGGAGCTTGGCGGTGGTTCCGGCGTAGAGGGCGTTGCCGTAGTCCAGCCGGCTGGTGACGAAGGCCTGGGTGACCGTCTTCCTGGTCTCGGTGGGGATCCACCGGAAGATCTTACGTAGCATGCGCAGGATGTTGAAACAGGACGAGGAGATGGCGTTGACTTGTCTGGTCATGGAGAGGGAGGAGTCCAGGATGAAGCCCAGGTTGCGTGCGTGGTCTGTCGGTTTGGGTGCGTTGCCCAGGGCGGGGGGCCACCAGGAGTCGTCCCAGGCGAAGGGTGAGGAGCCCAGGATGAGGACTTCCGTCTTGTCTGTGTTCAGTTTCAGGCGGCCGGTCGTCATCCACTCGGCCACGTCTTTCATCCCTTCGTGTAGGTTGGCTCTGGCGGTGGCGGGGTCGTTGGTCAGGGAGAGGACCAGCTGGGTGTCATCGGCGTAGGAGATGATGTTCAGGTTGTGTTGGCGTGCGATGGCTGCAAGGGGGCTCATGTAGACATTGAAGAGGGTGGGGCTGAGCGAGGATCCCTGAGGGACGCCGAAGATGACTTCCGTGGCTTCTGATCTGAATGGGGGCAGGCGGACTCTCTGTGTCCTTCCGGCGAGGAAGGAGATGATCCATTCCAGTGCCTTCTCCTCGATTCCGACGTTGCTGAGGCGCTGTACTAGGGTGCGGTGGCAGACAGTGTTGAATGCCGCGGAGAGGTCCAGGAGGATGAGGGCCGCTGTTTCTCCGTTGTCCAGCAGGGTTCGGATGTCGTCGGTGGCAGCGATGAGGGCGTTCTCGGTGCTGTGGTTGGCCCGGAAGCCTGACTGAGATGGGTCGAGGAATCCAGTCGTCTCGAGGAAGGCTGCCAGTTGCTTGTTGACGGTCTTCTCGATGACTTTGGCTGGAAACGGGAGGAGCGAGATGGGGCGGTAGTTCTTGAGTTCGGTGGGGTCCGCCGTTGGTTTCTTTAGTAGAGCGCTGAGTTTGGCGTGCTTCCAGCTCTCCGGGAAGGTGGCGGTGTCGAAGGAGGTGTTAATAATGTGCCGCAGGTGGGGTGCGATGACAGCGTCGGCCTTGTTGAAGACGTGGTGAGGGCAGGGGTCGGTTGGAGATCCGGAGTGGATGGAGTTCATCGTGCGGATGGTGTCTTCGAGGTTGATCGGTGTCCAGGCGTTGAGGGTGGTGGTGGGGGGCGTTGGTGTGGTCGTGGGAGCGTTGGGGTTGGAGAGCTCTCTCACGATGTTGAAGAGTTCCTTTACTGTTGTGTGCGTTGTTGTCCAGCCGGTCCTTGAATGCTGTTTTCTTGGTGGCGCGGATCAGTTGATGGTGCTTTCGGGTGGCGAGCTTGAGGGTGGTCATGTTGTCCGGTCTTGGGTCTCTTCTCCAGGCTTTCTCGAGGGCACGGCAGTACTTCTTGGAGCTCTTGAGTTCGTCGGTGAACCACGGGGCCTTCTTGCTTCCGGGTCTGCTGGGCGGGGTCCTCAGAGGGGCGAGTTCGTCCGCGCAGGTGTAGATCCATTTCGTGAGGTTGTCGGCGGCTTGGCTGGGGTTCGCTGAGCTGGCGGGAGGGTGCTGGCTCAGGGATGCGGCGAGTTGGTCGGCTGTGATCTTGTTCCAGCTTCTTCATGCGGCCTGTTGCTGGTGGTGGTGGACCGTGGTTCTTCTGAAGGTGAAGTGGATGCAGCTGTGGTCCGTCCAGTGGAGTCCAGCGGCGTGGCTGAAGGCGACGTCTTTGCTGGACGAGAAGACGGCGTCGAGTGTGTGTCCGGCGAGGTGGGTGGGGGTGGTCACCAGCTGCTTGAGTCCGAGGGTGGCGAGGTTGTCAAGCAGGGTGGTGGTGTTGCGGTCGTTGTTGTTCTCCAGGTGGAAGTTGATGTCCCCGAGGAGGATGTAGTCGGCGGAGGGGAGGGCGTGCGGGCTGATGAAGTCGGCGATGTCTTCGCTGAATTGAGTGCGTGGTCCCGGGGGTCGGTAGATCAGGGTGCCCCTGAGGGTGGTCTTGGGGTCGGTGTGGATCTGGAAGTGCAGGTGTTCGGCGGTTGTCAGGGTGTCGTCGGTGTTGGTCGAGATGCGGATGCTGTTCCTGTGGATGATGGCGATACCTCCTCCAGTCTGTTTGTCGCGGTCTTTCCGGATGATCTTGTAGCCCTCTGGGATGGCGATGGCGATGTCGGGCGCTGAGGATTCGTTCATCCAGGTTTCCGTGAGGAAGGCAACGTCCGGAGCTGTGGTGTCGAGGAGGTTCCAGAGTTGGACGGCGTGTCTGTGGACGGAGCGGGTGTTGAGCAGGATGCACTTGAGGTGGTTGCTGCTGGTGTTCGGCTTGGTGGGCGCTGGTGCAGTGCAGGTCCGGATGCAGGTGAACTTGCAGGACTAGCAGGTGAAGGGGCCGTGGGTGCGTCTCGGGTTGGCTCAGTAGCATCCAGGGGTTCGGCCGGTGTTGAGTGCGTTGAGGGTGGCGGCGTCGTACGTCCGGCGGGTGGGCAGGGGTCTGCGAGGGCCAGGGGTCCTGGCGCTGGGCGCGGTCCAGGCGCGGACGGGCATAGACGGGCTTACCTTTGGCGCACCTTCAGCGCTCAATCGGTGCTCCCGCTGCGCGCGTCCGCTGCGCGGTCGCTCTGGGGGCGTCATAAGAGGGGAGCCGGGAGGGAGGGTCTGCGGGGAGCGCGGGAACCAATCGGCGGGCGGGGGGGCGGGGTCTCGTGGGAAACCGGCGGGAAAAGCCTGGGGGCTCGGCGGCGGCCCTGCGGTGGCTGGGGCGGCGCTGGGGCGGCCCTGCGGTGGCTGGGGCGGCTCTGCGGCGGCCCTGCGGCGGCTGGGGCGTCGTGCAGTGCGAGGCTCAGGCAGCAGGTAAGGAGGAGCAGGCGGGGGGTGTGGGGGCGACCAGGCCAAGGGCGCAGTGGTCGCTCCTGGGCAGCGCTGTGGGTCCCCTTAAGAGGGGAGCCGGGAGGGAGGGTCTGCGGGGAGGCGGGGAGCGCGGGAACCAATCGGCGGGCGGGGGGGCGGGGTCTCGTGGGAAACCGGCGGGAAAAGCCTGGGGGCTCGGCGGCGGCCCTGCGGTGGCTGGGGCGGCTCTGCGGCGGCCCTGCAGCGGCTGGGGCGTCGTGCAGTGCGAGGCTCAGGCAGCAGGTAAGGAGGAGCAGGCGGGGGGTGTGGGGGCGACCAGGCCAAGGGCATCCGGGACCACGAAAAGGAAGGTCCTGTAAAAACTCTGTTATAGAAGGGCCTTCCACAGGAGAGGGGGCCTCATAGAGTGTTGCTAGATGTTCATAAAAGGCTGCGTTGATTTCGTTTTGTGTATGAACTATATGGCCTGCACGGGTACGGATTCTGGTTATGACTGGCGGGCCTGGCCTATCCCTAACTATGCGGGCTAGCAGTGCACCTGACCTGTCTGCGTCTGTGGGTTTTTGTTGGAGAAATACACTATGGTCTATTGTCAGCAATGTCTCTAACATTTCCGCATGGTCTATGTGGGCAGACTGTAATGCTCCCTGTTTGTCTGGGTCGGATATCGCTTCCCGTTCCAGTGTGTTTAGGCGCTGTTCTATGCTTTTCATTCATTGATGCATCTCCTGTCTAGCCCCAACTAACTGACCAATCAATGCTCCCCTTACTACCACTTTCAGGGCATCCCAGTCAATCAGGTTGGCGGAGGCTGTGTTCCAGTTTTCGCGGAACGGGGCATCTTCTAGTAGTTGTGGATGTAGTTTCCAGGTAGGAACAGGGGTGGGCACTGTACCCCACCCAATTGTGAGCTCTAGGGGGTTGTGGTCGGAGAATGTTTTTGCTAAATATGTGGATTGGTGAATCCTAGCGATGATGGGTCATGAGCAAAGGAACCTGTCAATTCTGGTATATAGACTGTGTACGGAGGAATGGAAGGAGTATTCTTTATGGGTAGGGTGAAGACTTTGCCATGCGTCAGAGAGTGTCCATCCCTCCGTCCATGTAGTGAATAGATCAGCCAATTTGTTAGCGTTTGTGCCATGTAGGGGTGGGTGTGACCTATCTAAGGCCGTTTTCATAACAGCATTCCAATCCCCTCCCAGTATCCAGAGTATGCCATCCCAGTCTGCCAATACTGCACCCAACCTATGTAGGAACTGGTCTTGGTCAACGGTAGGGGCGTAGACCTGCCCAGGACCACCAAGGAGCCATTCAGTGTGCCTTTCACCAGGATATATCTGCCTTGGTCATCAACCCTTCGGTCCAGCTCAAGGAATGGGACCCCATGGCGTATCCAAATGGTCGCACCCCTAGCGAAGACGGAATAATTAGTAGAGTAAATGTGTCCCCTCTATTTTTTGCTCATTTTTTGTCAGTTAAATGAGATTATTGGAGGAATGCCACCTGTGTCTTATGTCTGAGGAGGTATGCATGAATACAGTGCCTTTTCTGGATTGCTCCCAACCCACGTACATTCCAAGTGACGAGGTTGTACTACCCTACGGTGTTAGCTTTCCCGGGCATGTCTTTGTGAGTAGTATGAAGCGCCCGCATGTGTGGAGTTTGTAGACCAATCCCGACCAGAAGTCCCCTGTCCCTAAAACCTTAACTAAACTCGGCGCAGCGGCTGAACCACGATGTACCCAACAATAGTGTACAAATAGCACATAACAGATAACCTTGCATACGCTAACAGGGAGGTGGCCAACTTCATTCATGGCCATGAATACAGCAGGGTTTGCAACCTGACGGCTCTACAACACCCCCCCTTTGGGAAGGGGAGTGTGATCAGAGCCCTTATGGGGTAGTGTTTCTATCTGTTACTAACGAACATTTGTAGGAGTTCTTCAGAGCCCCTTCAGAACCGAACAGGGCCTAAAACTATACATGGTGGTGCGTACTCTATATCAATGAAACTTACAATTTGCACCTTCTACAGTACTACACAAAGCATAGCAGGGTGACAACATTCGAAGAAAGCTGCACAGGTAAAAGGATATGACAGTCCCAAGGGCGTGGAGTCTACTTCATCGGCGAACGCCAAGATATCTGTGTACTTCTCAGGCTCTATGTGCTCGACGTCTGTGGTTAGTTACCAATCATATCATCAGCCGTTTCGAGTGTAATGGAGGGGAAGAGAGTTATACTATGTTCAGAGTCCGAATGGATAGTACTATCTTCTGAGTCCATGGACATTTTATTTGCATTGTCTCGAAATGCACCGGCTATCGCAATCGCTCTTTCCTGATCTCGTCATTGTTGCTCCCGCGATGTGCCTGCGCCACCTTTGTTCCGGTTGGAGTTCTGGGAGCGGTGAGAGTTCCGCTTTGGGAGTTTATCTGATTCTTGTGAGGAGACGTCTGTGCGGCTAGTCCGGCTAGAGCCTATACCCATCACTTCCATCCATTCCTCGGATATATCTGTTCGAGGCATGTGGGCTGCTGAATTCATATCTGTGCATAGATCGCCGCCTAGTGTTGGGTCCGGATGATCGCACATTGTTGTCCTGGAAGAGTCTTCGAAGCATCACAAGATAGGTGGCTCCTCCCCTGGACTACAGTGCGCATGGGCATCGACTCCATCTTCAGATTGTTTTTTTCCGCCATTGGGTTTGGATGCATATTGGTTCCCTCAAGTCCGAATCGATATAAAAGTTTTTTTTTTTGTCGGTATAGTCTTGCGTTCGGTGCCCAGTTCTTTCCAGCTCAGTTCCGAGCCGGATATCCAGGAGAGCCGCGTGCTTTTCGACGCTGAAGGCCCAGTCGATGCCAAAGGCCTTATCGACGAACCATCATGGAACGGAGCCTGTTCAAGAGATGTCCCGTGTGCAACTCCAAGTATCCCCACATCGACGTCCACCCGGTGTGCAACAAGTGTCTGTCGCCGGATCATGATGAAGCCAGCTGCATGGCTTGTTCCCGTTTTCGATCCAAGAAGACACTTCTGCATGACGCGCTGCGCGCAAGGAAGCCCAGCAGACTGCACCGGAGCCTGTGGACATCTTCGATGCCGGGGATGATGAAGGAGCAGACCGGGAGGTTCGCGAGAACCTGTTGAATCCCGCGTCGGAGGTCGACTCCAACTATGACGCTGATGTTGAGATGCTCGAAGCGGAAGAAGTCGTCGACGAGGTAGGATACGACGACTGGGCCTTTGGGGCCATGGAACATAGCTCGAGCGAGGAGCTATGCACACAAACTGACATTGGGGCCGAAACGCTTCATAAGGCTCAGGTCGAGGGATCGCCACAAGGCCTTACCCAAGATCTTCCAATAAGTTCTACGGCCCCGCCTTCGGGCTCGGCTTCGGACATGTCTAAGGAGCCGCAAACTGCGAAACCGAAAGTGAAAGCTCCGGTATCGACGCAAGCAAAAGCACTGCTGACTACATCGAAACCAAAAGTGCGTATTGTTTTAGTCGGCTCGAAGTCCTCGGATCTGTCGGCACCGACGAAGCAGAAGAGCGTTATCGACCCGAAGAAACCGCTCAAGGGCGTCGAGACGAAGTCTAGCGCGCCGAAGGCAAAGGTCAAGGCAGTCGACTCGAACAAATCGGCGCCGAAGACAGTCGACACCGACAAAGGACTCGGTGATCCGAAGGTTCTCGAGCCTCCGCGTCGACAAGACAAGGCCAAGAGCGGAACAACCACCGAGTCCACGCCTGGTGGTGCCTCGAAGGATTCCGTCGAGTCGACGCAGTCGTCCGCCTCATTCTCGAAGCAGGTGGCAGACTCCCTGAAGCGCATCAAGGACAAGGCCTCGAGTGTCTGGCCTAAAGATCCTCCACCTTCGAAGCCTGCCGATAAACCTCAGAAGACGTCGACGCCCATCCACTTCACGCTGCCGCCGAAAGTGGTGCCGAAGGCTTTCGTCCCTAAAATGGCCGCCGACATGCCCAAGAAGGTGTCCAACTGTGGTCCCGGCCGTAAAGCATCGACAATTCTCATTGGAAGAGCAACAGGAACAGTTTATCGATGCTGAGACAGGCAGACTTTCTCTTTATAAACTGAAAAACGCCCCGGAACAGCCAATGGAGTCCTATAAAATTCCACTGAAGAAGAAAAAGGATTCTACTTCAACACCTGTTCTTGTAGAACATGTATCTCCACATGGCCATGATGTCAAACCCACTTATTCAGATGTGGACACTGGGGAAGGTGATAATGATGAATACAGCCATCCTGTGGACACTGATCCAGAAGATACAAATGAACCCTGGGCAGATGCTGCTGACCCAGGTGATCCACACTCTACCCCAGACACTTAAGAGTATGCTGTAAAAACGTCGCCTACTGAGGATTCGGCAGCGTTTAATGCCCTCATTGAAAGGGCAACCACAAAACCGGTCCGGTCCTCGGATGCTTGATTCCGGTCTGGGAAAGATATGGCTGTTGTAGTTCGGACTGGACTGTTCCCATGGGGCACAGGGTCAGAGCTGATTTGCATAAAGCCATTATCTGACCCAGGGTGGTGTGGAGTGCAAAAAACGATGGATTTAGGCCCAGATCCTTGTACTGGGGTGAATGTAAGACATTGATCTACATTCTGTCCATCAAATTGTTTTTAGTAATTTTCTCCCTGAGTGTACTGGGGTAGCTCAGACGTGGGTCCCAGAGCCTCCACACCACTGGAGTCAAGCTAGCCGGGCTGATGAGGTGTTACCTCGAAACCGGTCTGATCCTCGGATGCTTGATTCCGGTCTGGGAAAGATATGGCTGTTGTAGTTCGGACTGGACTGTTCCCATGGGGCACAGGGTCAGAGCTGATTTGCATAAAGCCATTATCTGACCCAGGGTGGTGTGGAGTGCAAAAAACGATGGATTTAGGCCCAGATCCTTGTACTGGGGTGAATGTAAGACATTGATCTACATTCTGTCCATCAAATTGTTTTTTGTAATTTTCTCCCTGAGTGTACTGGGGTAGCTCAGACGTGGGTCCCAGAGCCTCCACACCACTGGAGTCAAGCTAGCCGGGCTGATGAGAGGTGTTACCTCGAAACCGGTCCGGTCCTCGGATGCTTGATTCCGGTCTGTGAAAGATATGGCTGTTGTAGTTCGGACTGGACTGTTCCCATGGGGCACAGGGTCAGAGCTGATTTGCATAAAGCCATTATCTGACCCAGGGTGGTGTGGAGTTCAAAAAACGATGGATTTAGGCCCAGATCCTTGTACTGGGGTGAATGTAAGACATTGATCTACATTCTGTCCATCAAATTGTTTTTTGTAATTTTCTCCCTGAGTGTACTGGGGTAGCTCAGACGTGGGTCCCAGAGCCTCCACACCACTGGAGTCAAGCTAGCCGGGCTGATGAGAGGTTTTACCTCGAAACCGGTCCGGTCCTCGGATGCTTGATTCCGGTCTGGGAAAGATATGGCTGTTGTAGTTCGGACTGGACTGTTCCCATGGGGCACAGGGTCAGAGCTGATTTGCATAAAGCCATTATCTGACCCAGGGTGGTGTGGAGTGCAAAAAACGATGGATTTAGGCCCAGATCCTTGTACTGGGGTGAATGTAAGACATTGATCTACATTCTGTCCATCAAATTGTTTTTTGTAATTTTCTCCCTGAGTGTACTGGGGTAGCTCAGACGTGGGTCCCAGAGCCTCCACGCCACTGGAGTCAAGCTAGCCGGGCTGATGAGAGGTGTTACCTCGAAACCGGTCCGGTCCTCGGATGCTTGATTCCGGTCTGGGAAAGATATGGCTGTTGTAGTTCGGACTGGACTGTTCCCATGGGGCACAGGGTCAGAGCTGATTTGCATAAAGCCATTATCTGACCCAGGGTGGTGTGGAGTGCAAAAAACGATGGATTTAGGCCCAGATCCTTGTACTGGGGTGAATGTAAGACATTGATCTACATTCTGTCCATCAAATTGTTTTTTGTAATTTTCTCATTGAAAGGGCGGCTAAAAATCATGACGTTCAGCTCCATGCTGTCCCTATTGAAGTGGATTTTCTTTTCGACACCTTTTCCACCTCAGAGAGGACTGTCAAGACTCTGCCTATGTTGAAGGGTGTCTTGAAGCATGCTGGGGAAATCTTTAAATAGCCTACAAGAGCCAGGGTGATAAACCCCAGAATTGAAAAGAAGTACAAACCGGCGCCTGGAGACCCTACGTACATCAAGGGACAGTTGCCGTTGGACTCTCTTGTTGTTTCTAATGCCCCGAAGAGGGCTAATTCACAAACAACGGGTGATGCTCCTCTCCCAGATAAGGAATCTAAGGTGTTTGAGGCATCAGGGAAAAGGGTGCCAGCTCAAGTGGCCAATATCTGGCGCATTTCAAACACTCAGGCACTTCTAGCCAGGTATGACAGGGCCCATTATGACACACTTGAGACCCTGTTACAGCACCTACCAGATGAATATAAGGAGGCAGCTGAGATGCTCATCCAAGAAGGGAAGCTCATATACTCAAAACACGCTTTTATACCCTGCTAGGCTGAACGAATATGCTACTTACCAGTATGCATCTGTTCTTGGCATGTAGGGCTGCTGACATTCATATCGCCCGCCCTCCTCCCCGGCGCCTGTAGCGGCTGCAGCACTCACAAATACTTCTAGCATGGTCATCATTCACAAAGTTTCACTCCATCTTTGCCACAATGGCTAAAAACAATCTGAGGATGGAGTTGATGCCCATGCGCACTGTAGTCCAGGGGAGGAGCCACCTATCTCATGATACTTCGAAGACTCTTCCAGGACAACAATGTGCGATCATCCGGACCCAACACTAGGCGGCGATCTATGCACAGATATGAATGTCAGCAGCCCCACATGCCAAGAACAGATGCATACTGGTAAGTAGCATATTCGTTCAGCCTGGCAGGGTATAAAAGCGTGTATTTGAGTTGTGCTTTCTGGAGTTTTTTCTTTATAGCTTGGTAGGGTGATCTTTGTCTCTGTACCAAGATAGTATAGTCCGGGTATAATGATATACGTTTGTTTTCGAACTGGATTAGTGTCTTTTCTCTCGCTTTCTGCAATAGGACGTCACAGTCTCTATAGCTGAGAATTTTCACTATCAGAGGGCGAGGTGGCTCGCCAGGTTTGGGTGGTCCGGTCGGGATTCTATGGGCAAGTTTAACAACATAAGTAAAGAAAAAAGTGACTTATACTAAAATATTAATTGTTAAAGTCAAGTATGTTAATTCCCTCTACTTTCCTTCCCAATTGCTTGTAAGAATTTCCCAACTGCAATCATTACAGCCAATGTACGCATAACACATAAAAACCTTAAACTATATAATCTGTTAATATCTTATTTAATTAAAATAGGCTTAAAAAATCTACGCCTTTCCCCAACATAGAAGCAACAACAAAATCAAATGTGCACACTAGTACATTTTATATTTAAACTACAGTTGCAAAATCCATCAACTCTTAAGAGTCCTATTGGGTAAATTCATACCATATAATAAAGAGTTGATACCCAGTCTATATTTCAGTATAGTACTTCGCAGCCAGGACCAGGTAAGCCTATAGTGTACGAATACACATTCTCATCACACCATGATTTCAATAAGTGGGCAACTGATGTTTTTGTACCTAAATACCTATAATATTCTCCAGGTAAAATCTCCATTTTCATATTTACATCCATCCGTGGCATTTTCAAGGACTATCTTACAGTGGGAGAGTGTGAAGAAAGCAAAATATAGCCCACGACAGATCATTATTTAAAAGCCCCTTTTTACAAAAGTGGGAAATGTTGTCCTCCGCGTCAATTAAGAGCAGTTCCAACGTCTTAAACAAAGTTTCTTAGTGATATAATACCGAAAACCCAGCTTCAGTTCTATCCTTATTGCTTGAACCATAGACGATTGAGGGAGACATGGCAATATTTTAAAGCATTGCTTTCCAACTTATTCCAATCATAAAATCCACTCATACAAAAAAATATCTCTGTCTTATAAAGACATTTTGTTTTCACCATCAGCTTAAAGGTCATGTCATAGCCACCATAGACCCTGTTACCCTTACCAGACCCCAAAACACTAGGAAGTGCTTTAACAGCATTCAGATGGAATTTCCTGTACTCTAACTCCAAGAATGAAACATTGATGTTTGTCGATTCAATTCATATTCTTTATTCAGTTGAAAATAAAACAACCATAAAAGTACATCAGTAAAAACAAATACCAATATAAAATAAAGACAATAAAAAGTCCTGCTACATCACCATCAACTCCAAGTCATTTTAGTACTGCTAAAAAACACAGTAAGAAGATAGTCATCAACTAGAATTCATAAATACAATAACCATTATTATTTTAACACCAATCATAAAAATATTATATAAAACATGTAAAACATGTTGTGTAGTTAAAAAAAGAAACATGTTACTTATCCATTACAATAAGCATTTCTAATTTTCGTTGCTTTCAGTATAAAAAGTGTAACATTATTACACAGGAAGGGATCACCCAGTGACGCCAGATCCTGCATCGCCACTTTATAAGATCTGATAATCTGGGTTACTAACAAAGGTTTCAAATAAGATATCCTCAGGTTCCGGTACAATTCACAGAATGAGAGAAAGTGCAGAGTGCTCTGTTTACTCTGTCCATCGCAGGGACAGGGATATGTGTTGGCGGAAGGGCAGGATCCCCTGGAGGGGAAGGCAACAAGGTGTTGCTCTATTCCACATCTCAACTTTGTTATGACAAATCTATGCTGCATAGTGGTTACAAAGGCCAAGTAGTTGTTATCTCCCTCCTCCTTATCCAGGGACTTATAAAATGTGACTGATGATTTAAGCTCATCGTCTGACTTACGTTTATCTTGCCTATTTTGGATAAATAAGCTTTTAATCCTGTTCTTAGACAATGATGCAAACAGGATAGAGTCAGGCCAAATTGACAATTCAAATAGTTTGCCAAGGCAGGAGTTAATATATGATAACCAGGGTATGGGTAAAGTCTTAGCCATGGTTAGACAGTCATGGATGATGTTTCTGGTGAAGCTAGTTTCTTCCCTTGCCCAAATCGATGTCCATGATAAGAGGGACTGCTGACCTACCTCATTATGGACTATCCTATTAGATGCACAGGGTGGCAGACATAACAGTTGTTTAAAAAGTGTTATTTCCTCAGCTTGTAATAAGTGGTCATTTATGTAGCCCCAGAGGTCTGCCCCATACGTTGCGGTTGTCACGCATTTTGCATTATAAATGGCTACGGTTTCTCGAATGGGTCTACTACCGAAAGTAGACCCCGGGTAGCCGTCCCCTTCCACAAGCCGTTGTTGTTCAACTACTTTCGGGGTGCCCCGGATGCCCAAGTCCCGGGATGAGCCACGGTGTAGGCCTCCAGGCTTCAGGAAGGAGCAATTCGGGCGTCCTGCATCCGATTCAAAGTCTGAAAAAGGCCTTTCAAATCAGGAGAGTCTCAGCTACTAGAACCCGTTGTCAGAAACAAGATTTGCGCCAGGATAGACGGTGGAGGCGGCGAGGGTTTTGGGAGCTCACAGCTCACCCGGCCATCTTGGATGCGCGCTAAGCTCCTCCCATAACTGAGGTTTTGAAGGGGCTTCTGGACACCACAAAAAAAAATTCCCAAGAAAATGAGTCATCGGTTGCATCACCCAGCATCTTATGGGAGGCCTATAAAAAGGTTGCACATGGGCAAGCTATAGCCTCTATCGCAGGGTATAGAAGGGGAAAACGGGCAGAGCTAGAAGGTATAGAATCGGACCTAGAAGCCACAACAATTCAACATGAAGAACACCTGACAACCCATACCTCACAAGGGGTGGGCCTTAAACAAAGTGAATTTGTGGCGTACCAGAGAGAGATGGTCACTGCCAGACTACAAGCCACGCGCCATAAGATATATGAATTAGGGGACAAGGCGGGCAAATTACTAGCCTGGCTAGATAAAAAGGAAACAGCAGATAGGACAATTGCGCACCTGCGTACGCCCACAGGCTCACTGGTGACTGCTCCGGGTGACATTGTGGAGACACTGGCCGACCACTTTGAGAGTGTGTACGCCTCACGATCAATATTCACGATTGAGGAAGCACTGGAATATATTAAAGACCTGGCTATGCCGAAACTCACATCTGAGGCGCACTACTTTTGGAAGCCCACCTTACTGTTGAGGAACTGCAGGTAGCTCATGGCTCCCTTGCATCCGGTAAAGGCGGCGGGGCCGAACGGGTTCCCCATCAAACTTTATAAACAAACCGCAGACGTGACGGCCCCCTTCCTCCTGAATATGTTTCAAGACAGTCTCGAGACTGGAGAACTGCCACAAGTTCAACGGTTGGCTACAGTCATAGCGATTCCTAAGCCGTACAAGCCCCCGGAGGATTGCAGTTCCTATCGCCCGATATCATTGATCAACGCTGAAGCCAAAATATTGGCCAAGCTACTGGCACTACGGCTTACCCCTCATCTATCATCTCTGATACACCCCGACCAGTCCGGGTTTATGTCCCAGCGGAGCTCAGCATTCAACCTACGACGATTACAGGCGGTGCTGGCTCGGAAATCCTCCATTGAAGAACCTGCAGTCATTCTCTCCCTAGATGTGAGTATGGCATTTGATGTGATGGAATGGCCGTACCTATATGCAGCCCTGAGACACCTGGGATTTGGTCCAAAGTTCTGTGCCTGGATCCGTCTGCTTTACACGAACCCACTGGCACATGTGGTGGCCAACGGACACATATCAAGGGACTTCCCACTGTCCCGGGGAACTAGACAGGGGTGTCCACTGTCCCCCTTGTTATTCGCGTTGGCACTGGAGCCACTAGCGACGTGGATCAGATGGGAACCCTCAATCTGCGGGCCCCGGTGGACTGAGTCCTGGGAAGATCGCATATCGTTATATGCAGATGATGTGCTACTATATTTCACCTCTCCGAGGAAATCCATCCTAGAGCTCCTGAATATATGCGAAAAATTTGGCAGAGTGTCAGGGTACACTATTAATTGGTCCAAATCCGTGCTGTATGTGCTGAAAGGTCCACCACCAGTGCTTCCCTCGGATTGCCCATTATGAATTACTGACGAAGCCTTCAAATACTTAGGCATTTACGCAACACCTGACACTAACGAGTTCTATGTTAAAAATCTAAAGCCTCCACTGGAACGCTTTAAACGTGACGCGACGGTCTGGCGTAATCTTCTCCTCTCGCTGCTGGGTAAGGCAGCACTTTACAAAATTATGACACTTCCCCGTTTTTAATATGTCAAATACTTTCAAAACCATAGCAGCTGAAGTCTCCAGTTTACTATGGGGGAACAAACCAGCTTGAATCGCCCAGGACCAGTTGGTACCTAGCTGATACGATGGGGGGATAGCGCTTCCAAACGTGCAGCTGTATTATTGGACGGCACATCTTAAAATCATTAACTACTGGATACATGCCCCGCAGAACGAACCCGCGTACCATGCGGATAGGCAGGAATTGGAAGGGGGTGGACTGATGTCAGCCCTATATAACAACCGTAGGCCCCCCGGCTTCTTTGTTCCAACGACACACACAATTCATATATGGTACCTAGCGCAGGCTCGGTTAAAATGTGCAGGACTTATCACACAAATGACACCACTGTGGGACAAAAGCTCGGACGACTCCTGAACAGTAAAGGGTTCCAAAACTGGGATAATATTGGTATTTCCACAGTTGGAGATCTCTGGCAGAGGGGTACAGTGGTTGAGTTCACGTACTTTGAAACCCAGTATGGCATGGTGCAGATAGAGAAGTTCAGATATCTCCAAATCCGACACGCACTTCAGGCGATCATACCGCCTGACACCACCATACCTGAGGCCACTCCATTGGAGGATAGACTCCTGATGGAACACATGCCGAAAAGGGTGACATCCTTTACATACCGCAAATTAGTCAACAATTTGCCAGACCAACGTCCAAGTTGGGTCGGATGAAACGTCTACGTTAAGGAACTGGTGCAAGGATATGGATGAGGCAATGGTGGCCGTAAAGGTGGTTTTTATCCATCGTGGTTGCCCCCGAAAATGAGAGAAGGTATAGGGTGCATGGAACAAGTTCAAGGGATATAACTGCGACCCACCATAATTCATAACAGATGCTGTTTCACTGTAACAGAACTGTAATGCCAATGGGGTCCGGGAGGGGGAACAATGTGTTGTTCATTTCAAATTGATGAAGCAAGACTCTGTTGCGTTGATTTAATGTCTAGCACTGATTGCAGCCATATGTGGCTACTACATGAATGTAATTTTGCCCTATTTTTCAAATCAATAAAAATCTTTAAAAAAAAAAAAAGTGGACAGGACGGTAACAAGAAGGGACTAAGAAGCTCTCTAGCAAAGGCAAGCCTCTCTTTGGCCAGGGCAAGTTCTTCCCTTTCAATCCCCAGATTGGCTTCCTTCATTTTAGCTTCATGCTCCCTTCTCTTAGGGGATGACATCCCTCTATGAGAAGAGGTCTGAGAGCCATTGGTTCGAATGGATCTGTTAGAGCCTCTGGATAGAGACCGAACTCGTCCATTCCCAATGTTAATTCTGCCTGAGAGTGGCCCTGGGGGTCCCCCAAATCCATTCTCATGCCTACTTAAGTTGGTCCTAGTGAGTTTACTGACTTCTACCTGACCTTTGTCTGCCTCATCCTCTGATAACTCCTCTTCCTCCTCCTCCTCAGCATCATCTGCTGCCTGGAGGTGGTGGTCAGGGTTACTAAAGGGTCCCTCTAAGGGGGGCAGATTCCCATCTGGATGAGAAGGATCTGTGTTGGCAGACCTCCTTGCATCATAGGTCTCTAAGAGACCAATCAGAAAAGGAATGGTAGGGTTAGAACCCTGTTTTAGCTTCCTGGATGTACAGATTTGTCTCATCGCCTGGAAGCTAAGAGCAGCATATCTGGAAGGGACCTGTGGAGGGTCCACAACCACAAGAGGGGTCTCTGAAGACTCTCCGTGGTTAGACATGCTTCTAGTGTGGTGTAAGTGATGCACCTACCTACACTATTTGTTTGCCTACTCATCCCTTGCTAAGAGTTGTAGTCAGGGTGTGCTAGGCCTGTTGAACTACAACAGCTGGTTCAGTAGAACTCAGAGTATTCTAAGCTAAGTTATATGTACCTAAGTACTTATGTGATCTTTCACAATGATATTCTTAGGATACGTGTGGTAAAACAACAGCAAGCTCAAATCCCAACCGCTGCTCACCAATGTGAGAAGTTGGCCTGATATATAATGTTCACTATTCTAGTGAGCACTTTGTATCAGTCCAAACAACCCTTATTGATGATTGGTTGTAAGTCAACCTTATAGACCAGCTATCCTAGTAGCATGGATACGAGCAGTCTTCGGGCTAAACTCTAGAGGGCGTTTTAAGCCAGCTGTTATAGCATCACATATACCCCTTGAACACCAAGTGAAAGGACACCACACAAGTGTTATGAAAATAAACAGTGTATTTATTTAGATCACAACAGCCCTGAACTCTTTATGAGGACAGGGTACTAAGCACACAACAAAACTCTTACGAAAATACTTTAAGTTGCACAATTTACACAACTGCCCGAGGGGCACGAAAAACCATATACTCTAAAAGTGGAATGCGAAATTACTAGCAGGTAAGTACTAATCTCATAGGGTTTGGAATCGCTAGGACTGGACTAATAGGCTTTGGAATCGCTAGGACTGGACTACTGAACCTTCAGATTACTAGCAGGAGGTCTAGGGGACTCGGGTGCAGAGTGTGCACTCTCACGAGGGATGCGGGACAAAGTCTATGGATGCTAGAATTTACAAAGTTAGTGATATCGGACGAATCCGACTAGGTAGAGCTGAAACGAAAAAGGATCTGGACCCTTGGATAGTGAGGCTATGCTGGGGCACTGAAATGCCGAAGTTACCTAGCCCAGGGGCTGCGGATGCATAGGTCTGGAAAGACGTCGGGAATCCTCGTTGCAGTCTATGGGGCCTGAAAGAAGAAGTTGCTGGCAGGCGACCAGTGAAGAGATTCGGATGGATCCACGCCTGGATCGGAGATGGAAGACACCTGTAAGCAGAGGGGACCAAGTTCTGAATCACTAGCCAGTGATTAGATGGGCACCAGGATGGCACCGGCTGAAGTCACCTCGACCAGGTGAGTGGGCGACGCTGGGCTCTGCAGTCTCACGGACCAGGAGGCGTTGTCGGCGACCAGGATGGAGGTGCGAGCTGTCCCACGATGGCTGCTGCTGTCGACGTCGCTGGACCCAGGATTGGGGCAACAAGTCTTGGCAAATGCAAGCCCACGCGGTGGACTCAAAATGGCGTCTGGAGTGGACCAGGAGGGTCCGGGGTGCTCCTCTTTTGGAGGGGAGCAAGGGCCAGTCTGGAGCAACCAGACCAGCAGTGTTGATGTCGTTGTTCGTCGTCGGTAAGGCCACAAGCCAGCGGGCTAGTAGCCAGACAACGCGGTGAGCAGCAAAAAGCAGAAGGGCCCCACGCAGATCTTGTGGATGCTGGAGTGCTGAACTTCGGTGCTGGAGCTGCTCAGGGTTGGGGCTGCTCGGACCCCAAAGCACTCACACGAGGATCCCTCGGCGGTCGTGCTGGGCAAGAGTCGTGCAGTCTTGAAGATGGTCGGTCCCTCGAGGTCTCGTCGCACCCACAGATCTCAGCTGAGTTGTAGACGTAGGTAGAGGTCAGAGGTGCCAGGGAAGCCGGGTCTCGTCGTGCTGGTCAGTCGGATTCCGGGGGAAGGACGTGCAGCAAACCGCAGTGTTCTTGGATGGTGCCTGCGGATGCAGGGTGACTACTCCTTAGTCACAAGGGAGAAATCTTGAGAAGAAGTCGAGAGTTCCTTTCGTAGAAAGTAGTTTCAGGATTCAAAGATGACCTAATTTGGAAGGGGGCCTGCTCCTATCTTTATACTAGGAAAAGGGGCTGGCACCCGACTAGGTCCTGCCCATGGGTGGGACCAGGAAGGGGGGTGGTTACACCCCTCTCCCATGCCGGACTTTCCCCAGCTC
This sequence comes from Lissotriton vulgaris, assembly GCF_964263255.1. NCBI lineage: Eukaryota > Metazoa > Chordata > Amphibia > Caudata > Salamandridae > Lissotriton > Lissotriton vulgaris. The sequence goes on along the minus strand of NC_141691.1, from coordinate 770,405,902 downwards.
AGGGGCTGGTGTGCCCCTGGAACTGGTTCTAGCCGGCAGATGCATAGTGAGCACCGGGGTGCCACTTGCAGTCACCTTCCTCTAAAGCCCTGCCTACCCAGGATACAGAAAACCCTGTCTGGGATGGTGCTAGCACCGCCCCTGACAGGAAACCCTTTGTCCAAGCCTGACTCGCTGGAAGGACTCCCAGCAGCTGGAGGTCAGACTTGTGTCTGTGGTGTCAGCATCCATTTTGTGATGCTGAGGCTTGAGTTAACTTTAACCGGGGTTCACAGTTACATACATGTCGTGTCCCTCTAGAAGGGTGGAATGCTAACCCCGTCACCAGAATTGGCGAGGGGTTAGTATTCCAATTCGTATGACACCTTACTCGACATGTTTTGATAAAGCGATACCAAAGATAGCATATAACCGCGAGGATTATAATGCACTTAAGAGTTTATGGTATGCGTTATCATGGAACAGCTATTAGGACTTGATTCCGCAAGCTGCAAACGGGCTCAGCTCATGCCAGAGCACCATCTCACACGATTCCAAGCACTCTGCCTTCAGGATTGTCAAGGCCTGCCATAGGAGTGACTGATAGGAATCTGTGTGTCCATTTTAGGGTTAGATATAGGTATACTATATCTAAAGCAAAGGGTGATTACACCACCTTGCCCCAGCTGTCGTGCAGCCAGTTGTGTCAGATTTAGGTGGCCAGCCAGGGGTGGCATAATACATGCTGCAGCCCCTGGTAGGCCCTGGGTAAACCTATGCCCTGAGTTACAGGGTCTGATAAGGTGGCCCAGTACCAATTAGATATGTACATAGGGTACATGGAATCCATTTTACAGAGAGAGCAGTAGGCCTGGGGCCCTGAATAGCAGGGTCCCAAGTCAACTAAGTCGAAAAACCAGCAAAACACCAGGCAAAAAGTTGGGGGCAACCATAGTCAGGTATCCACCTTCCTACATGCTCTACCTAGCTCTGGCCCCTGCTGTGGACCGTAATAGATTACAGATTATGGCGTTGTAGGGCTATGAGAAGAAATAACCTGCACAACCCTGAGCAACCCGAGCAAATAGGATCAGTAGAATCAATAAACGAAGGTGCCGAATTGTTGTCTACCTGTCTGTCTGCGCCAAATAGCGTTGGGACAGCATTGGGATCAGCGTTTTTTACCCAGCGTCTTACCGACCAGAGTTGCAAGCATCACCAGGCTCATCAGGAAGTCATCGAGGAAGTCTGTGTCAGCCGGCTGGTTGGAGTCAGCATTTGTGAGGTCTACACCGCGTTTGCACTGCGTCTGCATCGTGTGCATCGTGTCGGGGGCGGAGCGGAGCTTTGTTGGAAGCGAAAAACTCGCCTGAGGGACTCCGATGCTACCCGTGTTACTCGTGCTGTCCGTGGGCCGTGCTGGGGGAGAGTAGCCGAGTGACGGGCTCCAGACTCTCCCGAACGTTACCGGATTCACCTGGCTCCACCCAACGAGGAACTTCGTCCCAGCTACGGGAGGCGAGGAGGCTCAATCAGAGACAAACGCACGAACTGAGCAGATGCAGCCGACGTGACCGAGCCAAACCGATTGAGCCAGCGAGAAGCTGTGACAGGTGAGAGGCGAGGAGAGAAGAGGAGGAGAGGAGAGGAGTGAGTGAGTGATCACCGGTCGAGAGGAAGCCGAAAGTTTTTTTTGGAGGGACAAAATAAAAAAGACAAAAAAAACAAAAAGGGTATAATTACAAAACAGAAGACAACAATTCAGTCTCCCCTAAATAAACAAAATAACCTCGGAAATTTCTAGCCCGGAGATTTAAACCGAGAAGGGATATTTTCGGGGGAAATAAATACAAGACTGTGTAACAGAAAACTATGAGAGATTGCTTTATACCGTGATACTGTGAGCATACTGTGAGCAGTTGTGAAAAATTGCTAAAACTGTTCAAAACTGTTAAAAACTACTAGATGACTAGATGACTGTCCAAACTGATAGCCTAATTTCTTAATAGCTTACCGACCTGCTGTTCGATCTCTCAAGATCCCAATTCTACAATTCTATAATATGTACTGCACTGTACTGCACGACTGCGTGTAAAAGTCCGGAAAGAAAAGACGGATGCAGGGGACATCTTTGTCATTCACGGCTTGGGCAGCTTGGAAAATATCTCGTAGCCGCGCTGGATTACTGTCCGTAATTGGGGGTGCCTTGAGCAGGGCACCTAATACTCCTATTATCCCCAGGGGGTCTAAGGATTCAGCGGCTGCTGTAACAATTGCTTTCATTTTTCCGGTGCAACTTAAGCATAAGTACAATAAAAAAAAAAGGAGAGGCAGGGGTTCAGTCGAGTGTTTAATATGGCAACTACAGGCACGATACAAGGCGAAGAGTCAAATAGCAGAGCTGGTCCAAGTAAACAGAACCAACATCACGACTTTAATGCCAAAGACAAAACTACAACTAGCCTACAACAAGATGTAACCACTCCGGAGGAGGCCGAAGTGCAAGGCCAGGGTAATATGTTACGGCGGGTTGAAACCAGGGGGGCAAAAAGTGAAGAAGAAAAGGATAAAAACCTGGAAAAAATAAAGGAGAAAGAGAAGGAAAAAGATCGACCGAAAGATAGACCGAAAGATTAAGAAAAGGAAAAAGAAAAAGAAAAAAACAGTGATAGAGGCAAAGAAAAAGAAAAAAGTAAACATAAGGATGACGAACAAGAAAATGGTCCGGAATTCCAACTGACGCAGGCCAAAATGGAACTACAGGCCAAAAAAGCAAAGCGATTGCAGGTAATTAGAAATCTAAAGTCGGCTGCAAAGTCAAGTGGGTTGTCACAGGAATCCCAGCCGCGGATTTCAACAATCTTCTGTCCCGTTTCTAAAGAGCCCGCCTACCAAGAAAACCCGGTTGAAATAGAAACCAACAAAAATAATATATCTAAAACCCAGAGAAATATAGATATTTCAAGTGAGCATCAGGGCACTTCAGAGGCGGGTATCAAGAATGGATCTCTGTGCACCCCCAAATTATACTCTGATTCTAAAGATTCTAACGATAAAACCGAAATCTTTGAAGAGGGCAAACAAGTGGATGAAGAAGTGGACTCGTCTGCCGATTATTGTGCCCCCGACGCATTATCATCGATAAATGTGAGCAATATAGCGACAAATAGCTTAGCAAATATAGAAGACTCAAGCGATTTAAACCTAAATTCTAAGCCTAACCCAAACTCAAACATCTCTAATACAAACAAGCCGGGAACGGACCCGGAATCCGAGCCTGAATCAATATCAGAGTCCGAAATCTATGAGACAGGGATGTCAACCTCAAGTGAACCCCCAGGATTAAGATATGAAGAAATCCACACAGACTCTATTGATTTATCTAACTCCAACTCCAAAAAACAGAACAATTCTCCTAAAGATAACAGTGCTATAAAAAAAAGAAGAAAGAAAAAAAAGAAGACAAAGGAGACAAAACAAATTGTTGGACGAAGATACTACAGACCAAGGAAGCAACGTAGAACTAGTTTGTCGGCTTGATCAAAAACACAGGAACACTTCCCCACACGCTACGACCAAGCCACATTCAAAAACAAAACCAAAATCAATAGGCGACGACATGGTGGCTAGCGAACCATCCTTGGTAGACTTATTCAATTCAATAAAGAAGTTTCAATTGGATGTTAAAGCTGACAACCAGAAACTCCCAGGGGCTATCAGAAAGTTGGCCAAACATGTTTGGAAATTTCAGACAGAATGGCCTCGGTTGAACAACGCACTGAAAATCTTGAAAAAGACGTCCTGGCTCTCCAGAAACAAGGTCAATCACAAGAAGAGGTTATTTGTGATCTAACGATGAAGGTAGAAGATCATGAAAACCGGGCCCGCCGCAATAATCTACGCATTTTGGGGATCCCCGAGGGATTAGAGGGGAACGATCCAAGGAGCTACATGCTATCCCTGTTTAAAGACTCATTCCCCGAGCTTGCTTCATGGGATTGGGAGAAGGAGATCCAGCGAGTCCATCGCTTTCCTTTTACCATCAACAAAAAGTCACAAGGATCAGAGCAATATCCCAGAGCAATGCTTGTCAACTTCGGTAACTTTCTTTTACGGGAAGCAATCTTCGATTTGGAAAGACCGTCCAAAAAAAGACAATACAAAGGATATGCTTTCTTTAGCAGACCCGATTTTGCCCATGCAACAGTCGAGAGAAGATGGCGATTACGGCAACTTTTTTCCCCATTCGAAAAGATTGGTGCAACAGTCTTCTTACTCAATCCAGCAAGACTAAAAGTTATATTTAATGGCATAACGAGAAGCTTCTCCAGTGAGATTCAATCGCAATCCTATTTGGAAGAGATCTCCGACCACAGTAAATATAAAACAAATCTTTCGAAATGGAAAAAACACAATAAATAGAGACTATACGTTTGCAGTTAATGGGTTGAGAGATAGGTAGAGAGGGAGAGCCGAGATTCTCCTTGAAAAATGGGTTGACAGGTAAGATTATTGTGGAATAAGTAAACGCCTATAAAAGATAGTCGTTGAATAAAAATTACCGAATAGGGCTAACAGCTCTTCAGAAGTTACAGGGGTCAGGGCCTAGAGCCACCAACTTCTGAAGGACCTGCGAGATGCCCACAACCTGGGCCCACGGGCAACAGGTAGCCTCATTAGATGGAGGGGGGAGGGTTGGTTTTAGTTGTTGTGGGGAAGATTGGGGAGGGGGAAGGGGACAACGGTACAGGCAAATTGAAAGGGTGGAACTAATGATCAGGATAAGATATAGGACAAGAAGAGCACACTGTCAAATAAATAAAAAAAGATACATTTTAGTACACCAAACTTACAAAATAAATGGCTAAATTGAGAATACTAACTATGAATATATGTGGGCTTAATGACATCAAAAAAAGGCAAAGATTAGCAATAGGTTTAAATTCAATAGGAGCAGAAATAATATGTCTTCAAGAAACACATATAGAGGGGTCACAAAGACATCTGCTTAAAGATTTGGGATATAGAGTTGTTGTTTCCACCACCCAACCAAACAATACTCGTGGGGTAGCTATTTTAGCGCGGGTGGGGGTTTGAGCTTTTTAAGATCAGCTTCAGATCCATTGGGTAGATGGGCCATTACAGAATGTCAATGTATAAGCGGGAAAAAATTCACTGTCTCTTCAATCTATGGCAACGTCACAGATGATCAAACATTGTTACAGTTCCTATCTAATGAACTAGCACACTGGCCAGTTCCTATGATCATGTGTGGGGATATCAATATCAATCTCCCACCAATTTGGCTTTCGGAACTAACATTCAAATATCATGGCCGGAAACCTAGAACATACAAGGCCTTGGTGGAACTCTGTCATGTTCATGGGCTGGTAGATTGTTGGGAGATGAAAACACCGCAAAACCATGGATATACTTTTTTTTCCCACCCCCATCGCAAACTGGCTAGATTGGACTATATGTTTATCTCCAATGTAATACTATCCAAATGCTCTATAAATAAGCTGCCCAGGGTTTTTTCAGACCATAATCCTCTGCTTTTGAGTTTCGATATCGACATTATTAAATCTGATCGCAGTAACTGGACCTTTGAAAGAGCTCTGCTAACCAATGACCAATATTGCACACATATGGATCAATGGATCCCAGAATTTTTAAGTTTCAACAAGGGTAGCGCCCCGCTAGAGGTGGTATGGGACTCATTAAAGGCAGGGATAAGGGGAGAAACCCTCAGATTTTCTATTCAAAATAACAAAAAAAAAACAAAACTTAAAAGATCTTGAGGAGAATTTGGTCAGGAAAGAAGAAGATTTAATCAGAGTACTTCAAGGGGGGAACAATATCGATGAGGCTAACAGAGATGTAGCGATAGCAAAAAACCAAATATCCTAAATATTCACTCGCAAAGCAATTCTTAAAGCTACAGCAAATAGGGAAAACATTTATGAATGGAGCGAACAGGTAGGGCACCAATTAGCCATTAGTGTAAGAGAACAAAATACTAAAAATACGATTAAAGCCATAAGAGACCCAATTCTGGGCCTAACTCATGATACAAATGACATCAGAGATGCCTTTAGGAGATATTATGCTGAGCTATATTCTGAAACAGATATTAAACAAGATAAAATCGATGAGTATCTAATTTCGGATATAAGGACCTGCCTATCCAAAACAGATGAGGAAACTCTTGCTGAAGCACCAGACTGGATAGAAATTTTACTATCCATATGTAGTCTTCCATCAGGCAAGGCATCGGGTCTGGACGGTATCCCCGTGGAATTTTATGTCAGATTTAGTAGCTCACTCAAAGATATCCTAACCCAGCTGTTTATCCAGGTCTTTATGAATGGAAATCCTCCGGCGTCTTGGGCACGTGCAAAAATTATAGTGTTCCCTAAAAAAAATAAAGATCCGACAGAATTAGGCTCATATCGTCCAATTACCCTAATTAACAATGACTCCAAAATATATTCCAAATTGCTAGCAAGTAGATTGGCCCCTTTGATCCATAAAATTGTATCTGCTAGACAACACGGGTTTGTTCCTGGAAGATCAACCACAGACCACGTTCAGAGGGTGATAACCCTCTTCGACATCGCCGAGGTCGCAGGAGACCCTATGGGGCTAATTTTATTAGATGTTGAAAAAGCATTCGACAGGGTCTCCTGGCCATATCTATGGTCGGTCATGGCAAAGAGTGGGATCGGGGAGCATTTTATCAAAGCAGTACAGAAAATGTATATTGCTCCCGAGGCGGTCGTTACGATTAATGGGGTCACATCAGATACTATCAAAGTGACAAGAGGCACAAGACAAGGGTGTCCATGTTCTCCCCTACTCTCGCCATTTACATCGACCCCTTTATCGCAAAGCTAGAAACTAATCCGACCATACTACCCATGAAGACATGGAATGATGAAACTAAAACTCTAGCCTTCGCAGATGATATTGCGATTGTGACATCTGATCCAATTACAACAGTAGGGATAATGGAGGAAGAAGCCAAAAAGTTCGGAGAGATTTCGGGATACAAATTAAATCAAACCAAAACCCAGATTATAATCAATAATAATATCAGTATGGATGATGCAAGAGTTACTGATAATGCATTATATCTCGGCATTGATATCACATCCGATCTAAATAAACTAGTGGCCCTGAACCTAGACCCTTTAGTCAAACAGACAAAAAAAACCTTATCGAGACTTCATAACCTGCATTTAACAATAATCGGAAGATGTAATCTCATTAAAATGTTTTTTTTGCCCAAATTTCTGTACTTATTCCGGGCAATCTGTCTCAACTTTGACTTATCACTCTTTAATGAAATAGACAATATGCTATCTCGCTTCGTTTGGGGCTATGGAAAAACACGAAGAGCCTACAAACATATCACACACTCCAGGGACAGAGGTGGCCTAGCCCTCCCTAATTTCAAACTATATTGGTGGGCTACAACCATCAAATACAGTGGTTTACTGTTAATCCCCAAACAAGACACAACACCAACTTGCTTGACTCCAACCCCACAGGAATTAATTTTGGGTAATAATGCCAATAACCATCTCTGGAAGCTACCCTATGAATGTCATCTAAAAAAAGAACGATTTAAAACACTCAAGGGTGTCTATACTGTTTGGAATATGGTTCGGAAACATTTGGCGATAGGCAGGTTTTCATTTTATACTCCGATAGATAACAACACCAACCTGCCCGAAATTTTTTGGGATTCCTGCATGCGGCGATGGGTTAGCTTGGGAATTTCGCAACTCTGCTCTTTTTTCGATTCAACAGGTTTTTGTTCATTTGATTCGCTAAAAACGAAATATGGGCTGAATCCGCATGATTTTGTTAAGTTTTTACAATCAAGAGATTTTATTCTCAAAAAGGGGGGACCCAATGGTTGCTTTAAGAAAATCCCAACAATTAACACTGTGGTTAGTTCGGATAGGGTAAAAATTGGGGACATATATAAAGAATTAATCGCTGCACTACCAGACGATATCGATAAACATGCAAATATCTGGCAAAATAGGATCAATATCACAGAGGATCTAGCCCACAAAGCACTCAAATTATCCAGCTCTATTCTAATGTCCACCAAGCTACAAGCTCAGTTTTACAAAACTTTTTTCGATCTCTATTATACACCTGAAAAAATTTCAAAGTGGGGAAGGGGACTCTCTGCCCCAGATGCAATAGACCTAAAGCCGATTTGATACATATGTTGGCGACATGTTGTACTTTAGATAATGTTAAACGAGAAGTCTCCAACTGCCTATCGGAAATATTCAAAGTTGATATAGAGATCAGCATAGCAGAAATCGTGTTAGGGGTAGATAAAGCTACTAGACCTATTGCCATGCAGGGACTCATATATATTGCTATGGCAGTCTTTAGAATCTGTTTAACTTCCGCATGGCTGGACCAATACCCACCCACATTTCAACAGTGGCTGATGCGCTCCTTAGCAACATATAATCTCGAAATGTCCATTTATAGCCGGAAAGGTATCAGAAAAAAAGTAAAGGGATTGAAAATTTGGGAACCTGTTAGATTATGGCTAGGGAACCCAGCATAGACTAACTAGGTCGAGATACATCGAGTGCTCTTGGAATGTTATTACGTACGAAGAGTTGATTTAACCATAGGTGTACAGTGGCTTAAAATCTGCACTACGAAAGGCTGTAAGGGTCCCTCAGGAGATCATAAACTTAAAAGAATACAATCTCTCAATAAAGGAAAGGAAATTAGAGCTAAAGCAACAACTCTGGGACCAACTCCACGAGAGCTGTACCCACAAAAACAGCGCCGCATTCTGGTCAGTGGTTAAATCTCCATTCCTGACTGAAAATGGAAATTCTCCTAGAATCGAGGTGGCCATTGATGAAAGGGACTGGGTCGAGCATTTCTCAAAGACTTTTTAAAAAAAAACAGTAGTCGTAACTCAATGTGAAACAAATGCTAGCAACCAAACATCCAATCCTTATCCTAATGACCTAGTAATTACTATCGAGCAGGTTGCCCAGGCCCTGAGAGCAAGTAAAAATTGACTTTTTTAAAAGCCAACATGGAGCTCTGGTCCCCTCTTTTGACTAGGGTTCTAAATGCATCCTGTGCGACAGGCCTTTTGGAGTCTTGGTCCAAGTTAAAACTGGTCCCTATTTTTTAAAAAGGGGGACCAGCAGTCCATGTCCTGCTATCGTCCAATCTCTCTGCTGGACTCTCTAGGAAAAGTGGCTGGTCGAGTGATTCTTGAGTGTCTGCAGGGATGGGCGGACGATGGTAGGATCTTATCAGACCTTGAATATGGGTTCCGCGAGGGAGTGGGGACCATGGATCAGGCTTTAAACCTGTTTTTGCTGATAGATAAATACGTAAACATAAAAGCAGGAGCCCTTTACATGGTGTATGTGGAACTATCAGCCGCATTCGATGTTGTCTGACATTTCAAACTCTGGTCTATACTTGTGGAGATGGGGGTAGATTTGAACCTGGTAAACTTTCTGAGGGAACTATATTCAAATGCGACTGCAAGGGTGAGGTAAGGGGCTAAGGGAGAGCTAACTGCGTCGTTCGGAGTGGAGAAGTGGAGAAGGGAGTCAGGCAGGACTGTGTCCTGGCCCCCTTCCTCTTCACACTCTATACCAACGGATTGGAGAGGGCAATGCTCAATGGGTGCCATGAAGCCTCCCGATAATAAACAACCGCCCGATCCCTGCGTTGCTCTACGCGGACGACGCTGTGATTTTGGCCCGTACCCCACTTGAATTGCAGAAGGCATTGAATAGATACTCCTCCTTCATGGTCGAGCTGGACCTAAATATCAACATTGGGAAAACATTCGTTATGAAAGCTGGGCTTGGCAGAAATCGTAAATCAAAGGACATTTATTTAAAAAACGAAAAACTATCGACCACACATAAATACTCCTATCTAGGAATCATGTTTGCCCAAAAACTCTCTTGGAAACCGGCAATTGAAATGAGAAAACTCCACTTTATGAGAACCACTACAGCCCTTGTAAATTTCTCAAGGAAATTAGGGAAACGTGCCCCTGTGGAACTTGTAAAAATCTACAAAGCAAAATGTCTTACAGTGGCACTCTACGGGGCGGGTGTGTGGGCCCATGTGGGTACGGATGTATTACAGGGGGTAGAAAATACCTTTTTAAGATATCTTCTCGCTGTACCCAGGAGCACAGCCACTTTCTCCTGTCACATGGAACTGGGACTCTCCCATTTATCAGACATTGTGAAAATACAGCCACTTTTACTGTGGCACCGAATCTGGACGTCAGAAAAAACAGCATTTTCCCAATCGATAATCCTGGACTGTATTGCCCTGGAGAACGCACATAAATCTGGTTAGTTATCTTATGTGAAAAGGTTCTTACTTGATCTAGGGTTAGAAAAATACTACCAGGACCCCATGTTAATTCGGGAGATACCAAGGAAGGATTTCCAGGCTCATTGTCTTAACCACCTCGATGAACTACGACTCACGATTGAGGCTTTGAAACCCACAGTTAATCACTGTCTGGCTGTTCAAACAACATTTGCCATCCAGCCCTACTTAACGTATGACATCACCACCTATGAGCGTTGTCTCTTGACAAGGTTTTGGCTAAACTTTTTCCATCGACTGGTTGTATTCCCCACTAGAAATAACTGGGCAAGCAATTTACTTCCTTGTTCTTTGGACAACACCTCCATTCAGACAACCATGCATACTACTCTTTTTCTGTAAGTTTTTCACTGCGTTCAGAAAGAAATGGCTTATACCTACACTAAGATTATTGGGTTTTAGAAGATGTCGCCCTGCTTTCCTTTTCTTACAGTTACTTGACGAACAATGGCTGGTAAAGCTCATCACGAAATTCCGGAAGTGTATTGTCCTTCATAGAGGTAATTTAGAACTAAAAAGTCATAAAGTGAAAAAGTAAGAAATATCTGAATCACGCTTAGGATGAAAATTCCTCGTCACATAATAGTTTATTTACAGCTTGATTTAAAAAAAAATTTTAATTGGCATTATAAAATGTTAATATAATTTGTATTTATTACTGCGCCGAAATGTCACAAGAATGTTATACTGAATGTGCTTTTATGGTTTTTGTACTTGGAAAAAAAACCGAATAAAGAAATTTTTGATTTGATTTTGATTTGAATAATAAAAATACATTTATGAAATGGCTCTTAAATACAGAAGAAAAAGTCAAAACTATTTCATGGCAGATTATATATAAACTGGTTGAATGTGGACAAGGTCAAATATTGTCTTTTGGAAGTTTTTCAATGAAATCTAGTTCTATGTCAGGACCGGAGGCTTCGGATTATGCTTTACTTCCTTCGCTTTATTACATAAATGAAAAAACACAGCAGCCTTAGAAAAGCTCGAATCCATTTTCAACCGTAGAAAATATCAACAAAACAATTTTTTCAAAGTTCTTCAATCCAGGAAAACTACAGCTCCCATGAGCCTTCAACATTAGTCCTTCAGCTATCTCCATTCCCAGTATGTTAGGCAGTCCATCCTCAACTTCCTCCTCTTTCTTCGCTGCTCCTGCAGCAGTCAGTTAAGTGCACTTCTTTTCTTGTTTATTGGGCTGTACTTATACGCTTCCCTGTCCACGGAGAGGAGATGTTTTGGGCTCTGTTGCAGCGGTAGAACTGTTTTCTCTCCACAGAGACCTGAGCCGCGGGAGCGCTTTCGCTCCTTTTGCGGCGTTTGTCCTTTCGGCGGTGCGGTGTTACTAGCGCCTGCCAGAGGGCGCCCGTACGTCTCGCCTGCTCCTCGACGCGCGTCCCTTCACTCGGAGGAGACGCGCGGAGGAGCCGGCTAACTGCGGAGCTTTGCCCTCTCCACCCTCTACGCCTGGTCTACCGGGTCTGTATTTTGGCCCTTGTCTGAATTTATGTGACGCCCCGAGGGGTCTGTATTAGCGGCGGAGACCGCGTGAAGCGCTGATTCGGCGAGAACACGGTATTTTGCGATTGTGTGGTGAAACGCGCATTGGGGGTGGTTGGACCCGGTCCCTGTGTGGAGGGTCGGCGCGTTTGGGAGCTTTAGCGTGTGGCTCACCTTGCCAGGGTTGGCTGGCCCAAAAAGTTATTGCAGTCTGTATAGTCTGCCCATATTGCTCTGACACCCTCTGGGGAGAGGGTATTGTTCACAGTGCTTAGTGCTTAGCGCGGCAGCATGGATCAAGATAATTATTTTGAGGAACCTCACTCCTATTTACAAGATGAGGAGTTTTACCAAGCGGTCGACAGCTCTATTTATCGCTGTGTGACCGAGGTGGTGGGTCCCATGGAGGACCGGTTGTCTGCGCGCATCGTTGAGGAGTGCGCCAAGTTGGCGCAAGCCCATTTGGGAGCGCCTACTGGCCTCCCAGGCCCCTCAGGTGAGGGCCCCCCCCGCCCAAGAAGCTCTGCAGGGAAGGGGCTCCGGAAGGGGGGCAGGGGGTCGACAGAGGCGCCTTTGATCGTCTCAGGGACGCTTTCTTAGCCAAGGCGACTGCTGGCCCCACTGCACCCCTTTCGGACCCTGAACCTTCGGTGGATTCAGAGACCGCGCCTCCGTCTCCGGGGCTGGATTCACCGGATACCGACGATGACGGAGAGTCGGCCCGCTCGTGGCGTCCCTCGGGCTCAGCCACGGAGTTGCCCCGGGACAGTTCCGGCATGCTGGACCTGGATGAGATTATGCATCCGCGGTCCGCGGCCTGGACGCCGGGCGACACGGTGGCGAAGTTCGTGGCAGGTCGCCTGCGCAAACCTTTAGAGAAGGACGCAAGGGGTTGCCTGCGGGGGGAGTGTCCTAGGCCCACTTTGGAGGGAAAGGTGGCCCTGACGCCCGAACTGGACGCGAAAAAGGCCACGTTCCTCGCCAAATTTATGAAGGACCCCCGTAAGGGGATCGACCGTTCCTGGCGGTCATGCCAGGATAAGTTGTTGGACGCAGTAGGGCCCGCCACTAAAATCCTGGACATGGCGGAGGAAGCGAAGGCCAATGGCACAGTGATTTCTCCTGAGGTCTTATCTAACTGGGCCCAGAGGGTTATCATTTTCCTGGGGAACGCCAACTGCGCCCTCTCCACCGAACGTTGGAGATCCCTGCTTATTAAGTTGGACCCGAAACTAGGTGACTTGGCTTCTTCGGAGGCGGGGGCGGTCGCCCAGGGCGGCCTTTTTGGCGAGCCTTTCATTAAGGAGCTTGGCAAATTTGTGTCTACGTTATCTTCGCTGGACAAGGCACAGTCCAGCATAAAAAGAGTATTCCAGCAGCGTTTTTCCCAAGGGGCTGGTCGGGGCAGGGGCCGCCCGACCGGCCGCCCGGGACAGAACGCCAACGGTAGAGGGCAAGGCTCCGGCAGAGGCCAATACCAGACCTCAGCGAACTTCAACAACTTTTACCCCACCAGGGGCCAACGCTTCGGCGGTCGAGGCTTCCGCAAGAACCCCGGACCCAATTCCTCCAACGGTAAGTGTACGGTCTTCGGACCGGGTTCTCATGGGGGGCAGGCTAGCCACCTTTTACGAGGAGTGGGCATCGCTCACTGCAGACGCATGGGGTTTGCAAACCGTGCGGGGTTTCCACATCGATTTCTACGACAAGCCATTTCAGGTTCGCCCTCCGCGGCCGATCATTTTTTCCGAGTCAGACGCGCGCTTGATAGACGAAGAGGTCTCGGACTTACTCCAGAAAGAGGCAATTCGCCTATCAACGCGGCATCCTGCTGGTTTCCTCAGCAATATATTCCTGGTAGACAAGACGGACGGGGGCAAACGTCCTGTGATCAACCTCAAGGAAATCAACGGCTGGCTAGTTTACCGCCACTTCAAAATGGAGGGGATTCACCTCCTGTGAGATGTACTCCAGCCATGGGATTGGATGGTGCGGTTAGATTTAAAAGACGCCTATTTGGTTGTGCCCATTCATCCTCTTCATCGGCGTTTCCTTCAGTTTTTCTGGAGGAACAGGGTATTCGAATTCACCGCCCTTCCTTTCGGTCTTTCCTCTGCGCCTTGGTGTTTCACGAAGGTGCTGCATCCGGTGGTGGAGTTCCTGCGGGGGCAGGGTATTCGGATGATCGTCTATCTGGACGACATTCTCTTGATGGGCCAGTGCCCGATACTATTGCCTGCTCAACTCCAGCAGGCGGTCACCCTCCTCCAGGACCTGGGGTTTATCATCAACGGTACCAAGTCAGTTCTAGTTCCATGCCAAAGACTTACCTTTCTGGGCTTCGTCATAGACTCCGTCGGAGCCTCCCCCAGTCTTCCCTCGAAGAAGATGGCCAGGATCAAGCATACGTTGCGGCAGACCATGTCCAAAGAATGGACCTCTTTACGACAGGTGGCCAGAGTGGTGGGACTTCTGTCATCCTCCATTCAGGCAATTTTCCCGGGCCCGTTACACTACAGAGCGCTCCAGCGCCTCAAGGCCCGACACCTCCGACGGGGCATGTCCTACGACCAGATGGTTCCCCTTTCGGAGGACGTGAAGGAGGAGATGTCCTGGTGGCTCTCGCACATGGAGGCCTGGAATGGTCGGGCAATCTTCGGGTCAGCTCCGGACCTTGTAATAGAGTCCGATGCCAGCAGGTCCGGCTGGGGTGCCCGTTGCGGGGATTTCTCCACCGGCGGCACTTGGTCGTCCGACGAACAACAGTTGCATATCAATTGTTTGGAGCTTTTGGCATGGTCCTTCGTGGTCCGCTGTTGGACCAAGGACTCCGCGAAGGCCTGTGTCCTGTTACGAATGGACAATGTCTCAGCGGTTCGATACGTCAACCACCTAGGGGGGCCTCGCTCTGGCAGATCTGGCGAAAGAGTTCTGGGGCTATTGCCTCTCACATCACATATCAGTGACGGCGGAGTACCTGCCGGGTCAGGCCAATCAAGTGGCGGACTGGCACTCCACGCACCTGAGGGATGCCAGTCAGTGGATGTTGGACATCCCGGTTTTCCGGTGGCTGAACGCCCGCTGGGGTCCGTTTTCGGTGGATCTGTTTGCATCCCGTCTGGACCACCAACTTCCAAGGTTCTTCAGTTGGAGGCCGGATCCGCATGCGGAGGCCACGGACGCTTTCCTCCAGGACTGGAGCCAGGAGAGGCCTTATGCGTTCCCCCCCCATTCTCGATGATAATACGAACGACGGCCCAGGTGCGTCGTCAGGAGGTGGAGATGGTGTTGGTTACGCCACTCTGGAGGTCTCAAGTCTGGTTTCCAGTTCTTCTGGAACTTTCTTGGGATTTTCCAATCCTACTCCCCCAGTTTCCTCACCTCTTGCTCAGCCCGGATCGAGAACCTCATCCTCTCATCATGCAGGGCTCTCTCCACCTCATGGCACTAGGCTTTCCGGAAACGTTGGTCGCTCCCAGGCCTTTCGGGATCGGCTGAGGGCCTGCTCTCCAAGGCCTCGGCTGATAGCACGGCGAAGCGCTACAAATCCGCTTGGCTTAAATGGCTGCGTTGGTGTCTTCGAAGGGACCTGGATCCCGTGGTCGCAGGACTCGTTCCAATCTTGAACTTTTTAGCCGAATTGGCGTCTAAAGGGCAAGCCTATAGGAAAATTAATGCAATGCGTTCCGCAATCTCGGCGGGTCATCAACCCGTGGAGGGTGCCCCAGTGGGGGAACATCCTTTTGTTTGTCGCCTTTTACGGGGTGTTCGTCTCGCTCTACCTCCGGAACCCCGATATTCTGTCCTTTGGGATGTGAATGTGGTCTTGAACCTGTTCCTGTCTTGGCAGGCTAATGCTTATTTGTCCCTGAAGGAGTTGTCAGCTAAATTAGCTATGCTCCTGTGTTTGGTTTCTTGCCGACGGGTGTCGGATGTCCGCTCCCTGGACGTGTCGGCAAGAGTGTTTTCCCCGGATGGGGTCACTTTTCAAGTGGGACGTCGTACAAAGTCTGCGTCACGAACGATATCGTATCCAGCCTTTGTGGACTCCCCCAAGTTGTGCGTCGTGCAGTGTTTGAAGGCTTACGAAGACATGACGTTGGATATCCGCCCACTGGGCAAACGACAATTACTAATTGCCCTGCGAAAACCACACAGAGCTGTCTCTTCCCCCACTATTGCAAGGTGGGTGCGTTGGGTCATGCAGGAGGCGGGCATTGATACGAAAAGTTTTGGAGATCACTCTGCCAGGGGAGCAATGGCTTCTAAGGCGTTTGCTGTGGGAGCTCGCTTGGAGGATTTAATGCGTGCAGCAGATTGGTCCTCAGACTCCACGTTTAAAAGGTTTTACTTTAAACCGGTGGTGGATCTGGCACATTTGGTGGTGAGTAAGCTTTAAACTAGCATAATCCGAAGCCTCCGGTCCTGACATAGAATCGAAATTTGCCTAGCTTACGTAACGGTAAGTTTCAATTCTATTAAGGACACGGAGGCGAGGATTATCCCACCCAGGAGTTCGTCGATGATGAACCCGCCCGTATGTCTGTAAGTAACTCTTTTTCCAGTTTCATTGTGCATGTGCTTCAGACGGTCTTGATGTCCTCAATTGGTTGTTTTCGCCAGGTTGTTGGGACTTCTCTTACGTTGTTCTTTTTCCAATAGGAAATGACGGTTCCAAACAGGACCAGTGATGATGTGCGTAACCAGCGCGAAGAAAGAGGAGGAAGTTGAGGATGGACTGCCTAACATACTGGGAATGGAGATAGCTGAAGGACTAATGTTGAAGGCTCATGGGAGCTGTAGTTTTCCTGGATTGATGAACTTTGAAAAAATCGTTTTGTTGATATTTTCTACGGTTGAAAATGGATTGGAGCTTTTCTAAGGCTGCTGTGTTTTTTCATTTATGTAATAAAGCGAAGGAAGTAAAGCATAATCCTCGCCTCCGTGTCGTTAATAGAATTGAAACTTACCGTTACGTAAGCTAGGCAAATTTCGATTCTCTATGAATAGTTCTACTTTAAGCAGAGTACTTTGTGCCAAAAAGGACAAAATACAAATTTGGAAAAAGGTCTGATCATTAGAGATGGAAAAAAAATAATAATAGAGTTCAAAGTTAGAAGCTTGTTTTGAAAAAATGAAAGTCGAATTCAGAGTCTTTCAGAACACGGTGTGCCAATTTCAAAAGTCAGTGTTGTTGTTTGGAGAAAACATCAAATCTTCTAAGCTGGTAAAGAACTCATCTACGACTGTAGGTGAAAGTTGGACTACCTCGTTAAGCAGATCAATAGCACATAGATGCGAAGCATCGCCGTCAGCGTCAGTCGCATTAGCAATGTTCGAAGTAGATGGTACCTGTGTGCCTGTTGCATCATGTATCTCACTGTCAGCATGTTGTGTCTGTGAGATCTCAACGAATGCCGTCATCAGAATTGGTCGCCGCTGGGGACAACACAGTGCATGAGCCGTTACCGGTCCAAGCAAAGTATCAACTTCCATTGGCAGGACTGATGGGAGTGTCAGACAGATGTCTAGCATGCATTCTTCTCCACATTGCAGGCATCGCAGAACAGGTAAGATGCAATTTTGCCAGATTGGTCTGAACGATAGGAACCACGTGGTATTCAAATCTCTTAAACGATTAAGTCCCAGAATCTGTATCATACGCTCATAACACTTCCTTGCCAAGAGGGTGTTTCCCAAGGTGATCTGGGTGTCGATGGTGACTTGACTTGCCATATGAGCAGAAGGAGTAAAAATAGTATCCCTGCAACGAGAGCCGAAAATGAGAGGCAGGCCGCCAAACTCGGAGTGCATGAAGTTTTGAAAAATACCTAGGACTGCTTCAAAGGGTGCCAACAGTCCCGAAAAAACTGTCTTAAATACATGTACAATACCACTGGTATCAGACATGTTTAAGATACGACCTAACATTTCTGAGAAATGTATAGGGCAGTTTGTGGATAAAAGGGCATGTATCTCTGCAGAGGTCCTTGCAACTTGCAGATCATACGTCTCTTTGGACGAGGTCAGTGGCACAGTTTTTTGTAAAAGAATGGCTTTCATTCTGCTTAAAGTATCAATTCGTATAGAAGAGATGTTCAGTGAAGGTCATAACGGCGACTCCCCATCTGTCTTGGTTTTAGGAAACAATGCTTGCATACAGCACGTGACCCCGGCTGACACGCTTACGAGAGAGGGTATTCCTGGCAACATGCCACAGTAGCTGTGATCATTCAACATAATATAACTTCCATTAGAAAGCTGCCTAAAAATTGGATTTATCACTGCAGCTGGAGAACCTTGCAGGTGGCAGGAAAAGTGGGTCGAAGAACCATCGCAGCCCCCGTGTAAGTTAATACCCTGACTTAAAAGTGTACCGCTTAGTGCGTTTTTGCAGTTTGTACCACTAAGAAACACTTATTTTCCCTCACTCCAACATCTGTGTGTATATGGTAAATCCCAGGATGTCTTGATGTATTCTTTACCCAACCTTTCATACACGCCTGCTGGTATATGTTTCAAACAATACTGAAAATGGAAAATTATCACACGCAGAGTGATTGTCCCATGCATTATCCGTTCTGTTGCTGGCTTTTCAGAAACAGTTAATGGTAATTTTTCTAGTTTTTCAATGCTCAGCACTGTATAGTCTGGTCCTCTTTGTGACAAAGTGATTTCTTTATCTGTAAGGTTACATTCAGAAAACAATGACGTGGTGTTGATTAGACACCATGGCACATAGCCAGAACGAAGATTTTGTAACGTCCAGCCTAAAATATTGTAGAGCGCAATTGTGACTGACCATGTTGTAACATGACCAAGTCCTGTTCCATTATCTCAATGGCAGTGGATACTGAGCTGTCCAAAGAATATATTCTGGATGAGAGTCGTTAACCCATTGTCAACTACAGAGAGAGATTTCTCTAAATTAATACGATCAATTTCTCATATTCTTTCTGCAGTCTCTGCTTGTGTTGCTTTCTAAGCTTCATTATAAATGGCATTGATACCAGCGTATATAAAACGTTTATGACGCGGTTTCCTAGGTCCTTGTAAGAAGTTCTTTAAATCAACGCCATCTTTAAGTAAGGATAAGTGTTGTTTTACCTTTTTTAATATGGATGTGTGTAGCCACTCAAGGCACCGTTTTGCTACCCTGTATGATGTTACTATCCCTGGATGTTGTCTCTGGACATATCTTGGATCTGGCCTAGTGAATATGAATCCTTGTGTCTTATTCAGGAATCTATCTTGACAGTTGTTTGTGTCCGTGGGCCAGATTAACCATTTTTTCCAATCAGGATCTGTTCTGTCTTTAAGTAAAATAGTTTTTACGTCGAACACCCCCTCTGTAGTGTTCTTACTATCAGGTGTATGTGTAGGTATTGACGGTTTGTTTAAATCTTTTATCTTAGCTAAGCCAAAACAAGATGTCTGTTGAACAGTGTCATTCAAAAACATTATTTGCTCTGAGATGATTCCGGCTCTAAATAAAGCTTCTAATCCCTGCACCTGCCAGTCTTTTGTGCCCCAGACAGTTTTTGTCTCAATGTTGTGTTTCCAAAAGTCAAAACCTAATGTGGACAGCTGAGCATAAAAGGCAGCAGAATAAATGTGCTTAGTATTAGTCAACATACTTTTCATTCCTGTCTTATTAAAATTTTTAAAGTAAAATGCTTCTGGATTTGAGAGATTAAAACCTGAAAAGTATGAAAATCTGTCATAAAATGTTTTTGAGCTACCCTTTGGTGGCATTGGACAATGTTTCCACTGATTATAAGTATAAACATTTCTAGGATTTGCAGATTTGTGAAAAAAATGATGACCATAGTGATTATAACAGTACATTTGTTCATAATCTGATGAACCTTTTAAGTATTCATGATTTGTAAATTTTACAGACATTTCTAAGTCTGACTTCATATTATTAACAGTCTCAAAGTCCCAATCATCAGAAAAGGTACTAGATGAAACAAAGTCACTCAAGGAAACCTTGAATTGGTGTGGAATTTTTAACCGGACCATAAGATGTCATAATCAGTTCTGTCCCAAGCTATACCACCTGGTATAGGAACGGCTGTGATATTCACTGAAGACAAGTCTTGTTCACGATGGGAAGATTTGTGTGGTTTGATGAGTAAGTTGATGTTCTTACTTACTGTGTCCTTTTTACTATACCTTCCATTTATCAGCATTCCCAAAGTTAATACAAGAATCAACCAAAGTAGAAGAAAAAGTACACCCAACACAATCCAAAGTTCAATCCTTGGTGAAACCAGATAAGCCTTTTCTAGTTGATGAAAAAGTTCTGTAGTTTGTTCTTTAAAAGTTCTTTTTTACTTGCTGCATTTCCTGTTCACTGAGAACCTCGGAAAACGTATCAAAGTTAATGAAATAGCCAGAGGCAGTTCTGTCAATTGTAGGTATTACCTCAGGATTATTTGAAATCACTGGAGCTACTTGATCCATTGTCTTATTAGTATAGTCAGAAGCTATATCATTGTAGACAGGCGTTTCTTGACAAACTGTTATTTGGGTCTCACGAGGTACAAGTTCCATGGCTTTGTTGCATCGTCCTTCTTTTCGCACTGCAGATTCTTCAAAGGTGATGAGTCTCTCAGTTTGAACCTCTTGGATAGTAGCCAGAACCGCTGTCCAAATTTTTTCTCTAGAAGTGAATTTCATTTCAGCTTGTGTGTTCAAGTGTGATTTATAAGCTATTAATACTTTTTCTCCTTCATTAAAGGTTAAGTATGTGAATCCGCATCTTCCTGGAATGATTTGGATTACAAGGTTGCGTACGTTTACGCGAGTCTGTAAATATGTTGTTGCTAACATGTCTGTTTGCACTCAACGCAACATTTCTGTGTGTTTCTGAGTCAAATTAGTTGTTTTGAAACCAGGTTTGATTAATTCGTAGAGCGATTTAACCCTTTCTGCGTAGTTTAGAATGTAAGTTCTTCCGAAATTCATGAAACTAGAATCGACTATAAGTTTTTCAGCGTTTTTGGAGGTTGGAGCAGCGCACACTTCTCTAGAAAGTTGGCTGCCAGGCTTTTGCCTTCACTTGATAATTCGTATCCTAGAAAAAGGACGTTTAACTGGGCAATTCGTTATTTCTTAAACTTGAATTTGTACCCTTCAGATACGAAGCCAAGTGTTATTGTGTTCACCCTGTTCAAGTGCCTATCCAAGTCATCATCCGTTAGATAGATGTCATCAACATATGATAATGCCTCCTCATAATACGTTTGTAGTAACTCTGTTACTCTTGCTGAAAATAACCCTGGACTATTCTTGAAGCCTTGGGGGAGACAACAGAATTGACCCTGTGTCCCCATTATTGAGAAAGCGGTGAAATACCTACTTAATGGTGCAATGTTTTGACAGAAGAAACCATTAGAAATATCTAATGTGGTTTTACATTTTTTACGCACAATGTTATTCATTAGTGCTGCACCGTGTGCATTTTGTACTGCAAAAGTTTTGCAACAAGAGTTTAGATGTCTGTGATTCAAAACTAGACGATATGTATTGTCTGGTTTGGAGACAGGTAACAAAGGATTGTTCATGGACGAGGTGCGTGTTTCAATCACTCCCTGACCTGTTTTTTAGCTTCTTGCTTAACTGGGTACAGCCTTTGTGCAGTTGATTGAGTTTTTAATTGTATTTTATGGTGAGGGGAATCCTCATCCCATCCTACATGATTTTTGTATAATGCAGGAGCCTGGGCTACAGCCCATTTTCTGGCATAAGTATGTTTTAAATTAATTGGAATACGATTGGAGAAGGCTGGCATAATGATGTCTTCGCCATGTGGGCACTCCCTGACAAATTCAGGTGGCCAGTCTTTTTCAGGTAGAAGAATGTCATAACCCTTAGAGAGCTTCTCCCAAAAGAGTGCTCTTATTTTTCTAGTTGTATCCCCCTCCATCAGGAGTGTTACTTCATATAACTTATGGGGTACACTAACCCTGGTATCTGCAGTTTCAACTTGGATGTATTAATTCAAGTCCACTGTCTCCAGATAATCCTTCAAGATCTTGCGAGCTATGGTTACTTCTGCTGCACTGTCCAACATTGTCTGAGCCCACTCCCCGTTCTTGAGCTGTGTCCTCAAGATCCTCGGCATGTCTGATTTTTAGACCTGCTACCTTCTTTTTGGTGAATTGGGTTTTCTTATTTTTTGGAACGTGTTGATCGTCTTTGGACTTCACACGTTCTTCTTTTTGTTCTGACCGTCCTCTTCTTTCCGATTTCTGTAAAGAAGTCTGAAAGGTACGAGGGGAGTGTGTATCAGTATCTTGATATCTATAAGGTTTTCTCAAATTATCCCTATTCCTAAGGTTATACCGCCTTTCAGAGGGCTCCTTTTGAGGAGACCTACCTCGGGATTGAGAACGCTTCTCTTTAGAAGTTTGTTTAGTGTTCTCCCACTTCTTTTTAGGAACAGTGAGAGTGTTTTTAATAAATACATTTTCAGGACTTTCAGTTAGTTGGGTTTAACTGGTTTCCCACCCAAACTATCTCTACCTAGTTCTTCACAGGATTTTTCAATTATTCTGGCCAGTTCATATGGTTGCTCAGTTACATCAAATTCTCTTAACTTTTGGCGGATCGCCACGGATGCTGCCTCACCTTTAATATTCGCTAATATTATTGTTGAGCCCTGTTTGAAATCTTTCAGTAGTTTCATACCTAGATTTAAAGCAGGCTCTGCCCCGTATTAATTTTGAATCAGTTTCAGGACATCTGGTATTACCACCATAGATGGAACACCATGTGTTTTTGTATTGATTGCAGAAAAGACTGTACCCCAAGTGTCACAGTCCTCCAGGTGTGGTGCGATCCCCATTGGTAAACAGATTGTTAGAATCCTGTGTTTCTCATGAGGGGTAGTATCAGGAAATACTGCCTCTATTTGAGTTATAATCTGAGCTATCCAGAATGGAAATTGTTCCCGTTTTGCGGGCAATTTACCAATGACTGATTGTATAGTCTGTGGTGTGATTTTATTTGTGTTCCCCTGGTAAGGGGTGTGTTGTGGAATCCTTATAGGAGGTTGGACTGTTAGAGTCCGCATGACATATTGAACCAATTGTCTATGGATTTTGATTAGTTGAACTAATAGTTCTGCACCTGTCATTTCTTCAATGGCAGAATGTGTGTATCGCTGGCTAATACCGGCCATGTTGTTCCTGGTCAACCTAGTTGACCAAGCCTAGTAATGTGATTTTGATGTTGTAGGACGCCTTTAAGCCAGAGCGCATGCTCTTGGTATGTTAGTGGAATTTCAATATCCTCAAAAGGAATGTATTCCATTGGATGTTCCTCTTCTTTGTAGAAGTGAAGCACATGTGTTACTGGATTTGCTTCAGGGAAGATAATCCATGAATAGAATACCTCTGTCTGCTGATATTCATGTGCCTCTATGACAGAAATTACCCTACCACCTCTTGGTGAAAGGCCATTTGTTATAAGTTTTATAGTGATGGTTTTCCTTACATTTTCCAGGATGATTATAGCATCCGGGTTGTCTTCATTAAAGCCTGTAACGTCTACGCCTGGTAGGGCTGCAGCTGCTGCAGTTCCACCGGTTGCGTTTTCGTTGTGTTTAATGAAAGTTGCAGAGCAAGTTTCAAGGAAACAAAGATAAGGTGCACAATATTTTGGGACACTGTATCCTTCAACAAAACCAAACATTAATACACAGGATACTCGTCCTAATCAGTTAGGGTGGATATTTTATCCTTTTACCCACTCCAGACCCACTGGAGTGGGTAAAGCACGACTGAGTTACTTTAGTATCTAGCGTTAAATTAGTGCCTTACCAAACGTTGGGCGCCATGTTGTGTAGTTCCTATATTCCCAATAGGCTCAGCGCATTGGAATAATATATCCTATAGATTAGACGTAGGACTGAGGTCGACTAGGTCTTTATGGAATATATTAAACTTAATAGTAAGTGCCAGCTAGCTCAGAGGTCACTAGAAACTTTCTCAAATACACAAGAAGGGATTAGTTTCTGACAACCGCATAAACATGACAACTTTGTTTCCCAAGAATAAGAAATGTATCTCTAGAGTCGCGGAAACAATAGATAAGTATTTCACTCAGTCAATCGTGCATGCTTTGTTTCAACAGAGGTGCAGAGAAATAGAGAGACAGGCGTTTTCAATAAAAGGATTTATTGAACAGTCTTCTTTCACATGCAAGTAAAGTGAACTGCTACTATCGTAATGCAGACTGCAAAGTATAATGCGTACAGCGAGAACAATATTATAAAATAATACTGTAAGAGCATTGTATGGTTTCTAAGCCATATGCAATACATACATAAATAATAATGACTAAAAGTATTCAACTGGTGCTTCTAAAATATGCCTACCCCTGTGTACCTAACCTAAGTCCAGTACGAGGGAAGAAGTAAGTGTGGTGTAGCATAGGTTTAGTTCTCTTTGCCAAGAATCGGTCCAAGATTTATCTTGGGTTCTAATCAGCTCCATACCTTTAGTTTAGAATGAAGGAGGTCTGGTATCTCTGTCTCTGGAGTCGATTTCCCAACACCCCATGAGGGGAGCTTGGAAACACTGGAGGTAGATTCTCAGTGCGAGAAAGGACAGCTTCTTGATCAGTGCGTCAGCTGGATGGTCGGCTTCCTTTGGCACTTGCTGTAGCGAGCTGCATCGGGCAAGTAGATAGTCTAACTGCTCCGAACCACTGTGTCTTGCTAGAGCAAGTGAAGGGATATTAATACCTTGAAGGTGTCTTGTTTGACGTAAAGTCGGGCATGATAATGTCAGGAAAGAACCCCTAGGGAATAGTAGTTCTTTGCAAAGTACATGATTTCTTGGACAAATCAATTTTCAAGCAAAGGGACGTTAGGTACGGGTGGAATTAGCCATGCCTGTATTTGGTGTGCTTGGGCTATGTCTAAATAAGGGAATGACTTCTATGCCTATATCAGGGCAATTTGAATTGTACCTATATAAGGGCATGAATCGGGAAAATGTACTTCGAGCCTAAAAAGCCACACAACAAGCCAGCATCAAAGAAGAGGTGTACAAGATGTTGGCGTTAGGGGTGATAGAGCCCTCCTACCGTCCTTGGGCCAGCCCACAGGACGTTCACCCGGTGCCACTCCTGAACTTCGGTTCTGCACGAACTACCGTGGGCTCAATGCTATCATCAGGACTTACGCGCATCCCATACCCAGAGCTAATGAGCTTATCCATCGGTTGGGACCTGCCAAGTTCCTCAGTAAGTTTTATTCAATGGCTGGGTACCAGCAGATTGCCCTAACTGATGGGGCCAAGGAGAGGTCTGCTATCTCACCACCAGAGGGGCACTTCAAGTTCCGGGTGATGCTCCTTGGGTTGAAGAATACCCCTGCCACCTTTCAGAGTTTGGCCAACTATGTGTTGGCTGGGCTGGAGGATTTCAGTGCTGCCCACCTGGATGACATTGTAGTATTCAGTTCCAGCTGGGAAGATCACTTGGCCATCTCTTGGAATTGTTGAAGGCTCTGCGGAGGGCAGGCCATACAATCAAGGCTAATAAGTGTCAGATTGGGCGGTGGTCTGTGGTGTACTTAGGGCAACAGATAGGAAGCGGCCAGGTGGGGCCCCTAAAGCCTAAGATCTACACCATTCTGGCTTGAGATGCAGACATAGGAGAGAGCCTTTTTAGGCTTCACCAGTTATTATAGGAGATTTATCAAGGGCTAAGGCATCATTGTTTTCCCCTTGACTGAGCTGACTTCCAGGAAGCAGCCCAGGAAAGTGATCCGTACTGATGCCTACCTGGCAGTTTTTGATACCCTGAAGACAGCCATGTGCACGGCACCCGTGCTCAAGGCAACCGACTTCTCCAAGGAATTTGTAGTGCAGGCTGACTCTTCAGAGCATGGTGTAGGGACGGTGCTCTCACAACTGAACGGTAGTCTTCCTTAGCAGGAGACTACTCCAGAGGAAACAGAGCTGGAGTGCCATAGAGTGACAAGCTTTTGGTGTGGTCTGGGCACTGAAGAAGCGAAGGCCCTACCTGTTTGGGACTCACTTTCAAGTTCAGACAGACCACATGCCCCTCTGATGGTTAATACAGATGAGGGGGTAGAACGCAATACTGTTGAGGTGTTCCATCTCCCTGCAGGGAATGGACTTCATGGTGGAGCACCGCCCTGGCACAGAGCACGTCAGCACTGATGGTCTGTCCAGATTCTTCCGCCTTAGTGAAGAGACCTCCCAGATGGTTGAGTAGTTCTCCCTACTTTCAGCTGGAGGTGACATGTATAAGACCTACAAAAGGGGGTGGTGATGGACGGAGCATCTGAATCAATCAAACACTCACACCCAGTCAAAAGATCTGGGTTTGAATCCATCACCGTTCTTTAGCCCACTCTGCCACCCCAGTTCAGACATGGCTATATGCAAATCAGTCTGACCCTGTGCCTCATGGGTAGTTCGGGCTGGACTGTTCCCATGAGGCACAGGGTCAAGGCTGATTTGCATATAGCCAGTGTCTGACCTAGGGTGGTGTGGACTGCAAAAAAACGATGGATTTAGGCCCAGATCTTTGTACTGGGGTGAATGTAAGACATTGTTCTGCATTCTGTCCATCAACTGTGTTTTTTGCAATTTTCACCCCGAGTGGGCTGGGTATGCTCAGACGTGAGTCCCAGACTCTCCACATCACTGGAGTCAAGCTATCCAGGCTGAAGAAGGCTGATAGCCAGACACCGGTCCTTGGATGCTTGATTCCGGTCTGGGAAAGACATGGCTTGGTTATTCGGGCTGGACTGTTCCCATGAGGCACAGGGTCAAGGCTGATTTGCATATAGCCAGTGTCTGACCTAGGGTGGTGTGGAGTGCAAAAAAACGATGGATTTAGGCCCAGATCGTTGTACTGGGGTGAATGTAAGACCTTGTTCTGCATTCTGTCCATCAACTGTGTTTTTTTGCAATTTTCACCCCGAGTGGGCTGGGTATGCTCAGACGTGAGTCCCAGGCTCTCCACATCACTGGAGTCAAGCTATCCATGCTGAAAAAGGCTGATAGCCATAAACGGTCCTTGGATGCTTGATTCCGGTCTGGGAAAGACATGGCTTGGTAGTTCGGGCTGGACTGTTCCCATGAGGCACAGGGTCAAGGCTGATTTGCATATAGCCAGTGTCTGACCTAGGGTGGTGTGGAGTGCAAAAAAACGATGGATTTAGGCCCAGATTTTGTACTGGGGTGAATGTAAGACATTGTTCTGCATTCTGTCCATCAACTGTGTTTTTTGCAATTTTCACCCCGAGTGGGCTGGGTATGCTCAGACGTGAGTCCCATGCTCTCCACATCACTGGAGTCAAGCTATCCAGGCTGAAGAAGGCGGATAGCCAGAAACCGGTCCTTGGATGCTTGATTCCGGTCTGGGAAAGACATGGCTTGGTAGTTCGGGCTGGACTGTTTCCATGAGGCACAGGGTCAAGGCTGATTTGCATATAGCCAGTGTCTGACCTAGGGTGGTGTGGAGTGCAAAAAAACGATGAATTTAGGCCCAGATCTTTGTACTGGGGTGAATGTAAGACATTGTTCTGCATTCTGTCCATCAACTGTTTTTTTTGCAATGTATAAGACCTGGCATCTTTTAGCGTGTTTGCCTGGTCTTTTTGCTTTCTGAGCTCCTGTTTTCAATGGTATGTTGGACTTCGTTTTGCTGTTCAGTGTCAAAGTTCAAGTGCTTATACTGTAAATTGTGTTTATGGATTGGTATTTCCATGTTTGGCTTATATGATTTACTACTAAGTCCCTAGTACAGTGCACACTGTGTGCCCAGGGCCTGTAAATCAAATGCTACTAGTGGGCCTGCAGCACTGATTATGCACCCACACACAAAGCCATTCAAAGTGTCCCAGACCTGCCACTGCAGTGTTTGCGCACAGTTTTTGCTGCCATGTCGGCTGGCAAGTGTCCCCATTGGCCAGGCCCTACTTTCCCTTTTCTTACACGGAAGGCACCCCTCGGGTAGGCCCAAGGTAACCCCATGGGCAGGGTGCAATGTATGTGAAAGGTAAGACATGTCCTGGTGTGTGTGACATGTTCTGATTGCCAGGCTATCTGTCCCATACGCTAACATGGGAGTTGCTTTGTAATATCTTACAAGCCTTACTTTCCATTGGGACAAGATATAGAAATAGAGTTTAGTATGCCTGAACTCAGGATTTAACTAGCATTTGCAATGCAATAGGTCTTGCATTAGGAAAGTTTGAGCTATAGGTATTGTAAATGACACATTTTTTATTTATGTGTTGGTTTTGAAAATAGCGAAATTAATAGCTTTGTCATTTACAATGCCAATAGTTATAACTTTCGCAAATGTGACACCTATAGCATTTGTAATGCAATATGTGTTGTATAATTAATACTTAGAAAAAAAGTTATTGTAATTTATAATGGCACTAGCGTACATTTTTGTAATTAACTTTTGTGAAGATTATGTTCAGTGTATTTTATTGAGACGAAAATCCAAGACAGAAGTGAAATATTAACATCTTTTTGTGGGCTTGAAAAAAGTACAGACGGACAGGAGGACGGTGTTGCAGCTGCTGAGATGGGGCTTGGGAGCATAGAGTGTGGCGTAACAGGACAGTGGGGGGATGGTTTTGTTTGGGGGGGTGTGAGCCTTAGGTTCAGAGCTGCCGTCTTTGGAGGGGGTGGGGTTGGGTTTGGGTCTAGGCATGGTTTATCGTCCTGGGGCTCATGTGGAAGGGTGCAAGGGGGGGACACCGTGCTTAGGCAGCCTGGGGAGGAGGCAGCGAGGAGTTTTTATTACTGAGTTAGGGGGAGCTCTGTATTTCTGCTGCTTTGGCCCCTGGAGGTTCGTGGTTAGGATGGAGGAGACTGATTGGGGGTTGGGACGGAGGCGCACCTGGGTGTGCAATGGGGCGTGCATTGAAGTGAAAAACGTGAACAGGGATTGTGTAGCTCTCCTCATACCGCACCAAATAATTTAACATTTGTAACTTTTTATTATTAAAATACCTTTTCCCCTGATAATACCAAAGAGACACAGCAGGAAGTCATGGACTCATGCGTGGCGTGCACAATCCCGGGCGGAAGTCAGGCAGGCCGGGGGCGGGACATCAAGACACACCGGAAGCCCAGGCGGGAGCCTACCCAGCACTGGGACGTGTGGGCAGGAGGAGAAGGGCGGCTGGCGCTAGCGGGGCTCCCCTGAGGTGAGAGAGCCCCGCACCGAAGGAAGAGACCGCCCGCCGCCTGCAACGAGCCCTCGCATGGAGAGCTGGAGACGAGTACCGGTGAGTGGGGGCCTTTGCTGAGCTGCGAGGGCATGTGTGTGTGTGCGCGTGCGGCGGCGGGGGGCTCTGGATGTGTGTGAGCGTGCGTGTGTGTATGTGTCTTTGGTTCTGTGTGTATGCGTGTGTGTATGCGTGTGTGTGTGTTTAAAAGAGGCCGATGACTGTGGGGGGGGGAGGGGGTGTGTGTGAGCGAGCGAGTGTCTGTCTGTGTGTGTATGCGCATGCATTTTGCTGAGAATGTGGACGGAGCCGACGTGCGCGTTAACGCAGGCAAATCCAGCAGCAAAAGCGCGTGCCACCCTCCTGTCCCCAATTCCCCCGAGACGGACGGCTATACGTCTCTAGCTGGACGCATCCTTCGGATGCTACTCCAGCTAGACCTAAAAATGCTTCTTTTAGTAAAAGGTGATTTTTATATTATGTGTTAGAAAATACCACTTAGAAAGTGGGTATTTTTCTAGCCTAACCATTGTGTGTGCCTCTGCTGGTTTGTGGATTGACTGTCTGGTTTTGGAGTGACAGGGGTTGGGGATGTGCATTCACTGTAAACAGCCACAAGGAGAGATGAGGTGTGTCCTGCCTTTCCCGGCTGACTCATAGTTGGGCTGAATAGGTCTGCATTTAGAGTGGTGGGAGGAGTTTTTACTAGCACCAGAATAGGCAGTGTCTCCTCTGCACATTGCTGACTCCACCTCCTGCAGTAAAGCTGGGCTAGAGGGGGCCGAACTGGTTTGGACTGGGCTCAGAGACCCTTGCCACAAAGAGAACAAAGAGTAAATGTGGTATAAATATTGGGGCCCTGAACCCAGGACTTGAGAACTCAAGCAATCTGCCAAAATGAAGAGCTAGAGAAGCTGTGAGGAGGAACTACCACTTTGCTGTGTGCTTTGCTGTGTTGGCCTGCAGTGGTTGCTTGTGTCTTGGGTAGAGAAAGGACTGACTGAACTTTCTGCAACTTATTTGTTTCAGTTCCTCCATGGTTTCGTGGTAGTGCCCCTTGTTAAAGAAGTCTCAGGAACAGAAAATATGTCAAGTGCATCTGTTACCAGCACTGGGAACAAGATGTTTTGTGCTGCGACATAAGAAAAAGCTACCCACCTTTTCAACTATGCCGCTGCCGGCTCTGTGTCCTGAACGCACCGCAGAGGGCACCGCCGCACTTCGCACCGCACCCTGGTCTCACCGACAAGTCCGCCCGCCACTGCCACCGAGCTGCTGCTTGCACCGTGACTTGTGGGCACAGCACTCCACACCACCGCCCTGATATCCGAGATGACAACGATCCACGCCATCGACGTCTCTACTTGCACTGTGGTTTGAGTGTACCGCTCGTAAGTTACAGTACAGACTGCCCCGTCCCACACCGTAACCACGGCCAACCGACGCCTTCACCATTGACTTCAGTTTGTCGGCCGACAACAGTGCTTCAGCAGGAATATAAAGGTGGTCTGTGACCAATTAGTAGAAAGTTGAGTTTGTCTTTAAACAGTCTGTATTGTGTAGGATACTACAAAACTGATATCTCAATGAACTTTATCAATGTACTCAATTCGTATTTAAGAGTACATGCATTTAGAAACCACACAAGTAGCAATAGAAGCGCCAAAACCCAAAATCATTCATAAAACATTTATTAATTCTCTAAGTAAACTCAATTTTCAATCACAATAGGTTGCGCGTGGAAAAGGGGGAAAAAAAGTAGGGGAGTGGTAGTGGTGGGTAATAGAAATGCAAGTCAAAGGAATAAGGACATAATTCAGTACTTTTGAATAACTGGTGGTCCAACCCAGTTACACAAGACCTGTTTGATGTATAACATTCATTTATATGTAATCTGTAAATTTACAACGAGCACCAAATGCATCTTCACGGGATATCAAGAGGGGAGTAGATACAGGTCTTACACAGTGGAAGGCGTCGACGTTTCGACTCGACTGATGCAAGGAGGGAAACTTGAGCCTCAGCTGTGAGTCTTCAGGACGGGGTATGGCAACCTACGGGTGAAAGTGATAAATTAGAAGAGGCGCTATGTGTGTGGTCACATAAGTAAGGTCAAGAAGGAGGACACTGACCTAATCCTGGTGCCAGGCCTGGCTACTCAGGTAAGAAGTCCAAAAGTGAAAGCCAGTGGCCCATTTGCACCAGAGGCCCCGAATTCAATGGTGTCCTGTTACCCAACCACCATGTTATTGTTCATCCGTTAATCATGAGTGTGATCTGAATCACTGTCCTAAGGGGCAGATTAATACAGTAGAGTCATCCTATACATCTATACAAGGATATGGTGCAACTTAATATGTGAGCTAATTGGTGCAGGAGGAGTAATGCTAATATACCCCCTCAACCTGTAACGTGACTAGAAGTGCTATATAGTGGCGGAATACTAATGAAAAACTAAAAAATTCCTGTGAGCATCTACAAAATGTACAATAAAAGAAACCTAGGCCAAGTAGCATGCGTGGAGCGATTGGTAGGTCCTGAGGAGATGTGGCGCATGCGGATCGGTGAGTGGTGCTGAAGACTATATATGACATGACTGAGGGTTAATCAAGGGTGGCCCTGGTGGTAAAACAATTAGTCATGCTGGGAACGCGGGGTCTACGTGGGGAGATATCGGAAATTAAACCACTGTCCCAAGGCTGATTACGTGGTTACTCACGGACCTGAAAAGTGCATCCCATAAACTCCGTAGTGGTCAAGGCGGGTTAGGCGGTGACTGATTAACCCGAAATTTGGGGTAGGCATGCCTCACGGGCAGATCGGGAGTTTACCTTATTTAGCGGAAGCGCCCGTGTGATCCATGTCGCTCAGTAGGCTGGCGGGCAAGGACTGAGAAAGCTGCTACGCCGGTAGATAAGCTGGTGTAGGGAATGTGGGTTACGTGCACTCTAAAGGAGTGACGTACATTGTCTCCGAATCGAGCCCCGTGGCTCAGGGCTGCATCCGGGTTTCTATGTGCAACCCGATAAAGGAAAAGTAATGGATTTACAATTACCCTGATCTATCGCATATTCAGGTAATGGAGCCATGCAAATTCGGTGCATATGATTAGCAGGTATGGAGGGCCATAGTCTAAACAGATATTAGTGAAGTGCCTCTGTCGTAACTCAATATAGGGGATACAGTTACAACTTGGCATTATTGCATCATGTGTAAAAAATACGAGCAACGTTCTGTTTAAATCTGCCCAGGTTGAGCATGCTGGTACATTATAGCAACGTACAACATATGTAAACAATACAGGCAACGTTCTACTTAAATCTTGCCAGTGAAAACATTCAAGGCACAGTATACTCTACAATATTGTAGCATCCATCATATGTGAACCCCCTTGAAATGATAGCATCATGTGTGTGATAGCAAGGTGTAATACCAAGCAGTTTACTGTGCAGATAAAAGCTATATTTACAAGTGTTGCGACAAGAAATGAATACAAAAGTAATACAGTGCCACATGTATATACATCTATGTACAATTAAAAACAATAGCCAATTTGTAATGCACAACCTCCTTTATGCCTCATAGAAGGTCCATACATATACAATTGGAAACACATTAACCCATGTGTATTAGCCACCCCTTTATACCTTAAAGGAAGGTACCCATGTGTGTGAGCTGATGGTTATCAAGCAGTCTAGGGGGTGGTAGTTTCCATAGAGTCGGATGGCAAGGGGCAAGGAGGGCCTACCCAATGCGCAAATTTGCTGCCTGTCTGCCGATTTCCTCATATTCATTAAGTCCATTATGTACAGTGTTGAAAGTGTGAATCCATTTGCATTCACGGTAGTTAAGATAATGCAAGATGCACCCTCCTCTGGGATTGGTGCGTACCTTCTCAATCACCCACCATCTTAAGTTTTCTGCAGTGTGTACGAACTTTGTGAAATGTTCCACTAGTGGGGCTCCCTGTGTGGCACATCTTATCTTGCTGCAGTGTTGTAAAATTTGGCATTTTATTCTCTGTGTCGTCTGGCCTATATATAGGAAATCACAAGGACATTGAATGGCGTATATCACTCCCGAAGAGTTACAGTTAAGGTGTTCTTTGAGGGTGTATGTAAAATCGTTATGTCAGAAAGATTTAATTTCCTTAGTCAAAGGGCATGCCTTGCAACTCCCACATTTATAGTGGCCCTTGATGGGGGGAGATTCCATAAATGGGACTGGCATTCAACTTCTTAGATGGAAGAAGGGATTTAACCAGAGCGTTTCTAAGACTCTTTCCTTTGCTGAATGCATGTAAAGAGGTTCATGCATGTTCAGATCGTCTGCAACCATGTGCCAGTGTTAGTTGATCGTTTTTTTGATCTGGTTACTTTTGGTGCAAAATGTGGTGATGCACGTCTGCCTGTCTTGAGTAGTGGGGGCTTTCTCTTTAGGCGTCAATAAGATCTCTCTATGGTACCATGCTCTTTTGCAGGCTTTTTTGAGGAGCCTGATAGGGTAGCCCCTGTCTCTGAGTCTGTTTAGAAGATCTGCTGATTCAAAGAAATAATCTTCTCTTTTAGAGCAGTTACGCCTGACCCTCAAAAATTGTCCATACGGCAAATTATCTCTAAGGCTCCGTGGGTGGTGGGTGGTGGCTGGAGTATCTTAATAGTGTGTTTCTTTCACTAGCTTTCCTATAGAGTGTGGTGTGCAGTTTCTCTTCATCAGCTCTAATGGTGATGTCTAGGAAGTGTATTTCATTAGTGCTATGATCTAGGGAGAATTGTACGTCAGTAGATTGAGCGTTAAGCCAGCAGTGAAAGTCACTGAGTTGTGTTTCAGTCCCTCGCCAGATTATGAGCACATCATCGATGTATCTCTGCCAGTGAACGATATTATTCCTGTATGGGTTCTGGGTATTGAGGACGTATTGATGTTCATAAGCGTCCATAAAAATGATCGCCAAGTTGGGGGCAAAACTAGCCCCCATGGCAACGCCTTTGGTCTGGTAGTAGTATCTGTCCTGTATCATGAAAACTTTTTTGCTCATGGCTATGTCTAGAAGTGTTAAGATGAATTCTTTCAGAACTCTGGTGGGTCTGGGTCTTTTCTCCAGTACCTCCCTGATGACCTTAAGGGCTGCCTCTTGGGGGATACTCGTATATAACGAGGAGATGTCCATGGTCACCAATATTTCTTTACTGGGGTCGAAGGGTAGGTTGTCGACTAAGTTTGTGGCTTCCATAGTGTTCCAAATGTAAGTGGGGGTATCAATCGCAATGGGCTTTAGGAAATAGTCAATTAATTTACAAAGTGGTTCTAACAATGAGCCACACCCTGATATGATGGGTCTCCCAGGGGGGTTATCCATCCACTTATGGATTTTCGGCTAAGTGTATATTGTCGGCATACAGGGTTGTTTATTGTTCAGAAAGTCGTGCTCATGTTTGCTCAAAAAACGTTTGTTCAGGCCAATACTTGTGGCGTCCTTGATTAGTTGTGCAACCGCGTGGCTTGGATCGGTTGTGAGTCTGGTATAATTCTCAGCAACACCTGATTGTGTCATAATTTCCTGTCTGTAGTCGGTGGTGTTTTGGACCACTATGGCTCCCCCTTTGTCTGCGGGCTTTATGACAATCCCAGTGTTATTTTTGAGAGAGATCCGAGCTGAGCGTTCATTTTTGGAGGTGTTAAAGCTAACATATTCCTTTTGTTCCAGTGATTGTATAACATCCCTCATCACTATTTGTTCAAAAGCCAAGATTTTATGGGACATCATTTGTGATGGAGGATTAAAAGTTGAGGGGGGTCTGAGGCCGGTGCTAGAGAATTTAGGATTCTACTTCACGACGACATTGCTACCTGCATTGTGACTTGCTAGCACCGTAACGAGAACCGCCCCACTTCACACGCAGCCCCGGTCCGACCAACGCCGCTGGACAACAGTCACCGAGCTGATGGCACCGCACTCCACACCACAGCCCCGATGCCCGCCTACACCAGCCCTCCTGGCTTCAACTGCACAGAGTTCAATCAGCAACGCGTGTGACTTCAAGGGCCCGACTACTCTTGCACCGACCTCCGGAACCGACGCCTGCCAATGCGAGCTCTTCGGGGCTCATTGCGAGGTCACAGATGCCCTGCATTTCTAGAGGTACTGATTGCGGGTCTCCCCGACACTGTAGCTGGCCTGTGACGCTGCGGTCAGCCAGAACTGTTTAGATTTGTTGTTCATGATGCCGTGATAGCCCGGACTGAGCTATCGATTTCAAGAAACTATATTTTATGTCTATTTTTGCATATTGATATTTCTAAGAACTGTATGGTGGAGTTCTATTGTTTTTGGTCTTGTTTTGCACTGATTAAATATTGGATATTTTTCAAAAACTGGTGCGGTGTCCTTTTGAAGTGTTTTCACTGTACTACTGCTGGTTATGTGCAAATGCTTTGCACACTGCTTCTGAGATCAGCATGACTGCTCGTGCCAAGCTATCAAGGGGGTGAGCAGGGGTCATTTCAGAAGTGTATCCCCCTAATCCTGACTAGGGAGAAGGTTCCCTACTTGGACAGAGTAACAACCTGCCAACTAGAAACCCTAATTTCTAACAAGAATGCCAAATGTTAGGAGTGAAGTATTGACAAATCGAAATTACGATAATCTTTTCATACCTGAGGAAATGTATGATATATATAGCTTTGGAATGAAGAACCACTTGTTTGATGTAACTATCTCCTGGATACATTTCATATGTAAAAGCCCTGCAATTAGGGATTAAGGAGGACATTTCAGAGGGGGGCAATTATGTTGACGTGCATTCATTTACATGGGATTTCTAAATGCAAAATAAATAAAGCTCATAGATGGAAATCAAGAGACCCTCCCACATTACAAGAGTGGAAATGGACAACTACTACCTCTTAGAAGAAAGACGCGTAGAAAGCTAAAGGCTGCACACATAAGCACTGAAAGGTTTGGGGAGCCTGATTAGAATATTTCCAAATTTCGACTAACTTATCCTGAATCCTCCTCCTCCTCCCCTCTCTCCACAAACACACATGCATCCCACCCCACTTCCCAATCTGACTAAGCCTAATAAATATACAGCTGAGCTCAACTTTGCACAGCCTTCCACCCACGGGTCACTTGGTTATTGTACTGATAAAGCAGAGCTCCTGATAGCCAAGAAGTTGGTAGTAACTAAATGTCTACACTTAGCAGCTCTACATATATAATGATATCAGCCCCTTTAGGCAACATTCTGTAGTATACAACACTCTGTAATAGTGACTTTTGCATACTACAGAATCTTTTGCAATTTCAGTGTGTTGGTTAATTTGCAGCATTGTTGTTTTGAAAATCAATAAAAAGGGTTTTCAACAAAGAACAACCTATTTGGAAAATACATATACAGCCCAGTACACAAAAGAACCTACAAGTACAAAACAAAATACTTTTGTGTCTGAAAAAGATGTTTGTAAGCTATATTTAAGAGACACAGCTCACAATTTTTTTATTTTGTGGAAACTAACTTGGTATGTGAGCACATTAACGTTGAAATCCAAAATATTAAAATGTAAGAAGATTGGTCTAGAATCAGAATTTCATGGAGCTCTGATAGATATGTTCTGTATACCATGTACACAAAGAGAACAGACAGTTTAAGTTGATTCACCAAGTTACAAGGCAATTATGGTGCTGATTCTCATTTGCTCACCTATTCAACAAATGCACTTTTGAGTGGGTATTCCCCGCCCTGCTTGACAGAATCAAGGTCAGTAGAATTCTACAGCAATCAGGTGTGAGTACAAATGTATTCTCAGGACAATGGCAGTGTAGTAGCCTTAGGAAATGAAGTGAAAATCCACAAGGTGGGTATTTCGATGGTGTTTTCTCCCAATTTAGATCCTATACACAGCCCCAAAATAAAAGAAAGTAATGTGTTGCAACTCCCCAATACTTCCATTTTTTCAAGGTGCTATGGAAAGGGGTTTCTGACCAGAGATAATCGTCTTCGGGTTAGTGAATAAGCACAAACAAATCTGCATTTTCCGAAACTGGCTCATGTGGACTGCTCACTTGTTGGTAGTCCATAGAAATGAGCATTGATAAGGAAGACCACTCCTGGTAATCTATGAAGGCTATTGATTTGTAGGAGTATTTCAAGGATTTTTTGTGAATCCACCAAAAAATGTAATCTACTCCAAACAAAGGAGGGAATCTAGGAGGTGAACATTTATAAACCTTTTCCATAACCTTGGTGCACAAACC
The DNA here is from genome assembly GCF_964263255.1 of Lissotriton vulgaris. Taxonomy (NCBI): domain Eukaryota; kingdom Metazoa; phylum Chordata; class Amphibia; order Caudata; family Salamandridae; genus Lissotriton; species Lissotriton vulgaris. The sequence goes on along the minus strand of NC_141691.1, from coordinate 770,368,493 downwards.
CTGTATTCTCTATGTCCCAGCAAAGTAGAGGGGCTGAAGGAGCTACGAAGACATCAGAAACAGACAATGTGCATCTGCTTTCTTCATGCAATAAACACGATATTCTTAACTAAATTAATTGTATATCCACTTACTAAAATGTTAATAGGTTTTGTTGTATCTGCCTCCTAGTAGGCTGTCCAGGCTTCTCACCCAATGAATGACGCACCCACCGTATTTGGCCAGTCAAACCTGTCGTCACAAGGTATGTACAGTGTATAGTGCCCAGTGTATGGGCACGGTTTATCCAGCTAATCACTGGCTCGCCTTTTTGGGGGTAATAGGTAGTTCCAGTGCCAGCACAACTGAATACCTACTAAGATGGCACAAAGGTTCAAGAGTCTGTAGCTAGGGAGCCTTAGATTCCAGCCACAAAATTTAGAGTGGCATGTGTGTCGACAGGCAAAGCAAAAAGATGATGGACAACATGTTGAACATAGTCAAACATTCACCCCAGGCACAGATCTGGGTTTAGTCCATGGTTATTTTGCTCGCTACCCCATTCCAGTTTGGACCAAGCCATAGGCAAATCTGCCTAGACCCTGTTCACCATGGGAACAGTCCAGCCCGAACTGCCAGGCCAGATTTTCCCTGGACCGGAAAAAAAGCTTCCTGGGACCGGTTTCGGGGCATCACCCCTCATTAGTCAGGCTAGCTTGAAACTTGTGGGGTAGCGAGCATGGGAACCACATCTGGGCATACCCTTCCCAATTAGTGTGAAAATGCAACACAAAAAGATGATGGGTGGAATGTTTAACATTGTCAAACATTCACCACCAGTCACAGATCTGGGTTTAATCCTTCGTTATTTTGCTCGCCACACTATTCCAGTTTGGACCCAGCCATTGATGAAACACAAAGCTGGAAACAGTATACCTTGAGGGGTCTTGACAAGTAGTTTATATGGGAATATCTCAGGAATCCTTCTGGCTTGAAAGATGTGGAAAATGATTCTAGACTCAGAATGACCTCCTCTGGGTACCTCCTTGACCCACTAACCCATTGTATGAAGTTAAAGTAATCCTCAAGATCTCTGGAGGCGAGGAGTGTCAGGCATGAAGCAGACTCACTCTCACAACGATGGCTCACCACCTCTCTTCCTCTGTGCTCCAGTGATGTGAACAACTGACAGGGACAACATTGTGTCCTTCAACAGGTATGGTAAAACACTGGCTCCCACACGTTCTCTCACTCCGTTAGGGCCTTCTAATACCAGCCATGCCTCCTGAAAAATACAATACAGCATCTTCTCCACAGGCAAGCAAGGCTCTCTTCTAACAGGTCAGTCACAGGAGCGCTGTGCTCAGGATCTTGGGCCAAAATTGGTCCTAATCTGGAATATAGCATCTAGAAAGGTGTGGTCTTTATCATTCTTTCCTGCTCAACTACACTGGTGTGCAACTCCACTGTTTTTCCAGGTGATGAGATAATCTGGAAATACTGGTCAAGAGAACAAGTACTTGTGGTCAGACCTAACCAGTCAAAGCATCTTCATATGAATTTGCAGACCCCGTACAGTCCTGAACGGGCATCAGATCTGTTTGACCAGTGCATGCCGGGGGTCAAGTTATATTCCCTTAAGTTTCTTTACACAGGGGTACTTTTGATCCCTGCTTCTTTTAAGCATGATCTACCCAGCTAGCTAGCTGGGACTTGAACAGGACAGCATTTGTTCTGAGCGGTTAATTATCAGATGGTTTTCCTTACAGTCGGTACCAAAGGCTTTGAGAATGTGTTGCACGCCTACTTTAGTTAAGTTGAACACAACTTTGTTGTCAGCCTGTTGAAATCGTAAAAGAGGGCTCTAGCTCGTGATGATTGCTGCTCTAATGTCCACCATATATAGCCTAAAGAGATTACACATCTGTTTTATCCCTTTATGTGTATGATTGATTATTAAGCAAGGCATTGCCTCCCAGTTTTCCCCGGATCCATGTCTCTTCATATACCATTTGTATTGCTGTATAGCTTTACCCAAAATTGGCCTCTATTTAGCTCTAATGGTGTGTTGAAGTCTATAAATCATGCCTACAGTCATTTTATACCTGCTAGCATGCACATGTAGACCAGCAATGCCAACAGCATTATGTTCTCAAGAGTGACAGAGCTTTGCCTAAGCCTGAATAAAACCATGAAGAAGGGTAAAGGTGCCTTCAAGGGAATTTATTTCGAAAGTGTTTCTGATTCACAAATGATTTAAAGGATAAATAAATATACCTTGTCAACAATCAATTGAGCAAAATAATTCTTTGATTAGATATGAAACCTCTATTAGGTCAAAACATATAAACAACATATAAACAACAGACACAAAGGTGTATTCAAAAGATATAGTTTTATCAAAAAGTCATTCAGAAAGATAAATTCATATACAGATAAGTGAAAATACAGAAAATACTTAGGCCTGTGGGTACACACACAAATAAATTAATAAGTGACTCAACAGAACCTAAGAACACCTATCCCAAATCAAAATGAATCAAACAAGACAGGGATGAGATGAAAGGTCGACGTTTCGGTTTCCTAAATAGCAATTTCAGAAACCATCTTCATGACTGATGTCAATTGTAATCTGTATAGAAAAGTTGCAATCTCAATGATCAAAGATGATGTTCTCATGTTTAAAACCTTGGAGTTTATCTCGGCAAATTCTTTTATATCGACATGTATATAGATTGTATCATCCCAGCATATGTATCTCAATTGTAATGCTGCAGGTATAAGGAGGGTCTAACTGGAAGCAAAAAGCTTCCAGTTCTGTTGCATGCTGCATTGCACAGCGTCAGAAATCGTGATATCAGAGTAACCACCTTTTGTCTAACTGAAGTTTGGCTCACAACTATTCCACGCTTGCGGCTCAATTAACTACTTTACGCTTGCGGCCTCAATTAGACTGTGCTGCACTGTCCGGATAAATAACCCTGTGTTTCACGAAAATTACTCCTTTCTGATAAAAATTAATCTACTCCATTGTCGAACTATAGCTGACCAGGTTGCGGTACAAATTTGACAATACCCGATTAATACAAACAGGAGCTACACGGATTTACGAATAGGAGCAGCACAAGTACCTTGTCCTACACGATACTGTGATCGAGTTAGACCCTCCTTATACCTGCAGCATTACAATTGAGATACATATGCTGGGATGATACAATCTATATACATGTCGATATAAAAGAATTTGCCGAGATAAACTCCAAGGTTTTAAACATGAGAACATCATCTTTGATCATTGAGATTGCAACTTTTCTATACAGATTACAATCGACATCAGTCCTGAAGATGGTTTCTGAAATTGCTATTTAGGAAACCGAAACGTCAACCTTTCGAAATAAATTCCCTTGAAGGCACCTTTACCCTTCTTCATAATTACCCAAGCCCTCAAGGGTATTTTGGGTTGCTCACTTTTTGTTGATCATAAATAAAACCATGGCATCAGCCCCTTACTTAAAGTCTAGTCCTGTAGCACTTCTAGAAGTAGAGATGCATACTGTTTTGCCTCTGTCAAGAAAGGCAGTGAGCTAACAATTTGCCAGGTGGTTTCTGGACCCCATCTTGGGAGGATGAATTACCGATCCCTTTCAGAAGCAGTGGGGAAAGAGGATAGCCATGCCTTGTGCCCAGCTTTATTGGAAATCGAGAAAATAGGATCCCATTAACACAGGTCATAGTGATTGGTCAAATATAAAGAAGACGGATGTAGGACACAAATCTGGGTCCTTATTCAATCTTCGCCAGCACAACAAACAAGCAGCCCCTACCCTTTGAGAAGTCCAGGAGTGCCAGTGGTCCAAGTCCTGAAGATAAAGAAAGATTAATTGAGGCATCTGATATTGTGTTGATAGAGGTAAGCACTTTGGTCAGCATCCCCCAGATATGAAGCACACAAAAGAAGGTGATTGGCAAGAACTTTTGTCAGAATCTTAGCCTCTCCATCAATCTTTGATGTAGGCCAATACAAGGCACATAGATCTGCCTGTTTATCCAGCTTTAAAACCATAATGATCACCTCTTTCACATCTGGCAGGAGACACGTGTCTTCTAATGTGCCTGCAAATAAGCCACAAAGGAACATAGCCACCTTAGAGGCGAGGCACCTAAACAGGCTCACTTGTAAACCTTTTGGTCCCAGAGTCTTCCCCCAACCCCATCTGAGAGATGGTTTCACCAATCTCTTCCACCGTGATCATGTGATTGATTTAGTGTAAATCTGTAGTGAACAAGTAGAGCAGGAAACATTTCTGTGGAATAGATACAAATTTGGAGTGAACCAGTGTGAATTGGTAGCAGTAAAGATGTGTAGAAGGAGGTCAATCTTATGGTCAGTAATGCAGGACCAGCAGGACGGATTTCCCTTACATCTCAAGATTGGTTGTTGTAACTGCATAACCAGTAAAGGTGTCTATGTGCCTTACCCCTGCAGTCAAGTGGTTGGCTCTCTGCTATAAACCATCAATTATTAGCATCATTGGTTCGGTGTTGCATTAGTAAGATCTGGGCTGCTTCCATTGAAAGTAGTACCTCTTGTTCATCTAGTGACCTACTGAAGAACCAAATATTTACAATACTCCTTCTCAGGGGTCTTACCAATAAGTAGTCCATTCAAAAGTGGCAAAGAAATCAACAGAGAATCTGAAATATGAAAAGACACCTTTATTATAATTAATTGTGAGGCTGCGTCGCCCAGTCACGCTTAAAGCAACTGGATGAGGGAGTCTGTCTGCATAGCCTCCGCACAGGCCTTTTATACAAAATATTGTGCCCTAGGCACACATTCCTGCTTTGAAGTGCATTATGTTGGTCACTCCCAGTACGTGCACACAAAGCTCCACTTTCAAGATAAGTCCAGGCCATAAAAGGATCGCATACATGCTTGGTTTCCTGTTCAATCAGGCCGGACAAACCCATCATAAAACCTTCAACCCAGATCGATGAACATGTCTTAAAGGAAAGGCAGAAACAGATGGGAAGGAAGATAGAGGAGTGGGAATGGTGGGCCATAAAGTCAGACACGTCCTGCTCTTTGATCTTTATTGCGCCAGCTGCTGAACAAGGAACTGGCTTTCCGAGGTTAGCCTCAAGCAACAGGGTCAGCTTTTGTCAGGTCATGCAGAAGTCAGCACAAACCCATGCTAAGGTTATGTCCTTTAAATGCTTGTTCTGCCATGGTGAGAGCCTACTGTAAGGGCAATGCATAACATGGCTGCTATTCACAAGATGGAACCCAAGTGTTCAATACAAAACCTTCAAATGCACAGTGAATCCATTGGTGTAACATGATGAAAATACTCATGCATACCGCATTCGTCATTTGCGGTTCACTGATACCAAATTCATAACAGAATCATGATATTTTAAACACAGGTTCAGAATTTTCAGAACCACTGAGCATCCTTTTGCCCTTACATAGGCAATAACCTATACTCATGCTGATCTGAGTCCATGTCTATATTCATCACTAGCTGGTGTTGATGTAGAAACTGTACAAAAGGAATTATCAGTAAACTCTGACTTAACCAGTTCATGTTCAGGTAAAATATGAAACTCATGTGAAGAAACAGTAGAAAAAGAAAGCGTAATTCCTCAATACAATCTCCATTTTCTAATGTCGCTCACACAATCTTGATAGAGTACTTCAGCTGTGATTATTAGCAGGTCATAGGGACACTGCAAGTCCTGCAGACCTATTGCCACTACTCAGGTCACAAACTGAACCGTTAGTACTCCTGCGTGACCCTGCAACTGGCAAATGGTAACCAATCAAAATTTTACAAAAAAAACCATAATACAATTTCAGAAAAAGCAAGAGAAAAAGAAAAACAAAAGTCAAATGCAAAATACTTGCACAATCCTAAGCAGAAAGCAAATCCTAGAATTATCTAATAACATTTTATATAGCTTCCTATTCATTTCAGTAATTCATTATATGTTTAAGTGAAACAATGGTGTTCCTGATCAATGCTCTCAGATGAAAAGGGATACTCTTCCACAGGGAGTGGACTTTATTCTGCTTTTACTAAACAGCCTAGTACTTTAAAACAATGCCAGCAAAGCAGCAAAAATTAGTTTCCAAACTTCAATTGTATACAAGCTCACAGAAAATACCCAAAGTCCGTCAAAGCCTCTCCTGGCAGGCTTCTATTGTCCATCAAATCCGCTTCCAGTGTTTTCTTCGCGTAGGGCCTCTTCAATTCAGGCTTTTTCATGAGAAAACAATACTGTTTAGTTGGAGTGCCCTCCGGGCAAAACACTCACAGCTCACTCGAAAGTCTCAATGTCTCAAAACAATGCACCAGTGTCTCTTCTTTGTGGCAGACACTACAAATGATGTGCTGTTCATTGATCAAGAGCACAAAGCATCTCGTGCAGATCCAAGCACTACTTAGAAACAACCTAGCAAGATCAGCAGCACTTTCAGACTCCAACACTCATCATTTAGTGTCAGAGGACGCTCAAGCTGCTCTCTCATGGGCACCAGAATGTAGTGCCTTTTCCAAACGTGGATCCTTGGGTGGACTGCCTTTCCACTGGAGTGAAGCAAAAGAGGTGTGAATATGGCCAAGACTCGGGCCAAGGGCTCAAGGGAATGTACACTGACAGAGGTTTCCAGCACATAACAGGTACAGAGCCCAAACAACAAATAAAAGAATCAGCTCCTCCTTTTTTCTGCAACGCCTTTCGCAAATCAAATGCCTAGCTTTGGAGGTACCACTGATGTCGCGCTGATGATCGCTGTCCAGCTTCGCGACTTTCTTGTTGCAAAAATTGTAGAGCCAGGAAATCTGTTCATCTTAGAGCGGTCACTGATGGGGAGTGAGCTTAGTGTTGATCACAGGTCTGCAGGGAATCACTCTTCCTTTAACTGTGGAAGGTCTAGCAGGACCTAGTGATGTAGGGAATATAACACAATTGTTAGTTTCCTTCAAATCAAGCACAAAAAATAGTTCATGTGTTTTAACAAGAGGACTGCAGACAGGTGGCCTGCAATCTGCAAGGGAGTGGCCACGCGCCATGGGACAATTTTGGTCCAGAACACACTGCCATTTTCAAAAAACAATTTCAAACATAAGGGCAGTAGGAAAAACAGTGTCTCTAGATTTTTCAATTGGGTTTCCGTGTGAGAGCATATCCTTCATCATCTAAGGGTAGTGCATCAGGTGCACTATGCAATACAAAGGCTAATGATCAAATGTGCAGACAAAGGACAAACACTAGAAAGTCCTGATATTTGCATGTTTAGAACACATCTAATCCCACCAAAAAATGAAAGCAGCAGGAACACAAGAGAACTGAAAAATTAAAAATAGACATTGGAAATTCGTCATGTTTAAAAAGGTAAACGTAAGGTATCTCCTCTTGGGATGGAAAAATTGTCTTACTATAATATTGAGTCAGTTAACCAGCCTATCACTACCTTGACAGTCAGTCTGAAAAAAACATTTTACATAACATGGGGGGTCCCTGATACATAACTACAGTCTAGAAGTGTGCACATAAACAATACACCCATAATAATAAATGGGCTGACTGGTGAAAGGAACATGGAAGAGTGAAATGAAAGTAGGACACAATTAAAATCCCTAATAACTAAGCATAATGCGACATTGGTCAGGGGCGGAACACAACAAAAGAAAAATCTATAGGAAGAACAAGAGTTTGCTTGGGTGCCTCAGGTATGTGACACAGCACCAAGAGTACGGGGAATACACAAAAGACCAAAGTTACACAAATTCTAATTCTATGTTCCTGTTCTCTCTTCAGGGAGAGGAAAATGAAACCTGGCTTCCTTTCAAGGGACAAAGCCATATGCTATTTGGGAAACAAAACATTATTAAATAACGCAATATAAAAATCAGGTCACCTTGAGTCACAGATCTATAATTCTATCCTTAGGTCCAATCAAGGATACATAACAATTTAGGGCTGCCTATTCCTTTAAGGGAATGTGCAGTAAGTAACATCAGGTGATACACTTTGAACCTGTTATATTTGTTTAGTTTTCTTCAATATCAATATAGCCACATTTAGGCATGCACTGGTAAAAGTGCTGCCTGTCTTCCTCACAGTATGCAAACCATATCTGTGAAATTTATCATTATACCAAATTCATCCAACTGTTTTGTGCAATGGTACGTATCGTCATACGGACCCCTTCACAACACAGGAGAACTTGTAATGGTAACAACATAAAACAAAACATACCAAAAATAAAAAAATGCACAATGCACATGTCAAGCCATCAGATATATTCGCTGTATACTTTATGCACTGTAAACCTGCAGCCCAAAATGCTATATTTGGGCCTGTCTAAATTGTCAGGTCTAAACTCCATACAAATTCTATACCCTGTTTGACAGTGAGCACAACGCAGTTGTAGGTCTATTGTCAAATATAATATGTCATGACAGCTGTAAATACCTAAAAAAAATGAACATTTTTTTTTGTCAAAGAAATGACGCAAAAACACATCTTTTGTCAATTAGCCAAACTCACGTGTCTTCTCCTCTTAAGAACAATCCATAAACAATCTGTTGGCAAAAATCAGAAAAATACCCAACACCAAAAAACACATCGGAACAGACACAGAAATAATTTTACATTACTTAACTGTGACTCTCTTGCCAGTGCACTTCGCAACATCAAACCACCTTATTCTTACCGTTCTAAAAGAAATTGTTACACTGATACTCCATATGAATGTGGCCCCCATAATGTGCACTGAAAAAAATAATACCTAATGAGCAATTTTTTAAACTAGGCCTATAGCCTTCAACATTGTGTTAAAAGGCTGCATGTTATTTTTATCTAAGACTGGATGCAACACTTCATTGTCTGTAAAATAAACACAGCTAGCAAACATTATTTTCCTCAGCGTGGAAACACAATGTATCAGTTCTGCCAAGCATTTAACACGATCTTTGAGACTTTCAGAAAAACCCCTATTTTTTTCTTTGAAATTAAGTTCTTTCATTGTATTTATTTTCTCACGAAGAAACCAGAAACCTCACCCTTAGCAGCCCGTTCAGAAAGGTCATTCTGCATTCCTTGGAAACAAAGTCCTAATTAAGAGGCTGTAAATGTCAACACACGAGGGCCTTCTCCATTATTTACGGGGAAACACTTAAAAGATAACATCTCAGCGAGCACGCTGAGCCCGCCTTTGCAAATTCTCCCGGCCCCCGGCCTCTGCCACAGTGGAACTGACAAAGCCAGTAGGCTCTATTTAATCCTGCAAGAATGCAATCTATTTTGTAAAATAATTTCTCATTTTTTTAGGCGCCAAAATTATCTCAATTACCATATCATTAAACTACATTCACTGTCAATATTTCTGAAAACCTACAGACACACAGACCAGTTTTTTAGAGTAAATGCTTGTTGCAATCCTATGGTACACACTTTATCAGTGTTAAATAAGCAAACTTTCCGTAGGGCTAGCTGAAGGTAGAACCTTCAACCCCAATATTAAAACAAGCCTGTGTACTGGCACATTAACCCACTGAATCATAAGAAAGCACAACCTTATATCAAAACCTAAATGCATGCATTTGCTTAAGGCTGAGACACTTTAAAGAGTACTCTGAATGAAAGCAAAATGCAGTTTAAACAGTAATTTTACTCAAAATCGACTTTCTCATTTTGGGCATTAAAAAATGAATATCCTACAATCTTCTTGCATAATATGCATTACTAGAATGTCTATTACATAACCCATGAGTCAGGTATTTGAAAATAATAATTTATACGTTATAAAAATGAGCTTGCTTGCGCCTATGGCAAGCAAATTTATACACATGAATTCTTGTCATTTTAGTGATGCAACATAACGTAAATCACATTTTAATGCTAAGAGGTCATAGTATGAGTGTTAAGCTTTATAAATATTAAAAAACGATTTTTGTAGCACTAATTTTTAATAATTATTTTTCCATAATTAATAATTTTTGTCTTCTAATAAAACCCAATTATTTCTGTTTGTGATTGTTCTACATAGAAGAGCCCGCTGCATCCCTTCCCTCTTATTTAGATGCATTAACTCACAAACCTGAGCGCATATGCCTAACTTAAAAAGCGTCACATTCTGCGTCACTTTTTGGGCCTCTTTTATGTAAAAGGGCCGTCATGCAAAATTCCACCCGTGTTTAACTGCAAAAAAAGTGCTGGCTGAAGAAACATTCCTATCAAATATACTGCAGCTAAAAACGTTTTGCCTGTGAACATTTAATACAGTGCATTTAAGTGAAAATGCTGTAAATTTATTTATGTTTGCAGAAACATGTAATTTCGTTTTTGTCTGGGGCCTTATTTATATCCATTAAATGTGAACCACACACATTGAGCTCATTTCAGACATAAACAGAAAGTGTTGAAAACATTTAGGACACACAATACAGCGCTCTCTAACCATTTCTTGTAAATAGCGCCGTTGCAATTTACAACAAAACTCACAAACAAAATAGACATTTAAACACACATTTTAAACACGCATTTAAACACACATTTAAACCCACAAATCAACACTCAGGACGAAAACAGGACAGTCCGGACTGTACGTAGCTTTAGGTCATATTTACAAAAAACACTTCTCAATAGAGTTCCAAAAGACTTACAGAAGCAGCCCATCAGCACTAGCTGTATGTGCAGAAAAACAAAAATACACTCAATTCACTAGCTGTAGCTGGCAGAACACCAAAAGTCGTTCTGCATATAAAAGTGCACAGAGCAAAGGATCCTTTTTTGTTTTATGTCATATTTTAATTCCCTGGGGATACAAAATCACCAAGGAAGAAATATGTTTGTAAATCGAACCTATTAAACCGGCTAATTCAAATGTATACAAAGTTGGCCAACACAAATCTCCAAATTTGCTAAGATCAGGCATCTTATAGCTCACTAATCCAGCTTCAAACTTCAAGGGGTTATCTCCATCGATACATTTGCAAATATACAAAAACCCTTGGTTATTGAAAATTGCAAAATTCAAATAATACTAAGAACCAAACAAAGAACAACAAAGGACTGGGAGCGACCCACTTATACCTCAAGTAAAGCACATTACCTGCCTACACAAATTGCAATTCGCATATACAAACCTATACAAACTTATCAAAGCTGTACCAAACAAATAGTTGTCCAAATTCTAACTGCCAAGTTCTAACTGCACTAACAGTCTCTTTAAAAAAACTTACGCCAAAAAGGGTTGCTCAGTCAGGAGTGACATCTTTTGGAGAGTTTTAAGTCAGAAAAATCAAAAATATACTGGGCCACAAAGACAGAGAATCCCCCAGAACCTCCGTGCACAGAGTACCTCTTTTAGTAGATTTCTGTCTTGCCTTCCCCAGCAGAATTCTGTTCTCTGACAAAATTTCTCCTCCAGGTAGTCACTTCATGATGAGGCCCTACGTTGGGCGCCAACTGAAGAACCAAATATTTACAATACTCCTTCTCAGGGGTCTTACCAATAAGTAGTCCATTCAAAAGTGGCAAAGAAATCAACAGAGAATCTGAAATATGAAAAGACATATTTATTATAATTAATTGTGAGGCTGCGTCGCCCAGTCCCGCTTAAAGCAACTGGATGAGGGAGTCTGTCTGCATAGCCTCCGCACAGGCCTTTTATACAAAATATTGTGCCCTAGGCACACATTCCTGCTTTGAAGTGCATTATGTTGGTCACTCCCAGGACGTGCACACAAAGCTCCACTTTCAAGATAAGTCCAGGCCATAAAAGGATCGCACACATGCTTGGTTTCCTGTTCAATCAGGCCGGACAAACCCATCATAAAACCTTCAACCCAGATCGATGAACATGTCTTAAAGGAAAGGCAGAAACAGATGGGAAGGAAGATAGAGGAGTGGGAATGGTGGGCCATAAAGTCAGACACGTCCTGCTCTTTGATCTTTATTGCGCCAGCTGCTGAACAAGGAACTGGCTTTCCGAGGTTAGCCTCAAGCAACAGGGTCAGCTTTTGTCAGGTCATGCAGAAGTCAGCACAAACCCATGCTAAGGTTATGTCCTTTAAATGCTTGTTCTGCCATGGTGAGAGCCTACTGTAAAGGCAATGCATAACATGGCTGCTATTCACAAGATGGAACCCAAGTGTTCAATACAAAACCTTCAAATGCACAGTGAATCCATTGGTGTAACATGATGAAAATACTCATGCATACCGCATTCGTCATTTGCGGTTCACTGATACCAAATTCATAACAGAATCATGATATTTTAAACACAGGTTCAGAATTTCCAGAACCACACTATATGAGCCTTTCCAGCTTCAGGAGGTGTTCCTCCAGAGCCATGATCACTTCCCACTCATTACTCTTTGGCTGGATATGTAGCCTATTTCTATCTCACAAATAAATTGTTTGAATTCCTTCCACAACGTGACCTATGAGACAGCTAAATATGCGTTAGGTTGAAAATAAGATTCTGTTTCTTCAAGCACATATAATGCAACCATGTCATTGGTAAGCCACTAGGCATTTAGCCGCCTTACTCCATTGTTTTGAATGCACCTATGGCTGAGGGATAGCATCACTGGAACAAGGTCGGAGATACCATGACGAATAATTCTTTCCTCTGATATTAAAGTGAAGTCTGTTGTGGGCACAAAAAATTATCTAATCTTGAAAATAAATTATGCCACGCAAGAAAAAGGTATAGGCCATAGTTGTGGGGTAGAGTATACACCAAGTGTCCACAAGCCTAAAGAGGTTGCAAACTCTCTGAGAGAGGTTCGCCCAAAGCAAGTTCCCAGCTTTGCAGAATGCCTGTTGATATCCCAATCCTTCACAGAAGTGAAATCTACCGCCAGTTAAAAAAATGTCCAGAGGATCTTAAAGGGCCAGTGTACTCTCAGTAGCAAATAAGTAATGACTGGGAGTGGAGCATAAACATTAGGTCAAGCAACATAGTGTCCTTTTAGCTAGCCAGAGACCAGGAAGTGCCAGACTTGTGTGTCATAGTTAATGAGCTATTCACTGAAGGGAGAATTTCTACTGAGAAGAAAAAGCTACACCATGGGACCTTCTTGTATACTTGGGTGCACTACATTGGTAAGCCCATACCTTCCCACAAAAGGAATTTGGCAGCCTGCTAGATATCTTTTGAAGGAGCAGTTTGTCTAGTGAGTAATGTTTAGCACTCTTAAGGACAGTCCTTCTCTTCATTACGCCATAAAGACAATTCACCTATCATGATAGGCGGGGTCCTACCTATACGTCTGGACTGTGAGCTATGTATGTAAGAGGGGAATCACAGAAAGAGACTTCGATAGAGTCCAGTAGTGCAAGTGCTATCCAGGAAATGTCTGCCTGATGGTGCAAACAGAAGCAACAAGGATTAGTGAAGTTTGCAATAGAAAGCTCACAAACTCCCTCAATTCAATACTTCTCGATTGAAGCATCTGCTATCCACCCTTGGAGCTCGCTGTGGAACTCAGAACGTTGGAGAACCTAGAGCACAATCCTCGTCTCTCCTACACAAAATAATACAGCAGGAAAACTCATGAAAAACAATCATGTGTGTGCATTTGGGAAACCAAATGCACACTAAACTAAACCATTTTGTTCTTCCATTTTGTCATTGAGCTCTTTCGACAACGATGGGGGTATTGTCAAAAGTCATCACTAAGTCTGTCAGTACTCTTTAACATGAGTGCTCGGTATGAAAACACATGAAAGCACATATTAAGACCATTCAGTAGTTCTGCTTCTTTTGTTCCAGTCAACAAACCAAAATTATGTGATCAAGTCTAAATCTATTTAAATCTACGACAAAAACTGTTCTATATATTTACTAGTATAACTCAATGACAATACCATAGCCACTGCTTGTTTTCAGCTCTTTTCCAAGATAGTAACTAAAATAAAATTAAAGACCTAAATCAGTTCAATAACATGAGTTACATCCATGTTAATGAAGTATTTTTTGTATTTATTTCAAAAAGTCAGATCTCACATATAACAAGTTTTGTATACACATTCTGCGTGCAAATTTGCCTAAGTATGATCCAAAAGCAAAATCTAAAAGCCAGTAACTCAATCTATCCTATATAGTTTATCACAGCTGTATGCATATACCGTCTTTGTGAAGACTTGTAATATGATTGAATGGCTTTGTCTGTCTCATTTACCTGCTCTTTGTTTGAATGGCTTTCCTCCCTCTTCTTTTGTTTGTTTCGCCCCCTAAAACATTCCTTCTTTAACCTACTTTTTTGTGGCTAACTTGTATCTTTCCACTTCTGACGTCATGGAATTTCTTTTTTTCCGTATTTCATTTATTATTTAGCATTCCATGTGAGTGCATATCTTCCTCCTTTCTCCTATTTGAGCAACTTCTCTTCCCAAACCCCCCCACCCTGCTCTTAACTCACACCCTCCCTCCAAGTATTGAGGTTGGAGATGCGCTTAACTCCACTGCAACACGCCAGATGATGGACTTCATGATACTTGTGATGTTGTTCTGCGGCACATTCCTGTGTCTTTTACTGAGGCCAGAAATGTGTTTGGCTCCTCTGTGGCACGCCAGATGCCAAGTGGCGAGATTGATGATACCCTTTATGTTGTCCCAGAGCACTTTCTTGTGCCTCTTGGCTCTCACTCTACCCATTCTACACTCCAGTCTTTTTCCTTCTCCTGCCACCCCTCTACCACTCTATACATCCTGCTGCTATTGGCTTTGCTAGTGTTGAACTTTTTTTAATGCCCCGGCATTGGCAAAGCCAGTAGTGGTGATACAAGCCATCTTGGATATTTATTTCGTAATCTTTCAAGAGGGCTACCACATTGTGTGACGCAACATGAATTGATTACCCAGTTCTTGTGTATTACTGGGATACTGTCAGGAAGCCCTAATTGCTGATGGACCCTCAGAATAGTTCTTAAATACTGTTTCTATTTTTGGCTACTGTCCACTTAGCATCGCTAAAGAAATCACTTACGTTAGTTGAACATGACTAAAGAGAATTTGTTTTGTTATTTCTGGCCTGGGAAAATGAGGCATTACATTTTTTTGGGCCTCAGACTTAATAAATGGTATGCAGGTTTACATGTTTGCTTTTTTAATGGACTTTTACTCCAGTGTGTGCTCATATGTAAAAGTTTAGCACCCAGGTCTATTTTCTGTTTCTAATAAGGGTTGACTCTAGAACCAAAGAAAAGTATTGTTGTTTCAAAGAAATTGTCGGTGAAAATCTGGGATTATATATGGAAATGAGTTAAAAGTCTCCTGTTTCGTATCTAATTTTACTGATAAAATGGTTTATTTTCTAAGATCTTTAAAAAAATATTAAAATTACACTCCGACTTTGTCAACTTTTCTTAACTGCTGAGAAAGGAGCAGTTGACATAACATTTATATTTGTATGTTATGTCTGCCTATTTTTTCATGCTCCACAAAGAACTGCAGACCGCTTTGTAACATTATTATGATGGTTGACAGTCCTTTTTACAAAAGTAGAAATGCATCTTCCTGCATCTTCAGTCTCTTATGTAATCCAAATCGACTACATGTATTAAATAATTAGATTGTCTTTTAATGTGTATGGAACATGTTGCAGCAGTTAAAATTGTTTTGTTTTGGGTTGACAGGTGTCAGCTCGTTCTTGGGACCACAATGAATTTTTTGCTCAGTTTGCTGGTGATCACACACTTTTGACTGCAGGGTATTCTGCCATAATGGATAAACTGGCGGAAGGCCTGGATATTCGGCTAAAGTGCCCGGTGAGTCCTGACTAATTGTCGACTATCTGTAGAAAACATTATGTAATTTTTATTACACTGTGTTTTGTTAAGTTATCTAGTATTTGTATAGGTTGCAGCTACCACAATTGTGGCATTCAAAACTATACAGAGCAATCAGACCTGATGGTTGAAAGAATTCTGAATACTCCCTTTAGTTACCAACAGAGCTCGTAGAAAAAAAGCCAAGCTCCAGACCAGCAGATAAAAGCAGAGTGAACACCACTCCCCATACATTAGATTTCTACTGCACACCGTATATGAAGGTAGTTCTCCTGATCTCTTTTTGCTGCACTTCAGCTAAGTCTATCTATTTCGTGCATTTTCAAAAAACATCTTTTTCACATCCTCAAAAAGCCTTCTATTTGTAGTTAGTTGTTTTAGGAGTGTGGACAGACCATATCTGATTATTCAGAAAATACTCTTTTCAGTTCTTAAAGATTGTGTGGGGAGCTGAGACTACAAAACTTTGGATCACATTACAACAATGTGAATGCCCAAGGCCAGCACTACACCAGCAGAAACATTGTGGGATAATCCATTTTCGATAGCATGGTCAGGGATCTTTGCTTATGGTCTTCTTCTACTTCTCCTCATCCCCAAAGTGCTGGGCAAGATGAATTGGGAGCTGTGCCGTCTGATGCTGTTAGCCCCAACATGACCCAGACAATATTGGTTCATGAAGCTCATTCTCTCAGAGAAATCCCAGATGCAGCTGATGATCCCGGCCCCCTTATATACCTTCATAAAAAAAATGTTGGCCAGAGATTTTATTTTTATTTTTGATTTGTGTTTTTGGGTCATTAGAGAAGTAATTTAGCTTGGATAGACATTGCTGATCTGGGCCGAACTTTTCTGGACGTCCTTTTGAAAAATGGCGGATGTGTTGCAGTGAAGATGTAAT
This sequence comes from Lissotriton vulgaris, assembly GCF_964263255.1. Lineage (NCBI taxonomy): Eukaryota > Metazoa > Chordata > Amphibia > Caudata > Salamandridae > Lissotriton > Lissotriton vulgaris. The sequence continues at coordinate 770,351,803 of NC_141691.1, read as the reverse complement.
GTTTCAGGAACCATGAGACCTAAATACTTTATATTAGGGTCAAAACATAGGTTTTGGGAGTCAAGTAGTCTTATAGAGACAGAAAATAACTAAAGCAACCCTTCCACTATTTTCCAAAATAGCAGTTATAACAGAGGAAGAAAAGACATATATAGAAATTAAATAAATAATGATTTTTAATCTTTTTATGTATACACTAAACAATGTGTTCGAGGCATATGGGCTGCAGATGGTACATTATGAATAGATCGCCATCTGGTGTTGGGCTCGGATGATTGCACTTGTTTTTCTCTTGGAGAGTCTTTTGTATCTTGGTGACTCCTCCTTTGGTTGCTAGTGCGCATGGGCATCGGCTCCATCCTTAGATTGTTTTTTTCCGCCATCGGGTTCGGATGAGGATTGAAACGCTCCAGATCAACTTTGAAAGAAGTGACTTTTCGGCGCGTATTCCCTTTCCAATTCGACGGTATTGTTATCAAACGCGATTTTCATTTCCATTCCGACGTGTTTCGACTCCAACATCGAAGAAAAACTTTGATCTACGTCGACGAACAGGAGGCCTTTCTCGACGTGGTCAAGCCCGGAGTCCATGGAAAGGACTCCATTTAAGAAATGAAAATGTCTATCACTTCTATTTTAGTTACATTGTCATAGTTGACGTTATGAGCATGTCGACAGGGGCATCTTTTTGTAGCACAGGTTTTGCAAGTACATGTATGTGTAAGTTCTGCGGGTAGAGTCTTTAGAAATTTCATACATTTTAACATCCAGTCACTAACTTCCCACCCAAATTCACACAGAGTGTGATCCAAAACATTTACACAACTTCTGATCAAGTAGAACTCTTTTTCTGTGTGTCCATGCACAGAATATGATGTTGGTGGAATGTCACCTAGCGGGACTGATCTCTTGAACTTACTGTACCAAAGATCATCAAACGTATGACCGTCACAACTCGTTCTCCACACATGCACAAGGTATTTTCTTCATCTTTAAAGTATCATTTTTCTTCTGTCTCAGCAAATCCTATTAACAACTTTATAGGTTAAGCTCCAAGCTTTGCTCCAATGTTGCTCATAGTGTCATCATCCTTAAGAATAAGTGCCTTGATAAGAACACTGCAATGCAAACAAATGATGCACGGAATGCTAAATAAATCATACATTCACCCCCAGTCATGAGTTCTGAGTTAAATCCATTGCTCTTTTTCTCACCATGCCACCCCAATTTAGACCCACCCATAGGCAAATCAGTCTTGACACTGTGCCTCGTGGGAACGGTCCAGACCGAACTGCCAAGCCAGGTCCTCCCTGGACCGGAAACAAGCATCCTGAAGGCAGACGTAGTACAGTTAACAGACTCTCGAGCTACGGCCAGATCCTTGGGGCTCTCTTCTACTCCTCGTGGCCAGTCTACCTTTCGCCCCTTTCATGGCAACAGAAGGCGTTTCCAGCTGCATCAGCCCTATCCCGGCCACCGTCCTGCTCAGACTTCCCAAGTTGTGCGGGGACATGGACGTGGTTCATTCCAACCAAGGAATGGAAGCCAGAAGTTGTTGGTCACCCTTCCCTCAGCAGCTACAGCTTCCCAGCACTCCTAGTCTGACTCTGCAAGACCACACCGCTCCAGTTGGTGGGAGAAACCATTATCATATCTCCCTCTGGAGGTCCATAACTTCGGAGAAGTGGGTCTTACAGATCATTCACAAGGACTATTCTCTTCCTTTCCTTTCTTTCCCTCCTCCCATTCTGCCAAACCAAGAACGGCTGGCGGAGGATCATTTAAAATTGCTCCAAGAGGAAGTTTTAGCTCTCCTGGCCAAGGGAGCTATAGAGAGGGTCTGGGACAGAGAGGGTTGGGCAGAAGTAGGCAGTGGCTGTTATTCACGCCACTTTCTGATTCCTAAGAAGAACATAGGGTTCCGGCTCCTTTTAGATCTTCGGACCATCAATCTCTTCCTCAAGAAGAAGTTCAAGGTGCTCACTTTAGCTCAGGTCTTGTCTGCCCAAGACCAAGGAGACTGGATGGTAGCATTGGACCTGCAGGATGCTTATTCTAACATACCCATCCTGCCAGGCCACAGACATTACCTGCGGTTCAAGGTAGGCCGCGTGCACTTTGTCCTCAGGTGTTCACCAAGGTGATGGCGGAGGTTGCAGCTCATTTGCGCACATTAGAGCTGTCAGTCTTTTCCTACCTTGATGACTGGCTGTTGAAGGTGTCTTTGCCCAAGTCTCTTGTCCCCCACCTTCAAACTACTGCAGACCGCCTGCATTCGCTGGGGTTCTCTATAAACGTGCTGAAGTCACACCTGACTCCTTCTCAGACACTCCCTTTCATCTTTGCTGTTCTGGACACAGCGCAGTTTCGAGCCTTTCCTCCGGAGCAGCAAATCTGGGATATTCAGGCTATGATTCCGATGTTTCAGCCTCTATCCTGGATTACGAGGAGACAGACTCTAAGACTGTTGGGCCTTAAGGCCTCCTGCATCCTGGTGGTAAAGCATGCCAGGTGGCCTATGCGGGCTCTGCAGTGGGACCTGAAGTTCCAGTGGGCATAGCATAGGGGCAATCTCACCGATGTGATCCAGATCTCGGAAGGAAATGCAAGAGATCTGCAGTGGTGGTTGACTAACCACGATTAGGTCAATGGCAGAACCCTCTCTCTTCCCCATCCAGATCTCAGTCGTGACAGATGCTTCACTTCTGGGATGGGTGAGTGGGTTGCAGTCACTATTCAGTACACCGCCCTACATGATGTTCTTTTCAGACAAAGTGGTGCTACGCACCTGTGCTTAATTTTTGCCGAATGTGGTGAGCCCATTGCATCTTTGGTAGTCTATCACACTACCCACCTTTTTCGCTCCCCCACATCCCTCTAAGGAAGAGGAGCGTCTCCAAAGTCGACCCAAAAAGAGCGTTGTCATTCTGCATTGTCCGCACAAAAGAGTTCTGGACAACGAACTCTTAGTGGGGTACATGGGAGCTAAGAGTTGGGCAGTGCAGAAAAAGACCATCTCTCGCTGGGTCATTCTCTGCATTAAGATCTGCTATTCCCTAGCTAGGAAGCAACCTAGACAGTCAGGTCCGCAGGGTCGAGCATTTTGCTAGTTCGGTCCTGCGGGACTTCTTAGTGTAAAGTATTGGTCTGCAACCCACCGCCGGGATGGTACGTCTTGTGTTCTAATCCAGGGGTAAGGAATTGGCAGCTAGAGGTCTCTGTCAGATGAACAAGATACTTACATTTGGTAACTCATTATCTGGTAGAGAGTATGTCTAGCTGCGAATTCCTTATAGGCCCACCCATACCTCCCTGCTTTACGGACTGATTTTGTCAGGGCTAGGGTTATTTCCCTTTTCAGGGTCCTAGTTTTGCACACGTTTGTCAGTTACTTCGTGGCTCTGTGCTTCTGGCATGAAAAAAATTAAAGGTACGGACGTCTGCGTGCCTTGGTGACGCCTGTATAGGTGACTGCGCGTCATAACCGACGACGTCATGTGAAGCCAAATGGAGCCACCGACCGCGTGCGCAACGGGTATTGCTCCAGCAAAAGTTTCCGGATTCAGATTGATGCTTGGGAAATTCAAAGGTAAGGAATCTACAGCTAGATAGAGTCTATACTAGTTAATGCGTTACCGAAGATAAGTAGCATGCTCTTTAACTTCAGTTTGAATTATGGAATCAGTAAGAGATCAGCTCCAATACCAATCTTCCTCTGAAATGATAAGTCTATCTGCTCATGGCACAGGTTAACTGCAACAAAAAATTAACCAGATGACTGATGGCTTGCACTGGAACTTTGAAGTGGGTATGCTCAATGGAAGTATCCCTTTTGAATGAGATGATCACTCCTGGTGGCCAACAGAAAAATAATGAATCATTGTAATGCTGTTCCAGTTAAACTTTAGTTTTTATATTTTGTGTAGGCTTAACCAAGTGTATAAACAGCCTACATAAGCCACATAGAAACACACAAAATTATTTACACCTTGTATTTTTTGCATCCAAATCTGTCCTCTATTATAAGCTAGCCTACAATAAAATTTTGTTTCAATTAAAGTTTGAGAACGGGTTCCTGGGCTCCCAATGTAGTCAGAGTTTACTGGTCTCCTCCTAATACAGTTGAAGTCATTTACCACTGATGTCCTAGGGTCACAGTACTGTTTGAACCCAATGTGCAGTTGATCAAAGTTGTACCACTCCATGTGGTTACCACTTAAGTCAGGTCTTTACATTAGCAGAGTTCCTAATAAATATAAGAATAATACACTGCCGGGGGGCGTGGCCGAGCCGCCTAAGATGGCGGATTGCTTCTTTTAGAGCTCCGGCTGCCGGCCCACATCAAGAGCAGCCTATGACACCCCCTCACCTTGCACAGCGTCAGGGGTGGCGGAATCTGTACGCCTCAGGGCAATCCTGTAATGCCCAGAACTCCGAGACGGGGCCCCTGGGGCATCTGCGGAGCTCTGCTGTGACTCCCCGTGTGCAGCCGGACAAGATGCGGCCGCCGGGTAGAGTGACGGCGCTCGGGAGCTGCGGAGTCCTGGTGACACCGGCCCGGTGATTCCTGGTGGCAAATCCATGAGGTTAGGAGGCGGCGTCCCTGTGGCGGCAATCTGACACCGGTCGCCACCAGCGGAGTCGGGGTAGGAGGAGCCTGGGACGCCCGACCGGACCGCGCCGCCGGCCAGGAGCCCACCCCCGCCGGGCTGCGACATCGCCGCTGCGGTCCTGGCTCTGAGGTGCAGCGCTGAGATGACGAGTGCCAAGCCCCTACATAGGGAGACGCTGCCAACCGCCTTGCTGTGGTGAGGACGGTCATCCCCCCTCTTTGTGTGGTCCCTGCGGTGCCTGGATTGAGCCCCCCTCCCCTCCGGTGGACCCCCGGCTGGGGCGGTGCCCCCCACGACGTGCTTCCCACGGGAAAGTGACGGCGACAAGTCTGTGGGGGGGTGGATCCCCACCGCGCGCGCCCGGCAACACCCAGTGGAGCGCTGCGCTGCTTTGGTGGCTCAGGGCGCCCAGGAAGACTGGCGAGGTGCGTGGAACCGCCAGGAGTGGCCCATTGCCGCTGAGCCCCCGTCTATGCCAGACTGACACCCCATTTCTCCGCCAACTAACGAGAGGGGCCTGATTTGCCACCCCAGGGAGCGTGTGGAACAGGAATAAACGGAAGTGGGTCCTTCCCCATTTCCCACTTGCTGACAGACCACGAGTACGCAGGATGAAATGAGCAGGCGGCAGCTGACCATCCCAGTGCTGTGGGGCCCCGCAGACAATCAGATTGAGAGACTGCCGCGACAAGCTCCCCCCCACGGCGAGACACTGAGACCCGGGCGGTCAAGTAAGACCATTCGAGAGGGCGACACAACGGACGTCCCGCCGGGGCGGCTTGCCGCGGGATCGCGGTCACGGCTGGTGACCGCAGTGCCTCTGGACCCCCCCCCCCCCCCCCCCCCCCTCACGAGCAGAGCAGCTATCGATCCGTGGCAAGGTAGCGCCCTGGGTTATTGGAGCCACATAAAGCCGGGGTGCCGGACGTGACGGAGCGGTGGGTGGCCGCAAGCGTTTGGCCCGCCATTGACCACGTGGACTCGCACAGTGGGACCAAAACCCCCCATAATTGGCCGCCAACGACCAGTGGGAACCACACACAGGGCAAACCAACAGAAGATGACGCCCCAACCGCTGACCCCAGCTAACCAGCGGGACGTGCAAGACGTTGACGATTCCACGTCCAGGAAATTAGACCAAGTCCTCGCGGCTATAGAACATTCCAGAGTGGGAATGAAGAACAAATTTGATGCTTTAGCTACCGATCTCAATCTTCTTCGTGACGACCACAGGAAGCTAGCGGACAGAGTCGCCCGGGGGGAAAAGACAGTGCAGGCACTGGACCCGCAAGTACAGCGACATTGCAGACCTGCAGTCCCGGATCAAGGCCCTGGAGTATAAGACGGACGATTTAGAGGGACACTCCTGGAGGAGCAACATCGGGTCATGAATCTGGCGGAGGGGGCCAACCCAATACAATTCATCACGGACTGTATCGTGACCTTCACACCTGCCACAGACTTGACTCTTTATTTCTCCATTGAGCGAGCGCACCGGGTCCCGGCGAGCATACCCAAGCCGGGCCTGCCCCCGCGACCGTTCCTGTTGAAACTTCTGCACTTTCGGGACAGGGACGCGATACTCTAGGCGGCTAGGACACAGGGGCGTCTGCAGGTGGAGGATAAACAAGTGATGCTGTTCCCCGACTACTCCCACGCCGTACAGCAACAGTGGGCCACATTCCAGGTGATAGAGCATACACTTCGCCAGAAGAACATCCAATACGCCCTCCTGTTCCCGGCCAAACTCAAGATCATCCACGATGGCGCCACACATTTCTTTACAGACCCGAGAGAAGCGGATACCTGGGTGGAGCAACATGTCTCTCATCGCCCGGCTACGACAGGCATGCAGGGCAGTAAGCCTCGGCGGCAGTCGCGGAGACAGGGCCGCAAAGTCACTCTGACGCAACTGTGTCCGCTCTAGTCAGACGGAGAGCGCCTCCCCGGACCTTACACAGATCATAGCGGAACGTACAAAGGCGATTCAGGCGGTATCCGCGCTTGGCCCTGTGGGGGTAGGGTCGGATATAGAAGGAGAACCCCGCCTGTTCAGCTCTGAAGACGAGGCCAGCGAGGTGCCGGCCTCCCGTGAGGGTTCCAAGTCGCCCCCGACAGTGACGCCCCAGACTGCGGATCTGCTGATGTAATAGCGATGTGCACATCGGGACCATGCGATGCCATGGCTCATCTCGCGGCGAGCCGCCGTGTTTGTCTCCGGTTGTACAGACGACCGTCTACGGGGACGAGCTAACGATTGGGACTGCGCACGATCACGGTGCTGCGCCGCGAAGCCCCTGATCTGTACCACAGAACCGAAGTACCAGAAAATCCAGAGGGAGCACTTACGCTGCCAATCTACCTTGATCGTGGAGCCGGCAGCAATACGGAAGATGCCAGGCCACCACCTCGTATCAACGAACTAAAGAACTCACGTAATGTGTCCTTTGGACGTATTGCCTCGAGCAGTAGGTCCCCTTAGTTGGACATGTTCCCTAGAGTTATGGTTTATTCACCTTTACGTTTTTACTTTCCTAGATACCATGGAGTGTGCGGGAGAGGGAGGTCATGAACACTGCACACGTCCCCGGATTGGGTGAGGTGGGGGAGGGCCGGGGGGGGTGGGGACTGGGAGACGAGTGGGGAGGTTATGGTCATCCCACAGGGACTTCGAACTACACAACTGAAGCATGATACTTAAGTTGTCGAATACGGACCTTAAATTTATGACTCTGAACGTCAGGGGTATGCACACGGCCACTAAGAGTGCTCGATATATGCCTATATCAAATGGCAGCAGGCGCAGGTGGCCCTCCTTCAGGAGACACACCTGACGGAGCAAAAGGTTGGCCGCCTTCGTAGAAAATGGCAGGGCATTGTGTGTGCTACGAATTACTCCGCCTTTGCCTGGGGCACGTTAATATGGATTAGACCTGGCGTACCCTTCAAAGAACAGGCCCGATTGATCGATAGGGATGGGAGATATGCAATCATCGTCGCCCTTCTAGAGGGCCAACCGTTACTTCTGGGTTGTGTGTACGCTCGGAACACAGAGCAAGAACACTACTGGGACAAACTGACCACAGTACTAGCCGGCTACACAACAATGCCCTGGCTCCTAGGGGGGAACTACAACTGTACACTGGATCTACACTTAGATAGGTCACACCCTTCCCCGGCACACAAACAAATGGAACACTTCCGCAAATCGGTGGGGCATTGGGCGCTGACGGATGTCTGGAGGGCACAGAACCCGGCTGCCAAATTGTACTCCTTTCACTCCATTCCACATGACCTAAGGGTGCGTCTTGACAGGTTTCTATGTTCCGCAGATGTTCTGCCAAAAATACAACACACTAACTATTTGGGACGTATAGTATCGGATCATGATGCACATACGGTGACCCTTGGCTGGACACCACCCCACCCCCGATCCCCACATGGATACTCCCACAGGAATGCCTCACTGACCAGGCCTTCCGTCACACACACAGAGAATTCATCCGGGAACACTTTCTACACAATGTAGGCTCCGCCTCCTCTAGAGCTTTAGAGTGGGATGCATATAAGGTTAGTGCCCGTGGACACTGCATCCAACAGGTGGTAGGGGTGCGGAGAACACTGGAGCAAGCACTACATAAGTCAGAGACTGCGCTGGCAGGTTTGTCCCGCGACACGGATCAGGGGAGGGCCACAACAGAGCAGGTTGTGGCGGCGAAACTCGCACATGCGGAAACACTGCGCGACTTACGGAAATACAACTTCCGCATGTACGCTACACGGCCGCACAGGGAGGGCAACAGAGCAGGGGCACTTCTAGCGTGGGTGACCAGCCAAGACATGACCTCACAGCCCATCACAGAGTTGGCAGATGAGACTGGGCGCCTTCACACTTCCCAGCTGGATATTCTGAGAATATTCCGTACCTACTATGCAGATGTATACCGCAACCCCGCACCGGCGACACCATGCACGTTGCACACTTTATGGGCGCACTGACGCTCCCCACAATCTCCATGGCGGAAAAGAAGGCATTAGACAGTAAGATCACACCCTCCGATATTAAGCGCGCTATTGGGTCCCTTGCAAGGAAGAAGACACCGGGAATGGATGGGTTCCCGTTAGAGTACTATAGCACCTTTGCGGCCCAGGTAGTACCCCACCTAGCGTCCATCTACGAGGAGGCCCTATCCAAAGGTATTCTGCCCGCGTCATTCCGCGAATCCACAATGGTGACATATCTAAAACCCCATAGAGACCCCACACACCCGTTCTCGTATAGACTCATCACGCTCCTAAACACGGATTGTAAAATCCTGGGGAAAATGTTAGCCGACCGCCATAGCCAAATTCTCCCGGCCCTGGTGCACCCCGACCAGTGTGGATTCGTACCAAACGTAACACCTCACATAATCTGAGACGGCTCTTCCATATCCAAGACAGTGCACAGGACAGATTCCCCCGCGCAGCATGCCTAATCTTTGATCTGGAGAAGGCGTTTCACACCTTGACGTGGCCCCACCTGTTTGTGTTTCTCCAGAAACTGAATATTGGTCGAGTTCTAATGGCATACACACAACTCTTATATGAAGGACTCCCCTCTAGGGTGAGAGTTGGCAGGCTTATCTCCGCTCCCTTCCCAGTAGAGAGAGGGACAAAGCAGGGGAGTCACTCTCCCCTCTCCTTTTTGCGCTGGCAGTTGTGCCCTTGGCCGCGCGTCTGCGACTGGAGGGGGCGGCATGGCGGGTGCCGATTGTGGACACTACACACTGTATCTCATTGTACGCGGACGATCTGCTGCTCTATGTCTGCGACGTGACGGGTGATCTTACCTCGATATGGGACCCCTTACAAGCCTTCAGAGACACGTCAGGTCTCAGGGTCAATTGGGAGAGTCGACCGTCTACCCTCTTAGCCCCCATCTGGCACGGCATGATGTAATGATGGGTACTCAGACCTTAAAATGGAGCGGGCGGCCCCCAGGTACCTGGGAGTGCGACTCTATCATTCCCCGACAGATTTATATGAATGCAATCACCGTAAGGTTCTGGCGGGTCTGCGATCGGCGGTGGGTTTCTGAAAGACTCTGCCCCTGGCACCTAATTGGCCGGGTGGCCCTGGCAAAAATGATAATGGTGCCCAGATTGCTCTACCACTTTGCCAACCTCCAGGTAATTCCGCCCCGGTCATTTTTCCGGGAACTGGATACCCTGCTCACAACGCTAATATGGGGTAGCGGCTGGTGCAGAGTAGCTTTGCGTACACTATATTTGCCTACTGCGGACGGCGGCCTAGGAGCCCCGTCCTTTGAATCATATTACCTTGCTGCACAGCTTCAGTGGCTGTCCCACTGGACGGCGGAGCGATACGTCGGGGAAACGACAACGGAGACTGGTAGGATACCTCTTCGGGTCATCAGACGGATGCTCTTACCCGGAACCAGGCCATCCCGCACTCACCCGTTTCAGGTCTGCATAGCGCGCAAATGCATGATGCGCATTCATAGAATGTCAAAGGACCGGCCACTCTACTCCCCATTGATACCCCTCGTAGGTCTCTTGCTTGGGGAAAACCATTACACTACTAGGGCCCTACAAATATGGACCGTTCACGATGTGACGGAGATGGAGGCGTTGTTCCATGAAAGGCAATTACGAACCTACGAGCAGCTGGTCGACTGGTATGACTTCCCGTGGGAACAATTTTTAACGCATAGGCAACTTTTAGATAGCACGCGTCCGTTCTGGAATCTACGAGAGTGAGAACCACCCACACACCCGGTAATCCACACTATACTCCAAATGGGAGCTGGCAGACACCTAGTCACATGGCACTATAAAGCCATCAGGGAATTAACTAATGTCTCCCTAGATAATTTAAGACAGTCCTGGGAGGATGATGTCGGTAGGATGTTTCATGACACGGAATGGACGCGCGCGCTGGAATATACGAAGAAGGTGTCCAGGAACGCGCGGTTCAAAAACATTCAATTCCACATACTCCATCGGGCCTACCTCACACTGGACAAACTGCACCGGTACTATCCGGACACACAATTTAACTGCCCCTGTTGTCAACTGTCGGAGGCGAACTTCCGACATATGTTCTGGGATTGCCCATCCCTGCAACCATTCTGGACCAAGATACACCAAACACTCTCCACACTGGTTAGCCTGCCATACATTGATACTTGGGAGGTCTGTGCATTGGGGACCAACAAACGGAAAAAATCCGAAAAATTGAAATGGCGATTTGCACCCCTCGCCCTGCTCCTGGCCAAGCGAGCTATCGCCATGCACTGGAGAGCCCCATCGGGCCCCCTGGAGGCGGGCTGGATAGGGGCGGTAAGTAAGTGGGGGGCGGCAGAGGAGGACATTCTGCGGAAGGAAGAAGTGAAGGGAACCAAGAATGGGCACAGCTGCTCATACAATTTAAACAGGAGACGACCCCGGACGACACGCCAAGACCATCCCCGCCTCAAGCCCACGGTTCCCCACAACGCCCCATTCCCCCTAGTTAGATACTAGAAGACTGAGATTCCTGCAAACAGGACAAGACACGCCGAGCGCCGGTCCCTCCTGGGGATATGGCCCGCTACCCCCAGCAGAGTGCTCCCTCTCTCCCTGCAGCCCTCGTGACCCCAGCCCCTCGGACCACAGGCCCCTACACCCTCCGCCCACCAGGTCCACTAGCCCTCTCCAGTCCGCCGTGCTCTCCCCCCTCGTAGTGATCTAGGAAAAGTTTTCCTCACAGTTCCAAGTTTAGTTTCAGTCGGCAGTTTGGATACCGACGCACACTTTGATTGCTAGCAACTGCCTGCCTGGTAAAGGATCACATAAACACACACGAAGATGACACTCACACCTGCCCCTGCCAATAAGTAGCACGAGGGATAAGACGCTACAAGTCATATCAGGATACAATTAGGTTACTTACCTGCAAACCCATGAGCGAATGTGTACAATCCTGCTGTGCGGAATGGCATGTACATGTTGACGATGAGTTATGTTTGTGGATTTTATGTAACCCTTCTATGTGTGATATCACTGATACATGAATGATGTATTGCCCCCATCGAGGGCTTTGAAATGCAAAACCTTAATAAAAAGATTTAAACAAAAAAAGAATAATACACTGCCTGTAGAGCAATGATAAGCAACAAAAAAAACAGAAGTCTTTCTCCATCTGAACCAGGGCTAGTTTACGCGCTTAGCACTATAACACTATTTTAAAATGGAACCTGTAGTCAATGTTATTCAGAAGTACTGAATTTGAGAGCAGACTAACAACTTTGGAACTTTACTGTCGAAAATAGGAACCTTCTTACGGGATTGTATGACCACAACCAGTAGCTCAAATTTCAGTTTTATTAAGTTATATTTCAAAGTGCACAAGTCCATGTTGCTACACTTGAAATGTTTGTTTTCGGTGTTGGTGCTTAAAGAGTTTCGAAGTACCTCCCAGATGCGTCAAAACCATTCAGAGCCAACAAGCCTAACCATCCCTTGGCACACAATAATCGTGCTTTTCAAAAGGATGTAGGAGGGTGTCTGGTGGCCACCCAAAGGGGGAACAGTGTGCTAAGTTTAACTTGATTGCATGTATGACATGCAGCCAGCTTCTTTTACAAAATGCATTTCCCAGGCAAATAAGTAACATAGTACTCCTACCTCTCCAGGAAAGAGTTAATGGACCTCCTCCCCCATTTCCTTAGTAGTACACAAAAGCATACCAGTAAGAGGTAGAGGAAAGAAACAACGTAATATTCAACCAATATGGGTCATGGGAGTCATGTATATTGGACGTTGCTATATGTTCCACAGCAGCCTATGAGGGTGTAATGGCACATGGTGAGGATACAGGAGGGAAACACTGCCCTCATTCCGGTTCTATGGTTGTTGATAAAACAGTTATAGGGTTCTCAGTGGAGGATTTTCAGAACAGGAACGTTCCAGCATAGAGAAATAGCAGATCAGTGGCAACTTTTTCGCTTAGAATAAGTACTCTGTCTGCAATAGGTCATGCATCAGTAATTCTATTTCCAGAAGTTGCAATAAGTTGCTGCAGTGCTGCTTCCAGCATATGTAGAAATAGTGATTAGTCCTGTGAAGTACTTTTTTCAGGTGCTCTGGCCTTATACTCCATATGCCCTAAATTCCATATGTCTAGTGAAGCCCAGAACCCCCTTAATTTGACCAGTACCTGTTTCCAGTGTATCTAGATGATTAAAGAGGTCCACCAGACGCGAAGAAGGGTTAACCATTCTCGAGTTCATCTCAAGTGTACATCAGTGGCAGCTGGTAAAATGTGGAAACACTTGTATCATACACCAATGATACATTATTTTGTATGCAAACTTGCTATTCGGGATGCTGTAGGATGACCAACTGGAATGGATGCAATTTCATTACGGTGAGTGTAAAAACTCAGGACAAAGTGTCAAAATTCAGGACATAAATTCAGGACAGCAGGTCAAAATTCAGGGCAAAAAGTACATTTTACAGAAACATCAGCAGAGATTGGGCAGTAGGAGATAAGTAAGTAAATAGACAACCAACATAAGTACAAGTCAAAATTAGTTTATATCAGGTTGAGACAGTTGTGCACTTCATGGATTTTTGGTATGCGTGCTGCTTTGAGTAACTCTGCAGGTCTTTTTGTGGTATTTCATATGATCATAATCTATTTATATGGTTACTTCACCGGGTAGTCCAGTCAGATTTTTTGTTTACAGTTCATGGTCCTGAGCAGGCTTGTTTAGTAAGAGAAGTGGTCTGGAAGGATGGACTTTGTTGCTAGTATCTCATATCTCAGGGCCATTTTGAGATGGGAAGCAGCACTTATAGAATGTAGCTAATGTATACAGTCCTCCGAGTGGCCAGCTTTATGTGTCAGATCACTTTAGGTATTCCATGTCTGTTCAACTAGTGATGACTGGTTTATGGTGTGGTATAGTATTGAGTGATGAATAAGAACCATAGCATATTGTGTGAAGGTAGGAGCATGAAGGAGGACAGGGGAGTTAAACAACCTGCATGAACTATAATTGGCTGCACACTGCTGATTGTTATGGCATTATTGTGGGCCAGAAGGGTTTGATAGCAGTTGACATTACTACATAATGCCCTGGCTAGCCTAAATCAGCCCTCCTTATTTTACCAGTATATAGGAAATAGTATACTGATTGGGCCATTTCATTTCTGTGAACTGTAACTGCAGATTCTCATTGATGCACAGTAGTGAGCTACAGACTAGAAATTGTATACTTTGTTGAGGCATTATTGAAGGTTCGAAGGATGCATTGTATTTTACTTACACATTTTCCATTGCATGGAAGCAAAATGACAACATGTAGTTGACTTGGGTAATATTAAATATGTAATAATAAGATCAACCCCCAGCCTCTACTTTGTTTTAAACCCGGAGTTTGTATTTCTCCAGACCAAGCATTCTTAACATATAATCGGGGCAGCTGGATTTATGCACTTTTCTGCGGAAGCTGTTTTTTTCATAATTATGGATTTGTCTATTTTACCAAATAACCCATTATCTGTGGCATAATCTGAAAATGTTAACAAAAAAAATTCTCGCTCAAATGGATCAAAAGTTACCTACGGAGTGGCAGGTTGTGTTCAGGCGTAGTGGAAGGACCTTCAGTGGTCATCTTTCCATTGCTTATTAGGTTTTGCCTAGCCAATGCTTACGAAGTAAGCATTCGCTAGAAAAAACTAATGAGTTTAGTATAGGGGTTGGAATCCGCCCCCGTCATCCATTGGTTAGCTCCATAAATGGAGGCTATCCATTGGAAGACTGGCCTGTCCGTCAATGCAGGACCAGATTCGGGGGCGTTCTCGAGAATTTTTGGCTTTTGGCTACGTCAGCCGAAAGCCTGTCCTCGGGAACGCCCCCGAATCTGGTCCTGCATTGACGGCACCCAGAAGATGTCCATTGCTTTTCGTTTTAGGGCTGACTTCTGTGCAGTATTGCTTTTGTGACCTGTGCCCTTCTAAATTCTCTTTTGCCTGATCAACACCGCGGCCCGGGGGCCAGAAGCACCCTGCAAAGATCGTTCGCCCTGATCGGAGGCTGCCGCGGTGAAGATCGAGCCGCTGCGCTCCCATTGGCTGAGAGAGCCGAGCCCCCTCACCAACGCCGCGACGGGATAGGCCCGTGCGGCGTAGCGTCATTGCCGTTGTCGTGCCGTGATTGGCTGCAGAGCGGAGCGTCATCGTAGGCCTGACCCGGGAGACGCACTGCCATTGGCTGACTCCCGGGTGAACAAGGAGGCTCGTCGCAAGTGCCGCGACGTGATAGGCTGGTAATCGGGACATCTGGCGACCCCCTGTGGTATTGCATCTTTGTGCTGCTTGTCTTCTCAAAGCCTGTTTCGACTCGCAGCAGCTCAAGAAAAGCGTTTATAAAAAGATGTCCTCCCGCCCGGCGCTCTCCGGACAGTGTCCCGCACTGTAAAAGCGAACTTTCTTTTCAACGTTTTCCACGTAGGCGATTGCAAAACGGACACGTCTGATATATGCGGGCAGTAGATGTGAATGGGCGCTGCAAACACCCTCTTCTTACTAAGAAAGCCAATTTGTGCATATGGGTTTATATTAACGTTTACCCTTTGAATAATGAATTCTACATTTAATATATATTTTATATATTTAATATATTTTTATACGGAAGCGCGCATTTATTTTTATATTCTTTTCATTTTCAAACCGCAACATTAGACCATTAGACCCACAGGGAGCGCCGCACATTAGAGGTGCCAGTGCTGACTGTGACCCGGTACCAGAACATCCCGAAATCAACAGAGTCGACTCAGAACCGACACCTCAGTCCAGTCTCAGAACTGAAAGCCAAGAACCCTGAACCTGTAAGCAGGACTAAGAGTTCAAAAGTGGAACCGGGACACAAGGACAAGGACAGACCAGAACCGGCAAAGGTGGGGCAAAAAAATAAATAAATAAGACACCAGGAGTCTAGAACCGCCACCAGGAGACCAGAGATAACAGCAGGGGCCCCGAACCCAAATAAAGCGCCTAGAACAAATATCAGATGCTTCGAACAGATACTGTGAGCCTAGAACGACGTTAGAACCACACAACAAGGACGGTCAGTAGGCAATCGCCTTCGATTCAAGAACTGGTGCTATCAAATAAAGCAAGTACGAAGCCAGCAGAGATGGCAGCACCTGGTCCAGGAGATGAGAACCAGCGAAGAGCGTTAGTTAAGTCACAACAGCAGGAGCCCAGAACCGACACTAGGAGTTCAGAGCATGCACCACGCTTACAGAACCAGCACCCGAACTTCGGAACGGGCCTGCGAGCAACAGACACAAAATGAGCAGCAATTGCACAGCACAAGCACAAGGAAGTAAAGCCAGCACCAGAAGAATCGACCGGGTCAGCGATTACAAAACGGATGAGCGGCAGCAGCCAGGACGCAGAATAAATACCAGACGAGCCAGCAAGACCAGAAGTGCTCAGGGAATTTAGGGGAAGCGAGAGCGGCAGACCAGCCCATCCGCGACACACCCACCAGAGACGGGCAACCACTCCCAGGACACCTTATCAGGGACTGACGCTCCCACCTCCCTCTCTCTCCAGCAAAAACCACGGGCTCCTTCCTGCAAGCGAGAATTCACCACAGCTGACCACCCTCCCCACAGCCCGCGGCAAACCGGGTGGTGCAAAGCAAGTCTACGGCTACGCTTTCCCAACAGGTCCTTAAACGTCATCTGACAGTTGTTTTTTTACGTAATTCAACCCTCCCTCCAAGTTCCTGGTTCCCAACTTGAGGGGGAAAAAAACATCTGAGGAAATAGGGCGCCCGGAGCCCAACTCTTAAGAATAAGCAACGGCATCTTCTATTCAAACCACTTGCGAGCGACTTGTGAAAAGAAATTGCTGCGTACACAGCCTTTTTTAGCAACTGCACTATCGAGCACGGGAGTGGTCGTCTGCCAAGGTTGCATACTTTACTGATTCCGTCTTACGGCCGTTCCTTCCTCCTCTACTTCCTGTCTCTTTATTTCACTCTTGCCGGTTTGTTTTCTTCCCTACGTTCGTCCTTTGCCACATTCCCCCACCCCCCTTCCCAATTTTACACTTGCTGTTTTTTTCCGGTCTTTTTCCTCTTTCACATTTCACCCTTGCTCTCTTTTGATAATTAAATATATGCCTCGGTCTCAAAAAACGAGTGACTGTGCCCCTCACCTACTGGCAGTACAAATTAAGGACGCCATACTGAATACCTCACAACAGGGTCTGAGCATCAGTGCAATGCTGGTTAGGGACAGGGTGGCAATTCTGGCATTTTTCGATTGGCTGTAAGTTAGGGAGCTGTTTATGGAGAGAGAGGGCTCAGGCTGGGTTTGGTGTAGGGTGGATTTTAGCCTTAGTTGTACAGTGATGTTTAGTGTTAGAGAAAGGTTAGTGTTACGATAAGGGGCAGTTTCAAGGTTAACATTAGGGTGATGCTCGGGGGACGGGAGGGGTATGGATAATGTTTAGGATTAGGGCATGTTTAGTGTTAAGCTTACTGTTAGGTCAGGGGCTCGGGTTAGGGTTGGGTACACTTTTTTAAAGTTTGGGGTTTAGTGCTAGGGTAGTCATTACACCTAGCCATGCCCTTCCCGTATTCCATGTGGTATTATTTCCAATAGTGATACTTTCATTGTGCTGGATTCGGTGTAGTGCTGTCTCGATGTGTTTGCATTTTATGCAGTGACCCAGCCGTCTGAGATTGCCCATGGATGCCTGGCACATGGGCACCCTTTACCACTACAACCAATAAGTCATCTGCCCGTTTTATTTTTCAGGTCAGCAATTGACGCATTTTCTGCAGAGAAATATTACTAATTACGAAAGACTAAATCTTGATACTAACTGAACTATTCTTGCTTACAAAGGTTAATCTCGGAATTCTCAGGGCTGCTTGCAAACCAAGAAGACCCCAAGAACAAGAAAAACGTTACAGCTGCGTGTTTGTCTGTCTAGTTGTGTCTTTTCTTCTTGGGAAACGTGCTGTCTGTCTACCTGTTCAGAAAAGGGGGTGGTGATGAACAGAGTGTCTGAATTAAGCAGACCACTCTTACCCAGTCCAAAGATCAGGGCTTGATCCATCACCGTTATTTATCTCACTGCACCATCCCAGCTCAGAACCTGGCTATATGCAAATCAGTCTGTCCCTGGCCCAGTGCATCATGGGAACAGGGCAGACTAAACTACCAAGCCAATTCTTCACCAGAAAGGAGACAAGCTACCGGGGACCGGTTTCTGGCATTTCAGCCGTCTTCGGCCCGGCTTGCTTGAATCCTGATGGTGCAGTGAGAAAGGGACTCATGTCTGAGTATACCCTGCCACACCTATAGTGGACAAAAACGATTCAGAAAAGGGGGTGGTGATGAACAGAGTGTCTGAATTAAGCAGACCACTCTTACCCAGTCCAAAGATCAGGGCTTGATCCATCACCGTTATTTATCTCACTGCACCATCCCAGCTCAGAACCTGGCTATATGCAAATCAGTCTGTCCCTGGCCCAGTGCATCATGGGAACAGGGCAGACTAAACTACCAAGCCAATTCTTCACCAGAAAGGAGACAAGCTACCGGGGACCGGTTTCTGGCATTTCAGCCGTCTTCGTCCCGGCTTGCTTGAATCCCGATGGTGCAGTGAGAAAGGGACTCATGTCTGAGTATACCCTGCCACACCTATAGTGGCCAAAAACGATTCAGAAAAGGGGGTGGTGATGAACAGAGTGTCTGAATTAAGCAGACCACTCTTACCCAGTCCAAAGATCAGGGCTTGATCCATCACCGTTATTTATCTCACTGCACCATCCCAGCTCAGAACCTGGCTATATGCAAATCAGTCTGTCCCTGGCCCAGTGCATCATGGGAACAGGGCAGACTAAACTACCAAGCCAATTCTTCACCAGAAAGGAGACAAGCTACCGGGGACCGGTTTCTGGCATTTCAGCCGTCTTCGGCCCGGCTTGCTTGAATCCTGATGGTGCAGTGAGAAAGGGACTCATGTCTGAGTATACCCTGCCACACCTATAGTGGGCAAAAACGATTCAGAAAAGGGGGTGGTGATGAACAGAGTGTCTGAATTAAGCAGACCACTCTTACCCAGTCCAAAGATCAGGGCTTGATCCATCACCGTTATTTATCTCACTGCACCATCCCAGCTCAGAACCTGGCTATATGCAAATCAGTCTGTCCCTGGCCCAGTGCATCATGGGAACAGGGCAGACTAAACTACCAAGCCAATTCTTCACCAGAAAGGAGACAAGCTACCGGGGACCGGTTTCTGGCATTTCAGCCGTCTTCGGCCCAGCTTGCTTGAATCCTGATGGTGCAGTGAGAAAGGGACTCATGTCTGAGTATACCCTGCCACACCTATAGTGGCCAAAAACGATTCAGAAAAGGGGGTGGTGATGAACAGAGTGTCTGAATTAAGCAGACCACTCTTACCCAGTCCAAAGATCAGGGCTTGATCCATCACCGTTATTTATCTCACTGCACCATCCCAGCTCAGAACCTGGCTATATGCAAATCAGTCTGTCCCTGGCCCAGTGCATCATGGGAACAGGGCAGACTAAACTACCAAGCCAATTCTTCACCAGAAAGG
Organism: Lissotriton vulgaris; assembly: GCF_964263255.1. Lineage (NCBI taxonomy): Eukaryota > Metazoa > Chordata > Amphibia > Caudata > Salamandridae > Lissotriton > Lissotriton vulgaris. The sequence goes on along the minus strand of NC_141691.1, from coordinate 770,332,551 downwards.
AGACAAGCTACCGGGGACCGGTTTCTGGCATTTCAGCCGTCTTCGGCCCGGCTTGCTTGAATCCTGATGGTGCAGTGAGAAAGGGACTCATGTCTGAGTATACCCTGCCACACCTATAGTGGCCAAAAACGATTCAGAAAAGGGGGTGGTGATGAACAGAGTGTCTGAATTAAGCAGACCACTCTTACCCAGTCCAAAGATCAGGGCTTGATCCATCACCGTTATTTATCTCACTGCACCATCCCAGCTCAGAACCTGGCTATATGCAAATCAGTCTGTCCCTGGCCCAGTGCATCATGGGAACAGGGCAGACTAAACTACCAAGCCAATTCTTCACCAGAAAGGAGACAAGCTACCGGGGACCGGTTTCTGGCATTTCAGCCGTCTTCGGCCCGGCTTGCTTGAATCCTGATGGTGCAGTGAGAAAGGGACTCATGTCTGAGTATACCCTGCCACACCTATAGTGGCCAAAAACGATTCAGAAAAGGGGCATATGGCCAGGTTCTGAGCTGGGATGGTGCAGTGAGCTAAAAAACGGTGATGGATCAAGCCCTGATCTGTTGACTGGGTATGAGTGTTCTGTTTAATTCAGATACTCTGTCCATCACCACCCCCTTTTCTGAATAGTTTTGTCCACCATAAGCGTGGAAGGGTATACTCAGATGTGAGTCCCTTGCTCATTGCACCATCAGGATTCAAGCAAGCCGGGCCGAAGACGGGTGTAATGCCAGAAACCGGTCCCCGGAAGCTTGTTTCCTTCCCAGTATAAGAATTGGCTTGGTAGTTTGGTCTGCCCTGTTCCCATGATGCACTGGGCCAGGGACAGACTAATTTGCATATAGCCAGGTTCTGAGCTGGGATGGTGCAGTGAGCTAAAAAACGGTGATGGATCAAGCCCTGATCTGTTGACTGGGTATGAGTGTTCTGTTTAATTCAGATACTCTGTCCATCACCACCCCCTTTTCTGAATAGGTCTGTCTACCTGTGCCACAGTCTGTCTTCCATCTTTGTCTTGGTGACTGGCTGCCACTGGCCAGTGTCCCGCGACGAGAGGATGTGACCTGGACGCTTCCTGGACAACTTTTTTAACCCAACGCTTTATATTAAATGCGCACGCAGACAGGTGCGGTGGCTACAGAAGGCAGCGCCACGCTCCGAGTATCCCACAGATATGCTGTTACCAAACTCTTGACACGAAATACTAATGAGCAGTTTTCAGATAGATACTTAAAAGTGCTAGTCACATCCACCAGAGCCTTCCAGCAACTTTCTGTGAAGTGTGGTGTTTAAATTGGGTCACCGTGGAGAGGCAACTCCTACTCGAGTGGAAACTGCAAAGTGCAAGGACACGCAATTTACAACGTACTCTGTAGGCCAGAGTTATGAGAACGCGGATCGTCATCAAAGTCTGGAAATTATGGAAATAGCGCTGCCTGCATTTTGCAGGTCTGCACTGGTGAGAAGGACTTCCCGACTTAAATACGAGTTGGACATTTTTGATCATTTATGGCGCAAGGCTGCACCCTACAGGCCGTAGGCGAGAAAGGCAATTAGAAAATACACTGTACGCTGCTTGCTGCAAATGCTAAGAGGAACGGGATAGATGGCGTAAACTTGGTGAGGGAAGAAATTAAAAGCCATTTGGCATATCATTTTTAGGTTTTGCCTAGCAAATGCGTACGAAGTACGCATGCGCTAGGAAAACCTTATCTTTTTCTCTGTGGGGTCGGGTATCCGCCCCCTCCTCCCATTGGCTAGCTCCATAAATGGAGGCTAGCCATTGGGAGAGGGCTCTGTCCGTCAATCTCGGACCAGATTCGAGGGCGTTCCCGAGAATTTTTCCCTTTTGGCGACGTCACGCTACGTCAGCCAAAAGCCGGGAACGCCCCCCAATCTGGTCCGGCATTGCCGGCACCCGCCTTCCAAGACAAGCACAAATATGCCTTCACCCGCCCGAGGAGCTGCCCTCCAGATAACTTCATTACAATTCGCAGTACCAGCACCTTCCCACACAAGGAGTGCCTCGAGCTTCAAGCTTAGAAGTGAGCTCTGTAGTAAGTTGTCCCCCCTCCTCTTTGGTACCACTTCCTTCAGAGTGGACTTCACTAAACAGCACTGTGAAAACCATCCCCCAGGTGGCTCCGAATTTATCCCAACTTTCATTGCACTGATCAGAAGTTAAAACGTCTAAGATGGCCGCTATTTTTGTGCCGTGTGGCGGATTTCTTCGGCGTTTAGGACGTTTTCTATTACAATCAACGCTGTCAGGAGTTTTGTCGTTGTTGTCCCTTTTCTGTGTCAATGTGGGGGACGGTCCGTCTGTTTATTGTGGGTTGTGTTGGGCGGGGCTGAAGCAGTAGTGGCGGAAAAGGTATCCTATACACCTGGCTTCCTGCGAGATGTTGAGGTCATTGGGAGCCGTCGGAGGACCGAAACCTGCTAAGCCCACTTTTATATCTTATGTGGCTCCCGAGGTGAGTGAGAGGGGAGAGTTGTGGCAGGGTGTGAACCGTCTTCCTGTCCGCATCCTGCTGCCGGGGAACACATAGCAAAGTAGGGCTGCATCACCAACCCTCATATCTTGCAACCATGGATACCTATCCTGGGTCATCAGCCCCAGTTGTTACCCATAAATCAGACACCATCGCTCTCTAATCGACGCAAACTGTACATTGTTAAACTATGAGCAGCTTCTTACATTCCTTCAAAATGTGCAACCGGACCAGCACGTTTCAACAAGGAGTTAATGTTGGATGAGTAGTTCGATGTCTGATTCCCAAGGCCGTTATTACATTTTGACAAGTGAAGTATATAGTTGTGACTGGGCATTTCTATTAATTTCCCCGCTTGCTTACCGTGTATATTTATTTATACACCATTCTAGCAACCGAATTCCACACACCCGACCATTATTACTCACCTGTATTTAGATGGAAAGTGCTCCCACGTCATCTCGCTGGAACGTATATGCCGGTGATCTGAAAGTACACTTCACAGAATGCAAAGTGATATTGCCTAAACATCAGCCAGCAGTTAACTATCACCCCGTCTCCAGCACTGGACGTAGACATCATACCCACTAAGTAACCACAATATCAGCGGCACTCCACCCTAGGGAGTTCGTCCCAACATCTGCTCATCAGATGTTGTCTGATATCTTTTATCTGTTTGCACTTAGAGCCCACCAGTCATGTATATGCACATCCCGCAGGTTTCACCGCCCCCTCAGTTATTACCAGTGATGCATACTTTTACGATAGCAAACAGACCATCAGTCTGACCAGGTTCCACCTAACACGATCCCCCCCCCAAATATCAATCCAGAACTCATGTCCCACCTGTCACCCTAGATATTTTGTATAATAAAACATTAACGTATTATATGAAGTATTGAGAACTCGAGTATCCAACACAAGGCTCCTAGATGACTCAATGTCACCAAGCATGCAGTCCGTCACTCCTGTGGCTTTTTTTAAGCAAGCAAGTACAGTGGAGACACTGTTGCTAATTTTCACATATGTACCCAACATACGAGTCTGACACTACTTAACCACCAGCTTAGAAGTAATGTCTAATCAGGGAATCTCGAGTTTACTGTATGGTACAGGCCTTTGTTTCTCCTGAAGGGCAGGGGAAGAGTCACTTACATTTCCGGGAAGTATGCGCTATATTTGTACAGTTCCATCCTACAGACCTTCCAATCAATGTTTTTTTTGCAAGAGCCCCTTATCTGGAAGGTCGTAGGCAGCGTCCTCTGTATTCCCACCCTCAGGCCATGCATCTGTGTTCTTCGGTTCATGGTTCAAGGTGTAGCGCTAACATGACCATCACAGATCTATAATGGGGCTTTCAGCCTGCTAGGAAGGTCTGTCTAATAACACTGGTAAAAACTGTCTGACTACGGGTGTTGCCCTACACCTCAAACCAGAACGCCACTTAAAGTCATGGCACGAAGCACGCAGATGTCTAGAAGTGCTGGGACCTCTGTAAATGAGTTACAAACGCGAGAATCTGAAATTGTGTCCTTCCTGGCCATTTCTTTAGCACAAGAGGCTGACCTTGGTTGTTCTGGGTGTGTGGGTGTGTGTGGCTCTGAGTGTGTGGGTGTGTGTGGCTCTGGGTCTGTGGGTGTGTGTGGCTCTTGAGTGTGTGGGTGTGTGTGTGGATCTGGAGGTGTGTGTGTGTGTGGATCTGGAGGTGTGTGTGTGTGGATCTGGAGGTGTGTGTGTGTGGATCTGGAGGTGTGTGTGTGTGGATCTGGGTGTGTGTGTGTGGATCTGGGTGTGTGTGTGTGGATCTGGGTGTGTGTGTGGCTCTGGGTGGGTGTGTGTGGGGGGCTCTGTGTGGGTGTGTGTGTGGGGGGCTCTGTGTGGGTGTGTGTGGGGGGGCTCTGTGTGGGTGTGTGTGTGGGGGGGGGGCTCTGTGTGTGTGTGTGGGGGGGGGGCTCTCTGTGGGTGTTTGTGTGTGTCATTTGCGAGAGATTAAGCTATTGGCATTGTAAATGACAATGCCATTTATTTGTTTAAAAAAAACATAAATAAAAATAATGTCAAGAGCAATGCCAATAGCTCTAACTTTAACAAAGGCAAAACCATTGCATTGTAAATGCTTGTTTATGTATTTAGTTGTTAAGCTGGTACTGATGAGGGGAAATCTTTGCTCAGACAGTATTACCAATGTACCGGTTTTACTGCTGTTACGTTTTGAAACATTTGCACAGTTGATTTACAGGTATTTAAAAGTTATTGTGTGTTACAAAAAACTGACAGCTTACAGCCTTTGTTTTCACACACCATTTACCACCACAACAAGACTTTCAACTACTCCACTTTACTATTATGTCTTTATCTGCGAAGTTAAAGATTTTTGTAAACACAGATCCACATGTTAAAGGAATAGGTAGAAATTTTTCAGACGATACAGCCTGACATATGCCCACAATTCCTGAACACATTGGGCCTGATTCTGAGTTTGGCAGTGTGGTGGCGGTGCAGCATGCCACTGCCCCGCTCCCTCACTGCCATTGCTCACCGCCGGCCAGATTACGAGGTCTCGTCTGGCGGGCAGTCCTTTGGCATTCCCATGGCGGTGCCTATTAAAAAGGCATCTTAATGGGAACCTCAAAGCAAGTTCTTGCACTGCACACTATTTGCCCCCCAGCATGCATCTTCATGGCCATGAGGCACCAGTTCCCTCACCGCCATTCCTTTCATGGCCGGCTCACCACCATGAAAAGGCTGGCAGTGAAGAAACTCATTATATGCTTAGCGGTGCCGTAGCTGCACTGCCAGCATATTACTGCCTCGCACCTCTGCAACACCGCCGGGGAACAGTGGTTCCTCAGCAAATGCAGCGGGTCTGCGGCAGTCTGACCGCCAAACTCAATATGGGGTGGTCAGGCCACCAGTGTGGCGGCAACAGGTAATGAGATGTAAATACATCCAAGGATGCGGCACGTGCCACTTGACTGGCTGGTTACAGTGCGTCACTAGAAGATTTTGGGATTAGGGCACACCAGTCATGTTATGTTAGATTTTTCTAACTGTGCTCTTCGTTCTTCAATAACTGGAAATGTTGAATTAAAAACTGTACTGATACGGGGATTACAATAAAATGAAATCTCTCTGATCATAGACTGTCGTGCTACCAGTCCATCACACAATCAGATCCTGAAGTGCTTTGGTATTAGGGTCTGGGGCAATGCCCTAGACTACTAGAATGATAACAACGCCCTTAGCAGGGCTGGCTTTAATGCTGGTTCTAATCTTTGTGGGTGCTGCCCCCCTCCTCCCTCATAGACCTCATTCTCCAAGGATACCCTCACTACCACTATGCAACAGTGTCCCTCTTTTCTTCATATATACTCTCCCATGCGTATTTAATTTATTTTATAGTGGTACTCATCACATTGTAGTGTCAAGAGCGCTTCACATCACACACACATTATTCAGAGACAATGATTCATAAGTGTGTAAGTCAATGTAGAGAAAATGTTACTTAAGACAATGAGGGCTGCAAGATGTAGGAGTTATATGTCATACTGGTAGGAATTATATGCAGGGCCACTGGAATTATGCGACAGGGTTGACTAAATTATATAGGAAGTAAAGGCAAATTAGCAGTATAATGTGGCACATATTTTGTAGTATTATTATTTTTTAAACTATGTACATAAAAAAATGTTAACTGCATGTTAAACTTTGTGTTTTGCAAGGGGCACATTATCTCTCTGCTCTACTTTAAAACTGGCAGTAGTAAAAGCTCAGCTATCTCTTGAGGAGATACATTAATCACCAGAGTTAAATTGACATTTGTATCGTGGCATAATAATTGCAAGCTGGCAAAGAACTCCAAAGCATGGCTCCTGTTTCAGTTGCAATTAAGATGAACGTAGTTATTTATTCATCCTTCTGAACATGGGACATAATTTACTATTAAGTATGTTAGCAAGAACACTTCTAATATGCTTATGGATTCCACAATAGTTGTAAGCTGTAAGACTGTAAACTCCAGAATTACGGACAAACGACGTCCGTAAAAAGAATTATTATGGACAACGGACTTGGCAATGAAATGATTGACGGTCCGTGAAATTTACGGACGGTTGGCCACTCTAGGATGCTTTCATTAGCTGGATCTCCCTTCCATTGGTTCACTAAGCTCGAGCATTCTGTGGATGTTGGTGATGACCAAACCCATGTTGCTTCATGTGTGTGGACAAGCTTTTCTAAGAAGTTAGGGGTCTCTTTGCTGCCTTTGCATTTGGAGGTAAAGAGTCCAGTACCTGAATTGGCAGCACTAGAGTATTTTAGTCTCAAAGATTCTAAATATTGGCTTACAACATGCGAATGACTTGATCTAGCCCTAATGAAGCAGGTATTATAGTGTTCTTCCCCCCGTTCTTCAAATGACAGAATATCTTGCCCTCTCAGCTGCTGTGAATGATGGATGGTGGTGCATAGGCACATGTCGGCAGGGGAAGGTAGTGAATCCCCTCCCCCTGAAATGTAGTCCCATACCTCCCATCCATTTTTATTGCTGTTGATAAGCACATATTCTGCAGATGAGTGACCATTTCCAACCAGACCAGATCCCACAGGGAGGAATAAGGTTTCATGAGGGTATGCCACTTACTAAGCTCCAAGTGAATTTGCCTCTGTACGGCAAGCAGTTGACCATAATTCCGGTGTTAAGCCTGATATTTAATTAAATGCTTTTACTGCATGGTGCATATGAATAAAGGGCAGATCTACCTTCTCGGGGACAGACAGGTTGAGGAGCTGATACCAGAATTTTCCCTTAAGCAGATGATTTACTCCACGGCAACCATGTGGGATCTTCCTGGTCCTGTTAGGGGCAGTCATATATCATTAACAAAAAGGCATAATTGCCACAATGAAGATGCCCTGATGTCTCCATGAGTTCTAATTTTTATAGCCACACACTCTCACACCAATCAATCAATCAATCAATCATAGCATTTGTATAGCGCACTACTCACCCGGAGGGTCTCAAGGCGCTTTGGGAGGGGGGGTCCGCTACTGCTCGAACAGCCAGGTCTTGAGCTGCTTCCTGAAGGTGAGGTGGTCTTGGGTCAGGCGGAGGTGGGTCGGGAGGGAGTTCCAGGTCTTGGCGGCCAGGTAGGAGAAGGACCTTCCTCCTGTTGTGGCTCTTCGGATGCGGGGGACGGCGGCGAGGGCGTGGCTGGTCGATCAGAGCTGGCGTGTGGGAGCGTAGAAGTTGAGGCGGCTGTTGAGGTATCTCGGGCCTTGGTTGTGTAGGGCTTTGTGTGCGTGGGTGAGGAGCCGGAAGGAGATTCTCTTGTTGACCGGAAGACAGTGCAGGTCTCTCAGGTGTCCGGGATGTGGCTGTGTCGGGGGATGTCGTGGATGAGTCTCGCTGAGGCGTCCTGGATTCGCTGGAGTCTCTTCTGGAGCTTGGCGGTGGTTCCGGCGTAGAGGGCGTTGCCGTAGTCCAGTCGGCTGGTGACGAGGGCCTGGGTGACCGTCTTCCTGGTCTCGGTGGGGAGCCACCGGAAGATCTTAAGTAGCATGCGCAGGATATTGAAGCAGGACGAGGAGACGGCGTTGACTTGTCTGGTCATGGAGAGGGAGGAGTCAAGGATGAAGCCCAGGTTGCGTGCGTGGTCTGTCGGTTTGGGTGCGGTGCCCAGGGCGGGGGCCCACCAGGAGTCGTCCCAGGCGGAGGGCAAGGAGCCCAGGATGAGGACTTCCGTCCTGTCTGAGTTCAGTTTCAGGCGGCTGGTCATGATCCACTCGGCTACGTCATTCATCCCTTCGTGTAGGTTGGCTCTGGCGGTGGCGGGGTCGTTGGTGAGGGAGAGGATCAGCTGGGTGTCGTCGGCGTAGGAGATGATGTTGAGGTTGTGTTGGCGTGCGATGGCCGCAAGGGGGCTCATGTAGACATTGAAGAGGGTGGGGCTGAGCGAGGAGCCCTGAGGAACGCCGCAGATGACTTTGGTGGCCTCTGATCTGAACGGGGGTAGGCGGACTCTGTGTCCTTCCAGCGAGGAAGGAGATGATCCACTCCAGTGCCTTCTCCTGGATTCCGACGTTGCTGAGGCGCTGCACTAGGGTGCGGTGGCAGACAGTGTTGAATGCCGCGGAGAGGTCTTGGAGGATGAGGGCCGCTGTTTCTCCGTTGTCGAGCAGGGCTCGGATGTCATCGGTGGCTGCGATGAGGGCGGTCTCGGTGCTGTGGTTGGCCCGAAAGCCAGACTGTGAGAGGTCAAGGGATCCATTCGTCTCGAGGAAGGCGGCCAGTTGCTTGTTGACGGTCTTCTCGATGACTTTGGCTGGAAACGGGAGAAGCGAGATGGGGCGGTAGGTTTTGAGTTCGGTGGGGTCCGCTGTTGGTTTCTTCAGTAGAGCGCTGAGTTCGGCGTGTTTTCAGCTCTCCGGGAAGGTGGCAGTGTCGAAGGAGGTATTGATAATGTCCCACAGGTGGGGTGCGATGACAGCGTCAGCCTTGTTGAAGACTTGGTGAGGGCAGGGGTCGGTAGGAGATCCGGAGTGGATGGAGTTCATCGTGCGGATGGTGTCTTCGGTGCTGATCGGGGTCCAGGCGCGGAGGGTGGTGGTGGGGACGTTGGTGCAATGCAAATAAAAGAGAGGAAAGTACCTTGTATCCTATCTCAGGCCTTTGACTCTGACCAGTGCCGTTGGGGATTTGTATCAAGACTGGATCCAAGCTTTCATCATTGGTCCAACCCCCACCATGTCAAGTAGAGTGACCAGGAGACTCCAGGTAACCCAGGTAAACGCTTTCTTAGCTTCTCCTAATGACAATAGAACTGGGAGTTACTTTCTGCTGACCTTTTCCACCTGGTGGGCTAGCCTTCTAATATTGTTGTTTCTGATATTGTGTTGTTTCCCTGTCTCTATTCAATAAATCAATTTTGATCTGGGTCTGGTAGTTGAGACACAAGGATTTCTTGCCTAGTAGTCAAGATTTTAGTGAAGATCTTTGTGCCAGTATTCAGGAGTACTGTGGGTCGGTAAGAAATGCAGTCAGCCTGGTCCTTTTGGGGTTTGTGGATTAGGATATGTGTCATTGGCCTGAGTCTCTCCTCCATTTTTTTCTGTTTGCCTCCTCTGTTTACGATGTTTTTGCTGGTATATTGCTTTGGGCACTGTGCCACTGCTGATCAGTGCCACAGTGCAAGTGCTCCCTATGTAAAATTGCTGTATTGATTGAATTCCATGTTTGGCTTATTTGGTTTACTGTCCGTCCCTAGTCTAGTGCACCAGGAGTGCCAGGGCTTGTAAATACAAATGCTGCTCGTGGGCTTGCAGCACATGTTGTGCCACCCACAAGAGCGGCCTAGTAAAAGTATGTCTAAAGGTCTGCCATTGCTAGATCTACGTGCAGTCTGGTACTGTCACGCTGACTGCGCAAGTACACCTACTTGCCAGTTCCCAAACCTTCCCTTAACTTCATGTTAGTCACCCCTATGGTAGGCCCGCGGGCAGGGTGCATTGTAAGCATAAGGTAGGACAAGCCTGACCAAGTTGGCATGTCCTAATAGTGAATTACAGCCATATTCGTTTTTCACTATTGTGAGGTTACCTGCTCTCCATTAGTTAGAATGGGCTGCCAGGATTATTAATGCTATAATCCTAGCTGGCTCGGGGAGCATGGTGCAATGTCGAGTTTGGTATCCTTGAACTCAGGGTTTAATCATGCATCCGTTTGTGTGGATGGTTTTTTGGACTCTGGGTTTGAAAATAGACAAGAAAATAGCCACTTTCTAAAAGTACTAACTATTTCTGGTTTCTGCTGGTTTGGTGTGTGTGTGACAGGGGCTGGGTGGCTCCAGAGTTCTGAATGAGTCAGTGTGGGGTGAGTGGTGCATTTGCATTGAGAGTAGGGGGAGAGTAGTGCCTGATAGCCTGCCCTGCTGATACAATGCTGGCTTCACCTCCTGCCGGGCGACTGATAGCTCTGCTCCTGCCAGTGACAATACTGGCTCCACCTCCTGCTGGGCGTCTGAGGACCCAGCCTGCACAGTGAATAGGCCAGGTGCCTCTGCCTGGCTACACCCACAACAAACCCAGGATGAGTGGAATTCCCCTGCATGGACAAAGGGATCAAAGCCAAAAAGGGGTATAAGAGAAGGACCCCTAAACCAAGACTTTAGATCAATTCTGACAAGGAACCCTGAACCAAGGACAAGAAGCCTGCTGATCCAAGGACTTGCCTACCCCTTCTGCCAGAGTGCTGTTTGCTGGGGGGAATCCTGCAGTCACTTCTTTATTTTTGCCAAGGAACAAGGCGAGAGGAACGGAGTGTGTACTCTCAAGCTTTGCCAAGGAAATCTCCAAGGGCTGGAAGAGTGCAAGCCTCCTGTTGAAGTCACAGGGCTAAAGGACTTCATTTATTTGCTAAAAGTGCTTGTTTCTGGAACCTGAAAATCCGGCACCTCTGAAGAATCCAGAAATCTCGACGCCCACGGACGTCGCCGAATCCAGCTCGACATCGTGAGTAACGGCTCCAGTGTCCCGCTTCCTCGACGCCGGGCCCGATCGATGCCAATAGCGACGCCGGTGAGTTGCGAGTTCGGCTCCAGCTCCAAGTGACCCCATGTCGACGCCGCCGCTGATCGCATCGAGCCCCGAGCCCTCTCGACGCCGTGAGCGCTGCTCACCTTTGCAACATCATCATCGACATCGACATCGACGACGCCGCCGTATCCTGCTTCACCTCGTGAGCGCTGCTCCTGCCTGACATCTGTCGACGCCGCTGCAGGTCGCCCCGACTCCGAGGCCCGATCGACGCCGAAGACGGACTTCTCGACGCCGCTGATCATCGTGTGCTTCGCTTTTCCAAGGTACTGTGTTGTGGGGGTCTGTGTGACTCCTGGCTCGACGTAGCGCTCCTCGCGGTCGACGCCGAACCTTTGGATTAACTTAGCCTCGACGTCGTGTGACTCCGGTGGGGGTTACATTGTTGCCAAGAACTGTGATTTAAAGAAGAAGAGTTGCTTTTGTTACTAAAGACTGTGTGCTAAGAAGAAACTACACTTGAACTATTTTTTTTCCTTCCAATAGTATTTATTAAGATTGTGGTATATTTTTGTCGTTAGTTGGTCTTGTGCTAAGCCTTATATAAACATCCTTATTTTTATAATACTACTGTGTCATGTCCATTTGTAGTGTATTCACTTTATTACTGTATATGGTCATAAATGCTTAACGCACTGCCTCTGAGATAAGCCTGTCTGCTTTGCCAAGCTACCAAGGGGGTGAGCAGGGGTTATCTAAATGTGTGATTCCCTTACCCTGACTAGAGGAGGTGAGTCCCTATTTGTCAGAAGTGTATACCTCTGCCAACTAGAGACAGCCAAGTCTAACAATATGCAATTTGCACTTGGTGGGGATTAAACCCAAGCAATATGTGCTAAAGAACTGAACGGGAGGCCAAATGTTTGCTCAGATGCGGCAGAAATAATTCCTAAAACATCACCAGGAGGTCATCCAACTCCAGCATTTTCGTTTGCTGTACGTTTTTCAGTTTTTCTCAGATTTCCTTGGCTTGTATAGGTTCTTCTAGAGATTTCTTCACTGCATGGCCTCCATGTATTTTCCTTCTCTCCAGCCCTCTTGTAAATGGGTCTTGGAAAAAGTCCCTAAAAGCCTCTTACTTATAGTTGCCAAAGTACGGGAACTTTTCTTTCTCTCCAGCAGGGTCCCTATTTTATCTCCCTTTTCATCATGCATCTGTCTCATCTTCACAATGGCTGCCCCGTCCTATTGGTTTTATGATTTTGAAGCTGACTCCTTGGATTCATTGGTCATCGCTGGATCTTTTTTGTCAGGTTTTGCTTATCAAGTGCCTCCAAAGCATAGATATCAAAGGGGCAACCCTTTTCACTTACTCTACTCTCTTCTCCTGAGCTCGCCAAGATTCTATGTTAATGGCCGTGCTTCATTTTGTGTCTTTGAAGGCATCCTAGATGGTTAGCTTGAAGAGGTCAGGCCCTCGTTGATCTTGAACTATTCAGCTATAGCCTTTAACATTGCAGCTCTAGTTGATCTGAAATCATCCTTTTCTGTAGGCTCCAGTGTGGTCCTCCTAATAACATTACTTCCCCACCATCCTGTGACAGTAACCACTGTACATAGGCTGAGATGGATATATCAGAGATGAGCGCCCTGGAAAGGCATCAAATCAATGAGTACAATATTAACTGTATGTGATGTGGGCAGTAGTAAAAGTCTTACTCTAGTGTAGAGATATCTCCTTGTGTACACCAACCCTATATCAGGTTTTTCCTTCTTGAATCTCCCAGATTTGGCTGTGGTCCATATCTATGTCAGAGTCCCAGGGTATGTTGAACTCACCCAGACAATCATCTTGCCAGTTGGATCACCAAGATGTTCCCTCCGTAATCACAGCTGAAATGATTCTTGAGCTGAGTTAGGAGTGTAAAGGTTAAGGAAGTGGTAAGATTTATTGTGTGAAATCAATTGCAGCTTTATTTAATGCCCTTCCCTCTTCTACTTTACTTTGGTGTTCTGTCCTGCCATGTGTTTTTTACACAGGATCCCCGCTCCTGCTGTTTTTATGTACGTTGATGTTTTCCCGAATGGATAGCATTCAACTCGCATCCTGAAGTGGTCTAGTTACAATAGGTGAGTTTGTAGAAAAAACACATCTGGATCATGTGTAGGCCCTATAAATTATTTGACAATAACTTGAATCCACCACTTTTGGCTGTCTGCCTCCATTTCCCTGTGTCATTACCCTGCCAATGGTTCCTTTTGCCTGTGTTGGTCATCTCCCCCTTCTCCTCTCCCACAAGAAAACCAACAAAGTCCACCCTAGAAATTATGCAATGATCATGCAAGAAGTTGCCACTGGTGTTCAGAATCGCTCATTTTATCAGCAATGTGACCTAATAAATTGTCCAAAGATCACCAGAACAGGTCACATCCTTTAATTAACTCCACCACTGTCTGGACCAGATTTTCCCACAGTATTCTTCTCCGGCCTTTAGCCCTCTGATGCTTGATCACTACAACTGGCAAGGCATGTTTCCATCTCTGAATGGTCTGCTTCTCTACCATTGCCAGATATGTCGCCTCACTCTTGCCAGATCTTTCTCAGCTGCTGAAACACTTCTTTTGCCGCTGCCATGGATGATGTTTGTGACCAGTCTCTCCTTCGGTCATTTCCCATACTGGACACAGGTTCTTGTTCCTCTGAGGTTCATTGGGATCCATCCTTGTCATCAGGCAGACCCAGGGGTGATTTTGCTTCACATAGGGACCACCGCATACTTTGCTGAACTTTGAAGACTTAAGGGGTTACCCCATTGGTGTTGGTTCTGTTGTTCCCCAAGGAATTCCGTTACAGGGCAGAAATCCTTGAATTCCCACAGTGTAGTGGCAGAGAGATCTTGGTAAAGATGAAGTTTGTGTTCCCTGAAGATTATTGCACCTTCTGTTCTTGTTACATGATCAGCTATTTGTCTTTGAAAAAGTGCACCTTCGTCAGGCTGACTGGAATGGAGTCTCCACAATCGTGTTTTGCATGTACTTGGTGCCTATGAGATATGGAAGTGGCAGGTCGTCTGTGAAATCCCTGATGGCATGAAGATCACACACAAACTTCTGAACATCCCTAACCCCTGCACCCTTTGTACCACCCATAATCTTACATTTTTTGCCGCACAAGTGGTCTTCCTGCTTTGTCTGTGGTTTGACACTTTACTCTTTGAGTGCCTGGAATCTGGCCCAGAGATGTGTTTGCTAATTGGATCTGTCATCAGCAACATTTTTAAGTAATCAGTTTTCCCACAGAGTTATGTTACTTCACCCCTCAGCTCATGCAGGCAGGTCTTGAGGTCTGCTATAATTCATGCGCACCACAGTGCTTATTTCTTTTAGACAATTCTTCAGGTAATTCAAGGTGTAATATTAGGGCTTTCTTGGCGACTTACTAGGCTGTGCTGCCTCAGAGTGCTTTTTTGTTCTTTACTGCTACTTTGCCCACTTTTCAGTCACAGAGTGGTCCCCATGACTCTAGCCCTGGACCACACCTTTGTCCCTAAGACCCCCAACCTGCGATTCTGAAGTGGGTGGGTGAGGCAAAGGTGCCACTTTTCGGCTGCATTTCTCTACAATGCAGGTTCTTGCAATGTCTGTGGTCCCCTGTCACTGTACAGTTTACCCTGTACTCAGGTGAGCAAGTCACTAACTCCACATGTGGATGTTGAGCCCTGGTTACAGTCCTCTCCCCTGCAGTCTTAGTGCTCCCAATTCTGGTAGCTATTCATGAAATTGGTCACAACCAAGGCCCACACCACAACATTGATGGAACAATGGTTGGAAAGCAAGATCCAGAATAGAGGCGTCCCAGCATATCCAGTCTGTGTAGGTACCAAGCCACCCTCTTCGCTCTTCAGGGGCCAAGCTTGCTTGCAACATCTGGCTACACCGTCGCCCAGGCCCTGTGTGTTTCTTGGTGATTGTGGCAAACTCACCTTCCCAGCTGCTCCCTGTTCTTTCTACAGACATGCTGACTGGCGAGCAGAGCACCACAATTCCGGGTGTCTGCTGCAACCGCCAAGTGCTTTTTGGTTTAAAAGGGTAGGGCAGCACTGCCTCATATATCCTGCCACTGAAAGGAGGCCTTGTATCTAAGCCTTCCGTGGCCTCACAACCAGACCCCTTTCCTCAGCACCATCTTCAGTCCTAAAGGAGCCCCTTCAATCCCAGGGCTCCCACCCACAACTTCACCCAGGCCCAAAGCCCGGCGCCTCTGACCACCCCCTCCCTCAACCCACTCGCCCCCCACTACCCTGACTACGCTTTTCCCTCCAGCATCCTCAGTCCACCTCCTGCAGGTTTACGTGATCCTTATTGGAGTCTTCTCCCTCGTCGGGTCCTTTGGGGGAGGGGTCAGTGCCGATCAGGGCCTGCTCGAAGCTCCATTGAGCCTAAAAGCACTCTATTAGGGTCTGGTTCCACTGTCTTTTCATTTACTCTTCAGTCCTATCAATGCTAGTGTCACCTTTCGCTGGTGGATGCGATTTTTGGGCACCATTGTGCTGCAGTATGAACTAAGCAGGATGGATCCTATATCAATGGCATCCTTGTCCTTGCTTGTCCAGGCTATCCACGAGTCCTGCTTTCTAAAGAGTTAGTCACTTGGTAGGGTAATAGCTGGTTCCTGTGCCAATACACCAGCATTCCCACTTTCTATGGAACAAATTTCGGACGCATGCGTCTAGAGAGACATCAGTCCTGGTCACCATCTAAGACCATCGAATCAACAATGCCAATGCTGGACGTAATTACCTTCCTTTGTAAGGATTGGGGGTTCCAACTCAAAATGGTGTCTTTTGAACTGTGCTTAGCCTAGAAAGATACAGTCAGTGATTCTGAACTTTGGAAGTAGCCTCCTTTAGCTACCTTCCTGACCTGTCAATGCTGAGGCTCGAGTGCACCGAAGTGCCCAGCCTCATGAGGATGACAGGTGATGACTCTTCCCCTGGGCTCCAATAGCGATGTGCAGCTGCTGAGAGCTTCCTGAATGGCTAGCTGGGGGAAAGCTGTGTCCTGGAACAAGCATAATCTAATGATAGCTACCACAGGTCATCTCAGTCAGCCTTGCTGTTGTCTTTGCTGTCACTCGTGTTCTCTTCATGATACATACAATCCAGAATCCACAGTCGCACTTCTCTCAGGATCTTGGTCTTGGAGCACACACTTTCTGGGTGTGCTGGGCCAGGAGGAATGTCTATTGGTCCCTTACAGCAGGCCCAAACCTTTTGGGGTTCAGATCACAGCAGGATGGGTCGTGGGGAGAGAGGGTCTTTTTGCTTGGGCACAGGCAATGCAGCTACTTCAATGACTAAAGTGACTACACTGCACGCACTGCCTCTGCTCCACAGGAGCAACTATCTTGGGGCAAGAGGAAAGGCAGTGCAAACCTTTGTGCAAACGTGTGATCCCAGATTTCAGCAATGACCTGGTTAGGTTTTAGGCCAGCCTTCATTTGAAGGGCACACAAGTGAAGTCAAGTGGACTCTGCCATGGACTCAGACTCACTCACAAGACTTTCAAGTGATCACAAACATATACAGGGACTCTCCATGCATGTCCCAGGCATGATGGAGTTAAAGGACCTCGGTTAAGGAACACTGAACTGACCTTTAACATTAAAGAAGCATGTACGCAATTGCCCAAAAGAGCACAGGTTAAAATTCCTGTCACTTCATTAAACTTAGTCCCTTACCACCGTCAGTCGTACTAACATGGCTACAGGTACCAGTACCCATTCTGTCAAAGAGGGGTGCTTTTTGGATGTTGTATCGACTTTAGAATCTAGCTCTGGGGGTCAGTAATGAGAGAACCTTCAATGAGCTCTAATATTTTTTGTGTTTACCGGGGGTCATACACAAAAAAACACAGGGCACTTCATTATCAATCTCCAAATACAAGTCTCATGCCAGGTTGCAAAAACAGCACCTTAACATTTTATATTGTTCCCAACTTTGTGCCGTGTTTCCTGCAATTATCGCATTTCAGCGGTCACCATACTACACAGTCTTTGAAGATGTTTCCTCAAATTTATGCATACATATATATTTTTAAGGTCTCAAAGTTCATTTGATATTTCCCTCTATTGTTTATTAAGTAACCGTTGTAGGTGTCTATGAACACAGATTAGCTTCCAGATAGCAGTCTTTGGCTATTGTAACAGCATACTCAATGCAACAATCTTCTCCCTTAGCAAGGCAAACATAGTATTAAAACATAATCTCAGTAGAGAACCATGTTCTGTGTTAGAAATAGCATTAATTTAAATTCCAATTTTACTTTCAATGAGTAGTAACCCCATATCTAACTGAATAAAAAATTGCAGACGTAACTGCAGAACTGATTTCCTGCGCAGAGTGATCAGTTCAGTTCAGTTTATTTATTGTTTCAGCTTGCAAGTAAGCCGTTCAATGATGATCAATAAGTTAACAAGCTACAGATTCCCTAGTTTCATATAATGCATTGAAAAAACAGGATCTTACCGATAAAACCATGCAATCATAGATATTCTTGATTGTGCAGGGAAACTAATAAAGTGCTGTGATTTGTAGTAGTATAAGCCAACCTTAATCTTTGATGGTTTTAGAATTACGATCCTTCTCACTTCTCCTTGTCTGTACTAACAGCTAATAAAAATGTTTTCATATAAAACATGGCCTAAAATGTAATGAATCCATACCAATACAAAACCTAGGATGCATTTGAGCAGATGCATATAACCTGTCTACAAATAACCTACACAGACATATAACCTACAACAAACTGTGCAAACAGGTGTTAAAGTACATTCATATAAATGCTGGCCTGGAGATGCAGGGCGTCCGAAACAATTAAACCTGGGGCTACCTCTATATAGCCTGTATAATAAGAGGGGAGGGAGGCAACTTACCTATTATAAAAAAATTACAAATAAACTTTTATGACTTAAAGTGTCAATCCTTCCCACCGGCCTTGTCTAGACAAATGGCTTATAAAAATAGATTTATTCAAAGCATGGCCGTACCAGTGGTTAACCTACAGTGATCGTAAATTTTGACTGATAACCCTAAAGGAAGTATGATTTTATTCCCACTTATGTTATGTATAGTTTATAGATCATGCTTACACACAAAGGCTTTTTGGCACTAGTATTCTGAAAAACATGATATAGCAATTTCTAAAATGTAGCTCTGCGGGATAGGATTGAACAGATGTCCAAGCTACCGACTATAAATTTGAGTAAATCCAGGTTTTAAGGTCCTTCCAGTCAACTTAATAATGAAAGTATGCCTTTCTGTTTTGTGTCTTAATTAAGGCCTCCAGTGAAAGGCTTATATATTTTTTGTTGAAACATGCTTACCTATACACCATGATCTTTGTCTGATTTAACCACATTCCTTTCTTAGGAATTATAGCCTATTATGTATACTATTAATACATCCAAAGGTTGTTCCTCAGTTAGCCTGGTAAAAATTGTATTCTCTGCGCCCAAAATAAATTTTGTTTTGACATTATTTGACATAAATTGCAATTTTGTTTTTTCTGTAAGCTTTCCTGATCAACAGGGAAGATTCTAAACACGTGACTATGGTATACATGTAGAGACGATCTTTTGAATAGAAGATAAGAGTAAATTAATCTTTTTTACATTGCAGTCAACCTTCACCAACCAGAGTATTTTTAATAAATTTTTGGGAAGCTGTAATAGGGGTACTGTTTAGATTCGGATGCTTTATTCACTTTGAGAAGTTGCTCTTTTTGATACTCAGTAACTAAGCCTGACTCAATGGGTTAAAACTCAATAATGAAAGTCAAGGCATTTTGTCCATATTTGCCATTCTAACTAATAAAAGAGAGTCGCAAAAGATAGATATTATTGGAAATTAAATTAATTGATTGAGCTGCGAAATAGCTAAGGAGGGCAAGATTGAGATGCAATCTATTTTCTGGATTAAAACAATAACTAAACTTATTGTCCCTAATGTAGTGCACAAAGGCATAATAGAAGCGATTTTAAACAAAGTGAGATAATCCTATCTTAACATGACCAAGTTTGAAATACAAAATTACCAGTCTTTTCGCGCTGAGGATTTAGGATCTGGAACTTTGCACCAACGTAGATCCAATATGCTCCATCATTTATCCATTTTAGAAAGTACCTTAAGCCACACCGCCTAAAGGAATAATTATCTTGTGTGCTGTCAACCAATGCATCGTCCTCTCAACACCATCGGATCAGTCCCCACTTCTTTAAGCCAGCTGTTCTCGTACCACTTTATTACTGCTTCTCGGCCCTCTCTCTTGTCCAGCGTTTTGTTACTAAGCAGCTGGGTTTGTGCTTTGTAAGTAGACATACTTTCATACATATAATCCCCTTTTTAAATTACAATTTCTTGTAAAAGGTACTTGCCACTGTGGGTAAAGCCTCAAGCCATTTTTAGTTCCCTTTAAGATATCCATTGTTTCATATCCGGGACAGATTGTGTTAAAACAGTAACATTTCATTTTAATTTATTTCTGTGTACGGCAAGGGCTACTATTTCAGAAAACAAAGAAACATCGTAAATATACTGGTGGTACGTCAAGCAACCGAAAGTAATGCTGTCCCCAAAAGAGAAATAATTCTCATAGGGCTATTAGAACTCCCTCTGCTCAGTAGTGTGAGAGGATTGTCGTGAATAAATGAATTGCTCATGATAGTCTGCCTTCTGTGATATGGAGATAAATTGTACATTTTTTTGTTTAATTTGATAATTTTATTTATTTTTTATTGCAGTTATTAGAGACACAGACACGCTAAAATTGCATTTAAAGCTGTCCAGCAAAACATGAATAAATACTGTATGAAAAATGCTTCTCTTAACACGATGTAAAGGTGCGGAGAAGCTAGACGGGTCTACTAATAATTACGCTTTATGTAAATTCATATTGGATCTTCTCTAACACGCTGTAATGTGTCTGAAATCCTACATCTGTGATGGTACTAATGCACATAAGCGACGTTCTCATTCCGTTTGAAGTCAACTGTGGTAAGGGCAGAATTACACTTGCAATACTACTTTGCCCAATAATTAATTGTAATATTTTAGAAATTCTCCTGATGCTCGTTTGTTAATAGTCATTCTTGTTTTCTTAGGTGCGAACTGTTGACTACAGTGGAGAGTTAGGTCGGGTCACTACTGCAAATGGAACAGTGTGGACTGCACAAAAGGTAATCACTC
Source organism: Lissotriton vulgaris (assembly GCF_964263255.1). Taxonomy (NCBI): domain Eukaryota; kingdom Metazoa; phylum Chordata; class Amphibia; order Caudata; family Salamandridae; genus Lissotriton; species Lissotriton vulgaris. The sequence goes on along the minus strand of NC_141691.1, from coordinate 770,312,282 downwards.
TTCCGTCATTTAAATCCACCTGTGTCTGTATACTGTTTGATACCATCATCACAAAGAGGGTGACCAGCCAGTTGCAGAAACAACTTGATATGAATAGCATTATACCTAAGCTTCTATCGATTTTCCACGGCTCCTAGAAATGGCTTCAACATTTGCCTGTTTTATGGCATTGGATAGAAGTTGTTGCGCTTTAGTTCTGTTAATTTGTACCGGCATTTAGAGCTTGATACCATAGCAGCCTTACAATTAGTTGTAGTTGGAAGTTTATTATATAGAAATAGTAAAATTATCAATTAAAATAAAACAATCACACTACTTTAATAATACATATAGAACATAATTATGTTAAAACATTAGTGATGAAATAAAATAAATCTTTGACTGTATACTTGACTACAAACCCATTTCTAAATGACAATAAGCTAAAGCTATTAATTGTCAGTCATGTGAGCAGAAGTGGTTTCTTTGCTTAAGTCTGACTCTTCACTGAGAAAAGCACAGCCTTCAGACATATCACCAAGTCAAGCAATGATGGGCACAAGCTTATGATGTGCTAGATGGTCTCATCCTTGGATTCACAGACTGTGCATGCTTTAGTTGGTAATCACTGTTTATTTCAAATCCTTCAAATTGCGGAATATACAGAAGAGAAAGGGCATGATTGTGAGTGGGTCGGTTAAGCCTATGTTTATGCACGGAGCAGAATTACCATGTAGAAGTTTAATGCAACCTCTACCTATCAAATGTGTTAAATACCTTGAGCTTTGTTAAATTTAGGCATGTCAAACCTGCTGAAATTTAACAGGGGGAATGAGTACAGTATTTACTGTACCATGCGGATTTTGGTGCATTATATACCAAAATCCACATGTTATTTCCCACAAGCTTTTAATAGGAGCGTTTTACTACACTGTATAAATAATGTACTCCGTGGTATCATTACATTTCAGGTGCGCTAAAACGCACCTACACTCGTAATCAGGGCCAAAATCATGAATACTTGTTTTTAAAGATGTTTTCAAAGAAGAAGTTAAATATGTCAGAAATGTGGTGTTTCAATTGTGTAGTTCGTGTGTTTATACTCCTGAAAACTGTTCAAATGAGTTCATTTGCAGCTAATAGTGAGGGTCTTAAGTATCAGGGTTTTGAGCTCCTAACCAGGAATGTTTGCAACAATTGTTAAAGGTGGGAGATTATTAGCTGTAATTGCCTGTTCTATGTCTGCAAGACTCAAGGCTGTTTAACATTTTCTGAGTTCCTCAGGTATTAAATGTTTAATGAATTCCAGTTGGCTCAGATGCATTTTTAACTTTGCCCTACAAGGTAGTCCAAGTATTGATGGTAGCTCCAGCTGTTTCTCCGATGGGTACATCTGCCTGCAGATTGCTCACCTATTGAATATCACGTTTACCAGTTTGGAACGGAAACTTTTCAATAGCTCTCCTACGCTGATAGGGGGCGCCGGCTCCAATGCCGCATGATGGCACTGAAGCCATAAAGCATTCCTGTCGGTGTCTTGACGTTGGTTCCCTTTTTTTGATGCGTTGAATACTAAAAGAACATTTCAAACTCTCCATAAGGGATTGTCGTTCTGCAATGTTTTCTTTGTTAGAAATTCACAAATGCAGTTTTTCTCAGAATGTCGCCACTGAGGAAGTCAGTTTCAGGCTTTGCAAAAGACTGTGACAGCCAGATGTCTATTACAAGACATTTGGATTAGACCATAATGTGGTCCCCTGTTCCAGCTGTCATAAGAGGATTTTGAAGGCCCTGAAGGAGAGAGAAGCCAAAACGTTCATGACCAGAGCCAGAAATGAGAAAAGAGGTTGTAAGTCTCGGCCAAGATCCAGATCGCCATCGCCTCATTCTTCAAATTAGCCCAGAAGAAGCATACAAAAAAGCTACGTCATGACGTCGATCATCAAAAGATAATTCACCAATTAGTGTCTACTCAACCGAATTTGGAGCAAGATCAGCAGGAGGTAACCCCGGCTCTATCTCCAATGCCACAATTGAAGCCGGCTGCTCTTCAGACTCCAGGACCTGTGGTGCCGCACCAGATGCCATCTTCAGATCCAATTCCTCGACCTCCACAGGAACAGATTTACCCAGCCTTTCCAGTTCCCAGTTCAGATCCTGAACACCATGTTCGCTACTTTTAATAGGGCAATGGTCTCATCTGGTGCACCTGTGTGCCCCATTGGTTCTCTAGCTTACTGCCTGGGAGGGTTCTCATTGCCTTACCAGATGGTCCCCCTTGTGCCATTCACGCAGACGAGAACCCTGTTGAGGTGGATAGTTCTCTGCATTAAGATCTACTATGAACTGGCCAAGATGCAGCTTTAGGAAGGTCTGAAAGCCCATTCTACCAGGACTAAGGCACGTATCCCTGCTTTGCAAATGGAGTGCCTGTCCATGACAACTGCCAGGCTGCGAAGTGGCTATTGGTGCTTATATTTACAAAGGATTACTGCCTTGACAGCAAGGTCTGGCGTGGAAGATATTTCACCCTCATGGACCTGCGTAACCTTTTGGTCCAAGCCCACTCCTTAGACCCTCCACCCTGAGAGCAGCTGCTTTGGTATCTATCCTAAGGTAAGGAATTAGAATTATCCATCAGATGAAGAGGTTGCCCTCCTTTGGTAATACTCTTTCTGGTGGATAGTCTAACTAACTACAGATTCCTCACTGCCCTCTCCACTCCCTGTTCTCTGAAGTTGCATCCTTTTACCATTTAATATGGTCCAAAGTAAGTATTCAGGAGACTGTTCTCAATGGTTGTTCATGCTCGTATTTTAAGGGCGCGGAAAGGGAAAAGACAAAAATGGATGTCATTATGCATAGTTTATAGTTAAATGTGGCTTTGCTCTGTCATTTGAGAGGCTCTGTAGCGCCACCTAGAGGTCCCCCGGAGCCATGCTATGAAAACACTAGATACATTCTGACGCCTGGAGGAATATTCAAAGGTGAGGAGTCTGAGGTTGGATACATTATCCACCAGCAAGAGTGTTACCCAAGGTAAGTGACTTTTTGCTGTGTGACTTTAGTAAATGTCAGGTCTTGGGGGGCGTGGCTTGAAGCTCGGCGAAAATGGCCGCACTGTAGTGCAGCTCCGCCAGCCATCGGAAGACATCTGCTATTATCCTTGCCCAAATATCGCGAATTAGCGAAATTGAATATGGGAGTAAACAGCTGAAGCCCTGCCGATACCGAGGAACTGTGTGGCGTTGCAATCTGCACTTGAAACGGCGGAAACCGATCTGTCCTAAGGCCTGGGCAGACCTGCTGGAAATGGCGGTCTAAGGAATACGCCGGGACTAACGGAAGCAGCAGCAGCCGCAAGGACTTGTGCTCGCTGTTAGACAGACGGCTGGCTGAATCGAGAATGCCCTGCTGAGGCTCACTTCACTGTCGGGGTGGACGCTGGGAGGCGAGGGAGCGGACGGCGAGACAACGGAGGTAACGCTCAGCGGCGACGGGAGAGGTGAGCCGGATACGGCTACACGCAAGATCCCGGCGCAGCAGGCGACCATAGGCCGCTATCGGGGGTGGAGCTCCACATAGGCGGAGGTACGGGACAGTAACGGGCGCGATACTGAGACACATACCCGCCACCTCCCCTGACATTCTGGCGACTGCGCCGGGGGTGTTCCTCCCCCCCCCCCCACCCACCCCCCACCCACTCTGGCAAGAGGGGGATGAGTGAATGGCCAACAGGGCGCACCCAAAAGGCTTACTATCGGACCCACACAAGACACATTATTAGCGGCCTATACAGCATGGAACCCGCTTCACTGGAGGGATAGCTGAGAGGGCTACGAACATTGAACTAGAGGAGAGTGATTGGTGCTAAACGCAGTCCGACGAGGCTGCTGACCCCGCGTGGCACAGCGCCGAAGCGAGAGGGGCACAGACGAACGGCGAAGCGCTACTCGAGCTCCCACACACTTACCACCAGAAGCAGGCCGGACTGGGTGAAAGCGGATTTACCAGGCACTTCATTTGGCGATCTGCAGGGGGGCACGCCGTGTGGCAGAAACTCTCAGACAGCAAGAATCGTGGTACGTGGGGTGCTTGATAAACGCGTTGATTGATATCCACGAAGCATAAGCGGATAGCTACACCAGGTCGCCCCGTGGTGGCGGGCCTAATCAGGGGGTGAGCTGTGCTGTCGAGGCCCACCACGCACACTGGAAGCGACCGACGGAGAGCGACAGTAAGAGGCCCCTAGAAGCACACAAGGAACGGACACATATTTTAGTGCCTTGGCCCCCCCACAGGTCTGTTCCAATGGGGAAGCCGGACAAGACACAGGCCAGGCTTACCTTCGAACTGCGTAAGGGTGGACGCCAAGGGCACAATTCAGCACCGGACACGGACCACGAGGCGACTACACCACAGACCTCCGCCCTTGAAAAAACTTTAGCTGCAATACAAAGTAGTCTGCAGTCTATTGATGGGAAAATCGAAGTCCTAACTGGAAGGATGGACCAATTCTCGTCGAAATTGGACTAACACACAGTTCGCTTAAACGAGGCTGAACAGCGGATATCTGACACGGAGGATGGCCTGCAACAAATTGCGGACAAAACGGGCGAATTCGCCAAGCTTTTAGAGGTCATACAGGCAAGGAGTGAGGATAGTGAAGCGAGATCCCGTAGGAACAATATTCGCATAATAGGTCTGCCGGTATCCACAAATGTAGGGAAATTGGAGGACTAAGTCGAGACCCTACTACAGGAAATATGCGGTAAGGACGAACTGTCTCCATTGTTCGCGGTCGAACGAGCACACAGATCACTGGCGGTGCGTCCTCCACCGGGCACACCTCCGAGACCCATAATCGCCAGGTTACTAAATTTTCGAGACCGTGATACAGTTCTACGCATCTCCAGACAGAAAGGCTCTATTAACCACCAGGGGAACATGTTGTCGTTTTATCCGGATTTCACGCCCACTGAAAGAACAAATACCATATGCGATGCTATACCCGGCGAGACTGCGTATTGGAACATTTGAGAAGGGTAAAATCTGCACGACACCCAAAAAGGCTATGGATCATGCAAAGTCACTGCAACGTCAACAACAACAAGCCAATGCGTCTCCAACATCGGACATTGACAAATAAACAGCGTGGAGGGTATGTTGCATACTGAAATGTTCCATTAAACTGTTTACTGATACTATCGGCTCGAGTTAGCGGGTAACACGCCGCACATGTCATTGCAGGCGGACCAGATAAGGGCTGGACACACAACTGCCGCTACGGGCGAGATTTGTGGGAACAAGATAGAACCGATGGCTCCCCTCCCTCCAGATATCTGGGAGTGGTGGTAGCTGTCACGACCCCCAATGGGTGATCCCCCAACTTGACTTCTGGGTTCTTATCTTACTGTTTGTTGGGGAGTTAAATGGGGGACATGTCTTAAGCGATTGGGGTGTGCTGAAGTGGGAGGAGGGAGGGGGGGATTTACTGTTTTTTTTACAGGTATGGGGCAATTGATTGTAGACACGATGCAATTAAGACCAGTTGTAGAGAGGGGCACTCACACACAAGCTTGAAAGCTAGACATAGGGCCTGGCCACTGATACCACCATGATGGTAACCACATATAAGGCTATATCGTGTAATGTACGCAGACTTAACACACCACAGAAGATACGACAAGTATTGGCACACTTAGACCGGCACAATGCCACAATAGCATTGTTACAGGAGACTCACCTCACTGGGGTAACGGAGGACAAAGTAGCTAAAAAATGGGCGATGTACAGGCTTGCCTCATCTTACTCTTCCTATGCGAGAGGTCTCTTAATTTTAATAAAGAAGGGGGTATCTTTCAAGGTGCTAGATTCTGCAAAAGCTGAAGAGGGCAGATGGGCGATGGTGCTGGGGAACTTGGGACACTTACAGGTAACGATCATAAGTTTCTATGGCCCAGTAGTGGACGACACAATTGCATACATGAATCTATATAGAGTATTACGCACATGGCCGGAAACGGCGATCATATGGGGGGGGGGGGGGGGGGGAAATCTGAACACTCAATTAGATCCTAAGATGAATAAATCGAATCCACAGGGGTCAGAATGGTCAGAGTCGCAAACTGCGTGAAAAATGGTATGCTGGAATTCGGGCTGATAGATGCATGGCGCCACAGACACTCAGAGACCCTGGCGGGCACTCACATCACACCGGCAACGAACGGGTGGTCTAGATTAGATTACTGGCTGATTAGTGACGAGGTAAACCGCTGGGTGACGGATGTAACTATACTGCCCAGAACACTCTCAGATCACAACCCGATACTGCTCACAATGACCATTCCTCAGAATCAGAGACCACCATTTACATGGAGATTCAGAGCAGAGGCACTCCTAGATCCCACATATGCGGACACCCTCAGGGTAGCCATTGAGAGATACTTTGAGGAAAAAGCTGGGTCAGTGGACAGTCAGGGGACATTGTGGGAGGCTTTTAAAGTCACGATAAGGGGAAATTGTATTAGCACGGCAGCTGGGATATTAAAAGACATACGAAATAGGTTACATGTGCTAGAAGGGAAACTGAGGGAGCTCGAACTTCAATATGACACTATGCATGACGCAGAGACATTAGCAATTATATGCAAACTTGTCGATGAATATAATTAACTAGCAGAGACTGAAGTCAAGTACATATCCAAAAGGCACAGTGCCAGGAGATATGGAGAAGGCGGAAGACCTGGTAGATCGCTAGCGGCCCAGTTAACGTGCAGGTCTATGCAGCCCCCCATTGACCGAATAGTGGACAGTAATGGAGAAGTGCACTACTCCCCCAAGGAAATTGTAGAGCAATTCCGAACATTTTATGGCTCGCTGTATACTTCTAGGGGGGGAACCAATGGGAAGGCCTTAAATGAATATTTAGACGACTTTGCATGTGCATGGCTCTCTGATGTGCATAGGAAATACCTTAGCTTGCCGATAAATGAAGAGGATGTGGTAGCGGCTACCAAATCGCTCCCAAATGGGAAGACACCTGGGCCTGATGGGCTGACAGCTGATTTCTATAAGGCGCACGCTGCGATGCTTGCACCCCACATATTGGCGATGTATGCAGAGGCTTATGAGGAAGGCAAACTACCCCCGTCGCTACGTCAGGCGATGATTATTACACTATCGAAGAATGATAAACCACCGGAAGAATGCGAGTCCTACCGCCCTCTGTCTCTTATTAATTTGGATGCCAAAATATTAGCGAAGATCCTGGCCACGAAGCTACAGCCGCTAATGACCCTACTGGTCCTGCCAGACCAAGTGGGCTTTATCCCAGACCGATCCACATCTTTGAATCTGCGTACCATTTTTGCTATGCTACATGTCTTAAACCCGGACCTCCAGGCCGTTGCAGTGTTATTGGACGCCGCAAAAGCGTTTGATTCCGTAGAATGGGGATACATTATACAAGTACTATACACAATGAGCTTCCCCCCCATGTTTGTCAACTGGTTCCAATTAATATACACGGACCCCTCTGCTAGAGTTCGGATTGGTGGTGACACATCTGAACCGCTTCAAATAGTTAGGCACACGACAGGGGTGCCCATTATCCCCGTTATTATTTGCCATTGCAATGGAGCCTCTGGCGTGTAAGATCCGCCAGTTACACAGAGCTGCGCCACTAAATTTCGACAACAGACCGGTGGGATATCACTTTATGCGGACGATATGGTCTTGTATGTTTGTGAACCGTCTGTATACTTATCTCCCCTATTACGGGATATGTAAAATTTAGTCTACACTCTGGGCTCCACATCAACTGGCAAAAATCGGTGATTATCCCATTGACTGCCATAACCAAATCCCCAATGGTGGAGTACCCGCTTGTTTGGTCTGATGAACCGGTGAAATATCTGGGAGTGTGGATACACAGGGACCCGGAAGTAGTAATTCCCGAAAACTACGGAGCGGCCTATGCGGCTCTGGTCACTCAAGTAGACATATGGCTGTGTTTGCCATTATCGCTCGCAGACCGGATAGCCATCATAAAGATGGTGATACTGCCTAACTTTCTATAATTGTTCTGTAACGTGCCTGTCCCCTTGACGGCTCATTTCTTTAAAACAGTCCAAACGCAGCTACTGTGGCTCGTGTGGGGCACGAAACAACCAAGAATAAGCTGGCGTACACTGTCACTCCCATACGACAAGGGGGGGTTCAAGGCACCCGATATATACATGTACTATCTGTGCTGCCACGTTCAGCGCGCCTACTCCTGGTTTAAACATCATACCTTCATACCGCATGTGGCGGTGGAACAGGGCGGCGCTGACCCTATACCGTTAAAGGGCATTGTAACGCATTCCCGTAGACACACGCCAAAAACACAGATTAATACAATTGACGTCACCACTGCGGCGTGGCAGGCGATTGGGCGGAGGACTCACAAACTCCCTCTATATGCCCCTACACTACCCATTGAGGGTCATGATGCCCTGTCCGTTGCACAAGACAAAGGTTCGATAAAAGCCCTCAGCGAGGTCGGAATCGTGCACATGGGTGACCTTTATGTTGAGGGAACGTAACTGTCCGGAGAGAAAATGGTCTATATTACAAACCCGACGTTGTTATTTAATTTTACCTGTTATACTGAGACAGGCGGTAAAAGCTCACTACACTGACTTCCCGACAGAGCCTTAAACGTCATTGCCACTTCAGGTGATTATCACTGCCCCTACAAAGAAAAAAATGGTCGCAAAGCTGTTCAAAGCTGTCCAAGCTGACACACCACGCACCGTTGATGCTTGCTTAGTAAGATGGAACACTGTACTTGATCCCCCTTTGACGGAAGTGGAATGGGAGCGAATATGCTCGATAACTGGACAACTGACCCCCAGTAGTAATTTGAGGATCATACACTTAAAATTCCTGCATCAGGTATACCACACTCCGCACAAGCTGTGGAAAATAGGCTTACGGTAGGAGGGCAAATGCAGGCGCTGTGGGACAGACTCTGCGGGTTTTATACATCTAGCATGGGAATGCGACCATGTACATGCATATTGGGATGTCGTACTGTCTAGTGTTGCAAAGATGACAGGGATTGAACTGCAAAACACTCCGGCCCTGTGTTTACTAGGACACGCTCCACAGTTGAAAAGTGTCCTCGGCAGACTAATCCAGGTGGCCTTGCTTCTAGCGAAAAGAAGAATTCTGTTTACATGGGACAGCAGGTAACGCCCTAAAGTCGAAGGGTGGCTGAAGGATATGGTATACTGTAGGGACCAGCTTGAGACATATGCAGAAGAATGGCCCACTAAATCGAAACCCAGAGACATTTGGGCCCCACTGCGGGAATACTTGCTGGCCTGCAGTGAAAGACAATCTGGGGACGACTCTTAAATACCCATAGGATGAGGACAAGAAGTCACGGCTCCTCTAGTGGGGTGCTCTGGCAGTGTGGAATCCAAATGCGCGATATGTGGTGTGGTGAGTGGCTTATATGCAGCTTGATGCGTGCGAAGTGATCTTCGTAATAGAATAATATTGCTCTCTGCCTATGTTTAGGTTACAATTAATTGCTCTTTGCTCATTTAGTAAGCTAGAAATTTGACAGGTGCAAATATGAACATGTTTGTTTATTCATGTAAACTGGTGTTTTAGTTCAAAAACAAGAAAAAAAGTCTCCATCACTGATGACACGCCTGCTCCGACATACATTTTGAATCTAGGTATTTTGTAATGGGAACATACTGAGCCGTAGCTGGCTTTCCTCTGTGGGATGTGGGGGTGCACGGAAAAACGCTACATGGCACATACTTGCAATGGTGATTATTACTTGAAACGCGGCCGGCCCATTGTGGTTGTAGGCGGCATGCTGTGTTACTATATATGGATGTTATAAATATTCCGTGTAGTGAATGATCTTGCCACTGAGGAGCTGCCGGCCTCTGGTTTGTTGTAGCCGTAAAGCTGTGTAAATTACTTATTACTAATAAAGGTATTGAAGACTACTGAAACATCCCTTATTGTAAAGACCTCACTAATGCGGAAATCAGTTATCTGACCTTCTTCTCCCCCTTGCAGTGTAATTGAATGATAGGTGTGTTGCACAGTTGGGACCGTAGTGCATATCCTGCGCACTGTCCCACTCTGCGTGGTGGAGCACCCTTAGCTGGGCTCAGAGTGGAATAGTGGGCCCTATTACAGTTGTTGTCCTGATCAGTTTGCAGACGCAAACTAGTTTTAGCATTTATAACTGCACATTTGTGAAAGATAGAGAGGCATATTGAAGCTGCCAGTCTTGTTTTCACTTGCAGCCAGAGTCTGGCCTTATTGTAAAGGGAGGGGGTAGGGATCCCCGTGCAGGTGGATGCAGTGAATGAGTGTTCCCACCTGCAGGGAAATGCCTGGGGGAATCCCTCTTTCCCTATTTCTAAGGTTGCCAATAGGGGCCCCCAGGCTGTGCACCACCTCAATGTGACACTCGACTAGTGTGCCTTCTGATGGCTTCTTTGCCATTGTATCCACATCTGTAATATGATGCTGGGGCAGAGAATTAAGTCACTGGCATAGGGCCATGATACCGATGCACATTTTGTGCTAGCAAAATCTATAGTGCTGAAGGGGCTATGCTTGTGCCCCTTCTGTAGTTCCAACATGCTGGAGGAGTGCACAAAGTAGGTGCACGTTGTACCTGGTGGCACTTTCTGTAATACTTCCCTATGCGTTCCACTCATGGGAAGCATTTATCCTCAGGTTTCATTGCAATAACAAGATTCCATTTGTTCTCACTACATGAACATTACATTTTTGTTAATGTGATCACTCATGACCTATAGCGTCAAAACAAGATTTTGTTTCCTAATTTACTAGTGATTACTGTCTGTGGTATAGGACGTAAGATTGATAGATATCACTCCTTCTATAAAACTGGAATTGAATCTCTGATAGATATAGCCATGACTGCAAAATTGTACCATGAGTTAAAAGCTCGCTGCAATATTCTGCAGGCCACAAGTTTGAATCCCGATAAGGTCAACTCGACTTTCAGTCCTGCTACGGATACTAACTTAAATACAAAAACATTGGTTAATGGTAAAGCCTATTGTTCACAGCACTTAAAAACTGCAGAAGAGCTGTCTGAAGAGCTATGTAAAACACACTTTTGTTATCATTAGAATTATTATTATTATTATTAAAGCTTGCAATCAGTGTATATAAGCCTGCCTCTCATTTCTATATTACAGGTGATTTGTGACATATCTAATCACCTTTAATACAGAAATGACTTAGCTGCTCAACTGAAATAAATTGGTACAGTTGCGTAATGTCACAATGCTTCCAGCCGGATCCAAAAGAAAGTTGCAAGGCAAGTCATTGAACATAATTACAGCTGCACCTTAATGAAAGAAAACAAGAAGTGACTTTTATTTCTTCTGATATGTTTAACCAAGATATTTATGGAAGCATGTTTATTTTCCTTTACTCTAAACCCTTACAGCAACGATGGAATATTTGCATGATTATAGACAATCTGAACCACAGCATTTTTAAAATATGATTTATATTAAACAGATTATAATATATTTTTGCTCACATTGACTGCATATTGATCCGTTTCATTTGTAGAGATTCTGCTTTTATTCTTCATACCTTCAATGAAAATAAAACAACAAGACACCAAGGAGTTAAGGGATTTTTGGGAAGTGTTATGGTGTGCCCATGTATTTTAAGTGTTAGAAATGACATCCTTGGTATGGTATTCCCTCAAATGATTTTGCTTCACTCCATGAGTTTTGCTACACTCGTGTTTTTTAGGCACTGCAACTCTGTGCACATCACCCTAGGCCTGTCTGCCTTTTGTTGAACCAAACCAGCTTGGAGCCACACATAGGAAAGGGGAAAGATTAGACAAATGGGGCATCCCCTACCCACAGGTTGACACTGGAGATAAAATAGAACTTGAACTCAGAACACTCCTGGACCAGTGAAAGATTCAGAAGAAGGACTGCCCTGCTACCAGAAGGACCCCTGCAGCTTGAAGGACTGCCTTGCTGCCTGAAGGAGGAGGGTTGAACCTGCTTCTCTTGATCACAGGCTAACCAGAGTGACTCCAAGGGTCAGTTGGCTAACCTGTGTGAGCTGTAGGGATACAACAAACCAGCTACAACTGGACCTGCCCTGCTCCTGTCCTATGCTGGAGTGAGTCCTGAGCCCCAAGAGGTGCCCCCTAGGTCCTGTACCCTAGACTGGCATCAGTGAGAGCTCCTCCTAAAAAGAAAAGGTGAAAATCTTAAGTTTGAGCACCTTGCAAACGTGCACAAACTCTGACACCTGCGATAACCACCAACTCGAAGTCCTGCGCTTCACACCAACTACAACTGACCGCTACGAACGGGGAATGCAAGACCTGCACTTCGCTTTATGGCAACCACACCCTACATTGATCATAAATGTGAATCTCCAACGATGACAGACTCTTCATGCTAAAGTTTTGACTCCCGATGCTCAACCTGCTCTTCACGCTGAAATACTCTTACTTGCGGCCTCTTCCAACACAAATGGAACTCTTCGCACTGGACTTGAGAAGGTAACTCTTCAGTGGCACTAACCTGGTGCCACGCTCCATTGCTGCTTGCGCGAACTTGCAGCAGTCCCCCGCTATAGCACGATCTGGAGTACCACGAGTGGAACTTAGTGCTTTTAGGTGCTTTTATCCCTAAAACGTAAAATTGAATATCTCCTGTTCTGCTGATTGGCTTTTATTTACAATAAGTAGTAAAATACCAACATCCGTACATTATAAAGATGTTGAAAGTCACCTTGGATTTCTATGACCTTCTAAGGAACTCTGCCTTCAACCTTGTTCCCCGATCTTGGTGACTTGCCATATATAACGCATGACAGAGGATACTTTAGCCCATATATTATTATTGTTGCAGTGCCATTTTTCTTTCCCTTCTTCTTGCTACTATGTGATTGTTAATGAGCTTCTGCATAGATAGTGTTTCCTAATGTCGACGTACTGCCTGACTCTGACTTTGCTTAAAGAAAATGGTGGGAATCTGTTCATAGCAATGTTGGCCCTGCCCCCATGATTGATATGCCTTTGTAATTCTCTTCTATCATAATGAAAGTCTTACAAGAGATCCCATGTTAGAGATGAAAATGTGGCTGCTAGAAACTCTTAAAAAGTCTCTGATTGTGAGTGGGCAGCAAATTGGTTAGCAAAAGTGGTTCCTTCAGTTTAAGGCAGAACTTGTTAAAAGATGAAACAACTATAAACGTGTGCCTAGGTAGAATTTGTCATTGACAGAGATTGAAGTGTGCTGGAATAGATACAAAAATGGTATGTACTGGGACTCAAATTCAATTTTTAACACCATTGCTTGTATTCACTCCGAAATACACAAGGTGCTAAGTATGTAGATGTGGATTCATAGTAATAGTAAATCACATCGAAATTATAGCATCCTTTTAAGGACTTTTGAAATCTTTAGCAAATGGCAAGTTCAGCCTATGTACCATTGAATTGTTTCTAAATAAACCGAAAAGCATTACTGTGTTTTTAAAAAGATCAGGGTTCACAGGAATATTGGGGCGATCGTAATGTTCTTGTATATCTTTAGCATAGATTTGAATGTAATAACCAGGGTCTATTCAACATGTTCTTGGTCACAACAAACAGAGTAAATAAAAAAAAATGACAATCAGACAATGACAACAACGCATAATAAATGGATGGATGCTATATCCAGGTATTCACTCTAACCAGTGGAGACGGGACATCCACCTTTTTTTGGCAGAATGTCCAATTCTGTGAGCTTTAGATAACCTCCAACGTTTTTGAGTAAGTATTCTTGAGAAGAGGCATGATACATGGCATGATACATTTATTTAAAGGGAATAAATCGACCTGAAAGAAACCTCATTGATAGTAAATGAAGAATCTGATAGAAACTTCAAGCCACAGGTTCCTTACCCCAGGTGTCAGAGTGGATCTGGAAACTTTCGGGCTGTAGCTCTGTGTGCCACTTGGTGGTGTCATCCACGCCAGAAGTGACGTGTGCGGTGCCTATATAGGTGCCACCCGAGCGTGCCGACGTCTTTTCTTTCTGTGCCAGTTAGCACAAATCTAGAGAGAGCTATCCCCAGTCATTCATTGGCTGAGTTTTACCTCAACCTTTTGTCAAAGGTGTTTTTTATCTCCTTGTATCCTAGAGGTGTCCCCTAAAAAGCCAACAGGCTTTAAATCTTGTAGTGCCTGTCACAGACCCTCATTTAGTTTGGAGCGGGACCACGACTACAGCACCTGCAAGGACTGTCGTGCCATGAATCCCAAGGCCCTGAGGGAACGGGCTGTGAAGCTCCTTGCCGCCCGATGTCAGACATATCCGCTACGCTTTCGTTCCAGATCGCAAGGAAGGTCCCAGGACTGCTAGCGCAGCCGCTCCCAACGATGACATGAAATTAAATTAAAAGTAATTTTATAGAGCGCGAACTGCCACTCCTAACGGAGTCTCCTGGCGCTATAAAGAACAACAGATCAGAAGTGTTACATAAACCTAAACAACGATCGTTGTAACAATCCAAGTTGTCTGGTATGTCCCACAAGCAGAGAATTCAAAGTGGTCTTTAACTTCCCGGCGCCATTCCAAGTCATTGGACCAGGCATGGAAGCATCAGCACTGTAGGCCTCGCTCCGTGGTGGAGACTGTGCCAGAGTCCGCTCCCCACCTCCCAGAATTTTCCCGGAACAAGAGCAACCCATGTCCAACTCAAGGAGTTTTATGAAGCCATGCCTCTCATAATTGAGTGGGCAAATCCCTCAAGTGCGCCTTTGGGCGCCCTGTGTATGGACGGGGTCCCTTCTGGTTTTCAGTCAGTGAGTCCACACTTGGCACCAGACAGGCCCCTTGGATCTGGTGCTGGATAGTGGGAGGCAGTATCCGCCCTCACCTGCCGCACTCACAGTCCATAACATAGAACAAGTGGGTTTTACAAATAGTCCAGAGGCACTACTCCATTCCCTTCTGGAGACTCCCCAGACCATGCCATCCACTTACGACCAGCTGATGGAGGACCATCTCTCCTTACTCCGCTAGGAAGTGTCTGCCCTTTTGGCCCAACTTGCCAAAGAGAGGGGGCCAGCATCAGAAGTAGGTCATGGTTGCTAATTCCGCTACTTTCTGGTGCCCAAAAAGGACAGAGGCCGCCGTCCTATCCTACACCTGCACCTTCTAAACTTCTTCCTGAAAAAGGGAAGTTCAAGATCCTCAACTTAGCTCGGGTCCTGTCTTCCCTGAATCCTGGATGGTAGCTTTGGATTTGCAGAACGCGTATTTCCACATCCCTGTCCTGCCTTCCCACAGGCTCTACCTGGGGTTCACTGTGGATCAAGAGCACTTGTAGTTTACTTTGCTCTCCTTTGGCCTCACCAGGGCACCTTGGGTGTTCACCAAGGTGATGGCGGTGTTTGCAGAACATCTCTGAAGGTCAGGAGTTACAGTGTTCACCTACCTCGGTGACTGGCTGTTGAAGGCGCGCTTTCCCAAGGTAGACCTACAATTGCTGGAGTTCACTATCCGCATGTCAAAGTGACACCTGAATCCCTCTCAGATGCCCCCGTTCATCGGGCTGCTTTGGACACAGTGCAGTTTCGGGCCGTTCCTCCTGAACGGCAAGTCCAGGATATTCAGGCTATGATTCCAATGTTTCTCCCTCTGTCCTGGATTTTGGTGAGACTGAATCTGAGGGTGTTTGGTCTCATGGCCTTCTGCATCCTTCTCGTGACACATGCCTGCTGGCCTATGAGGGCTTTGAATCGGGACGTGACGTACCAGTGGGCAGAGCAATAGGGCAGTCTCTGATCTGTTCCAGATTTCGGAGGGAACTGCAAAAGACCTGCAGTGGTGGCTAACCAACAGCAACTCCCCCTTCCCTAACCAGAGCGGATTGTAGTGACAGATGTGTCAATCTTGAGCTGGTGTTGCCATCTGGGAGAGGTGGAGATCTGAGGACTGTGGTCTCCGGCATAGTCCAGGCTCCCATGTAAACCTGTTGGAGCTCCGAGTGATCCGGTTGGTTGAAAGCCTGATAAAGATGACAACACAGACAACACCACCACCATGTGGTGCACTGACAAAAAGGGCAGAGTTGGGTTCTGTGACCATTTGTCAAGAAGCCCTGCACCTCTGGGCATGGCAGGAATGGCAGGGCATTCAGCTAGTGGTTTAGCACCTTGTAGGCTCTGTGAAGGCCAGGGCAGATGAGCTCAGCCGTAGATGCCTAATGGATCACGGATGGCATATCCATCCAGAGGAGGTGCAGGGTCTCTTTCAAGATTGGGGAGAGCCTTAGTTCGATCTGTTCACCACTGCCAAGAATGCCCAATGTCAGCAATTTTGCATACTGAAGTTTCCAAGGCGGTTTTAGCTCAGAGACACTTTTCATCTGAAGTGGAACTGAGGCCTCCTGTATGTCTTTTTGAGCCATTGCCATACCTGTCCAGAGATCTCCAGAAGATCAGGAATGTCCGTGCCCAAGTAATTTTTCTAACTCTGGATTGGGCGCAGAGAGTCTGGTATCCCAGCTCCTGTGTATGACCATCAGTCCTTTGTTCAGGCAGCCTCTTCAGGAGGATCTTCTGTTTCAGAACCAGGGCTGGGTCCTGCACCCAGATCGGCACATGCTCCTCCTTCATGCTTGAAGATTGAGCAGCGACAGTTGACACCGTTCGACCTTCTTCCCGAAGTCTGTGATGTTACTCTGATAGTCAGGCATCGATTCACCAAGATGATATACGCCTGCTGTTGGGACAAGTTTGTGGCATGGTGTGCATCCAAGGATATTTGCTCCTTTATCCTAGGTTTTATCGTTTATTTTTTCTCTGGCCTGGAATGGCTCTACTCTGGGCACCATTAAGGGTTACGTGTCTGTCGTTTGTCATTGACCAACCTTCTTTTTTCAGGTCACCTACTGTGACTATCAATCAATCAGGGTACTTTGTAAAGCGCACTACATACCCGTGAGGGTCTCAAGGCGCTGAAGGGGGTGGGAGGGGGTGGGGGGGTGCTACTACTGCTCGAAGAACCAGGTCTTGAGGAGTCTTCTAAAGGTGAGTAGGTCTGGGGTCTCTACCGTAGCTCGGTCGGGAGGGTGTTCCAGGTCTTGGCGGCGAGGAAGGAGAAGGATCTGCCACCGTAGGTCGTTCGTTGGTTGCGGGGGACGGCGGCAAGGGCGAGGCTGGCGGAGCGGAGCTGGCGGGTGGGGGTATAGAAGCTGAGTCTGCTGTTCAGGTAGGCTGGTCCGGTGTTGTGGAGTGCTTTGTGTGCGTGGGTGAGGAGCTTGAAGGTGATCCTCTTGTCGACGGGGAGCCAGTGCAGGTTTCTTAGGTGGGGGTGATGTGGCTGCGACGAGGGATGTTGAGGATCAGGCGGGCGGAGGCGTTTTGGATGCGTTGCAGTCGTTGTAGGTGTTTGGTCGGGATTCCTGCGTAGAGTGCGTTGCCGTAGTCCAGGCTGCTGTTGACGAGGGCTTGGGTCACTGTACTTCTGGTTTCGGTCGGGATCCACTTGTAGATCCTGTGGAGCATGCGGAGGGGGTTGTAGCAAGAGGAGGAGATGGCGTTGACCTGTTTCAACATGGAGAGGGAGGAGTCGAGGATGAATCCTTGGTTGCGAGCATGATCTGTGGGTGTCGGTGCTGTTCCCAGTGTGGTCGGCCACCTGGAGTTGTCCCAAGCAGAGGAGGTGGGGCCGAGGATGAGGACCTCCATCTTGTCCAAGTTCAGTTTCAGATGGCAGCTCCTCATCCACTCGGTGACGGCCTTTATTCCCTCGTGGAGGTTGGTTTTTGGCAGTGTATGGGTCCTTGGTGAGGGAGAGGATGAGCTGGATGTCATCGGAGTAGGAGATGATGTTCAGGTCGTGCTGGCAGGCCACTTGTGCGAGGGGGGCCATGTAGATGTTGAACAGGGTTGGGCTGAGGGATGAGCCCTGGGATACGCCGCAGATGATGTCGGTGGCTTCGGATCGGAAGGGTGGGAGGCGGACTCTTTGGGTTCTGCTGGAGAGGAAGGACATGGTCCAGTCCAGGGCCTTTCCCTGGATTCTGACCTCTTGGAGTCGTGTCCTTAGTGTGCGGTGGCAGACCGTGTCGAAGGCGGCTGACAGGTCCAGGAGGATGAGGGCTGATGTTTCGCTGTTGTCTAGTTGGCGCCTGATGTTGTCTGTGGCGGCGATGAGAGCTATTTCGGTGCTGTGGTTTCGTCTGAATCCGGACTGGGACCTCTGTAGGATGTTGTTGTCCTCGAGGTGGCGGGCTAGTTGCATGTTGGCGATTTTCTGGATGACCTTCGCCGGGAAAGGATGCAGGGAGATGGGCCGGAAGTTCTTGAGGTCCTTGGGGTCTGCTTTGGGCTTCTTGAGGAGGGCCTTGATTTCTGCGTGCTTCCAGCTTTCCGGGAATGTCGCTGTCTTGAAGGAGATGTTGATGATCTTCCGTAGTTGGGGTGAAATGGTTGTGTCTGCTTTGTTGAATACATGGTGTGGGCAGGGGTCTGATGGTGATCCTGAGTGGATGGAGTTCATGACCTTGCGTGTCTCGTCGTCATTGACGTAGGACCAGGAGGTCAGGCGGTTGGTGCCGGTGGTGTTCCGGGGGGGGGGGGGGGAGGGGAGGGGGGTGTGACATCTGCCGTGGTCGGGGTGTTGAAGCTGTCGTGGATGTCAGCGATCTTGCGATGGAAGAAGGTGGTCAGTGAGTCGCACAGATCTTGCGAGGGTGAGATGTCGTTGGTGTTGGCGCTGGGGTTGGTGAGTTCCTTCACTATGCTGAATAGCTCTTTGCTGTTGTGTGCGTTGTTGTCCAGGCGGGCTTTGAAGGAGGATCTCTTGGCTCTTCTGATGTGTTTGGTAGTGCCTGCGGGTGGTTCCCTTGTGGGCTGCTTGGCTGTCCGGTGTGCGGTCGTGTAGCCATTTCTTCTCCAGTTTCCGGTAAGTACGTTTGGATGTCTGGAGCTCTTCGGTGAACCAGGTGGCTTTCTTGTTGGTGTGGTTGTAGGAGGGTTTCTTGAGCGGGACGAGGGTGTTGGCGCAGTCTTTGATCCGCTGTCTGAGGTTGCTGGCAGCGGGGTTTGGGTAGGTGGGGTCAGTGGGTGGGTTCTGGGCGAGGGTGGAGGTCAGCTGGTCTTCGGTGACTTTGCTCCAGCAGCGGCGGGTTAGCTGTTGGGTGCGGTGGTGCGTGGTTGGTTTCTTGAAGGTGAAATGGATGCAGTGGTGGTCGGTCCAGTGGAGTTCGGTGGTGTGGTTGAAGGCGACATGGGTGCTTGTGGAGAAAATGGGGTCAAGCGTGTGGCCGGCGGCATGGGTGGGTTCGGTGACTAGTTGTTTGAGGCCGAGGTTGGCGAGGCTGTCGATCAGGGTGGCGTACTGGATTCCTCAAAGTCTCCAACTTGTTTCCTCCAAGGCCATTCATCTTTCCCTAATGGGATCTTAACCTGGTCTTGACTTTTCTCATGGGCACACGTTTTGAGGCACTGCACAACTGCCTCCTTCGCTTGCTTACTATCAAGCTTGCTTTTCTAGTGCCCATAATATCGACCAGGAGGGTCAACAAACTGCATGCACTCTCTGCACACTCACCATATACCACCTTTCACTCAGAAGAGCTGATTCTCAGAACCCATGCTTCCTTCCTCCCAAAGACACCTTTTCATGTAGGTCAGAACATCCCATTGCCTACCTTCTTTGCTCTGCCTCTCCCTTCTAAACAGGAAGAGAGACTACATTGTCTGGTCCCCAAAAGAAAGTTTTTGTTCTACCTAGATCTCACAAAAGAGTTCAGGGTGGATGATCAACTCTTTGTTGGGTATTTAGGTTTAAGAAGAGAAGGCTGTGCAAAAAGGACCATCTCATGATGGATACTTCTCTGCATAAAGATCTGCTACATATAGGCCCAAAAGCAACACCCTGAGGGATTGCGTTCTTAATCTACCAGAGCAAAGGGTGCAACTACTGTTATATCTTGCAGAGTACCTGGTCTGGACATCTGCCAGGTAGCAACCTGAGCGTCCTTGCACACGATCACCAAACATTACTGTCTGGATGGTCAGGTCAGTCCTGACGGGCACTTTGCCCATTCAGTCCTGCAAGACTACTTGGTTTAATCTGTTTCACAGGCCCACCTCTGGAGAGGTATTGCATGGGTAAGGATTCTGCGACTAGAAGTCTCTAACAGATGAACAAGTTTCTTACCTTTGGTAGCACCTTATCTGGTAGAGGCTCTAAGTAGCCTCAGATTCCTTACGGACTCTCCCAACTTCCCTTCTCTGCGAACTGATTTCATGGGGTCACCTTTCTTAGACTCTTAGCAATACACATCAATGTATCAGCATTCTTCGTGGATCACGCTTCTGTTATGGAAAGTTGCGGGGAAAAACGGACGTCAGCGCTATGGGGTGGGGTTTATATAAGCACTGCTTATGTCACTTAATGCCGGCCACCGGTGCGGAGGCAAAAAATTCCGCCTACCGGCATGCATGGGTCCTGCTTGAAAAATTCCGGATCCAGTCTGACGCCTGTGGAATGTTCTACGGTAAGGCATCAGCGGCTAGATAGAGTCTCTACAATATAAGGTGTTACCAAAGGTAGATATTTAGTTCGTTAATGATTTCAAACAGAAACATTTCCATTTTTAAACTATTAAAAGCTAGGAAAGCCATTCACGTTGTAGCAAACTTGTTCTAACTACCAAAGCAGATTTGTGGAATGGTCTCCCATGTGAAGTGCTTTGAAACTAATAATACAAAATCTTAATAGCAGAGGACTGAACTTGAAGAGCTGTGTGTCTTTTCCAACTCCTCATTTCGTTGATTCTGTGTCTGTTTGTCCTTTTCTGTGTCGGGATTCAATACATTTTTGTTTTTATAGGTTTTAGTTACTGTACCTCTGGCCTTGCTGCAAAAAGGTGTCATTCGATTTAATCCTCCGTTACCAGAGAAGAAAGTGAAGGCAATAAACAGCTTAGGGGCCGGAGTCATTGAGAAGGTATGTTACTTTTATGGTTGTTAAGATAAAGTTCTTAATTGTAGCAGATATATATATATATATATATATATATGTGTCAGAAAAGCTCAATCTGACTTTTATTCCTTGCTGATGGGATGGCGTTCATCAGGTCCTATCAGTATGAACTAAAGTTTTTGAAGAATGATCACCCCATCACTCCAGTCCAATACCTCATCCCCAAAGTCCACAAGGACGCCACAAAGCCCCCAGGGAGACCTATTATCTCAGCATGTGGGGGGCTTCTAGAGAAGACTACAATCTATGTGGACTCTTTTTTACAAGAGTACGTCTGTGGACTCCCATCATATATCCAGGATTCCAGCGACTTTCTAAGAAAGATCAAGGAGATAGAGTGGAATCCGAAATACTGGTTGATAACTTTAGACGTTACATCACTGTACACCAGTATAGTACATACGGATGGGGTACGAGCAATCCAATTTTATCTGGGACAGAGGCCAATTGAACTGTTACAACATAACCGAATGTTGATTGCCATGATTAGTTTCTGCCTACATAATAACTACTTTATGTTCCATAATCAATACTACCAGCAGATTAGAGGTGTCGCCATGGGGGCCTGTTTCTCTCCCAGTTATGCCTGTATGCATATGAGCTACTGGGAGAGACAGGTCCTCTTCGGCGAACACCATGACATCTGCAAGAAGCACATCATACGGTGGTATAGATACATCGATGATGTGTTTCTAATTTGGCAAGGGACACAGGCAGAAGCTATCCAGTTCATTGAGAGGTTGAATTGCAACACCTATAACCTGGCTTTTACCTCAGACATCAGTCAGAGCCAGGCTCATTTTTTGGATGTCACCATCGAGATCAGTGAGGGTCACCTAGAAACAACTTTGTACAGGAAGCCTACGGCTGGTAATACGGTACTTCATGCTATGAGCCCCACCCGCCACACCTGATCAGGAGTATCCCCTATGAGGAGATGCTCAGGATCAGGTGAGTGTGCAGCACAGAAGTTCAGTGCAAACTAGGTCAGGAAGCCAGTAAACAAAGGTTCCTAGCTAGAGGGTATAGGGAGAACATATTAGATGCGGCAATGGCCAAAGCAAATGCCCTGTCCCGTGAGGCCGCCCTGGTACACAAGAAGATGCTGAAACCCACTGTAAATGAGAACAAGCAACCAACCAGATTAATCTGGACCTTTAACAGGCAGCATGGGGCATTGAGAAAAATTGTGAACAAACACTGGGACCTAGTTAGGTTTGATCCAGTTATTGGCGAGCATATGCCAAAGAAACCTGTGATTACATTCAGAAAAGCATACTCTATGCAGGATTCATTAGTAAAATCAAGTCCTGAAGTGATTGTGTCAAAGAACTGGCTAGCAGGGAGCAAAGGTTTCAGGAAGTGCTCTAGCTGTAAGGCCTGTTCACATCGAGTTAGTAAGACCGAATATATTACTCCATTCTCTCCTATACCCCGTAATATTACCAAACAGCTGACCTGCAAGAGTGAGTACGTGGTGTATGTGCTGGAGTGCCCGTGCGGCCTGCGATATGTTGGGAGTACCAAATTGCAGGTCCACAAGAGGGTGCTCCAGCACATAACAGCCAGCAACACAAGTGACGCCACGTACCCGGTTGCTAGGCATTTCAAGGAGTGTCATGGTAACAACAGTGCACTCCTCAGATATTATGCCATTGATACAGTGGGTCCCTTGAGGAGAGGCGGCGCCAGGGAGGGTATCCTTAGAGCTCTAGAGACAAAGTATATATTAGAGCTGAATAGCAAGACCCCTTGGGGTCTGAACTCCACGGAAGATCTCCATACTTGTCTATGAGGATCCCCCCTGCTTAGTCTACCAGGCGCATGAAACATAGTGTACCGTTACTTTACCACACCATTCCATCAATTTATGCAAGGGCTCCTAAGATAGTTTTTGACCGCACGTACCAACCAAATAAGTATCATCAGCAGGTTGAGTTGTAGCTTGTCCTTTTCAGTCCGGTTCCAGGTACTATATTATGTCTCCAACATCAAATGTGTATGTTGGGAGCAGCCTACAATAAGATCATAAACCATTTGTATGTTTTTTAAATTTTTTAATTTTCACTTATTCACTGATCACACATGAAATTGGACACAGTAAGCGTGTATATCAGATTATTTAGAAAACATAGGCACATTAGGAAAAAGGCAAATATATTGTTTGTATTTATACAGTCATTGGGGGAAAAAATATTATTTTTTTGCCCCCCGCCCCCCCCCCCCCTCACTTTTTTTACACATCTGTTTCTAGCATGCCATACATATGACAGAAGGAGCTAATTAATTGGCGGCAGCTGATGGTTCATCTGTGGTAGATTGTTTTATCCGCTGACTTTTACTTGCAGTTATCTTGTAAATATTATGAAATGATTTTTTTTTAAATTGCAATTTTTATATATTTAAATTGTTGATAATGAAAATCAATTCGGATACATTTCAGCAGGCATGTTATGTATTGGAATGATGTGCTCTTTTATTGGGATTATCCCAATACGTGCCATGACAAGTATGTCTTTTATGTTGTTTACTTTTACACGCCGGTGCCCAATCAAATGTCTTAAAACTTCAGCATTTGCACTTTAAATTTTGCCCACGCCCTCCATGGCGTCATGTGACCAAGGCCTCTGTGCAGGCCGAAACGTTATGCTGGCGAAGGTGCTATTAAACTAACAAACTCACCTGAACTCTGGGTCTTCGTGTGTATATATATATATATATATCTCCAACCGGTCACTGTGCAAACAACGCCTCATGCACGTTACCTAGTACGCAGACAACGATAAATACGTCCGAAGCCAGTCTTCAGGTTATATTTTTTGATTTTATTTTTCAAGCATAAAGTGCAGGGGTGCAAAAAACGCCGAACAGACGCGTTTCGGGCGTGAACGCCCTTGCTCACTGTCAGCGGGAGAATGGACTAGTTCACATATAAATAGCACAAAGCAATTTCAAAAAAGCGCGCCCAATGTTAATTAGGTTCATCAACATAATCGAAGGACTTAGGCCAACGCTCAGTTTGGTCCAACAACATCCATAGAGGCCATGTTGAAATGGTCAGAGTCTTCCCAAATACAACATTGCGAACATGGGTTGTATGCAAGTACAAATACTATTTACAATAAACTTGATTCAAACTTTGTCTTACTTATGATACAAATGATCCATAGATTTTGTCAAACCACATTGTAAAGTGCAAATGCATGTAGTAAACTTATACATTCAGTGCAAATTTCGCCTTTATAAATAAAGTGCAAAAGTGCTGCGTTATACATTCTGTGCAAATACGCTGTATGAAAGTGCTTAGATAATATCTGTGCAAATACGCAATAATAATAAGCATGGTCATAATGGATCTAAGACAAGATGCATTCCTCACTTGAAAAGAAATGCACTTGACAAATTATTCGTAATCGCATGTATCCATACCAATATTCTTGGGATACATCCCTAATACTCATAGTGTATATCATGGCCTTCTAAACAGGGCTTGTGCGCATACCATACAAATCAGAGAATCACCAAATTGATCTATTGTGCGCTTATATTTACGAATGTATAAGTCCATTAGTCCTAATGAACATAAACAGAAATAATAGTGAAGGAGTGAATAAGTGTCTATGACCAAAGGTATAAGACAACTAGGGTTGTTGGGAAATGAACAAATAAAAAAATAAATCTTCCTTTGATTACCAATCGTTACATTAAAACCTTAGTCTTAAGATGTTACATCACATCTTGATTTGCTACAGTGTATGTCAAAGTGGATTAGACATTTGTTAATCTTAAAGAAACATAGCCGCTGCCACCGGCCCATGTTTATTTGGTCTACTGCGGGATACTATAAGAGCTGGAAATATATGGAAGGTACCAGGGATCCTGCATAAAATGACTGTTGTGCTCTCATAAAATGAATTGAGTGATGCCCTTTGGTTCAGAAATGTAGGGGGACATATTAAAGAAAATTACTCAGATCCTCCCCCATGTTCAGACTTCCAGGGGTTTTACTGTTCAATCGAACAATGTAAAGTGACTCTAACTGCCTTAGTTGCTTCTCGTAATCGCCACCTTTCTTGGAAGTTTTCACGGCATCAATCACAAAATATTTGAGATGGGTCAAATTCCTATCGTGATGTTGGTCGAAGTGCCGAGGTACAGGGTAACTCTGGTCGCAGTTCACTATGGCCCTAAGGTGCTGAAGGATGCGTTGGTGCACCGGAAGTTTTGTGCTTCCAACGTATCGCAAATTGCAAGTTCAAGTAAGTACATATACTGATAGTTCTGCTTTGCAAGTATAGTGGGCCTTGATAGTGATGGGTTTGGAGTCAAAGGGAGTCAGGTAGGATCTGGTATTGATGCCAAATTTGCAAGCACGGCACGAAATACACCGGAAAAAACCCTTACGGGGTGACAACCAGTCATCATTTTTAGGTGTCTCCGGAGAACTTGAAACTAATTTGTTCCGCATACTGAATGCCCTCCTATAGGTCACTATGGGCTTGTTTGGCAAAATGTCTTTAAGTACAGGATCAGTTAGGATAACGGGCCACTGACCTCTGACCAAATTGGAAATTTGGCGCGCTTGGCGGCTGTATCCTGTGATCAGTCTCATGGCATTGCTGCTCTCATTTGGATTAGTTGTTTGGGAATCTGGAGTGGGGGCTTCCAATAGACTGTGCCGATCTAAATTATTGGCTCTAGCCATTGCTTTGTTTAAGGCACTAGTCTTATAGCCCCTAGCTTCTAACTGTTTTTTTGCTTCGTTTTGGTGTGATCCCGAAGTTCCACCGTGCTACAAGTCCTATGAATTCTAAGGAATTCCCCATAGGGGATTGATCTGATGGTGTGTTCGGGGTGAAAGCTTTGTGCGTGCAGGATAGTGTTACCTGCCGTGCTCTTTCTAAAAAGGCTCGTGGTTAGTGTGTCATTCACTACTTCTACCAGCACATTCAAGAAGCTGATCTTATCTTTACTAATTTCAGCACTGAATATCAGGTTAGAATCGTTTACATTAATAGCTTCTACAAAATGTTGTGCCTCTTCCAGATTCCCTCTCCAAAAGATAAATACATCATCAATATACCTCATGTATTTCACAATGTTGTTATGCCAAGCATCCGAGTGCTGAACCCTGAGGACATGTTCCTCTCACCAGCCCACGTGGAGCCCCGCGTAGCTGGGGGAGAAACATGCCCCCATGGCCACACCCCTCAGCTACTTGTAGACCTTGTCATCAAACAAAAAAACATTGTTGTTTAGACAACGTTCCACCATGGTTATTAACATGGAATTATGCTTGTATAGTTCCACCGGTCTTTTGTCTAAATAGAACTTAATAGCTTTAAGGCCATCCGAATGTGAAATACTAGTGTAAAGACTGGCAATATCCATGGTGATTAGTAGAAAATCTGCTGACCACACACATTGGTTAATGTTCCTCAGGAATTCCGTTGTGTCCTTTATGTAAGCAGGGAGAGTGGTGACAAATTCTTGTAAATGATGATCTATGTATTTGGAGGTATTCTCAAACAGACTGTTGATTGCCGAGACTATCGGTCTGCCTGGAACAGGTATAACTCCTTTGTGAACCTTGTGGATGAAATATATGTTGGGCAACACGGGATGGTCTTTGTACAGAAATTTCATCTCATCCCTAGACAAAAGACCTTCTCGCTTCCACCCATTAAGTTCTTTGTAATACGCTTGTTGGATGGATTTTGCAGTCTTTAGGTCTATCTGGGCATAGCAGACAGTGTCATTTAAATGTCTGTAAGCTTCTTCCATATATTGTGTCTTTCCCCAAAGCACCACATTACCCCCCTTGTCAGACTGATTGATGATTATTGCTTGGTTAGATTTCAACTTTTTCATCAAATCATTATAAGGCCTCATATTGATACTTGTAGAACCTTGTTGTTTTCTGACTTGGGTGTGCAGTTTCTTTAAGCCATTTGTTAAAAGCTCCGCATATATGTCTATGGAGTCTTTTGGCATTGATGGGATAAAGGTTGATGGTGGTTTGAAAGAGCTAGCCACAGATTGCCCTATATCAATATCTTCCTCATGGGCAATGTCTTGAATGCTTGAGCTGGATGTATTGTCATTGCGCAATGTGTGCATCGTTTTCATTAAAAGCACATCTTTAGCCTGTAACCCACTCCTCTTTGGAGTAGGGGCCATAGTTGCAGTTTTTGTTGTTGTGTCTTTCCCCAAAGCACCACATTACCCCCCTTGTCAGACTGATTGATGATTATTGCTTGGTTAGATTTCAACTTTTTCATCAAATCATTATAAGGCCTCATATTGATACTTGTAGAACCTTGTTGTTTTCTGACTTGGGTATGCAGTTTCTTTAAGCCATTTGTTAAAAGCTCCGCATATATGTCTATGGAGTCTTTTGGCATTGCATCGTTTTCATTAAAAGCACATCTTTAGCCTGTAACCCACTCCTCTTTGGAGTAGGGGCCATAGTTGCAGTTTTTGTTGTTGTGTCTTTCCCCAAAGCACCACATTACCCCCCTTGTCAGACTGATTGATGATTATTGCTTGGTTAGATTTCAACTTTTTCATCAAATCATTATAAAGGTTGATGGTGGTTTGAAAGAGCTAGCCACAGATTGCCCTATATCAATATCTTCCTCATGGGCAATGTCTTGAATGCTTGAGCTGGATGTATTGTCATTGCGCAATGTGTGCATCGTTTTCATTAAAAGCACATCTTTAGCCTGTAACCCACTCCTCTTTGGAGTAGGGGCCATAGTTGCAGTTTTTGTTGTTGTGTCTTTCCCCAAAGCACCACATTACCCCCCTTGTCAGACTGATTGATGATTATTGCTTGGTTAGATTTCAACTTTTTCATCAAATCATTATAAGGCCTCATATTGATACTTGTAGAACCTTGTTGTTTTCTGACTTGGGTGTGCAGTTTCTTTAAGCCATTTGTTAAAAGCTCCGCATATATGTCTATGGAGTCTTTTGGCATTGATGGGATAAAGGTTGATGGTGGTTTGAAAGAGCTAGCCACAGATTGCCCTATATCAATATCTTCCTCATGGGCAATGTCTTGAATGCTTGAGCTGGATGTATTGTCATTGCGCAATGTGTGCATCGTTTTCATTAAAAGCACATCTTTAGCCTGTAACCCACTCCTCTTTGGAGTAGGGGCCATAGTTGCAGTTTTTGTTGTTGTTGCTAGGCCACCTTTAATGGCATAATATTTTCGCAATTTCAATTTTCTGATAAATTTAAACACATCCACTCTGGTGTTGCCATAGTTGAAATTACTCTCCGGGCAGTAAGAAAGTCCCAACGCAAGCAGTTGTTTTTCAGCCTGGTCGAGTTCAACGTTAGTAAGGTTGATAATGGTGTTGTCGTTTACTGTTTTTTGTTCCCCCAATTTTTTTTTTTCTGTTGTCGCCCCCTTCCTCTTGGCGCATTTCCTGCGTTCCCTCCGCCTTGCATTCCTGCGTTGTTTGTTTGCGCATTTCTGGAGCGTAAAGTTCTCTTCCGCTGTAATCTCATAAACTCCAGTTCCTCTCTCAGAGTCAGTTGGCCCATATCCCCTTCCTCTGCACCTGGGGCTCCACCATCAGATTCTTCACTGCTTGGAACTAAACTCTCATTAGAGCTTGAGGCGATAGAATCGCATAATCCAACTGATGTGGGTTGGGCTTGTGGTGGGGCTGGTGCTTGTCTGGGCATGTTGCTTCCAGGTACCCGTTGCTTTCGTAAATGATCGTATTTTCGTGCAAACGTGTAAATTTGCCCCAATTTATAGTCTTGTTCATCCCGGGCAAATTTGTACACTTTCCTAGTTTTAATCGTGCCCTCATGCTTGTTTAGACGATCTTTTATGTCTTTGCGTGTTTGCTCAATCAATGCACTGTCTTTTTAAGAATTGCTCTTTAGTGAGTTCCTCATTTATGCGGGCTATTTCAATGAGGTCCTTATCGCGATCAATTTTAGCATACTTGACTAAGAGGCATAGCAACCTCATGGAAGCCTCCAGGTTGCTCTCGGCCCAGTCCTTGAGTAGTAGGGGGTTCGGATTTTCAAAACTTGGCACCAACATAATTCTTAGGCCTCGTGGGACCCTGCCCACTTCGTGGTATTGCGGACCTGGCCGATAGTTTTGAAACTTTGAATATATTACTAAGTTTTTTGTTTTTGAATGGGTGCTTATTGTAGGGAAAGTTCATGAATGCTTACACCATACATTACTTAATGTGTTTTTTTGACCAAATGTTTTCATTTCAGGCCATTCCTTGATTTATGTGTGAGAAAATTCAACAAAAAATATTGAAGTGGGGGAAAATTAAGATGCCTTTTACAAAGAATGAACCCCAGTTTTCTGTTGTTGCTTAAAACATCCATTATACCTCAGTTTTATAAATTATTGGTTCCACTATATTTATCTTGAATTTTACTTTTCATTTACTTTGTATTAAAGAATTACATTTCCACAAGCTTATTTTCTTGTACACAGCTGTTGATTGTCCCATGCAAATTTCAGCTTTTGTTTTCTTAAATGGTTTCCTCACATCTTTTTACTTTAAACTATCAACATTTAGAGATAAAACCATAGCCTCTCTGTGGAATCTGCAAATGGTAAAAGCGATATTTGAATCAGATTTTATTAAACCTTATAATGTGGTTGCTTGAAAACTAGATTGAACGTACCACGTTGCTCTTCATTTAGAACTGTCCAGACTGTCTTTCTTGGTCCAGTGTAAGGAGGATAGAGATGTCACACTAATGACTAAGAATAGAATTGTGTCTAGAATAGTACATGTAAGTCCCATTAGAGCTGGAGCTCTGTCTTTTGGGGGTGAGGAAATGCATCTTTTGCTGATCACAAGTAGCTTGCTGTTTCATCATTTGGTGCCAGAACAACAAGCCCAGTTTTCCCATATGTGGGTATACACTTGGTAAAACCACTTATGTGGCAGGTGTAATGGTACTCAGTTTATCAACCTCCAAAGATGACAAGCTGAGTCAGTCGAGCCAGAATTTAAACATGCAACCTACAACAGGCGTAACTCAGACAAACAATCATGCACTTTAACTCACTGAGACATGTTGCCAACTATAGATTCACAAGTCTATTTGCATGTTTTCTCCCCCAAGAATTTCTGGTCTTACATTAGTAAAACCAGAAATTCTTAGGTGAGAAAATGAATATGCATATATTAATACTTTGTTTCATGAGCCTTGCAGTTGGACTCTTTGTATGGTGATATGTAGCTTCCTCTGCTCTGCAGTAATCCTATCACATCATTTTACTCACATTCATTAGCTTATATTAGTGTGAAGTATCCTCATCAGAGCTTTTATGCTAATCGACATTAGAAAAAACTGTCTTTTCACTTATCTGCAACATGCTAGCAGTCTTTCTTAAATCATCCTGACGGTTACATTTGTTAAATACAGAGGACATACTTAAAAAGTCGTCCCTTGTCAACCCTTTTGACAGTGCAGCCAGAGAAAGGTATCCAAAGAAGGCTTGCATGAAGTGTGTATCTGCTAAGTGGAAACCTGTTAGATTAGCCTGTGTTACACTTCCAGAAAGGTGGAATGCAATGTTTGGAGGTTCTCTGTTTTGAACCTTATTGTGAAACCTTGAAAGAGCGAGGAAAAAAGTTAAAACATGCCAAAGGCAATAATCGTTGATCAAAAAGGCACCTACTAAGACCTTTTCTAAAGTTCTAAATTCCAGGCCACCACTTGAAAGTCCTGCTGTAGAATCTTAGTCTCAAAGTACTCCTATCACCATGTCCTCTTTTTACCTGGTGTCCGAGCGCAGCTTGTGTAACCCAAAGCCAACCCTCCAATGTAAAGACCAAAACTGCTCAGCTTTCCCTCAATGTTTGGATCACTTATCTGGTGTCATGTAGAAACACTAATGTAGGATGGTGTTAAAAAGTCCAGCATTCAGACCAATGCCCAAAATTATAATTCTCCTCGACACTCACCTTGAGCCCAAAGATTGAAGTTCTCTGTGCTTCAAAAATGTCAACATTGATATTGACAATAATATTAAAGATAAATACTTCAATGCTGATCGGTGGAAAATAGATTTCAAAATTCACGCAAATACAGTAAATTGAACGGGAAAAAATGAGCTGAAGGAAGAAGAGAAATCAAAAGGGGATCAGAAGCACAGAAAAAATGAATTAGCAAAGGAAAGAAAATATTTAACTATTATACATAGTTATTTATCTCAAACTCCTATTTCTACTGAGCCATACCAGTGTAGCTTGTCTCCTGAACCCACGCTATCAGAGGAGTATATTTGATTAATCAGAAGGATTCTGGTGAATTATGACAAAGTGCCATCTAGATTCAGGCTCTTGCATTTCTGGAAGAAGACTTTACCTTTTTAAGAGCAAGATTATGACAATCATTACCATGAAGACAAATACCATAGTGAATTTTACCAGTACAAGAAAGAACATAATACCTCAGAACGTAACTCAACACAACAAAATTGATGCTAACTCCTGAGAGGCTGGCAGTGCATTTGGAGATCTGCCTGCACCATATGTCTCTTACATTAGATCATTCATAGATTCTATGTCAGGACCGGAGGCTTCGGATTATGCTTTTCTTCCTTCGCTTTATTACATATATCAAAAACACAGCAGCCTTAGAAAAGCTCCAATCCATTTTCAAACTGCAGAAAAATTAGGAACAAACGTCTTTTTCAAAGATTATCAGTCCAGGAACGAACTACAGCTCCCATGAGCCTTCGAACATTAGTCCTTCTACTATATCCATTCCAGGTATGTTAGCCAGTCCTTCCTCAAACTTCCTCCTCTTTCTTCGCTGCTCACGCAGCAGTCAGTTAAGTGAATTTTCCCTTATTTATGTTTCTGGGCTGTGAAGATGTATTTTCCCGTCTAAGGTCTGACGGTGTTGTTTTGGGCTCTGATACTGTTTATATATTGCATTTTCTCTGCAGAGCCCCAGTCGCGGGATCGTTCTCGCTCCTTTCGCGGCGTTCATTCCAGCGGCGGTGCGGTGATTGAAGCGCCCGCCAGAGGGCGCTCGTACGTCTCGCCGGCTCCTCGGCGCGCTTCCCTTCACTCTGACGAGCCGCGCTGAGGAGTCGGTCTGTAACGGAGCTTTGCCCTCTCCACCCCTATTACGCCCGGTGCTCCGGGTCTGTATCTGGCACTGACTTTTTCACTTGACCCCCTGCGGGGTCTGTAATTGGCGGCAGAGATCGCAGTGAACGCCGATCGGCGAGTGCACGTTGTGAAGGTTTGTGTGGTTGAACGCGCATTGGGGGTGGTCAGACCCGGTCCCTGTGTGGAGGGTCAGCGCGTTTAGGGGTTTGGGCGTGCAGCCCTACCTCGCCAGTTGTAGCTGGCCCAAAAAGTGATTGCAGTCCCAGTTGTCTGCCCATATCTTATTCCCTGACGCCCTCTGTGGGGAGGGTACGATTCGTACCGCAGTTTTGCGAAACTTGCTCATTGTTTAGCCTGACAGCCATGGAGCAGGGGGATTACTTTGAAGAGGAACCCCACTCCTACTTACAGGATGAGGAGTTTTATCAGGCAGTCGACAGCTCTATTTATCGCTGTGTGACTGAGGTGGTGGGTCCCATGGAGGACCGTTTGTCTGCGCGCATCGTTGAGGAATGCGCCAAATTGGTGCAAGCCCATTTGGGAGCTCCTACTGGTCTCCGGGGCCCCTCAGGTGAAGGCCCTCCAGCGCCAAAGAAACCCTGCAGGGGCGGAGCTCCGGAAGGGGGGCAAGGGGTGGACAGAAGCGCCTTTGAGCGTCTCAGAGACGCTTTTTTGGCCAAGGCGACTGCTGTTCCCCCTGCGCCACTTTCGGGCCCTGAACCTTCTGTCGTTTCGGAGACCGCACCTCCGTCTCCGGGGTTGGATTCCCCTGATACTGATGACGACGGGGAGTCGGTCCGCTCTTGGCGCCCCTCGGGCTCGGCCGCTGAGTTACCACGGGACAGTTCCGGCATGTTGGACCCGGATGAGATTATGCATCCGCGGTCCGCTGCCTGGTCGCCTGCGTAAGCCCTTAGAAAAGGAAGCCAGGGATTGCCTACGAGGGGAGTGTCCGAGGCCCACTTTGGAAGGTAAGGTGGCCCTAACGCCCGAGTTAGACGCAAAAATGACCACCTTCCTCGCCAAATTTATGAAAGACCCGCGTAAGGGCATCGACCGTTCCTGGCGGTCGTGCCAGGATAAGTTGTTGGACGCTGTGGGGCCCGCCACAAAGATCCTCGACATGGCGGAGGAGGCGAAAGCCAATGGAACGGTTATTTCCCCTGAGGTCCTGTCCAATTGGGCTCAGTGAGTAATCATCTTTTTGGGAAACGCCAACTGCGCCCTGTCCACCGAACGACGGAGATCCCTGCTTATCAAGCTGGATCCGAAGTTAGGTGATTTGGCTTCTTCAGAAGCAGGGACGGTCGCCCAGGGCGGCCTCTTTGGAGAGCCGTTCATTAAAGAACTCGGCAAATTTGTGTCTACATTCACTTCGCTGGATAAGGCGCAGTCCAGCATTAAGCGAGTATTCCAGCAGCGTTTCTCCCAAGGGGCCGGTCGGGGCAGGGGCTGCCCGACCGGCCGAGCAGGGCAGCATGCCAACGGTAGAGGCAAGGCTCCGGCAGAGGCAATACCAGACCTCAGCGAACTTCAATAACTTTTACCCCACAAGAGGGCAACGCTTCGGCGGTCGAGGCTACCGCAGAGCCCTGGACCCAATACTTCCAACGGTAAGTGTACGGTCTTCGGACCAGGTTCTCATGGGGGGCAGGTTAGCGGCCTTTTACGAGGAGTGGGCGTCGCTCACTGCAGACGCCTGGGTTTTGCAAACCGTGCGAGGGTTTCATGTAGAATTCTACGACCAGCCATTTCAGGTGTGCCCTCCGCGGCCGATAATTTTTTCCGAGTCAGACGCGCGCTTGATAGACGAAGAGGTCTCGGAGTTACTCAAAAAAGGGGCCATTCGCCTATCAACGCGGCATCCCGCTGGTTTCCTCAGCAATGTCTTTCTAGTAGACAAGACGGATGGGGGCAAGCGTCCGGTGATCAATCTCAAAGAGTTCAACAGTTGGTTGGTCTACCGTCATTTCAAAATGGAGGGGATTCACCTCCTTCGGGATGTGCTCCTCCCACGGGACTGGATGGTGAGGCTGGATCTAAAAGACGCTTATTTGGTAGTGCCCATCCATCCTCCACATCAACGTTTCCTTCAGTTTTGCTGGAAGGACAGAGTGTTCGAATTCACCGCCCTTCCCTTCGGTCTTTCCTCTGCCCCTTGGTGCTTCACGAAAGTGCTGCACCCGGTGGTAGAGTTCCTGCGGGGACAGGGGATTCGGATGATCGACTACCTGGACGATATTCTTTTGATGGCCCAGTGCCCGGTGATCTTGAATGGTCAACTTCAGCAGGCAGTTCTGCTTCTCCAGAGGCTGGGTTTCATCATCAACGAATCCAAGTCGATTCTGGTTCCTTGTCAAAGAATTACTTTTCTAGGTTTTGTTATCGACTCCGTCGGAGCCTCCCTCAGTCTTCCCTCGAGGAAGATAGCCAAGATCAGGCATACGTTACGACAGACGATTTCCAAAGACCGGACGTCTCTGCGACAGGTGGCCAGAGTGGTAGGACTTCTGTCGTCCTCCATTCAGGCAATTTTCCCAGGGCCATTGCACTACAGAGCGCTCCAGCGACTCAAGGCCCAGCACCTCCGAAGGGGCATGGCCTACGATCAGATGGTACCCCTCTCGGAGGAAGTGAAGGAAGAGATGTTGTGGTGGCTCTGTCACATGGAGGCCTGGAATGGTCGGGCGATCTTCGGGTCGGTTCCGGATCTGGTGATAGTCTGAT
This sequence comes from Lissotriton vulgaris, assembly GCF_964263255.1. Lineage (NCBI taxonomy): Eukaryota > Metazoa > Chordata > Amphibia > Caudata > Salamandridae > Lissotriton > Lissotriton vulgaris. Next base: position 770,277,358 of record NC_141691.1, on the reverse strand, counting down.
GCCAGCAAGTAGGGCTGGGGTGCCCGTTGCGGGGAGTTCTCCACCGGCGGCGCTTGGTCATCCGACGAACAACAGTTGCATATAAACTGTTTGGAGCTTCTGGCGGGATCCTTTGCGGTCCGCTGTTGGACCAAGGATTCCGTAAAGTCCTGCGTTCTTTTGAAGATGGACAATGTCTCGGCGGTTCGATACGTCAACCACCTAGGAGGCCCTCGCTCCCGAGCTCTGGCAGATTTGGCGAAGGAGTTCTTGGGACTATTGCCTTTCGCATCACATATCGGTGACGGCGGAATACCTACCGTGTCAGGCCAATCAGGTGGCGGACTGGCACTCCAGGCACCTGAGGGATGCCAGTCAGTGGATGTTGGACATCCCGGTCTTTCAATGGCTGAACGCCCGCTGGGGCCCGTTTTCGGTGGATCTATTTGCGTCCCGTCTGGACCACCAACTCCCAAGATTTTTCAGTTGGATGTCGGACCCGCTCGCGGAGGCCACGGACGCTTTCCTCCAAGATTGGAGCCACGAAAAGCCTTATGCATTTCCCCCGTTCTCAATGATAGTACGGACGGCGGCCCAGGTGCGCCGTCAGGAGGTGGAGATGGTGTTGGTTACGCCGCTCTGGAGGTCTCAAGTCTGGTTTCCAGTTCTTCTGGAACTTTCTTGGGATTTTCCAATCCTACTCCCCCAGTTTCCTCACCTCTTGCTCAATCCGGATCGGAGCCTCATCCTCATCATGCAGGGCTCTCTCCACCTCATGGCATGGAGGCTTTCCGGAGACGTTGGTCACTCCCGTGCCTTTCAAGACCGGCTGAGGGCCTGATCTCCAAAGCCTGGGCTGACAGTACGCGAAGCGCTACAAATCCGCTTGGCTTAAATGGATGCGTTGGTGTCTTCGAAGGGACCTAGATCCCGTGTCGCCGGACTCGTTCCGGTCTTACATTTTTTTGGCCGAATTGGCAACTAAGGGCCTAGCCTATCGGACAATTAACGCTATGCGTTCCGCAATCTCAGCGGGTCATCAACCTGTAGAGGGTTCCCCAGTGGGAGAACATCCCTTTGTTTGCAGGCTCTTGCGAGGTGTTCGTCCCTCTTTACCTCAGGAGCCCCGATATTCGGTCCTTTGGGACGTAAATGTGGTCTTGAACCTGTTCCTGTCCTGGCAAGCTAACGCTTATTTGTCCTTGAAGGAGCTTTCAGCTAAATTAGCTATGCTTCTGTGTTTGGTCTCTTGCCGACGTGTGTCGGATGTACGCGCCTTAGACGTTTTTTCCCCGGATGAGGTTTCTTTTACGGTGGGACGTCGCACAAAGTCTGCGTCACGCACTATCTCGTACCCAGCCTTTGTGGATACTCCCAAGTTGTGCGTCGTGCAATGTTTGAAGGCTTATGAGGACATGACATTGGATACCCGCCCTCCGGGCGAACGACAATTGCTAATTGCCCTGTGAAAACCACACAGAGCAGTCTCTTCCGCCACCATTGCAAGGTGGGTGCGTTGGGTCATGCAGGAGGCAGGCATTGATACTAAACATTTTGGAGCTCACTCTGCCAGGGGAGCCATGGCTTCTAAGGCGTTTTTGGTGGGAGCTCATTTGGAGGATTTAATGCGAGCAGCAGATTGGTCCTCGGACTCCATGTTTAAGAGGTTTTATTTTAAATCGGTAGTGGATTTAGCTCAATTGGTGGTGAGTAAGCTTTAAACTAGCATAATCCGAAGCCTCCGGTCCTGACATAGAATCGAAATTTGCCTAGCTTACGTAACGGTAAGTTTCAATTCTATTAAGGACACGGAGGCGAGGATTATCCCACCCTGGAGTTCGACGATTATGAACCCGCCCGTATGTCAGTAAGTAAATCGTTTTCCATCTACATTGTGCATGTTCTGAATGCCAGTCTTGATGATGTCCTCAATTTGGTTGCTATCACCAGAATTTTGGTGCTTCTCTTACGCTGTTGTTTTTTCCACTAGGAAATGACGGTTCCAAACAGGACCAGTGAGGAATGTGCGTAACCAGCGCAAAGAAAGAGGAGGAAGTTTGAGGAAGGACTGGCTAACATACCTGGAATGGGTATAGTAGAACGACTAATGTTCGAAGGCTCATGGGAGCTGTAGTTCGTTCCTGGACTGATGATCTTTGAAAAAGACGTTTGTTCCTAATTTTTTCTGCAGTTTGAAAATGGATTGGAGCTTTTCTAAGGCTGCTGTGTTTTTGATATATGTAATAAAGCGAAGGAAGAAAAGCATAATCCTCCCCTCCATGTCCTTAATAGAATTGAAACTTACCGTTACGTAAGCTAGGCAAATTCCGATTCCCAGGCTTTAATCATTTGTTGCTGACAGGATGGGAATCTTCATTAGCTAACATATATTTACAGTGCACATATAAAACCAGCTAACATTCAAACAGCTGTCTACTGCTTGCAGTCTAGCCACCATATTTTGTCAACTAAACTCCAGTAAATGAGGTTTACAACCACAGAGCTCAAGTCACCTCACATGCGCAACTATTCAGATTTTCTTCCTCGCTTCATTTTTTTGTATCTTTGAAGCTCTGCGCACCGAACCTGCATTCTTATGGATACTTCTAACCGCAGATTTCTCACCTTTAGAATATTCCTCAGGCTCCAGACTGGATCCATACATTTTTCATAGCAGTACTCCAGTGCACTGCTATGTGGTGCCATGCAGCTGTTTGTTCGCTTCATTCCACCGCAGAAGTGACGGATCAAAGCCACATATAAGTGCTACCCCTACGCCCAATCAAGTCCTTTCTTTTCAAACTTTTCATGAGGATCTGGAGCTCCACTTCCACTTTCTTTAGTCTTTCGATGACCTGCGAAATCCACTGTGCAGAGGGACAATGTCCTCTTTTAAAACTGCAGACTTCGAACAATGCTGGGACTGCAGAAAACAGATGTCAAGGCAATCCAGGACCGCAACTGTACATTGGCAAATACTGGAAGAAATTAAAGGCGTCATGCGAGTCCTGCTCTCGCTCCAAGTCAGGGGCCCAAACCTGCTCTCATCCACAAGGCTGCTCCCGCAACAAGTCTTCATCGCGGACAAAGTCCTCCGGTAAGTCAAAGTCCAAGCAGAAACATAAAAAAGCAAAGTTGGACTCTACCCCATCCCACCATTCTTGATGTAAAGAGAAGTCCAGAGGGGGGAAAGGTGCTAAATGATCTTGCTTTCGATCTCTGATTGAAGACCCTATTCTGCAGCTGATCCCATTGCGCCCTGAGTTCCCTGGGTAATCAGCAATGCTGCAGCAGGTTGAGGCCTTTAAGGAGGCCCTGATGCATATCTTTGGCACGCTTTCGGCTCCCTCTGATGTGCTTTTGGGCCACCAGGATGCATAGGGGCCCTCAGCCGGATTACTGCTGGTGGATCCAATTTTAGTTCTGTCTGAAACCCTTACACCCATTATGAATTCCTCGCTGACTGTGGTACAGACTTTCACACCGGCTCTAAGACTTGTATGGTTCTCTCCTTCATTGATGTGTGTGATGGAGAAGAATCCATTGCCAATGGTTATGTCTGGGACCAATTTGACATTGACTTGACCCCTACCAAGATCACGCTCCGAATCCACTACAGCGTAATCGGTCCCCACACTACCTGAGTCTGATTCAATGTTTCTACAACCACAAGGGTGTCCTTAGAAGCTCCATTTTTGTTTTTTTGTTCCGACTCTGACCAGAGCTTGACACCACTCTGAGATGACAATGGTGTGGATTTACTTCCCAATTATGATGATGACAGTCTTTACATGAATTTACACGAGGTCATTGGACTTGATACTTCCCCTGATACAGGGTTGAATTTGCCTTTTGGACCCCCAGTGGAGATCATTGCTTCCTTTGCTGTGTTAATTCGACAAGCGACTGAGGTCCTGGACCTACACCTGCTTACTGTTGAAGTCAAGACAAACGTCCTTATAACATTTTACACCCTGAGCCAGCCTCATCGGAGCCCTTGCTTCTGTTCACTGAGGCTTTTATGGGCACTTGGTCCTAACCTTGTTCTTACTCTCCATTGAAAAAGCATGTGGCCAGATGTCATGGATCAGCAGCTGCTGGGGACTCCACGTTCATTAAACATCATACTATTCTTGAGAGTCTGGTGGGCGAAGCTTCCACCAGCAAGGTAACCCCACTACCCACCTGGACAGGTAGTCGATGAGGATTGAGGAGTTGGGAGAAGTAATGTTTTCATTGAGGTCACTCAGTGTTGTTTGTAAATTGGGCCTTTATACACATGCCCTCTGACACATGACCAGCAAGATCTTGCCATCTGTGGTAAATGAAGATGCAAGGTAGCCAGTTACGCAGGTGATAACAGAATGGTGTATTCTTTAGGATAGGAGTCGGAGGTTACAGACAGAAGATGGTAAGAAGGAATCATGACAGCTCCACCGTGCTCAGCCCGTGCACTCAAAAGACATTCACTCCACCAGGCACCCATCAGCATTCTGTTACCTCACATTCACACTGGTTGAGTAGCAAGGGACATAAACTAAGAGAATACATGGCATAGAAATTAAGCTACCACACCATCAGTCCCAGAAGAAGGCCTCCTTGGCTCAGACCATTCAAGATGGCAAAAATGCGACCAAATACATGATTTGTGCAGGCCTTGACAGTTGGCATCACTCTGGTGCTCAATTGCTTTCTCAGACGACTTATAGGCCTCCTTTCCCTCCCACACCGTTTGTGATGCCACAGTTAAGCTGGTTTTGACGTTTCTCATGTGCACACCTTTCAAGCCAGTGCATAGCTGTTTGTTGCATTTCTATCATTAAAGACTTTCTTCCACATTGCGGTCACTTCAGCGTGTTGCCTGACTAAACTTCAGGCACTATCATTGCAATTGCCCAGCACCATCTTCTTTCTGACAAACTGGTACTGAGGACTCAGACAGCCTTCTTGCTGAAATTTGTGACTCCTTTTCACAATGGGCAATCCATCACTCTGCCATTTTTCTTTGTTCCTCCTCACCCCTCATAAGAGTTGTGCGAACTCCATTGGTTGGACCCCAAAAGGGTTTCAAGCTTTTACATTTATTGTACCAATGACCATCGCTTTTTCTGGGCTTCTTGGGGGTAAAGAAAGGGAAAGCGGTGTAAAAGAGGACTCTGTTGAGGTGGTTAGTCCTCTGCATTAAGATCTAATACACACTGGCCAAAAAGCGGCCTCCAGAAGGACAGAAAGCCCATTCGGCCAGGGCTAAGGCTGCTTCTACTGTTCATCACCACCCCCTTTTCTGAATCGTTTTTGGCCACTATAGGTGTGGCAGGGTATACTCAGACATGAGTCCCTTTCTCACTGCTCCATCAGGATTCAAGCAAGCCGGGCCGAAGACGGCTGAAATGCCAGAAACCGGTCCCCGGTAGCTTGTCTCCTTTCTGGTGAAGAATTGGCTTGGTAGTTTAGTCTGCCCTGTTCCCATGATGCACTGGGCCAGGGACAGACTGATTTGCATATAGCCAGGTTCTGAGCTGGGATGGGGCAGTGAGATAAATAACGGTGCTGGATCAAGCCCTGATCTTTGGACTGGGTAAGAGTGGTCTGCTTAATTCAGACACTCTGTTCATCACCACCCCCTTTTCTGAATCGTTTTTGGCCACTATAGGTGTGGCAGGGTATACTCAGACATGAGTCCCTTTCTCACTGCTCCATCAGGATTCAAGCAAGCCGGGCCGAAGACGGCTGAAATGCCAGAAACCGGTCCCCGGTAGCTTGTCTCCTTTCTGGTGAAGAATTGGCTTGGTAGTTTAGTCTGCCCTGTTCCCATGATGCACTGGGCCAGGGACAGACTGATTTGCATATAGCCAGGTTCTGAGCTGGGATGGGGCAGTGAGATAAATAACGGTGATGGATCAAGCCCTGATCTTTGGACTGGGTAAGAGTGGTCTGCTTAATTCAGACACTCTGTTCATCACCACCCCCTTTTCTGAATCGCTTCTACTGCGTTGGCATGCAGAGTGACTGTCTTTGTCATCTGCTAGGCTCTATGTAGATACACGTTCACGAAGCACTACTGCTTTGAGAACCTGGTCCTATGTGAAGGACATTTACTTGCTCAGTTCTACAAGACTTTTTGATCTGATTCTACTCCACAGACCCTCTTCCTTTGGGAGGTAATGCTTTGGTATTTATCCTAAAGGCGAGGAATATGTGCTTAGAAGTATCCATCAGAAGAATAAATAATTACCTTCCGAAACACTCTTTCTACCTGCAGATTATTCACAGCCTTCTGGTCCTTCCTCCAGAGTTAAAGCATCCTCTGTGGTGATGTCTAGGAGTATTTTGATAGCTGACTTTTGCTTGGAGGCAAACTGGTGTTCACATTATTATTTTGCCAAGCGTTATTGCTTCGTTACCCAGGCTTGGAGCAACAGCCACTTTGTGTGGGCAGCACTATCTGAATTCCTGCTTTCCTGTTTAGAATGGTACTCTGCTATCGCACTGTGGAGAGAGCAAGAAATATCTTAGTTTTAAGCATTTCTATCCCTCTGTGTGCAGGGTCATATGTCATTGTGACTATATCTCACACTTGACTGGAAACTGAGTATGAGGTGATTATAGGTGCCTTGCGGACCAGTGAAAAGCAGTAAAAGGCTAAGTGGTGGCTGGGGTATTGATTGTCCCAATACATGGCCCTGTGCCACCCTCATGTTAATATTTTTTATCATTTTTGATTGTCTTGGCTTGTTCTTTTGCACTGGAGACTTATTTTACGAGTTCGCAGCAAGGTGATTCTGGTACCAGTTACTCCACAGCAGAGAACAGACTACTGGAGATGGGGTTTGCCCTGCTTAGTGCTCCCTTTGACATACTGACTACCCCGTACTCAGCTCATTAGTCAAGATTCACATACTAGTTGCTGGCAGCTTATTGGCGTTAGGAGGTTACAGGATTTTGTAACTGCCCGTGAGTTTGGGGATGCTGCCTGATGGTCATTTCCATTAAATCTGTGTGGTTTTTAAAGACTGGGACCCCCTTAGCTCCCACAGACTGGCCTGTGTTGTTTTAACATGATGTGTAAGGACCGCAAGCTGTGATTACCTTAATGTGCGTGCAGAACAAAGAATGTGGGTTGCCATGTTACATCGTGTAGGTCTGTAGCTAGGTCCTGTGCGCCTGTACATTTTCCTGTTTTGCTTATTGTGTCCATTCATTCCATCACCTTGATAGCTTTGTGTGATATACTTTTACTTAGTCTGATTTTCTTGAGTTATACCATCACTATGCGGAAGTATTAGGAAAAGTATTTTGCGTTTTCTTTAATTTAGCATTAAAGTTATTGAAAAGCAACAGGTGAATCATCTGTAATAATGTTCTTATCTATGAACCACCTCAACATCTTTGAAGGTCTCCACCATCGCAGAAACATGAGGGACAGCGATCATCTTCACCTTACAGTACAGACATTCTCTGGAATAAGAGAAAGAAGCTATTCCGGTGGGATACCTACTCGATTATTGCCTCTGTTACAAACAAGAACATTCATCTACCTCGCCGACCCCCGCACTCCCTCCCCGCTTCCCGCCACCGCCGTTTGCCCCGCCCCTTTTTCCTTTCTGTACCCTCCCCGCTCCCGCCTCCCAGCTGCTCCGCCCACCCGCGCACTTGGCCTTATATGGCGACCGTGCGACGCAGGTGAGTGTGACCCACCTGTGGGACACCCCCGCGCCGCACGGCCACCAGCTGCTGCGTGTGCCCCTCTGCCCTGCCCTACAGCCTCGCTGCCGCTGCCGCTGACCACGCCCCCTCCTGGCGTGGTCCGTGCGTGCCTGCCGGCTTGCTTTCTCCTTTAGCCTTCTGGTCTTGTTTTGCCTCCATTTGTGCCTGTGTTATTGTATTTTGGTGTAATCTTCGTATTTTTTCTTTTTTGTACAACGTGTGTTCTCCTTCCTAGTTGCCCGCCTACCTCGCCGACCCCCGCACTCCCTCCCCGCTTCCCGCCACCGCCGTTTGCCCCGCCCCTTTTTCCTTTCTGTACCCTCCCCGCTCCCGCCTCCCAGCTGCTCCGCCCACCCGCGCACTTCGCCTTATATGGCGACCGTGCGAACGCGCAGCGGTCACGCGCAGCGGGCGCGCCGATTGTGCGCCGAAGGCGCGCCAAAGGTAAGCCCGTCTGCGCCCGTCCGCGACCGGATCGCGACCAGCGCCAGGACCGCTGGCCCCCGAAGACCCCGACCGACCCGCCTGACGTACTCCGCCGCCACCCTCATCGCACTCAACACCGGCCGACTCCCAGATTGCCTCAAGCCACTCCACGACGTACCCACGGACCTTTCAGCTGCCACGCCTGCAAATTCACCTGCATCCGGACCTGCCACGCTCCAGCACCCGCCAAGTCGACCACCAGCAGCACCCACCTCAAGTGCATCCTGCTCAACACCCGCTCCGTCCACAGACACGCCATCGAACTCTGGAACCTTCTAGACGCCACAGCCCCGGACGTTGCCTTCCTCACTGAGACCTGGATGAACGCCTCTTCAGCTCCCGACATCGCCATCGCTATCCCAGAGGGCTACAAGATCGTCCGGAGGGACCGCAACGCCAACCAGATGGGTGGAGGCATCGCCATCATCCACAGGAACACCATCCGTCTCACGACCAGCACCGACAACACCCTGACCACCGCCGAACACCTGCATTTCCAGATCCACACCAACCCGAACACCACCCTCAGAGGCACCCTGATCTACCGACCCCCTGGACCACGCACACAATTCAGCGAGGACATCGCCGACTTCGTCAGCCCGCATGCCCTCCCCTCCGCTGACTACATCCTCCTGGGGGACCTCAACTTCCACCTGGAGAACAGCAACGACCGCAACACCAGCACCCTGCTCGACAACCTCGCCAATCTTGGTCTCAAGCAACTGGTGTCCACCCCCACCCACCTCGCCGGACACACACTCGACGCAGTCTTCTCTTCCAGCACAGACATCGACTTCAGCCACGCCACAGAGCTTCAATGGACGGACCACAGCTGCGTCCACTTCACCTTCAAGAGAACGACGACCCACCACCAGCAACAGGCCGCCCGCAGAAGCTGGAACAAGATCACAGCAGACCAGCTCGCCACCTCCCTGAGCCAGCACCCTCCGGCCAGCTCAGCGAACCCCAGCCAGGCCGCCGACAACCTCACGAAGTGGATCAGCATCTGCGCGGACGAGCTCGCCCCGCTGAGGACCCCGCCCAGCAGACCCGGCAGCAAGAAAGCCCCGTGGTTCACCGACTAACTCAAGAGCTCCAAGAAGAACTGCCGAGCCCTCGAGAAAGTCTGGAGAAGGGAACCTACACCGGACAACAGGACCTCCTTCAAGCTTGCCACCCGGAAGCACCACCAGCTGATCCGCGCCGCCAAGAAAACAGCATTCAAGGACCGGTTGGACAACAACGCACACAACTGCAAGGAACTCTTCAACATCGTGAAAGAGCTTTCCAACCCCAGCGCAGGAAACGACATCACCCCATCGCAAGGCCTCTGCAACTCCCTCGCTTCATACTTCCACAACAAGATCGCAGACATACACAACAGCTTCAACAACCAACCAACGCACACCATAACCGAACAACCACCCCCCACCACCACCCTCCACGCCTGGACCCCGATCAGCACCGAAGACACCATCCGCACGATGAACTCCATCCACTCCGGATCACCGACCGACCCCTGCCCTCACCACGTCTTCAACAAGGCCGACGCTGTCATCGCACCCCACCTGCGAGACATCATCAACACATCCTTCGACACCGCCACCTTCCCTGAGAGCTGGAAACACGCCGAACTCAGCGCTCTACTCAAGAAACCAACAGCGGACCCCACCGAACTCAAGAACTACCGCCCCATCTCGCTCCTCCCGTTTCCAGCCAAAGTCATCGAGAAGACCGTCAACAAGCAGATGGCCGCCTTCCTCGAGACGAACGGATCCCTCGACCCCTCACAGTCCGGCTTCCGAGCCAATCACAGCACCGAGACCGCCCTCATCGCCGCCACCGATGACATCCGAGCCCTGATGGACAATGGAGAAACAGCGGCCCTCATCCTCCTAGACCTCTCCGCGGCATTCGACACGGTCTGCCACCGCACCCTAGTACAGCGCCTCAGCAACATCGGGATCCAGGACAAGGCGCTGGAATGGATCATCTCCTTCCTCGACGGAAGAACACAGAGAGTCCGCCTACCACCGTACAAGTCAGAGGCCTCCGAAGTCATCTGCGGCGTTCCTCAAGGTTCTTCTCTGAGCCCCACCCTCTTCAACGTCTACATGAGCCCCCTCGCGGCCATCGTACGCAAACACAACCTCAGCATAATCTCCTACGCCGACGACACCCAGCTGATCCTCTCCCTGACCAACGACCCCACCTCCGCCAGAGCCAACCTGCACGAAGGGATGAAAGAGGTAGCCGAGTGGATGACGACCAGCCGCCTGAAACTGAACTCTGACAAGACGGAGGTCCTCATCCTGGGCTCTTCACCCTCCGCCTGGGACGACTCCTGGTGGCCTCCCGCCCTGGGCACCGCACCCAAACCGACAGACCATGCACGCAACCTGGGCTTCATCCTGGACTCCTCCCTCTCCATGACCAGGCAAGCCAACAACGTCTCCTCGGCGTGCTTCAACATCCTACGCATGCTACGGAAGATCTTCTGGTGGATCCCCACCGAGACCAGGAAGACCGTCACCCAGGCCCTCGTCACCAGCCGACTGGACTACGGCAACGCCCTCTACGCCGGTACCACCGCCAAGCTCCAGAAGAGACTCCAGCGGATCCAGAACGCCTCAGCCAGACTCATCCTCGACATCCCACGAACCAGCCACATCACCGGACATCTGAGAGACCTTCACTGGCTCCCCGTCAACAAAAGAATCACCTTCCGCCTCCTCACCCACGCACACAAAGCCCTACACGACCAAGGCCCGAGCTACCTGAACAGCCGGATCAACTTCTACGCTCCCAAACGCCACCTCCGATCAGCCAACCGCGCCCTCGCCGCCGTCCCCCGCATCCGAAGAGCGACTACAGGAGGAAGGTCCTTCTCCTACCTGGCCGCCAAGACCTGGAACTCCCTCCCGACCGACCTGCGCCTGACCCAAGACCACCTCGCCTTCAGGAAGAAGCTGAAGACCTGGCTGTGCGAGCAGTAGCGTCCCCCCCCCCCCCCCCCCAAGCGCCTTGAGACCCTACGGGTATGTAGCGCGCTATATAAGTATCACTGATTGATTGATTGATTTTATACTGATGATGGGTACCAGCTGCAAGATACAACATCTCTTCTTAAGACCTGATGGACACTATAAACTGTTACTAAAAAGAAAAGCTGTACAAAAAAAGGAAATTGAAAAAGCAGATATACCCGTTTAAGCAATTTGGTCTTGAGTGGCTTATATTTGGGAGGATTAACTAGTTCCTCCCAATGGAAGTGGAGTGCGTCGCAGCTGCAAGTACTTGTGAAACTGTCATGGAAAATGAGAACTGTGCCTTGAAATGTTATGAGTTTCCCCTCCACACTTGACCAAAGTAAGTAATGGCAATTCTGACCCATTTTTGAAAGCCTTTGAAGCGTGACACTTGGGCAAGTCGGCGCCCGCTCCACAGTGGGGTCTGTTGTGTGATTTGCTGTTCCCACCCCAGTCGTTTCAGCGCCATGTTGAGAACACCACCCTGGTCGGCTCTGGAGGAAACTGGGTAGAGCCACCCCACCCCCGTAGAGCAAGTGATTGACATTAAGAAGACCCTGCAGGGAAAGCTCCAATTTATTATATGGGTCCCCTCAGCTTCCATTCATCCAGACATTTATAACTAGAAATTGCAAAGCCCAGTAATAAAGACATATGTTAGCTATGCCCCATGAAAGGTCAACTGTCAATATTGGTCCGACACAATGGGAGGGGTGGGGGGAACCCGGCCCAGAGGAAGGATGTAATGGTAGCTGCAAGATCCTAGAACCACGCCACTGGAATATGGTGTGGAATAATTAGCAGAACATACAAAAAGCATGCCAAAATGATAACTTGAAATAAAGCTTCTACCAAAGACTAGAAGGGGAAGCCGTTCCCAAGTTTCATTTTTGTCAGCAGTAGGGGAGGGTAAGAGACCAAGTTGTTATATTTATATGTTATGTGGTTCGTCACTTTATCATTACTTACATCTTTCTGGCATGAAGATGTTCAGGTCTTCCTTTGAAGAATAAACCTACTTGGAAATATCACCAGATCTACTTGTTTTATTTATCACAACACAAGTCAATGTGGATTCCTCTGAGACATGCAAAATGCCTCAGTCATCATCCAAAAATGTATTTATCCCAAAGTTTAATAGAACTCTTTGGGGTGGAAAAAACTTTGCAGTCGGAACAGCCAGATGGTGGAACACGCTTCCAGCTGAGCTGAAAAACACATCTAGTGCTTTACACTTCCAGAAGGCCCTCAAAATATAGATTTTTGTTCAAACTATCTAGTTTTTCACACTTCCACTAAGCACAAACTTCATCTTCCCACTGAGCAAGGCTGCTCCAAGACACCCTTGGGTGATCGAGCGCTATATAAAAATTAATAACATAACTTAACATGCATGCAAGATACAAGAAGCTAAGACGTTTGATTGGGATCTGTGTCTACTAATCCGTGGTTTCCGCCCCCCTTGTAAACTGGATTAGGAGTGACTTTGCCCAGTTGGTTTGTAATCCTGATGCCTACCCATAGAGAGACAAGATTCTCATCACTAGCTGGCCCGGTCCTGTGGGTACGTCAAGTAAAGGACATCACCTACATATAGCTCTTTTGTATATTCCACTCCCTCAACCTCAGGAATTAAGCGGGGCAGCACAAGCAGTTGGCCTGTCAAACCAGAGCACTGGAGTGTTCCAGATTGGCCCAGGCCCATCGAGCAGGCATTCAGCCCTACATGGACCAGTGCACCCCTAAGCCCCACAAAACACTGGGCCTCCAATGTGGCCTCACCATGTGCAAATTGGCCTACTTCAAGGCTTTTTTTTCAGGCAGAGACAGCCACCACTCCAGCGCTCAGGATGGATCGCCAGCCCTTCAGGGACACCGAGGGGGAGGGGAGAAAAAGAAGGCGACCCCATAACGCTGTTCGCCCATCAGGCTTCCACTACGTTGTTGTCGTTCATGGTGTCTGCCCCTCTGGCGAGGCTCTCCCTTCTTCTGGCGCTGCAGATCCAGCTGGGCTAGGCACAGGTGTCCCCCTCAGCCGAAGACACGGGCCTGCCCCTCAAGGCCTACAAGACACCGTGCAGAATATATGAGAAGGAAGCTGTAGCAGTGTAGGAAGGTGGATACCTGACTATGGTTGCCCCCAACTTTTTGCCTGGTGTTTTGCTGGTTTTCTGACTTAGTTGGCCTGGGACCCTGCCAATCAGGACCCCAGGCCTACTGCTCTCTCTCTAAAATGGATTCCATGTACCTTAGGTACATTTCCAATTGGTACTGGGCCACCTTATCAGACGCTGTAACTCCGGGCATAGGTGTACCCAGGGCCTACCAGGGGCTGCAGCATGTATTATGCCACCCCTGGCTGGCCATCTAAATCTGACACAACTGGCTGCACGACAGCTGGGGCAAGGTGGTGTAATCACCCTTTGCTTTAGATATAGTATACCTATATCTAACCCTAAAATGGACACACAGATTCCTATCAGTCACTCCTATGGCAGGCCTTGACAATCCTGAAGGCAGAGTGCTTGGAATCGTGTGAGATGGTGCTCTGGCATGAGCTGAGCCCGTTTGCAGCTTGCGGAACCAAGTCCTAATAGCTGTTCCATGATAACGCATACCATATACTCTTAAGTGCATTATAATCCTCGCGGTTAAATGCTATCTTTGGTATCGCTTTATCAAAACATGTCGAGTAAGGTGTCATACGAATTGGAATACTAACCCCTCGCCAATTCTGGCGACCGGGTTAGCATTCCACCCTTCTAGAGGGACACGACATGTATGTAACTGTGAACCCCGGTTAAAGTTAACTCGAGCCTCAGCATCACAAAATGGATGCTGCCACCACAGACACGAGTCTGACCCCCTGCAGCTGGGAGTCCTTCCAGCGAGGGGAGCTTGGACAAAGGGTTTCCTGTCAGGGGCGGTGCTAGCACCATCCCAGACAGGGTTTTGTGTATCCTGGGTAGGCAGGGCTTTACAGGAAGGTGACTGCAAGTGGCACCCCGGTGCTCACTACGCATCTGCCGGCTAGAACCAGTTCCAGGGGCACACCAGCCCCTGGCCTGGGGAAAGTCTGGCATGGGAGAGGGGTGTAACCAATCCCCTTCCTGGTCCCACCCCTAGGGCAGGACCTAGTCGCGTACCCACCCCTTTCTTTAGGATAAAGGCAGGAGCGGGGACCCTTCCAAATCAGATCATCTTTGAATCAAGAAACTACTTTCTACGAAAGGAACTCTCGACTTCTTCTCAAGATTTCTCCCTTGTGGCTAAGGAGTAGTCACCCTGCATCCGCAGGCACCATCTAAGAACACTGCGGTTTGCTGCACGTCCTTCCTCCGGAATCCGACCGACCAGCACGACGAGACCCGGCTTCCCTCGCACCTCTGACCTCTACCTACCTCTACAGCTAAGCTGAGAACCGTAGGTGCGACGAGACCTCGAGGGACCGGCCATCATCAGAACTGCACGACTTCTATCCAGCACGACCGCCGAGGGATCCTCTGGTGAGTGCTTTGGGGTCCGAGAAGCCCCGACCCTGAGCAGCTCCAGCACCGAAGTCCAGCCCCCCAGCATCCACGAGATATGCGTGGGGCCCTTCTGCTTTTTGCTGCTCACTGCGTTGTCTGGCTACTAGCCCGCTGGCTTGTGGCCTTCCCGACGACGACCAACGACATCACCACTGCTAGTCTGGTTGCTCCAGACTGGCCCTTGCTCCCTTCCAAAAGAGGAGCACCCCGGACCCTCCTGGTCCACTCCAGACGCCATTTTAGGTCCACCGCGTGGGCTTGAATTTGCCAAGACTTGTTGCCCCAATCCTGGATCCAGCGACGTCGACAGCATCAACCATCGTGGGACAGCTCGCACCTCCATCCTGGTCGCCGACAACGCCTCCTGGTCCGTGAGACTGCAGAGCCCAGCGTCGCCCACTCACCTGGTCGAGGTGACTCCATCCGGTGCCATCCAGGTGCCCATCTGATCACTGGCTAGTGATTCAGGACTTGGTCCCCTCTGCTTACAGGTGTCTTCCATCTTCGATCCAGGCTTGGATCCATCGAACAATCTTCACTGGTCGCCTGCCAGCAACTCCTTCTTTCAGGCTCCTGGTTCGTCAACGAAGGTTTCCGACGTCTTTTCAGACCTATGCAGCCGCAGCCCCTGGGCTAGGTAACTTCGGCATTTCGGTGCCCCAGCATAGCCTCACTATCCAAGGGTCCAGAACCACTTTCGTTTTCAGCCTCCCTTATCGGGTTCGCCCGAGAACACTAACTTTGCTTTTACTAGCCTCCATAGACTTTGTCCCGCATCCCGCGTGAGAGTGCACACTCTGCACCCGAGTCCCCTAGGCCTCCTACTAGTAATCTGAAGGTTCAGTAACGTAGTCCTAGCGATTCCAAAGCCTATTAGTCCAGTACTTACCTGCTAGTAATTTCGCATTCCACTTCCATAGTATATGGTTTTTCGTGCCCCTCGGGCATTTGTGTAAATTGTGCAACTTAAAGTATTTTCGTAAGAGTTTTGTTGTGTGCTTAGTACCCTGTCCTCATAAAGAGTACAGGGCTGTTGTGATCTAAATAAATACACTGTTTTTTTTCATAACACTTGTGTGGTGTCCTTTCACTTGGTGTTCAAGGGGTATATGTGATGGTATAACAGCTGGCTTAACACGCCCTCTTGAGTTTAGCCCGTAGACTGCTCTTGTCCATGCTACTAGGATAGCTGGTCTATCGGTTGACTTGCAACCAATCACCATAAGGGTTGTTTGGACTGATACATAGTGATCACTAGAATAGTGAACACTGAATATCAGGCCAACTTTTCACATTGGTGAGCAGCGGTTGGGATTTGAGCTTGCTGTTGTTTTACCACACGTATCCTAAGAATATCTTTGTGAAAGATCACATAAGTTAAGGTACATATAACTTAACTTAGAATACTCTGAGTTCTGCTGAACCAGCTGTTGTAGTTTAACAAGGCCTAGCACACCCTAACTACAACTCTTAGCAAGGGATCAGTAGGCAAACAAATAATGTAGGTAGGTGCATCACTTACACCACACTAGAAGCATGTCTAACCACGGAGAGTCTTCAGAGACCCCTCTTGTGGTTGTGGACCCTCCACAGGTCCCTTCCAGATATGCTGCTCTTAGCTTCCAGGAGATGAGACAAATCTGTACATCCAGGAAGCTAAAACAGGGTTCTAACCCTACCATTCCTTTTCTGATTGGTCTCTTAGAGACTTATGATGCCAGGAGGTCTGCCAACACAGATCCTTCTCATCCAGATGGGAATCTGCCCCCCTTAGAGGGACCCTTTACTAACCCTGACCACCCCCTCCAGGAAGCAGATGATGCTGAGGAGGAGGAGGAAGATGAGTTGTCAGGGGATGAGGCAGACAAGGGACAGGTAGAAGTCAGGAGACTCACCAGGTCCAACTTAAGTAGGCATGAGAATGGATTTGGGGGACCCCCAGGGCCACTCTCAGGCAGACTTAACATTGGGAGTGGACGAGTTAGGTCTCTATCCAGAGGCTCTAACAGATCCATTCGAACCAATGGCTCTCAGACCTCCTCTCATAGAGGGATGTCATCCCCTAAGAGAAGGGAGCATGAAGCTAAGATGAGGGAAGCCAATCTGAGGATTGAAAGGGAAGAACTTGCCCTGGCCAAAGAGAGGCTTGCCTTTGCTAGAGAGCAGAAATTGTGTGGGGCAGACTCCACTGATGGCAGCATTCTCCCAAGAGAAAAAGACAGGAGTTTAGACACTAGACACCTGAGTAAGATAGTGCCCCCCTTTAAACAAGGGGATGATATCCACAAATGGATGACTGCTTTGGAGAGGGCCTGCACTGTACAGTGTGTCCCCCAGAGTCAGTGGGCAGCTATCTTGTGGCTCTCCTTTGAAGGCAAAGGTAGAGATAAGCTCCTCACTACTAGAGCCGAGGATGCTAACAATTACCAAGTCCTGAAGAATACACTGGTTGATGGGTTTGGTTTAACCACTGAACAGTACAGGTTGATGTTCAGAGACACCCAGAAAACTCAGTCTCAGGATTGGACTGACTTTGTTGATTGTGCCACTAAGGCTTTTGAAGGCTGGCTACTGGGAAGTAAGGTTACTGATTTTAAAGGATTGTACAATCTAATTATGAGAGAGCAAATCTTAAGTAATTGTCAGAACCAGTTATTACACCAACACCTGGTAGACTCTGATCTGACCTCTCCACAAGAATTGGGTAAGAGGGCAGACAAATGGGTCAGAACCAGGGTCAGGCCTAAGAACCAGGGTGGTGACCAAAAGAAGGAATCAACCAAGCCTCAAGAGAAGGGTGGGAATAAATCTTCTGATCAAACCACAGGGCCCCAAAATTCCTCTGAGAAGGGTGGGTCCCAAACTTCCCCCAAAACCCAAAAGAAACCTTATTGTCATACCTGCAAACAGGTAGGCCATTACAAAAGTGACAGCAGTTGTCCCAAGGCCAACAACAATAAGGAGAACATACCCCCAGGTAATACTCCCAGGCCTCCTGTTACCACTAGTGGTAATCCCCCAGGTGGTGGGAGTGCCCCCAAGAATGTGGTGGGCATTACTTTGGGAAACCAGGTGGACTATGGCCTAGCCAGGTCCCCTAACAACACTCTTGTCTATGAGACTGGCATGGGGTTTGCCAACTTCACTACTGGTTCCCACATTTTGGGAAAGTATAGACAAGAGCCCTTTATCAATGGTCAGAAAGTTGAGGCATACAGAGACACAGGGGCCAGCATCACCATGGTGATTGACCATCTGGTCCCCTCTGCTCAACTGACCCCTGGTTTCCTTTATCAGGTGACAGACGTTCATGGAGTGAAAAGAAGGCATCCCATGGCAGTAGTCGAGCTCAGTTGGGGTAATGTCACAGGGCCCATGAGAGTGGCAGTGACAGACACCCTACCTGTAGATTGCTTACTGGGGAATGACCTGGAACTCTCAGCATGGGCTGAGGTGGAGCAAGAAACCCATTCCAGGATGATAGGCCTACCCAGAAAGGTTAGTGGGGCAGTAATAGCTACAGCCCCAGTCCTCCCTGAAAAGGTTGGAAGGGCAGTGGTAGCCACTGCCCAGGCTCAGACAGACTTTCCAGAACGGGATAGGAGGGCTGTGACAGTCACAGCCCAAACACAGACTGAGTGCCCTCCTGAAAAGGTTGGCAAGGTTGAAATGGTCTCAGCCTCTACTCAGACAGATAGTGGGGTTGTGAAGCCTGAAACAATGGATAACTCCACCCAAACTGAGAGCATTGAGGAGGAAGAAAAGTCTTCCCCCTCCCAGACACTAGGTGAGAGCCAGCCTCCCCAGGGAACTGACTCTACCCCTGGTGAAGGAACTGCCCCAGAGGTAGTCAGGCCTAGCCTGGCAGAGCCCCTGATGGCAGTGGACCCTTCCCAGGTGGGACCCAGTCTGGAGCAGGTAGCCTGCACCTCTCAACCCTGCCTCCATCAGCCCAGGGCTGTAGAGGTCAGGGAGGCCAGTGGTGGACCCCAAAGGGCCCCCTGTCCAAAAGAGCTCCCCAATCAACAGATTAGGATCACTGAAGCTAGTAGACCTAGCCAAGTGAAAATAAAACAGACTCCTGAGGGATCCCCCTTAAAAGTATTTAGGGACCTCCCACAGCTTGACACTGTTGGGCACAGCCAAACCTGGGGCCTAAAAACCCCAAACCTGACCTGTCCCTCCAGTAAGCCAAACAGAGAGACTCAGCCTCCAGCTTTAGGGAGCCAGAGGTTGACCCTGAGAGCTCATAGCAACTCAGTACTGGAAAGAAAGGCACATATGGTGGATAGTGATTGGAGGAAGTTGAGCCCCACAGTAGTGGAGTCTCACTTCAGTACTCCATTCCCACACCAGCCTTTTACTTTTTTACTTTGCCAAAGCACACCACAGGTAGTGATTCCCTATGGTGGAGACCCTCAGATACCCTTAGGGTGAGGGGTTGCTTAGTGGACCATGATACAGGGGGTAACCATGCCAGTGCATGTACCACCTCATATGGCCACTCAGGCAATATAGGCTTACCTGGTCAAGGATAGCCTTATCTCCTTTCGTTTGGTGGGGGGGGGGTTGTGTAGGAAGGTGGATACCTGACTATGGTTGCCCCCAACTTTTTGCCTGGTGTTTTGCTGGTTTTCCGACTTAGTTGGCCTGGGACCCTGCCAATCAGGACCCCAGGCCTACTGCTCTCTCTCTAAAATGGATTCCATGTACCTTAGGTACATTTCCAATTGGTACTGGGCCACCTTATCAGACCCTGTAACTCAGGGCATAGGTGTACCCAGGGCCTACCAGGGGCTGCAGCATGTATTATGCCACCCCTGGCTGGCCATCTAAATCTGACACAACTGGCTGCACGACAGCTGGGGCAAGGTGGTGTAATCACCCTTTGCTTTAGATATAGTATACCTATATCTAACTCTAAAATGGACACACAGATTCCTATCAGTCACTCCTATGGCAGGCCTTGACAATCCTGAAGGCAGAGTGCTTGGAATCGTGTGAGATGGTGCTCTGGCATGAGCTGAGCCCGGTTGCAGCTTGCGGAACCAAGTCCTAATAGCTGTTCCATGATAACGCATACCATATACTCTTAAGTGCATTATAATCCTCGTGGTTAAATGCTATCTTTGGTATCGCTTTATCAAAACATGTCGAGTAAGGTGTCATACGAATTGGAATACTAACCCCTCGCCAATTCTGGCGACGAGGTTAGCATTCCACCCTTCTAGAGGGACACGACATGTATGTAACTGTGAACCCCGGTTAAAGTTAACTCGAGCCTCAGCATCACAAAATGGATGCTGCCACCACAGACACGAGTCTGACCCCCTGCAGCTGGGAGTCCTTCCAGCGAGGGGAGCTTGGACAAAGGGTTTCCTGTCAGGGGCGGTGCTAGCACCATCCCAGACAGGGTTTTGTGTATCCTGGGTAGGCAGGGCTTTAGAGGAAGGTGACTGCAAGTGGCACCCCGGTGCTCACTATGCATCTGCCGGCTAGAACCCGTTCCAGGGGCACACCAGCCCCTGAGCTGGGGAAAGTCTGGCATGGGAGAGGGGTGTAACCACCCCCCTTCCTGGTCCCACTCCCACACTTGTTGCCCCAATCCTGGGTCCAGCGACGTCGACAGCATCAACCATCGTGGGACAGCTCGCACCTCCATCCTGGTCGCTGACAACGCCTCCTGGTCCGTGAGACTGCAGAGCCCAGCGTCGCCCATTCACCTGGCCGAGGTGACTCCATCCGGTGCCATCCTGGTGCCCATCTGATCACTGGCTAGTGATTCAGGACTTGGTCCCCTCTGCTTACCGGTGTCTTCCATCTTCGATCCAGGCTTGGATCCATCGAACAATCTTCACTGGTCGCCTGCCAGCAACTCCTTCTTTCAGGCTCCTGGTTCGTCAACGAAGGTTTCCGACGTCTTTTCAGACCTATGCAGCCGCAGCCCCTGGGCTAGGTAACTTCGGCATTTCGGTGCCCCAGCATAGCCTCACTATTCAAGGGTCCAGAACCACTTTCGTTTTCAGCCTCCCTTATCGGGTTCGCCCGAGAACACTAACTTTGCTTTTACTAGCCTCCATAGACTTTGTCCCGCATCCCGCGTGAGAGTGCACACTCTGCACCCGAGTCCCCTAGGCCTCCTACTAGTAATCTGAAGGTTCAGTAACGTAGTCCTAGCGATTCCAAAGCCTATTAGTCCAGTACTTACCTGCTAGTAATTTCGCATTCCACTTCCATAGTATATGGTTTTTCGTGCCCCTCGGGCATTTGTGTAAATTGTGCAACTTGAAGTATTTTCGTAAGAGTTTTGTTGTGTGCTTAGTACCCTGTCCTCATAAAGAGTACAGGGCTGTTGTGATCTAAATAAATACACTGTTTATTTTCATAACACTTGTGTGGTGTCCTTTCACTTGGTGTTCAAGGGGTATATGTGATGGTATAACAGCTGGCTTAACACGCCCTCTAGAGTTTAGCCCGAAGACTGCTCTTGTCCATGCTACTAGGATAGCTGGTCTATCGGTTGACTTGCAACCAATCACCATAAGGGTTGTTTGGACTGATACATAGTGATCACTAGAATAGTGAACACTGAATATCAGGCCAACTTCTCACAAGCAGGATAAAAATAGCCAAGCTGTATCACAATAACTTATTGTTACTGGTGGAGAAAATGTCTAGCTTGGTACTAGAAATTTTTATGTACATCGATCTTTTAACGTATTAACTAGGTCATCATTGCTATATAGAGTGAAGCAAGTATCATAGATATATAAAAAAAAAATGATTTGCTTTTGACTTGACTTTAGTCATGGAAGTACAGAAATAAGATATATAAAGCTATATGTGCAATCAAAGACAATTTTATAATGGCATAGTTGTATACATATATATATCACAGTAATTTAATCAATTACCCAACAAAACAGAGCCGACTCCAATACAGATTGTTTTTTGCTTTATTTCTCGTCAGCCATTATCTATATCTATATCTATACTAATATTATAAAGAGAGAGCCCAAACCTTTGAAGCGGGTAATCTCAGGAACCACAGCACCAATCACAACACCCAATACAGCATTGGAAAGGGCAGTTGCAGCAGAAGGACATAGGCTATACAGATGCCCACCATATACATTTGAAAGGTAAAAGAACCTTACCAGCAAAGTGTTCCCGCTTGGGCGTGGGCGCGGCATGACGACAAAAAAAAGCGTTCCTTAAACGTGTGCGTTGTGCTGGGGGCGTGAACAAGGCCAATGGGCGCGGCAAGTGCAATTGCGCGGCAGCAAGGGGTGTGGCCAATGGGCACGACAACCGGCAACAATCGCACGGCACATCCCCCCCAAAAAAAAGCATGCCTTGAGGGCGTGTGGAAAACAAACGTGTGTGTTGGGCCGGGGGCGTGGCCAAGGCCAATGGGTGCGGCAATTGCGCGGGAGCAAGGGGTCTGGCCAATGGGCGCGGCAATTGCCGGGGCTTAGGCGGGGGCAGACACGACTGATCGTGCCTGCGGGGACAATAACTGCACAGTATCCTGCGCGCTGTCAGCCAGTCAACTCTCTGCATAAAGGACCGTGCCTGTGGGGAAACTAACTGCAGCATCTCCTGCGCGCTGTCACACACTCAACTTTCTGCATAATTGAATTGACACCAGGCGCACAACATCAACCAGGGCTGGAGCCGGGCTCAGGCGGCGGATTACGCGACTAAGCGCACCTGCTGGGACACTAACCTTTGAACTGACTGCACTTTCCCACATGCGCAGCGTCTCCAGTGCGCGCTGTCACACACTCAACTCTCTGCATCAACGACTTTACACCACAAGCACAACATCAAACAAATCTGGAGCCGTGCCTCAAGCATGAGATGACGCGATTCAGCGTGCCTGCGGGGACACGAAATTTACAACTGCAAGCACTTTCACACACGCTTACCTACGGAAGTGGAGTACATACACACTAGAGACATCTGCTAATACTTCTTACTCCGAGGTACACACAGTATCTGCACACACATGCCTAACTAATGTGACACTTCATGCTAAAAATGTTCTCTACCGCGAGATTTTAAAATAAATTTCCCTTGCCTATTACCACATTCTATTTCATACCCGGACATCGTCGAGACGGGCTGCTAGTATATATATATATATATATATATATATATTTCTTGCTAAATATACAATGCAAAAGAAAAGACGGTCCAATCAGTTATTTGGAGTATATGTTCAGTCTACAGGTAGGTTGCCTAGAGTGAAAGAAAGCAAGGAGCAGGACCATCTCATAGAGTAATCAATCAATTGTCTCTAGAAATTTTGAGCAATGGTAAAAAAGAAAAACATTTGTAGATTTGTTTAGTAGGTCAAAGGTCCAAATAAGCTTTATTCGATTTTTAGTTTGCAAAATCATAAAAGCACATATTAAAACATTTTTTAAAAGGATCTATACAGTTTAAAAAGACATAAAAAGGATAAAAAAAACAAGGGTAGACTATATACGGGGCTGTGAGTCTTCAGTCATAATTGCGGGAGGATTATTCCATTTAGACCAGATCAATGTTAGGATAGAAGGATCACATACATATGTACATAAGCACTTCAAACATTTTTTAATCTGGTTGTATTTAACACTATTTACATATAAACAAGTGATGTTCCTGATACAAGCAGAGTGGGTAAGGAGGAGAAAACAGGATACAGCAAATATATAACATAGAGTTCCTAAAGTTAATAAGTATCTTTAAATAGGAGGAGACTGCTTTTATAACATATTCCGATTCCAGTTGTTTTAATCTAAGGAATGCCGCTCTACATCCCCTTATGCCCCATTTTGTGAGAATCCGTTTCAACAGCCTTTTTCTGGGAATCCCATAGAATTTTCAAAACAAAATTCAGTGGATATTAGATTGATGAGATGAGTCATCACATTGGCCCTTTACCAGATCTTTGGACCAGTCGTTGCATTCTGGAAATGTAATCATTTGAAAATAAGTATCAATACGAAACCTAGTCAGCAATGTTCGGGAAAAACAGCTTAGTTCTAATCGTAGATAGGGCTGGATCCCTACATGGGTAATAAGTAACTGATTTTCCATGACGGTATGTTTACCTTTTTCCAATAGCCACCTTTTGTTATCCAGATGTTCCAGGATCAATTTTTTACGGGTACTTCTAGGTACCCTTTCCATGCTTGTCGGGGTGTCAAAAAATTCTCTGTGCCCAATATCAGACATCACAGTTTTTATATAGTTTAACCATTTTATATTTGCCACTCCATCTAACAGGCAGCCAGTGACAATATCTCTATTTAAGGTCGTTTCCGAAGATTTGATCGTTGTAGAGATGTATGGTAACCCAACTTCGCTGTGGCTAGAATAATTAGCCATGGATTTGGGGCTGCTAATAGGTAGCAAATAAAATTATTTTCGCAGTATTGGATCTGATCTGCCTGGACAATCCCCCAGATCCCGGCCCCATAGTTCCCGGTAGGAACACATTTTGCTTTATAAATTTGGAGGAGTTCACGTACCGGTCGCCTAACCAGTTTTCTGGCGAAATTTATTAGGGCACCGTTGGCCCTAGAAAAGGCCAATTTTCTTGCTGACACCGCTGAGTGCCATGTTCCTCTGCTGTCAAAATGAATTCCCAAATAGGAGAATCTATTAGTGTTCTCGATCTTGTTTTTATCCAAGAAGATTGCCCTACTTGGCCTTATCGTGTTACCATAGGTCATGGAATATGTTTTTGATATGTTGATTTTTAACCCTCTGATGCTCATATATTCCGCAAATTTAACAGCCCTTTGAAGGCCAACAGTGAACTGTGACATGATTACGGCGTCATCCGCATACAAAGGGATAGGGGTTGGGGTACCCCCCACGGAAAGGTAGTCAAACTGAAATTCCCTTAGATATTCTCCTACGCTATTGATGTATAAGGTGAAGAGAAAGGGTGCTAGAATACACCCCAGTCTCACACCTCTTCTTATGTTAAATTTAGCAGAACATTCTCCCCTCCTACCATACCGTACCCTGGCCCCCGCATCCCTATATAGTTCCCTTATAAATGATCAAATCTGCTGATCTACGCCCATATCACTAAGCGTCTTCCATAACCTGGCATGGTCCACACAATCGAAGGCGGAGCTCAAGTCCACAAATTTCACAAAGAAGTTTCCTCTCTTAGCTTGAGTATATTTAGCTGTTAGTAGTGCTAAATTAAGGCCCTGTTCGATTGTACCCTTGCCTGTGCGGAATCCATATTGCAAGTTAGTGATAATATCCTTTTCCTCTGCCCAGTCCTGCAACCTATTGAGGATTATCCTGCCAGCTACCTTCATTAAAGCGTCTAATAGGGATATCGGCGGTAGCATGTTGGGTTGTTCCTGTCCCCTTTTTTAAAGATTGGTATGAGAATTGCTTCCGGCCAGGTTGAGATAAAGTCGGAAGCATTGGAGCAATTTAACACATTTGTTAACAGAGGTGCCCATAGACCTAGCTCTGCTTTATATATGTCTATCGGGACGCAATCCGGGCCTGGCGCTTTTCCCGAGGCACTTTCCATAAGTGCTCTGATCACCTCTTTGTAATCAAATACAATCCCCAGAGGGAACGTGCCTGCTGGGCCAACATCTTCATGTAATACGGTTGAATTATCTATGTCTTTATCGGTCTCCGCTGTAATGGGATTATCATATAATTTGGTGAAATGGGTGTCCCCTGGGATAGCTAGGTCGATAATATCTAATTCCTTATCTTGCAAAAAGGGTGCATTGACTGCTTTCCAAAATGCTATGTTGTCATTCCTTAGACATGCCTCGTGAAGGGTCTGCCAGGTTTCACTTTTTAGCTCTCTTTTCCTTCTAGCTAGGGTGGCATGATAAGATCTTCTTGTCTGCCTTACTAACTCCGTTGATCTAGGGACAGGTTATGATGAGCCCTAGAACAGTCTTTATCAAACCAGCCCTGAACTTTGTGGGTGTTATTTTTATATTCCCTTGTTAGTTGTTTTTTAATTTCCTCCGTGATTTTACTTAAGGAATCAAGGACTTTGTAGTTCTCTTCAGACGGTGAAAGACATATTTTCATATGGTAATAAGTGTTAATTACCAATTTTCTAATGAAGGCTTCGGGATCAACTTTGCCCCATTTGATGGTATAACCATTGGAGCTTGCAAGGCTAATGGGGGAGTTATGAATAACCTTAGGGTTTACATCCTCCCCCTTGGTTTTCAAGCAAAAAGAAATGGGATAATGATCACTCTAGGGGGTATCAAGTGTCTCCCATGACAACACAAGTGCCGAGTATCTAGAGGATAAGAGGGTAAAATCAATTATAGAATTAACCCCTCTCCCATTAAAGGTTGGTTGGAAATCTACCATTGGAGAACAGCTTTCATTTACATAAGTTAGATCGAAATGGAATAACAATGTATTCAACAAATCCCCTAACTTGGAGTGGGTAAAGTGGGTTGGGACATCTTCCTTATCCTCCCCCAGGCCACATATACCAGAAGCGCTGCGTGGGCACAGCGTGCAATTAAAATCACCCACCCATAGAAGTGCCAAGTCGCCATCCCCCTGATCCTCTAAACTGAGCAACGAGCTCTTAAGTCTATTAATAATCTCTTCCCATAGGGACGTATAGGCATTGTTATAAAAGTTAATGATGGCCATGTTTTTCATTCCAGACCAGTTAACTAATAAAATCTGGTAAAAATCCCTTGAAATGAATTTGACAACTGAGATCCCTGCAGTATTTGAAATGTAAGTACACAGACCCCCTTTGTTTCGACCATGTGGACTTACACTAGCGGGTGTATTAAAAGTTTGATATCCTATTAAGTTAATTTCTTGAACTACCCAGGTTTCTTGGAAGCACAATATATTATAATTGGTCACTATATCTAACCATTCTTGGCGATCTACTTTATCCTTTAGACCCACTACATTCCAGGATATAATAGGTTGGCCCCTGGTGAGTCTCCTTCCTGTCATTACCACCTCCACATCCTTAGTTCTCGTGTCAATTGTCCCTTCTTTTCTATGTATCAAATCGCCCTTTAATAAATGATGTATAATGTGGTTAAGTGTAGTGGGGATTTGTAGGTGGGTCAGTTTTTGAACTGTTTTAATTTCGGCATCTATAACGCCCCTTATGTTATCATCACCATTACTTTTTCTCCCGCTATATTCTCCTAACTGAATACATCCTTCTACGGTCTGTTCCTTCCTACTAGTCCTTGCTTGTCAATCTTGGTCTTCCAGGCCAGATAGCACTTCGTAGTGGTTGCTCAAAGGTATATTCCACCTAGCTATATGTAGATTTGTTTAGTAGGTGAGCTCCTGGTGTTGGTGGTCAACGCGTTTGGGCCTTGTAATTCTAGGCCTCTTCAGGACTTGAGCAAGGGTATGTACCAGGGTAATTAGTGAATTGTTTGAAAGTATCCAAATGGGTGCTCATTGAGCATGTTGTGCCACATGGCACTGAGGAACACACGTGGGGCCAACATTAATGGTAACTTGCATGGGACTCGTGCAGTCCCCTTGCCGCTACATGTGGCTCCAGGAGAGAGCTTGGATCGTGTCTGAGATCCTCGATGGTACCCATCCGATCAGTAGAGCTTGTGTGCGCTAGTCAGAGTCAGAAACTGCCACACGTGGAGTGTTGTGTGTAGCTTTGATTGAAGACAATGCAACAGGCTGCTTCTAGCCGCTAGCCCAGTGGCCAGGCCTTTCGCCGACCCACATGATTGGTGAGTGTCCAGGATCCTGTTCCCCATCACCCGTGGTGCAGCAGTCAGCCCCTTTGAGTGGGGACCGTCACCCCAGGCTTCAGGCTTTCCCGGGGCAGAAGCAGCAACGCCCGAGCCACAGTTGTATTGGGCCCGGATGGTGTTGGGAGGTCCATTAAAAAGTGCCTGCCATCTTGGCCTTACTTGCCACGCCCCCACTAGGTTAATTGTTTTATGACATATGGTGTATTTAGAATAGGCTATCTGATAGAGACCTCTAGTCGCAGATAAGCTAACTTGCAAATTCCTCCCCAGGTGTCAGACTGGATCCGGAAACTTTTCTCAGCAGTACCTCTGCGTGCCAGGGGACAATGCTGCATGGCTCTGCAACAACATATATGGTGTCAGTGCAGCCATATAAGTCCCAGCCGGCGCGCTGATGTCAGTTTCTTCTTTTTCCGTGCTGCATGCAGATTCGAAGTAGTGTAGCTATGGTCGTTCTTCGGTCAGCTGTGACAAATATTTCGTCTGAAACAGTGTGCCTCTTTCTTTGCACTCTGGGTTTAAATCCTGTGGGTCCTGTGCTCGACAGGTGTCGGGTACAGATCCACATTCTATTTGCGTTTGGTGCTTGGGCGAGCATCACAACGCCGAAGGCTGTGACGCCTGCCAGCAGTTGAAGCCGAAGGCGCTGCTGGATCGATGAATGAAGCTCCTGACAGCGCAGTTGTCACAGGCTCCCTGTTCCTTGAGGCGTTCCACGGAAGGACTGCTTGTTCCTCGTTTGGTGTATGCTTCGTTTCTCTAGGGTCTTGACTTGCATGGTTTAGGTGAATTGGTTCTGGTGGTCCTCCTTTTTGCTTTTATCAGGACAGGAGCCGTTATGTGCTTTTTTTATTTTGACTCCTAAGATTTAGTGTCCTTGGGGCTTTCTTATACTACATTGTGTCTGTTGTCGGATGATTTTGTTTAGAACTTCATCCTACTTTCCTTCAGGCTTGGTTTCCCTTGCCTGGATTATCTGCTCTTCTTTGTCAGTCCTTGAACTTTTCTTCCACATCCTGCGTTGGAAGAGGTAATTTATCTGGTTGTGGTTGGCAGGGTCCCTTCGCAATTTATCTTCCTGTCTTAGTGATTTTGAATCCCATACAGTGGTTAGTCTTTTAGGCTCCTCTGGTCCGCAAGCTCTCTTACTCCGAGCTGGATGCCACCCTCTGCCTAGCCGGGTCCGGTGGCTCAGGAGTCTAATGTGCATTGCGGGGACCTCTGTTCCTCCTCGTGGTCATAAGTTCAAATTACGGTGGGTCCACTCAGCCTTTCATACATTTGGATCCATACTATAAGTTCAGTTGGGTTGGGTAACAATGGGCATCTGTACTTCAGGGCCAAAATGCCTAAGGGGGAATATGCGCTTTACACAATTTAAATGTTATGTTATTTATTGCCATTTTTCGAGTGGTCTTGCTATGATTTTCATCAAAGAGCCAGGTCTCATTTCATCTGCTCCCAGGTGGGACTGGTCGGTCTTTACTCTCAGCTGACTGGTTTCTTGGGAAATGTTGTAGGATTGCGGCGCAGACCCTCCTCCTAGGGAGTATGGTTATGGTATCTAATTTACAAGTTAAGGAATCTGCTGCTAGATGTCTCTATCAGATGAACAAGTTACTTATCTTCGGTAGCGATGTATCTGGTCGAGACATACTCTAGCTGCTCATTCCTTAACACCCCGCCCATCCTCCCGACTCTGTGAACAATCTATGAGGTCTGGTGTTGGTAACACCATTCCACTTATTTCCTTTGCTCAGTGACCTATAGTGTTGGAGTGGTCCTCCCTTTTCACACCGGTTTTTATACTCCACTGTTCCCTGCTTTGTTATGATGGGACTCAACATACCCACTGTATCGGGTTGCCATACCATCAATTTCCCCTTGGTACATGTTCAGTGGCGAGGGAGTTGTTTTCCTCTCAAGCTGCATTATCCACAACTGCGCAGTGTTTGACGTGGCTTGTGCTACCTTAATTTCTTGCCCTTATTCCTTAAAGTCCACGTCAGCGTGCCGAAGGAGACTTATCTGGCTCCACTGACATCATATCCTGAGTCAACGCCGTTGCAAAGCCATTTGGTGCTACCCCCCCCCCCCCGGGCGCACAGAGGTACTGCTGAGAAAAGTTTCCGTAACCAGTCTTGTACCCTTTATTATGCCCCTTAACTTTTTTCCCCTTATCTATCTACGTTATTTATTTCTTGAAGTGCATGTCTTTTGAGCCTATGCACAGCTGTCCTTTGAGGTTGCTGACTCTTAAGACTTCCTCATTTAATCAATCTAAGATGCAAGTAGTTCAGAATACTGCAGATCGACTTGTTAGCAATCTTCCTTCAGGCTCTGCATCCGCACCCTTACTGGGAGCCATACACTGGTCAAGAAAAGAGCAGTTTTCAAGCTCTGATGCCGTACGTCTAAGTCCAAAACCTTACTCACCGCCCCGGTATCCATTTGGCTAGATACGGAGGTAGGTCCTTTTCCTAGCTTGCTCCCTTGTACTGGAACAACCTTCTATACCTTATCCGTTCGTGTACATATCATACCAAATTTAAAAAGCTTCTCAAGACAGCATTATTTTAAATCAAATCCTCTGATGTTCCTGTGCTTAGCGAAGTGCCCAGATACACCTATGAGTGTAATTTAAGCGATAGTGTAAGTTAAGTTAACATAACAGAACAGCACTTCAGCTTGTCAAGTCAGTGAATTGCAGGTGCTGTCAGTGCAACTGGCAGGCACCAGCTTTTTAATGGACAAGTTGATTTTTCAGACTTAGGTATCCTGGGATCCTTTCACCCAAAAGTAGAGACGCCCTTCCATTTGGGAAACTCCAGTATTTTTTATCTGTTTGTTACATGCATCTAAGGCATAACAAGGATAACCTTCCACTGGTGACGTGGGAAAAGAGATACTTTGCTAAGATGCTGCAAGTGATCATTTGCTGTATTCAGCTCAAGGGCACAAAATGATCAAGACGCTTGTTTAATTGAATTATACTCTATTTTGACTTGATACTATGTTGGCTTGCCCATTTCTTTGTGCACGGATATAGCTTGCCATGTACTTCTCCATGATGTTCTACCACTCCCGGACAATAGAACTGGACATCAACCTGATCTTAACCACATCCCTCACCTGACCTGGAACCTGTTCTCCTTCCAGGACATATTCGCTTTGAACTTTCCCTCGACCGTGGAGACCCTGCTATTTGACCAATGCCCGATGGAGCTACCTGTTAGTGGTAGAGGAGACGGGCTGTGGATCCCCCCTTGGCCGTCACCTACCCAGCCCGACATTGGGCAGACATTCCTTCGTCTCTGTCGTACCCCCCTCCTACCCGTTCACCCTACCCTACCCTTCTCCCCCTCTACGCTCCCTTCTTCTTGCCTTCTATCCCTTTAATGTGTTTCTATTGAGAATTAGCTATTTGACCGATCACCGGTGGAGATACCTGATAGCTGTAGAGGAGATGGACTGCGGATTCCCCCTCGGCCGTCACCTACTCAGCGGTACTCTGGGCAGACTTTCCCTTTGTCTCTCAGTCGTATCTATTCCCTACCCCTTTTTCCCTTTCCCCCTCTCCCTTCCCCACCCCATTTACCTTTTCTTCTATGCTCCTTAAATGTTTAGGTCTCGGCCTGCGTATGCTGCGCTTGCGCAGTCTCGCCTGCGTGATCTTGTGTTTGAGTGTGGGGCTTGAACCCGCCCCTCTTCTCCATTGGCTGGCTTCCTAAACAGAGGCCAGCCATTGGAGGAGAGGGGTGTCTGTCCGTTTAAGCCCTGTCTTTTTGATATTCGGGGGGTGTTTTTTAGTTTCTTTCTCTTTTCTTTCTTTCGTCTTCCCATTGGCTGGAATTTTACATTCCAGCCAATGGGAAAAGGAGAGAAAGAAAACACACCCCGAATCCGAAAATTTCTGCATGGCCTCGGAGAAACATGGTGGTGTCATGGCGGAACTCGATTGTTGCTGTTACTGTGCTTTATTCCCTATTGTTTCTGCTGGTACACTTTATCTTGTCGGGAACAAACACTGGGTTTAAAGAGGAGTAATAAGGGCACAAACTATTATACCTATATCTTGCACCATATCAATAAAACATCATATTGGGCAATTTGATATTGCTTTGCTCTAACGGAAAGTCCAGATTTGTAACCAATATTCCGAATAAGGTCCGGATCTTAGGCCTAAAGCCGGGGCCTTGCATAAATGGCCTTCCCAGTAGAGTCGTCTCGGGTCCCAGTCTTGACTGTTTCCGCCCACCTCTCATTGTTTTGGCCTCACCTGGCCGCCGTTGTCAAGGAATGTGACGTCACAGAGTATGGCTGACCATAGTCCTGGTAGAAAGAACTGATCGGGTGAAGGGGCAGCCGGCATCCGACGGAATCCGGGGCTGTCTGAGGGCTCCTCAGTGCAAGCGGAGGCTGAGCAAGAGCCTCGGACCCCGGACAAGCCATACATCGGGCCATTGAGAGTCCACCGCTACCGGGGGCAGAGTGAGCTATGGGGACAGTGACGCTCAGGGTCGGACCGGGGGGAGCCGGAGGAGGCGAGAGTTGAAACTCGGGAACAGGAGGCAGGTCATCCAGGAGAAGACAATCAGCTGTTGCTGGGTCCAAAAGGCGAAACCGGGGACTAAAAACTGCATATTCGGGAAGGTGCCAGAAGAATTAAAGCTGTATTCGCGGTGACAAGGAATCTCTGGGCCGGGGGAGATCCAACAGGCCCGGGAGCCGCCCCAGGATCCCCGGGAGCTGAACAGAACGATAGTCATGGAGCTTCGGGTCGGGAACAGATACCGACTGGGTCGGAAGATCGGCAGCGGCTCTTTCGGGGAAATTTTTTTGGGTGAGGAAGTTAGGGCGAATGTGGAAATATAACAGTGGTGATATCGTATTGAGAGGGTAAAAATTGGCGGGGGGAGTTGGGATTTATAGGCTTGTGGGTTCCGGGCGGTGGAAGAAGTGTGAGAAATACCGAGCTTAGGAGAGTCAATGACTAAAGCATAGAGCCATTGTTTTGGGGGACTTTCAGTGGTTGGTGCCTGCCACGGGGAGCAGAACAGATTGTGCAAGCTGACGGGGGTACCTTTTTTTATGTAAGCTTATCGGGAGTACATTACATGTACTGAAGGGTGTGGTGGGCATTACAGATCCTGTGAGTTACTGTGAGGGTCACAAACCCTTGTATGTTGTGGTAATGCAAATGTGAAGAGTACGGAGTGCTTGTCATCGTTTTTTCGTGCCTCTGTTCCCTGCTTGTCATTGTTTTTTCTTGCCTCTGTTCCCTGCTTGTCATCGTTTTTCTTGCCTCTGTTCCCTGGTTGTGCTCGTGTTTTTTCTTGCCTCTGTTCCCTGCTTGTCATTGTTTTTTCTTGCCTGTGTTCCCTGGTTGTGCTCTATTTTCTTGCCTCTGTTCCCTGGTTGTGCTCGTGTTTTTTTTTTGCCTCTGTTCCCTGCGTGTCATCGTCTTTTTTTTTGCCTCTGTTCCCTGCTTGTCATCGGGTTTTTTTTTTGCCTCTGTTCCTTGGTTGTGCTCGTGTTTTTTTTTTGCCTCTGTTCCCTGCGTGTCATCGTCTTTTTTTTTGCCTCTGTTCCCTGCTTGTCATCGGGTTTTTTTTTTGCCTCTGTTCCCTGCTTGTCATCGTTTTTAGGTCTCGGCCTGCGTAGGCTGCGCTTGCGCAGTCTCGCCGGCGAGATCTTATGTTTCTCAGTGTGGGGCTTGAACCCGCCCCTCTTCTCCATTGGCTGGCTTCCTAAACGGAGGCCAGCCATTGGAGGAGAGGCGCGTCTGTCCATTTAAGCCCCGTCTTTTTGGGATTTGGGGCGGTGTTTTTTAGTTTCTTTCTCTCCTCTTCCCATTGGCTGGAATTTTACATTCCAGACAATGGGAAGAGGAGAGAAAGAAAAACATGCCCCCGAATCCGGAAATGACGGGGCTTTTCGAAGAGTCATTTCTGCTTGACCGCCGCCGGCGAAGCAGGGGAGAACGCCAGAGTCCTCCGCCCCAGCCGGTGAGTGCTCGCTTTTCTTGCCTATGCCCCCTGTTTGTGCTCCGTTGTGATTGTTTTTCTGCCCTCTGTTCCCTTGTTGTGATTGTTTTTCTGCCCTCTGTTCCTCGTTTTTCTGCCCTCTGTTCCCTCGTTGTTCTGCCCTCTGTACCCTTGTTTTTCTGCCCTCTGTTCCCTCGTATTTCTGCCCTCTGTTCCCTCGTTGTGAGACAGAGAAGGCTTCCCCCGCTGCATGCGCTCACCTTCCGCCGGCTCCTCCTCCCCCTTCCCCGGCCGAGAGCAGCATGAGGACCAGCAGCGCCAGCCCAGCCCAAGCCGCCTGGACGCCGCCCAGGCTCTGAAGAGCAGTCCCGAGCTCCCACTATGGTGGTGCTTCTCGAGCAAGAGAGCAGCGGGCCACCTCTGGGGCTGAGCAGCCGCCGGAGGCACCGGGGCGGCCGCCGGAGAGGAGCGGCCGATTGTTTTTCTGCCCTCTGTTCCCTTGTTTTTCTGCCCTATGTTCCCTTGTTTTTCTGCCCTATGTTCCCTTGTGTTTCTGCCCTATGTTCCCTTGTTTTTCTGCCCTCTGTTCCCTCGGTTTTCTCCCCTCTGTTCCCTTGTTTTCTGCCCTCTGTTCCCTGCTTGTGCTCGATTGCCTCTGTTCCCTCGTTGTGATTGTTTTTCTGCACTCTGTTCCCTTGTTTTTCTGCCCTCTGTTCCCTTGTTTTTCTGCCCTCTGTTCCCTTGTTTTTCTGCCCGCTGTTCCCTCTCGTGTTTCTGCCCTCTGTTCCCTCTCGTTTCTCTGGCCTCTGTTCCCTCGTTGTGATCTGTTTTTCTGGCCTCTGTTCCCTGTGTGTGTCTCTGTGTGTGTGTGGCTCTGTGTGTGTGTGTGTCTCTCTGTTTGTGTGTGTGTCTCTGTGTGTGTGTCTCTGTGTGTGTGTGTGTCTCTGTGTGTATGTGTGTATGGCTCTGTGTGTGTGTGGCTCTGTGTGTGTGTCTCTCTGAGTGTGTGGCTCTGTGTGTGTGTGTGCATGTGGCTCAGTGTGTGTGTGTGTGTGGCTGTGTGTGTGTGTGTGTGGCTCTTTGTATGTGTGTGTGTGTGGCTCTTTGTATGTGTGTGTGTGTGGCTCTTTGTATGTGTGTGTGTGGCTCTGTGTGTATGTGGCTCTGTGTGGGTAGCTTTTTTTGCAGGTGGCTCTGTGTGGGTGGCTCTGTGTGAGGGTGGCTCTGTCTGTGTGAGGTTGGCTCTGTCTGTGAGGGTGGCTCTGTCTGTGTGTGTGTGTGTAGGTGGCGCTGTGAATGACTCTGTG
This sequence comes from Lissotriton vulgaris, assembly GCF_964263255.1. Taxonomy (NCBI): domain Eukaryota; kingdom Metazoa; phylum Chordata; class Amphibia; order Caudata; family Salamandridae; genus Lissotriton; species Lissotriton vulgaris. Next base: position 770,242,560 of record NC_141691.1, on the reverse strand, counting down.
GGTGGCTTTAAGGGGGTGGCTCTGTATGTGTGTGTGGGTGGCTTTGTGTGTGGCTCTGTGTGTGGGTGTAAATGCAATAGGTCTCGCATTTACGAAAGATTAAGCTATTGGCATTGTAAATGACAATGCCATTTATTTATATGTTTTAAAAACAAAAATATAAATAAAAATAATGTCATGAGCAATGCCAATAGCTCTAACTTTAACAATGCCGAGACCATTGCATTGTAAATGCTTGCTTTTTTTGCCTCTGTTCCCTGCTTGTCATCGTTTTTTTGCCTCTGTTCCCTGCTTGTCATCGTTTCTTTGCCTCTGTTCCCTGCTTGTCATCGTTTTTTTTTGCTCACCTATTGCCATTATAAATGACAATACCATTTATATACGTTTTTAAATAAACGAAAAATAAAAAAAATGCCATTTGTAATGCCAATAGCTCTAACTTTAACAAAGCTGAGACCATTGCATTGTAAATGCGTATTTTACTGGTATCTTTTGTAACTTGTAACTGATGTAAGTTTGCACTATGTGGAACCTTATGTACAGCGCTCTGATACCTCCGGGTCTAGCCAGCGCTATATAAAACTCTTTAAATAAATAAAATAAAAATGTATTGAGCAGATTTGTGACGGAGAAGGAAACATTAACGACCTGTCATCCAAGTTCTCTGCCATGGGTGCTGTCAATGATTTCATAAACAATTCACTTGCCTTTCTAGGCATAGGTACTTAACAAAAATGAAACCATCCTTGAAAACATTGAGTGAACATGGAGCCTTAACTAGGGTAATGCATGGAAAGCAACCTGCTGTCAGGACAAGTTCTTTTCTTATCCCTACTTCACCTCTACTAAATCTCTGTTTACTCTGACACTGGCAGCAAACCAGTTTGCTACGTCAACCTGGGTAAACATGTGTTGCTTCTCTCCATATGGTACCCCCTGTTTCAAATGTATCCAGATTTATGGTAAGGATCCAAGGGCACCAGTTCTTTCTTCAGTTACAAAAATAAAATGTTCCTAAATGCGATTTTGGCACCTTCATAAGAAAGCATTCCGATTCTAGTGACCATGTATCAAAACCTTTACTTTGCACTAGTCAATTGTAAGTTCTTCCCTTGTGTGTCATCCTTCAGTGTGCCCAGCACCATCCCTTTTTCTCTCATTGAGAGGTAGCATCCAGGTATGTTGCCAGAAACATATACCGGGCAGACAAGCTACCACAGAACTGAATGATTCATGGTGTCAGAAAGCTACCCCAGCCTTTTTAATGTTTGGCTTCCAATGTTGTTTTCTCCTGTCTTAGTCTGCCTTGCATGGCATACATGGGATGGTGGTCCTCTCAAGAAAAATGGAGGGTTTCATGACTCACTGGGAGAAGGCTCCTAGAGAAACTCAGAATTATTTTTTTTTTTTAATTATCCTCCAACCCATCACCCCTTCTCTGAGGTGCCTTGTTTATTAATAAAAACAAAAGTAGACCAACCTGTCTTGCTATCATGATTTGGCGAACTGCCAGCATTATGCATTTTCCCTTACGTGCCCATGTCCTGTTGATGGAAGTACTTTTGTTGAAAATGGGCATCTCCTCTATTAGCAATCCCTAAATTTGGCAGATGGGTTGTGACGGAGGTGCTGGGGAAGCCTGCACCATCATAGTGTTTTGGTGGCCCATCCACCAAACTCCTAATGTTGCTTTGTATTTTTTATCTTATTCACTTCTTATCAGTGGTGTTTGATTTCTAACTTGAGGGACAGTTGTTGGACACACATTGTCCCTTCATTTAATGATACAAATCATTAAATTGTTTACTTTTAAATGGCTTAAGGGTATCTAGTTGTCTACTCCTTGAAAGGAGACTACAATCGCACTCTCAAGCACACTTATATTACCAAGAGTGACAGTACTAAGGGTATTTACAGGTCCATCCCAGTGTGAACTTGCAAGTGTTTGTTCCTACACAAATACTTTTTACAGCTGTAGAACAATGTTTGCTCTATTGCAAGGATTTCTCAACCATGGGCTTCACAAACATCTTTGTTATTGGAGCATCTGTGGTAGTAGAAAGTTCAGTGTTAATTATTTTCATGTATATCATTTGTGCATGATATATTCTGATTTTTTAAAAATTGTTTTTGTAATTAATATGCCCTACAAATTGGCACACTGATTGAGTTCATGTAAACCGTTGTCTCTGTATACGCCCTCTGATAATGCATGCATAAATGTCTATAAATTAATGTTTCTTTTGTGCCATTCGTCATCTCTCCATAGGTTGCTTTGCAGTTTTCTCACAGATTTTGGGATGGCAAAACTCAAGGAGCAGATTTCTTTGGCCATATTCCTCCGAGTTCTAGCAAACGTGGCCTTTTCGGAGTGTTCTATGACATGGATCCTGAGGTATATAGAATAACATTTCATGTATTTCATTCTAACGGAATAGATTGATATTCACTATGTCTTCTGTGAGAGTGAAGAGGGTGCGAGATCTCTATCTTTGGCCTGAGAATATGTCCAAAACTTGAGGCACTTCACAAAATGATTTCCAATCCTATCAACTTTGGACTTGAAAGGTTGAATTACGTTTGGAATTCCCAAATCTTGATTAACAGAAGTAGGATTTGCATTATTTGCTTACTGCAAATTGAAATTATGACAGTAGCAAATCTGCTAGTTGTTTTTTTTTTACTTTCATGCCTTCAGAAAAGGGATGGGATAATGGTATCGCACTGGGCTGCTGTAGAGGTTGGGCATTGGATGTTAGATGCATTAAAAAAATCTGAATCCCAAGCATTCCTTAGAATTTCCCCCAGATACACTTTTTAGGTCTCGGCCTGCGTAGGAGCGCACATGCGCAGTCTCGCTGGCGAGATTTTATGACTTTAGGTGACTTCCCCTAGCTGGCTTTAAGCTCCGCCCCTCTTTTCCATTGGCTGGTGTCACTGGAAAAGAGCGTCCCTTGACGTACACTTTTCTCTTTTGGAGCCGTCCCACTTAGACGGACTTCCCCGACTTACTGGTGGCGTAAAAGGTTTGTTATCTTCTTTATGGGGCGAAACAGATGGCCCTATAAAGAAGATAATAAACCTTTTACGACAGTAGGGCAGTCCGTCCAAGTGGGACGGCTCCAAAAGAGAATAGTCTCTGTCGAGGACAGACACGCGCAGCAAACTCTATCCTGGGCGTCCTCGTCGACTTTCTCCCACGTTGAATAATTTGGTTATCCCGTTTTATAAACTATTGCTTCAAAACTATACATAAATCCAGAACTGTAAAATTCTGCCCTTGCTTTAGTTTATATAGTAGCGGCGTTTCACCAATACTGCCGCCCTGCCCTCTACAGCTCCTTGAAGTCTTCCGTGGCCCCGCTCTGCCTCTCTCTGGTGCCGGGGCCAGCTCGAGGGTGAGGGAGTTGTCAGGGGGCGCCGAGGCACACCTCGGGGTCAAGGTGTGTCAGGGTCACGAGTAGCGACAGAGCAGGCACTTGGCGTGTGGCACCACCTGGAGCTGCCATTGCTCTTCTCTGTAACCCACGTGAGCCCTCTTGAATAATCTATCCGCTGTGTCTGCTCTCGGGTTACTTCCTGGAGGGAGGCGGACCCGGGGGTGCGGGCTGCCGGTACACCCATACATCCGTTGTTACGGGGGCCACGCACCGCCCTCGTTGTTTTGTTAAATCCAAGCAGTGGAAAGTTGTGCTTGAGGGCCGCAGACTGGGATGGGGACCCCAAGAGCCTGACGGGGGCTCCCCACACTGTCTCTGTTGTTGTAGAACAAGTTGAGCACAGCTGCGGTAAGTGCGGGCTATTATCCCCCCTGTGATGTACCCCATGGCTCCGTTCCGGTGGTTGCCCGGGGAGAGGGTCTTTAGGTTGTCCTGTGTGCCCTGGGGCCCCTGACTGTGATGGGACGGAGGTTATATCTTCAGGCCAAGTTGGCGGCTTGGGCCACCCCATAGTGGACTGCTTTGTCCGGTGGCAGAGACAAAACAAAAAGAGCAACGCATGTGGAAGGCCCATGGCATGATGAGCCCAGGCCCCAAAGGGAGGAGACCGAATAATAAATCCAACTATGCTACGGGCTGTAATGAAGATGCTGGTGGTTTACAATGGTACGGCATTGCAGTATGCAGGCGGGTTTTCTTTTCTGTTCGGGCACTTACGTAGGTTATCGAGTATGTAAGTTGTCCTTTGTGTGTATTAGGGGGCGCAGGTTGTCCCTTTCCTGGTTGGAGCTCCGTCTTGTTGAGAGGTGCCATGGGGTGATGGACTGCCTCTTGGGCATGAGGGTGCAGTGTAGGAGCCAGGCCTCTGTGTGTGTGTGTGTGGCTCTGTGTGTGTGTGTGGCTCTATGTGTGTGTGTGTGGCTCTATGTGTGTGTGTGTGTGGCTCTATGTGTGTGTGTGTGGCTCTATGTGTGTGTGTGTGGCTCTATATGTGTGTGTGTGGCTCTATGTGTGTGTGTGTGGCTCTATGTGTGTGTGTGTGTGGCTCTATGTGTGTGTGTGTGGCTGTGTGTGTGTGTGGCTGTGTGTGTGTGTGGCTGTGTGTGTGTGTGTTTGTGTGTGGCTGTGTGTGTGTGTGTAGCTCTGTGTGTGTGTGTGTAGCTCTGTGTGTGTGTGTGGCTCTGTGTGTGTGTGTGGCTCTGTGTGTGTGTGTATGGCTCTGTGCGAGTGTGTGTGGCTCTGTGTGTGCAGCTCTGTGTGTGTTTGTGGCTCTGTGTGTGTGGGGGGGGCTCTGTGTGTGTGGGGGGGGCTCTGTGCGAGTGTGTGGGGCTGTGTGTGTGTGTGGGGCTCTGTGTGTGAGTCTGTGTATGTGTGGCTCTGTGTGTGGCTGTTTGTGTGGGTGTGTGGCTGTGTAAGTGGCTGTGTGTGTGGCTCTGTGTGTGTGTGGCTCTGTGTGTGTGGCTCTGTGTGTGTGTATGGCTCTGTGTGTGTGTGTATGGCTCTGTGTGTGCAGATCTGTGTGTGTTTGTGGCTCTGTGTGTGTGGGTGTGTGGGGCTGTGTGTGTGTGTGTGTGTGTGGCTCTGTGTGTGTGTGTGTGTGTGTGTGGCTCTGTGTGTGTGTGTGGCTCTGTGTGTGTGTGTGGTTCTGTGTGTGTGTGGTTCTGTGTGTGTGTGGCTCTGTGTGTGTGTATTTGTGTGGCTCTCTGTGTGTGTGTGCAAATGCAATAGGTCTCGCATTTGCGAGAGATTAAGCTATTGGCATTGTAAATGACAATGCCATTTATTTATCCGTTTTCAAAACCAACCCATAAATAAAAGGTTTGTCATTTACAATGCCAATAGCTCTAACTTTTTCGAAGGAGAGACCTATGGCATTGTAAATGCTTGTTAGTTGTTGCCATAGGTGTGTATTTAAGGTTAGTATGAGACCCAACCACTGTTTTTCAGTGGGAGTGAGCATAGGGTAGTTATTTCTCCACATTAAAAGTATTTTATTTGTGTGGATAGGAATAGAAAGAAAAGTGTAAAATCACATATTTCTCATAGCCATAAATAAGCAGATTCTTTGCTGACTGACAGTCCACATGAATAGGGTTTGATATGCTGACTATATCAAAAGTAATTATAATAATGTGTTTCTTATATAGTTGGTCACAGTGCACTAGGGCCATTTAATACTGTAAACAAGAAATGTTGCTGTTACCCAATTGAATCATACTAAATTGAGCGACCTTTTGAGGATGGAAGCTGCCAGTGAGCTATTGTGTTTAATTCTCCATTTAGATTAGAATCAATCAGTGCAACTTGATGTTTGTTTTGGATTTCCAGTAGTTGCTCTCTGTCTTTAAGTGCTGCTGTTTCATTGGTAGAGTAACGACTAAAACCTGATTGAAAATCAGAAAGCAACCCAAAGGTGTTGGAGTTCGGCGTTGATGCTTTCTCACAAAAAGGCAAGGTGGAAATGGTTCTATAATTTGCTGGAATCAGGGTGTGGTGTTTTTCACAAGGGGATCACAGTGGCTTTCTTCTGAGAGACAGGATATATTCATCTTTGTAAGAAAATATTAATAACTCAGGAGATACCTTCAGCTAGGTTAGTGATATTTTCATTTATCAAAGTGATGGAAGCATGTCTTATCTGGAAACTGCTGGCCACTTTTTAGTGTATAGTTTAACAGCATCAGTGGGCAACAACATATTGAATTGTTAAATACTGATGTATAAAATGATGTAGTATATCTTGCTGTTGTTTATAAAGGATTCTTTTTCTATTTTGGATCTGGTTTTTTTTGCAGAAAAGGAGGTATTAGTATGGTTTTACTGGGGAGAATTTACTCTGAGCAGAGAGATTTTGATCTTGTAAATATTAAATATTTCTTTGTTAGAGTAATGAGCTGCGCCTACAAGTGATTTGTGCACATTGTTTTTGTAGATGAGCCCTATATTTTTTATTGTCTACTAAAGAGATGAACTTAAACGATTTGTGCTCTAATTGGCTGCCTCTTTGTTGCAGTTAGTGATATTCCTCCAAGAACTACGGGCTGCAAAGGTCTTTGAATGAGATAAGTTTCTTTTTCTATGTGGCCAGTACATTCAAGGTGCATTTTCTTCTGAAATTAAGGCAAAATCTAGATAGAATTGTTGATTAGATTAAGTTTAAGGCATAGCGAGGAGTATGTCATGATGAAGGCTTTCTTGTTTACTGATCATAATTCCCTAGTATTTGGGATTTCACTTATCATAATTTTCAAGTGAATGTGTATATGGTTTCACTTTTCTGAGCAGCATTATGATTAGTCAGTGCAACGGGTGCCCAGAACATTACCACAGTATAGCCAGAACAAGATATTTGAGTAATTGCATAGTCAGTGGGGAACATATTAAGATCAAATGCAGTGGCTAGTAAATGAAATTTTGTATGAGGTTTAGGCAGTTTTAGGCTAATGGATGATCTTCATCTGAATGAATGTTGAAATAACTCAGTATAAGATTTTTTTTGTCTGGGATCAGGAGTCTTCCAAGGACTCCTTTAATCCTGTCTGTTATCTGCTGTTGTAGTGGTAGTGCAGTACTTAGCTGATACAGTGCTTGGAAAGTCAGTCCAAGTACTATATTTTTATTTTGAGTTGGTAAACATAAAGTAGGGCTTTCTGGAGACAGTGATGCAAGTGAATCTAAAGTGATACATTTCCATTTTTGTGGCTATAAAAGAGTTTCTTGAAAGTTGGGGGTAACTATTTGTACATGACATCCGATAATTCAGTAGGTCCCATTCCCTGTTGCAGTGAATAGGTGTATTTTACTCTTTGCTTAAAATGTCAAGTATGTATTGGGCATTTTACATCACCGAATGTTCATATGAGAGTGCACATGCGTTGTCGAAGTTGATCTCTAGAATTTGTGAAATGGTTTATTTTTATTGCTCCTTTTCAGTTTTGTGCATGAGAAAGCAGGATGAGGGGTTAGAGGCAAAGTGAAAGAAGAAGACATTGCAGTAAAAGTGATGCTACAGTAATAGAGATGTGTATGTACGCAAGGAAATTAAGAATTTAATATAAGGGACAATAAGGTGAAACTGGAGAGGGGAGAAGCCAGACCCCTAAATGCCCGAGGACAATGAGAAGGGGAGAAGACAAATAATATGAGCACCAGTAATGGAATCAAAGATAAGAGGAATACTACTGTGAGATATTGGAGTGCCAGTAGAAAAGTGAGATGAAAGAATAAGTGTCAAGAAGCTAAAGGAAGATAACGTCACATGAAAGCAGTGAGATCCCTAGGAATGTAGCATGGGCATGAGGAAGGTCAGTTACAGTAATAGCTGCATCGATAAGGTACAGAAAGAACTATGTGGAGAGTGAAGGGATGAGCTGGCAGTGAGGGTGTGTATTAGACACATGCTTGTTTTACTTTACACTGATTAAAGTTACTCTGTACCAGGATTACCCAGTATTTTCCCACGAGGTGCCAATTTATCCACTTAACTGGTTTGCTAAATGTATCTAGCTGGGAGTAGTTTCCATATTTCTTTATGAAGGTATCTTCATTAACAATCACAAACACTCGGGCCTGATTTGCAAAAGTAAGTTACATCTTTGAGAAAGTTTACATTTAGTAGTAACGTTATATCTTTTGCTAATCACAAACTTTGAGTATAAACTTCATGAAAAAGTGTACGTTATGTATCTTCACCCCCAGAGTATTGCAGTTGGTTTACTCTTGTGTGGGTGGGTGACGTCCCTCCCATCCCATTCTCATTAATAGTAAGTCTGCCCTTATTCCCACTGACTCTGCTGCGTCCCTTTCACATTTCCTCTTAAAGTCTCTACTTACATGTGCGGAGACTCTGCAGTCGGGGTGGAGAACGCCACACACATAAAGTATAGGCAAATCTTACATTTTGTAGTATGTTTGATAGCACTACCAAGCATACTACAAAGAACAGTCTGCAAATCAGGACCTTAGTTTATCCTTCCATGTGTGGGATCAAAATCTTTTTTTAACTAAGTAGAAAAAAACTCTCTAAATAAAACAAAGCAATCATACAATATTTCCTATCTAAAGTCAAACTGTGCTTTGCATTTTATTTGTTCTAAAGCAAAACAATTACCATCTAGCAGCTTTTCTTTTTAAAATGTACCTTATATGTCTCTTTACCCTGAGAAAACTGCAAACGAGATGTTCAGTAGGAATTGAACCTCGTACGTGGAGTAAATTAGAATTGTCACTTTAAAGCTGGCATGTTACTTCCTCAATCCCAGCAAGCTATTCCAGAGATAGTTAACTACACTAACATTCCCTCAGTTCTTTTTCACAGCCGGTTTAGAGATAAAGGATCTTGAATTTAGATCTCAGTTTTCTTTCTGGTGCCTCCACTGTGGAATAAGGAGGATTGCTTATGAATGTATTGAAGATACCGTTGATAGAGAACTGGTGAAACAGGTAAGTAACTTTTTCTCCATCATTGTTGATAATCATGAGTATTGATTATCTCTTCCTGTCCGCAGAATCCTAGAACTCTTTTTTCAAGAGAAGAATTATCTACTTGAAAATAAACACTAAACGCCTACCTACCTTTATGCCTATGACCCTGACAAGGAATTCTCGTTAATTTAGACTATTCCTAAAGATGTTATTCAAACCTACTTAAGGGTCAAATCTAAAAATATTTTTTGTTTACATATCTCCATTTTAATAACATAGGAGAAAAGAAAGAATAACCCCTTCATACGCATAACCAGCTTTAAGGCGACACCTAGTTTGTACTGTTTTCTGCATCATTGGGATTTGTTTTTTTCCTACAGATTGTTATTTTTAGTAGGAATCATGCTATCACTGTTTATAAAATGTCCTAACTATGGGAGGAAGAAGTCTAAAAAAGCTCCCAATTACTTAAGTGTCCAGTGTCTCTGAGATAATCGTGACACTAAGCAGTTTCCTTACTGCTTGAAAATATTAAGGAGAACTTTGAGAGACCTTAAAGGCATTCAGACCTCCTTCTGATGTCCACACAGGAATTGAAAAAAAATGTTGATGAAACTATAGAAGCTTCTGCCTACACCTCAGATCTCTTCCTGGTACTGGAGCATGCTTCCAAATGGAGATAGAAAAAGAAGAAAAATCAGGATTGTCACTCTTCTATGCTGTTGAGACGCCATTGACAAAAGCATGAGCGTCTTACTTGTCGTCTCTTACGGCATCCAAAATCTTACTGTCGAGAATATGATTTTTTTGGGTGTAAATCTGTTTTTATTTTTCAATAAAAAGAGCAACAAAAGGGTTTAGATGTGCACAGCGTTAAGCCACAACCCTACACAGGGCCGGCCGCGCAATTCTAAAGGGATCTTGGGGGGGGTTTAAATGAACATTTGAGACACAGCATGTCGCCTACAACCCATAATGTGCCAGCCGTGTGGCACATGAAGCATAGCAGTAAAAAAAATCCAATTGTGGGCAGATCCAAGACCCCTGTAAGGCAAACTTAATATCATAGAAACAGAGAAGCGTAGGCTAGAGACCTACCAGAGAGTTGCAGAAAAGAGTAGACGTTGAAGTGTCAAAGAAGAGAAGATAAAGGAGGGGGAAGGAGGATCCCCACATCAGAGAAGGCAGACCGCAACAACAGTGTAAGAGGGTTTGCGGCCGAATGGGGTAGGAAGACCAGTGAAATCCATGCTATATACTGGCTGGATCCAGAGTACGAGTGTGTGCGATGTGGAGTTGAGGGCAAAGCTAGCGTGATTGTGGAAGAAATCTGTTCGGGTCAGCCGGGATTAATGCATCCTCAAATAAGTGTAATGTCCTGAGCATTGAGGGGAGGTAAAATGCAAGTTCCACTTTACAAAGATATGCAACTAGGGGCTTCCAAAAAGTGGTAAAGCGAGTGTCGCGATAATGTAGTGGCACTGTGAGAAGCTCCATAGTCACTACATGCCATAGACGCACAAACCAGGCAGCAATTAGGGGTGCCTCCGCTTTTTTCCAATACAACTCTATGAGCTGCTTAGCAGCTCCAAGCATGTGAAGGGCTATGTACCAATCGCCACGGGTAAGTGCTTTTAAATTGTCAGGTTTAAGGCCTAATAGAATCATGGCTGTAGAGTCAGGCAGAAAGAAGCCCAGCACCTCTTTTATGTGACTAAGCACCTCCTTCCAGAACAGGGTCAGAAGAGGACATGCCCACCAAATGTGAATGAAGTCTCCAGACGCATTAGAGCATCTCCAGCACAATGATTAGGTTGCAGGGTACATTTTATGCAGCCGAGAGGGTGTGTAATACCACTGCGTCATGAGCTTGTACGCAGTTTCTTGTTGCGATATATTGCGATAGACCTTTGGGATATCGCGCCGTTATCGACTCCACTGTGCAGGCGTGATCTCAGTGGGGGACATCAACTGCCACTGGCGCTGGTACGGAAGCGTGGGCATTAGCGGGGGATGCTGCAAAATCTGGTACGTCTGGGCGATAAGGCCCTTCGATTCATCAATGGAGCGAACCAAGCTCTCAAAGGGGGTGAATGATTGAGTGGCCGCCTGCTGTATTTCAGTTGAGGACAGCCAATGTCGCAGCTGTGCATATTGGAGCTGTGCGTCAGCCTGTACTCGGACCTCCTCTCTGCATTGCGCAAATGTTTTGAAAACACCTCCTTCATAGAGATCACTTAGAGTTCTACAACCGCCTTTCTGCCATTTTGAAAAGGCCTGGGGATGCAGCGCCGGGCGAAATAGCGGGTTGCCCGCAACAGTGGTGTGAGGAGAGGGGAAAGTTGTGAGTCCCTTGCGCACAGCTATTTTATCCCACATGTCCAGTACCGTTTGCATAGGTACTTCAATATAGGCACTATGAGAGCGCGTATTTCGGTGCAGCCAAACGAGATCCCAAATGGTTCGCCCCGTTACTGACCTATCCATATGTAGCCAGATTTTGTCACTCAATGTCGTTGTCCACTCCGAGACAACACGGAGATGAGCTTCCCAATAGTACTCTAAGAGGTTGGGACATGCCAAACCTCCTCTGTCCCGCGGGAGCATGAGGTCCTTGTGGGAAAAGCGCGGCCTGCGCCCGCCCCATATGAAACGTGTGAGATCCCGTTGCAGGCTCTGGATCTGATGCTGTGGGATAGGGGTGGGGAGACATTGGAACAGATACAGCACTTTTGGGAGTATCGTCATTTTTATAGCGTTGAGATGGCCCAACCAGGAGAGAGTCTGAGATTTCCATCACCTCAGATCGTCCAGAATTGTCTTTCTGCATTCCTGCCAATTTATTTGGTCCACGTGTCTATGGAAGGAGTCAACTGGAGTTCCAGATACCGAATATGATTAGCGGCCCATTGATCGGGGACAATCGTTTTGAGAACTGGTATCTCATCTTCAGGGATTGTGAGATTCAGGGCCCACGACTTTCCATAGTTAATTTTGAGTCCGGACGCCAGCTCAAAGGACTGCAGTAGGGCATGGAGCGCTGGGAGAGATATATGTGGCTGCAACAGCGTAAGGATGAGGTCATCCGCAAAGAGCGCCACCTTATTCTGTCTTCCTCCTGTGGAAGCGAGTCTGAAATACAAGGGATAATTAATGATAGGAAAGACAGACACAACCACAGTATTTGTCAGCTCAGAATATGGTATATTTATTAGCCACAACAAATACAATTTAACGTGCAACACGGTGACAGTCAGCATAGAAGCCTGAATGTCCAAAGATGTATTGTGTTTGGTATACTTTATAGACTCAAACCACAGGACCACCCATATGACACATGACAATAGAAGTATTATACGTAGCACAGTCCACCATGATTCCCACAGCCAATGGGCACAGAACTGTAACAAGAAATCTCCTTGTAAGGTCTGATACATCTGATGCATACATACTGTAGCTAACCATGTGATCTGAATGGGCAGTATTGGGGTCAGTCAATCAAAATGCGAGCTGTCATGGCCTGGTATATTTCCATTCAAAACTGCGACATAAGCAAGGCGATGAGTAATATTGCGAAATCTGTTATTTGCTAAAAATTATATTGTGCAACCGGTGTGTCACTTCAAGCGGTGTGTCACTTATCTCGTCTGGGCATAGAGAAATGCAAGGACAGCACTTCTCTGACTGTGAAAGGGTCTGAACTATCCAAGATGGAGATTACAGACAAAGGCTAAGTTAAGAGGGCCTGAAGCTACAATCATTTGGTATCAAAATCCAAGATGGCTTCAGCATTCCCAAATCTGATACCAAATCAATATACCCTGCGTGCCAACATAATCATATCCATGGCAGGTACCTCAGCCACTGCCTGTTGCTCTGGCTCATGGCTGTGCTCATGGCCACGGTGCATAGAGCGTAAGCAGTAGGAGACAAGGGATGTGCAGCAGACTGGGCAGACCTGTGTCATAATGCAGAGTGTCAATAACACAGCTGCTATTATGATAACAGCCTTTATGATCCATGAGCCCTCTTCCTCATCCCTAACATCCTTTATGTTATGGATTGACCTATCTATGTTCCTGCTGTTGTCAGGTATATAAGAACAGCACTTTTGACCTGTGCCATGTCTGAGAAGTGGACCATACGTGGTATTATTGATGCAAGGTAGCAACGGCCATACCAACCTGGAGGCAGGTAAAAGTAAGCCCATGGTCCGCAGACAAAAAATAGTCCCTTGTAACCCACCAGTCCAGGTGAGGACCCAGTGTTGCTGTCCTTGATACGTGACAGTCACGTGATGTGTGTGTAGTTGCTTTTGCCCACAAAAATCTGGTTCACCTTCCTAGGTTCCATTATTCTCCTCATCTTGTTTATCCTGTCCTTACATGCCAACAATCCTTGTTGTCCCTGCAGCAGATCCTGTAACACACAAGGGTACGGTATGCATGACTGCTGTGTTGAGCAGTTGTGTGCTATAGTTATGTCTGAAGGTAATTTAGGTGCTCTGTCTCGCTGCATCCCTTCATCATATAGGATGCAGGATGGGGCTAGGGACAGCTCTTCTACCCTAAACCTTGGTATATTAACCTCCTTGTTGCCATTCAGGTCATTGCCACTCTCCTCAGCCCTGTTCCTGGATCTCCTGTTAAATGTGCTAAGCATCTCAGTGTCTGACCTTGTAGGGTGCATATTCCTGCATGGTGCCCAGTTCTTTTTAGGCTCTCTGGCACCCTGTCTGATACTCTCTATATTGGAAATATTCAGTGTTGGGGCTGCCGCGAGGCCAGTGTTGGGAGGTGCAACTAATACTGACATATTGTGTTCAGTGGAGAGTAACTCATGCATCAGAATACAACCCATGTACTTGGAAACTGGTAGTACAATGTAGCTCATGCTGTGTTGTGTATCTGTTGGTAGGTGGGTACAAACATAGCATCCTGAAATGTTCATGATCTGTACATTTCAGCATTTCAACATATTTATTGTTATCATATTCTTCCCACAATTCTCTGTCATTCTCTTCTGTAACCTCCTTCTTCCCCAACACAATCTGGTCTGGCACAACTATGTTTCGCTCCTCATGTTGTATAACTGTATTATTCTCATCACCCACTTTGCCATGAAGAAATGGGATGTCAAACTCCTCTGCAAACATTATAAACATGGTTGTCAGAACTATCCCAGGTACTGGTGATAATACAGCTGCCAGAATATATGGCCATCTACGCTCATTTGTCCTTGGCCTAGGCATATTAAAAGCGTTTATGGGATTAATAATAAGCCGTTATTTTCGCCCCAATTGACGTCTGTAACAATATGTAACCCACTGTTTTCTATGGCAATTATAATACTTTGTAAAACTTCAGTTCGTGCTGTTGCTAGCTCCTGGGCTGATGGTAGGAAGCCAACTATTGGGAAGGAAAGGTCATTCAGTATAAGTGTCTGCAGCCCGCTCAATATTGGGGGATTTGGCACTGCTACTCTCTGAACAGTTGTTACCTCTACTCCTGGTGACAACGTTGCCACTGCTGACCTTATTGTTATATATAACACCCTTTCTTCCACCACCTGTATCGTAATCCACCTTTGTACTGCAGGTGATGCAACCTGCATATCTCAATTTTATTAGAAATCAATAAAATGTGGTTACAACATCCATTATTGCCCCCCAGCCAATGTGATGTATGCCAGATATGACACTGTCCAAGATGTCAAGGCGTGTGTTTGCCAGTTCCTGTGTTGGTGCTTGGCTGCCAAATGTGGGAAATGTAAGCTGTTGCAATATCAAGTCCGTCAACTTGCTCATCAGTGGTGGTTTTGGTACAATCAACTGGATTTGTCCCTTCTTCTCCACTCCTGGCCACAATAATCGTATGACTATCACCAAGGTTGACTCTTGCACCTCTATTGTCATTTGCATCAATCTACCACTCCTTGTTGTGATCAAAGGTGGTCCAGATGCAATGGTAGTCATGTAGCTGAATATAGTCAATACAGTTTTCAATGTTCCTCTGGTGCTTCACTAGTCCGTGTTGTGCTCACAGTTCTTAATTAAAATATATTTGATACAGACACCAGCACCATTTGAAATCAAACACGTTGGTGCCTTTGCTGGGTCTGACAGAGGTTACCAGTACATAACAGACAATAGGCACTTGAAGGAGACAGGTGTCTCTATGATGTCATCTGGAGGATGTGTCTGCCAGGCACAGCAGACAGTTGCATTGGTCGGTCTGTTGGAGGGTTGGCCCGCAGCCAGCAGGAGATCTCTTCTTCCTTATTCCCTGTCGTGCTGGTCGGGCTGGTCCTTCCTGGTGGATCGGAGGTTGTACCTATGGTCCGCCTCAGGTGCTGCTGGTGATGCTGCCGGAGCTTGCCGTCTGTCGTCCTGGTCCGCTGCCCGCTTGGTGTGAGAACTGTGGATCCACGAAGTCAATCCCTCGCACTTCACTGCGGTCGCGGTGGTCAAGATGACGGTGAAAGGACCCTTCCACCTGGGCTGAAGACAGTTCCGCCGGGTATGGGCCTTTATCCAAATCCGGTCCCCAAGCTGCAGGTCATGTGGTGGTGGAGTTGCTGCTTCTGGAAGAGCCTGCAGGACCTGGCGGTGAAGATAACGTAAAGTCTCTGTTAGTTTCTTACAGTAACACAAAAGCAAATCGTCTACTATTGGCAGAGGCGCAGTGGACATATGACCCGCAATGTTCATGGGTCTGCCAAACAACACTTCATGTGCACTTAGTTTTGTTATCCTGTCAGGCGTACTTCTCATTGCTAGCAGGGCTATTGGTAGTCCATCCACCCATGACAGTTCTGTAGAAGCGCAGATTTTCCGTATCTTATTCTTCAAGACCCCGGATTTGCCTCTCCACTTCACTGTAGTTTCTATGTGACCCCCAGACCCTTGCATAGTCCCCCTATTACCTGGGAAATGAACGCAGGCCATTTGTCTGAGTCCAGAAGTGTTGGGATCCCAAATCTTAGGATAAGTTCCTTCAGGAGACATTTAGCGACTGTTGATGCATCACAGTTCTTTGTGGGGTATGCCTCCATCCACTTACTAAACATACAGAAAATGACCAAGACATGCCTGAACTTATGGGAGGGTGGCATGTCAATGAAATCCATTTGTAGGCTTTCAAACGGTCCCTGGGGTGGAGGGAAGTGACCAGGTGCAGTGCGGGTACCCTTTCCAGTGTTATACTGTGCACAGATAGTGCACTGCCTGCAAAGTCTCTCAGCTGTGTGACGAAACTTGCTATGAAACCAGCATTGTGAAAACAGTCTAATCATTCCGTCTCCGTGTGTGACGAAACTTGCCATGAAACCAGCATTGTGAAAACAGTCTAATCATTCCGTCTCTCCCCACATGTGAGGGGCCATGGAAGAGACGTGCCATTGAAGGAAGCATTGATGAAGGCAGGCAGATTTTCCCATTGGGCCCAGTCCATAATCCCTCCTCTGTTTTCACACACCCTCCTTTTGCTCACTCGGCTATCTCCTCAATGTCAACTTTTTTCTGGATGTGAATGGGGTCAAAATGTAATGAGTCTTGTCTAACACCCACCTCTCTGTTGCTGCCCACTATTTGTACCATTGCTAGCTGGCAGCCTGTCAGTGCTATCCTCTATGCTTCTCTATCAATGAATGCATTGCCCTTTGACACATATTCTCTAGATGATGTGTGTGCAGCACATTCTATGATGGCCTCTTTGGATGGTCTTAGTAATGCTTGGAGGAGGTCACTTAACAATATTGCATGTTGTATTCTTTTGCCTAAGGATGTGAGGAATCCCCTCAAGGAGAGAGACAATATTTTAATAAACACACAATGTTATTGTAATGCCAGACCTAATTTGATGCCCAGTTATGAAATAAAATCCACCCACGTTCTTTCATTAAGTGCAGATATACAACTGTTGTTAATTCACCAGGTCTTGCAGAAGTAGGCCAAGAATCAGTACTCCTAGAAAATATCTGTGAACTGCATTTAAGCATGAGCAAATATGCAGGTGTAGTTCTGCTCATGCAAAAATCTACACCTCCACTTGTATCCAACCTCAGAAGAAGTATTATGTCTGTCTCTTTCAGGAGTAAAATCCAACATGTCTCAGTATGGGAACATTTTTCAGAGAAGAGCTGGTGAAAACCCTTAAAACGTGCAAGCATTTTTGCACATACTCCAAACGGCATTTCCGTCCTGTAACTTTTTCCTTACCATTACCTTCAGCCCCTGTATGTAGATCTGTGGAACGTGGCAGCATAAGGTAATAATTAGCATTCAAACCCTACTATGGAAGGAGCCCTGGTATAATCAGAAATGCTATTTTAGACATCTTATATAATGATATTGCTGCCATAATTTGTCACCGCATTACATGGCACAAAAGGGACAAGTGGTTATGTTATAGGACACCTATTCACACACACCCCTAGACTGCACCTGTATATTAAAAGACATATTAAATGTGTGCATACAGTATCCTTGAAATACCATAATACGAAGCACAGTTATTCAATGCACACTGTCCTTCTGTATTTGCATATATTCATTACTAAAGATCAATTAATAAACATAATATTACAACTCTGTGTCCGAATCCTTGGTGGGCCCTTGCGAATACACTGCTTTTAAAAAAAGCATTTTAGCATATTCACATTACAATATAATTTGTTATATTTCGTTGAAGAACCTAGAAATGAAAACATTAATATTCATTCTTTTAGATGCATATATAAAATAGTACTTCTCCTTGCGCCATTCAATTAGGTACAACCCTTATAATCTTGCCCCCTTCCAGTACTTTTCTAGCCGTGCCCACTGTTTAAGAATTTTCAGTGAGCCTGTGTTGTTGCTGAAGCATGAACCAGAATTAGAGCCATTTCTCCATCGTGGAAAGGTGTGCCTCTTAAATCACGCTAAACATTTGCATAATTATCTGTAGCTAGCACATATGCAGTACTTTTTTTTTCTTTTCTTCCAAACACTCCCTGTCCATGACCCATTGCTAGGTGAGAATAATTCTGTGAGAAATCAGTAGTGGTGCAATGTGTGGGCCAGATTGTCAGAATAATAGAACATATTTGCACCAGTGGATCTTTCTATCCAGATATGAGAGGATGAAAACCTCTAGCATTACACTCTGTAGGGGAATGAAGGAAAGAACCTAAAAAGTATATTATCTTCACAAGCAAGAGAAGAATCAAAACATTGTGCTTTTGTGTATTGGCATTTACCTTACCCGACCAAATTGTGTGATCCTGGCCATTTCAATCCTGGGAATTTAATCATCCCCCCTCAATATGTTTAAATGCATACATTAAAGACTAGTACTTGAAATACTGACAATACTTATCAATGCCCTGCAAGAACATGATCTACCAAAATGAAACAGCTCTACATGTCTTTAACATTTCTGCTATAGACTGTTCTCCTGAAAGTGATGCTATGCAGGGCTACCTCCCATCAATTGAGTAACCTGACCTTTAAGCAAATGTTGCCTCCTGTAAATTAACTCTAAACAACTATAAATTGTAAGTCATTCCATTAATATACATTTAAGAATTTGTATTCCCTTCCATTCTCCGCTGCAAATAATACATTTCTTTTTTAAACCACTTCTGTTCATACTCACAGAAAACTGTTGTAGTGTGTGGTTTAGTCTTGGCGCAATGCCCAGAATCTGTGGCCAGGCCACGATCATTATTTCAAAGCCAGTCCAAAAGAGTTTTCTTTAACCCTTCAATGCATCGTATCATCGATGGCCATGCTGGCCATTTCTCAGTACCCTTTGTTCTACACATAATTTCAGAAAGCCTTGGTAAAGGACATGAGATCTACTCTGTACCATGATACATGTACAAATGCCACTTTATTTTCCTTCCCCACATGTGGAGAAAGCAAATGTCAATGCGGTGCGTTGTGGGCACTTGGAAAGAAATCAGAGAATGAAAATATTTGCGATATCCAAACTATAACATGGAGAAAGGGGGCTGCGGGCCTCAGGACCTTAGCCGATTAAGAAGCAGTATTGAACGTTTATTTTTCTGTGCGTCATTGTAACAGCTAATTTTTCTTTCCGCAGAACTTGGAAGGAGGACAGGCTGCTTCCTGTCCCATTGTTACAAAAGAAGCAGTATTTGAAAGATCTTGTCTAAAATTCTATTTCGTTAACTTCCTCATTCAAGAGTTTGAGCACAAGGTCTGTTCTCCATGAGATAGCTCGGTGGGTTGTGCCCCTGTGGTAGAGAATGCGAGTGCAAACATATATGTTTGGCACGGGCAGATGTATCCTTTCCAAAGAAGCGTGCTCACTCACATATATTTAATCTAACTGAAGGGATGTGTCTATTTTGAAATAACGGGGCTGTCGACACTGCCTGGGAGCACCGAAAATAGACGTGTCACCCTGTCTAACATGACAACCAGGTGCTAAGCAGCCATAAATGTCCTCGGATTTGATAAATATTGGAAAGGGTCTATTTGAGCAGTCTAGAAATATTATTGTATGAAAATAGCAACAGAAATCGGTGTCCTTTTGTCAAAGTCAGATCAGTAAAAAATGTAGCTGTACAGTCAAATTTGACCATTGATGAACACTGGTATTGACAACAAAAATCACAAAACTCAAGAAACTTAATCCAAATAAAGGAAAACAGTAAATTACATATTCCTTCCCTGTGTGAAACCAGGCATTCACCCCCTCCTTTTCACACCATCTTACACCTTCCACCCCTGGAGCCAGCGAGTGTCGCAGGCAAGACAGGGAATTGCAGAATTACACCCTCCCTGAAACATCAGTAGTCTTGTGCTGCCTATTTTCAGGGAGTCACTGCGTGGTCAAGGAACAAATGCAAAGTTTTGCCTTCGCCGGAACTCAGTCGAGGAACAAATGCAAAGTTTTGCCTTCGCCGGAACTCAGTCGAGGAGGTGACAGTGCAGCAAGTATAATCGAATCCAAATATAAATCACATCATCAGAGAGAGAATACCAGGGGAGTATCTGCAGTTACAACCCCTTGCGACGCTGGGTGTGCTCAAACTGTGCCTGCACCCATGGGCCCACTTTCAAGAATTCCCACCGAATCCTCCTGACCCTGCTCCCACTGAGCAGGGTCCCCGGACCTATCAGTCTGGTTGGAGCGCCACTGGCTGCCTATGAACAGAAATCTGGAGGGGATGCAAATCACCAACCCTCCACCAGCCCCTCCAACCAAGGTCCCAAAGGGGCTCGTCAGCCCACTCATGACTGAGTTCCCTCAGAACTCTGGCTAGCCAATACGGGTGCTCCATTTGCAATGGCACCCAATTTTTCCTTTTCCGTCCCCTGACATGGTAACTGTAAGTCCAGTCTTTTTTTTTTTTTATTCTGTCAAGTAATGCCATTTTCTAATAAACAAAAATGGAACTCAGTCCTAACCGTAAAGCCACCATGTAAGCAGGTGATTTGTTTCGGTGGGGCTGGCTGGCAACTGTCCAAACTATAGTTAGTCAAAGGATTTCCCATGACAAATAATAAACAGGAAGTGTGTATGGTGTGCGTGATATGTACAGTGGGAGCAGCGCAGGGTCTTTACTCAGTAATCTACAACCACGATGAACAAAATGCAATCGTACCAGACAGATGATGGGAAAGGGTGCGCGTTACATAGGTGACATTGACACACACAGGATGGTCACAAACAGTTGCACGTGCTTTTCAGCCAGCTTGTCAGCTATGCCAATTCACAGAGGAAGCCAAAGGAAGCCATTCGCCATGTATTCATACAAGGCAGCCGATACCAGTTCACCACAGCACTGAGTCATGAAAAAAGTATATGAAGTCTTCGGGTGCTATGATTCTGGCGTCCCATAGACTGAACAGAAGGAGACAGGAAAGGGTGGTGAAAAAGATAAGTAACTCCACGTCCCCTTGCAATTCTCCTTGGCCCCAATAAACTGGGAGGAGAGGGCGGCTGGACAGAGAGAGTTTGAAAAACACACAGAACACATGCAGATTTTCATGCATATGTTGACCATACAAGGAAATAGAGAAGGTGAACTCTCTTTCGCCGCCAGATATTCACAATGAACAAATGAACAGATAGAACAGATAAACAAGTAACAGTTCGGGTCACCGCAGCAGCGCCGCAAAATGTGCATGTGTGGTGAGTGTGGTCAGTGTGTGTGGGTACCGGACAAGTAATGTCTACACCACTGGATGATAACAGAGCAGACAACTGATTAACACAGTGTCAAGCTATTCGTACTATGGCAGCCAGCCAGCATATTTGGGTAAATCGGAGTGTCAGGAACAGTCACAGTTGAGTCAGTCGAGTCAATTAAGTCAGTCACTAAGCGTATTTACACCAGAATGCTAAGCAAGGCACATACCACTTCATACATATGTAAATGAGGCATAGAGCAATCAGGACACCCCCCTGTATGTGCCGAGGTCAACCCCACGGCACAGACACCAAACGGCAGTGGCCGGGGGAAAGAGACCCAGACCACCAGAGCACCAGAAACACGATCAGAACAACAACAGAACCACGCTTGCGTACCTGGCCCCAGATCCAGCAGGGCCGAGGAACCACGCCAGGTGCCACCAGAAACACGGGGAGCAAACTGCTACAACCCACAATGGGAGCTCACAGGAAACCCATGAAAGGAGAAGGCCCCCCTGCTCAACCAAAATCAGAGGACAAAAACCTCAAATAAACACTCACCTCCAGTACACGAAGTCCGTCAAACCCACTGACCTCTGCTCCAGGCAATCAGTGGCAGCTGTCCAACCCCAGACTGGACTCTCACTGGTAAGACAGGAATCTGCAGTAGTACGCCTTCCCTCGGACCACAAGCCAACACGAGTAGGCATCTGGGAGTCACTGCGTGCATGGAACTCTGTGAGGCACACCGTCACACTGGGGTCGGACAGCGACCGGAGCCAAATACTAGGATGCAAGGAGAAAAACAGCAAATCACAAAGGAGCCCAGAGCCACGAAGGGACCCCTAGGTCCAGAACCGGCCGAGAAGGGAATCAGAGGAAGAATCACAACTCAAACCAGAGCATCAGGGACGCAGTCATCAACAGATTGGTGGCAAAACAAAAAATAAATAATAACAGCCACCAGAAAGAGGCAGATAAAAACACACACCAACATCGTCCCAATCCACGACATTTCACAGGGACCAGCCAGACAAACAGGGCAGAGCCAAGAGGAAATACCACAAAAACTGAGCTGAGAAAAAGATCAGAGGAACAGAGCAGGAACCAGAAATCAAGAGGAACAAGGCCGCACACGAGCAGGCTGGCCACCGGCATCCAACGGAGCGAAGCAGAGAGATGCACAGAGAAAAATCAAAGTCATCGAACCTCAAAACTCCAGGCTCCAGAGGAAACCCGCGGCCGAGCCGCCCGAGGCCAGCGATGTCACCACGAAGTCCGGGGCTGCAATTCTCCACCAAGATGTGGAAGCGAGTCTGAAATACAAGGGATAATTAATGATAGGAAAGACAGACACAACCACAGTATTTGTCAGCTCAGAATATGGTATATTTATTAGCCACCCGAGGCCAGCGATGTCACCACGAAGTCCGGGGCTGCAATTCTCCACCAAGATGTGGAAGCGAGTCTGAAATACAAGGGATAATTAATGATAGGAAAGACAGACACAACCACAGTATTTGTCAGCTCAGAATATGGTATATTTATTAGCCACAACAAATACAATTTAACGTGCAACACGGTGACAGTCAGCATAGAAGCCTGAATGTCCAAAGATGTATTGTGTTTGGTATACTTTATAGACTCAAACCACAGGACCACCCATATGACACATGACAATAGAAGTATTATACGTAGCACAGTCCACCATGATTCCCACAGCCAATGGGCACAGAACTGTAACAAGAAATCTCCTTGTAAGGTCTGATACATCTGATGCATACATACTGTAGCTAACCATGTGATCTGAATGGGCAGTATTGGGGTCAGTCAATCAAAATGCGAGCTGTCATGGCCTGGTATATTTCCATTCAAAACTGCGACATAAGCAAGGCGATGAGTAATATTGCGAAATCTGTTATTTGCTAAAAATTATATTGTGCAACCGGTGTGTCACTTCAAGCGGTGTGTCACTTATCTCGTCTGGGCATAGAGAAATGCAAGGACAGCACTTCTCTGACTGTGAAAGGGTCTGAACTATCCAAGATGGAGATTACAGACAAAGGCTAAGTTAAGAGGGCCTGAAGCTACAATCATTTGGTATCAAAATCCAAGATGGCTTCAGCACTCCGAGGAAAGGGCCATGTATATCTGCCGCCTGCATAATCAGCACTGTTAGAGGTTCTACAACAACGGCAACAGCAGAGGAGACAGGGGGCAACCCGGCCGCGTACCTCTATAAATGGGGAAGGGATCCGTAAGCTGTCCGTTGACTCGTACCCTGGCCTGCGGGGCGAGATACAGAGCCATGATCATGGCAATCATGTTCTGACCAAGTCCAATTTTTTGCAGCACTGCCCGGAGGAATGACCAGTCCACCCGGTTGAACGCCTTCTCCGCGTCGAGCGATATAAGGCATGCTGGTATTTTCCAGTGCTGCGCCTTTCCCACAAGGTGTGCTATTCTGCACACATTATCCGCTCCCTGTCGGCCTTGGCTGAAGCCAACCTGGTCCGGCTCCACAAGGCCAGGCATGTGGGGGTCCAGGCGTTTTTCCAGCATCTTAGTATAAATTTTGAGATCCGTATTCAACAACGCTATGGGGCGATAGGATGCACACATCGTGGGATCTTTCCCCAGTTTGGGTATCAAGGCTATTTCGGCCTTGCCCATGGAGGGCGTTGGGCCAACTGTGGCGTAGAAAGAGTTGTACAACCGCAAGAGGTAAGGTTGGAGCTGCGTCAGGAACAAGCGATAAAAGACCAACGGAAGGCCGTCTGGCCCCGGTGATTTCCCAAGAGGAAGGTCCTTTAGTGCCGCCACCAGTTCCTCCGTAGTGAGGGGTTTCTCCAGCTGTTCGGCGTCAGGAGGATGTTCCCAGGAACATTGGTCTAGAAGATCACTGATCCGGGCTTGAGTCAGTTAGTCTGCCATATAAAGAGCAGAGTAATAATTCCGAAAGCTTCACGTTTGGGCCCCATCTGTGGTGGCTCTTTCCTCGCCAGGGAGCTGAATGTTTGCTATATGATCTTTTACAGTGTGCGCTTGGAGGCGCCGTGCCAATAGTCTAAACACCTTGCTCCCCCCTTGAAGTGCCGCTGTTTTAGTGATTACAGGTTTCTCTCAGCCTTATTAGTGCAGAGGGAGCGGAGCTGTCCCCTGAGATTCGCAAGCCGTCGCTTACATGCGAGTGTGGGGCATTCCTGATCCTGCTTTTCCCAGCATTTAATGATGTTAGTGAGATTATCCTCTACAAGACGAACCTCGCGCACCCGTGCAATCGACAGGGAGGTGATTTGACTGCGGATGGTAGCCTTAAGTGGCAGTCCGTATGCTCTCCACGCCATCTGAATCCCGCAGGATGTGAGGCGGCAAGCTCCACCGCGAAGTGTGGGTGGGGCAGGCGGCTGGATCCTGCAGGAGTTCAACATGGGCATGATCAGGGAGCGAAATGGCAGACCTAGAGACCGCTAGAGTATCCTTCATTAGAGCGTGAGAGATAAAAAAGTAATCTATGCACAAGTATGATCGGTGAACATGCGAATAATATGAAAAATCCCGCCCCTAAGGGGAGTGATCGCGCCAGGCATCCAGCAGCCTGAGATCCAGTATTTGTCTCCGAAGCGCAGAAGACATAGCCCCTGTCCCGTGGAAGGAGGCTCCACTTCGGTCCTTCTCAGGGTCCCACACCAATTTAAAGTAACCCCCATCCCAAGATCAACACCGTGTCACCCTGTGGCACACCGTCCCGCAAAATCCTCCAAAGGTAGGAGTCTTGCATCTGGTTAGGTGCATACACATTACACAATGTGAAGGAGCCTTGTCCAAGCCGAACTCTGGCCCTGATGAAGCGACCATCTGAACTACTGAAGGCCCTGGATTCCCCCTGCCTGATACCAGCTCTGCAGAGAATAGCCACTCCAGCCGTTTTAGTGGGTGACGTAGCCCAGAATTGGAGAGGATATTTAGGGTGCGCCATGCGGGGAGTGTCTGTTTTTAAAAGGTGGGTTTCCTGAAGGAAAATAATGTCAGGGTTCTGTTGTAGGAGGTAACTACACATTTGCTGCCGTTTTCTAGGAGAATTAGGCCCCTTATCATTGAGGGATATAATCTTTAAGGGGTGGGGAACAGCCATATTTGTGTCCAGACCCATATTAGTCCGTCATGCCACCATAGGGAGTAAGCTAGGATAGAGGGGAGGGATCGCAAGGGGTTGTCGCTCCCGCCTAGGGGAGAGCATTGTCGAGTGGAGGTACCCGTCCGCCGCAGATAGAAGAAGAGGACAAGTAGAAAAAAAAGAGCAGAGAAACAAAGATATGTAATGACAAAAAACTAAGTATTAACATTAGCCAACGGGGCCACAGTTATACTGTTCCAGTCAAGGGTTAGCCTACACCATAGTGCCCGGTGAACCTAGACATGTCACTCTATCAAGAACAGATAGGGGGTGGGTCATCAGTTGCTCCCGAAATCGTCCAGAGGTGAGCTCCGGCACCAGCAACACTGCAGGTAGGGAACTGGGACGCAGACGACACCCTAGAACAAGCACCAGTACCAACGGGCCGGGGACATATGACGAGAACAGCACCTACAGGTAATTGCGCATGTGGGGGTCAGTTCATCAAGGAGTCAAGGATCGCGAGCTTGCTGCCGACTGTTCCCCTTCCAGGGACTTGATATACTGTATGATATCGTGCTTGGTTTGCGGGGTTGATTGGTCATCAGGGCGTGGGGAGCGTCTGTGATGGCGCGCTGTAGACCAGGATGTTCTGGCAGGTGCCCGTGTGAGCGGCGGGAGACACGTGGGGCTAGCAGGCGGTGTCGATGAGAGGTGGAGTAGTTGCGCCGCTTCTTTGTAGGACCGTACCACCCGACGTTTGGAATTCCACTGAAATATCAGGGCACATGGGTGGCCCCACTAATAGGAGATATCCAGGCTTCGCAGTTTGTCTGTCACTGGTTTGAGAGCCCGGCATCTTCGCAAGGTGTTGGGCGCAAGATCTTGAAAGATTTGTATCTGTGTCCCCTGGCTTGGCACGCGCTGCCCGAAGTGTAGCCTCCTTTTCCTTAAGAAAATTGACTCTAGTTAGGATGTCCGGGAGGACTCCCCGCCTCCCGCGGGGCCTGCAACCCGATGGGCCCTATCCAGGGCCGGCGGAGATGCATTATCATCCCTCCATACTTCATGCAGGTGCTGTGCCACGTAAGGCATAATGTCCTTCCCCTCCGCCCCGAGAGGAACCCCCCGGATGCGGAGGTTATTCCGGCGGCTCAGATTTTCCAGGTCCTCCTGCTTCATTTGTAGCTCTATGTGCTGGTCCTCCAGGGTGGCCATGCGCTGCCATAGTTGTTCCTGGTCCTCAGTTCGGGCATCCACTGTCTTCTCCAATCCGTCGACTCGATCCCAGAGATATGCAACCTCCTTGCGAAGTTCCCGGACACAGGAGTGGACCTCGGTGCGAGCGAGATTTAAGCTCCTTCAGGAATGTGGCCATAAAAGCTTGCGTGACCGGTGGCGAGTCCTCACCTGTCTGTGAGGCCACTTCCAGTGGGCCCGATGACCCCGCCTTGCCCCACATAAGGGTTGTCCTTGGGCGCCACTGTCGGGTCTTTCCCCCCTTTGGAGCGAGTCATCCTCTATGAAGGTGGGCCCTCAGAAAGGCCAACCGCATGGACCAGGGAGGGTTGCAGCGCCACACAGGATTGTCCCCGGGCACTAAGGGGCCCCACCCCACAGCAGCGGCGAAGGGTGATATCAGGTCGAGGCCCACCAAAGCCCCCAGAGAAAACACCAGCAGCAGGACCGTCGGCCACCCAGAGTCCCTGGATGTCCTCACACCCGCCACCTCAACACTTCAACCCAGGGCTGCAACAGGGGGCTATATGCCCTACAGCGCAAGAGGAAGCAAAGTCCAAAGCTGGGGGGAGAGATGGGCAAAGCAGTAGCCAGAGGATCCGCCCTCCACACTCCTCTCCCGCTGTGTGTCCACTAATCAGGCGCCCGCTGCAAGACAGGGAGATGCACACCCTCACACATTTCTCTCACGTCAGGCCAGCTCCTGAGGCCCCAGCAGAACCTAAGTCTATGGCGCCAATCAAGCGGGGGCGCAGCGCCGTGCAGGGCAGTAGGGGTGCTTGC
This sequence comes from Lissotriton vulgaris, assembly GCF_964263255.1. Lineage (NCBI taxonomy): Eukaryota > Metazoa > Chordata > Amphibia > Caudata > Salamandridae > Lissotriton > Lissotriton vulgaris. Next base: position 770,215,411 of record NC_141691.1, on the reverse strand, counting down.
CTCCTGGGTCCCTCAGAGCCTCCCAGAAGTCACACGCCTTGCTCCACTACAAATGTCTCAGCGTCCCTTCAAAGAAGCGCACGTCCCCCCACGTTAACCACTCACACATCACTCTAAATGAGAATGGCGTCCTCCACAGCAGACTCCTGGCCAAAGTCCTGCAAGTAGTAGCGGGATCCCCCCCTCTGCCAGCTGACGATATTCACATACCACCAAGTCAGTCAGTATAGATGAGCACCCTGCCGGGCCATGGGAGAACAGCCTGAGCTATCGCGCACCTGTGGCCGCCCCCCAGCGTGGCGCTTAGAAAAAGGCTCCCAGGACATATCCCCCAGGCCAGGCGCCCTCCTCAGACCGGTCCTCAACGCTGCCCCCTCCGGGGCAGAGGTCCTCACCGCTCCACTGTCCGCTTCAGCGCCGCAACGGTTCAGGGACCCCGGAGCACCCAGAGGCAGCCCCAGCAGCACGCCAGGAGGTCACCGGCCCAGTTATTGGAAAATGGCGACACTCCACCCTGCAGGCCCTTGAATGGCGGCTTCCTCCCTCGCTGCACCATCTGGTAGCCGGCCTCCATTCTCCACAGGGGCCACTCACCAGCCGCCTCACCTTAGTCATTGCCCACCACGTCAGGGGGTTCCTCCCTCAAGCCAGGGGGCCAGCCTGTATAGCTGCAGTCCGAAGTACACCGCCGATGCAATCTGCAAAATGGCGCCCCAAGACTCCCTGCAGGGTCAGTCTGCCAGTCCGTTGCTCCGGACAAAGATCACCAGCCCTCCTCGCCGGGGCAGAGACCCGGGGCCAACTGTCATCTTCCCAGGGGCGTGATGCGGCCTAGGGCTCTCGGCGTATTCAGCTGCTGCTCCTATCGTCTCACCGGGTGGGCTCCGCTCCGGGCGCCATGTAATGACGGTGCCCCGACCTGCAGGCTGCTGTACTGCGGCGTCCTCTCCTCTGCCGTCTCACGATAACTCCCCGGCTTCACAAGACAAGCCCCATAGCTGCTGAGTGCTGGGCACCCCCAGGAGCGGTGTCGGCGAGCCCCCAGTCCCGCTTAAATTGCTTTAATTAGCAGCAGCCAGCCAGACGCTTCCAACATGCGTCCTACTGCATTGCCAGTTAGACCACACCCCCGAGAAGATGACTTTTAACATCGAAGAGAACACAATTATAACTCCCCTTCTGTGTCACCATAAAGTGACACTGTAAATAACACAATTTTGAGCATAATATCAGCATGGATAAATGGAAGGTCACCATCTACTTCCCTCACTTATAGGACGACAATGTTGAGTCATATTGATGTCAAAACAGGCTTCTTTGGCATTTAGGCTATGTTTTCTGTCAAGATTTTCATCTATGGGCAGACACTTTTCACCCATGAGAAGGCATTTTTCTGACATGCTGCCTGGGATGATTTTGGCAACAGCAAAATCTGCTCTGCAGACCCCAGTTATAGCTCTAAGAAAAAAGAGCTTCCTTCCTCTGAAAGCTCACCACCTTGAAAAAGTGTGGAATTCATGCATTTATTCTTTGCCTTCTCCAGATCTGCAGACTTCTTCAGGTTGTGGTGCCTCAGCATACAGAATAGTCATTATCTTCTATCAGCTCTTCCGCTGCCAGTAAGAATACCTCACAGAGTTCTACATACCAACAATCTGGTCCATACTCCACCCTCCTAGGAGGTGTCATTCTAGTTACCCTTACCCAAGAAGATGCAGATCTTGTGATCGCCAATCAAGAAGTTGAAGTTGCATGTCCAGAATTTCCAGGTCAAGGTTGAATTCTCCTTTCTGTTACACTAATTCTTCAGACTTAAAGAGGTACTACCATCCATCCTCTTCTCCCGGGTCTCCGGCAAGGATATCTCCTGTATATACTTTCACATGGTTCTGGCTAGAATTGTCACCAAACTTAGCATACCATTTGAAGCTCCTCAGGCTAGGTCTTTAGCGATTTACGGAACTTTACAGCGTAGAGCTCACCTAATGTCTTAAATTCCGCAGGTTCCCGGCCTGTTGGAGCCAGTTATGTGAATATTCCAAGATCCTTCATCTTTGAAATCAGTCACATAGTTGGTGTTGAAGAAATACAAGTGCCTAGAGGAAGACAGACTGTTTCTCCAGTGAGATCCTTGTTGGACTCTGTTATAGTAGTTTCGGTAAAAAGAGTTTTAAAAAATTACGTCATCTTTAGATCCTCCAGATAAGGAAAATAGGAAGATGGGCGCAGGAGGTTAGAAGATATATGGAACATCTGCCACAGCTCTTAAAGCAGCAAGTTCATGTGCGCTCTTGGGGAAGTACCATTGCTTGTTATGGGACACAATGACCCGAGTCGTAGACTGGCATTGAGGGATGTCCAATCTGGTTATAATTGCTGCAGTGAATGACGCTGATATTGCTGCTTATGATACTGCTATGGCTTCTGTTTGAGACGAGGTTAGTGGGTGAGGTTGTCTCTGGTTCATCTCTATTTGGATCTTACACTGATGATGCAGAAGATGAAGACTGAGGCAGTTGTATTGTAGGTAAAGAAAGATTGCTGTCACCCTCATTACAGACATGCAGATAGGAGATACCAGTGGGTTCAAACTTCTATGATCAACTGGACATGCTGTCACACAGGCAAAAGTCGCAATTCCATCTCCATTTCAAGTACAGAAGATCATTGAGAGGCAGGAATCCGCATCCTCCATCACTGATGAAAGCCCCTTTGATTACAAGACATTGACTTTACCACTCACCATCAACATTACCAACTCTAGTCGAGGGAGTCAAGATAGGTGCTCGAGACAATCTATCTTATTCAGCTCCACCAGCCGCTAGACAGGTTCCATTATTTCTTCTTTGTTTGATCCTTACCTCATCCCATCATTTTAAGCATTATAGTCTATTGAATTACCAGTCAAGATTGCCTCCAGAGCTAATCGACATCAACTGCGTAGCCCATTTTGTACTGCACCACCATCTACCCGAGCAGACCAATGAGACCCGAGTGATTAGCATGAGCCTACGAAGCAATATAACGTGGAGGTCAGAATGGACACCCTGCCAAGCCATAGTATCCGACTGCTCTGTAGCAGAGATTGGATCCTCCTCCCTTTCTGATTTTTATCCTAAACCTGATTGTGACCGGACATTGTGTCAGAGCAGCCAGACTGGCTGGCTTTTCAAGGGGTCCACACCTCTTCAGGGAATTCTTCAACAAACATGTAGTAGCGACCAAGCTCCCACGTTGTGTCAACGTTTAATTGTTGATCTTTAGCCACAAAAAGTGTTCTTTGGTGTGAAAGCCCAGCGTGCGAGACTCCGGACCTTGCTTGTTGAAACGAAAGCAAGTGGATTTGAATTTTAAACCCCAATACAATGGCAGAACAGCTCCACCTCCTATCTCCTGTTTCCTAGCATGGAAGACCTGCTGCTCCCGTGCAATAAGAACTAAAAAAGGACTAATCCAAACCATGGGAAGAACATTAGAGAAAGGCTCTATTCTGCCTGCAACACAAACAAGCATTGGCATAACCAATAGGTCTCGCCTTTGGGACCTTATAAGTATTTAGCCATGCAGCACATTTCCCTGGATGTTGTGCAGCCAGGAATTGAAGAGCTATACAACTGCTACACACTAGTTCAAGTAGTCTGATTTAGAAATATATATAAGATAGTTTTGTGCCACTGGTGCATGGTACAAGCTATGTGTGGTAACAGCTACCTTGTAATGGCTGCTTCCCCATCAGTATGCAGTAGCTTTGCCACACCGTTTCAAACAGATGCAGGCGTAATTTTTCCAAGGAATACCTCAAATAAATGTATTTGCAGAGGGATATACGTTACACCTATTTAATGCATATGGATCATCCTCTTACAAATTTTATATAGCGCAAACTCGACCTGAAGGTATCGGAGCGCTTTACATGAGCACCAGTTGCAGTACTGAAATAAAATACGTCGGCTGGGGTGATCGAGTTCCACTGGTAGAACCAGATGTGGTCCTCGGGCTGTGGTCGTGTCAACCAAGCCCCAGAAGGGAATTCCAGATTACTACCGAGGAGCTCGAGAGGCAGCGGTTAATGGTGGCCTCTGTCAACTCTACAGACTTCTGTCACACACTCCCGGTCACCTCCATAAGTCTCAAAACTGTCTCAAAACTGTACATTTGTCAAATATAACATGTGTGTGCACTTTGTGAATGTGCCTAATGTAAAACGTGATTGTGTTGTGTAATAGTGGTAAGTGGACTGTGGCAGCGTCCCTACCGCTTTTAAACCTAAGCGCTTTTGCTCGCTTGCTTAGCGGCGCGTGAGCATTTTACTGAATGCTAATATTTTAATTAGTCACTGTTTTCTCCTCACCTGGCTGGAAGCACAGCGCGTTGGCAGCGTGTCGTGTGTGCCTTTAGATTTCAGCTCGGCTGAGCTTGCCTGACTGCTCACGGAGGACTGGACTCGCCCCTCCCTCCCGCCTCGGTCTGACGCCGGTGATTAGCGCCGTTTGTGCAGAGGGCGTGGAGGGTCCGAGCCAGGCACTTCCGGTTAGTGAACTGCAGCGCTCTAGTGGCTGGAACGCTGGGGGGGATATAAGGCACCGGACTCAGGAGCCTTGTGTGGTAAGTGGACTGTGGCAGCGTCCCTACCGCTTTTAAACCTAAGCGCTTTTGCTCGCTTGCTTAGCGGCGCGTGAGCATTTTACTGAATGCTAATATTTTAATTAGTCACTGTTTTCTCCTCACCTGGCTGGAAGCACAGCGCGTTGGCAGCGTGTCGTGTGTGCCTTTAGATTTCAGCTCGGCTGAGCTTGCCTGACTGCTCACGGAGGACTGGACTCGCCCCTCCCTCCCGCCTCGGTCTGACGCCGGTGATTAGCGCCGTTTGTGCAGAGGGCGTGGAGGGTCCGAGCCAGGCACTTCCGGTTAGTGAACTGCAGCGCTCTAGTGGCTGGAACGCTGGGGGGGATATAAGGCACCGGACTCAGGAGCCTTGTGTGGTAAGTGGACTGTGGCAGCGTCCCTACCGCTTTTAAACCTAAGCGCTTTTGCTCGCTTGCTTAGCGGCGCGTGAGCATTTTACTGAATGCTAATATTTTAATTAGTCACTGTTTTCTCCTCACCTGGCTGGAAGCACAGCGCGTTGGCAGCGTGTCGTGTGTGCCTTTAGATTTCAGCTCGGCTGAGCTTGCCTGACTGCTCACGGAGGACTGGACTCGCCCCTCCCTCCCGCCTCGGTCTGACGCCGGTGATTAGCGCCGTTTGTGCAGAGGGCGTGGAGGGTCCGAGCCAGGCACTTCCGGTTAGTGAACTGCAGCGCTCTAGTGGCTGGAACGCTGGGGGGGATATAAGACGGATGTGTTGTCGACAGCGCAGCGGGCGAGCGCAGCGGGCGCGACGAAGGCGCGCCGGAGTTGCGCCAGAGTTAAGCCCGTCTGCGCCCGTCCGCGGCCGACTGCGGCCCAGGGCCATACCCTCTGCCTCTCCCTCCTGTCAAGTCTCCTGGAGTCGAGATGAGCTACTTCTCCTCCGAGGGGAGCTATGTGGGCTTTGCCCCCACAGCATTGACGCTGGGACAAATGTGGGCTGCAGCCACTGTGAGTACACCTTTAACACCGGTAAGGCGCTAACTGCTGGCCAACATACTTTGATATGTGGCCTATTAAATGTTCGCTCCTTACGGAAACACTCCCTTGATATCCGTGACCTCCTTACGGAGAAACCATGGGATCTTTTATTCCTTACGGAAACGTGGCTGGATCAGGACTCCATGCCGGAGATTATTGAGGCCATACCTGAAGGTTACTGCCTTCACAGGCTAGACAGGCCACGTGGGAGAGGGGGCGGTATAGCCGTGGTTGTGCGGCAAGACTATCAATGTCAGCTCGTTCGCACTGCGATCGATGATAGTGAAGCTGGCGTCTTTTCCATCTCCATTAATGGCCGCTTCACCTTGAAAGGCTTGTTAGTCTACCGTCCACCAGGCTCTTCCACAGCTTTTGTTGGAAAGCTAGTGGAGGGTGTCACCGAGGCCGCCCTGCGCTCAGATAAATATCTGGTCCTAGGAGATCTTAATTTACATCTAGATACTCCCTCGGACAGAGTGGCTAGTGAGTTATGCCACACAATGGCTAATCTACAATTCGAGCAGAAGGTCTTATCATCTACCCACAAGCTGGGTCACCTTCTGGACCCAGTTTTTGCTAACTGGAGCCAAGTGAATGCTCAAGCACCGATTCCCATTGCTTGGTCCGATCATTTCCTCGTCCCTTTTACCATCGGAATACAGGGACCCCGCCCCGATGACCCTCCCGCTGATAAACATCCCAGGCGCAGGTGGGCAGCATTCTCTCTGGCCAAATTCAATCGGGCACTTACTGAGAATGGTCATCCTGGGGGTGACGGGGTTGATGAAGTGAATTACAACCTGGACCAACGCATTTTGGAAGCTTTGAATCAGGTGGCACCTCTGGGTACGTCGAAACCAGGCGGCCGTACACAACGGTCGGCGCCCTGGTTCAATGAGGACCTGCGTACGGCCAAGGCGGCATGCAAACGCGCCGAGAGGAAATGGAGGATCGCATACTCCATACAGGCCAAAAACGGTTACACTGACTGCAGACGTGCTTATCACATGTTGATTAGGAAAGCTAAATCTTCATATTATTGCAATAAAATCGAGGAAGCTAAGCAGTCTACCAAAGAGCTTTTCTCTATCTACAAAAGTATTGCAATAGGAAAATCTGTTTCAGCACCAGAAAAACTTTGTACTACGGAGGGTTGTAATCGTATTGCGGAGTACTTTGCAACCAAGGTCTCCAATATATATAATTCCTTCCCCCAGAGGACAGATAGTGGCACTGCCCTCTTGGAACTTCCAAGAAGGGAAGGGGAACATCGGCTCACCAGGTTTGTTACCCCTCCCACTACGGAGCTCCTTCGTATCTGTGGATCCATTAAATCCGGTTCCCCCAGAGACCCGACCACTCCCAATCGGCTCATGGATAGCTTGCCAGTGCTAGAGCCTTATGTGCGTCAGCTCTTGGACACCTCCTTTGAGTCGCAAGTGGTCCCGAAGGCCTGGAAACAGGCAGTGGTACTCCCCCTGCAAAAAAAGGCTAATGTTAGTTTTGAAAAATTGGAGAATCTCCGTCCCATCTCCCTTCTCCCCTACATGGCGAAGGTGGCGGAAAAAACAGCCAATATACAACTTATGCAGTTCGTGGAGAGGGCTTCGCTACTCCACGACTCGCAATTTGGCTTCCGTCCCCGTCACTCGACGGAGTCTGCTCTCCTCGTGGCGGTGGAGGCACTTAGACAGGGAGTCGACGAGGGCCAGACGATGGCACTGATCCTCTTAGACTTAAGCGCAGCATTCGACACTGTAGCACATTCCACCTTGCTACAGTGTCTGAATGGAGGTGGGGTGACAGGAGCTGCGCTTGGGTGGATTAAGTCCTTCCTCTCTGAGAGGTGCTTCCAGGTCAGACTAGGTGAGTGTTACTCTAGGGAGATTGAGCTGGGCCAGGGCGTACCACAGGGTTCGTCCCTGAGTCCAACCCTATTCAACATTTATGTCTCCCCCCTAGCGGCCATTGTGGAGGGCTATGGCCTCCGCCTGGTGTCCTACGCCGATGACACGCAATTGGTCATCTCCCTTTCACGCGCGCCCGGTCTTGCGGCAGACATTTTCAGGAACTGCATGAATGATCTCGCTGCCTGGATGTCTGCCAACTGTTTAAAGTTGAACGGGAGCAAGACCGAGGTGCTCGTGGTGGGGGGTGTACCGTCGGCGTGGTCGTCGGCATGGTGGCCACCGTGTTTGGGGGAAGTTCCCGCACCCTGCCGTGAGGCTAGGAACCTGGGCGTGTGGCTCGATAGGGACCTCACCTTTGGCCCACATGTCGGTCGGGTGGTGGGGGTATGTTTCAGTGTTCTGAGAACCCTCAGGAAAGTCTTAGACCTGCTTCCTATTTCAGCGCGTCAGACGCTGGTGCATGCCCTGGTCACCTCCCGACTTGATTATGGGAATCTTCTTTATCTGGGGGCCATCGGCAAGGTCATTCGTCGTCTGCAGGTTCTCCAAAACGCGGCAGCACGGCTGGTCCTCAGACTCCCTAGGAGGGCATCTGCCAAGCCAGCCCTGCGAGCGCTCCATTGGCTCCCTATTGAGAGGAGAGTGCAGTTTAAGGCCCTTGCCACCTGCCACCGTATCCTGAATGGCAAGGCACCTCTCCCGCTGCAAAGTCTCATAGCTTACTATGAGCCCACACGCAGCCTTCGGTCCTCGCAGACCGGGCTGCTAAAAGTACCCAGAATTTCCAAAGCTCGCATGGGAGGCAGATCCTTCAGATACCTTGCCCCCAAATGTTGGAACAATCTGCCGCTGGAACTTCGGCTTGAATCTTCCGAAATCCTGTTTAGGAAAAAACTTAAAACTTATTTGTTTCAGTAGGTAGCTTGGTTGGGAGTAGGGGGGACAGTTACTCCGCTTGCCATAGCGCGGGGACACGCCAGTGGCGTAACCAGGCGCTTAATAAATCTCCAATAATAATAATAATAATAATAATACTGTCCCAAATGCATGACTGCGCCTCAGCTTGATATGTACAATCGACACGGTGTGGATGTGACGTAAGGCCAGAGCTGCCGACTATTCATTTTATTTAAAGAGTTTTATATAGTACCGGCTAGACCCGGAGGTATCAGAGCGCTTTACATAAGGTTCCACATAGTTGCAAACCTACATCAGTTAAAAGTTACCAAAGATACCAGTAAAAACATTTAAGGAGCATAGAAGAAAAGGTAAATGGGGTGGGGAAGGGAGAGGGGGTAAGGGAAAAAGGGGTAGGAACTGGGGACCCCGGTTAGAGTCTCGGCGTAGGCTGAACAGCCTGTTAGTCTGGGAAAAATCACTTAATTTATCGTGCCTAAACGTAAAAAGGGTTGTGTCCTTGTGTAATGTAACTGGTGCTCGTGTAAAGTGCTCCTAACTATATAAAACTGCAACCAAAACATGAAAACCGAAAGTGCGATTTAGAAAGAACCTCTGTAGTCGTGGCGCCAAGGACTGCGGAAGCTGTTTCTGAATCGATCCTATATGTTTTTTACTCTGCCTATATTTTGCTTTTGTATATGAACATTTTCAATGCGAATCTCCCCAAGGCAGATTCCAGTCAGGTTTTGCTGCATAGCAGGATGCGCCACACCCTCTCTGAAAGTACAAACAAGGCAGGGGGTCTTTCAGAAGTGAACCCTTCCCGGGCTAGTTCAGATAAGCAGCTAGGGCTGAATGCATAAACTCGGATGACCCCTGAAAGCGATGCTGGCGGGAGGCTGGCGCGCTGCAGTGTGGCTGCCTGAAAGTCTGATGTGAATGTTAATGGCATTGACATGATAATATCCCTTTTAACAATTCCATCAACATGCATTCCTAGTTCAGACATTACGTAACCCATCGCCTAGACAACTCCAAGATGGGCAGAGCAGCCGCGAACAAAGGTTGTGACAAAAATACAAACACACATGATTAGGAGTTACGAGAGTTTTCTATGCAGGTAGCATTTAAACAAAGAACATACCATGGTAAACCTTCGTGAGATGCTTCAGGTTGAGCTGCCTGAAGATAGTTTACATTTTCAGATTTAAATCGCTGTGGCCTTCTAGGCTCTATGCGGGATGTCAAAGCTCTACATGGTGGCAGTGCTTTTTCCAGGCCATGGCATAGGCATTACAGTGAACAAGGAAAAAAGGTGGCCTTTAAACAGGCTTGCAAGTCTACAGACAGATATTGGTATCTCTGCAGTTTCAGATTTGTGGAGGCTTGGCACAACAGCCGAGTACAGGATAAACAAGCACCTCACGCTGAAAGTAAAAAAAAATAACGTTTGACGAGGAGAGGAGGAGGCAGCAGGGGGAGGGGAGAGAGGAGGGGCCTACGCCTGTTTCCTTGCGGAAGCGAGCAGGAACCATATGTTAATTACAAACAGATGGCTTCAGAGCTCACTCCCGCAAGGGATTCGCCAAATGTGCACGTGTTGCCATTGAAAGCAATGCAAAGTGTGCACATTTTTGGCAGGAATTGATTACTAAAGGTCTCCTCCTATGCAGCGCATGCAAGACCTAAAAATGACTAAGCAATCCTCCCAGGGTTCACAGACCAGAAAAACAGGCAGCCGTAATCTGTTTCACCAAAACAAAGATAGGACTACTCCTCAATCATTAAAATATCTGCAGCCTTCAAACATTTGACAAACATAAAGTAGAACAACACATGTAAGGAAAACAATCTTCATAGGAAAGGAAGACCGAATTAAATTATTTCACCAAATCAAAGGAAGGGCTAGTTCTCCAACATTAAATTATCTGCAACATTAAACCATACAGCAGACAAATACAAAATAGACCTGTATCGAATTACATTAAATATGTACGTTTTATATTACCTTAATAGTCTGCTGATCACGTCCTACCAACAATGTGCATACAAGGAATGCCTAGACCCATCCCTATAATATATAGGAACAAGAACTTGATCAACCACATAAAAGAAGCAAGCCAGTCTTGACAACATCATTATTTTACACAGACATAAAATTTTAAAAATCCATACAGAGAATGGAAGTTATCCACCATGCATCCTACATAACATGAGATCTGCATATGCCCATCATTCACAAATGTCCACTCTCATTGAATCCAGTATAGGGATCTTGTGTGTACCACAATATCCTGGTTACCACGAAATCCTGGCTAAACAAGTTTTCTCTGCACATTATAGACTCCTTTTTTCCAGATGGCTACAGTATATAAATGTGGTGCCTCCCATCTGAACAAATTCATAAAAAGAACCAACTCCAAGCACCCTGCCAATCAGGATTCAGAATGGGTCACAGAACTGAAACAGCCACCATAAAAGTCCTAGCTAATCTACTAAAAATTAAAGATTATGGCAATTTATGCTTATTGATCCTACTTACACTGTTGCCATTGTTTGACACAGTCACCACACATTTCTTTTAGATAGTCTTGAATTCAAAATGGGTCTAAAATCAACAGTTCTAAACTGGTTGAAATATTTTCTCAAAGATTGCTCTAACTTTGTCAAAGTACTTCATCCAACACACTACTACGTGCTGCATCCCATGACACGATAACCGCAACTTAGTGGTCATCACATACATGGAAACATGCTTCCAACCACACACCATACTTTGTGTAGAGTGCTACTCATAGAGGCAACTGCTTCAGCGTCCCACAAAGGGGTAGTAAGCACTATATAAAAGCTGCAATACAATGCAAAAAGTATGCTGCAACTTCCCCAGAAAGAGAAAAATGACATGTGGCTGCCCCCATGGATCAATTCTCTCACCTGTCCTTTTCAACATTTATGTTGAACCTTTGAGCCATTTGTTGGTAACATACTTCAGGATACACCAGTATGCAGATGATACTCAGATCTACTTAAAAATCTCCTCGCTCGAAAGTCTCAACGGCCTCAAAGCTGTTTTCAACTGGGCATCTGCTATTTCCCTGAAATGTTACGCCTAAAAAGTGAGTCCTTTATGCTGTCCCACAGAGCAACCAAAAGAGTTGGACCATCACTAATGTCCCTGCTATCAAATTATAGATGTTCACCATCACCAGCTTCAGTGGTCACGTCCCTTAGATTCCTCATCAACAGTAAGCTCTTGTTTGAGGTTCACATTCTCAAGATAGCACAAACAGCAAACTTTCACCTGTAACAACTGAAAATAATAAACCACCTTCTTTCAATTAAACAACTTAAAACTGTTGCCCAAGCTTTACTTATCTCCAGTATTGACAGAGGAAACCCCATACTGTCAAGGCTGCTGATCAGTGCTCCTCTCCCACTTCAAGTGATTCTCCACTCAACTGTTTGCCTAATCTCAGACAAAAGAAAATTCGATCACATTTTGCCCATGCTGAAAGACCTACATTGGCTTCTGTTAGAAGCTCAAATCAAACTCAAAATTGGATGCATTACATTCAGAGAGCTCCACACAGGAAGACCCAGCTATTTTACTGAACTGCTGAAAATTTCAGGTGTCACCAGAATATCCAGAAGAAAAGATTTCCTTCTGCTAGAACCTCAGAAATTCAAAACCGTTCTTGTGCAAAGCCAATCATTCTCAGGAGCTGCGCCCTCAATCTGGAACTCCTCTCTCAGTAAGAATCGCCCCTGACATACTGTCCTTCAGAAAGCTTCTCAAGACTTTCCTATTCAAAAATAATTTCTGTGGCACTACTTAAGAAAAAATGCACCTCATTCAAACTTTGTCAGTTAATCCTGTCCCATGTGTACAATAGCTAATCCCTACACTGATGTTTGAGATGCTCACTTCTTGAATATTTTCCCAGTTCTGCTAACCCCTCTTCCTCCATTCCATGTTAGGGCTGCTGTTTTAAAATGATTTTTTATTTGTCATCATAATATATTCAGTCATATTTAACTACTGTTACACTGTACAACACTCTTTGAAGAAGCACAATAGAAGAATAGTGTTAATAAAGCCTATCTCAACGTCTGGCAGATCATCTCAAAACAATATTGGGTACTTCAAAGGAAAAGAGCAGTGGGGAGAGTACCAACCCTGCAAAACAACAAGTGAATATATTCAAAGGACATCTTGATAAAAAAAAGAAGCTGAAACATAGAATTCAGACTCACCCTGGACTTAAAAACCACTAATGAGTGGCTAAAGAAAGGGAAGTTCAAGATGTTGGTGGTTCATTAAATTTAATGTGTAATAGATCTTGCTGACTGGATGTGCTCCACAGCCCTCAAGGATTCATATTTCCACATACTAGTGGCTGTGAAGCACACGAAATATCTAATATTTATACTGAAAAGCAAGCATTTTCAATTCAAATTATTTCAGTTTGTGATGAAGTTAGCCGCAAAGTGTTTCTCAAAATGCACAGCAGTAGTTGGGGCTCATCTCAAATGTACCCTTTTTTAAATGACAGGCTTTGGAAAACCAATTTGCAGTAAAGAGTACTTGCTTATTACAGAACTGTAGTTGAAATTCTAAAAAGTCTATGCCTTGATGTAAACTTAGCCTTCAGAAAAAATTCCACACCAGTTCCATTGCAGAACATACAGACACGATAATAATCACAAATATGGAAAAATGTGTTTGTTTTGGAGGACTATCGTATGGTTTCCACTTTTCATAAACGTTGGGATGGTGCCAGACTGATTCCACGCACCCTCTCCGGATATGTTGGTCTATTGGCCTTCTAGCTCACAGGGCCACTATAAGTACCCCTAATTCTGATAGATACATCTGCCAGTGGATTCCTCACCTTGTGAATATCCCCCTTGCGTCAGCAACCTTCGGAAATTCTTTCGTAGCTTCGCGGCGACGTGGGCGACGTCATAGAGGCACGGCATCGCGCGCGACTCCGCTGACATCACTGACACCATATTAGGCCCACGCCGGCGTGATGACATCAGTTCCCTTTTTTCGTGTCGTCGACGCGAACGGTTTTCTAGGGATCGTCCGTAGCAATTGCTGTAACTTTGTTACTTTGAGATATTTGTGCTTCATTGTCTTCTCTCTCGACATGTCTTCGAAGAAGACCGGGTTTAAAGCTTGTGGCGAGTGTGGGAAGACTATGTGCATTACAGATCCACATGAATGCTGCGTATGGTGTCTAAGCTCCGACCACGACATCGAAGACTGCCAGTCTTGTAAGAAGATGACACCTAAGGCCCTCCGGGAGAGAGAAACCAAGCTTCTCGTGGCTAAACTTAAAGGCAAGAAAGAGAAGAAAAGTTTGAGGTCGCGAACTCGGCGTTCGAGGTCAAGGTCTCGTTCGAGGTCGCGCTCGGACTCGTCCTCGGCCCATGCTTAACGATCTTCAAAGAAGAAATATAAGAAGAGAACCCATGAGTCCCGACATCACTCATGGAAGGACTCTGGTTTAAAGCCGAAGTCGCAGGTGAAGCTGGTTGAGAAGGTCGTGGTGTCTTCGACTTCGGAAGAGCAGGACGCCGAGGGTGAAGTGTCGCCTGCGAATTCGCCAAGTTCACCGAGGCAGGTAGCGAACCCATCTCCGGATCCGTCCCATCCTTCAGGTCGGGAGTATGAAGGTGAGGTGGAGGTGGTTGGTGAGGGAGAGGCTCCGTTGCCCGAGTGTCCGTCGATTCCGGTGCACCAGCCCGAAGAGGTCAACGTCGTATCGACTCCGCGCCCTCAAGAACAGCCAGGGGGTTTGTACCTGGCCTTCCCGGCTCCAGGTCAGGATCCGTCGCAGTTCCTGAACGCAATGTTTGGTATATATTCCAGGGCTATGTACCCCACTGGGGCTCCTGCTGGTCCCACAGGTCCGATGGCGTTTGGTTTGGGTGTTCCCCAGACCTATGATCCTGTGCCCTTTTTGCCGGCTCCGGCACCGCATTGGCATTTTCCGATGCCGGCGAGACCTTCAACTCCGAAGCCTTCGACGCCAAAACCGTCGACGCCGATTCTATCAGCTCCGATGCCGAACCCTGATCGACCTCGTATGAAAATGCCTCGTCGGTATCGGCGCCGGCTCTGTCTCCGTCGGAGTCGACAGTGGATCCGTCGGCCTCTTATTTGAAGCACAGAGGCTTTTGGAGGAAGAAAGGTTTCGAGAAGGAAATTTGGAGGAGGGTGAGCTACAGGAGTCTGAGGACCCATTTGATGACCTAACTGTGGCCAGTGGCCTTGAACTGTCCCCTGAGTGGGATTTAGCTTCAGTGCCGGATGCACCCTCTAAGGATGTGGCTCCTTACCATGCCGTGATAAGGAAGGCGGCAAGTTTATTGAACATTACTCTGCCTACTGCTGAGTTTAAGTCGAACCTTCTTACAGAGGTCCTTCACTCACCATCTTCAGTGGTTGAACCAATTCTGACATTTAATGATGCACTGGCAGAGCCAATTTTAGATGTTTGGAAGAAACCTTTGTCGGCTCCTGCAGTATCTAGGGCTGTTGCCAGGAGATACAGAGTTGCACCTGATGACCCTGAATTTTTTTCCACTCACCACCTGCCTGACAGTTTGGTGGTGCAGGCTGCCTGTTTCAAGAGGTCAACGGGAGCTTTCCCACAGGTACCTGCAGAAAAGGAGTCGAGAAAACAGGATCAGGCTGCTAAAATGGTTTTCTCCTCTGCCAGCATGGCGTTGAAGTCCACAAATGCGACCTGCCTGATTGGGCGTTATATCCACGCCTTTATGGATACTGTGAAACAATTGGTGCCAAAGATACCGGACGATGATAGAAAGGACTTCCAGGAGGTAATCTCGGACACTCAGGCTGCAGCAAGGCAGGTAATCCAGAGTGGTTTGGACACAGCGGATTCTGTGGCAAGGGTCATGGGCTCTTCGGTGGCTACGAGGAGAGCTGCATGGCTAAAATCTTCTGAGTTTTCCACGGATGTCTAGTCTGCATTAATGGATCTACCATTCAACGGATCTGGTGTGTTTGGTAAAAAGGCAGATGCTGCTTTACAACATTTTAAAGTCGTTGGGCCTTCAGACCAGGGGATCCTTTGGAAAACATTTTAGAGGGTTTGGCAGATCTTCTTTTCGTTCCTACAAGTCATCTCAGCAGCAGCCCCAGCAGCATCAAAACACACTGTATAAGGCGTACAGAGGCAGACAGAGAACACGCCCCAGAGGTTGTCAAGTCGCCTCCTCCTCTTCTTCCTCTTCTCCTTCCCAGCCCCCTGCCAATGCAGCAAAGCAGCCCTAGATCCGCCATTCCGGATCATGCGGGTCCAGTGGGGGACCGGCTTACCCATTTCCTACGAGATTGGGAATTGATTACATCGGATCTTTGGGTTCTCAATCTCGTGGGGAATGGGTATGCTCTTCCTTTTCGGGAGTTTCCCCCAAATTACCCTCCTTGCCAGGGTTATTGTTCGGAGGACCACCTGCTTCTCTTGCAGGAAGAAGTCCTGGCGCTGTTCAGAAAAGGTGCGATAGAGGTGGTTCCAGAGCAGGAAAGGGGTCAGGGGTGCTACTCCTGGTATTTTCTGATCCCCAAGAAGGATGGCAGGCTTCGGCCAATCCTGGATCTCAGGATCTTGAACTTGTATCTGAAGCAGGAGAAGTTCAAGATGCCCCCCCTTGCTCAGGTTCTTCAGGCGCTGATGGAAGAAGACTGGATGGTGTCAATCGACTTACAAGATGCGTATTTTCATTTTCCCATCTTGAAGTCGCACAGAAAGTATCTCCGTTGGGTCGCAACACTACCAGTTTGCGGTCCTTCCGTTTGGCCTTACTACTGCGCCTCGAGTCTTTACCAAGGTGATGGCAGTGGTGGCAGCACATCTCAGGAGGTCGGGGGTACCTGTATTCCCGTATCTGGACGACTGGCTGATCAAAGCAGAGTCGCCGGAGAAGGTGCTCCATCACCTGCAGGAGACAACTCAGTTGTTGCACAGGTTGGGTTTTTCGATAAATGTACCCAAATCTCACCTGGTGCCCTCCCAGCGCAACCTGTTCATCATAGGTGCGGTACTGGACACTACTGTATGTCGTGCATTCCCTCCTCCTCAAAGGATTCGCGACATACAGGAAATGATTCCTTTGTTTCACAATGGAGCGGTCGTTCCAGTCCTGAAGGTCCTTCGCTTGCTCGGTCTGATGGCTTCTTGCATTCTGCTGGTCAACCATGCACGCTGGCACATGAGGGCACTCCAGTGGTGCCTCCGCAGGCAGTGGTATCAACACAACGGAGATCTCAGGGAGTCAGTGAGGATCTCCAGAGAAACTGCAGCGGATCTGACTTGGTGGAGTGTGGAAGGCAATCTGTCACAAGGAAAGCCTTTTCATCTACCTCCATCGATGGCCACGGTGATAACGGATGCATCCACTCTAGGGTGTTGAGCTCATCTGGGGGATCTGGAAGTCAAGGGTCTTTGGTCTCCAGATAAAGGTTGCTTCACATCAACCTTCTAGAGTTACGGGCAATACGTTTGGCACTCAAGGCCTTCCTCCCAATACGTTTGGCACTCAAGGCCTTCCTCCCTTCCCTTCGCGGTCAGTCAGTTCAAGTTCTGACGGACAACACGACCGCGATGTGGTATGTCAACAAGCAGGGAGGAGTAGGGTCGCAGTGTCTCTGCAGAGAGTCTCTGCGTCTCTGGTCCTGGGTTCAGGACCATCAGATTTGTCTGATGGCAAGTCATCTGGCCGGAGTACTGAACGTACGTGCAGACACTGTCAGTCGGCAGTTCTCGGCCGACCACGAGTGGAGGCTCCATCCAGAGGTAGTTTGTTGGGCCTTTTGGACTTAGGGAACTCCTCTGGTGGATCTATTTGCCACTCACGAGAATGCTCACTGCCATCATTCTGCAGCCTCCATTTTCCGATGCAGGGAGCCTTGGGGGACGCGCTTCAGTTGAGTTGGGACTCACGACTCCTTTGCGCGTTTCCCCCCATACCCTTGATTCCTCGGGTTCTGAGGAAGGTTCGCCAAGACCGGGCCCGAGTTATATTGATCGCCCCGGATTGGCCAAGAAGGGTGTGGTGCACAGATCTTCTCCACCTCTCCTCGTGCTCGCCGCTCCGTCTCCTCACAGGGCAGATCTCCTCTCCCAGATGGAGGGGCAGGTTCTACACCCCACCTCCAGACCTTACACCTTCATGCCTGGAGATTGAACAGGGCAACCTGAGTTCCTTTTCTCTCCCACACGATGTGGTGGATGTCATTTTCTCAGCCAGGCGTGACTCCACTAAGTCCATTTATTCCTATAGATGGACTTTCGTTGTTTGGTGTGGGGAGAAGTTCATTGACCCTTTAAGGGCTCGTTTGTCCAATATTCTTCAATTTGCTCTCTCCTTGGCCCAGCAGGGTTTTGCGGTGGCAACTATTAAGGGTTATTTGTCGGCCTTATCGGCTTTCCTTTGTTTGCCGGACCAGCCCTCTTTGTTTGTCACCAAGGCCCAGATGTAGGTAAATCACATTTACCGATTTTGAAATACCGAATTTTACCGATTCGGTATTTCAAAATTGGCAAATGGGATGTAGGTACCAACATCTGGATTTGTTACCGATTCCTTAAAAATTCGGTATTTACCGATTCGGTAAATACCGAATCGGTATTTGCTATTGAATCCTATGGGCCTTGAAGCCCATAGGATTCAATTCAAATACCGATTCGGTATTTACCGAATCGGTAAATACCGAATTTGTCAAGGGTGCAGGGGGTGTCACTTTGACACCCTCTAGCACCCCCAAAACGGGCATGTGTGCAATGTGGCACACAGACATGCCCTAAGGGCACGTCTGTCTGTCACATGGCACATGTGTACATGCACAGATGTGCATGTACACAGGAATCGGTATTTTACCATGAATTTGTATTCCATGGTAAAATACCGATTCTGAAAGCCATGTGCCAATGGAAAATTGGCTACCCACATATCAATCTAGCATTTTCGGTAATTTTACCGAATCGGTAAATATTACCGATTCGGTAAAATTCCCGATTCGGTAATAATACCGAATCGGTAAAATTACCGAATATATGCACCTACATCTCCATAGCCCTTTACCGATCGGAAACTGCCGAAAATCGGTATTTTCGGCCGATTCCGATCGGTAAAGGGCTACCTACATCTGGCCCCTATTGTTTTACGGTTCATCAAGGGCCTTACCAATAAATTTTCACCAACTCCTTTTATTGTGGCTCAGGGGGACTTGAACCTTGTACTTACTTTCCTGATGGGTTTGCCTTTCGAGCCATTACACAAGTGTCCCTTGAAGCTTTTGTCTTTTAAGACTGTCTTTCTGATAGCAATTACCTCGGCAAGGAGGGTAAGTGAGCTTCAAGCTCTTAGTTCAAAGCCCCCGTTTTTATCCATTCATGCTGATCGGATGGTTCTCAGGACCAGGGCTGCTTTTCTGCCAAAGGTGGTAACTCCTTTCCACCTGGGGCAGTCCGTTACCCTCCCTACCTTTTATCCTCCCCTTCACCCTTCCAAGGAGGAGGAGAGACTTCACCGCCTGGACCCTAAGAGGGCGGTGAGCTTTTACCTGGACAGGACGAGTGAGTTCAGGTCAGATGACCAGCTGTTTGTTGGATTTGCTGGCTGCAGGAAGGGGAAGGCTGTGCACAAGCGCACGTTATCAAGATGGATAATTTTATGCATCAAGATCTGCTACTCCCTGGCGGGTAAGGAACCTCCAGAGGGTATAAGGGCTCATTCCACTAGAGCGAAATCTGCAACATCTGCTTTGGCTAGAGGTGTGCCTGAAGAGGACATTTGCAGAGCCGCGAATTGGGCCTCCCTCCACACTTTCGCAAAGCATTACTGCTTGGATTCCGAAGTGAGGGGGGATGCCCGCTTTGCACGCTCTGTCCTCCAGGATTTCTTGGTATAGCGGAGTGGACACCCTCCTCCCGGAGTGGGGACTGCTGTGGGAATCTATTCACAAGGTGAGGAATCCACTGGCAGATGTATCTATCAGAAGAACAAGTTACTTACCTTCGGTAACGCTTTTTCTGGTAGATACAATATCTCCCTGTGGATTCCTCACTGACCCACCCACCTCCCCGTTTTCCACTCTTCTATACCAGAGTAATATATATAGATTTTTTATTTTCAATGGAAATGTTTAATTTTAAATGTTTTCCTTCATTGGATTCACACTATGTGTGTGTTTTATCATGACATTTGTGTACTGTGTATACTGTATATATATATCTTCTGTCATCGGTCCGTCTGTGTGCCTCGAAGGCACGGAAAAAAGGGCGGAACGGATGTCATCACGCCGGCGTGGGCCTAATATGGTGTCGATGACGTCAGCGGAGTCGCGCGCGATGCCGTGCCTCTATGACATCGCCTACGTCGGCGCGAAGCTACGGAAGAATTTCTGAAGGTTGCTGACGCAAGGGGGATATTCACAAGGTGAGGAATCCACAGGCAGATATTGTATCTACCAGAAAAAGCGTTACCGAAGGTAAGTAACTTGTTCATCTGGCAAGGTAACAAATGGTTTGGGCAACCTCAGAACATGACAACACTGACTCCCCAAGGAATCATGATAATAGATCTAGAATCTTTTTGCTCGGTCTTTTGTGCTCACTCAGAGAGATACACAAGAAATCCACAAAGGATTGTTTTAAATATTTACTGAACCATTGTGATTCTTGTAGAAAATATTTGGTGTCACTCAGACAGACACTCATGTACATTAACTCACTGAGACATCTTACCAGCTATAGATTCACAAGTCTATGTGCATGTTCCCTAGTGCAAGACCAGAAATTCTGTGAGAATTTGAATATGCATATATTAATACTTTGTTTCATGAGCCTTGCGGTTGGACTCTTTGTATGGTGTTATGTATCTTCCCCTGCTCGGCTGCCTGAGTAATCCTACTACATCATTTTACTCAGATTCATTAGCTTATGTTAATGTGAAATATCCTCATC
Organism: Lissotriton vulgaris; assembly: GCF_964263255.1. Taxonomy (NCBI): domain Eukaryota; kingdom Metazoa; phylum Chordata; class Amphibia; order Caudata; family Salamandridae; genus Lissotriton; species Lissotriton vulgaris. The sequence goes on along the minus strand of NC_141691.1, from coordinate 770,194,990 downwards.
AGAGCTTTTTTGATATTCAACATTCGATAAAAAACACGTTTCACTTATCTGCAACATTCTGGCAGTCTTTCTGACTGGTACATTTTTTTTAATACACAAGAAATACTTTAAAAGTCATCCATTGTCAACACTTTGACAGTGCATCCAGAGGTAGGCATTGGAAGATGACTTGCAGGAACTGTGCATCTTCTAAATGGAAACCTGTGAGATTAGCCAGTTTTCTACTTCCAGAAAAGCAGAACACAATCTTTGGAGGTTCTCTGTTTTGAACCTACTGTGAAACATTGAATGAGCAAAGAAAGAATTTAAAGCAAGCTGATCAAAAAGGCACCAACTAAGACCTTTTCTAAAGTTCTAAATTTTAGGCCACTACTTGAAAGGCCTGCTGTAGAATCTTACTCTCAAAGTACTCCTATCGCCATGTCTTTTTGTTTACCTAGTGGCAGAATGCATCCAGTCTAACCCAAAGCCAACCCTCCAAAGTAAAGCCCTAAACTGTTCCGTTTTCCCTTGACGTTTGGATCACCTCTCTGGTGTCATGTAGAAACACTAATGATGGGTGGTGTCAAAAAGTCTAGTATTCGAGCCAATGCCCAAAATGATAATTCTCCCAGACACTCATCTTGAGCCCAAAGACTGAGGTTCTCTGTGCTTCAAAAATGTCAACTTTTCTATTGACAATAACATTAAAGATAAATATTTAAGTGCCTGTCGGTGGAAATTAGATTTCTAAAAAAATGCAAATATAGTAAATTGAACTGGAAAAAAGGTGAGATGAAGGAGGAAACAAAAGCAATAATTAAACTGTTATACAGAAATAGTTATATATCTCACACCCCTATTTCTACTGAGCCATACCAGAGTTGCTTGCCTCCTGAACCCACATTATCAGAGGACTATATTTCATTCATCGGAAGGATTCTGATAAATTATGACAAAAGGATATCTAGCTTCAGGCTATTGCATTTCTGGAAGAAGACTTTACCTTTTTAAGTGCAAGATTATGATAATCCTTACCTTGAAGACAATTACCGTAGTGCAAGAAAGAGCATAATACCTCAGAATATAACTTGTGTGTTTGTTTGCTTCCTCTTCCTAACTGTGCCCTTTATTTCACGTGGTGAAAAGGACAACCTACATTTTGTCTAATCTGATGTGTACCTATCCATTTAATGTTGCTCAATGTATTTTGCCATCCATATCATTTCTTTTTTTGCTTGAGGATTTTCAGGTTGACAGGGAAGATGTGTGGTCTCTAAATAAACAAGCCATGTCTTTAAGCAGCCACTATTCATTATATGATCGCTCTGTTTAGTTTCATCATTACTATTAGTACCTTGCGTTCCAGCATCTTGGAAAAAAGCAATATCGGATAGAGACATGTAGCCGCAGATTTCTTAACTTTTGAATTATTACCAGGCATCAGACTGGATCTGGAAATTTTTCAGGAGTACCTCTGCGCGCCGGGGGACAGCTCCGTACGGCTCCGCAATAACGTCTCCGGATGTGACATCACCTGTGCCATATAAGTCCCCTCTGGCGCGCAGGCATCAGTTTCTTCTTGTCCACACTGCGGTTCCTCGGGCAGTTTGTATTTTTGGCCTACTTCAATGCCTTTTTTGCGTCAGGGAACAGTGTGCCTATGCCTTTGGGTTTTAAGTTGTGTGAGACCTGTGCTCGACAGATGTCGGCTATGGATCCCCATCCCATCTGCACGTGGTGCGTAGGAGAGCACCACGACTCCAAGGAGTGCAAGCCTGTTAACGGCTGAAGCCTAAGTCCGTGCGGGAAATACGAATGAAGCTGTTGACAGCACTGCTCTCCCCGTCGACGTCCAGGTGACGTTGGTCTCCTTCCCGCTCTGAGTTTCATACCCGGGGCCGTTCAATGAGCCGTTCCCCTGAGCATTGCTCATTTAAGTCACATAAATCCCGTCATAAAGGATCGAAGTCGTGGCGGCCTCCGTCCTCACCGCGTCACGATGTGGCCTCTGCTGGTTCTCCCGTTCCTTAACGGAGGTTGCCGCACAGGAGTCGACCCTGTGCCTCCCTCCTTATACTGGTGACTATGACCCAGGGAGCCATTGAGCGCGTTCCTGCCCCAGAAGTAGGTTGTGGTTGCTATTCCTACTACTTTCTGGTGCCCAAGAAGGACAAGGGCCTGCGTCCTATCTTGGATCTCAGGGACGTAAACTGCTTCCTCCGGAAGGAGAAGTTCAGAATGTTTACCCTGGCTCAGGTCTGGTCTGCTCTCCACCCTGGAGACTGGATGGTAGCATTGGACTTGCTGGACGCTTATTTTCATATCCCCGTCCTGCCGGCCCACCGACGTTACTTGCGGTTCACGGTAGGCCACAAACATTTTCAGTTTACTGTGCTCCCCTTTGGCCTTACCAGCGTCCCTCGGGTGTTCACGAAAGTGATGGCGGTGGTCGCAGCTCATCTGCGCAGATCAGGGGTTCCAGTCTTCCTCTATCTCGACAACTGGTTGTTGAAGTCGGGATCGCCCCAGGCAGTCGTCTCCCACCTCCACACTATGGCTGACCTCCTGCATTTGCTGGGGTTCTCCATCAACGTGCTGAAGTCGCACCTGACCCCCTCGCTGAAGCTCCTCTTCATCCGAGCAGTTCTGGACACACACAGTTTCGGGTTTATCCTGTCGAACAGCGACTCCGGCATAGTCGGGCAATGATTCTGATCTTTCAGCCTCTATCCTGGGTTTCGTCCGGATGACTCTGAGGCTGCTGGGCCTCATGGCCTACTGCATCCTGCTGGTTGATCATGCCAGGTGCCATATGCAGGCTCTGCCGTGGGACCTGAAGTTCCAGTGGGCGCAGCATCAGGGGAATCTGTCCGATTGCGTCCAGATCTCGGAGGGCACTGCACGACAACTGCAGTGGTGGCTCACAAACCAGCATTGGGTCAACGGCAAATCCCTCTCCCTTCCCTAACCAGAACACACAGTGGTGACAGACCCAGCCCTTCTGGGATGGGGCAGCCACATGGGAGAGGTAGAGATCAGAGGCCTCTGGTCTAAGTTTAACAAGAAACTAGTATGTAGATATTCCTAAGTAGGTATTCATTTTGGACTTAAACTGAGAACAGCTGAGAGTGCATTGCACAGTGGAATGATATACTTACTTTGCATTATCTTTAATTTGCAGAGGTTTTGACAGAGAAAATATAGGTATGTATAGCTCCCTCTCACAACATTGGCTATATAGGGACTATATTGAAGTTTTCTTCCCACTCTATAACAATAGGGCTTTATCAGCCTCACCTATTTGCACATATATATTTTTGTTGGGTGTTGGGAATCACGTTCACTATGTTTTAATGACTCACATGACTTGATTGAAATCACTCACATGGAGATAAAAACGTGCATCTGGTGTTTTAAGGTCCTTCTTCTGCATTATTTCCTCTATCTTCCTTAAGGTTACTGTTGGTTTTCCTTTTTCTCGTTTACATTGGGACATCATTTGTCATATGTGAGGTGTTTCCGTCTTGAGCATGAGTAGTGGCATCACCTAGAACACACCTCTCACATTGTGCGATGTATTGAGTGAGTGAACAATATTTCTGTAAGATAGTACATAGGATTGTCTATCTGTTTAGATCTATACAGCATGGAAAAAGCCGTGGGACAATTTCCCCAGTTAGCGACGCACACGTGTCAGCTGTCTGAAGATCTACACAATAAAAGGAAAAAGAAGAGAAAAGAACCTTAATTATTTTGTACAAATTGTGCTGGGACTGTGCAATGTGTAATAATTCTTATACATCATTGACGTGTGCTGGGGAGTGTCATTGCTGATATATTGATATATGTGTATATATATATATATATATATATATATATATATATATATATATATATATATATAATATGTCTATCTATATAATATGTCTATCTATATAATATGTCTATCTATCTATCTATCTATCTATCTATCTACCTACCTACCTACCTACCTACCTTCCATAGTAAAGGTGTGAGTGGCAAAGGCATTGCATGGTAATGACAGCATGGAAATAGCTGTTTCCCATTTTCAAATAATGTCAAGGTGAACTGAGGACCAATTGTTGAAAAGTGTCCCTGATGAGATACCCAGGTCAGCCGTCAGCCTTAAAGACACAGTCCTTCTTTATTTCTAGGGTTAGCTTTAAGAATAGTTATTCAAATGATTGTATCATTCTTTTATTTCTCGTATGTTTATAAAATGAAGGAAATTAAAACATTTTTAGTTGTGCACTTTTTTTAACAACTTTTTAAAAACTAGTTTAAATTAAAGAAAATGTCTTGCCTTGAATAACATGTGTATCCATACGACATATGAACAACCTGAGAGGTATGTAAATGACACTTTTCTTTCTGCTTTAAAAGATGAAAAATGCTAAGCAAATATTGTACTGTTTTGTTTTATTTGTAGACGTTTTTCTCTCTGATTTAAAAAGTATTCCGCCATACTGCAAGTGGCAAGAGATGAATGTTAATGATAAGTAACAAATGTTTGTGCAATATATCGCAGGCATATTGAAATGTGTGACTGTGTTTGTGTAATAACAACTGTGTATAGAAAAACATATTTATGTTTGAACCATGATTGTCCAATACTGGTACATGGGTAGCCGGTGCATCACATTTCCAGCAAACCCAATAAGAAAAATATACTTATCTGTAACACTAGTTCTCTATCAAGGCTATCCCATGAGCAGGATCCCAGAATACTAAATTGAATAAGTCTCTTTTTTGGTGCTATTCAGATCCTAATTGATGGAATTTGAGAAACAACAAAAATGAAAGCGCTAGTTATTGATTGTAATAACTTTCCCATGTGGTGTGTGTATGTATTATACAAGTTCTACTTCCTAATACCAAAGGAATTCTTTCCCCCACAAATACATTTCATTAATCGATTATCTCCATCAATAACAAGATGACTATGCTAATTAAACTGAGAGAAGCAAAGTGGACAAAGCCAGTCTTGGCAAGATGGATCAGCGATGAAAGCGGTCAATGCTGATGTTTGTTGTGGCTTACAGGTCACAAGTTTGAATTCTAGCAAAGTCACGTCTGCCCTTCATCCTTCTGGGGTCAACAAAAGAAGGAGCGGTACATTGATGAAAATAGTGCATGTTCTTTACAGAGCTTAGAACCTGCAAAAACTGCAATGTGATGCACTATATAAAAATATATTGTTATTGTTGTTATTCTTGCCTTAATATTTAAAGCTGCATACTGACAGAATTCCCATTAATAACAGGAAAGAACCTATTGACTAGTGTATTAGAGTTACCAGAATAGGTTACCTTTTTTATGACAAACGATAAGGAGTACACTCTAAAACTAGAGTGAGTTAAACCAGTCTTTTTATTTCTTTATTCAGTGTAAACAAGCCGTCTTAATGTCTGTGGTTACTGGAGATGCTGTGACTTTCATTAAAGACATGGATGACAAGCAAGTTATACGAGAGTGCATGTTTGTCCTACGACAGCTATTTAAAGAGCAGGTAAGCCATATATCATACACAATATATCTCTGAAATATTTTTGTGTCTAAAAATCCAACATAATCGGAACGCTTACAGAGAGGAGCTGTGTGACCCTTTACCGGAAGAGGATGGTTTAGACTTAGACGAAGAGGAGGTCGGGGAAAAGGGAAGAGGGGATAAGATACAGGATTTGGGTAGAACGCACAGCGATACACAGCGGCGCGGACGTGGCTCTGGCTACACATGGGCACACGTGAGATTTAATCAAACGCATAAGCACAGGAATGATACCCAGCGGAAAATGTGATGATTTATCTTGAACTCAGTTATAAGTTCTGTTTACAAAGCATAAAAGATAAAATGTAAGACCTGTACTTTGCTACCTATGACACAGAATGTAATAATGGCAATGCGACCAAGATACGCAGCCGGATCCCAGGGTTGTCGGCCTAATGGCTGTGTAAAAATGACCAAGGTGGACTAAAATACGAAACTGTTACAGCCGGCCCACAGGGTTGTAGGCATTTGACTGTGTTTACGTGATCTGACATACTTAATAAAGGTCTTTAAAAAAAAATAATAATCCAACATAATCGCAAATCGTTTACTGGGCAAATGCTTTCCAAGATGTGAAGTGTCTTTAAAGTCATAAATGTGGGCATGGCCAAGATGGCGGCGAGGTAGGACGTGATCCTCGAAGCTCCCCCTCGCCGCCCGCCGATTATAGCACCTTACTGTTCCTAAGGGGGTTGTGATAGCACATACCGGACCCGGAGGACCCCCGCACAGCATCAGTACACTCGGTGCCCGAGGTGGGTGGCTGCAGTCGCCGGGCATCGGCTGCGGCGCCGAGCGGAGGGGAGAACGACTGGCTCGCGCTGAGGCAGAGGCCCCGTATCAGGGACGGCCCGCTCCAGGTGCCGCCGAGGCCAGCCTCCAAGTCAGGGCTTCTGCCGGGCGGCCTGGAAGACACGCGGGTCACCCCCATCAAGCATGGGGTTTTGCACCGCCAGCCTTGGGATTCCTCGGAGTGGGAGTTCTAGACGGCGCTGGTTGTCGTCAGCGGAGCTGACGGCTGGCCCAGGCGCCGCGCTCTTATACGTGGCGGCCGGCGGTGGCTGGGAGGAGTCCTCCCCCCTTCCGCCTTGGCGACTGCGGCTCTGCTCAGAAAGCACCACAGGCACCAGTGACCCCCTCTACCCAGAGTGAGGGGGGAGATCCTCGAGGCAGGCGGGGCGCCTATGGTGAAGGATCCCCGCTCGGCCCTGCACTGCCCCACGCTATTCTGAGACGCTTCCTGGAACTGTGATTGGGAAGCCACTCGCTTTGGTCAGCGAGGAGTGGAGGGTGTACGTCCCACACGGACGCAGTGAGTAACAGCCGAAGGGAAAAGTAGGGGCGCCGATAGGGGAGGACCCTACTGCACCATCACCGCCATATTCCCGCATATCACAAGGCCCAGCGAGATCCCCGGCCTTGAGTTTACGGCAGGGAGTCGGCCACAGGCAGAGGCCTAGGTGGAGGGAGTAGAGACTGCATACACGGCGCTGATTGTCAGAATCCGGGTGCTTAACACGTAGTGGGCAGAGCGAGTATACGGCCCCGGGCTTTGGGGCCGCTACCTGGAGGACAACATGGCATTGCAGCGTCAGCACTCCTTACGAACATTGTGCTGTCTGGGGCCCCTATGACGCTTGCACGCCTCTCGGTGGGTGTTTTCTGAAGTGTTCCACGATTGTAGTTGATCTACGGGCCAATTGAACTGGGCTCGAGACTGGAGTGGCCTGGAGCAGAGGCGGCCTGGGGGGCTACGGAGGCATAGAGGTGAGACGTAGCAACCCTGTGGAGGCGGTGGTGGAGTGGTGCTCCCTGAGATACTCTGGGTTGGACTTGGGGCCCCGTCTGCAGTTCTGCTGATCATTGGGGTTGACTGGCCATAGAAAGACCCCTCTGCCGGTTGGGCCGAGCTCCACGCAGTTTTAGGCAAGCACCGGTGGGAATTGGGGCTTCGGCCTGGGCATTGTTGGCGACGCCCTGTCTGACCCCTCATGAAGCGGCAGGGACTGCTATCGAGCGACGGGGGAGAACAGTGGCCGTGCCCTTATATTGGCTCCTCACTGGGGACCTCACGACTCTGACCTCAGCCAGAACGAGGAAAAATAAGTCCCTTAAAGATATCTTTGGGAGGGCGCAGTTCAACCCTGATCTGCCAACAGCGTCTTCACAGATGGCGACCCTTCAGACCCAACCCGACGCTGGAGGCGAATTCATTACCAAAGCGTTCATGGAATCACTTTTCAACACCCTAAGGGCGGATATACTGACTGTGAAGACAGACCTCACTGCTGAAATGCGAGAAATGCAGGGATGTAGATAGCACGGGAGAGTGAGTTGCAACTCTGGAAGTCAAGAGCGACACCGTAACTTCAGACGTGCACACACTCCAACAAGAGATCCTCCGCCTGCAGGATCAGCACCTGGATACCCAAATACACCTGGAAGACTTAGAGAACAGATCGTGTCGCCACAACATCAGAATCCGGGGGGTGAAAACTTCAGATGACACCAAAGATCTATTCGCTTTCACTGAAGGTCTCTTCCGCCACATCCTGGCAGCGCCTGCTGACGTTCCCATTGCCCTGGACAGGGCACACAGAGTTGGTCCACCTCGGGCGCCCAACGCTCCACCTGCCGATATCCTTGTTTGCTTGCAAGACTTCAAAACCAAAGAAGCTATCCTCACAAAGGCAAGGTCCCTCCACCCCATCTCCTACCAGGGTCACTCCCCAGTACTGTACCAGGACTTGGCCCTGATCACTCTGCAGCGACGGCGTCAATTCCGCCCCGTGACAGAACACCTCAGGGGACAAAACATCACATACTCCTGGGGGCATCCGTTCCGCCTTATCTTCCACTTCAACAGTAAATTGCACCAGATGCTCTCTCTTATTGACACTTGCCAACTGCTGGGCCTGACGGTGCCCAGTGACGAGAATGTGTTGCGTCAGAGTCAGATTTCTCCCTCCGGGTGGCAGCGACCCAAACGACGACGGCGATTCCGAAAACCGGACAAGCGGAACATCGTGCAGGGCCAGCAGGATGCACTCACCTCAGCTGCTGGTGCATTGGCGGACCCGAGCCCTTCCGCTGAATGAGGACTTGACGCTTACTTGCCCTGATTGAAGGCTCCCTACATACGGCAAGCGGCGGGGGGACTTGCGTCTCCCTCTTTGGTCACAATACGAGCCCCGTTTTGACGAATTCCTGGCTCTTCCGGGAGGGCGGACATTGTCTCCAGGACTTAATTTTTCTACTTCGTTTGGGTTTTTTGTTTCCCGTTGGGACTCCTGCTTTGTTCTTAGTTTATACGGCCTCCTTCTACAAGTTATTCTGCGGCCAACTGGCTCCCATCTTGACGAGCCTTTTCAACACCTTTGAGCTTACGGGTGCCATCCCGGGGAGATGCTGGAGGCAGCGGTAGTGGTTATACCGAAGCCTGGGAAAGACAAGACGGAGAGCATCGCATATAGGCATATTTCTCTGCTGAATGTAGATATTAAACTGTACACTAGCATCCTAGCGGCCCGCCTTGCACCATATATAGATCGATCATGCCAGAGTACGACACAGGTAGGAGTACTTCCACGCACAGAGCAGGCACATCTCCGGGACCTAGGGCTCTCGGACCTTTGGCGACACTTTCACCCATGCACTTGCACCTACACCTTTTATTCGGGGGCCCACAAGACATATGCCCGCCTTGATTATTTCCTCAGCACTACTTCGTTCCAAGCCTACACAGCAGATCCTGTAATTTTAACGGCCTCACTTTCAGATCACTCCCAGGTTATGGCTACCTTTCAGTGGCCGCGCTCCTCCTGATCCCTTAGGCACTGGTGATTGCGAGACACACTATTACGTCTCCCCACAGTGGTCGAACAAATCCAGAAGGCTATCACTAACTTTATCACCCTCAATGTTAACACAGACACCTCCCCGGCGACTCAATGGACGGCTCTAAAAGCGGTTCTCAGGGGGGAATTCATTGTGATATCCTCTGCTCAGAAGAAAGAGAGGAGTCGTAAGAGAGCGGAACTCACTCAGAGGGTCTCTGAGCTTGAGCAGTTGCACCAAAGAACCGGGGCCTCACGTGCTTGGCGGCAGCTCTGTGTAGAACGGAAGCAGCTCGCGGCATTAAACCAAGACATAGGTGAGTATGCGGCTCTAAGACTCCAACATTCCTATTATACAGCAGGGGACAGATGTGGTCGCCTTCTTGCCAATAAACTACATGAAGCCCGACAGCGCCAGGGAGTGAAAGCCATTCACACGTCCGGGGTGGCTCAGTTTCTGACGACGCTGCGATAGCCCAAGCGTTCAGAGATTTTTACGCAAACCGCTACACCGGGGATTCTCTTGATGCTCAACAAAGCGCTGAGTATATAGCACAGGCCCATATGCCCGCCAATCCCAGGCCGATTATTTAGATAGACCTATACAAAAGGAGGAAGTTATCTCAGCGATCTCTCGCCTCAAATTAGGCAAGTCACCCGGACCTGACGGCTATACGGCCTCCTTCTACAAGTTATTCTTCGGCCACCTGGCTCGCATCTTGACGAGCCTTTTCAACACCTTTGAGCGCACGGGTGCCATCCCCGGGGAGATGCATGAGGCAGCGGTAGTGGTTATACCGAAGCCGGGGAAAGACAAGATGGAGTGCAGCGCATATAGGCCTATTTCTCTGCTGAATGTAGATATTAAACTATACACTAGCATCCTAGCGGCCCGCCTGGCACCATATAGGGCCCAACTGATTGAGCCCGACCAGGCCGGCTTTGTACCGCAGAGGCAGACTAGTGATAACACCAAACGCATCCTACACTTGATAGAGAAGGCATCTCGTACCCAGGGCGAATACATGCTCCTGGTCATCGATGCGGAGAAGGCCTTTCATAGGGTGCATTGGCCCTATCTTGAGATGGTACAAATGGCCGCCGGCTTCGGCGAGAAATTTCGAACTCTAGTTTTAAACTGCTACCGCTTCCCCATGGCTACTGTCCGAGTTAATGGTCATACGTCCTCTCGCTTCCCAATCGGCAGGGGTACAAGGCAGGGATGCCCCCCTGTCACCCCTCCTTTTTGCGCTCTACATGGAGCCCTTGCCGCTGCGAGTTCGAAGGCATCCCCTCCTAACTGGGATTAAATTTGGCGGAGATGTCCACACTATTAGCTTATACGCAGATGACATTCTGCTTTCCTTATCAGAGCCAGTGGCAGCCCTGCGCTCCCTATTCATTGAGCTAGATAGCTTTGCACGCGGATCAGGGTTTAAAATCAACATGGACAAATCCATGGCCCTGGATGTTTCCCTCTCCCCGCACACCCTTACCTTTCTCCAGGAGGAACACCCGGTGCAATGGGCGACTGCTGCGATACCCTTTTTAGGTATCCAATTGGCCCCCACTATCCAAGCTACCGCTGACATCAACTATTCTACACTCCGCGGTCGCATACGCTCAGAACTAACTAGGTGGAAACACTGTACGATGTCTTGGTTAGGCAGGATTGCGGCTACCAAAATGACTATCCTCCCACAAATTTTATATCTTTTCCAGACTCTTCCTCTCTGACCTCCACCGGGCTGGATTCAACAGACTCAGGCAGACTTATCTCGCTTTATCTGGCATGGCCGTACACCCCACTTCCGACATAAGGTCGCAGAGCTCCTGCCAGGGGAGGGGGGGTAGGGGTACCAGACATCCAATTATATTACCATGCTGCCCAGCTTCGCTATATGGTGGAATGGCAGCGGTTGGAGTCCGAGAAACATTGGCTGTTCCAGGATCAGGCAGTTGCAGGTAGACCGCTGCAGGGAGTCCCATTTCTCCGCAAGCCTCACCGCCCACCCAACCTGTATGCTTCATTGATCACGGGCACTCTCATGGACTCGTGGGATCGAACCAATGTGTCCTCACAGCTGACCACCTATCCATCGCCTCTCACACCATTGTTTGACAATCCGGACTTCCAGCCTGGCATGGATGCGCGGGCCTTCCAGGCTTGGCGCTCTTCCCCCTGCAGGTTCCTAGGTCACCTCTTTGATTTAGACGGCGTTCTCCCCTTTCCGCAGCACAAAGAACACTATGATTTCCCAGAAAAGGAACATTTGCCATATCTCCAGATCCGACGCTGGGCACTACACCCACAAGTCAAACCACAGGCATAGCATCTACTGACCCCCTACGAGAAATGGTTAGTGACACGCACCTCCGATAAGAAGATAATTTCTGACCTCTATTGAATGCTTTTAGCCAACACCACTTACACACATAATGCGGGTCGGTTCAGCTGGGAACGAGATTTGGGCACAACACTGAGCCACCAGGAATGGGGAAAAATATATACCACAGGGCAAGACACTCCGCCTACCACATGGGCCTCACAGAAACCCTGACCAAGATTGTCACCTATTGGTATTACACACTGGAACGCGTACATCGCTTTGACCCCGACGGAGTGACCTATGTTGGAGGGGGTGTGGGGAGGTGGGTGCTTTGGAACACGTATTATGGAGCTGCACCTGCATACAATCATACTGGACCCAAGTGCTTGACAAAATTGATTTACACTTTGAGACCCAGCTCCCGAGATTCCCCTCCTATATTCTCTTAGGTCTCCCTAACCCATTGACATATCTGCTCAAATCCAGGAGGGGTCGACAAATCATGATTGCCCTGGGGTCGGCAGTACAAAATATCCTAGTATATTGGCGCTCCAACCAACTCCCTACGCACACTGGCTGGCTCCAGAGACTCTGGCTGGTGCTGGTTATGGAGAAACTCACGCTTACATTAGCCGGTAAGGGGTCAGAGTTTCCCGAGCTGTATCGGCCCTTCCTGATGCTACTGGTGTCGGAATTCCGGGAGTTAACATGTCCTCGATACTTGCGCTTGCTTCGCCTCCCTGATACACAGATACCGAGCAGCACCTCCAAGACATCTTGCAAGAAACAACATTGAATATCAGGCTGCTTTCTCTCTTTGCACTCCCTTTCCTTCTTTGCACTCCCTTTCCTTCTTCTATCCCTTCCTGGTTTCTTTAGTTCAAGGTGGACGAGGGGTGGGTGGGTTGGTTTTGGATGGGGGTAGGGTGTCAGAATGGGCTAGAAGGGGGGAGGGGGTTCTAGTTTTCTGTTTGTCCCTGTTTGTTTAGAGGACCCGCTCCATGCTTATTACCTATGGTAACGACGCAACATGGTATAGTTGCCTCTTTGCACATCATTGAGGGACTGAGGGGCTCTGTTTCTTATTTGTGCTGAAATCAATAAAAAGATTTAAACCATAAAGTCATAAATGTGCTGTATGGATGTTCCTAGAACTTAGTTTATGGTAATTTATTTAGTCTGAAGTAGAGTCTCTGAAACGTAATGTTTTTAGATTCAACACAGTACTTACAGAGAACACAGTTATTCCTACTGTGCGTGGTATCTGCAAGCATTGCAACATTATAAAAAATTTACTAATTGTGAAGAGTCATAATCATAGACCCTTTCATGTGGTGTTGCACAGTTTATTAAAAACCAAATTACTGTAAATCATACCAAATGGAAAATGTATATGTTTTCATCTACAGTGTTACAAAAGTAGCAACTATAGTCTGTCTAGTCCTTGTGCATTTTATTGTTCATTGAGGCAAGGCATGATGCATTTTTAAATTATTCTCTCAAATGAACAGATCAGTATCTTCTAGTATTCATTCAGCACATGGATTCCCAAGCTGTATAAAAGCCACAGAAACATCATATCCACCCATATGGCTATTGGTGTATTACTTGTAAAGTATTCATTCAGTTTAACATACTGTGCCTCGTGGCCCATGTCTAGCTCCCTATTTGGTCACAATCCATCTTATTCTATAGGTTAGTTGAATCCCAAGACTCCCTTCATTGGAGCAGTGTCCTCACCCATTGTGATCAGAATAGTTTCAAAGGCCAACCCCAGAATGGTCCAAGCCTCTCCAGCACATTTGGCTTCTTCTCTAGATTGCCTTGTTTGTTTTCAGGTCATATTGCATTTATTTGCAATTACCTTATCTTCTGCATCTGAGGCAGTTCCAATATGTACACCAGTGGATCAATCAATCAATCAATCAATCAAGGCATTTATAGAGCGCACTACTCACCCGGAGGGTCTCAAGGCGCTTGGGGGGGGGGGGGGGGGGGGGGGGGGCCGCTCCTGCTCGAACAGCCAGGTCTTGAGTTTCTTCCTGAAGGAGAGGTGGTCTTGGGTCAGGCGAAGGTCGGGAGGGAGGGTGTTCCAGGTCTTGGCGGCCAGGTAGGAGAAGGACCTTCCTCCTGTTGTCGCTCTTCGGATGCGGGGGACGGCGGCGAGGGCGTGGTTGGTCGATCGGAGGTGGCGTTTGGGAGCGTAGAAGTTGAGGCGGTTGTTGAGGTAGCTCGGGCCTTGGTCGTGTAGGGCTTTGTGTGCGTGGGTGAGGAGACGGAAGGTGATTCTCTTGTTGACGGGGAGCCAGTGCAGGTCTCTCAGATGTCCGGAGATGTGGCTGCGTCTGGGGATGTCGAGGATGAGTCTGGCTGAGGCGTTCTGGATCCGCTGGAGTCTCTTCTGGAGCTTGGCGGTGGTTCCGGCGTAGAGGGCGTTGCCGTAGTCCAGTCGGCTGGTGACGAGGGCCTGGGTGACCGTCTTCCTGGTCTCGGTGGGGATCCACCGGAAGATCTTCCGTAGCATGCGCAGGATGTTAAAACAGGACGCGGAGACGGCGTTGACTTGTCTGGTCATGGAGAGGGAGGAGTCCAGGATGAAGCTCAGGTTGCGTGCGTGGTCTGTCGGTTTGGGTGCGGTGCCCAGGGCGGGGGGCCACCAGGAGTCGTCCCAGGCGGAGGGCGAGGAGCCCAGAATGAGGACTTCCGTCTTGTCTGAGTTCAGTTTCAGGCGGCTGGTCGTCATCCACTCGGCTACGTCTTTCATCCCTTCGTGGAGGTTGTTTCTGGCGGCGGCGGGGTTGTTGGTCAGGGAGAGGATCAGCTGGGTGTCGTCGGCGTAGGAGATGATGTTGAGGTTGTGTTGGCGTGCGATGGCCGCAAGGGGGCTCATGTAGACGTTGAAGAGGGTGGGGCTGAGCGAGGAGCCCGGAGGAACGCCGCAGATGACTTCCGTGGCTGCAGATCTGAACGGTGGTAGGCGGGCTCTCTGTGTCCTTCCAGCGAGGAAGGAGATGATCCACTCCAGTGCCTTCTCCTGGATTCCGATGTTGCTGAGGCGCTGCACTAGGGTGCGGTGGCAGACAGTGTCGAACGCCGCGGAGAGATCTAGGAGGATGAGGGTCGCTGTTTCACCGTTGTCCAGCAGGGCTCGGATGTCATCGGTGGCAGCGATGAGGGCGGTCTCGGTGCTGTGGATCACCTAGAAATGCTAAAATTCATAATGCCCTGCATAAACTTCCAAATCAGAGTCAATATGCATACTGTTGTATTACTGAAAAACTTATTTGTATTTTAAACCGCAGAATATTTGAGCAGATTGATTTCTAACAAATTCTAGTCCTGTTGAAGATACTTCATTACCTGGATGTTAATAATCTTGTGTTCCTATGAAAATCGACACCTGCAACAGTTTGGCAAAATAATAGGAAGCCTAGCCATGTACCCCCTGAGACTTACTTTGAATCAGGGTCCAAGGGTAATCAGAGGTTACCCAACATCAATTTTGACAGTTTGTGTTTATCACTGGTTGACCTCCATTTGATTGATCCATTGATCCCATTTACCACTTGATTGGCTCAAGCTGTCCCAGGCTTACTGAAGGCGGTGAAGCATGTTCGAGACACAGAATGCAATTTAGTCAATAGTAACCTCCAGTAAAGTTATTATACAGTCAGTTATTTACTTTAGAATAGACAAATACTTTAATACACATATGATTGATATGCTACAAATAAATGGAAGCCACAAAGTGAAAGCCAGGACTCCGTAGCACTTTCATTGCACCAGATCTGACCCCAAGCAGTAATAAAGGTCTCAAAAACTAAGTGATGTAGTTAAATTTACATTGGAGCCTATGACAAATATTAGTGTGGGGAAGATGTTTGTAAAGATTCTCCGAGGCTCTGAGGTGCAACCAAGGTTGAATCTAACAATCATCTTCAGCATTATGGGACTAAAATAAAGTAGCAGTTTTAGAGATGTACTTCAAGGCTACGGTTATGATCTTGACATTTTGGTTGCAGTGTTTTGCTTTTGATGTGTTTTAGTGGTCTTTCAATTAGCTCTTGTTATGCATTGAGCTCTGGCAGTTAAGTAGAAATTAATCCATTGGAGACCCTTGCTGTAGATTTGGACCTGATCCTTCCACCTTTGTGGGATAGAGTAGTCCACACTATGTAGAAGCTACATATAAATATATCTGGGGATAGCAATAGCCTCATGCCATACTGATCGACCTTACTCAAAAGTCTTTTTATTCTCTTGAAGAAAGTCTTCCAACTGACAAACTGCTACCTTTGCCAACACTTTTACTATGAAGGTTTGAAGTATTGATCTGAGTGTTCTGTGGCGCTTTTTCAGCAGTGTTGTGACCACACAATGCTTTATTTTCATTGGCACCACCCCTTTAGCCAATGATGTATTTACAGTGATAAAGATATAACTCCTGATTATGTCATCCTCTTTTATCATAGACGTAGGTGCACAAGAATCTGTAGGTGTTTGTTTTAAAAAATATATATTTTTATAATTTTTTCAGCACAGCAAAACAGACCAATAAAATAAAAAACATAAAAGCGGTCAGGCTTAACACAGAGAGAAAATAGCAGTAGTCCGATAATATAACACTGGTACACATAGTGGCAATATTAACCTCACCACACCCAACAAAGGGAGAGCAGCATCATAGTAAGAAGACAAAGGAGTCCACAGGAATGAGATGTACAAAATAGAGAGGTAAACGAGCAAAACCACCCTCCTGAGACACCTTATATGCACAGACCCCTGGTTCCCTCATTCAAAACAAGGTGGGAGAAGCAAATACATGAAAGAGAGGAAAAGCCTACTGATGAGAGCCAGCCGGGCCGCTAGAAGGGGAACTATCGACAAGCACCCTGCCCCCACAATCCATTCGCATGCAAGCCAACAAGATGGCGTTCCATGCTGGCAAAATGTGAACTTTCGAAATCCCCTCAATTTTCTCTTTATGAATTGCCGACCTCGTCAACTCTAATCACTTGTTGTAAGAGCCTGGACAGACTTTCAATACAGTCAATTGCCTGCAGGCAAGCATTAAAGCCAGATCTAGAAACCTATTAGTAGCCTTTCTAGTTGCTGAGCGTTCATGAAGGCCTGGCAAGGATAAAGAAGGTCTCAGAGGAAATTCTCTGTCCATGGCCGCGCAAACCACCTTGAGGACAACTGTCCAATAGGGTAGTAAGATTGGGCAGGGCCCAGACCATGTTGAAGAAATCCATGTCCTCCATGTTTCACTGAGGACACTGAGGCTTCAGTAGGGAACATAACATGTATATGTTTGGGAATCAGATAGGCCCGTGCAGATAAAAGAACTGGATAAGTTTAGAGCGGGAATTTCTAGACACTTTAGATTTGGATTCCAGGATCCTCCTCCACGAGGAATCAGTGAGAGGCGATTCCAGGTCTGCCTCCCAACGTAACCAGAGAGCCAGGCGTGCCCCCTCTAGCTAAGCCCTTTACAGTAACATGACCACTTTTGTTCGACCGTATAAAGAAGAGATGACGCAGGTGGACATGTTCCGGGGGCTCCTCAACACCCACACCCCACCATTTCCGTATTTTGCATGTCAAGGCACCATGGTGGTGAAAATGGCCCACCGGTATATCTTAAGTTTCTTAGAGGACCGAAAAAGGACACAATTCCCCACGCCACTAGATCACCCAGGACATCAATCCCCACCGCCGGCCACTCACAGAAACCTGGCCTCCCTCCCGGGCGACTTCGCTGCCAGATCACAAAAAGACGAAGCTCAGGAGTATAGTTTTAGTGTTTAAGTCTGCCATAAGGCAGGAGCACAAACATACCATGCAGTCCTAATGAAGATATGTGAGGTCCGTACTCTGGAAGCAGGAGTAGGCTGCAGAGGGAAGCTCAGCAGGCAATCCCTGGAAGGAGAGCCACACTCAGCAGCTCATGCACCATCCCATAAAAAGGCCTGCCAACGTGCCACCCACTGGAGCTGTGCCACTAGGTAATACAGTTCCAAGTCTGGTCCAGCGCGACCTCCCTCGGCTACAGGCAGCCGCAATTTCCAGAGGACTACATGACGATGAAAGGTGTCCCAATAAAGCAAAAGAAGCAAGCCATCAATCTACTGAAAGAATTGTTGGGACAATTCCAACGGAAGTGGTGCAGACAAGTAGAGAGGTTGCAGCAATATAGTCATTTTGGAAACTGCCACTGACCGACAGAGACAATGCAGTCCAGAAGGCAAGGGAGCAACGCACCCCAGTCAACACATGCCCAAAGTTCCGTTCATACAAATAATCCCGGGAGCTGTAAACAGTCACGCCCAGGTACCAAACGGTATCGCACTCCCATCTCAACGTCGGAGCTGTGGGGATGGGACCACGTGCAGGGGCATCCCCTCTGAAGGGATAGACACATGACTTGGCCCAATTGACCTTGAGTCCCAATTGCACCCCATAGTCCGATAGAGCCGCTACGACCGCTAGGAGGTCGACATCTCTCCCCTTAAGATACAACAACACATTGTCCTCATATAGAGAGAGGAAAGTACAGTTAGAGGCAATGTGCAGGCCCCGATTTTGAAGTCCCAGGCAACCCATGCAGGCATAGGGCTCCATAGCCAATGCAAATAATAGAGGTGATAGTAAGCAACCCTTTTGAGTACCCCTCTCCTCTTCAAAGGCCTTCAAGATCAAAGGACCAGTATGGATCCTAGCAAGAGAGCCACAATAAAGAAGCTTTGTCCATTGATAAAGTTGCTCACCCAAGCCCATGCCAAGCATCTTAGCATACAGGAAGCCCCAGCGGAGCGAGTCAAAAGCCTGCTGAATGTTGACCGAGATGACCAGAGTCTCTGGTGGGAGGTACTCCTGACGGTCTAAGTCTAGAAACAATTGCCGGATGTTAGGTATAGTGCTACGTGAGGAAATTAAACCTGTTTGACCCGTTGGACTAAAGAGCACATATAAGGGCGTAACCGAGTTGCCTTGATTATACTTAAAATGTTGTCATCTGTATTACGCATAGAGAGAGGGCAGTAAGAATCAAGAAAAAGGGGTCCTTATTTTAGGGAGTGATACAATGGCTGCTTCCCACAGCGAGGGCAGGAGCTGACCACGCTGCGGAGTCATCGAAAAGCGGCACCAGTCTAGTAACAAGGTCTAACTTGTAAGCCATGTAAAATTCTATTGGAAACCGATCTAGACCAGGCACCTTACCCCTCACCATCTCTTTAATTTCTCCCTGTGTGTTTCCTGCTCGGTAATTCCCACACCCAGTTGATCTGCCGCCACCTACTGAAGGGACACTGGAGAAGCATCCGCAATATTGCCCAGCTTTCCCACCTCATCACTCGCCACAGGAGTACAATTCCCAATAATATTGCAGAAAAATTGCATTGATTTCCTCCTGCATGAAGACATTACACCTTGATGGACCACGTAACTGAAGTATAGAATGACCGCCCCCAGCATTCCGCAACAGCCAAGCGAGCATCCTGTCTGATTTATCCTGCTCTGCATGTGCCCTAGGCGTATTTGCCATATAATCAAAGCAGCAAAGGCGTTCCACAAGCGCAAACAGCCTCTCCCGCTCCTTCTTCAGAGGTCCCCTACCATCTAGGGTCTTCCCCAGCCCATCCAGAAGACCATCGAGCACCGCCTCCTGCTATCGAATATCGGAAACGAGCTAAGTATGAACCCCCACTTTACTAGAAATACAATACCCCCAAATCACCACCTTTACAGCCTTCCATTCCACCCCCACCAACGAGGCAGAGCCAGCATTATCAGTCCAGTACCAAGAAATGTGCTCCCCCAATAAATCCTGGAAGGCCTGATCATCTAAAAGAGGGCGGATCAAAGTGCCAGGCAGGTACACTAGGCATGGAGGTGGACCTTTGAGACGTGCCCAGCATGTGAGTTTGGTCAGAATATGTTTTCACCAAACATTCCAGTCCCACCACTCTGATTGATATATATATATATAAATATATATATCCAATCAAGGCGAACCTCAAGATCATGTAGTCCAGACCGGTAGGAGTACGCACAAACTCCCGGGTGAAAAACCAGCCAAAAGTCCACTACATCCCACTCTCCAGAACATAAACGTGCCACCGCTACCAGCCTGCCTGCAGGCGCACCCCGAAATGGGCAGATGTGAGCGATCTGTACTTAAATCATCAACACAGTTCCCACCCCACACCCTCCACTCGGAGAACATTATAGGGAGCAGTGGAGTGAAGCTGGTAAGAAACGTTGACTGATCCTTATTTGGCATATAAATATTTAAGAGAGCAACATCCCTACCATTCAGACACTCCAATACCAGGACATAACGACCCTCCGGGTCTGCAACTACCATATGCATGCGGACTAGGACCCCATGCCTTATCTAAAAAAGAGCGCCCGCGAAAAGGAAGAATAAGAAGTAGCATAGAGCTGGTACTGCCAGCGTCCCTGAAGAGTGCGACCCTAAGTCTCTGTAAGGTAGGTCTCCTGAAGGAACGCAACATGGACCCCACGCCATTACAGGTAGGACAAGACATTATAGTGTTCATAGGGAGAAGAGACCCCCGCACATTCCATGTAAGCAACTTAATTTGCGTAGCCATGACTGACAAACCAGGAAGAAAAAGAGAAACCCAGAGGACCCACTGATAACAGAAATTCACATACCCAAACGGGCCCCACTGCATGTGCTCGGTGTTTCAGCCTGCCCGCCCCGTCCGACTCAGTATCCAATACCGTTGAGCGGAGGGCGGGACAGGTAAGAGCCACACGCCCAGACACCCAGAGACAGCCGAGCGGTTAGCGCTCTAGCCTCACATCTGAAAGGGCTATTTAGGCGGCGAGGAGGCTTGGCTGATTGCGGTAAGGGAACGACAGTGGCAGTGTCTCCCGACCCCGCTTGGCGCCAGGTAACATTTTGAGAGTGGAACACTCTGAATAGCATTGCGGATCATGCTGTAAACTCTGTCACTTTTTAGAATTGATTACAATTTTGAAATATCACTTTCGCTGTGTAAAATTGATAACGAATTTTAAACCACCCACGCTGTGCTGATATTGAAATTGACTACTAATTTTAATCACTCACTCACCGCGCACCTACGATCTTCCCCGGAGCTGCAAGGGGCATTGGGGCTCATTTCGAAGTCTGTGCTCGGTGTTTCAGCCTGCCCGCCCCTGTCCGACTCGGTATCCAATACCGTTGAGCGGAGGGAGGGACAGGTAAGAGCCAGACATGCCCAGACAGTCGAGCAGTTAGCCCTTTCAGATGTGAGGCTAGAGCGCTATTTAGCCACTCGTCGGCGCAAGCGTGCAGCGGTTGCGCGCAGAGGGGCGCCTATGTCAGTGCCTAAGACGAGCCAAAGACTAGCCCGTCTGCACCCGTCCGCGACAGGGCCAGGGGCCAGGGACTATGGCAATATCCACCGATGCCCTAGGAACTGTTCCTAGCACCCAGAGAACCTATACATCTCAGGTACTTTTTGGTATACAAGACAGTCTCCCGAGGGGTTGTAGCAAGAGGGTGGATGTCAGTTTGAAAGGCCCGTTCTCCTGCAACAATTGTAAAGCCCAGTTCCATACATTACTTGAGGACAGGACCCCTACTGGCAGCCAGTCACAGATGCAACCATTCGATAGGGAGCCGATAGATGGTAACACCGCCCAAATTCACAGGGTGGATGCTGACACATCTCTAGGGAGCAAGAATCTGCTCTGTAACATCAGATCTCTATCTAAACATTCCACAGAGGTATGGGACCTTATCTCTTCTGAAGAACCCGATATATGCTTCCTGACAGAAACATGGCTAAAGCCCCACTCGGTCCCTGCTATAACCTTAGGAATCCCAGCTGGGTATAAAATAGTTAGGTTAGACCGGCCTATTAAGACAGGAGGGGGAATAGCAATTGTTCATAAGCAGGAAATAGACATCTCTGTGATTGAAGGACTATGTACCCCCGAGCTAGAACTTCTGATTTTTAAAATCAAAACTGTGCCCAAAGGGAGCAGGAAAGGAGCTCTGGTATATCGCCCCCCAGGTCCATGTACCAATTTCTCCATTTCACTTGTAGAAGCATTAGCTCCTCATGTACATGAAAATAGTGACGTTCTGCTTCTAGGTGACTTCAATGTTCATAGTGAACAAGCAGAATGCAATGAGGCACAATCCCTATTAACGGATCTGTCCCTACTGGGACTGAAACAAGCGAATAGTGGCCCTACACATCAGGCAGGACACATCCTGGACTTGGTCCTGTCCAACTCCCCTCTGATTAAATGCTTGCCTCCATCTCAAGTAGAGTGGACTTATCATTTCATTATTGAATTGTATACTCCTATTGTGAACCCCCCTTCAACCTGTCGGATTACCTTACCTAGTAAAAGGAGACAATGGCACAAAATGACTCAGGAGTCTTTTAAAGACAGATATGTAGAATCCACCCTGATCCCTACTGAGAACATTGAGACTGCTCTGGTTAAATTTGAAGGGGCGATTGCTGCAGCAGTAAATGACATTGCACTGTTAAAACAATTTAAGTCTCGCCCAGCACATAAACAAGAAGTCTGGTTCTCAGAGCATCTAAGATCGCTAAAACAAGCAGCTAGAAACTTGAAAAGAAATGGAGAGCATCCCATTTGGCCGAGGACAAAAAATGTTATTGGAACTCCCTCACCACATATCACAAAGCCATTTGCGCTGCACGGAAAAATCACATTGCATCCCAGCTCATGGCTGTGGGAAACACTCCAAGAGTACTATATCAAATCCTACAATCTTTCGTGAAACCCATGGCTTGTGAGAGTTCTGAGCTGGCGTCACAACAACTTTGCGACGAGATCTCGCTATTTTTTACCAAAAAAATAGATGGGATATATGATAAAATCATTAGCTCAATTCAGTCTTTTAGTGGAGGAAAGTCGCCACCTCTGACAGCTGTAGAACCCCCTTCTTCCACCCACTCCCTTGACCTGTTTCCCCCTATCTCTTTAGAAGAGGTAATATCGTTAACTTCTCAGAATAAGAGTGGATGCCCAACTGACATCATTCCGGCAAGATTAATGCCCATGCTCGCCAATGATCTAGGTCCTGGGATTCAAAAACTCGTTAACCTCTCTTTAAACACAGGGGAAGTCCCCAATGAGTGGAAAAAGGCTCTGATTAGACCAATCAGGAAAAACCCTGCAATCCCCTGGACAGAACTAGCCAACCTAAGGCCAATATCCCTGCTCCCTTTCTTAGGCAAGCTCATTGAGAAGCATGTCAATCGTCATCTGTCCAACTATATCGAACTAGCAGGAGGGCTGGACTATTCCCAATCGGGGTTTAGGCCAAAACACAGTACCGAGACCACCTTGATGTCAGTCGCAGACGATCTACATATGTATCCGGACAAGGGTTTTTCCGTGATCCTGGTACTATTGTACCTGTCTGCGGCATTTGACACTGTGTCACATAACATCTTGACAACTCGGCTGGCCAATATTGGCTTGGAACATAAGGCACTCACCTGGCTAAAGAGTTTCTTATCCAACCGCACCCAACGTGTGACCATGGGTGCCTATCGCTCAGAGGAGGTTGAGATCTTGAAAGGGGTGCCACAGGGCTCTTGTTTGAGGCTCACCCTTTTCAACATCTATGTGGCACCCCTGGCCAATATCATGCGAACATATGGCTTCATTCCGGTGTCTTACGCCGATGACACTCCTCTCCTCTTCCCTTTCAAAACCCTTACCACCGAGATTAAGAACTCTTTTTTCCCAGGGTATGAAGGCTGTGGCACATTGGATGTCATCCAATTGCCTTCAATGCAATGTCGGGAAGACCGAAGTTATGCTGTTCGGAGAGGTTAAACTCCTGTGGACCCTGGACTGGTGGCCACAAGACTTTGGACCAGTTCCAGAACCTAAACAGGTCGTAAAAAACCTAGGAATCCGATTGGATCAGGAGCTCTCACTGAAACAGCATAGCAATTACGTTGTGGATTCATGCTTCCACGTAATTGGCCTTCTACGAAAAGTGTTCCCACTACTCCCTGATTCAGTCAGAAAAACATTGGCGCAGGCTCTTGTCTTAAGCCGTATAGATTATTGCAATGGCCGGTTTCTGTCTGATAACGATGGAGTTCTGGCAAAACTCCAAGTGGTTCAGAATACTGCAGCTCGGCTGGTCCTAAACGCCCCTCCCGAACTCCTTCCAAACCACTGCTGGCGAAACTTCATTGGCTGCCTGTTAAACAGAGAACCAAATTCAAAGCATGCTGCATAATTCATAAAAGCCTTAATGGATTCGGCCCTGCATATCTAGTAAACAAATTCACTCCCTATATTCCCACACGCTCCCTCAGGTCCAGTGACCAAGGCATACTATGTGTCCCCCGGGCAAAGAAGGTTAGACAAGGTGGCAGGGCTTTGTATGTGGCTGGGCCCTCATTATGGAACAGTCTCCCCAGAGCTCTCAGACAGTGCTCAGAACATTGATCATTTAGGAAACAACTTTTTTGTTCCAATTTTAGCATACATTCTACCTGGTTTTCCTCCCCCTTTGTTGTTGTGGCTGCCAAAGGCGCAGAGATACTCCTCCGGGAGTCGAATCTAGCGCGATACAAACCCGCAAATAAATAAAATAAATAACAGAGCTTCACAGCCTCATACATAACACTGCCAGCAAACAAACAAATACACAAAAAATAGAAACCAAACAGTTCCCCCAAAATGTACGTTGTCTTTTGACTGGGCAAGCAGGGAAGATCAAGGAATACAGCAGGCCCATGTCACATAGCTTCTTCTTGACAACCATTAAGGATGCCCTCTACATTTGAACCTGAAGGGTGAAGTCCGAGTTCAGCAACACTTTGGCATTGCCCACAGCAAATGGGCTGTGTGCCTAGGCCTGCTGAAGGAGATGATCCCTGTCCCTAAAATACAGAAAGCAGGTCACCACAAGACACAGTGGTGTCCTGGGGCGAGGCTCCCACGCCGGCACCCAGTGCATCATTCTAAGGCATAAAAGTTGGAGAGATCTTTGGGGGCCACAACCTCCTAGAGCCAGGTGTCAAGGAAAGCCAGCAGAGAATGCCCCTCAGCATGTTCAGATAGCCCCACAATGCACATGTTATTATGCCTAGCCCGACCTTCCTGGTCAACCAAGCGGCCCACCAATCACTTATTCTGTGCCATTAGAGCAGGAATACGATGATCCGGTAACTAATCCGCTGGAGCGAGGATCTGCATCTCGGTTTCCCATTCCGAAACCTTCACTGACTACTCACAGATCGGACCCAACTCAACTAAAAGGGAGTTGGTTTACCTAAGCATTAACCAGAAGCTTCAGTGGTGACCAGAAGCTTATCAAATTGTCGTTCATATACGCCATATCTCCACCGCCAGCGCCCTGCTTGATCCCCTGCAGAGGGTCGTTCATGCTGCCCCATGCTGGCACCAAGAGAGGGCACAGAACCCCAGGAAGCACAACGAGCTGAGACTCAGGAAGAATTTCCCACTTCCCTGGCTGCACAAAAGGTAGCAAATCAACAAAAGACTGGGGAAACGAAAAGGAGGGCAGAAGAGTACAGAATCAGTCAAGCAAGGCGGTTGCTCCACAAGACAACACACCACTCACCCCCAGGCTAAGTAACAGCGGCAGGCAAGTGATGACTGCAGACACTTGCAGGGTCCCCCTCAATAGACTCCGCAGCATGCGCTGGCCCCACGTCATAAGCACAGCATAGGACCTAGTCTTACCCAATTCAACTCACCACCAATGGCCAATAGGGAGCTGCACAGCACTGGAGTACCGCGGCCAAAGGGGCAGTGGGGTGATAGGGCCAACTAATCCACAGGCCTCTCCCAGCAGAAATAACACGAGGTGCACAAGTCCACAAAAGCACCTAGTCTTAGGAAGGAGCAGCAGTGAAAATGGCCTTGGGAAGCCAGGCGGGCCACAAATCTTTACCTGGGTATAAAATTGTAGAACGGGTCACAGGTGGCTCCGAAGTCTGCTGGCCCCCACTGGTATGCACAGAAGGAGGGGCGCCTCATGCCTGCATGAATTCTCTGCTGCGGACAAGAACAGCGATCAGCGGGGAGATGCTATTTTAATGAAAGCGAAGCCTGGAAGTTACAACTGCCCCACAGCCAATTTCCACACCCCCGGAACACCTAAGTCGAGTCTCTGAGGTCCCTAAATCAGCAGAGCCCCCACAAATCTGTTAAGAAGCAGAGCAGGGAGGCAGAAGCTGCTGTGCGAAGTTGGGGAGATCACGGGAGGCGGGATCTCCATTGCTCGCTTTCCTCTGACATGGCGGCTGGGTCCACCCCCCAGGAATCTCTTGGTGGTTATTATGGCTTTGTTTCTTTGAAAGTGGTCTGCAGAGGTGAGGATAAATGTGTACAAAGCAGAAGATAAAAAGTACGGGATTAGACAGCAGCAATATGTAGGGTGAAGAGACTCTTGAAGAGAGAGTTCAAAGGGTGAGGGAAAGGCTGCATAGTGAATGAGGAGAAGCTGCACAGAGAATATGGGAACGAATAGCACAGGATGAGTGCGAGACATTGCAAAGGGTAGGGAAGATGGAAAGAAGAGGATGGTGATAGTTGAAGTAGAAAAGGGTTGTGTAGGTTTAGAATACAGGATGAGAGGAGAGATTGAGTGTAAAGTATTATTGGTAAATTATTACTAAAGTAAAATGGGAGCTGAAGAGTAACGTTTAAGAGAGATACTTGGGAACATTAAAATTATTTCTTACTCCCTCTATTCAAAAAGCTTTGTTTTGCCTGAGCAGCCCACATTTATGTAGTTTATCTTATCTACCTCAGTATCTTCAGTGAGCTTGCACCTCCTCAAACAGCAGCAGCCATTTATGTTCCTTAAAAGATTGACAGACTTTCTCAAAGCCCTCTGATCATGACACATTTAGAGCATGTAGAGCACTTTTTTCCCAAACAAATGTTCAACACCTTCAACAAAGACCTATAATGAAAAGTTATGTTTTTTTTAGTTGCCTCATACAACATAGTCAAAACAATATTCATTTCAGATGACCGACAATATGTAACTTTCACCATCTAATTTATGGGGAGAACCTTAATAACACATTTACAGAATGTTTAGTTATTCCTTCAGGCTTGTTCCTTGGATGAATTTCCTGACTGCTATACTGACAAATATACAAGTCATTTAAAAGTGTACAAGTATGCCTGAATAACATATAAACATGTCTTAGGCATAATATGCAGATGTCAAGGGAACTGCCGTTCCAGTTTTTGCATCAGGGCTATACAAAGTTTGAAGTGTGTGGCAGAGGACTGCCATCATCTCCTTGTGTTTGTTTTGTTTGCACTAAGTTGCATTTACCATTCATATATTTAATTTCAAATCGGATTTCAGAATATATTTAACCTTCCCAGGTTTCTAACCCCTACTTCAATGGCAAAAAATATTGAAGAGAATATAAGTAGCCCTTTTGTGACAACAGTATAGCGTAATATATTTATTTGATCATGCAGGAAGTTCCAGACCCAACCAAGTATTTTGTCACCCGATGGAGCAAAGATCCCTGGGCACAGATGGCATACAGTTTTGTTAAGACTGGTGGAAGTGGAGAAGCATATGATATTCTTGCTGAGGATGTGCAAGGGAAAATATTTTTCGCCGGTGAGGTATGTCAGCTACATTTTACATTGTATTTGATTATTTTATGTTTAATGCAGATACAAACATTACTTACCTTCGGTAACAATATTTCTGGTGAAGACTCTACTTGCAGATTCCTCACTTATTGAATGCTTCTCCAGGTGCCAGACTAGTCTGGAAAATCTTCTCTGTAGCTCTTCCCTGATGTTGAGGCTACCAGGCTCCATTCAAGGCCAGAAGTGATGTTCCTGTGATGTCGCCAGTCCCATAAAGTGTTCTCACTATTGTTGCAATATCAGTTTCTCATCCATTTTTTTCACACTGCCCAAGCAGCAGGATGAGAATGACATCCAATCAGCTGGAGGGCACAACAGAAAAACCTTTTGGAACCTTATTATATGTTTTCGTACAGAATCATCCATCAAAAACTGGGAGATGAGGGATGGGTGAAGATTCTGCAGGAAGAGTATCTACCAGCAATATTGTTACTGAAGGTAAATAACTTTTTCTTCTTATGGATACTTTTAAGAAAGTAGGATCTGCTTTCATGGTTGCCCCCACTTTTTGCCTGGTGTCAGTATGTTTTTAGTGTAGTTTTCTGGACACTACTAATCAGGACCCCAGCATCAGTGCTCTCTCTCCCAAGCTGGCTTTGGTAGGTATTTGGTACCTCAACAATTGGCTACTGGTGTACCCTTAAGTGCCTAGTATATGGTACTAATATACCCAGGGATTAGGTACACCAGGGGTCTCCCATAGGCTGCAGCTTGTATTGTGCCACCTAAGGGAGTCCGCTCAAAACTCTGACTACAGGCCTGCCATTGCAGCCTGTGTAAAATGGTGATTGCACCTCTACCAACATATATAAGTTTCCTTATATCTGTGGTAACTACACTTGAAACTATAAGTCACCCCTATTGTAGGCCCTTCAGTCCTGAGAGCATGGTGCTTGGTTATACATGTGAGGGTGCCCCTGCATGAGCAGGGTACCCGTACTAACCCCGCAGTGGATTCTCCTGGCTGTGTAAGTGCGGACAGCCTTTTTAAGACATATAGTGGCCATCAGTCATTAAAAGATGTCTAACTTACCAGTACCTTGTATTTTCTTCCACAGGAAACCATTGACTGTTTTTCTGTGAAATTTCTTCTGTGTCGATTTTTGCAAACTACAAATATTCTTTAAAAATCGTACCACCTCCCAAAACGTAATTACCTATCTGTTTTGGATAGAGATCCCAGTGCTGAACCTAGGAGCCCAGTACTGGATTACAAAAGTAACGAGAACATACTTTGCCTGCAAATTGATTTTCCTTCAATAGGATAACATTGGCAATTTCAGCTAGAAAAGTTTTGAAGTGTCAACTTTAAAAATACAATAATATTCCTTAAAAAATAGTACTGTAACCAAAACACTTTTACTTAAGTGTTTACAATACATGTCCCTAGACTGAATCCAGGATCCAGTCTGGTGGTTAGAAAAGTAATCTACAAAGTAATTAATTGCATTTGAGTGTGCCGAACCAGGTCATATTTGGTATAAAACATGTAAGAATCATACCCCAACACCGATTCCAATGTTGGAGGTATGATCTCATGTACTTGGGAGTCCCTTAGAGAGGCCCCATGTAATCCTGGTTATAGCCTTTTAGGGTCTGCCAGAAAGCTAGTGCTGCTGCTGACTACAGACACTGTTCTGCTCTCCTGATACTGAGCTGAGCTCGGGCAAGGGAAGGTAGAACAACAGGTTATCCAATATTGGGATGTCTTTCATAGATTCACATGCTTGAATCATTCCCCGTCGTCATGATGGGAGCCCTACAGTAAAATAATCAAGCAGTGCTTAACAAATTTCATTGGCTTTAACCCGTTTAGCGCGTCGAACATTCCGCCCCAGTGCGGACGTTCGATCGCGCTAACGGGATTCGGACGTCCAACGGTCGTGCGCAGCACCAGCGAGGTAGTGCACGCGACGACCGTTGGACGTTCGAAGCACGGAAGGGGTTAATGGCCCTCAGCCATCTTATTACTAGTCTATCTATGTTGTTTTTAAAAAAGGACCTAATGTTGGAACACAGCCAATCAGCTGTCCGCATCCTCTAGAACACTCACAGCAGAGGCAGATTCCCTCAGATTTTCACCGCATTTCTTGTGGAAGGGAGTCTACCTGTATGATACTCAGTTTTTTTCCCCCTCAACTTCTGCAATTTCTTCAATCTGGACATCCTATCAGACAAGAGGGTTCTTTTCCGCCCATGTAAAACCTGTGGCAAGAAAAGAGTCCATGTGATGATCCACATATAGAACGGATGTATTGCCTCCACCCAAAGCATAAGGTGAGGGAATGCAAGATCTGCCACACCTTTTCATTTAGAACTCTCAAGGATAGCGAGGTAAAGTTGTTGCTGTGGCTTCGACGTCTGTTCCCTCCACAACATCTAGAAAGGACAAAGTTCGCCCAAGAGCCTCCTCTTAAGATCATGTGGGGCAAAAATCTAATAAGAAACCATCATCAACGACGTTTCCTCACTTGTCGACGACACGTGAGGAACAGTTGTATAGCCTCCAACTACACCTGTAATTGTAATTGCAGCAAATGCATTGCCCATCATCGGATGCTATGACTGCATGATTTGGTCAGATATGGCAGGGTTAGTGGACCTTATACCAGAGGACAGAAGGCAGGGAAGATCCTTTTAGAAGGAGAAAGTGCAGCTTCAGAAACAATTGACTGCGCACTTGATGTAGCCAACATGGGCTTTAGACAACTGGCGGGGGCTGCTGTGCTCAGAAGACAGGGATGGTTGAAGGCTACCACGTTTAGACTCGAGGTTCAGACAAAAGTCTTGGACATGGCTTTTGATGGGGATTCCCTCTTTGGGAAGCATATCGATGAAGCACTATTGGTGATCAAGACTGATATGGATACTGCAAAATCGTTGGGCACATTTCAATATAGAAAAGTGGCATTCATCAGGGGCTAGAGGACGAGGCTTTACCTCTTAAAAGGGAGGTTACCAGAGAGTCCAATTGTATCTGCCTTATCAACCACAATACAGGTGGAGTTACAACCCTCCATCCTATCGTAGAGCTGTCCACAGCTGGTTTCTCTCACCAGGGGGCCGCAAAAGAATGCCTTCACAAGGTTGTGACTCTAATAGGAAGCAATGAACCTGTCTGGGTACCAGCTTCCCTCGCCTCACAGCCTGTGGGTGCGAAGATTCCCAACTACGTGCACCCGTGGCACCAGATAACAACAGATCTCTGGGTGTTGGACCTTGTCACGCTTGGTCACACTCTAGAATTTACTTAGCGCCTACTGAATACTCCACCCAAAGGACCCCCCTCGTCTTCACATACTACACAAATAGGTTTTGGTCATGGTTGCTAAAGGAGCAATAGAAGAAGTCCTGATGTTTATATTCTTGTTTTTTCTTAATAAAAAAGAAATCGGGGTAATGGAGACCAATATTGAACCTCAGGAACTTCAACAAGTTTCTCAGGAAACTAATGTTCTGGATGGTAACACTCCCCGATATTCTACGTTGTCACAACGGAGGAGACTTCATGACCTAGATCGACATGGAGGATGCATATTTTCATATCCCTATCTATCTGAAGCATTGGAAATTCTTAAGATTTACGATAGCTGGTACCCACTAACACACAGCTTTCCAAACTTTTCATGTTGGTGACACACTTTTTGGAAATGCATCATTTTGGGACACAGTAAGGCAGTGTAGTGAGTGAGCCCGAACCACTTAAGGTGGGTTCAGGGGGGGGGGGATTCTCCCCCAGAAGAAATTTTTTAAATAAAAGTGGGCAAATGGTGCATTTTCAAGCAAATTTGGGACCATGAGGTTGAACACAGGCCCCTGCAGCGCATGCCTTCATCCACTGAGCCACCAGACCCGGCATACACACATCTGTCTGTCGGTCTCTCTCTCTCCCTCCCTCTGTCTCCATCCCTCTATCTCTCCCTCCCTCTCTGTCTCACTCATTCTGTCTCCCTCTCTCTCTCTCTTTTGAACTGTCTCCCTCTCTCTGTCTCCCTCCCTCTCCCTGTCTGTCTCCTTCAATCTGTCTCGCTCCCTCTCTCTGTCTCCCGCTCTGACTCCCTCTCTCTGTCTCCCTCTGTTTCCGTCCCTCTGTCTCCCTCTATCTGTCTCCCTCTCCCTCCCTCTGTCTACCCCGGACTCCCCCCTCTCTCTCCCTCTGTCTCCCTCCCTCTCTCTCTGTCTCCCTCCCCTCCCTCTGTCTCCCCTGACTCCCTCCCTACGTATCCCTCTCTCTCTGTCTCCCTCTCTGCCTCTCTGTCTGTCTCAGTCTCTGCCTCTATCTGTCTGTCCCTGTCTCTGTCTGTCTGTCCCTGTCTCCCTCCCTCGGTCTCACTCGCTGTTTCTGTCTGTCTCTGCCTCTAGCTGTCTGCCCCTGCCTCTATCTGCTCTGTCTGTCCCTGTCTGTCTGTCTTACTCCCTCTCTGATTCCCACCCCCCTCTCTCTCCCGCCCTGTCTCCCTCACTCTGTCTCCCTCCCTCTATCCGTCTCCCTCCCTGTCGCCCTCCTCCCTATTTCTGTCTCCCTCCCTTTCTCTGTGTCTGTCACCCTCTGTCTCCCTCTCCGTCTCCATCCCTCTGTCTACCTCCCTCTGCCTGTCTACCTCCCTCTGCCTGTCTCCCTCTCTCTCTGTCTCCCTCTCTATGTCTCCTTCTCCCTTAGTCTCCTTCTCCCTCTGTCTCCGTCTCCCTCTATCTGTCTCCCTCTCCCTCCCTCTGTCTACCCCGGACTCCCTCCCTCTGTCTCCCTCCCCGGTCTCCCTCTCTCGGTGTCCATCTCTTAGTCTCCCTCTCTCAGTCTCTCACAGTTTCCCTCTCTCTGGGTCTCCCTCCCTCTAGCAGTCTGTCTGTCTCCCTCCCTCTGTTGCTTTCCTCCGTCTGTTGCCCTCTGTCAACCTCTCTCTGTCTCCCTCTCTGTCTCCCTCTCTCTCTGTCTCCTTCTCCCTCAGTCTCCTCCCTCTAGCTGTCTCCCTCTCCCTCCCTCTGTCTACCTCTCCCTCCCTCTGTCTACCCCAGACTCCCTCCCTCGATTTCCCCCTCTCTCTCTCTGTCTCCCACGGTTTCCCTCTCTCGCTCTGTCTTCCTCCCTCTGTCTGTCTCCCTCTGTCTGTCTCCCTCCCTCCCTCCCTCTGTCTGTCTCCCTCCCTCTGTCGCCTTCCTCCGTCTGTCTCCCTCGGTCTGTCGCCCTCTGCCTCCGTCCCTCTGTCTCCCTCTCTCTGTCTCCCTCCCTCTCCCTCCCTCTCTCGGGTTCTCTCCCTCTCTCCCCCCTCTGTCTGTCTACATCTATTTCCCTCTTGTCTGTCTCCCTCAGTCTCCCTTCCTCTGTCTCCCTTCCTCTGTCACCCTCCTCCCTCCCTCTGTCTGCCTCCGTCCCTCCCTCTGCCTGTTGCCCTCTGTCTCCCTCTCTCTGTCTCCGTCCCTCTGTCTCCATCCTTCTGTCTGTCTCCCTCTCTCTCTCCCTGTCTGTCTCCCTCCCTCTGTCTGTCACCCCAGCTTCCCGAGCACACACACAGCTGCACCAGAGTACTTCGCAGGTCTTTAAAAGACCATTTACTGGGAGACGTTATGCAATAGATAAGGCATAGTGAATACAAAGCTTTCAAAGGAATGCCTCTTAATTAGCAGCAGTTATGTGCTATGTGCCTGTCATCCCGCGACACACCCACCATTTGCAGGCGACACTGTACTGTGTCGGGACACACAGTTTGGAAAGCTCTGCACTAACAATACAAAGTACATTCTTTTGGCCTCAAATCGGCGCCAGGAATCTTTACCAAGTGCTTGGCACTTGTAGCAGCAGCCCTGTGATTTCAAGGTCTCCTGGTATTTCCATACATGAACGACTGGCTGCTCAAGGCACCAATAGTACAAAAGGCCAGTCAAGCTACAAACCCCTGCCTTCAGTTGTTCTGGACTGTAGGACTCGCAGTGAACAAAGAAAAGTCTTCATTCCTTCCCCATCAAGCCATATCGTTTCTGGGAGCGACTGTATATACCATCCAGTGCAAAGTCTTCCTATCACATGAAAGGTAAATACGATTGCAAAGACTGGAAAAGAGCATATCTGAAAGAGACACGTTAGTGATAGATTCCTTACCTTAGAATATCCCCAGGTGTCAGACTGTATCCGGAAAGTTTTTTCGTCAGTAGGCGTTGTTGTACGGCTCTGCGTAAGTCGCTGGCGCCGTAGTCGCCGAGATGATGTCGCTGGAGCTACTTAGACGCGCCCACGCGCGCTGATGTCAGTTCATCCTTTTTTCACACCAGCAAGCGCAGATCCGGAGAGAGCGGTACACCCAGTCATTTTTTGCCTGAGTTTTTTAGGACTTTTGTCTCTGTTTTCAAGTAAATAGATCAATGTACAGGTGCATAGGGATGCCCGGGTTTAAGTCTTGCTCGGCCTGTCCCCGCACTACGTCGGTAATGGACCCGCACCGTGAGTGTCTCTACTGACTGGGGTGCGATCACGACTTCGAGTCGTGCCCCCGCTGCCGGGCCATGGCTCCGAAAACTGCGGAAGCGGCCCCGAAAGTGACTGAAGGCCCAGGAGTCGGTTCTGTGGCAGTCCTGGTCCAGAGGCAGGACGAGGGACCGGGCGCGGAGCCAACACCATCACTCGAAGTCTTCGCACTCTGAGTCAGGCAAGGCAGGTCGAAGAAGCGTCGTCGCACTTCGCCTTTCCCTAGCCAGTCGCGCGACGCGGCTAAGATGGCAGGTGGCACCGCCCCTGCGGCTCCGGCGGAGCCTACGCAGTTGCCGATGGCCTACCCGCCCTTTCCGGGTCCATCGGTTACTCCAGCCCAACTACAGGAGTTCCTGTCAGCCATGGCACGTGTCTTTGGACCGTCCGGCCGCGCCGGTGCCCTGTGGGCCCGGCTGGGGGTCCTCGTTCTTCGCCGTCGCTGGCCCCAACGTGGACCCCCGTGGATCCAGGCCTGGATCCCCGTCCATGACGGTTGGCCCTGTGCGACGTCCACTGGCATCGCCGACGCTGGCCGCAAATCCGGCAGACGCCATCCCTGGCTCCCTCCCCGCCGTGGTACAGGTGTCGGAAGGGTGTCGGCCGACGTCGATTCCAACGCCGGTTGGGAATTTCTTTCCCATTGCCACCCACCTCTGTATGCTCTACCTGTTCCACAGGCTATGGAAGACGGTCAGGACTGGGAGGGGTCTGAGGATCCTCTCGCAGCCCAATGCAAGTTAGACCAGGACTGGGATGAGGATCCTGGGGATGCAGGTGACCAGGACTATGCTTCAAGACCTGGCGCACTATCTTCTTCTATCATGGCTACGGAGGAGGGATGGATCATATTCTATGGTGTTGCATAGGGCAGCCGGAGCTCTCCACCTCGAACTCCCTACTGTGGCCGTCAGGACTAATCTCCTGACAGAGGTGCTTCGGCCAGCTTCTGCTACTACGGAGCTGCTTCTGCTCTTTAATGACCCACTCTCAGACGTTCTTTTGGAACCCTGGTCCAGTTCCCACACAGGGGCTCCTGTGGACAAGAACGTGGCCCAATGCCATCGCCCGGCCCCGGACGACCCCGTTTTCCTCTCCCAACACCCCACCCCCGAGAGCTTGGTTGTTTAAGCCTCTGCGTCCCCAAGCCGGACAGGGAATACAAGAAACTGGAGCAATTTGGGAAGAAGATTTTCTCTTCCGCCAGTTCAGGCCTGCGGTCTGTGAACACCGCATGTCTCTTGGGCCGTTACTTCCATTCTGTGTGGGAAATGGTTGTGCAAGTGGTGCCTCAGTGTCCGGTGGAGGCTCGGACATTATTTTCCCAAGCTATTGCTGAGGTGCGAGACGCAGCCACATTCACCATTCGTTGTGGTCTTGACACTGCTGACTCGCTGGGCAGGGCGATTTCAGTGACAGTGGCGCTACACCGTCGCGCCTGGCTGAGGACGACTGGCTTTTCTGGGGATGTCCAGAACACGTTGATGACCATTCCCTTTGATGGCACTCACCTGTTCGGCAATAAAGCAGACTGCACGTTGGAACGTTTTAAGGACTTGCGGGCTAAGGCCAAGTTCTTGGGCCTTTCGGTCACACGCACTCCTTCCGCTTCTGCTTTTTGCTCCTTTCGTGGCCAAGGAAGGGGCGCCCAAGCACCTTTATTTCAAAGCCACAGGCCTGTGCAGCAACAGTCTCCGCGCAGCCGCGGACGTGGGACCCACAGAGGTGGGTCACGGGGCAGCTTGAGGTCAGTCCACCAGCCCCCTGCAGCCATTGCCTCCAAACCTTCCTAGTCCGGTGTTTCAGGCCCACAAGACACCAGTGGGCGGCAGGATTCGCCATCACCTCCACCATTGGCGCACCATCACATCGGACAGATGGTTTCTGCAA
Source organism: Lissotriton vulgaris (assembly GCF_964263255.1). NCBI lineage: Eukaryota > Metazoa > Chordata > Amphibia > Caudata > Salamandridae > Lissotriton > Lissotriton vulgaris. The sequence continues at coordinate 770,159,218 of NC_141691.1, read as the reverse complement.
ATGGTCTGAAGGGGCTACTCCCTCCCCTTCGAGTCTACCCCTCCAGCCATGCCACCGCAGTACCACCGCATGTCAGGGGATCACTTGACACTTCTCCAGCAGGAAGTTACGGCCCTCTTGGCCAAAGGGGCCATTGAGCGCGTTCCGACGCCAGAAGTTGATTGTGGTTGTTACTCCCACTACTTCTCGGTTCCAAAGAAGGACAAAGGCCTGCGTCCTATCTTGGGCCTTCGGAATGTCATTGGCTTCTTCCGGAAGGAAACGTTCAACATGCTCACTGTTAGAGCTGGGGGTCTCTAGTTGGCAGAGGTAGGCACCACTGTCCAAATAGGGACCCTTGCTTCTAGTCGGGGTAAGGAGGAAACACTCTTAGATAACCTCTGCTCACCCTCTGGGTAGCTTGGCATGAGTCAAGGCTTATCGAAGTCAATGTGTAAAGTATTTGTACCAACGCTTACAGTAACACAGTGATAACACCACAAACTGACTCCACAACAGTTTAGAAAAATAAAGGTATTTTAATCTAAACTACACAAGACCAAAATGGCAAAAATCAAACATATACAGTTCAAGAATATGGTTTCAAAAGAGTTCTTAAGGTTGCGTTAAAATAATCCACAATTGCGTCACATTTTAGCCAACAGTACCTTTAGATGCGACAAAAGTTCCAAGTGAAAGCTGTAGCGTTAAAAAGCAAGCAATGCGTCACACCTGAGACCCTGGGGAGGCGATGCGACAACCCTGCTGGACGCAGCGGGCGTGTTGCGGTGACTCTGGTCTGTAAGTGGAGGGATGCGATACCTTGCATGGATTCCGATGCACAGGTTTCGGTGGAAGCGGCTTGCAAAAGGTACGATGCGACAATCTTTGGGGTGGCGACAATCTCCGGTGCGGCGACAATGCGCGGCTCAGCGTCGATCTTCTCCTATTGCGGCCCCTCGATGCGATGGCTCTGCGACGACTCTCGCAGCGACGTGATGCTGTCCGCAAGCAAGCGGTGCGACGATCTCACCCAGTGACGACAGGCTCTGCGACGGTACAGCGATAGTATCTTCCCACACAGGTCTGGTGCGTCCCGCAAGCGAAGGATGCGACGGCTCTGGCAGCGGCAACAGGCGCTGCGACGATCTCGGCCTTCGTAGCGGCGGGAATTTCCTTGCACTGACCAATGGCTCCCAATGCATTTCGGTGACATCACCTTCGTCAGGGGAACACTACAAAAATATATACATATGCATTGCAATTTTTTGTATTTTCAGAGTGATCATACATACATAGTTAATTCATCTGTAAGTATTACACAAAAGCATATTTGAAAAAAGAGACCTTCATAGAGTGTTTCGCTCAACGAGCATAATAGGTGCCACTAGCTCAAAAAGATAAATTCAAATCACCCACGGTTGTGGTCCAATACCCTATTTGCAATGGTGCGCGCTGTAATACTTACAGATGAATTAATTATGTATGTATGATCACTCTGAAAATACAAAACATTGCAGTGCATATGTATATATTTTTGTAGTGTTCCCCTGACGAAGGTGATGTCACCGAAATGGATTGGGAGCCATTGGTCACTCTGTTAAAGCATTGAACTATGATATTGAGCATGTCTTCATTATTTTGAAAACTTTATTGACAATTCGCATACAATGCATTTGTTGTTGATTACTGTTTTTGATTAATATTTTGGATGGTAGTAATAATATGATGTAATCAATGGAATACTTTGTCAAATGTTTTGAAATTTTGATATAACAAGACTGAAAGTCATTACAACATTAAGATTCCACTTAAGCACCTTACAGGGCTGATGAACAGTGCACCTTGGGTTTTTCAAACAGATTCTGTTTGGATATTGTTGATAATTATACCTACCTGGCAGGGGCTAGTCCGGGATCTCCAGGGTCGCACCAATTATTTCCGATTGATACCCTTTAGTTTAAGATATTTACGAATAAGTCACAACTCATAGAGTTGAAGGAGAGGTGTGCAGGTTAATTACCTTGTTATTTTTTGAATCTATGAAAGATACCACAATACTGGATAAGAAAATAAGTTACTTACCTGTAACTGCGTGTATCCAGTTTTGGTATCCTTCATAGATTCACATGCAACCCAACCTTCTCCCCGTAAAGGTTTCTATCTTTAGTTAATGGGATTCTTACTTCCCACTCGTGCTTAGAAAATCTGATGGAATCTGCCTATGCTGGGAGTGTCCTAGAGGGTGCTGACAGCTGATTGGCTGTGTTCCAACATTAGGTCCTTTTTTAAAAAGGACATAGATAGGCTAGTAATGAGATGACTTAGGGCCATTATAGCCAATGAGATTGTTGGATGTGTAGAGTGAGTGGGTTTTGAGAGTTGCTGAATGAAAGTTCATTTTTTACTTTCCCTTTTATAGTTTATGTATGTTTTCACATGAAGGGGGTCATTATGATTGCGGTTTTTCCGCATCCTCGGGGCCGGCGGAAGCCACCGCCGGCCCCGAGGATGCGGAAAAACCGCAGCGGACTGACCAAAGACCCACCTCCACATTAGGATGGCTGGTGGGTCCTGGTTTCCGTCCGCAGCTTTTCCGCCGCGGTCGGATTACAACCGCGGCGGAAAAGCTCTAATATGGGGACGGTGTCTTCCAGACACCGTCCACCATATTAGGATGGCCAGTGAGTTATGCTTTTCCGCGGCGGGTTTTCCGCCGTGGAAAAGCATACGGAACTTCACTGCGGGGGCCCGTTGCGGGCCCCCTAGGTGAAGGGGGGTGGGGGGTGCACATGGGGGGTACCTATGGTACCCCCCTGCATTTGCATGCAGAAAGCGGCAGGCACCGCTCGGTGCCTGCCTCTTTCTGCATGCAAATGCAATGCGTGCATTTTTAACATTGCCGCGGGTGCAGCTTGAAGCTGCACCCGCCGCAATGTTAAAAATAGAGGAGGTCACATCCTAATTGCACAGGAGGGAACTCCGCATGCCATGCGGAGGTTCCCTCCTGCTCTGGGGTCGACCCTGAAGTGTTTATCATATGTATTAAAGTGTTTCTTCTGGAGATAAATGTGAAAAAATTTGCTACATGTAAATAAAAGCTACTAATGAGCTCAAGGATGTTTGATGGCTGTGTCGCGCATCTTTAGGATTTAAATTAAAGCAAATAGCAGTATTGGCATTTTCTTTGGTTGTTGGTCCCTCATATTTGGGCAGCCTGACGCCGTTGACACACCTTTGGGACCACCGGAGTCCAAAGAGGCACCATCTGGTTCTGTGCCGGTGGGACCCCAGGAATCCATTCCTCTCGACCTTCCCCAGTGCAAGTCCCGATGGCTTTGCTCACAGCACCATCACCATTGTCATCCCCAACTCCGACACAGAGCTTGATGAGCGGCACATGACGACAACAGGAGCCTCGCCTCCTAGATCAGAGCCTCAGTCTTATTCTTAGGGGCTACGCCTTGGGAAGACTAGGAGGGGTCACTGGACCCTTTAGAATACCAGCCCTTTGGGCAAAATCAAAGTATGGACTGGTGTGAAAAGCTGGGTGATGCCAGCAGCCTTGATACTTCTCCAGATGCTGTTCTGCTTTCTACCCCTAACGTGTCATTGGAGGAGGAAGCTTCCTACTAATGGTGATGCAGAGTGTGGTTGTGGTCTTAGACCTTCAGCTACCCTCAGTGGCTGTGAAGACTAATGTCTAGAATGAGGTGCTACAACCAAGAGTCTCCACATCGGAACCCCTACTCCAATTCAGTGATGCCCTCACTGACATCTTTGTGGGTACCTGGTCCAAACACAGCACAGGGGCTCCTGTGAATGGGACGATGGCCTGCCGCCATCGCCCCAACCTGGATACCCAAACTTCCTCACTCAACACCCTACCGCTGAAAGCTTGGTGGCCCAAGCCTCCACCTCCATGGGCGCTTTCCCTACTGCTCCTCCGGATCGGAAACCCAAGGGTTTCTATTCATTTGGGAAGATGTTTTTTTCTGCCAGCCTGCCATTGTGGTCCGTGAACACTGCATTCCTTTTTGACTGTTATTCCCACACTTAATCTGATATGGTTGCGCAAGTGCTGTCACAGGTCCCGGAGGAGACCCAGGCAGTACTCTTTCAAGCTGTCACTGATGGGAGAGACGTGGCAAAGTTCAATATTCGATGCAGACTTCACTCAACGGACTCGCTGGGCAGAGTGGTTTCCACAACAGTGGCCCTTAGGCACCTCGACTGGCTAAGGATGGCAGGCTTTTCAGGGGATGTCCAGGCTTCCCTTACGGACATGCCCTTCAATGGCACCCGTCTCTTCAGAGAGAGTCTGGTATGCCAAGCTTCTGAGCATGGCCATCAATCCTCCTATGAGGCGGCCCCTTCAGGAAGGTCTTCTATCGCAGCAGCAGGGTAGGGTTCTCAACTTGAACCTGTCTACTCTCCACCTTCTTGCATAGAGTTTGAGCAGCGACAGTTGACAGCTTTTGACCTTCCTTCCAAAGTCTGTAATGTCATCTTGGCAGCAAAGCTTCCCTCCACCACGACGGTGCATGCCTGCCATTGGAAGAAGTTCTGCTTTTCATTCTTTCGCTTGCCCTGCAGGGCTCTGCTCTGGGCACTGTTAAGAGCTATCTATCTGTAATTTCTGCTTTCTTGCAGTTACCTGATCAACCTCTTTGTTCAAGTCCTCTATTGTACATAGGTTCCTCAAAGGTCTAACTCATCTCTTTCCTCTGTCCTCATTCATTATGCCACAGTGGGACCTTAATCTGATTTTAACTTGTTTGATTTGCGCTCCTTTTGAGCCTCTAGACCATTGTCCCCTCAGGATTCTCACACTGCCCGTAGAGTGAGTGAGCTGCAGACCTTATCATCTAAGCTGTCTTACCTCTCAGTCTATCCTGACACAATGGTGCTTCACACTAGGGTGGCCCTTTCTACCAAAAGTGGTCACCCCTTTTCATGTAGGCCAATCTAGCACCTTGCCTACTTTTTATGCTCCTCCACATCTCTCTAAAGAAGTGGAGCAACTACACCGTCTGTACCCTAAAGGATCACAGTTATTCTAACTTCACGACACACAACAGTTCCGGATGGAAAACCAACTCTTCGTGGGATATGTTGGTGCAAAGAAAGGTCGGGCAGTGACGAAGCGGATCATTTCCAAATGGGTAGTGCTCTGCATCAAAATCTGCCATTGGCCAAGAAGCAACCTCCTGACGTCTTGCGAGCTCATTCTACAAGAGCTAAGGCTGCAGCCACTGCGTTAGCTTTTGAAGTTCTGTTCTTGGAAATCTGTCAGGCAACAACATTTACCAAATACTACTGCCTTGACAGTCAGGTCCGCAGTGATGGGCACTTTGCCCGTTCTGTCATGCACAACTTTCTCATTTGAAATTAGTTCCCAGACCCTCCTCCAGGGGTGGTATTGCTTGGGTATCTATTCAAAATATACGAAATCTGCTGCTAGAAGTGTCTATAAAATAAACAAGTTACATCTGAAAGAGACACGTTAGTGATAGATTCCTTACCTTAGAATATCCCCAGGCGTCAGACTGGATCCGCAAAATTTTGCGTAGCAATACCCCTGCGCGCCGGCAGGCGTCGTCCGCGGCTCCGCGTTCGTCGTCTGCGTCGTCGGAGTACTTCGACGCCGCCCATGCGCGCTGACGTCAGTTCTTCTTTTTTCCAAGCCAGCTAGCGCAGTTCCGGAGATGCTCTACCCCTTAGTCTTTTTTGACTAAACTTTTTGATCTTTTTGATCATTTCTCTACTAGAGTCTTCGACTCCAACGGTGCCGGTAGGGATGCCCGTGTTTAAACCCTGTTCCAAGTGCGACTGACTGATGTCGGTTACTGACCCCCATCGCCGGTGCCTCAAGTGTTTAGGCCTAGACCACGACGACCGCACCTGCTCCGACTGCCGGGCCCTGACGTCTAAAGCTAGGCGGGAGCGGTCCCGCAAACGACTGGAACTCCGGCAGTCGGCCCGCGCCACTCCAGGTCCCGGTCCCACAGGAGGTCGAGGGACCGGTCGCGGGGTCGGAGCCCTCGTAGCTCTGGGAGTGGGCATCGGTCGTCAGGATCCAAGTCCTCAGGTAAGAGGCATGAGAGGTCGGAGAGATGTCATCGTTCCTCCGACCCACCCCTAAGCTCGTGCTATGCGGCCGGGGGTTCGGGTGACACCACCCATGTGGCTCCGACGGAGTCGCGGACGTCGCCACCTGCCCCACACCTTCGGGTCCCTGGGCATGACGCGACGCCTGAGGAAATCGAGCGGTACCTCATGGCCATGAAATCCCTCCCTCAGCCGGGTTCCGTGGCGCCTCCGGGCCCAATGGCCCCGGCTGGAGGGCCTAGCGGGTCGGGTGCTTCAGCTCCGCCGCCCCGGGTGCTTCGGCCCCGGCGCCGCCGGCGACTTCGGTCCTGCGGGTGTCGCCCCCGGCGCCTGCTATGGGCGCCGTCCCCGAACCTACCCTCGGTCCGGTTCTGGCGCCGGAGCGGCGCCACTGGGCGCCGCTCCCGACGGCCTTTGGATATTTCTATTTCCATGAACACGCCCCATCTGTTGACCCTGAACTACAGGAGATGGGTGACGAGGGTGATTGGGAGGGGTCTGAGGACCCTCTGGCACGGGAGTGCCAGTCTCCACAGGACCGAACATATGAGCTTGGGGAGGCCAGTGGACTTGACACTTCGCTAGACACTGGATTTGTCTCCCCTCCCACCGTGGCTACGGAGGAGGGGGCTGCTTATAGCATAGTGTTTTTTATTTATTTATTTTTTTTAAAACCTTTATTGTAGCATTCAAGAAAATACAGACATGGGCCTACAACCGCGGGGGCTGGCCGCTAGATAAATTTAAAACCACCAATATTCCAGTACTACACAGCTCATCAGCCGACAACCCGGAGGTTCGGCAGCGATTCAGGACAAAACTAGTATAAGAATGCGCAAGTAAGTTTCAGAATGAGTCAGAGGTTTCGTTTTATATTATATGAGAGAGGATCAGGTGCCATACAATCAAACCAGATAATGCGGGGGACAGGGTAAGAGACAGGATAGACACATAATAACCACTGTGATGGAGAATCGGCGCCAAAATATACAGATCGATGCAAATGAACATACAATATACATTCAATGTTGCGCCAATTCTCAGAGCCTGCCTACACGGAAATAGGATATCAGAAAAGCATGAGCACTAGATATAAGCTTACGATAAAAGTCCGAATGATTCGTAGCTATACTGATCCTTAAGAAAGAAAGAAAAAGAAAAGGAAGGCCATAGAAAATAAAAAAGGCAAAATAAACCCCCCCCCCCGTCCAGCCCCCCACCCTGCACCCCTGCAGATGGCTACAGCCTAACCCCACTAGCAGCGTGCCTGTCGCCCCTAATAACTAAAACTCTAAAGAAAAGAAGAAGAATGGAGGAGGGCATGGACATTTGGGCTCCCAGCCCCTTTTGACCCCCCGCCAGATACCGCCACCCCCTATCAATAAAAGAACACTTATGATAACCCTATAGAAATAAGTAGAGGGTACCGGAAAACACCGCCTAGCCTCTTAGAGCAAGCAGTTACAGGTCGAACACTTATAAAAACCACACCAATCCTTCCCGACCTAGTCAATCTTAACCCTGGCCCCTCCGAACACGAACCCCTCCCATCGAGACCCAAAGGCACACAAAGAGGTAATAAAGGAGAAAAGAGTCATCAAAAATCAATCCATGGCGACTCGCAGGCAATAGGTCCACGGGAACTTTAGACGCTGAAGAACTCTCCCAACTGAATGAACAGTCCCAATGTATCCTGCACAGGAGTCGTAGAGTCACCAAGGAAGGAGAAGACGACCACAAAGGGAAAGGAAAGTCACAAACAGAAGTCTTCGGGAGGGGAGCGTCCCCCAATCTCTCCAGAGCCGATAGTAACGGAAGGTTCGGTGATATCATAACATCCTCGGGAACACCATCTCCCAGGGCACAATCCGATGGTTCCGATGCTTGTATCCTCACGGGGCTCTCGCACGGAGTCAAAATGACCACGGTTTGAATGGCTGCAGATTCCTGTTTCAACCGTAAGGCCGGGTCCGGGTCCACCAGGAGCATCTCAGATAGGCGCGAGTCCAATTTGCTCAATAAGGTATCCACCTTTTATCGAAACGCCCAAATGTCCGCCAGTACTGACCTCAGCGATGGCTCCTGCATCGTTCGATCCACTGTCTCATGCCCGATATCAATCGCAATCACCTCCTCGGTTGAATCCGGCATCCTCGGGGGGAGGGGGGGGGGTGGGAGACAAACAGGATCGCAAACGTGCATATGCGGAGGGTGACCGGTCTTTACTCGCAGCCACGGTCCACACCGTTAAGGCCGCAGGCCAGAGGCCCCGAACCACGAATCCCGGCGGCCCCGATACCGGGCCCGCCGGACGGGAACCCCCACTCACAGCAAGCAATAAGCAGAATCACTCCTCCGTCGATAACAAGCAGTAGAGACGATCGCCGCCAAATCCGGGCTGAAACAAAGCCTCCACTCCGGTAGACCGGACCCAGCCTGGTTTTTATGGCCGATGTTGTTACACTGCAGCCCGGCTGTGAAAGTACTCGAGGCCCCGGCTTCACCTCTGGAGCAGGCCGCAAACTTCAACACGACAGAACTTCCTCCAACAAGCCGATAAAAGTTTCCGGATTGCACCATCTGAGTGCGGAACAGTTCATGCACACAGAGACCAGGCGCAAAGTCAGGATAATGTACAGGATATCTCGGCAGGGTACGGAGGTCGGCGGAGCCGGGAGCCTAAGCAGCCATCTTGTTTGCCGACGTAGCTCCTCCTTATAGCGTAGTGTTGACGCGGGCGGCCAAGGCCTTAAACCTTGAGCTCCCTGTCGCGGCCATGAGGACTAACCTCCTCACTGAGGTCCTTAAACCACAGGTAAGGTCCAATGAGCCTCTGCTGCCGTTTAGTGAGGCCTTGTGTGACGTTCTTGTGGGCACTTGGTCCAAGCCCGCCACAGGTCCGCCTGTGGATAGGAACGTGGCCAGACGCTACCGCCCGGCCCTGGGCGACCCTTGCTTTTTGTCCACCCATCCCACCCCCGAGAACCTGGTCATCCAGGCCTCCACTTCCCAGACCGCATTCCCGATGGCTCCGCCCGAACGGGAATCCAAGAGGTATGAACAGTTCGGGAAGAAGGTGTTCTCGTCCCTGAGTTTGGGACTGCGGTCAGTCAATACCGCATGCCTCTTGGGCCTCTACACCCACACCCTGTGTGACACGGTCGCGGACGTGCTGCCACAATGTCCGGAGGAGGACAGGGGCAAAATTCGCCCAAGCCCTTGCGGAGGGTCGAGATGCAGTGCGGTATTCCATCCGGTGTGGGCTGAATACCATGGACTCACTGGGCAGGGCGATGGCAACGACGGTGGCGGTTCGACGCCACGCCTGGTTGAGGTCCGCCAACTTTTCGGCCGATGTCATTGTCTCTTTGGCGACAAGGCAGACCATGCGCTTGAGCGTTTTAAGGACTCCAGGGCTTCGGCCAAGTCCTTTGGCCTCTCGGCCCCACGCCAGCTAACGGGTGCCTTTCGCTCCTTTTGTGGCCACAGAAGGGGCGCCCCCACACGTGCTGCGAGCCACGTGCCGCAGAATGTTCAACAGCGCGGTGGCGGCCGTGGAAACCGCCGTAGCGGCGGTCGGGAACAACGGCAAGGCCAGTCCACACCTTCCCCCGCAGCACCTGCCTCAAAACCCTCCTAGTCCGTGCTTTCAGGCCCATGTGACGCCAGTGGGGGGCAGGGTTCGCCATCACCTCTTCCACTGGCGCACTGTCACGTCGGACAGGTGGGTGCTGCAAATCGTCCGAAGGGGCTACTCCCTCCCCTTCGAGGCGACCCATCCAGCCATGCCACCGCAATTCCACCGCGTGTCAGGGGATCACTTGCAACTTCTACGAGAGGAAGTCATGGCCCTCTTGGCCAAGGGGGCCATCGAGCGCGTTCCTGGGCCGGAAGTAGGGTGTGGTTGTTACTCCCACTACTTTCTGTTACCCAAGAAGGGCAAAGGTCGCCTACGCCCTATCTTGGACCTACGGCTTCCTCCAAAAGGAGAAGTTCAAGATGCTGACTCTGGCTCAGGTCTTAGCTGCCCTGGACCCCGGAGACTGGATGGTAGCGTTGGACTTGCAGGACGCTTATTTTCACATCCCCGTCCTGCCGGCCCACCGGCGTTACCTCCGGTTCAGGGTAGGCCACGAGCACTTTCAATTTACCGTGCTCCCCTTCGGCCTTACCAGCGCCCCACGGGTGTTCACAAAAGTGTTGGCGGTGGTCGCAGCCCATCTGCGCAGGTTAGGGGTGTCAGTCTTCCCCTACCTCGACGACTGGTTGTTGAAGGCGGGCTCGCCCCAGACAGTCGTCAGCCACCTCCAGACTACGGCTGATCTCCTGCACCTGCTGGGGTTTTCCATCAACGGGTCGAAGTCACACCTGTGTCCCTCTCAGAACCTCCTCATCATCGGAGCGGTTCTGGACTCGGCGCAGTTTCGGGTTTATCCTCCCGAACAGCGGGTTCGGGATATTCAGGCTCTGATTCCGATCTTTCAGCCTTTATCCTGAGTCTCGGTCAGGTTGACGCTGCGGCTTCTGGGGCTGATGGCCTCCTGCATCCTTCTGGTGCATCACGCCCGGTGGCGGATGCGGGCTCTGCAGTGGGACCTGAAGTTTCAGTGGGCCCAGCATCAGGGCAACTTGTCCGACCATGTCTTGATCTCGGAGGGCACTGCACGACAGTTGCAGTGGTGGCTCACGGATCGCGATTGGGTCAGTGGCAGATCCCTCTCCCTACCCCACCCGGAGCACGTATTTGTGACAGACTCGTCCCAAAAGGGCTGGGGGGGCCACATGGGAGAGGCGGAGATCAGAGGTCTCTGGTCTCCGGCAGAGTCCCAGCTCCACATCAACCTTCTGGAGCTGCGGGCGAACCGACTTGCACTAAAGGCATTCCTCCCCTCTGTCCGGGGGGGTGTAGTGCAGGTGTTCATGGACAACACCACCGCCATGTGGTACTGCAACAAACAGGGCGGGGTGGGGTCGTGGACCCTATGTCAGGAGGCTCTGCGCCTCTGGCAGTGGCTGGAACATCAGGGCGTGACCCTGGTGGGTTAATAGCTGGCAGGTTCCCTGATCGCCAGGGCGGAGGAACTCAGCCGTCGGTGCATGATGGATCACGAATGGCGTCTGAACTCTGACGTGGCTTCAAGGCCTCTTTCAGCAGTGGGGAGAGCCTTGGTTAGATCTATTCGCCACAGAAGAGAATGTGCAATGTCATCAGTTCTGCGCATTGGAATTTCCAAGGCGGCACTCGCTCGGAGACGCTTTTCGTCGCGAGTGGAGTTGCGGTCTATTGTACGCCTTTCCGCCTATACCACTTCTGCCCAGAGTGCTGAAGAAGATCAGGCGCGACCGGGCCCAGGTTATCCTTGTGGCTCCGGACTGGGCACGAAGATACTGGTATCCCGAGCTACTCAGCATGTCAGTCGATCCCCAGATTCGTCTGCCTCTTCGGGAGGACCTTCAGTCGCAGCAGCAGGGGACAGTCCTCCACCCGAACCTGTCCAGTCTCCACCTACAAGATTGGAGATTGAGCAGCGAAAGTTGAGGCCATTTGACTTGCCTCCCGAAGTCTGTAATGTCATTCTGGCAGCCAGGCGTCCCTCCACAAAGTCAGTATACGCCTGCAGGTGGAACAGATTTGTGGCATGGTGCACAGCAAAGGCTGTGGATCCACTCTTTGCACCCCTTTCTGAGGTTCTCCTCTTCCTTCTTTCTCTTGCCCAGCAGGGCTCTGCTCTGGGCACTATCAAGGGCTACCTTTCTGCCCTTTCCGCCTTCTTAAGGCTGCCTGATCAGCCTTCCTTGTTTAAGTCCCCGATTGTAAATAGGTTTTTGAAGGGCATCACACACGTTTCCTCCTGTTCCTTTCGTGATGCCCCAGTGGGAGTTGAATCTTGTACTTACCTACCTAATGTGTGCTCCCTTTGAGCCGCTCCATAACTGTCCTCTCCGTATTCTTACCTTGAAGACTGCTTTCCTGGTTGCCATCACCTCTGCCAGGAGAGTGAGTGAGCTCCAGGCTCTTTCTTCTACACCTCCTTTCCTCTCTGTTCATCCGGACAAGGTTGTGTTGCGGACAAGACCCTCTTTCCTGCCCAAGGTTGTCACGGCCTTCCACATCGGGCAGTCCATTACCTTGCCCACCTTCTTTCCGCCTCCGAATCCCTTGAAAGAGGAAGAGAGGCTCCACCGTCTGGACCCAAAACTTGCGCTCTCTTTCTATCTGGATCGCACACGCCAGTTTGGGTGGATGACCAACTCTTTGTTGGTTACGTGGGCGCTAAGAAGGGAAAGGCGGTGTACAAGCGGACCATCTCGCGGTGGATCATCTTGTGTATCCAGGCGTGTTACTCCTCGGCTAAGAAGGAACCCCCTGTTGGACTGAGGGCTCATTCCACTCGGGCCACGGCGACTACCACTGACCTGGGCCAAGGAGTGCCCTTGCATGACATTTGCCAGGCAGCTACATGGGTTTTGCTGCACACGTTTACAAGACACTATTGCCTGGACAGCCAAGTCCGGAGGGATGGCTTATTTGGCCGTTCTGTCCTCCAGGACTTTCTGGTGTGATTATTGGTTCGCAGACCCACCACCGGGGTTGGTATTGCTGGGGTATCTATTCTAAGGTAAGGAATCTATCACTAACGTTTCTCTTTCAGATGCACAAGTTACTACTTGTGTAACGATATATCTGTAAGAGACATTAGTTATTGATAGATTCCTTACCGACCCACCCATCCTCCCCGTTCTTCGAACCGATATCTAGGGTTAAGGTCATCCCCTTTCAGGGCCCTAGTTTCATGGCACCAGTGTTGGTTCTATCATGGCTCTGCGTATCTGGCGCGGAAAAGCTGTGTATCAGAACTAACGTCAGCGCGCATGGGCGGCGTCTAAGTACTCCGACGTCATTCCGGCGCCGACGACGAACGCGGAGTCGCGGACAACGCCTTCCGGCGTGCAGAGGTATTGCTACGCAAAATTTTCCGGATTCAGTCTGACGCCTGGGGATATTCTAAGGTAAGGAATCTATCACTAACTAATGTCTCTTACAGATATATCGTTACACAAGTAGTAACTTGTGCTTACCTTCAGTAATGCCTTACCTGGTAAAGATTATATCTAGCTGCAGATTCCTTACCGACTCACCCATCCTCTCCGTTCTGCGAACTGATTTCTAGAGACAGGGATAACCCCTTTTCAGTGCTCTAGTTTTGTTACAGGAGTGGTCAGTGTTCTTCATGGCTTCACACTTCTGGCGTGAAACCTCATTAAAATATACTAACGCAGCGCGCCTGGGTGCAACCTATATAGATCGCATTTCACTTCTGGTGCAGACGCAGAGCGTTTCGGAGCTGAACGACACCACCTTCCAGCATGCAGTGGTACTGCTCACGAAAAATCTTATGAATCCAGGGAAATTCAAAAGGTAAGGAATCTGTGGCTGGATATAGTCTCTACCAGATAAGGTGTTATCAACAGTAGGTTACTTGTTCCTTTGTGATGAAGGGGGAATGTTTTGTACCTCCAGACTCCATTCCCAAGAAAACTATTAGTGTGCCTCATGTAGGGCACCGGGGTGCAACAGCAGAATTCAAGATGTGTATGCAGAGTTGTGAACACTACTGCATCTCTGGCAAGTTGCTGAATCCATGTAGAGCAGGGTTTCCAAAATGTGGGTCGTGACCCACTGATGGTTTGTGAGCAGATTTTTGGTTGGTTGCGTAAGACTAAGCAATAGATAAATATGCATTTAAATTCTCTATTTATCTTGTCACATTTGCTGCTTTTCAAAGTCAGAAGTTGAATGTCAGGGTATGTTGGTGTTGGTGTTTAATTTGCAGTCAGAAAAAGAAAAGTGACGTGAATTATGTGACAATCTTGCTGGAGTACAGGGGGTGTGAAAGGAAAGCCTGTAGGATGTCATTTTTGTAACACAATAAAATGTAAATACCTGTAAATTAACTGTACACAGTCAGCAGCTAGTAAATTGTTTTTTTTAAACATTTTGCATGTGATGCGCACAAAGATTTAAATAAGATCTAAACAAATGAAGAGACATTGCTAGGTTGTGCACAAATGATAAATATTCATTGAAACCAGATTCCAACACATTATCATTTGTCTGCAATATAGTTTTATCAGTAAAACATTGTCTGTGCAAATTTACCGGCCATTTTAATGGAAAATGTGCTGTTTGTAAATGACGGAGCACTACCACACGGTGCTTTAGTAGTTACATAAAAAACATAGAAGTGGGAGCTCATCAACCTTCTGTATGTTACACTCCATTTTGTCTATGTATCACACTGCATAATGTCTGAAGCATATGTTTAATAAAAAGAATTCTAAAAAAAAATTTCAAATCGCCCGCCTCGTGTCCATTAAAGTTAGGTAGGTCACATTTTGTCAGCCTAAAAATTAGGTTGTGGTTCTAAAATGTTTGGGAAGTACTGATCTAGAGTGCCTGTACTGTGGTTGGAATTTCTGGCGATCCCGCTTCACAGTGTAGCAATGAATGTGTAAGGTCCAAATGACGGATGGACTCGGGTGAAGATCTATGTAGTAGTGCTAATAGAATATTTCTCAAAGTCAGCAGAGTTAAACTGGATCTAGAATCACAATTCTGAGTCTTTAAGTGAGTTTTTATAGGAGCTTTTTCGCCAAAGGGGGAATTCTATGCTGTATTAGACCTTACAATGGCATACAGTTCAGTCGAAGCATTCCAAGAAGAAGTTGAGGCGCATCGTCGCTCTTCGACTTCCCCTTGCCCGTCGCATGACCCGGCTGAGGGTGCGGGCCATGCCACCCCCGCTGCTCCTAAGGAGCCTGCGACATCGCCTCCAGTCTACCCCCCCTTTCCGGATGTGGGGGCGACGCCTGCTCAGGTGCAAGAATTTCTTGCTGCCATGGCCCAACTCTTTGGGCCGTCTGGCCCCGCAGGTGCGCCTGCTGGCCCCGCGGGCCCGATGGGGGGTCCTGCTTTACCATCTCTGGCGGCCCCGGTGTCGCCGGCGGCTCCGGCCCAGACGCCCCCCCCAAGTATCCATGATTGGACCTCGATCAATGCTGGTTGACCTCGTGACACCTCCACCGGCGCCGGTCTCCCCGGCACAGCTTCCGATGTCGCCCGCTTATCGGGAGGACGTCGTCCCCAGACACAGTGCCAGATTGACGACGCCGGACGCCGATGGGCCCTTTTGTGCCCTATGTCCGTCCTCCGTATTATGAGCCTGTTTCACAGAGTTCGGAGGAAGGGGAGGACTGGGAGGGGTCTGAGGACCCTCTAGCACAGGACTGTGCTTATGATGCGGACTGGGCAGAGGATTTGGGGGAAGCAAGTGGTCTTGATACCTCACCTGACCCTGGCATGCTGTCTCCTCCTACTGTGGCTATGGAGGAGGGAGCCAGTTACGCAGTGGTTTTGCTCAGGGCAGCCAAGGCTCTCCACCTCGAACTCCCTACGGTGGCCGTCAGGACTAACCTCCTGACAGAAGTGCTCCAACCGGGGGCTACCTCTTTGGAGCCCTTGCTGCCTTTTAATGAAGCACTGACAGATGTTCTTTTGGGCACCTGGTCCAGGCCCAACACAGGGGCTCCTGTGGATAGGAACGTGGTCCGACACCATCGCCAACTCCGGGCGACCCCCTCTTCCTTACCCAACACCCCACCCCTGAGAGCCTCGGCTTCCCAGAGCGCGGTCCCTACCGCACCTCCGGATAGGGAATCCAAGAAGCTGGATCAGTTTGGTAAGAAACTGTTTTCATCTGCCAGCTTAGGGCTGCAGTCGGTGAACACTGCATGCCTCTTGGGCGTCATACCCACTCTCTGTGGGACAAGGTTGCGCAGGTGCTGCCCAACTGTCCAGAGGAGGCCCAGACAGTTATTTCCCCAGGCGATTGCGACCGGGAGAGTTGCAGCGAAGTTCACCATACGTTGTGGGCTGGATACCGCCGAATTACTGGGCAGGTCGATTTCAACAACGGTGACTCTTCAGCACCACTCCTGGTTGAGGACTACTGGCTTCTCAGGGGATGTCCAGAACACCTTGATGGACATGCCCTTGATGGCATTCGCCTTTTTGGCAACAAGGCAGACATTGCGTTGGAGCACTTCAAGGACTCCCGGCTATGGCCAAGTCCTTCAATCAGCAATTCCAGTAGGTGCCAGCATCCCAGGTGTAGAGCACTGTCATAAAGCCCTCTATTTGTCTTACACAGTGTCCCCTGTTCGTGGTGCAACCATGGCAGTCCCCCAACAGTATCTCTCCTCTTAGTTATCCTTTTCCCCCCTCTCGGGTCTCCACTGACACCCGCCACTGTTGTGGTATGGCTCACTTCATTGGTATAGCCTTGGCCACAGGGCAAACGTTCAGGAAGAATAGGTGATGCAAGGTCACTAATGGTCCTAGACCAGCCAGAGAGATCCTGCAATGACAGGAGTGTCTGCGGTGCTTCGCCCAGCCGCCTCGCACCTTCAGCCTGCACCTCCCTGTTTGTGGCAGTCCCGGAGGCCCTCTCCAGTCGCCCCCGAGGATGCACATCCACTCGTCCTCAATCACTGCGTCAGCCGACTGCCGACACAACCAAGCTGGCGGCCGTGCCTGCCCACGGGACCTTGAGGAAAGGCCACAGACCAGAACCCGGGCAGTGGAGGTGCCACCAAGCCATCACAGGCCGTCCCTCCGCCGACTCTTTTCGCCTCCACAATCCACCACGCTCTCGCGCACTTCAGTAGATAATCCGGCACTCACCTCACTCATGCTTGTGCAGTCCCTGCTCCGTCCGCAGCCCGGGGGTCCCGCCAAAGACAGAAGCGGTAACGACCCGACACAGTTAGCAGGGCCCCACCACTTCAGACAGCGCTAGCCGTACACGTCACTCTGCCCCCAGTCACGGGATCGCCACCCGCCGGCTCGTCCAAGATGGCGGCCAGGTCTTTGAGCGGCTATACGCTGCTGTACACAATGGATCTCGTCTGATCCCAGCAGACGCTCAAATTGGGGAGGCACCATAGAGTCAAGTGAACTTACAGGCAGAAAACAAAGTTTTTATGCATGCAAAGCACATCAGACTTCGACACTCAATCCGTCACAGGAAAGGGAAACTGCGTACTGCGGCACCTCCAGTGCAGGCCAGCCAGGTAATAGAGGCACCGTCAGGCCCTCGCTTATGTCGCCACTCCCCAGTACTGCGGCGGGCTGCTCGTCTGCCCCCTCCGCTCATCTCCACGATCCGTCGCACACCTGAGCTCCTCCTTGGCCCAACCAGCCTTCATGGCTTTCTCGACTCAGAGGCCCCGTTCAGTTGGCTCCCCAGGGCCCCCGCTGGACACAGAGGCGAGCACTGCCAGCCGCCTTCCGCCGAGCCCCCTGATCTTCCAGGGCTCCTCCCGTTCCAGCCTCCGGCCGCCTTACAAGCTCTGCATTACTGCTTCCAGCGCAATTTTGGGAATACGCTGGTCGGGCTCTAAATGTCGGCCAACCTCCCACCGCCAGCGGGGAGTCGATCGTCTTTTACTACCGCCTCCTGCAACTCCCAGGGTCAGCAAAAAGTGGTCCCATGCTCTTTAGTTGCTACTCCTGGCTTCCAACTCAGGATAATCGGTGGGGTCGGCGCGGAGCTCTCGGCTCGCGCGTCCATCCTCATCGGCTCTTAAGCCATGCCCCATTTCTAGGTGCTTCATGGCATTTATCGTACACCCACTAGATTGCATCTCATCTTCACCTTGGGCCTGATGAGCGCCCCAAATGCAAGTCAAAACTGGCGGATTTCTTGCATATGGTCGTGGGAAAGGTCCCCTTTTTCCATGGTTTCCCCCTCTCTTTGTCACTGGTAGTGATGTTTTTTGATTGATGTGCACTGGGTCCCTGCTAAGCAGGCGTCCTTGCCAGTGTAAGGTAAATGGTCTAATTGTGTTACAATTGGCACACACTTTAGCACCCCTGTAAGTCCCTAGTAAATGGTGCCTCTGGTACCTAGGGCATAGGTACTAAAGAGGGTCCCTAAGGGCTGCAGCATGTATTATGCCACCCTGAGGGACACCCATACAAATTGCATGCAGGCTTCCATTGCAGGCTGTGAGACATGGTACAAACCATGTGTGAAAACACAGCAAGGCTCACTCACTGTGTGTCATGCCTAGGTCACTGCTTATCATTGATGGCAAATGTAAAAAGAACAATTGATGAACAGAATGCAGAACAATGCCACACATTCACCCCAGTACAGAGATCTGGGCCTAAATCCATCGTGTTTTTGCGCACCATGCCATTCCAGTTTGTCAGTTATCCCTACAGAAGGCCTTATAGCCCTAAGGCAGGGAGCATCATATTGCATGTGAGGACATATCTGCATGAGCAGCTATGCACCTGTGCTGTCTAGTTCCATTACTAGATTGTACAAGTGAACAAGGAAGCCATCTTAAGTATATGTACTAGGCACTGGTCATTACGAGATCCCCAGCTACTTGATGGCTGTACTGAAACCTATGGTGTTTGGTATCAAACACCTTGTCTTAATAAATCTGTACTGTTGCCCATACTAGATTTTTTATGACATGCACCCAGAGGGCACCTTAGAGGTGGCCCCTGAAAAACTTACCAGCATCTTGGGTGCTAGCTGGCTGGTATTGCCCAGCCTCCCAACACAGATGAGCTTCTGACCACCTGCACGTGAGAGCCCATGCTCTCTGAGGTCAGAAATGATGCCTTCTCCGGAGGAAGGTGTTCACTCCTCTTGAGGCAGGATGGCTAGTGATTTAGCATATTAAGGCCAGGGGCTGCAAAGTCCCTGCCACATTTGATATGCGAACCTTGCTTCCCCCAGAACTCTGAGATGTCACCCCCTACCCTGAGGCCAATTTGACACAGCACAGGAGGGAAATTAGCTATACAGTGGCATGTTGCACCTCCTGGTGAGTCCCACCCCTAAGGTGCTCCACGAAAGAAGGGTTCCACCATCTTGTTTTTTTTTGTGGAATTAGATACTCTGTGACAAGGTTATGCCCACTTCCCACAGGAAGTGGTCATATAGGGGGTGTAGTGACTCCAGCAGTAACTAGCCCATTGGCTACTAGCCTTCACCTCTTTAATGCCTCTACATTTAGTATTTTGGTGGCCCCCTGACACCAGGAACTAAGATTAGTCTGCCTGAAAGAAGACAAAGGCCAAAGTACCAAAGTGACTCTATCTTGTGCCTGGCGCATTATAGTGCTTTTTAACTGATCAGGAGGAGCTTTCCCCAATTTATATGGCTGCAGCACAGATGAGCCACCCCTAAGGCAAGCCCATCTGCTTCCCGGCCAGCGGCAGCCAGTATGCTGGTTTTAATGCAGATGGTGGCTTAATTAGTACCAACATGTCGGTGGAACTAAAAGGTATGAGGGGTAAACTCGAAGATGTGAAGTCTCTTCTTGTTAAATTGTGTTGGCCTTATCTCATGCAGTAGCTATAAGCATAGCCTTCACCCTTTGAACCACAAAGTAAATCACAGGGCAATCTCTAGGAATAGTCCATCAGAACTGAAGGTGGCACTGATTAATGTTCGCTCTTTGCACAAACGTGCTCTTGATATTTATGACTTGTTAAAAGATGAGACCCTGGACTTGTTATTTATTACAGAAATCTTGATGAGGGAGAGGATGCCTGTCCTAATTTGCAGTTAGACATGCCTGAGACCTATGTATGTGCCCATTTAGATAGGGTGAGAAGTAGTTGGGTAGAATTTATTTATAAAATGTTTTACAAATGCAAAGTCTTTAATATTGATGTGTTGACTGAATCAGAAGCTTTGGGATTTAGCTTTTCTATTGACAGACAACATTCTTTCTCTGGGGCTTTGGTTTATCAGCCCCCAGGATGTGAAGGGGATTTTCTTGTCTCCCTCGACCAAGCATTGCCCCCGAAATGCATTTTCTGTGCCAATTTCACCATGCTTGGGGACTCTACCGTTCATGTAGACAAGGCTGAGGACCCTCTAACTATACACTTGGTGGAAACGCTACTCTCTCTTAATTTAGTGCAAGCCACTACCGGGCCCACCTGTAGAGCTGGTCATGTGATCAATAGCATACCATTAAATGTGTCATCAAAATGTGAACGCCCCCCCAGCCAGTGACATGGTCAGACCATTTCCTATTGCCTTTTTCTTGCCACTTTGATTGCCTAAATGCACCCTGATCCTCTTTGCCTTAAAATGCTAAAAAAAATGCTGAAATAAGGTTTCTATGGCTGACTTAAGGAGCACTTTGCTGGATCCCATACCAGTAGTCCCAGATTCTGCTGGGAAGTGGAATAGTGTTATTAGTTCCTGACTTAGGAGGGAGGCTGATATTGTAGCTCCTCTTACGGCTTGTAAAAAGGCTACTACTACCAGCTAAGCATTCTGGGTTTCGCAGGAATCTGCTCTGGAAAGGGCTGCGTGCACAATGTAGGAAAGAGTCTGGCGACATTACTACCTTGAATCAGATGAAACTCGCTACAAAAGGGCCCTCAAAGTTTATCATAGAAATCTCAAGAGGTCCTGTAGCACCTTTAACACGCAATGCATTGAGGAGCCTGACAATGACGGGAAGGAGAGTTTTAGAATTGTGACTACATTTACTAACACTAAATTTACATCTCCCCGCTGGAACCAAGCCAGTCTCTATGCGCTTGTCTTTTATCCTCAAAATTCAGTCTAATTTAATGGGGGCGAATAATGCACTCCGGGAACCTGGAATAAGAGACTTAGCCAGTCCCATTCCACACTTGAACTTGGCTTCCTTCCAGGCCCGTCTTTGGAGGAAGTGATAGCCTCCTTTGCTAACTGTAAGTCTAGATCTCCATTGAATCCTATACCTCCTCATATCCTGAGGTCCATATCAGATATTATTACCTCATTATATCAGGAGTTATTTGCCATTGCTCTTCATTCAAGTGTCCTACCAGAGGACTGGAAAAGAGCTACTGTAATTCCTCTGCTTAAAAAGGCCAATGCTGACCCTGATTCTCTGGTTAATTTTAGTCTCTCTGCTCCCATTAGCCGCAAAGTTTTAGAAAGGTGGGTGAACCAACAGCTTACCACCTTTCTGACTGAGAAAAACTTGTTTCATCCTGCCCAATCAGTGTTTAGAGCCTGTCACAGCACAAAGACCACACTATCAGAGCTCTCTGAGTCCATTAAAACCAGTCTGGACTCTGGCCTTAATGTGGCTCTGATGCTTTTGGACCCGGCATCCGTATTTGATACGGTAGATCATATCATCCTGCTGCACAGGTTAGAACATATAGGTGTGACGGGCTCTGCCATAAGTTGGCTAGGCTCTTTCATTTAGAGACTTGAGCAGGTGGTTTGGATGCAACCGTATGCATCATGACAAAAAAGATTGTAGTGGGGAGTGCTACAGTGCTCCTCCGTAGGTCTCGCACTCTTCAAAATTTACATGAATCCTTTGGCATATTTGGTTGAATCATTTCAAGGTCATCTCATATGCAGGTGATACCCAACTCCTGCTCATTTATGATGGGGATTTTATAAATGAAAAGACCCCATTTGCCCGTTGCATGGTAGCACTGCTAGACTGGCTGAAGGCCAATAAATTACAGTGCAATCCTGATGAAACCTAAATCTTGTTGTTTGGACTGAACTCCCTTGCAGGATGGGTAGGAGCTTGCCCCAATACGATTCCCCCTCCTCCATTGTCGGTAGCCAGGAATTTGAGTCATGTTTTATGTCCAACTTTAATTTGAGGCTTAGGTATGAGCAGTAGTGAAAATGGGCTTCTGTATTTTTCGCATGCGGAAGAAGTTTCTTCACTTGCTTGCACATGATGCCCAAGTTACAGTAGTCAGGGCATTGATTCTTTCAAGACTGGACTATGCCAGTGCGTTATATCTGGGCGTTCTGGAATATCTGATCCAGCGATTACAAGTTATGCAGAATATGGCTTTGCCTTCTGTATAAAATACAGAAATATACATCTGTATCATTATTTCTGGAGAGAATTCACTCACACACATATCGAAAAAATATAATATACAAAGCATTGACCCTGACGCATCAAGCCCTCCAAAACAAGGGGCCTAGTTACCTTAATGAAAGCCTTAAGGAATACATTCCTGGAAGACCCATGAATTCCAGCAAAGCCGGACCGTGGTTCCCCGTTTCAAAAGGCAATAAAGGGGCGTCTCTTCCATCTCTGTAAAAGCAGCTGGTATGTGGAATCAGCTGCCTGAACATGAGATCCATTTTGGATTAAGCTAGATTTAAAAAAGCACTGAAGGCTTTCTTATTCAGACTTCGTGATGATAGATCAGTGGTCCATGCCTGCTCTGAGTCACCTAAACATTGCGGGACACCCTCCTGAGTAGTTGTGTGTTATAGATGAAACAATCATTCATTCATTCAACTGTGGTGCATTACCTAACTTGCTGCAAAACCCTGCCTGGCTGCTGCTCTCCTGACAATCACTGACACTGACTCGTCCAGAAGCAGAACAGCCTCCCCAAACCCTTGGATGTCTGCCCAGCATTTTATCGACCCAGCAACATTTCACTTGGAGTGAAGAGCGACTTCCCTGCACCAGCAGGCACCGACTGCATCTGACCAGTAGAGCGTTATGTCAACCCCCAATCGCACTGAGGGAGCAGTGCCCCAGAAGAAGAACTTTGAAGATCCTTGAGGTCAGATTTGTCTCCCCACCAAGTTGGGAGATGTCAAGACCCTCAGGTGCCCCCTGCCTCAATACCCAGGGTACCATAGCCAGTTTCAAGGACAGAGTCTTTTTTGTGTTCAGTCAGGACACTACCATCGCCAAAACTTACCTGCATGTCAAGGGACTTCAATAGAGGCCAGCTTCACACCGAGAGTGGCCCTGTTGTATTTCTTTTCCCTCTTCTGTAGGTACACTGGGATCCATGAGAGCCTCTAATTCACCGACCCACTAGACAAAGCACATCTGCACCCAAGCCCAGGCTCAAGTAAACCAAAGGTGCTCTGTCGTCCTGAGGCCCCCAAGACCCCCTACTGGCTCTTGTCCCCATTGACTTTAGTGTGTAGCGTTTGAGGCTACCACTGTGTACAGCGCCTTTGCACCCGGACACCCCAGGGCTGGTAAACTTGACCTGTTTCATGGTGCTTTCTTGAATCTTGGCCCCTACTTACCTAAGGTCCAGAAGAACAGTCCTCTAAGTTGTCTGTAAGTTTGCCTATGCAGTGAATGTTTTCCCCATAGGATAACATTGCCTCGTTCGAGGCTCATGCCTCAAATCTTACAGGTGTCCTTTTTTTATTGTTTTTTCCGTATAAATTGATAACGTCTAAAGTACTTACCTAATTCCGATCTTGGTGTAGAAAAGTAACACACATTTTTATATAATTTTACAAATTGGACTCAAGTTACTTCTTGAACGTGTCTCTCATTTATTGACACGGTGTGTACCATAAATGTTTAACACTACTCTCTGAAAAGCCGAAACTGCTCACCCACACTACCAAAAAGAGAGAATTTGGGATTATTAATTTCAGACCTGTAAGCCAATAAGGGTTGTCTGGACTTTCTACATAGTGTACTTCATTTTGATACACTACATAAAAAGCCAGTCTCCTGCAATGGCATGGAACTGTCCAGAGGCAGTGACCTATTGGAGGGATGTTACTGATCAACTGCAGAATGTATGGAGGATCCACTTGAGCCCTCAGTCAAACAGTGTATTTTAGGAATTGCCCCATCCCAAGGGACAGTAAAATGCAAAAGTATTTTGTTCAGTTGGGGTTCCTTTTGGCAAAAGAGAGCACTGCCATCCACTGGATAGCGAATGTGGGCCCATTACTCAATGCATGATTGAAAAACTTGGAGGAATGTGCGCTGGTGGAGGAGCAGAGAATGAGACAAGTGAAAACTAATGAAAAGGTAGAGGATGACTGTTTAGTGTGGCTGCTTTGTTGCGGAGTTTGGTAGACCCAACACAGGGGCCATTGCCCGTCAAGGGGGAATCTGGCTCCCCACCCCCGCCGTCTGCTGCGAGCGATACCCGTGCATGTTGTGGGCGAGCTCCCTCTCATAGGGGTCCATGGCATGTAAGGCACATGCTCTGTGCCCAAATCCCGCAGCACATGTCCTCGGGCCAGACAGCCTTGCCAACCCCACTGCATACAGCCCAATGCAATGTGCTGCAGTCTAGGGATTGCCACCCGTGCAGGGATTGGCCGCCCGTGGTGGTTTGCCATTATGCATGTAGTATATGCCCAAAAACACAAGTTCAATAAAAAAAACAAAGCGAAAAGTGAAGTTGTGGTTAGGTTTGGTTATAATACTTTGACATATGTTTAATTTATTTTGAAAAATTAAATCTTATTTGCTTTTTGCTTGTAACACCTATATTTTTTTATGTTATTTTTACAGGCTACAAATAGACACTTTCCGCAGACCGTAACAGGAGCTTACCTAAGTGGTGTGCGTGAAGCAAGCAAGATAGCAGCATTTTGATTTCATGAAATCTACAACGTCATCGGTTTCTCTGGTGGATCCGAGTTTTCCTTCAAACTTGGAGGACGCACCAAGTCTATTATTGATTGTAAGATAGGCACTTAGCTATATTTGAAAAGGAAAACAAATGGAATCTTGTGATCTTAACGCTCTCGAGAGTTTGACCAATGCTTCTGCACTTCGTCTATTAGGTGTTTACCTGACACGAACACATTCATTGCTAAAATAGCAAATGCAAATTAAAGTGCTTATTTATGAAGCGGTGGCAAGTATGCAGGCTCCTGCTATTGACATTGAAAGCTCCCAAACGAAATATTAATTCTTAAGAACATTAATAGCCATGAAACTGTTATTTTTGCTATGTCACTAAAATAACATGGCAAAGAGGTGCTGAGCCTTTAGGATGTTCATATCAAGGTTTCTTTTTAGGTTTTTAATATTTATAAGGATGAGGAACTTGATACTTCAAACGTTAAAAATGTCATTAGTATATGTTCAAGAAGGACAATTTTACTTGTTCAGCTGCAGGTTTGCATTTTATGTGAAAATGTGGATATTTGACTTGCTTCAAATTATTTTCTCAAACATTAATAGCACATTACAGAGACATGCTCATGGTTGAGTCATGGTTTTGTGTGTTTTTCGATCAGGGAGAAAGTATATCTGTGCCCAAAGACTAACTGTGATTTGGTGGCATATTTTGTTGTTTGCATCCTGTAACTGTCTTGTTTTAATATGTTGGTGTGACATCAGAAATAGTGGTCTTCAGGGCATGCTTACAACAATGATGTTAATTTCTGGCTCTATCAAAACTCCTTTAGTGTAGTGCAAGCTCTGAAGAGGTGCAGGCTGAGGTAGCTCCCCACTTAAGCAGTTTATTGATTTTGCTGGTCTCGAATACCCTCTGACTAAGGCCTCGGTTACAATGGCCCGTACAAATTCCTGTTATTTTCACACCCTTTAACTACCGTTTCCGAGGGTCTCAATCATTTTTGCGGGTAAATAACACGAAATTAAGGTTTAGGAAATAACCTGCAGAAATCCATTTTTGTTAGGGTCACCAGCAATTTAAAAAACAGGAACTAGAAACCTTAATCATTCAGCGGTTTTACCTTTTTAAAAACCAAGGAATACTAATGTTTATGACAATGTTTAATTGTTGATATTTATTTGTTCTGTCCTTTTTCTTCTGAGGGTGTTAAAAGCAACTGTTCTCTGTCTTGGAATACCATTTGCATCTTGGTTTTCGGAGTCATAAATGCAAGCAATCTCCTGTTTCAATTTGTGGTGCCAAAACAAAGGCTGCACTTTGTACAAATTTGTATCCACCTTTGTCTCTCTGTAGCCAATACAATCACACAGTGCGGGATTTAGCATGTGTATAACCTAGAACTGCTCAGGGTGGGACATAATTAAGATATTTTAGTTTTGAGTAATACTTGTACCAGACTGCTACATTTTAATAAGTCACAGAACTGTTGAAGTTTCTGTTTCACTGGATCATCATCTCCTATAAACTATTAAATCCTGTTTTCGTGGGTTTTAAATAACATTACAAGGAATATAGATGTTATGTCTGTTCCGAGGTAGATTCCTCTGTTATTGGTCCCAGAGTTTTCCCCCCCATTTTAAAGGCTGTTTACCACAGGACTACTTTTTTCGTATACATGTTCATTGTGTGTGTGTGTGTATATATAAACAAACATGTGTAAATAACTTGGAATAAATATTCTGTTGTTTTTTTTAAATAAAATATCTGTTTATAAAGTATTATCAAAATGCTTGACTGCTGAGCATTAACTTTTGAATTCAATAGTTTGTTTGCTTCAAGACCACATAATAAAACTGGAATGAGCCACTGGTTTACTGTTTATTGCTGTGCTTCAAAGCTTTGTGACTATAATGTGCCAAAAAAGATGAGTCGCACAAAACTGCAAGTGATAAAGTTTGTTCACCTCAGCCACCAACTCAGTTTCACCTATGGTACTTTTCCTGCTTCAGTCATCGTGTACTAGTTTGTGGAATACAGGAGGTGATGCAAAATTACTGCATAAATTACACATGTTCTTCTTTTACAAAAAATACCTAAAAACAAAGGAATGACGAGCAATTAAGTACACATTCATTTAAACAATATAAACTTTCTAATGCAAACAAAGGGACAAAGTAAAATTTCAAATGTAATGGTTCACTGGCATATTCTTTTCAGCTTACTCAGTTCAGACATTCATGGAAATATGTATTCAAACCAATTAATTGTTCTGGTATATTTCTGCTTCTTGTTACAGAACCTCTACCTGCTTCCACCATGGACACGACTAAGATTCCAGATATGACTATCACTAACCTTGACTGCATTGTTTTTTTTTTAAACTGTAAATCTGAAAGAGACAATTAGCTTAGAATTCCCTCCAGGCGTCACTGTATCAGGAAAGTTTTACGTCAGCAGTGCCCCTGCGCTTCGAAAGGTGGCATCGGTCGACACCGCGTTGAGCTCTTCTGAGCCCCTGCTGCCGTTCAATGAAGCCCTAACCGACATCCTTTTGGGCACCTGGTCCAGGCCCAACACAGGGAAAGGATGATTGCCCGGCCCCGGGCGACCACACTTTCCTCTCTCAACACCCCACCTCTGGTAGCTTGGTGGTCCAAGCCTCCCCATCCAAAGGCGCATTCCCTAACACACCACCTGATAGGGATTTCAAAAAGTTGGACCATCTTGGGAAGAAGATGTTTTCTTCCTCCAGCTTGGAACTGCAGTCGGTAAACATCGCATGTCTGTTGGGCTGTTAAACCCACTATATGTGGGATACGGTGGCACAGGAGCTGCCCCAGTGCCCGGAGGAGACCTGGGCAGTGCTCTCCTAGGTAGTTGCAGAGGGGAGAGACGCAACAAACTTTACCATACGCTGTGGACTGGGGACTGCCGACTCGATAGGTAGAATGATTTTCAACGTCAGTAGCCCTTCGATGCTACGCCTGGTTGAGATTGGCTGGCTTTTCTGGGGATGTCCAAGCTACCCTATGGCCTTTGATGGCCGTTGCCTGTTCGGCGACAAGGCAGACAGAGCAATAAAGCGCTTCAAGGACTCACAGGCTACGGCCAAATCCTTGGGCCTCTCGACCAGTCGCCCTGTGCAGTCTGCCTTTCGCCTCTTTCGTGGCTACGGAAGGGGTGCCCCACCATGTTTTTCTCGGGGCCACAGGCTGGCGCAAGCTGTTCAGCCCCTGCGCGTCCGGGGACGTGGGACTCAACGTCATGGGTCTGGGAGCCTGCGTGCGGGCCAGTCCACCACTGCCCCTTCAGCAGCAGCCTCCAAACTCTCCTAGTCCAACCTTCCAGGGCCACCAATCGCCAGTGGGTGGCAGGATTCACCATCACCTCCCCCACTGGCTCACCATCACGTCAGATAGAAGGGTTTTGCAGATAGTCAGAAGGGGCTACTCCCTCCCCTGCGAGACTACACCCCCAGCCATGCCACCTCAGTACCATCGCATGTCAGAGGATCATCTGGCCCTTCTCCAACAAGAAGTTATGGCTCTCTAGGCCAAGGGAGCCATTGAGCGAGTTCCTGCCCTAGAAGTAGGTTGTGGTTGCTACTCCCACTACTGGCTGGTGCCCAAGAAGGACAAAGGCCTGTGTCCAATCTTGGATCTCAGAAATGTCAACCGCTTTCTCCGGAAGGAGAAGTTAAAAATGTTGACGCTAGCTCAGGTCCTGTCTGCCCTCGACCCTTGAGATCGGATGGTAGCGTTGGACTTGCAGGATGGCTATTTTCACATCCCCGTCCTGCCGACCCACCGGCAATATTTGCAGTTCACGGTAGGCCACAAGCCCTTTCAGTGTACCGTGCTCCCCGTTGGCCTTACCAGCACCCCTCGGGTGTTCACGAAGGTGATGGCGGTGGTCGCAGCTCATCTGCGCAAATCAGGGGTTCCAGTCTTCCCCTATCTCGATGACTGCCTGTTGAAGGCGGGCTTGCCCCAGGCTGTCGTCTCCCACTTCCATATTACAGCCGACCTCCTGCATTCGCTGGGGTTCTCCATCAACATGCTGAAGTCGCACCTGACTCCCTCTCAGAAGCTCCTCTTCATCGGAGCAGTTCTGGACATGACGCAGTTTCGGGTCTATCTACCCAGACAGCAAGTCCGGGATATTCGAGCTATGATTCTGATCTTTCAGCCTCTATCCTGAGTTTCGGTCAGGATGACCTTTTGACTGCTGGGCCTGATGGCATCCTGCTGGTGGACCATGCCTGATGGCATATGCGGGCTCTGCAGTCGGACCTGAAGTTCCAGGGGGCACAACATCAGGGGAACCTGTCTGATTGCGTCCAGATCTCGGAGGGCACTGCACACCAATTGCAGTGGTGGCTAACGAACCAGGATTGGATTGACAGCAGATCCCTCTCCCTTCCCCAACCAGAGTTCACAGTGGTGACCGATGCATCACTTCTCGGATGGGCCGGCCACATGTGGGAGGCGGAGATCAGAGCAGAGGCCTATGGTCTCCGGCAGAGTCCGGCTCCACAGCAACCTTGTGGAGCTGAGGGCAATTCGTCTTGCACTCAAAGCATTCCTTCCCTCTGTCTGGGGAAAAGTAGTGCAGGTGTTCAAGGACAACACCACCGCCATGTGGTACTGCAACAAAGAAGGCGGGGTGGGGTTGTGGACCCTATTTCAAGAGGCCCTCCGCCTCTGGACATGGCTGAAACATCAGGGCATATCCCTAGTGGTTCAACACCTGGCAGGTTCACTGAATGCCAGGGCGGATGAACTCAGCCGCAGGTGCATGATGGATCAAGAATGGCATCTTCACTCTGAGGTGGTGCAAGGTCACTTTCACCTTGGTTAGGTCTATTCACCACCGAAGAGGACGCACAATATCAGCAATTCTGCACGTTGTAATTTCTAAGGCGGCACTCGCTCGGCGACGCTTTTCAACGCAAGTGGAGTTGCGATCTTCTATACGCCTTTCCGCCTATACCACTTCTGCCCAGAGTGCTGAAGAAGATCAGGCGCAACCGTGCTCAAGTCATTCTTGTGGCTCCGGATTGAGCATGAAGAGCCTGGTATCCCGAGCTATTGCACATGGCCATCGATCCTCTTATCCGACTGCCTCTTCGGGAGGATCTTCTGTCGCAGCAGCAGGGGACGGCCCTCCACCTGAGCCTGTCCAGCCTCCACCTCCTTGTGTGGAGATTGAGCGGAGACAGTTGACAGCTTTCTACCTTCCTCCCAAAGTCTGTGATGTTATCTTGGCAGCCAGGCGTCCCTCCACTAAGACGCTATATGCCTACAGATGGAATACAATTGTGGCATGGTGCACAGCAAAGGCTGTGGATCCCCTTTCTGCCCCTCTTTCTGAGGTTCTCTTGTTCCTCCTTTCTATGGCCCAGCAGGGCTCTGCTCTGGGGCACTCTAAAGAGCTACCTCTTGGGCCATTTCAGCCTTTCTTAGGCTTCCTGATCAGCCTTCTCTTTTCAAGTCCCCAGTTGTAAATCCCTTCCTTAAGGGCATTACTCATCTTTTTCCTCCTGCTCCCTTTGTAATGCCCCAGTGGGTCTTGAACTTGGTTCTTACATATCTTATGTGCGCTCCCTTTGAGCGTTACATAACTGTCCTCTCAGACTTCTGACCTTAAAACTGCCTTTCTGGTGGCCATCACCTCTGCACGCAGAGTGAGTGAGCTCCAAGCACTTTCTTCTTAGCCTCCTTTTCTGGCTATTCATCCAGATAACGTTGTCCTTCGAACTCGTCCATCCTTCCTTCCCAAAGTGGTTACTTCTTTCCACATTGAACAAACCATCACTTTGCCCACCTTCTTTCCGCCTCCTTCTTTCCGCCTCTGCATCCTTCCCAAGAAGAAGAGAGGCTCCACCGACTGGATCTAAAACGTGCCCTCTCATTTTATTTGGATAGCACAAAGCGATTCCGGGTGGATGACCAGCTCTTTGTTAGCTACATGGGCCCCAAAAGATTTCTAGATGGGTTGTTTGTGCATCAAAGCTTGCTATTCCTTGGCAAAGAAGGAACCTCCAGTGGGGTTACCCGTTCATTCCACCAGGGCGACGGCAGGTAGCACTGCCTTGTGGCGTGGAGACCCACTTAATGACATCTGTCAAGCAGCTACGTGGGCATCGCTGCACACGTCAACAAAACACTACTGCCTGGACAGTCAAGTCCGGAGAGACGGCTTCTTTAGCCATTCTGTTCTCCAGGATATTCTGGTGTGAACTTGGTTTGCAGGCCCACCTCTGGGGTTGATATTGCTGGGGTATCTATTCTAAGGTAAGGAATCTATAACTAATTGTCTCTTTCGGAAGAACAAGTTACTTACCTTTTGTAACGATACATAGATTAGTTATAGATTCCTTTCCATCCCACCCATCCTCCCTGTTCTGAGAAGTAACTTCTAGGATTAAGGACTTCCTTTCAGGGCCCTAGTTTTGTGTACCAGTGGTCAGTGTCTTGCATGGCTCTGCGCTTCTGGCGTGGAAAGTCGTGTATAGAACTGACGTCAGCGCGCGAGGGCAGCATCTAAGTAGCTACCGCAACGTCATCCCGGCGACCATGACGCCGATGAAGAACGGAGAGTTGACAGACGCCACCTTTCGACGCAAAGGGGTACTGCTCACGAAAAATATCCGGATCCAGTCTGCCGCCTGGGGGTAATTCTAAGGTAAGGAATCTATAACTAATCTATGTCTCTTACAGATATATTGTTATCAAAGGTAAGTAACTTGTTCTTTATTGATTTTTTTTAACATGTTTTTATTGCCATTTTTACTTTACAAAAACATAGTGTGTTAGGATACATTTTGTTTGATTGTATTTCTTGCAATTTACATCATTGTACATTGCTATCTACTCATTAAATGGACATGTATCCTGTCATTATTAAAGTCTTAACGTTAAATGATTTCTATATAGAACTGGGATGTGAAACTGGGGGAACGTTCATGGCATTCATGATACGGATATCCGATGGAGTGTCTGGGCGATATGCGTCTCGCTAGTTGGTATGCCTTTGTGTTGCTGGGGGGAATTGGAGAGGCAGTGTTGTTGGTCCATCTCTGATGTCTGGCCTTCGAGTTTCGTGCGATGCGTGGTGATAATAAAAAGCAACGCTATGTGTCTGCTGCAGGAGGAGATCTGGTGTGTGTGCTTGCAGTCTGGGCTTGCTACGGTAGGTCCCTCGAGGCACGTGGGAAGCTGACTGGGTCGTCGTGGGTCGGTGGCTGTTTGAATTGGTGCAATAATAGGTCCCACTCCATAGAAATGGGGTGTTTACGTATCCCCTTCACCTCTTCCTCTCTTAGTGTTTTCTCCTCTGCCTTTGCCCATTTGTGAACTGATCCCACCCATGCCGTGACCGGTGGGCCTGTGGAGGATCACCAGTGCATGGCTATACTCCTTTTAGCCAACAAAATTGTCAGTGAGACGAATCGGGTTGGCACTTGGTGTTGCTTCTGTTTCCGAAAAATACCTAGTGCACAGGCTTCCCAGATGTTCAATTGTGTAAGCCCTGTGAGATCTCCGAGTGACTTGTGAATATTGTGCCAATATGGTTGTAGTGCGGGCAGCTCCAGAACATATGATGAAAATCTGCTTCCTATGATCGGCATCTGGGACAAAGGAACTGGGTGTTTGGGTAAAATCTTTGGAGGTGTGCTGATGTTAGATACGCCCTGTGTAGGATATAGAATTGTATATTTAGAAAACATGTGTTTATAGAAACCTTCTTGGGGTATTCATGGGCCCTCTCCCCTTCTTTCTCATGCAGTTGACGCCCTAATTCTTCCTCCCATATGCCTGTAGGGTCTCTAGGGGTCTATTTATAAGTTCCCGAATGGCTTTATAGAGCCATGTAGCCAGGTGTCGCCCCACCCCCATATGTAAGATTGTGTGGATGACCGGGTGAGTAACAGGCTCTCCCGTCGATAGGTCGTGGTGCAATCGAAAGCTTTCTAGGAGTTGGCGGTGAAGTAGGAACTGGCTAGGGGGAGATAGTAGTCGTCCATAAGCTGGTGGAACGGTCTGAGCTGTCCGTCCTGAAATAGAAACTCCATTTCGGTGAGGTCACAGTCCGTCCATGTGTGAAGCATGCATTTGTGTAATATTTTTCATGTTTGGGCCAGCCGACCAGCGGCAGCAGAGGAGAGTACGGAGGTTTCCCTGAGGACATACGGTGTATCCTTTGCATACATTTGCGTGCCACTACTATGTGTATGGGATATGTGCGCCTCGGTTTAGTGCCTGGTAGAATCATGCGGTGGAGTTCTGGGGTGGGCACTTAGCCAGTTGCGGTGTATGTTTCACCTATATGTCTACCTGCCGTCCAGTAGGACAGCCACTGTAGTTGTGCTGCCAGGAAATAGCCTAGTCGTCCTTGTGTGGTGGGCAGTTGTAACTTCGTTAGAGCTGTCCTATGTTTGCCTGGTCCCCATATTAGCGAACTGAGGAGTGAGTCTAAGTCTCAGAAAAATGCTCTGGACAGGATTACCGGTAGATTTGTGAAGTGGTACAGCAATCACTGGACTATTATCATTTTGGCTATAGCCACACGGCCGATCGCGGCTAGCGGGCGGTTCTTCTAGAATCCGACCGCTGATCTGATGCCAGCCATTTCTCTGCAGTGATTGCCTTCAAATATGTCGGCCGGGGAGTGGTAGAGGCGGATCCCGAGGTATCGGGGGCCTCTGCGCTCCAGGCCACCTTCTGGTCGCCTAGCCAGATATCAAGAGGGGGAAGGTTCGGATGTAGTGGGTAAACTGGATTTATCCCAGTTCACTCTTAGCCCGGAGGCTTCTACAAATTCTGTAAGTGTTGCCCATATGGGTGTTAGGTCCTCGGTAATGTCTCGAATATATAACAGAAGGTCGTCGGCGTACATGGAGACACTGTGTATGGTATCTGCTATGGGGATGCCCCAGTGTTCCCTATCTCGTCGTAACCTTATAGCGAGGGGTTCTACGGCGAGGGCGAAAGAGTACATGCGAAAGCGGGCAGCTCTTCCTCGTGCCTCTCTGTACCTCTTATTCTGACGATATGTATCGTCCTATGCGAATACGCGAGGTGAGTTTGGGGTATAGGAGTTGTGTGTACGCTAAGAGGATGGGACCTAGTCCTGCTCGTTGTAGGACAGAGAATAGATATTGCCATGTGAAGGTATCGAAGGCCTTCTCGAGATCTAGGATAAGGCAGGCTACCCTGGGGAACGCGTCACCCACCTGATCTTGGATATGGAAAAGTCAGCGTATATTTTGGGACATGTTTCTGCCCGGAACACATTGATCCGGGTGAACCAAGGGTCATAGGATTTGTGTTACTGTCCGCTAATATCTTCCCTAGGATCTTACAGTCGGCGGAGAGAAGCTTGATGGGGTGGTAGGAGGCCATCTGTTGCGGGTCACGGTTTAGTTTCAGGAAGGTTACAATAACTGATTCCTGGAGGGATCTCTGTAACTCTCCTTTTTCTAATGCGGTCGCAGATATTGCCACCACGCGAGGGACCAACAGGGGGAGAAGGTTGTGTAATATTTTTGAGGAAAACCATCCAGCCCCGGTGCTTTGTTGCGAGCTAGTGGGTGTAGGGCTTGAGTGATGTCAGCGGATTGTATCTCTTTGTCCAATGCCTTTCTGTCTGCCTTCGATATTCGGGGAATCTTCAGCAGGTCAAGAAAATGATCCGGTATGTCCTGCCCAGTCGGTGCTGGGCTACGGTAGATCTCTGAGTAGTGTTGTTGGAACGCCAAGAGGATCTCAGCCTGGGACCGCACTAGATTTCCGAGGGGGTCTATTACTTCAGTTATGGGTTTCACGTTGGTGTCTTGTTTAGCTAACCATGCCAATAATGTGCCCATTTTATCCCGCTCCTTATGCATCCGGGTTGCATACGCCCTGAAGTTGTACCGACGGAGGTTGACGCAGGCACCTAGGTACTCTGTTTTTGCTTTGGCTATTTGTGTCGCCGCCTCTCCAGATAAGTTGTCTCGTTTAGTAGCGGTGGCTAGTTGGCGTTTGTGAGCGCTTGTTCAATGTCCGTTTTACCCCAACTATTTGTTTAATGCATTCTCCCAGGGCCACTACTTTAAATGTGTCCCACTCCACTAACGTTGAGGATGCTGTCACTGTGTTATTAGTGAAGTAGTCCTGTATGCTTTGCCCCTGCTCGTGTTTGAAGACTTGGTCCGTCAGGCAGTCCCGTGGTAGTCGCTAGGTGGGAACTGGGGGGTGTGGGGTCTCCAGTTTAACCTCAGAATATGAGCGTCACGGTCAGAGATAATCCTACCCAGGAAGTCTGTATGTTGAATTTTGGGTAGAATCGCAGCTGAGCATAAAAATCTGTCTAGTCGGACTCGTAGGTTAAGTGGTATGGAGTGAAACAAATACTCCGGGGGTGTGCACACGCGGTGGGTGGGAACCGGGGGGTCGGGGTGGGGGGACAGGAGTGTGGTAGGATGTGGGTTGAAATGTGACTGTGGTTTCGGGGCTGTTGTTACAGTTTTCTCTTGTTTTATTAATATTTCATCTGTATGTAAGTCCAAGATGGGGGGCCTACCCAGAATCTTGCTAGTGGGAAAGGGCCCAGCGCGTGGACCTTCATGGACAGTTCCGGAGTCTTTATCCGGTCAGGAACTCCGCGATCCAGCCACCTTTGGGCGAATACCCCATGACTCAGTAGCCGCACAGCCTAGCCATTGGGAACCTAACAAGTAAGGTGACAATGATTGTGAATATTTGATTGACGTGCCCAGGTAGTTGTGCTTAAACAGATGATGCTCCTATTGTATTATGAAACTCTAAAATGCCAATAAAACAGATTTGACAAAAAAATGGAGTGAAACAAATACAGTTCAGTCTGTGGATGACACATTCTCCAGGAGTCTGTGAGCGCCCGTTGTGTGACCCAGGCTTTCAACCGTTCTGTTTGTTTATGAACTGAAGAGTGTGTGGGTGGGGGGTGAGAGCGATCCAGGGTGAGGTTTAGTGTGCAGTTAAAATCGCCCCCTAATATCCATGGTACTGAAGCAATTTGGGCCAGAACCCCAGTGAGGCGGTCCCAGAACCTGTCTTGTTCTACGTTCGGGGCGTATATACTGCCCAGGAGTACTGATTGCCCATCTAGGAGTCCCTCTAGTAGGGCGTACCTACCCTCCTTGTCCACCACCTGTCTGAGTTCCTGAAATGGGGTACCTGGTCGAACGCAAATCAGCGCACCACGTTAGTATGCGGAGTATGACGTGGCACATGTAGTTCCGCGCCATTTGGTCTGTAGTATTTCGGTAGTGGTGAGATGCGTCTCCTGCAAAAACACGATTCGTGCGTTTTGGCGTTTTGTATATGAGTATACAGTGTAATGTTTGCTCAGTGTGTGAAGGCCTCTAATATGTGGGGCTCAATCTGTGTCCTCCGCGAGGGGGGAGGTCTGTAGTTCGGTCACTGCTCGAAGAATCTCCCGTCGCTCCTTCATGATTTGTTCTAGGTCCAGAGAGTCTTTGGTGCGAGTCCCAGTCACCTTATTTGTCCCACTGCGTTGCTGTTTCGAGTTGCGTCTCCTGGTGCGCAGTGGTTTTAAACTTGGCCCGCGTTTGGTCTCTGCTCTGGATTGTTGCGTACAGTGTTGATCCGCCCATTCGTGCGCCTCTTCTGCGTTTGTGAAGAAGATGGCGGAGCCATTATGGAGAACTTTGAGGCGGGCAGGGAAGAGCAAGGAATATTGTATAGTGTCTGCCCGCAATCAACGTTTTACTTCCTGAAACGATGGTCTTTGTTGCTGTGCCGCCCGTGCGTAATCGGGGAATATCATTATCTGTTTGTTTTCCACATGCAAGGGCCCTGCTTGTCTGGCGGCTGGAAGTACTGCGTCTCGGAAGTGCAGGAATTTTGCCAGCATCGGTCTGGGGGCGGCTCACGATGGGGTATTGCGGGCCAGGACCCTGTGGGCACGTTCTATGGAGAAGAATCCCGTCCGGTCAGCCGTGGGGGTGAAAGACTTCATCCATGCTTCTATGTATTCCGACGGGTTCGAGCCTTTGATTCCCTCTGGGAGACCCAGCACGCGGGTGTTACAGCGCCTCGAGCGTCCTTCTAAATCGTCCGCACGCCTCTCCATGGTGGTCAGGCGGTTCAGGACGTCTTGGAGCATCCCCTGGTGTGCCTTGACGGTGGGTTGCAGGTCGGCTAGTGTCTTCTCTCCATCCTTCACTTTGTCTGACAGTTTTCGATGGTCATCCCAGATGTTGCCAGTGGCTGTGGAGAATGTGGCTCGCTTTTGAAGTGTCCCGATGCCTGGCGTGGTCTTGCTGGATAATAGGCACTCACCGGGCAAGGTGAGAGGGTTGTAGCAGTTCAGTGAGAGTCTGGGCGAGGGGAATCTCTACTCCAGTCGCCCCAACATCAGGCCTGCTGCCTTGCGGTTTTGGGAGAGAGCGGGCGCTGCCCGGAGGGGTGTGATACACTGTGCGCGTTGTTCAGGGAGAAGTTCCTTGCGGGGATCGTGGCTGATCAGGCTGCCAAATCAAGCGCCTCACCAAGGACTTAGCGTGCAGGCTGATGTAGGCTCGACGTGAATTACTGAGCCGCCATATTCAGGTCAGGCATCGTCTGTCTTGTGTGCGTTCAGCTTCTGCCGCAGTGGAAGTTGCCTCTCGATTCGGGGGGTCCACTGCTCACCTCTATCTCGTCGGCACTGTGTGTTGACGGGTAGCCCAGGGACTCGTCTTTAGTCCCGCTATTTGCCGCGGTCCCCGGGCGCCATTTTGAGATCAGGCGGCACCGGCAGAGTACTGTCCCGTAGTTCGCAGCTGGGCCGGGGGCTGTAATCAGCTCTCTGGCTCACTGGAATCAGGAGTTGGCACCTCCGGCCCCGCTCGGTTGCATCGCGGGTCCAGGAAGCTGTCAGAGCAGGGTTGCGGCATCTGAGATGGCGGGCCGTCGCTGGTCACCGCTGCCAGTATTAGTCTCCTTGCGTGTTCCCAGGGCGGGGGCAGAGTATTTCCGATGCCAGGATGTCCCCTCACCGCCACCGTGTTCATGGCTGTTTGTTTTGTGGCACCCGCCTTCGGTGTGTGTCGCTCGACATAAGTCCGATCTCCCTGGGCCTGCAGTCAGGAGCGGCGGGCGCCATCTTGCCGCGAGGGTCAGGATCACAATAATTTCGATTTTTGGTTGGGAGTGTGCCCACTTGTCAGGATATTGAGGCACCGCTGGGTGTTGTATGTGTTCCGACACATGGAAGGCGGCTCAGCAGTCCAATGCGACGGAGGGAAGCGGGAAATTTGCTAGCGCGATCACAGAGCCTCAGCAGGACACGTCTGACATCGTAGTCTGCTTGGCCTCGCCCCAACTTGTTCTTTATTGATTTCGCATAAAACATACATTGTAAACTATCTGGTCTGCATACATCTTTACATCAAGGAATGTACAAAAGGTTATGTCAATCAGCAACTCAATGAGACCGAGACAAGAGACAAAGTACATAATAATGGAATCCACATTCACGTAGTCGATCTACCAGAATATACGCTGCAAACAATGGCCAACCCACGTTCACTCCAATGGATCAGAGCCACTGTCGGTCCCCGAGGCATCACCCTCCTGAAACCTAAAAAGTAGCTTGGCCCATAGCATTATCTCCTTAGCTGCTCCCTTATCTGTACGTGTCATTTTCATATGTTGCTCCTCCGCAGCCCCCCACTCCATTCGGTACTTCAACCAAAGTTCCAGAGCTGGGGTCCTCGACCCCCACCCATCAAATAGCCACTCGGGGCCTCGTCAACAGTAAAGCCTATTGAGCTATTGTATAAGGGATGTTTCAACCCTTAGGTCTGGGGACCACTCCCAGCAGACAAGCAAGGGCGGTTCTAGGTGTCAGCGGGCCAAACTTGAAAGCATTGTTAAGTAATTTCACCATGTCTCAAAACCACCCTCCTTAACATCAGTCTCCTTTATGTGTTTTCTACAATCAAATAACGGATTACTTCAAACAGTGTTTTGCCATTAGATGAATGGGTAGACAATCTATACTTCACGAGGCTTTCTTG
The DNA here is from genome assembly GCF_964263255.1 of Lissotriton vulgaris. Taxonomy (NCBI): domain Eukaryota; kingdom Metazoa; phylum Chordata; class Amphibia; order Caudata; family Salamandridae; genus Lissotriton; species Lissotriton vulgaris. Next base: position 770,120,624 of record NC_141691.1, on the reverse strand, counting down.
AAGAAGGTTTTGTAATCAACGCTGCTGGCACTTGTGGGTTGGGTACTTTCCTGGATGATCCTCTTAAAGCTCTCCACGGTACCATTGTGTCTTCAGATGATATAGTGAACTTTTATTTGGAATTCCACATTCTTCAGAAAGGCTTTAACATCCTTTGAGAACAATTGTGTTTCATTGTCCGTCAAGATAGAACTGGGAAAACCTTTGCATGAAATTTATTACGGATTTAGAAGAAATGTTTTCAACACATGAAATGTCAGACCACCTAGATCCAAGGCTACTAGTAGATACATTGGCGCCACTTCTCCTTTCAGTGGACCCACAATGCAATTGAGATTTCCTCCCAAGGAGCCCAAGTGACTCTCTATTTATCACTGCTGTTCAATTCCCAACACTGACAAATTGTTTTCTCCACTTATACATCCTGCCCAGGACACGAATAATCATCACTTAGACGTTCTTTTTTCTTAACAATCCCAACATGACTCTCATGAGCTATGTCAACACTAAGTTTCCACAAATCTTCAGAAATAACCAATCTTGTACCTCTAAACAACAAATTATTGTACAATGACAACTCATCTTTATTTTTTTTTAAATTACACAACAACTGACATACCAATCTCTTTTCAGGTCAGCTACTATGTAAATACAACGCTCCCTGAAAACCAAATTCTGGTCAATACCTTCCTTCCACTTTTCTCCCTTGACTGTTCCTTGAGTGACAACATGCACTCTCTTCATTCTACACATCACCAGCAGCAGCCTCTTCACTTGCTTGCAGTTTATGGTTCAAATCTATTTATTTAGGGATATGTTTTAAACATATGCCCACCTACAATCACTGGTCAGTGAGCAGGAAAGACGAGAAAGAGGTGGAGGGCTGGGAGATGAGTAGGGAGGGGCATGGTGAGGAGGTCGTGGCAAGGAATAAAAGGAGGGAGGGGACTGTGTAAGCTCATGTCCTCATCACTCAAAGCTTCAGATAGAGGAATTATCATGTCCCATGTGTGCATAGTTTATGCAGTAGCACCCAGAAGCCTGTTACTGAGAAGCAGGTAGTGGAGATCTAGAGAGCTCGAACTAGCCAGATGCAGGGACCTGGTTGTGAGTTAGCCTTAAAACTCATAGATAGTGGGGCAGGTTAGGTCCTTAAATTCTTGGGATAGAAATGTTATGCATGGGTCCCACATTTTGTCTAATGAATCCATTTTGCTTTTTAGGGAAGCTGAGATTTTTTACGATCCAACAAGTTCCCACAGCTTTTGTTCCCCAGACGAGTGGTCAGGAGTCGTATCCATCCCCCACTTGTCTGTCAGCGCATAGAGCATAGGTAATAAACTTACTCTTGTACATAGGGGTTATGTTTGCTCAATTGGGAGACCTAAAAGGATGTAGGCAGGGAATTATAGTACTTTTGTGTTGAAGATTTATTTTGTTGACAACACAGATCACCTCCTGCCCAATACCGTTTGAGTTTGGGGCATCGCCAAAGGTGATCAAAAACCAAGGATGGCTAGGCAAAAAAAGGCACACTCCGATGCATACTCAGTTACATTCAAAGTACTATTTGGACCTATTGGTGCTCATGTGAGGAAAAGGGTCCACTAAGCACTTTTAGAGAAACTACAAAGATTCCATTAACGAATGAAAGCACCCCCCCCTAACAACCATATCACAAAAATCCAATACTATAGTACAGAAGTGTTCTACGGTTCTTTATTACAATCTTCAGATTGGATCCAAAGGGCTTCTTGTTATCAAACCCCCATAATTCCATGTACACATTGAGGCTGAGCCCACACGTGCACCATCAGGATTCAAGCAAGCCGGGCCGAAGACGGCTGAAATGCCAGAAACCGGTCCCCGGTAGCTTGTTTCCTTCCCAGTGAAAGAATTGGCTTGGTAGTTTGGTTTGCCCTGTTCCCATGATACACTGGGCCAGGGACAGACTGATTTGCATATAGCCAGGTTCTGAGCTGGGATGGTGCAGTGAGCTAAAAAACGGTGTTGGATTAAGCCCTGATCTCTTGACTGGGTGAGAGTATTCTGCTTAATTCAGAAACTCTGTCCATCACCACCCCCTGTTGTTTAATTATTTTGTCCACCATAAGCGTGGAAGGGTATACTCAGACGTGAGTCCCTTGCTCATTGCACCATCAGGATTCAAGCAAGCCGGGCCGAAGACGGCTGAAATGCCAGAAACCGGTCCCCGGTAGCTTGTTTCCTTCCCAGTGAAAGAATTGGCTTGGTAGTTTGGTTTGCCCTGTTCCCATGATACACTGGGCCAGGGACAGACTGATTTGCATATAGCCAGGTTCTGAGCTGGGATGGTGCAGTGAGCTAAAAAACGGTGTTGGATTAAGCCCTGATCTCTTGACTGGGTGAGAGTATTCTGCCTAATTCAGAAACTCTGTCCATCACCACCCCCTGTTGTTTAATTATTTTGTCCACCATAAGCGTGGAAGGGTATACTCAGACGTGAGTCCCTTGCTCATTGCACCATCAGGATTCAAGCAAGGCCGGGCCGAAGACGACTGAAATGCCAGAAACCGGTCCCCGGTAGCTTGTTTCCTTCCCAGTGAAAAAATTGGCTTGGTAGTTTGGTTTGCCCTGTTCCCATGATACACTGGGCCAGGGACAGACTGATTTGCATATAGCCAGGTTCTGAGCTGGGATGGTGCAGTGAGCTAAAAAACGGTGTTGGATTAAGCCCTGATCTCTTGACTGGGTGAGAGTATTCTGCTTAATTCAGAAACTCTGTCCATCACCACCCCCTGTTGTTTAATTATTTTGTCCACCATAAGCGTGGAAGGGTATACTCAGACGTGAGTCCCTTGCTCATTGCACCATCAGGATTCAAGCAAGCCGGGCCGAAGACGGCTGAAATGCCAGAAACCGGTCCCCGGTAGCTTGTTTCCTTCCCAGTGAAAGAATTGGCTTGGTAGTTTGGTTTGCCCTGTTCCCATGATACACTGGGCCAGGGACAGACTGATTTGCATATAGCCAGGTTCTGAGCTGGGATGGTGCAGTGAGCTAAAAAACGGTGTTGGATTAAGCCCTGATCTCTTGACTGGGTGAGAGTATTCTGCTTAATTCAGAAACTCTGTCCATCACCACCCCCTGTTGTTTAATTAAAACGTGTTTAGTCAGTACGGCACAAACGCCTTCGACTTCCTCAGGACTATAAGCAAACATCCACATATTTAAGCTGATCTCATATAAGACCAACATACACATTCCCTCCAACAATCAATAAAGTGCAGAAAAACACTGTGAAAAAACTTACATACATTAGTACTCCATAATCAGCACCTCCGTGAAATCCAAATGATCAAACACAAAACCATAATCTCTTATACATATTACAAAATGTCACCAAATATTGATAGACCCCAACCTGTCTTTCCATCCACTCATGCACTAGTGTAAATCAGATCAGAACTTAAAAGCACCCACATGTAAATGAAGTAGTGTATACATAATCCAAGTAATGTCAATATATCTGCTTCATCTAAAAAGAAAGGTAAGATCTGATATAATGACGCTGTATGTCCCTTGGTAACAGCAATACGTGCTCAATATCCATCAATACATTCGCTCTTCCCAACGTCAATAATCCAAACAGTGATATAGCATATGTAGTAGAATTGTGATTATCAAAATATCCTATAAATAAATATTGTAACGGATCATTAAGTTACTCCATCTTCAAAGCCACCACTAAATAACTAAAATATATCCTCGATAAATACCCGCCCTGTAAAACATAACCCATCCAACCACAATAAATATCTCTAACAAAAAGACATACGAGGAGTCAGTAATTCTCCCCAAACTTTACACTAAGTAAACTAAGTCTTGGGCAAAGCACAGTTACCTTATTCCAAACTTCATACACGGTCAGTAATGGCAACCCAGCTTCAGAGAAACAGCCACAGCATACTGCATCATAAACGATACGTTATATCAATTAACAATCAAAACAGCTCATTGTAGTATTAAACCAATGGAGAGTGCTCCATCCAGCCCCCGCATGTGAAACAGCTTGTAAGCAATGCGCCATATTTCCTGTTTGCTTACAGAAATAGAAAAGGGACCACAACTGAAATCTACACATACCACCCACAAGAAATAAAATAAGACGGACCATAAAAATAAAATCTACAAAGGTTTTTTTTTTACATGTGAGAGGCGTTGTCCATTATTACCTCCCCATTTCCCAGAATGCTACATTCTGCATATACCCACAAACTTTCAAAAGAGATAAAAAGAGGATCATAACAATAATCAACAACTAATTTAAGACTATCAGCTCTGCGTCTTTTATTTCACGGCGGTGCCAACCCCATTCTCATCCTCAGCTCCGACATGGAGCCGGAGGGGCGTTGTTCGAGTCTGACACTGACTGGAGCCATGCCTACCAGGTCGGAGCCGTAGCCCTATTCCTATGGACGAGGACTCATGGAGGAATGGGATGGGTCACTGAACCCTGAAGAATACCAGTCTTATGACTCCTTGGACTGGTGTGAGGATCTAGGTGAAGCCAGCGTACTGGACACTTCCCCAGATACTGGCATGCTTTCTTCCACTATCCTGGCTACTGAGGAGGGTGCATCATTGGCAATGGTGGTGCAGAGGGGGCTGAAGTCCTGGACTTTTGCTTGCCCTTGGTGGCATTCTAAACTAATGTCTTGATGGAAGTGCTTTATCCGAGAGTGCCCTCTTGTGAACCGCTACTTTCATTTAATGAAGCACTTACTGATCTTCTGCTTGGGAACTGGTCCAAGTCCAACACAAGGGTTCCTATGAACAGGAGTATTGCCCACTGCCCGCTCCTGGGGACCCCAAATTCCCCACAGAACACTCTTCCCCAGAGAGCTTGTTTGTCCACGCATCCACTTCTCATGTAAATCCTGGTGCATGCCCAAACTGCCCACCTGATCGAAAATCCAAGAGGCCGGTCAGTTTAGGTAAGAAAATATTTTCTTCCACCAGCCTGGCATTATGGTCGGGGAACTTCATGCCTTTTGGGCCCGCCTTTCCCATGCCCTGTGTGATATGACTTTGCAGGTGCTGCCAACGTTCCCAGTGGAGGCCCGGGCCATGCTTTCTTAGGCTGTTGCCAACTGGAGGGAGGCAACTAAGTTCACCATTCGCTGTGGGCTATACACCACTGACTCACTAGACAGAGCGGTTTCATCAACAGTGGCCCTGCGATGCCACCGCTGGTTGAGGACTACTGTCATTTCTGGGGATGTCCAATCATCACTCATGGAGGTGCCCTTTGATGGATCCCCTCTCTTCGAAGACCAGGTGGCTCTGGCGCTGGATTGTGTTGTGTAGTTCCTACTAATCCATAGGATCTGTGCATTGTTTGGACAAAATAAACCAGGGGCTTTGTGCCAAGTCTTATTCTGCACGCTCCGCAGAATATGTTAGCCTATAGACCTGCTAGCTCACAGTGCCACCGTAAGCCCCCCTAAACTATCAGGGAGAAAATGGTTTCTGGCAACCCCTTAACATGACAACCCTGACCCGTCAGAGATCATGGAAACAGTAGAGAACCTTTGGCTCAGTAACTTGTGCTGTTATTCTGAGAAGTAGATGGAGAATACACAGTGGGATGTTTTCAATGAATTTATTGAACCAATGTTATTATTGCATAAAATACTTGTGCTGCAATGATTAATAGACAGAAGCAGATAAACATGATTACAAGCACCAAAAGTGTTAAAAGTAGATATTGTTCTACGATGGTGCTAAAACAATATTTATATGCAGGCATATAGAACAAGGCAGTAATCAAGCTTACTCCTACTATGCAACACCTTCTCTAAGTATACCTAGTGTGTGTAGGTGTAGAGGCATGAATCCCCCCAAAGGACAATCCACCCCATTACCTGATGGGATAGAATGAAGGACCCCTTCTTGGTTACGAGATGTCAGACCGCTACGTGGTCCTCTGCTCATCTTTTATAATAGAAAGCAGACTTGTGACGTACGTGTAGATTATTGATGTTACGGATATGTAAACAGCCGTCGCCCCATGGAATTTGTACATAGTGCGATACCTTTTTGCATCCTTTTGCCTGCCGATCTGTTCCCTGGTCAAGCGCTGGAGGACTGACAAAGCGCTCTGTGTTCCTGTCATAGCGCATTTGGAAAGCGCTCACCTTGCTGGACAAATCACCTTGGATTAAGGGCTTGAGGCACTCAGGGCTGCGAGCGAGCAGACTGCTGGACTCCAATTCCCAAGAGTCCCAGCAGCTGCCTCACCGATCCCACCCGGTGACGCTCTCCCTCAAGGCCACGCCCCCCTCTTTTCCAGCAAAAGGCGCCGGATACTGATCACCTGTGGATACCTTTTTGCATCCTTTTGCCTGCCGATCTGTTCCCTGGTCAAGCGCTGGAGGACTGACAAAGCGCTCTGTGTTCCTGTCATAGCGCATTTGGAAAGCGCTCACCTTGCTGGACAAATCACCTTGGATTAAGGGCTTGAGGCACTCAGGGCTGCGAGCGAGCAGACTGCTGGACTCCAATTCCCAAGAGTCCCAGCAGCTGCCTCACCGATCCCACCCGGTGACGCTCTCCCTCAAGGCCACGCCCCCCTCTTTTCCAGCAAAAGGCGCCGGATACTGATCACCTGTGGATACCTTTTTGCATCCTTTTGCCTGCCGATCTGTTCCCTGGTCAAGCGCTGGAGGACTGACAAAGCGCTCTGTGTTCCTGTCATAGCGCATTTGGAAAGCGCTCACCTTGCTGGACAAATCACCTTGGATTAAGGGCTTGAGGCACTCAGGGCTGCGAGCGAGCAGACTGCTGGACTCCAATTCCCAAGAGTCCCAGCAGCTGCCTCACCGATCCCACCCGGTGACGCTCTCCCTCAAGGCCACGCCCCCCTCTTTTCCAGCAAAAGGCGCCGGATACTGATCACCTGTGGATACCTTTTTGCATCCTTTTGCCTGCCGATCTGTTCCCTGGTCAAGCGCTGGAGGACTGACAAAGCGCTCTGTGTTCCTGTCATAGCGCATTTGGAAAGCGCTCACCTTGCTGGACAAATCACCTTGGATTAAGGGCTTGAGGCACTCAGGGCTGCGAGCGAGCAGACTGCTGGACTCCAATTCCCAAGAGTCCCAGCAGCTGCCTCACCGATCCCACCCGGTGACGCTCTCCCTCAAGGCCACGCCCCCCTCTAAGGTCATTCAATAAAAAAGACTCAGTAGCCCGCTGCGCGGTAGCGCGCGGGTAGCGCCCGGGAGAAGCCCGGGCAAAGGGCGGGCCGTCTGTGGCCGTCCGGGGACGACCGAGGACGGGACGGACCACCCCTCTTTAATCTTGCCCACCCGCAAGGTAAGAAATAAGATCAACCCCAAATCACCTACAACTACCACGTGAAATCAATAACCTCTGGTTTACGCTGTAAAATACACAAGAACAATAAGAAGATCTACAAATGGGCTTCAAAAAACTACGCTCACGTACAATTTTTATGAAAAGAATGGGGACCGAAAACGCTATACGGAAATCCACTGACAAAGCCATAAAACCAGGTCGTTTAATTCAAACACCGGCAATAAGTTCCTACTTTACCTCACTCACAGCAAAAGTCACGCAAACTTCATATACTTCAGTCCAAGAAAACTCTTTCAACGTTTCCGCAATTTTTAAGGAAACTGAAAGCACCCCCAAATTGCCTGATGCACAATCTCAAACGGGCCAACTGGACCATGACTTAAGTAACAAAACACCACATACCCCTAAAGACTTAAAAAACCTAGACCGAGAACTGTCTACCCTAATAACTTCAACACCTCTAAAGAACAGAGGGAATTCAATGTTACTCGGAGACCCAAAAGTCACCAAAACAAACGATAGCTCACAAAAACCGGATCATAGAACAAGCCATGACTCGCAAGAAAAAATATCCCCTCCCATTATCTTATCTGAGCTTTCTATGGATCTTTTTAACAATAATAATACTAACAATAACAATAACAACACAACTTCAACCATATCTAAAGCTTTGTTTTCTCTGCAAGAGATTCTAGAATCAGTCCTCTCCTTCTTGGGAAACATCCTAGAAAATTCCGACCAAACACTGGATGTACAAATAGGGATCTTAAAATTTCTGGTAGATAAGAAAAAGAAAAAAGACCTTCTTGTAGCAGGGGAATACAAAAACACAGACTCAATTGACAATAATCAAAAAGACTTATTAAAGGGTCACAAAAAAGAACAGAAGAATAGAACCCGCGATTTTGGCACTCAGACTTCTGAGATTCTAATACAACAAGAACAAATATCGGATAACCAAAATGATTCAGTTGTATATTCCCTAAAAAAACTCTTTAAAGAAAAACACCAACAAAAAAATAAGCACTACCCAATATTTTCAAAAAAAAGTGCAACAAATACTCCAGCTAAAGACTCTAAACTTACAACTCAGGAAATTCACATTATAAAAAATCAAGAAGAAGAAGTAAGGACATCCAAAAGGAAACCGGAAAATATCCCAGAAAGAATGGAAAGAAGGAGGAAAAAACCACTAAGAAGGATCCAGAAAAAGAAATCTTACAAATTAAAATTTCAAAAACCCGCTAAATCACAAAAACTTGAAGAGGACAAAGTGGAAACCTTAATAGCATCCGTAATCGTAGAAAACTCAGCCCTCAGCAATAATGACTCAGAAATAATACCACATCTGGATCCAAGAGCTAAAGAATATGTCCCCATCATACACACAGAGGAATCAGAGCAAACTAATAACAAAACAAAAAATAGGGTCGACACAACTAGGTACAACCACAGGTACACAGAACTTCCCTCGAAAATTCTTCAATTCGAGGAACTCTTCCCAAGCGATCCAGCTCCACTAAATAGAGGAAGATTAATACATTTATTAAGACACATCGAGCCATTACACTCACTAAATAGTAATGAGCTTGATTTAGTCTCCTTTCCCTGTAAAGACAATGTTAAGCTAACAAGGGTAACTTTCTGGTCATCTGTCCTACCGGAGATCATACTCAAGGAGAAGGAGACACTACATAGACATGGCTACGATGTAGTGGAAAAAAAGGAACAAACGGTCCCTAAAGATATAAGGGGGTACAATGCTCAAATCCACGCTCTCTCCAACTCAGTAGGGACGCAATTCAAAAGAAATTCCGCGGCTACTGCAAACCAAGTAAAGACATATACCGATCAACTTACTACAGGGCAAGAAAAACTAAAAATCTTGGTTAATAAAGGACAACGAGCAGTATGGTACCAAGCTCCTAAAAAATCCGACAATGACAATAACATTAAATCTTGGGCTTGGGTATCAGAAACCCTGAATAGCAACAAAATCAAAATTACCAACCAACATTCTGTTTAGCATTGGCACAAAAATAACTTCCTGGAATATCGCAGGTGGGATAAAGAACAAACTGTCCACTGCCTTGGGAAGTCATCCGGATATCCTATTCTTACAAGAAACGTGGGCAGTCGAATCTATCTCTTGCAAAAACTACTTTGTATATGAAATTCCGGCTATAAACTCTTGCAGAGGTCACGCCAAAGGTGGTCTAGCCATTCTATTGAGCGAAGAATTTATTTGGGCACAGGAAATAGTGGAAACTAACCTAGAAAATCTACAATGTATTAAGATCTCCACCGTAAAACACTGTACGGCCCACCCCAACACAACTTTACTCTTCAACGTCTATGCACCACCGGGAAAAAAACACGACATAATATTCCTTAACATCATGGAAAAAATAGAGTCTATAACCGAAAATCATCCTTATTCATCTTTTTTAATTGTCGGCGACTTCAACAGCAAAATCTCGAACACAGCAATTAATACTTGGGCAAAACAATTGATTGAAGAAGGCAGGGAAATCATAACTCCACAATTCCCAGATGGTATACTTAGTGACAAAAGAGGGAATCTACTACTGTCAACATTAACAAGGCTTAACGGCGCAATAGTGAACGGCACTATGGAAGGGGACATTCCTGCGAACTACACTAGGCGTGGCAATGGGTCTCCCTCCATTATCGACTACATAATCACCAGCGTGGACTTGCTAGACTCCGTAACACATTTGCTTAATCAATTTGGCCATGAAAGCGACCATGCTCTAATGCTTTTGAATACTGATTGGCTTCCAAAATCCTATGCAACTTGCCATATTAATTACCTCAAAAGCAATATAGTGTTAAACAAAGAAAAAGGACGTATTTACTGGAACTCCTCGACCATTGATAAAATTACATCTCAGATTGATCATTCCCTAATTTTAACGAAAAGATTTTCTGAAAATCCTATTGAAAACTTTGAAAATATCATAAAAGACTTCAGAAATCTTATTTTAAATATGACAACAAAGGATGTAGTTAGAACTGGAAAGATGAACGACGATAACAAAAGGCGCACTTTTAAGAACACTGAAATAAAGAAACAATTAAATAAATACATCCGCGCTCAATTTATGAGTCCGACACCAATTTTAAAAAAGGAAATAAATAAACTAAAAAACCAACTGAGACGCGAAAACCAAAGAAACAAAAAAATTCTACAGGATCGTAACTGGGTCGACATCCAGATCGCAGCGAAAAATAACAACCAACGCAAATATTGGTATTTAATAGGAAAACTCTCTGGTACAAAAAAGAACTTACAGCCAATTCCGGTCCCTCCAAAAGACTGGGAAGTTTTTTTGTCAGACCTTTATAAGTTAAATCCAACTACACTATCTGAAAGCTGTGATGATAATAACAAAGGTAAGGAAAGAAGTCCCATAAACAAAACAACAGCATCATCAGTTGAACTAAACATCCGCAAGGCAAGAACCACTGGTGCTTCTGGCCCTGACCAGATCCCTATTAAAGCACTGCAAATTGCCCCTAAGGAATGGAGTGGACTACTATACCCCCTATTCAACTATATTTTAGATACTGGCCAGGTCCCAAAATCCTGGCGGGGAAGTATCGTCATCCCCATTCACAAAAAGGGTAGCAAAACCAGCGCCTGCAATTACCGCCAAATTGCACTTATAGACGCCGTGGGCAAAGTATTCGCTGCTGAAATTCTTCAACGTTTAAAAGAATGGGCTTTCTCATCTGGCCTGATCCCTATGTTCCAAGCAGGATTCAGACCCAACCACGCGGTAACAGACAACATCGCAGTTATCCAGGTCATCCTCGATAAATACGTAATCCAAAAAAACCAGGTTGTCTACGCCGCCTTTATAGACTACTCTACAGCATTCGATCGCGTAGATCGACCAACGCTGTGGAGGAAACTGAAGAAGCTTGGCATACAGGAACAGCTGCTACAATCTATTGTAAGCCTACACACCGATACGTGGTGCCAAGTTCAACTAGGGGGAGAAAAGGGTTATACAGAAAAATCAAAACTGAAAATGGACTAAAGCAAGGGTGCCTTTTAGCCCCAATCCTTTTTTCTCTCTACTTAAGTGACCTGTGCAATTTTCTCCAATCAGGATCCAACTTACCCCCGACAATAGCAAACCAAAAAATTAATGCATTGCTATACGCGGACGACATCGTCTTGTTGGACCTCACCCCCTTTGGATTACAAACATCTTTGGATCTGCTGTTCAACTACTCCAAAGAGAACTTTCTAGTTCCAAACATCAAAAAAACAAAAGTGCTCGCCTTCTCTGGGAGGAAGGAAAGCGCAAGATACGTTTGGAACTTAGGAGGAGATAAATTAGAAGAGGTGTCAGACTATCCCTACCTAGGCAGGACCCTCTCCAAAAATCTTACTAATGCAAAGCAGATAAATAACCTACAAAGGAAAACTGATATTCACACTGCGGCCCTCCAGAAACTCTACAGCGCAACAGGCAATAGGCATTTCTCTTCCCTAATAAATGTCTATAAATCAAAAATACCACCTGTATTATCTTACGCTATGGAGTACATACCTATTAAACAATGGGTTTTCATGGATCGTAAAGAGGGAAAGGTTTTGAGGAAAATTTTGAAATTATCAGACGCAGTCCCAGTCCAAGCACTAAGACTGGAATTATCTGTTACTAGCTCATACGCTGTAGCCCTTGCAAACGTCATTAGGTGGGCATACCAACTACTGCACGCAAAAGAGAATACCTTAAGGTCGCTGCTGAAAAAAGAAACTTTTGAGTCCGATATGAAAAAGCAGACTTTCCAAGAAAACATGACAGAGGCATTCCGCATCGCTAATATTGACACTAAAATGTTGCTAACCTGGTCACCAGCACAATTAAAATTGTTTTTAAAATGTTTTACCCCAAAAATAAGTTTCGAGATGGACTCTAAGCACTGTAGTAAACTACCTACTTATAAACCTTTTGTCGATACATTAGAATACAAACAGTGCCGGTCTTACATCAAATTAACCTTGACCCACGGTGCAAGGAGAACCATTGCCATGCTTCGACTGGGTATCCTTCCCGTACTCTCATATACTTCAAGATGGCTTCCGGGAGGATCGCCTTTATGTACTTTGTGCGCAGGCGGTGACCAGACTCTAGAGCACTTGTTATTCAAATGCCCGAACCAGAATGTAACGTCAGCCCGCACAAGATTTCTTGAGCCTATTTATCATTCTAGCAGAATTCAGTCGAAGAAAGACCTTATTAGTCTATGTAAACAACCCCCGAATGAATTTACCTGCTATAATTTGTACAAATTCTTGAAATTGTTTTTAGCTCTGTATTGAGAAACTGACAAACTTTTTTCTATTATGTATATGTTGAATTATATTTGTGGTCCTCGGTTGAGTACCAGTACAAATAAAAACTTTTTGACTTGACTTTTGTACATAGTGCGAAACAAGACCTTGTGTATGATGTTGTGTGAAGCTAGATGAGTAAACAAGTTTGTATGATGTTTAGGAGGTTGCTTTTATGACTAAAAGTCGAATAAAGCTTTGAAACGTTAAAAAACGTAAACAAGTTTAGTTTGAGACAAACGAATCCAACATTGTTGTGCACACAAGTATGTGCAAAAGGTCAAAGCTAAAAATGTTATCTGTGAGGACTATGTAAGAAATAAGCTGCTTCACTACATCGGCCTAACTTGGGAATAAAACACCCACTCCTCATACTAAGCGCCAATATCTAAAAAGCCAGCAAACTTCTTAAAAGCATCTACAAAGTAGGCTTTCCTTTAAAATATTTATTAACAAAGCCTTTAAGTCATCATATGATTTTTTAATGTTAGGTTTTTCCGTAACAACATCAAATACAAAGGTGAAAAAAGAGCCTAACAAAAAAAATGCACACATTTTCACAGTGACAGCCAGAGCTTATGTAAATTACATATCATTCCTTTTTAGACCTTTTGACATATGCCAGGGGGATACACAGTACAGGCTATGTTGCAGTTTACCATGGTATTAGCACAAGGTCATTATATCATTTGAGATCCCATGCACTCAGAAAGCCATGGTGCCTAGAAAAAAGAAAAAGCTGTTTTGGTTCATTTTGTTTTAAAGGAAAAAAGTATTCCCACACAGAAAAGGCCTATTGTTTGCATTCTGAGTGGTAGAAGGAACATTACTGTTGCCCACATCCACAGATGTTCCCAGAGGTGCACCTCGTAGCATGTTTATGTAGGAAAGGTGAGTCCATCCACTTCCCACAGCAGCTGCTGAGGAAGGCATTGTATTCGATACGTTTTCCGCAGAGCTGTTGTTCACATCACTAGGAGCTGAAGCATCCCAGGGTGGCTCTAAGAATGCATTCATCATCAATGGAATACGCTGGGGACAGCTATACGCATGGGCCTTTAAGGGGTCCATGAGTACTTCAATGTCTAGTGGCGCAACCAATTCTGATACGAGACATATATCCAGGACACATTTGTGGCTGCTAAACAGACAGCGAAAGACAGGTTGTATACAGTCAAGCCAGACAGGCCTGAAGGATGAGAACCAATGCTCATTCAGTTCTTGAAGCCGTTGTGTCCCGTAGCAGTGTACCTTGCGCTCACAGCAATGTAGCACCATTAGTGCTGTCTCTGTTTCGGGTTGAACTGGGATGTCCATTGCAGAGCAGATAAAATAAAATCTGAATTCCTTCCACAAGTAGCAGGACAAGCGGGAGTTCTCCAAAAACACTTCCTAACACGTAGTGTATGAAAGATGGTATAATTCCGAAAATCATCTGAAAGATGATAACCAAACCAAAGCTGATACATTTAAAAAAATACATAATTTCTTTTTTTTCAGACATGTTAAATATACACTGAAACAGCTTCCCAAAATGCAGTGGTAAGTTAGTGTGGAGTAGTGTCTGTATCTCAGACGAGGACCTTGCAACCTGGAGATCAAACGTCTCTCTGTCTAAAGTTAACGTCACATACTTTTGAAAAAGCTTTGCTTTCAGTTTGCTCAAGGAATCAAATTTAATGTTGGAAACATTTATCGAAGGCCATAGCATTGCCTCCCTAACAGTGCAGGCAGATGGAAACAGTACTTATGTACAAGTCACTATGGAATTAATCATCACTAGATATGCAATGCCTGGTTCCATTCTGCAGCAACCTTGATCATTCAGCATCATATAGCTCTCATTCGAGAGCAGCCTGAACACAGGATGAATCACTGCAGCTTCGGAACCCTTCAGATAACAGGACAAGTTCGCTACTGAAGCATTGCATGCCCTGTGGAGAGAATTATCCTTGCAAACTAAGGAACCGCTTAAAGCATCTTCACAGTCGGAGCCACTAAGAAAAACTTCTGTGTCCCCATTTCAGCATCTAAACCTGAACTGTAAATCCCAATATTTATGCACATATCCTTCCCCTAGCACTTCATATCTGCCCACCTGTTGATATTGGAGACAATATTGGAATAGGCAAGTCATGACCGGTAGGGTGATGTAACCTTGGATTATCCAGTCAATGGAGGGTGACTCAGCCACGGTGAAAGGTAATTGGTCTACGTTTTCTGCGTGCAACATGGTATATTTCGCATCTCTGCTTGCCATTACTATCTGTCTTTCAGTTAGTTCGTATGCTGAAAGCAGATTTGTACTGTTGATGTAACGCCATGGCACGTGGCCAGAACGTAACGTTTTAATGTCCAGCTCAGTATTACTTTTGGCCGGAACTGTGACTGTCCATGTTGTAATATTGACATGTCTTGCTGTATTATGTTGCCCAGTGAATACATTCTGGATATTAATGTGGTCATACAGTTGTCAACCACAGCCAAAGCCTTTTCTAAATAAACCCTATCAATCTCAAGCAATCTCTTAGCAGGCTCCTGTTGTGAAATCTTCCATTGTTCGTTGTATATTCCGTACAAAAAGCGCTTTTGATGTGGGTTCTGGGGACTTAAAAAATCCCTGAGATCCATGTCATCATAAGGAAGAGACAAGTGTTGCTTCACCTGGGAAAGTGTTGAGGTTTTTAGCCAATCAAGGCACAACTCCCAACGCTATACGACATCGCCACGCCCAAGTGTTCTGTGTGAACATATTGTTGATCATGCCTTTTGATCCTACACCCTTCGTGTTACCCATGAATCTAGATTGACACTGGTTTGTGTCCACAGGCCATATCAACCATTCCTTTCAATTGGGATCTGATGAATTAAAGGAACCATTACGTATCATGGTATCTAGTGTATCCTCACTAAAGTGTGTAAAGTGATGCCAATTATCAAAGCATGGGAATGCGGGAATACGCGGTATGTTCAAATCCTTCATTTTTGCTATACCGAGACATGAAGTTTGTTGCACTGTTTTGATCAGGAAAATCATTTGATCTGGTATGAGGCATGCTCTAAATAAGGCCTCTGCTCCCTGAACCGGTCAATCTTTTGTCCTCCTGACAGATTTTATGTCTATGGTATCTTTCCAAAACTCAAAACCTTCAATAGACAGTTGGGAAATAAAGGAAGCAGAGTATATCAGCTTGGCGTTCGTCAGCATATTTTTCTTTGCAGGTGTAGGTGCGAGCCTATAATAATACGAGGCTGGGTCTGATGTTTCAAAACTTGAAAAATAACCCGACCGGGGATACACAACACACGCTCCGGCTGTGTCAGCAGCGTCATACTGCACATGTGCGCCGTAGGGTGGTGGATAATATGACAACGACCACAAACAGGGTGTATGACGTAGGCGATAAGGCGGGTAAACTGTTGGCCTGGTTAGAAAAAAAACGGGGAGGGCAGAGGGCCATACTGCAATTGAAAGACCCAGAAGGAATGGTGCAGACCAGACCGTCTCAAATAGTGGAAGTACTGGCAGACCATTTTCAATCAGTATATTCCCCTGAATACGAGGTCACCCGGGAGATGGCGGAGGGGTCTCTCGCAGGAGTGCCTACGCGTACTCTGCCACAGGACAGACGGGACGAGCTGGACTCGGACCTGACAGCCGAGGAGATACAGGAAGCTATTGCGGCGCTGCACCCAGGGAAAGCGCTTGGCCCTAATGGTGTGCCAATTGAATGGTATAAGACAATGGCGGAGACGCTGTCTACGCCGTTACTCCAAATGTACAAGGAATGCCAGGAGCGGGGGCAACTGCCGCCCGACCAGCGCACAGCCACTATAATCGCAATACCAAAGCCTGGCAAACCCCCTGAAGAATGCGGATCGTACCGCCCAATATCCCTCCTTAACGCCGAAAGTAAAATATTGGCAAAACTACTGGCCACTAGATTGCTGCCTCATCTGGCGCACTTAATACAGCCGGACCAATCGGGCTTTATGCCACACCGGAGCACGGCGATGAACCTCCGACGGCTGCACGGAGTACTGGCACGCGCTCCACTGCTGGAGGAACAGGCGGCGGTGCTATCGTTGGATGCCAAAATGGCGTTCGACATGGTAGAATGGCGCTATCTCTTTGCGGTTCTGGAGCACATGGGTATTGGTGCAAAATTCGTATCATGGGTCAGGCTGCTATACACCAACCCTGTAGCACGAATGACGGCCAATGGCCACATCTCGAGGGAGCTCCCGCTGGCGAGAGGCACGAGACAAGGGTGCCCGCTCTCACCGCTGCTATTCGCCTTAGTGTTGGAACCCTTGGCGACGGTTATCAGAACCACACGGCTGCTGAGGGGCATCCAGTGGGGGGGCGACTGGGAGGATAGAGTTTCTCTGTACGCCGACGACATGTTAATCTACCTCACGGACCTCGCGAATGGTATACCGGTCCTGTTGGCCTTGAATGAGAGACATGGCACGGCATCGGGGTATAAGATTAACTGGTCAAAATCGATACTCTACTTGATAAATGGCACCCCACCGCCCCTAAATCCTGACTGCCCGTTGCTGGTAGAACTCTTCTCCTTCAAGTACCTAGGGATTCGAATCACACGAGAACAGGCGACATTTCAGGACCTGAACCTTAAGCCACTGCTGGACAGGTTAAGGGCAGACGTGCGCCACTGGAAGACCCTCCCCTTGACGCTGCTAGGTAGGGCGGCGCTCTTCAAAATGATGGCACTGCCTCGCTTCTTATATGTCCTGGAAAACACGCCGGCGTTGGTCCCACCATCGTTTTTCCGCCAGGTGTCGGCACAGTTGTCAGGCCTATTGTGGGGAGATAAGCCTGCCAGGGTCGCACAAGTGAAACTGGTTAGAGACTGGTATAGCGGGGGGATAGCGCTCCCAAACCTTGAATTGTACTACTGGGCAGCCCACCTTAAGGTAATCAACCAATGGATCCATAGTGCACAGGACGACCCGGCATACCTGGCGGATAGGCGACAACTAGGCACAAACACTCTGCTGGCCCCGCTCTATAATAAGGGACTGTTGACAAACTTGAGGCCCAACCAAACACACGGTGTCGATATGGCATAAAGCGCAAAGGCGACTGGCCTGGGAGGGGGTGATTACCAAGCTCACACCACTATGGGATGCCAGGGCCCTAGGTACTCTGCGACACAGCAAGGGGTTTGACCAGTGGGACAACATCGGGATATCTACAGTAGGAGATATGTGGACTAGGGATGGAGTGATCTCCTTCGCGGCCCTGAGGGAACAGTACGACCTGGGAATAAATGAAACATACAGATATGTACAAATTAGGCATGCACTCCTATCTGTACTAGAGCCAGGAACAACGGTCCCGGAGTCGGCTCCGTTAGAGGACCGATTGCTTACGGACTATATGGAAGCGAGCGCTACCTCACTCACCTACCGTAAACTGGTAAACAACCTACCGGATCCACTGGTAAAACTGAAGGACCACTGGGAGGATGACATTGGGGAATTAGACGAGGCGAACTGGAATGCAGCATTGGCATCGCCCAGGGAGGCGGGTATATCCACACGCTTCAGATTGGTACAATTTAAAATATTACATAGGGTTTACTACACCCGCACAACACTACACAGAATCCATAGGGCAGATCACCCATATTGCCTAAGAAACTGTGGGGAGGAGGGTACGCTGTTTCATACATTGTGGGCCTGCCCCAGTATACAAGACTATTGGCGGCGTGTAGCACGCACGGTAGGCCAGACTTTGCGAACGACATTTACACCTGACCCCAGAGTTTGCCTATTGAATGTGTGGGACCCGACCGACCTGACACCGCATGGGAGGAGATGGGTAATCATCGGTATGATGCTGGCAAAACGTGACATAGCGAAGAACTGGGGGGCGCACAACACCCCGACCCTGGCTCAGTGGTGCAGAAACATGGATGTGCTAATGATGACAGAGAGGGCAGTGTACCAACAGAGGCTTAACCCACGTAAATGGAATAAGATATGGTCACCTTGGAACACATACAGAGGGGATCTCTGTGAGCCACTGCCTGAAGATGACGATATTGATAGCGCAGGGGAGGATGAGGAGTTGGAATGAGAGGGAGATGTGATGGGAGGGGGAGGGGCGTTGGGTTTAGCGGGATGCACAAGCCCTAAGAATTGAAATGCTGACAAAGTTGTATTTGATATTGAACATGTATAATGCCTTGTGATGCTTCTATTCACGCAGATGTTATAATTGATTTTTGCCAACGAAAACGTGTCATGACCCTTATAGTTGTAAGTTGTAAACCAGCAAATAAGAAAAATTTGAAAAGTTGCTCAAATGGTTGGATGCAGCTGAATGTTGAGGCTGCACTGACGAGTGTATACCCGTGACTGTTTACCATGTGATAGCAACAATAAAAACAAATTTAAAAAAAAATTAAAAAAAACTTGAAAAATAAGCAAACTTCTGAGCGAATGTTTTTGAACTACCTTTCGGTGGTGGTAGGCAGTGTTCCCATAGTGTGTAATTATAAACAGCCCGTGGGATACTAGCTTTGTGTAAAAAATGGTGACTAAAATGTTGGTAACAAAACATGTCTCCATAATTACTTGTACTATCATACAATTCTTTGTTAGAAAATGTACTGATTGCTCTAGATCTACAAGCAAATTATGCACAGTTTCAAGGTCCCAATAATCAGAGAAAGTACTAGAGGTGGTGATATAATTTAAGGAAATTTTAAACAAATAAGTAATTTATAATAATTCAGTAGGACCATATACATCATAAGATAACCTGACCCATACAATTCTTTCAGGAACTTGAACTAATCTAATGTTTACCAGGGACTGGTCAATGAATTAACGGTGTGATGATGCATGTGGTTTAAGAACCAAATTCACAAGCTGTACTGCAGAGCGTTCTGGGAGATAACATACATTCTGAAGCAGGAAAAAGACAATCACTAAACCAATCTAGAGAACCAGGAAAAGTAGTCCAACTGTAATCCAGAGATGTATCCAGGGAACAACAAAGTATGTCTTTTTCAACCAAAGATAGAAAGCATATGCTCATGGCTTGAAAGGGAGCGGTGGTATTGGCAGTTCTAGTTCACTGGAATCCAATGAAAAATCTTCATAATGCACGAAGTAGCCGGACGCCATTCAGTCCATTCTTGGCAGCTCAGCAGGTTTTGTAGAACTGGTAGATGACTCGATCTATCGCACGTTTAAATAGATGTCATCAATTATTTCAAATTGAGATTTCCATACTTGTTTGTTGTACAGTTGTGGTTGTTTGAACAGGGAGAAGTACCATTTCATTTTTGAGAGTGGAATCTTCATTTGTTATTAAAGCTTCCATCTGAACTTCCTACACGGTAGCAAGAGGAGAACGGTGGCTACCCAGGAGCCCACATGGCCTACTGTTGAGAATCGGCCACATAGTGTGGTTATCTTTAGAGACAAACCTTTTGTCTCAGTGGCCAGCAAGGGGCGGAAGATGTACAGCCAGGACAGGTACAGGTGCTTAGTATAATGGCCCAAATTCTTTCTTGTCTGCTATCTTTTCTCTGACCAGGTCCCCAATCTTGGGGACCCAGGCAGGTCTTGTTGGGACTACCTTTCTTCCCCAGTGATGTTTTTTTTTACTTTGATGTTGCTCTGTAAAGCCCAAATAAATTGAGTTCCTTTAAAATAGCCAAACATCCATTCATGTGAAATGTTGTTTCAACCACCACTGTGCTGACAATGTGGAGGTCTGGTGCCCACATTCTTACACCAAATAGGAGTTCATAAGGTGTTCAACCACTTAGGAAATTTAATTGCATGTCGTTAAGTGCCCTCTGAACCCCCTGTAGGTGATTGATCCAACTGCCACCCAAGCCTAATACCCTTGCAGTCAATGATTGCTTTAAGTCACAGTTTTTCCTCTCAAGGACCGAATTTCCCTAGTGATGGTATGTGGAGGAGTACCGCAAGGCCACATCTACTTCCCATGGCGTCTTTGTAAGCCTGAGAGCTGAACACTGGACCCTGGTCAGAATATAGGGGGCCAATTGCGTATGTAGCAATAAAGACTCGCAAATCTTTTATGACAGTTCGAGCGTCAGCCGAGTGCTGTGGCCAAACCCATAGGAATCTGGAGCATGAATCCACTGATATACTTGTAAGCCCCATCTGATTGTAAGGGGCTGCAGTGGTCCAAATACCCACAAGCCAAAGGCTTGTCTGAGATCAATAGGGGTGTTTGTGCTGGACGTGCTGCGGTGGAGGCTTTCATCTGCTGGCAGATATCGCATTCAAGTACAAAGTCCTTGGTCTATTCTGATAGACCTGGCCATAAATAGCGGTGCTTCAGTAATTAAACTGTAGCAGTAATCCCTGCTTGAGCAGAACCCAGAGCCTCATGTGCAACTAGTATTAGTCCTAATCTGCGATCAGTGTTGGGTATAACCCTATCCCCCACTCCTGGAATCTTAGCGTACGAAATGTTTTGTGCGTCTAACTTGTAGGAGTACTTGAGTGGAAGCCTTTCGACAGGGCTGTTCCGTTGTGTAAGGCATTAACTGCTACTATGGTTGTTCGATCTATCCTCGTACTTGAGCGAGTTATTTCAGGAACGGCCGCCGTATGAACTGTTGTCTTGGCAGCTTCATCTGCTATTGAATTCCCTTTGACATGAACGCCAACACGTTGATGACTCAATGTATGAATGATATGAGCCCGTCGATTGGTCTACTTTCAGTTTCGCCACCTGTTCCCAAAGCATCTTTTGCTTTACTGTGAAACCTTTGGACTCTCTAATATACGGGTCTCCAGCCTTTTTTGTAATAAGAGCCACTTATAATCAAAGAAAAGCATCCAGAGCCACTGTTATTTGTCTTGCAATAGTGACCACGTCAGACAAGATTACAGTAGTGGTCATCCCATGCACGATTTCCAGCAATTTGAAATGCCTCTGCTTGAGTAATACATGACAGCCATAGCTGCAATGGCCCTGGCCCAAGGTAATAATATTCTCTAAAGCTGCTTGATTTATTGGTCAAATAACACCATTCAATATATTTTGGAAATTAATTTTACCTCAAAACATCAGTTCATTAGTTCTGAAATAAAATAAATATTAATCTCACACATGCTTCAGAATTTTGGTACACATATATTACTTCAACCAAGCGAAAGCTTCTAATTTAGTAGACTGGGCTACACACAGGAGATCTACTTGCAGGTAGCTGGAGAGCTACAAGGTGAATTGTTATTGCTCACTTTGCCACTGGATTCAAGCTTGCCTGGCTGAAGAGGGGTGTCACCCCGAAACCAGTCCCAGGATGCTTCTTTCTGGTTCAGAGAAGAACTGGCTTGGCAGTACGGGCTTGACTGTGCCCATGGGGCACAGGGTCAAGACTGATTTGCGTAAAGCGGGTCTGAACTGAGGTGACGAAGTGAGCTAAAGAACAATGATGGATTCAACACAGATATGTGACTGGGGGTGAGTGTCTGAAAGGTTCCAGCGCTCCGTCCATCTTCTCCTTGTGTGTGCTTTGTTCTCCCCAAGTTGGCAGGGTACATCCAGACGTCGGTCCCTTGCTCACTTTGCCACTGGATTCATGCTAGCCTGGCTGAAGAGTGGTGTTACCCCGAAACTGGTCTCAGTTCAGGGAAGACCTGGCTTGGCAGCTCGGGCTTGACTGTTTCCATGAGGTACAGGGTCAAGACTGATTTGTATATGGCTGGATCAGAACAGAGGTGACGAAGTAAGCTAAAGAACGATGATGGATTCAACCCAGATCTGAGACTGGGGGTGAGTGTCTGAAAAGTTTCAGCGCTCTGTCCATAACTCCTTGTGTTTGGTTTCCTAACAAAGCTCATGGGCTGGGGAGCACGGGTTGTCAATATCATCATTCATCACAAACCACATGTATTCCTTAATCTTTACATCTCCTTTGTGAACTAATACATGGCCAGCTTTTAGACTCAAGGGGTAGACTGATACTCAGAGGTCACTTCAATTTAGTTTGGGATCATGATGAAGATAGACTGTGGAATACACACTTCCACAGGGGCCACGTTTGACAAACTGAAGAAAAAACTGGGTCTGGGGGACACCTGGAGATACCTATGAGAGAGACTACCTCTCCCACTCCAATAACTAGGGGCATATTTACAAGAACTGACACATCAGCATTTATGTGTCAGATTTCTTGCGCCTGGTGCAAATGCCCTGACAAATTCATGGATGTGCTGTAATTACAATGCAGTGCTCCATGGCTCAAGGAATCACTGACGCATCTTTTGGAGCTAAAGTGACGCATTGCTGGAGTTGGTCGTAAGACTGACACAACTCCAACAATGCGTCAGAATACAGAGGCGAGTCCCATGGTAAAAGACCTGCTTCAATCCTTATGACTGGTCTGAGATGGCATTGGGGTTTTGACACAGTCAAGTCGTAGAGTGACACAGTGAAATGTGCATAACTGATAGAGACTTCTAGCTGCAGATTCCTTACCATTGAATTCTATACCTTTGAATTTCCCAGACGTCGGACTGGATTCCAGAAACTTTTACTCGAGCAATACCCCTTTCACGTGACGTTGTCTGTTATGATGTCCCGATAGGCGCCACCCGGGCACGCGGACGTCCGTTCTTTCCTTTCCGTGCCAGTTAAGCGCCAGTCGGGAAGAGTTACCCCTCTGTCGCTTTTCGTCAGGCCTTTTTTTAACTTTTGTCGACTTCGGAATTTTTTCCAACTTTGTGTGCGAGGATGTCTTCAAGGAAGACAGGGTTTAAACCATGCAGTGCCTTTCACTGCATGATATAGGTTACCGAAGTCATGCCCGGACTGTCGGCCTATGGCACCAAAAGCCTTGCAGGAGCAGGCTATGAAGCTCCTTGCGACCCAGCAGTTGACATAATCCAGCGAGACTGCGCGGATGTCCCGGTCCTGATTGAAGAAGAGGGAGCGGAGCCCCAAGTCCTCTTCGTCCCACTTGAGGTCTTCAGGACACTTCGTGGAAGAGGCACAAGAAGAAGAAGAAGAAGTCCAAATGGACTTCATCTTCACCTCAATTGTCGTCTGCCGAGGAATAAGGTAAGGAGCACTGATGCTCTAGGCATGGTTCTGAGGAGCCGCAGCCAGGGTCCACTGCGTGCCTCACTCCCTTTCAGCAAGCCGGAGCGACCCCTACTCAAATTAAAGAATTTTACGAGGCCATGCACCATGTTTTTGAGCTGGCCGACCCTGCTGGTGAGCCCTCGGGCCCAGCGGGGTCGGAAGGGGCTCGATTAGATTCAACACCGTCGGCTCCGGCCATGACGCAGGTGGGGCATAAGGGATCTGATCCCACATCCAGGATGATGCCAACCGTATCATCATGACCTCCCCCCCCCACGTTGGACCCAAAGTCGGTGCCTTTGTGCAGCCAGTGCCCACCGGCGGTGCCAACCCCATTCCTATCCCTGATGACACGGAGTCAGAATGGCGGATTCTGATGCCGATTGAACCTGGCGGTTCAATGTTGCCTGAACACTTTGAAGATGTTTTAGGCTCAGGAGAGGAATGGGAGGGGTCTATGGATCCTTTGGAACACTTGGATGTCTCTGCAGAGCAGATTTACTGGTATGGGGAACTTGAGTAGGCCAGTGGACTGCCAGATACTGGCATGCTCTCTCAGCCGACTATGGCTTCGGAGGAGGGGGCATCTTATGCCATGTTGGTTAAGAGGGCAGATGAGATTCTCGGACTATAGTTGCACTCTGTGCAGGTCAGGACTAATCTCCTGCGGGGCGGTGCGTCCATTGGGGCCCTGGGGCGTTGCCCCACTAGCACATGGCCCCATTCACAGTTGCAAGCAACTAGAGTAGTTGAGTGCATAATTAAGTAAAAAAAAGACTTGCTCGTCACTCCGTTTGGAATCGGCACTGGCAGACAGTCTGTCAATCGGCCGCTGAAGGGGGTGGGGGCGGGGCTGGCTGCGGCAGCAAGGGTTGAGTGACATCAGCGCAATAGTGCAAATGGGCGCATGCTCGATTTTGGGCTGGTCATTTTTATGACCAGCCCGAATATGCGCACTACAGCCACCTCTTATTACCAACCTGTAGGCAGGAGAGCGAGGGAGAATAGGGACCTGAGAGGCCGAGGGTTGCTACATGCAGCAGCCCCCGGTCTCCTAATGGGCAAGCCGTCTCCGTGCCCTAGCCAATCCTGGCTTTGCTAATGCAGTGTCTGGATTGGCAGAGACACCATGCAGCCTGAGGGCAGGTATTAAAACATTGGGTGCCGCACGTGTCTGGCTCTGCCGCACTGTGATTGGCCGGCCATCGTTAGTGGGAGACCTTGTTTTCCTCCTAGTGCGTACTGCCTAGTGACTCACTTATGAGGCCTGCTACCCCGGGGTGCCCCAGTGTGGTGCGGTTAGGGGTCTGGGTATTAAAACATTGGGTGCCGCACGTGTCTGGCTCTGCCGCACTGTGATTGGCCGGCCATCGTTAGTGGGAGACCTTGTTTTCCTCCTAGTGCGTACTGCCTAGTGACTCACTTATGAGGCCTGCTACCCCGGGGTGCCCCAGTGTGGTGCGGTTAGGGGTCTGGACTTTGCACCCTGAGAGATGACGGCGGGACTGGACTGGTGGTGCTGTTTTGCCTTGTATGAGCCAGGGTTCGCCCAAGCAGTTGGCAGCCCTACACAACGATCGCAGCTGCCTTAAATTTGACAGCTGCATTTAGACGAAGCAGGCCTTGGGATGGGGCCCTAGCAGCTGAACGGGTTGGCGGAACGTGCAGCGGGATTTGGGACAGGAGGTCGAAACTAGGTCGCCATCGCTCCCTGCAGCCATCCTTATGGTCTGCAACGAGGTTGGCCACACAAATACGGCACCCAAACTGGGCCCGGACAAGCGGACTACCGGTACTGCCTGTGTCGCCCAATGGTTGCTAATTGCACACAGAGGCGGCACAGACCCGGTAAGTTGTTTGCTTCAATTGCTTGTTTAATTTTAATCTTCCCTGTGCAACCCCCCACCCCCGCGAGTATTGGGAGCGCGAGCCGCATTATGATGTTTTAAAAGGCGGTCAATTTTATGAAAATTCAATGGAATTAAGCGCGCTGAAACGTTCTTGTATGCGCTTTCCGACACCACATATAGGCCGCTCACTTCTGAGATAACAGTGGGGTAAACAAACAAAATTCAAACTATCTCAGACAGATAGTCGGCTTCACACTTGTAGGCCCATCAGAGGCGGCAGAGGTGACCCTCTCATAGGTGTACAAAGTGACACCAGATTATCTCCTGAATGCCACAGCAGAGGGCGGTGGTTCCCATCACTGGCTGAAGAGACACAGAATCACACTCACGCTCCAGTCTCCTGCCTAGATAGGTGCCAGGCCCAGGCTAGTAACATAAATACAATATAATTTATGTAATCAAAGTAATGTTGATCTAATCTGTTCTTTTAATTGCATCCTGAGGGCCATTGGTCTTATATTTTTTGTGCTGCATGTTTGCCTTTGACTTAGTGGCGTCTTTTCAAGAATGCAGGAGGATTTTTAAAGATTATGGCATTATTCGGTGAAGAACAGCTTTGCCTGGGGGCACCTTTAATCACAAAACGCTATCACCGGCTGTAAATTTTTGTTTTGTCAAATGAAACGGCCCTGAGTGAGCTACCAAGTTGTATCAAATATTTAAGTTGTTTGATTGTTCCGACATCGATTATTTAGATGACTGTGTTTGCCTGCACATTAATGTTGTTTTCCAATCATTTCAATTCACTTTCGAGATAGTGAGATCCTGAGACGAATAATGGAAAGGTCACTATAAATGCCAGACTCAGGCTTTTCTGCTCGCTGCAGTTGCACATTTTGTATTGCTTTTCTTGGGGGAAAAGTGGAGTTTTATTTTGTGTGTTTGTTTTTTGTTTATTTTGAATGTGTTCAAAAGGAATTAAATCTTACATTTGTTTTCTCCTCCAACTCCGTAGACTCGTATGAAGGTGTAGAATTAGAGAGAGAGTGAGAAAGACATTAGGGGAGAAAATGAGACAGAAGGACACAGCCAGAATAATAGAGAAAAATAGAGGCAGTAAGAAACAGTGTGAGAGAGTTTTGGGGAGTAATGTAAAAGTGAGTGCGGCCGGAGAGGCGGCACGCCATTAGGGGAATGCTAGGCAGAGGGAAGTGGAAATGCATCAAACTTTAAATGAATGCACTTGATCTGATGTTTCTTTTCGCACCAGTGAGAAAGCAAAGTAAAGAAATTGCTTCCTGTGCTCAAATGCAGCGTCACGAGGTAAGCAAGCGCAGTCGGTGATGCCAACAAGCATAGGTGGTCCTGTCATTATAAGTTACAGTAGTGGAAATTCCTCACTAAGTCTTGGGGGTTCCTCTGAAGTTTATACCGAACAGCCTGCCCACCTGTGGCTCTGTACTGGACATGTCTTTGGGTGGGATCATTATTAATGTTATAACTACACTTTCACCATTTGCGTTTTAACCTTTCTGCTTTCTCAAATTTACTTGAAAATGCACCATTTGTCAACTCTTTTTTCAAAATGTTCTCGGGGGAGAACCTCCCGAACACCCCGTAGATTGTTCCGACTCGCTCGCTACGCTCGCTCGCTGGGTGCAGTATGACAATATTTTAGGCCCACCACTTTCAAATGTCACCAGCCACCACTGATCTCCTGACCGAAGTACTTCAGCCTGAGGCTTCCACTTCTGAAACCCTGTTGCCCTTCAATGAGGCACTAACTGATGTCCTTCTAGGCACGTGGTCCAAGCCTGGCACAGGGGCTCCTGTGAATAGGACAATTGCACGCCACCAGCTCCAGCTGACTAAAGTTCCTCAGCTAACATCCCACCCCTGAAAGCTTGGTGGTGTAGGCTTTTACATCCCAGGGCACGTTCCCTTCCGCCCCTCCGGATAGGGAATACGAGAGGCTGGATTCATTTCGTACGAAGATATCTTCTTCCTCCAGCCTGCCATTGCTGTCGGTGAATACTGCATGCTTTTTGGGCCGTTTCTCCCAATCCCTCTGGGAGACAGTTGCACAAATACTGCCACAAGTCCCGGAGGAGGCCTGTGCTCTCTCAGGCAATTAAAGATGGTGGTTAAAGATGGGAGAGATGCAGCAAAATTCACCGTAAGGTGTGGCCTTGACATGACTGATTCGCTGGGCAGATCGATTTCTTCAAAAGGGACCTTGAGGCGCCATGCCTACCTTAGGACAACTGGCATCTCTGGCGATGTCCAGACAAATTTGATGGGCATGCCATTTGATGGAACCCATCTTTTTTGGGAGAAGGCAGACTCGGCCCTAGTGAGGTTCAAGGACTCTAGAGCTATGGCCAGATCTTTGGGCGTCTTTCAGGGCCGTAGCGGGCACCGGGTGTTTCCCCGGTTGGCCGCCAGGGTGGGTGCCGTTTTTGGGCCCACTGGGGGCCATTTTTGTTACTGGGGGCCGGCAATATCGACCCCCTGTAACAAAATCGGACGAACCAGGCCCTTGCAAACAGCTCGTCCACACTCCCCCTGTCCCCCAGGGGTGCCGGCTGAGCAGTTTGCAAGGACCGATTTCGGTTCCCAGTCCAGCCCTGCTCTCTGCTACACCTTGTGTCCAGTCTAGCTTTTGACCCTTTCGTGGCAACGGAAGGGGTTTCCAGTTGCGTCAGCCCTATCCCAGCCACTGTCCTGTGCAGACTTCCCAAGTCGTGCGGGGACGTGGACGCGGTTCATTCCGACCAATGAATGGAAGTCAGAAGTCTTTGGCCACCCTGCCTGCTGCAGCCACAGCCTCCAATAGCTCCTAGTGTGACTCTGCAAGACCACACCACTCCAGTTGGTGGGAGAATCCATCATCTCCTCCACCGCTGGAGGTCCATAACATCGGACAAGTGTGGATCATTCAGGAGGGCTATTCTCTGGCGGCTTTCCTTTCTTTTCCGCCTCCCATTCTGCCAAATCAAATATGGCTGATGGAGGATCATTTAAAATTGCTCCAGGAGGAAGATACAGCTTTCTTGGCCAAGGGAGCAAGAAAGAGGGTCCCAATTCAGAAGTAGGTAGTGGCTGTTATGCCAGCTACTTTTTGATTCTGAAAAAGAACAAAGGATTGTGCCCATTTTAGATCTTCAGACCATCAATCTGTTCCTCAAGATGGAGAAGTTCAAGATGCTCACTCTAGCTCAGGTCTTGTCTTCCCTAGACCAAGAAGACTAGATGGTAGCGTTGGACCTGAGGGTGTGTATTTTCATATCCCCATCTTGCCGAGCCACAGGCTTTACCTGCGGTTTAAGGTAGGCCATGAGCACTTTCAATTTACAGTGCGCCCCTTTGGCCTTACCAGTGCCCCTTCGGTGTTCATCAAGGTGATGGCAGTGGTCGCAGCTCATCTGCATAGGTTAGGGGTGTCAGTCTTTCCCTACCTCGACGACTCGCTGTGAAGGCGTCCTCACCCCAGGCTGTCGTCTCCCACCATCAGACTCCGACGGACCTCCTGCATTCGCTGGCGTTCTCTATATATGTGCTGAAGTCACAACTGACTCCTTCTCAGATGCTCACTTTCATCTGGACAGTTTTGGACACAGTGCAGCTTCGGGCCTATCCTCTCGAGCTGCGAGTCCAAGATATTCAGATTATGATTCCAAAGTTTCAGCCTTTTCCTGGATTTTGGTGAGACTGTTGGGCCTCATGGCCTCCTGCATCCTGTCTCCACTGCCTGGACCCAAAAAGAGCATTGTCGTTCTACCTTCATCGCACCAAAGCGTTCCGGGTGAACCACCAAGTCTTTGTGGGGTACATGGGAGCTAAGAAGAGGCGGACAGTGCAGAAGAGGACCATCTCTTGCTGGGTCTTTCTCTGCATTAAGATCTGCTATGCCCCGGCTAAGAATCAGCCCCCTGAGGGATTAAGGGCCAATTCCACTAGGGGAAAGGCTGCAACTATGGCCTTGGCTTGGGGTGTCCCAGTCCTGGACATCTGTCAGGCAGTAACCTGGGCATTCTTGCACACGTTTGCCAAGCACTATTACCTGGACAGTCAGGTCCACAGGGACGGACATTTTGCCCATTCGGTCCAGCAGGACTTCTTATTGTGAGGAATTGTTCCGCAGGGCACCACCGGGAGAATATTGCTTGGCTATTTATTTCAAAGGTAAGGAATCTGCAGCTGGAAGTCTGATGTTGAACAAGTTACTTACCTTCAGTAATGCATTATCTGGTAGAGACTCTATCTAGCTGCAGATTCCTTAAAGGCCCACCCATGCCTCCCTGCTTCGAGGACTGATTTTGTTAGGGCTAGGGGTACTCCCCTTTTCCAGGCCCTGGTTTTGCACATACTATGTCCGTAACTTCATGGCTCTGCGCATCTGGCGTGCAAAAACAACGAAAAGTATTAACGTCCTCGCGCCTGGGTGGTGCTTATATAGTTGACCGCAATCTCATACCCGACACTGACAATGTCACGCAGAGCTGAATGGAGACACCCAATGGTACTCACAAGGGGTATTGCTCGAGCAAAGGTTTCCGGATCCAGCCTGGGAAATTTAAAGGTAATGAACCTGCACCTGGATAGAGTGTCTACTAGATAGTGTGTTACTGAAGGTAAGTAACTTATTCTTCACATCATCAGTTCTACATGGCTTTTTATGTTGTAACGCTTATCCTGCATACATTGTACCTGGCACAGTTATAATGGAATGGTGGCCTCTACAAACTGACGCATTAGGACCAATGAGTCCGTTTTTAAATATAGAACAGTGTGGAGCAGTGATTGCGCCGCCGCTGCATCAAAAAAATGTCACCGCGGCGGCACTAGCTGTTTCTAAATACGCCTCCTAGACTACTTATTCACACATAGCCTGCCTTTTAATGTCTCAGTCCCTGAAGAATTCTTTCTCCAGCATTGCCATCTTGATTTCCAGTCATGCCCAATACATTAAGGCCACCAGGAACACCCTACTTGAAGCTACAGTGGGGAATGCTGAGAGACTCCAGCCATAGATTTACACTAGCAGGAGCAAATAGTGACATTTTTGTAACGAATGACTCACAATCATTCTCCCAGTACAACCGGAGATGCTTTCAAGGCAACAAAATGAGGCAAAGCCATAAATATGAAAATCAGACCAGCATAGAAGACTCTAATAAAAAGCATTATCTAATAGAGACTTCTAGCCACAGTTTCCTTACTTTCGAATTATCCCCAGGCATGAGACTCAATCTGTACATTTTGCATGATAAGTACCCCTCTCCTAGTCAGTAGGTGGCATTGTTTGGCTACACGTGGCATCGTCCGCACCGAAAGTGATGTGTGCAATGTCTATATAAGTGCCACCCCAGTGAGCTGGTGTTCGTTTTTTTCTTTACACGCCAGTCGGTACATCCAGAGGAGAGCTACCCTCAGTCACTTTTTGACTAACCTTTTTTCGACCCTTTTGTCAAGGATTTTTGTGACATTGTCTCCTAGTGTGGCAGGGATGTCCTTAATGAATGCTGGTTTCAAGCCCTCAGGTGCTTGTTACCGACAAATGTCTAAGACAGATCCACACCTCATCTGCCTTTGGTGCCTTGAGCGCGACCACGATGCCAAGACATGCGTCAATTGTCGCACAATGCACCCCAAGGCCTTGAGGGAGCAGTCCATAAGTTCCTTGCTGCTTGACACTAAACGGTCTATATCCTGGTCGAGCGGAACGTCTCCTAGATTGGTTGCGGAGCCATTCCAAGCGCTCGCCGAAGTCTCTCAACATTCGTCCCACAAGCATACGAAGAGCAAACAGTTGAAGAGATCTTTGACTTCTGTCAAAGTCATCCGTCAAGATGAAGGAATGTCTGCATTTGAGGTCTGGCTCAGCGGTTGAGTCTGTGGCAGGTCCATCTCCATCCCTCACTGGGTTTCCTGGAGCCGGAGCGACCCCTTCCCAACTCTGTGCGTTTTATGAGGCCATGAACCTCATATTTGGGTGGCCTGTCCCTGTGAGCGCCCTTGGGCCATGCGGGTGTGAGAGGGGTCCCTGCTGGTTTTCTGCCGGCGTGCTCACTCCGGCGCCAGGCAGGCCCTTGGATCCATGGACGGATCCGGACTGACGCCGACCTCTACCTTTTCCGGTTCCATTGCTGAAGTCCCCGCGCCACCGTCCTCATACTCATCCCCAACATGGAGCCAGATGGGAGCCATTCAACACTGACTCTGGCACCGACTAGAGGTATTCTTTCCAAGGTGGAGCCTGTGCCCTATTTCTATGGGATAGGACTTGTGGATAATTGGGAGGGGCCACTGGACCCTGATGAATACCAGCCCCTAGATGTCACAGAGGATACCTGGTTTGAGGATTTTGTGGATGGCAGTGATTTGGACACCTCACCAGATACTGGCTTGGTCTCTCCTTCTATCGTGGCCACAGAGGAGGGAGCCTCATTTGCTATGGTAGGGAGGAGGGCAGGCCTCTGTGGCGGTCAAGACTATATCTTGACGGAATTACTTCAGCTGGAAGTGATCCTATCCGAACCACTTCTCCAGTTTAACTAAACCCTCACGGATGTTCTGGTGGGGGCCTGATCCAAGACCTGCACAGGGGCTCCTGTGAAGAGGACAATTGCCCGCCGTCATTGCCCCGCCATAGGGGACTCCAACGTCCTCACCCAGCATCCTACCCCGGAGAGCTTGATGATCTAAGCCTCCACTTCCAGAGTAAATCCTGGTGCATTCCCTACCATCCACCGGACAGGTAATCCAAGAGGCTGGACACCTCGAGAAAGAAAATATTTTTTTCGCCAGCCTGGCATTGTGGTCAGTGAACACAGCATGCCTTTTTGGCTGATACTTCCATTGACTACGGGACTTGGTTGCGCAAGTGCTGCCTATGATCTCGGAGGAGGCCCAATCATCGGTGGCCCTATGTCACCACCCCTGGTTGAGAAACACTGGCTTTTTGGGGTTGTCCATGACTTGCTCATCGACATGCCCTGATGGTTCCCATCTCTTCGGAAGCAAGTTTCCTTAGCCCTGGAGCACTTCTAGGACAGCAAGGCTGTGGATAGGTCATTGACCATTTCCATGGCCCCTTGCCAACCCCAGTCTGCCCTTCGCTCCTTTCATTGCCATGAAAGGGGCCTCCAGCCACCACGGCCCAAACGCTTCCCAGCCTTTGCATGGCCAACAATGCTGTTCCCACAGACCACATGGGACAACTAACCAGAGGTTGGGACAGTCACCACTTCCCTAGCAACCACAGCCTCCAAACCTCTTTAGTTTGCCCTCTGACCATCATGGGCATCCAGTGGGAGGCAGAATACGCCATTACCTGCACCACTGGTGGTTGATAATATCCTACTGCTGGGTTCTCCAGATTGCCCAAAGGGGCTACTCCCTCACCTTTGTGACTACCCCTCCACCCATGCCACCCACTTGTTACAGGGCGATGGGGGACCAAATCTCTTTACTCTGCCAGGAATTGGCATCTCTCTTGGCCAAGGAAGCCACAGGGAGGGTGTTGGCATCAGAAGTAGGTCATGGTTGTTATTTCTGCTACTTTCTGGTGCCCAAAAAGGACAGAAGCCTTTGTCCTATCCTAGATCTTTGCATTTTAAATTTCTTCTAAAAAAAAGGACAAACTCAAAATGCTCATGATCGTTCAAGTCCTGCCTGCCCTGGACCTGGGAGACTGGATGATAGCGTTGGACTTGCAGGACACATACTTCCACAATCCTGTCTTGCTTGCCTGCAGATGTTACCTGCGGTAGGGCACGAAGATTTTCAGTTTCCTGTGCTCACCGTTTTGCCTTACCATTGCCCCTCAGGTGTTCACCAAGGTGATGGTGGTGGTTGCAGCTCATCAACAGAGATCGGGGTGCCAATCTTTCCCTATCTTGACGACTGGCTGTTAAAGGTAAGCGCGCCCCATGCGGTCATCTCCAGACTGCAGTGGACCTCCTGCACTCATTGGGATTCACTATAAATGTGCCAAAGTCACAACTGATCCCTTCTCAGATGTTCCCTTTCATTGGAGCTGTTCTGGGCACAGTGCAGTTTCTGACTTATCCTTTCAAACAGTGAGTCCAAGATATTTAGGCTATGATATTGATATTTCAGCCTCTATCCTGCATTTCGTGAGACTGACTATGAAGCTGCTGTGCCTCATGACCTCCCGCATACTGTTAGTGCTGCACGACTGTTGGCATATACAGGATCTGCAGTGGGACCTGAAGTTCCAGTGGGTGCAGCAACAGAGAATCTCTGTGACATGGTCCAGATCTCTGCAGTGGTGGCTGACGTGCCAAGATTGGGTCAGCGGCAGACTCCTCTCCCTTCCCAACCAGTTCTGATGGTAGTAACAGATGCGTCACTCCTGGGATGGGGCGGCCATCTGGGAGAGGTGGAGATCAGAGGACTCTGTTCGCCTGTGGAATCTGGACTCCACATTAACCTGTTGGAGCTCTGTGCAATTCAATTGGCACTGAAAGCTTTTCTACACTCCATCAAGGGAAAGCTAGTGCAGGTTTCCAATACCACTGCCATGTGATACTTCATCAAACTGAGTGAGATGGGAATTTGAACCTGCTGTCAAGAGGCCCTGCACCTCTTGACATGACTGGAATGTCAGGATACTTTCCCGGTGAATCAACACCTGTCTTGCATTTTGAACGACAGTGCGGACAAACTGAGCTGAAGATGCCTAGCAGATCACAAGTGGCGTCTCCAACTGGAGGTGGTCTAAGGTCTCTTTCAGCAGTAGAGGGAGCCTTGGTGAGTTCTGTTCGCCACCACCAAGAATGTGCAATGTCAGCAGTTCTTGTGCTGGAGTTTCTAAGGTGGTTATTGCACAGAGAAGTTTTTTGTATTGAGTGGATCTTCGGCCTCCTGTACACCTTTCTGCCCAAACCACTCCTGCCCAGAGTTCTCAAGAAGATCAGGAACAAGCGGGCCCAAGTCCTCCTCTGGGCTCCGGACTGGCCTTGGAGAATGTGACATCCCAAACTATTGAGCATGTCCATCGGTCCTCTGATCAGGCTGTCCCTTTGGAAAGATCTTCAGTAGCAGGGGTGGGTTCTCCTCCCAAACGTGTCAAAGTTCCATCTTCTTGCGTGGAGATTGGAAAGCAAGAGTTGACAGCTTTCGACCTTATGCCTAAAATCTGTAATGTTATTTTGGCAGCTCGATGTCCCTCCACAACGACGGTATACACCGGCCTATGGAGCAAGTTTGTTTCATGGTGTACAGCCAAAGAGGTTGACCTTTTATATGCACCCCTTTCCCAAGTCCTTTTGTTTATCCTTAACCCAACTCAACAGGGCTCTGCATTTGGGCATTTATCTGTCATCCCTGCCTTCTTGGACCTGACAGATCAGCCTCCCTTATTGTAAATAAGTTCCTTAAAGGTCTACAGCATGTTTGCTTCAGCTCCCTTTGTTGTGGCTCAATGAGATCGTAACTTGGTTCTTACTTTTCTAATGTGTGCTCCCTTTGAGCTGATTCTTACCTGCCCTCTTAGGCTCCTCACCATCAAGACAGCATTTCTGGTGGCAATTACATCTGCCCAGGGGGTCAATGAAATGGAGGCGCTGTCCTCTCAGCCTCCATATGTCTTTCTTCCCAGACAAACTGTTCCTTCGAACTTGAGCAGCCTTCTTACCAAAGGTAGTCACCCCGTTCCACATAGGCCAATCCTTCACTTTGCCTACCAGTTACACTCTGCCTCTTCCATCTAAGGAAGTGGAGAGACTCTACCATCAAGACCCAAAAGAGCGTTGTCATTCTATATTGACGGCACAAATCCATTCCAGGTGACAATCAACTCTTAGTGGGTTATGTCGGAGCGAAGAAAGGAAAGGCCGTGCTGAAATGCACCATCTCCTGATGGATTGTGTTCTACATATAGACCTGCTATGCAATGCCCAAGAAGCAACCCCCAGAGTGTTTGCGTGCTCATTCCCCCAGAGCAAAAGCTGCAACCACTGCGTTACCACGCGAGTTCTGATCCTGGACATCTGGGAGGTAGCAACGTGGGCCTCACTGCACACGTTCACCAAGCAATACTGCCTGTACATTCCGGTTCGTCAGGATGGGTACTTTGCACTTTTTGTCCTGCAGGACTTTCTGGTCTACATTGTGTTCGCAGACCCTCCTCCAGGAAGGTATTGCTAGAGTATCTATTCTAAGGTAAGGAATGTGCAGCTAGAAGCCTTTATTAGATGAACAAGTTATTTACCTTTGGTAACACCTTATCTGGTAGAGACTCTATCTAGCTGCAGATTCCTTACCGACCCACACATTCTCCCTGCTCTGTGAACCGATGTATAGGTACAGGGCGATTCCCTTTTCAGGTCCCTAGTTACACACACTGCAGCTAAGTGTTTTTCGTAGCTCCACACACCTGGAGTGGAAAGTCGCCAAAAGAAACTGACGTCAGCGAGCTGGGGTGGCGCCTAAATAAGCACAGTGCACGCCACTTTCGTCGCAGACAATGCCACTTGAGCCAAATGACGCCACCTACTGATGCGCAGGGGTACTGCACCCAAACAATTTCCATACCCAACCTGATGCCTGGGGATAATTTTCGAAGTTAAAGAATCTGCAGTTGAGTCTCGACCAAATAAGACGTTACCGAAGGTAAGTAACCTGTTCGTCACCTCTAAGGGGTGTGTGTCCATATGTAATTCTTTGTTGCATAATTACGCAGAATTACCCAAAACTTCTGAGAGATTAGGAGGAATTACGTGAGAAAAGTAATTTTGCATTAATTTCTATTATATTAGCGCAAAAATCGCTTGTCTCATTCAAAATGGACTGGGGGTGCATTTTGCTATAAGAAAATAGTTCTAACTGCAACATAAAAAACAACAGCAGGCGCTCGCTAAATGTGCTCTTGCTGTAGGATTCTTTCCCCCCAAATTTATCTCAGTTATACAAGCGTCAGTGGTTAATTTGAGCCAGTGGTTTCCAGTGCTCAGCACCAGCGCTCAATTGTCAAGCCCAACACATATGACAGACTGCCATATGGCGGCACAGTTTGCTCAATTTAGAGATGAGCACAATTGTTTATTAGTTCAATATACATTTAAAATTACTAATACCTGCTGTCCAAACCGGTTTTATAGCTTTGGGGGCTTGGCATAGTCTGAGCTGTCACACTGGTAGGAGTGTGAGGATTAGTAGTTGTATTGGTACTCTCATTGGCAGGGAGGTGCAAGCTGCAGTGCACTCCTGTCAATGGCACTGGCACTTTTTTTATTTTTTACAAATGAAGTACTGGCAAGCGGGTGTAATTGCTTTATTATCAGTAACTCTGCATCAAAGAGAAATGCGGAATTACCAAAATTACTCTGATTACTCCAGCGGAATTGAAATTTTCCCAGGCCTAGTTAATGCTCAGCGTAAGGCATTAGAAATCGTTATACAAATAAGACCCAACAAAAAAGAACCAACGGTGACTAACTCAGGGCCCACAAAGTTACCGGAGCTGAGACAGTCATACTAAAAAAACGGAGCAGTACTTATATGAAAAAAGGGGACAAAATAGGGACAGTGCTTTTAGGAAGCTATGCTTCTCGAGAGAACAGAGAGAAATTAAGCATACTGCCAAGGTAAAATGGAAGGATCGATTTGACCAGGGAAAGGGACAAAAAGTAGACCTTCAGGGAATTCTTTCAAAGGCTGTATATGAATGGCTCAGAGAAGGGGAGAATACTGAAAGGTATTTAAAGAGGCTAGAATGGATTCCACTCTCAAAGAAACTCAGAAATCACTTGAGGCCCATCTCACTCTTAAAACAGATGTAAAAAAAATGTTTAAGGAGATCTTGGCCAACAAGCCTGAGGATCTTTTCATTAAACAAAGACTAGAGTGTAATTGTAGGAGGTTGGCTTAGTATACGGTGCACACTTATTTAAGCGAAGCACCCTGCACGAATCCAGACAACCCTTTTGGTGATTTTAGTGGTCATAGACAACCATAGAAAGCTCTCATAGTTCTAGCTGTGGAGAGCAACCTTCAGGCTTAAACCTTGTTTTACCAGAACTAAACATGTAGTGAAGGTTAAACGAAAAAGAATTACACAGTGTAGTTATAAAAATATTTGTATTTATTTTACACACTCACTAACACATTGGTATATCTACTATCGGAGATATAAACACAATACACACAATATTTCAAAAGGAAATCGGTAAGTAAGCACAAATATACAGCAGGTACTGGGCACACGTAAGATAAAAATGAAATTTTCTGGTACAGTAATTTGAGACAACACAGTGGACACCGGTAAAGACAGTATATTAGATTTTATATAAGTCTTTTTTTCTTTCTGTATTTACAAACGCCAGCCGAGACGTGTTTCGTCAACGGGGCAAGGCCCGTGACTCATCAGGGCTGTAAAAATATTGATACATGTGAGATGGTGAGAAAACACAAAAATTGCAGAGGATTACAGCAGCGATCCAAGACAAATGTGATGCGCGTTCAGTGATTATAACGTAGATGTGCACGAAATTAAAGAGATGGGGGTGGGAGGGGGTGAGGAGGAAAGGGTAGTGAAAATAAAAACTAGCTTGTGCACATTAATTACATGTGCATAGCAATACCTGTCCTTGACAGGAGTGGAAGGAGAGAGAGGGAAGCAAGGATAGTGTCTGAGAACATGGTACGTGTATCTAGATGAAGGACGTAGTGGTATCAGACGGGTGCTGGTGACTGAACGTCACTGGGCGATAGTGGTGGTGCAGACTGGTGTGTCAAGAGGCACGTTGTCGGTATTGACTATGGAGCAGGCAGAGCCAATTTGTGGGTGCAACTGGAGAACACTACCGGTGGACGGGAAAAATTATTGTGCATATGGGATGTGCGGAATGAGGCACAGAGTGCCTAATTGAAGCCGTACTGATAATGATATGGCGAGAAAGGAGTCGTCGTGCATTACCGTTGATATTGCGCGCGTGGTGCATATGCACGTCAATCAATCAATCAGTGACACTTATAAAGCGCGCTACATACCCGTAGGGTCTCAAGGCGCTGGGGGGGAGGGTGCCGCTACTGCTCGAACAGCCAAGTCTTCAGCTTCTTCCTGAAGGAGAGGTGGTCTTGGGTCAGGCGCAGGTCGGACGGGAGGGAGTTCCAGGTCTTGGCGGCCAGGTAGGAGAAGGACCTTCCTCCTGTAGTCGCTCTTCGGATGCGGGGGACGGCGGCGAGGGCGTGGTTGGCTGATCGGAGGTGGCGTTTGGGAGCGTAGAAGTTGACTCGGCTGTTGAGGTAGCTCGGGCCTTGGTCGTGTAGGGCTTTGTGTGCGTGGGTGAGGAGGCGGAAGGTGATTCTCTTGTTGACGGGGAGCCAGTGAAGGTCTCTCAGATGTCCGGAGATGTGGCTGGATCGTGGGATGTCGAGGATGAGTCTGGCTGAGGCGTTTTGGATCCGCTGGAGTCTCTTCTGGAGCTTGGCGGTGGTCCCGGCGTAGAGGGCGTTGCCGTAGTCCAGTCGGCTGGTGACGAGGGCCTGGGTGACGGTCTTCCTGGTCTCTGTGGGGATCCACCAGAAGATCTTCCGTAGCATGCGTAGGATGTTGAAGCACGCCGAGGAGACGTTGTTGACTTGCCTGGTCATGGAGAGGGAGGAGTCCAGGATGAAGCCCAGGTTTCGTGCATGGTCTGTCGGTTTGGGTGCGGTGCCCAGGGCGGGAGGCCACCAGGAGTCGTCCCAGGCGGAGGGTGAGGAGCCCAGGATGAGGACCTCCGTCTTGTCCGAGTTCAGTTTCAGGCGGCTGACTTCGAATGCAGTGTCATTTAAAAAAATAATTAGTTGCAATGCCCAGCGACATGGATAAAAGGAGAATTATGTACATTGAGCACCCTAAGTATACAACATGTTGAAAATAGTAATAGACTCATGGGTAAACGAAAGTATCTGCGAGAGTAGCAACCAGATGCTGTTATCTTGTGCAATACGTAACATGCATTATAAAAACACAATGCTCATCACAGCCATCCTGAAGTAAGCGAGTGGACATTAAACAGTACTGAAAGTACGTAAGGATAATTAACACATGGATGCTTTTTGGGAAAAAAAACAACTGTTAGCCATAGGTGGACAAAAGAAACGAGTTGTGCGTAGAATTGAAAAAACACTAGTATCCGTATGAGAGAATGAGTGACACGTGTGTAGTAAAAAAACATCCTGTGCACTCAATGGACGGAGACCGTCTGTAAGTTGTGAGAACATATGTGCAGCGTGGTTGGATCATGGACAACAACTGTGGCTATGAGACATAAAAAAACATCTTGCAGTATTTAGGATAACATTAGCATTACTCGACAGTCGTCCCCACATATCGAAAGGAGTTACATGATAAGGGCTGAGACTAAAATATGATCCCTAAGGTGGTTGACCGGTGTGTTGGAAAAAAGGTATGCTGGCAGTCAGAAATGGGTGAGGCGGCGGGAAAATAATGAAAGTGAAATACCTGTAAGCGGCATGTAATCAGTTCTGGAAGGACGAGTGGGGAGGGAGCAAAAAAGCAGAAGACACATCAGTACGGGCATGTGGTAATAGAAGACCAACCTATGACATAACAATGGAAGGGAAACTCACCGAGATTTCGTGTGTCGAATATGCCACAGTGTAGTGGAATCAGCGTTGATATAGGGATGATAATGAGGGAACAGCGATGCAGTCGGGTACGACTGATGCAGGTTGTCCTGTGTACGAGGGAGAAATATGGTGGGGGGGGAGGAATCGTGTTAAACCTTTGGCCCGGGTTGCCACGGAGAACGGACTCGCGGGGGAGCATCGAGCCATGATGTCCGGGTCCGTAAATACCTTGAGGTGTTGGGAATGCTCCGGGCCGTAATCTGGCGTGTGATTTCCTGAGAGCGAAGTGCTTACTCCCGTACTATATAAGAACCGAGCGTGTGTGGGTGGTGCATGTCCGTTGAGTCAGGGAAGCAGAAAGTGAGGAAAAATGTGCAGAAGACTAGAGTGCCAACTCGGTAATTGTGAAAGAAGGGGAGCCGGAAAGGGATAGTATTTGTACATCTTGCTGTTCTTAGTGAATACTGATATATGTCTTAGATTAAACTCGTTTCGATACTATACTAAATAGTTAAAGGTTATACATATCACAATGAACGTCTTCACAAATTATTTACATATTGATACACATTGGAACAATTCAAAAGTAAATGTTATGGCCATGGTTGTGACAGGAAAGCAAAATGTGGTGGAACCTAACATTGTTCTTGACGATGATTACACGATGTAACGAGTTGTGTGGACCGAATGTGGTGAGTGAAAAAATATGATATAAAATATAAAATGGCACGTGACTCGGATCAGTGTAACTAGGAAGGTGGGTCGGCATTGACTGCGTCTCCAGGGGGTCTTAATCAATATTATGCGTTACAAGGGTCCTTGATGATAGGTAGGTGGATCATCATTGACAAGGTCTCAAGAAGCTCATAAAAAATATATCACACAAAACTTTCAGGTGGAAGAACATACAAAAGGTGGGGAGCAGTAAATCATGTGTCCAAATTTTTTTTAAATTTCTGAATCTATGTTTTGGCCGTATTTGACCGTGTGCAGACGCATGATCCATGTCGCTTCAAATCTGCGTAGACGGAGTTCCCGGTTCCCTCTGCCTATGTTGGGCTTAGCAATGTCAATACCGTAAAATTCAAATCTCTTATGTGTTCATTGTTTTTCATATTTCGCTATGTGCAGAGCCATGGGATATCGAGAATCCTGTTGGTGCATAGCCCTGGCGTGTTCTCCAGTTCGATCCTTGAGGGGTCTGATAGTACTGCCAATGTACTGGCTATGGCACACGCATTCAATAATGTAGACCACGAATTTGGTGTTGCAGTTTATGTTGGTGTTGATGTTATGACTCTGTTTGTGGTAGCCCTGGAAGTGTTAGGTGTTGTTTCTTGCCCATTTGCAGACGCCACAGCAGCCGCATTTATGGAAACTTTTCGTGTGAGGGGTTAGCCAGGTGTTGCAATTGTATGTAGGAGGGACAGTAGGGCCGAGTCTGGTGCACAGCGTCCTGCCACGTCTGTATGTGATTTGCGGTTTGGAGCTGATGCATGGTGAGAGCGTTTTGTCTGCCATAAGAACATTCCGATGTCTATTAATGCTTTTCCTGACCACAGGGCTGATGCTGTTGTAATCCATGATCATCCTAGTATGATCCGTCTTTACGTTGGGTTTGTTTTTGGACAATAAGGTGTTCAATCGATTCAGAGAATGGGCTTTCTTGACAGCTTTGTTGACTACCTTGTGGTTGTAGCCACGTTTGAGAAAGCGACTGGGCATGTCATCAATGCCGGTCTTGTATTCCGTGTCCTCGCTGCAGTTCGTGCGTGACCTGACGAGTTCGCCGTATGGTATGTTATCAATTTGGTGTTTAGGGTGTGAACTGTCAGCTCTTAAGATGGCATTACACGAGGTCTCCTTCCGGAAGAGCCTGGTGTGTAGAGTGTCCTGTTGTGTGTAGATTTCTAAGTCTAAAAAGGTCACTTTCTTGGTGCTGTAGTTGCATTTAAAGCGCATATCCATGTCGTTGGTGTTTAGATAGGCAAAGAAGTCTTCCAGCTTCGAGTGTGTACCGGACCAAATGAGTAGGCAGTCATCGATGTACCGACCCCAGTACACTATCGAGTACACCCATGCTGCGCCTTTGCTGCTCCAGATCCAATTAGCTTCCAATGAGCCCATGTAGAGATTTACGAACGAAGGGGAAAACCGTGAGCCCATGGATACCCCCTTTGTTTGTACCATTTAAGGTTGAACATAAAGAAATTGTTTTTAAGAATGATGTTCATCATGGTTGTGATCATATTAGTGTGCTGCCATAGGTTTGCAGGTCTAGTATTCAGGTATTTTGACACAGCCACCAAGCCTTTGTCTGGATCTATAGAGGTGTATAATGAAACGACATCCAAGGTGGCCATTGTCATTCCTCTTTGCCACTGTATGTCATTCAGGATAATAAGGATATGTTTCGTATCCTGGATGTAGGAAGGGAGGTTCTTGACCAATGGGTTAAGGAAGATACGTACTCAGCCATT
Organism: Lissotriton vulgaris; assembly: GCF_964263255.1. NCBI lineage: Eukaryota > Metazoa > Chordata > Amphibia > Caudata > Salamandridae > Lissotriton > Lissotriton vulgaris. Next base: position 770,077,844 of record NC_141691.1, on the reverse strand, counting down.
CTCTCGGTCGGTCCACCTATTCCAGAGAGTATCGGTCTTGGTGGAAAGGGGGCAGGTTTGTGGATCTTAGGCAGTGTGTAGAGACATTCTTTTAGTTGATCATTAATCTTGGTGGTTACACTTTCCATGGGGTTGTTCTTGATGGGTGTGTAACATGTTCCGTCATTAAGTTGGGAATATATTTCTTGTTCATAATCATTTCTATCCATGACAACTACGTTGCCGACTTTGTCAGCTTCTTTGATCACTATTTCCCTGTCTGATGCAAGTGTCTTCAGGGCTATTCTCTCTCCTCTGGTGAGATTGTCATTCATGTGATGTTTCTGTGGCCTTTGGTTCTTGGTTTCGTATTTTTCAAGGTCTTCTAGTACCAGCGTGTGGAAGGTGTCTATAGGATTACCGGCTGGTAGATTGGGTGTCCATTTGGATTTACATCTCAAATGGCTGGTGATTTTGTTGTCATCTTCTATACCTAGATCCTGCAGTAGGTCTTTGGGTGTGAATGGTTGGTCCGTAGTCTCATTGAGGGTCAGTAGCAGATGTGTGTCAAATATTTCTTGTATGGTGTGCATCCCTTCTATTGATGCGATGGGTGTCGTCTCTGGTCTTAGCCTCTCTTCTGGTTTGTGTGCAAAATGTTTCTTGAGTTTGAGTCTACTTACGAATTTGAATAGATCTATCTTGGTTTTGCAGGGATCATCCGTGTTCTGAGGGTTGAAATTGAGTCCTTTGCTGAGCACGTTAGTCATTTCTTGAGAGAGAGTTTTGCTAGAGAGGTTGACTACTTCTAGGGACTCTGTATTTATGAGCGTGTGTTCCCTGACCTCAATTTCTTTTTGTATTCCACCTTTCCCGGATCGTTTACCTCTTCTGTTTTTTTTGTAGTGGGGTTTTGACGCTGTTGGGTCCTTTTCTCGCGTCTGATGGTTAAGATTTCGCCGAAAAAATTAGAGACGTTGGTGTTTCTTTCTGTTTCCGTTTCAGTCTCACTAGGGATGGTGTTGAGAGAGGATGAGCTTGATGCGTTAGATGCTGCTCCTGCTCCTAATGTTGTTTCGGGTGTCTTGGGTTTTCTTACTAGTCGGTCTTATTTTTTCGTGAACGTGAAGACTCTCCCTTCCTGGTAGTCCGCTTTGTCACGTTTCAGTTGTCTACTCTTCCGTTCCTTGATTTCTTTTTGATGTGTGGCGAGGACGTCCTTCAGTATGACGTAATTTTTGTCTGTAGCGTCCTTGAGGTTCAGATCTTTTATTTCTTCCTCTAGTGATTGAATTTCTGCTTGTAGCTTGCACACTTTCCTTTCCCCATTTTCGATGAGGATGTTTATTAGTGTATTGGAGTTCACTGTCAATGCTTCTTCCCATTTACCCAATAAGTTGTTGTCAAAGGTAGGAAAGATTTGTGAGCGGAGTCCACGAGGAACCCTGTTTAATCTGAGGTATTGCTTGAGGGTGGCGCAGGCCCACCACCTCGAGTTTTCGGTTTTTCTGAGCCTTTCAAGTTTGATTAATTTGTCTCTTAATGACTCTTTCCTTGGTGGGTTGTTGCTGGTTGGAGGGATCTGCTGGTTGTCTTCCTCTTTCAAGGTTTTCGAAGAGATCCGATGCCTCCTTGTCTCTATCCATCACCTGGAATTAGGGTATATCACGACTAAATGCTGCAGAGCTGCCAAACTGTAATGAAACTGTTGGGGGTTTAACTGTGGGTTTGGATTTGTACAGTGTGAGGCGCTCACGCAGTGCACTTATGGTTTGTGGTGATGGACAAAATTGTGAGTTGTTTGGACGGTGCAGCCAGTAGAGAGGAAAACCCTGAAGCCTCTACAAGGTGGTCAGACAAGGGATGTCTGAACACCAAACACAATATACAGCAGGTACTGGGCACACGTAAGATAAAAATGAAATTTTCTGGTACAGTAATTTGAGACAACACAGTGTACACTGGTAAAGACAGTATATTAGATTTTATATAAGTCTTTTTTTCTTTCTGTATTTACAAACGCCAGCCGACACGTGTTTCGTCAACGGGGCAATGCGCCCGTGACTCACCAGGGCTGTAAAAATATTGATACATGTGAGATGGTGAGAAAACACAAAAATTGCAGAGGATTACAGCAGCGATCCAAGACAAATGTGATGCGCGTTCAGTGATTATAACGTGGATGTGCACAAAATTAAAGAGATGGGGGTTGGAGGGGGTGAGGAGGAAAGGGTAGTGAAAATAAAAACTAGCTTGTGCACATTAATTACATGTGCATAGCAATACCTGTCCTTGACATGAGTGGAAGGAGAGAGAGGGAAGCAAGGATAGTGTCTGAGAACATGGTACGTGTATCTAGATGAAGGACGTAGTGGTATCAGACGGGTGCTGGTGACTGAACGTCACTGGGCGATAGTGGTGGTGCAGACCGGTGTGTCAAGAGGCACGTTGTCGGTATTGACTATGGTGCAGGCAGAGCCAATTTGTGGGTGCAACTGGAGAACACTACCGGTGGACGGGAAAAATTATTGTGCATATGGGATGTGCGGAATGAGGGCGAGAGTGCGCGCAATATCAACGGTAATGCACGACGACTCCTTTCTCTCCATATCATTATCAGTACGGCTTCAATTAGGCACTCTCTGCCTCAATCCAAAACCACAGTCGAACCCCCAAAAGTAAGCACAAATAGACAGTGATCTACAGGGGGGGACCAAACCATATACTAAAGAAGTGGAATATGAACTGTGACCGAAATCAAGACTTGGCCCAGAATACCTGGGGACAAAAGGAACCACCCATGGTAAAGACCCAGGAACCCCATGGAGGCTGTGTGAAGAATGGAAACACAGGTGCGTATTCATTGCAAGTCAATAGGGAAGTTGTGGTTGCTGTTTTGAAGAAAAAGGACCCTTACCAGTGGACCCTGAAGAAGCCCCATGGAAGATGGAAGGCTGGAGAGTCACACCATCCGTGGATCCCAGGAACCAGGATACCTACACCAGGGAAGCCGGGTGCATAGGTGCAAAGTGACTTCGCAAACCGCCGTAGACCACATGGAGGACTTCAGTGAAGATGCCACTGGTGAAGGAGAAAAGTCAGAAGTACTTGCAGAGGGGACCAGGAGGCACGGAAGATCAATGTACACCAATGATGGAAGATTCAGGAGAGTTAACTGTGACCTTGGCGCGGCACCTGTGAGCACCATGCGACATGTAGAAGACCAGGGGCCATTCACAAGCTGTCCCACATTGGAAGTTGAGAAACAGGGGGTCGGTGTCCGGCGGGAGCACCAACAAACCTTGGTAGCAGTAACAGAAGTCGTAAACGAAGAAGGTGCAGTGTCATTCATCAAATGCAGGAGAGTCAGAACAGGCCAGAGCAAGCAGGGCATCCCACTGAAGCCAAAGAAGACAGTCAAGAAGACCCACAGGCCAAAGGCACAGGAGTCGCAAGAGGACCTCAAGCAGCTCACCAAGGATGCAAGCCCACGGTGCAGAGGATGGGGCGAGGATGAAGATCTTGGTAGCAAGAGATCTCTGAGGCTTGGCTTGAGCTTCTTGCTGCCCAAAGATCTCTGGAGGACCGAGTCAACAAACCTTGGCAACAGCAAGTCAGCGTGCTGCACAGGGGTCTGTTCCCACGGTTTCAATGTGGGATACTGGCCTCAAACTTGTTGAGAAGATAATACACCCCTCGAGGGAGTTGCAGAACCATCACCTGTGTTGCTGAGCCTTTCGAAGTTCGTGGACCTCAGAAGCAGCAGACCGGTCAGCTTAGTTGCTGTGCCTGTAGATGCACAAGACTGACTCCTTCACTCCAAGGGAGGTTACTTCTGGTGTCTTTGATGCCTACAGGCCGTGAGAAGAACCTGGATGAAGCACAGGCACAGATGAAGCAGATGACTGGCAGGACAACAAGACCAGGAGCAGCAGGAGACTTCCTTGATGCAGTCTCGGTTCCAGGCGAAGTCCAACGAAGTCCAAGGTGCCCAGACAGTTGAAGTTGAAGTGGTTTCTTATCTGAATCTTATCCCATGACGAATCTGAAGCGCCACCCACAGGTAAGCCCTTAACTATCCTAGGGAAAGGGTTGGGACAATTCAAGGATCCCTCCCAGAGGAGGGACTCGACAGAGGGGATGATACTCCCATGTCCTTGGTCCAGTTTCATGCAAGAGCCAATGGCTCTCTGAACTCGTTTCAACTGGAGGATGCAAGGCGGGCATCAAATGTACCCTTAAAAGCAGTCTGGTGGTGCTGGAAAGTGCCCCCACCCCAGCCCAATACACTAACTCCTGTTTGTGAGGTGGCCAAACCCCCTTGTGACAGGAAACGTATTGTTCTACCTTCCCCTGTCTGTGGTCGGCAGCAGAACTAGCTTGCTGTTAGACCCTGAAAGGCTAGTACTAGGAATATAGGGAGGCTCCCTAGGGGAGCCTCCCACTACATGGGATTCTACATCCAACACTAGATTTGGCATTGGGCTAGGATTCCAACATGTTTGATACTAAACATGACCGGCTTTGGTGCAGCCAATATATAGTTAGACAACTCGTATTTGATTTGCTGCCCACTATATGCATTAAATGGCTGACCGCACATAGAAAGCCTGGAGAATCGACTCTGGGGTTTGTAGAGGGTGTCCTGCTCAAGCAGGGCACCCTCATACTTATAAACTAGCACCCTGCCTTCGGGATTGAAAGGCCTGCCTTGGGGGTGACTTATAGGTTTTAATTGCAGTGACCTCAGATATAAGGAAACTTATATCTGTTGTGAGTGGTGCTACATCAGCTCACACAGGATGCGATAGCAGGCCTGTAGTCACAGTTTGAGTAGCCTCCCATGGGTGGCATAATACATGCTGCAGCCCATGGGAGACCCCCTGGTGTACCTATGCCCTGGGTACCTTACTACCATTTACTAGGGACTTAGAAAGGTACAGCAGTAGCCAATTGGAAAGGTGCCAAAGTACTTAGCATTGTCAATTTTCGGGAGCGAGCACTGTGACTGGGGTCCTGATTAGCAGGATCCTGTCAGACTAGTCAGAAAACAGAATAACACCAGCATAAAGTGAGGGTGGCCATGAAAGCAGCTCCTACTTTCCTACAGTAATAAAGTCCAGCGTGTCATCCACTGGGTAGAGAAGGTCAATAGATGTCAGTTCCCGGGCCATAATACTGTCACTAGGCTAAGAAAGCATTTGCCAAAATTAGCTTGAATTTCCTAGAAGCTGTACTAACAAAAGAGGATTGTGGCAAAAATGATGAACTGAATACTTGCAGGTTATAAATACTCCACAGGTCCAATCATTCAATGGTTTGAGAAAGCCAGTTTTACCCCTAGGAATAGGAACATTATTGGGGTGTCCTTGTAGTACAGCCCTTAACAACATCAGGGGAATCCCCCTTTAAGGCAAGAAATATGTCTACTGCTTCACAAATAATATTCTACTCACCTTCCAGCTATGGTCCTAGGCATTGTGACCAGCTCGAACACTGACCCCACGGTTGACTTCCCTTCTCTTTGTCCTTCGCTTTGGACCAATGGACGGATAATTTCCCTGAGCTCTGCTACCCCTCACTGCCTGTGGTGTGAGATATGGGTCAGTCGCGTTTCTCAAGTTATCCACTGCGAGCAGTGCGTATCAACGTTCACCCTGCATAACCGCCCTGGCTGTCTGGAGGTTTCATGCTTCTACTCTTGTACTGTATTTTGACATTGCACATTTCATACACAAATGTTTTTCAGGATATCCATTCATTCAGCAATCTCCTGTAGTTTTTTTTGTTACATTGTCCATCTCCTCCATTTACCTGGTGATTGGCCGCTGGGCAATGCACTGGGTTCAGGACGCCTGGTGCCTGGAGGGTCTCCGGATGTACAGAGGGTGGGTTGTTCCCCTAACTACAGGAGGAAGGAAGATAGATTGACAAGTTTGTATATATATTGTGTTTACACTTTTTATATTTTCCTCTTTTAATACATCATGCATTGATTTGCCCATAGAATGCAATATATATATTGATGCATTTCATAATATCTTATAGAATGTCTTTTGAAGTATAAACATTTTCTGCTATTAGTCCTCCCCTGACTCTTAAACATATTCTGATGATCCCTTGGCATTTCTATAGAAATTAACTGTAAATGATCTTGAATTTTAAATCTGTATATTGTACCCTTGATCAACTTTATTTCTGTTTTTATAAGTATGCTTATATGGTTGTACATTTTACACTGAATAAAGCTGTTTTGTCTTGACCTGACTTGACAAGTTTGTGTCGGGTTGTCCCAATGTGATTAATGAATTTGTGTTGGGTGGTTCCGACGTATATGCGTTTGTGTTGGGTGGTCCCAATGTTGTATCTAGGATTTTGATCCCGATGGTCCTGGACTTTGGGTTGCCACTGTGTTTTTTAAGTGATCCCGGGTTGCCCTGGGCCAGTATAATATGGCAGAATAGTCCCGAGACTAACGCATGCACATCGCTATCTGTCTGTGGGTACTATTTATTTTCTTTGTGGGTTTGATTCTTCTAAGATTTTAGCCTCAGAGGAGGGTGATTTTGAATTCGTGCTGGGGCTATCCCAGCCGATTGAGTAGGGTGATTTATATATCTTCACCACAACTTAGATTTCACATACGTTTTAGCATTTTTAGCATAGCCACATTAAAATTGCTTGTTTATTTCCCTGTGCTTGTATATTTTTCTGTCATAACGCAGTGACCGGATGAGTTTTTGTAATATTTGGTATTATTGGTATTGAAATCAATCAATCAATCAGTCATTTGTTAAGCGCACTACATACCCGCGAGGGTCTCAAGGCGCTGGAGGGGGGGAGGTGGGAGCCGCTACTGATCGAACAGCCAGGTCTTTCGTTTCCTCCTGAAGGTCAGCAGGTCTTGGGTCTGTCGTAGGCTCAGTGGGAGGGTGTTCCATGTCTTGGCGGTGAGGTGGGAGAAGGATCTCCCGCCGGTGGTTGTTCTTCGGATGTGCGGGACGGTGGCGAGTGAGAGGTCGGCGAAGCTTAGCTGGCGGTTGGGGGTGTAAAAGGAGAGCCGTCTGTTGAGGTAGGCTGGGCTGGTCTTGTGGAGTGCCTTATGTGCGTGGATGAGGAGATTGAAGGATATCCTCTTGTTGACAGGGAGCCAGTGTAGGTTTCTCCCTCTTCCCCTCCCATTGCTCCCCGGCACAGGGCTTTGGGGCTTCTAAATTGTGGTCAATGGGTAGGACACAACTTGGAGACCAGGGTTAGTCCTCCGCTTCTCTGTGTGTGAATGCATACCTGACTGAAAGAGGATTCGCCATTATCTGCACGTGCCCTTGGATGACCAATGGTGGATTTCCCTCCTGCCTCAGGGCAGAGCGAAAATAAGTTTTCACACTACCCCACTTATTCTACTTTTGCTGTCTCCTTTATTTCAGTTACAAGGACGCCGGGAAACCGGCAGCTAGTGCACCCTTTGTCCCTAAAAGACATTTTCCTACATGTGTCAAGCAAGCATGCTTTATGGTGAATACGTATTACAAGGCTCTGTTTCCAGAGAGTGGTTTGATTGGCAGATGTTCTTGCTTTTTACTACTAACACTGCACTGGGCGAGAGGGGCAAGATGTGTGTGTGACTGTGGTGTCCTCTCGTCCTCCATGGGTGAGAGCTTGAGGAACTAGTCAAAGAGACATCTTACCACACATCCTTTGTCCAGTATGAATACAATTATTTTTGATGAGGTAGGGACAACTGGTGTATCTTCAACAGTAGAGGGTATCACTGAGCATGCAGTACCATCTCTTTCTGATGGATTCGTCTGCCAGTGGATTCCTCACCTTGTGAATATCCCCTGCGCCAGCAACATTCAGAAACTTTTGTAGCTCTCCACGCCGACGAGGATGTGGCCGACATCACAGAGGTACGGCTGCGCTCGCGACCTCGCTGACGTCACCGGAGCCATAAGAGAGCCTCGTCGGCGTGTTGAAGTCAGTTCCCTTTTTTCAGCGCCGTCGACGCTAACGGTTTTTCTAGGACTATCCATAGTTTCTCTTGCTACTTTGTATTTCTGGCTGTTTCCTGTGCTTCTTCTTGTTTCCTTTCAAGGATGTCGTCGAGGAAGTCCGGTTTCAAGCCCTGCAGAGAGTGCGGAGGACATATGTCCATTACAGATCCTCATGAAGACTGCGTCTGGTGTCTTTCGTCGGATCACGACGTTGAGGGATGTGCCTGTTGCCGGAAAATGAACCCAAAGGCACTGAAAGAAAGGGAAGCGAAGCTCTTCATGGCGAAGATGAAGAAAGACAAAAGAGGGAGATGAAGGTCAAGGTCGCGCTCGAAATCGACGTTGGGCATGCTTCAAAGGCTAAGAAGCATAAGAAGAAGAGGAGGCACTCTTCGAGACACCATTCTGATAGGGATGCGACGCCGAAGTCGACCTCGCCAGTTCATCGATGCCGTAAGGATTTTGTCTCCTTCTCCCTCTGATCCAGCTTCTCCGGTGAGATCGGCTTCGCCTGCAGCTTCTCCAGCTCCATCTCTGACACCAGCTCCGTCTCCGGTTTCGCTGCATTCTCTGGCTCCGGTAGAAGAGATTCCTGTGCCGGATGAGCAGGCGACTCCATCGGATCCACCGTCCGCGCCGGCTGGCCGAACACGGTAACGCCTGTTTCAGATCCTGTCCCGAGGGCCTATCCACCTTTTCCAGGCCCGGGTCAAGATCCGTCGCATTATCTCAATGCTATGTACGGAGTCTTCAACAGGGCTACGTACCCCTCTGGTGCACCTTTGGGTCCCATGGGTCCATTAGCTTTTAATTTGGGAGTTCCTCAGGTATATGCCCTAGCCGGCTTGGCACTTCCCGGCGCCGAGGGCATCGACGACGTTTCCATCTTCTCCGGCACCTTCCATTCGGCCTCATTCGGCGTAGGCGGCGCCGTCTGATCCGTGTACGACGCTGGCTCCTAATCCGACGGAATCGGTCTTGGCTCCATAGACTTCTGCACCTAGAATAAGATCTAGGAGGGAAGCCCAGAGGGTTATAGAGGAGCAAAGTTATCGGTTGGAGGAGATGGAGGAAGGTGAGCTTCAGGACTCAGATGAATATTTTGCTGAGTTAAGGGAAGCAAGTGGCCTTGATATCTCTCTAGAGTGGGAACTTTTGCCTGAATCTAGGATGTAGTTCCCTATCATACAGTGATTAAAAAGGCAGCAGAACTTCTGGATCTTCAACTTCCTACTACTGAGTTTAAGTCGAACATTTTAACAGAAGTTCTTCATTCACCTTCTTCTGTAATTGAGCCTCTACTACCATTCAATGAGGCAATCACTGACCCTGTGATGGAAGTTTGGCACAAGCTTTTTTCAGCTCCTGCAGTTTCCAAAGCCATTGCCCGGAGATACAGGGTGGCTCCAGGGGACTCTGATTTTTTATCTTCCCATTCTTCTCCTGTTGTTCAGGCTGCCAGTTCAAAAAGATCTTCAGGTGCATTTCCACAAGTTCCATCGGACAGAGACTCTAAGAAACTTGACCAATCTGCCAAGAAAGTTTTCTCTTCGTCAAGTATGGCGTTAAAATCAACTAATGCCACCTGTCTTATGGGTCCATGCTTTAATGGATTTGGCTAAACAGCTCGCACCTAAGTTGTCCGAGGAGGATCGGAAGAATTTTGAGGAAGTGTTGCATGATACTCAGGCGGCAGCACGTCAGGTGATACAAAGTGGATTAGATACAGCGGACTCTGTTGCCAGGGTCATGGGTTCCTCTGTGGCTAAAAGAAGGAATGCATGGCTAAAGTCCTCTAAGTTCTCAACAGATGTTCAAGCTACTCTTTTAGATCTACCGTTTGATGGTTCAGGTCTTTTTAGGAAAAAGGTGGATGCTGCTTTAGAGAGATTTAAGGCAACAAGACAACAGACAAATCTCTTGGTCTTCAAGCTCAATCTAGAGGCTTGTCCTTCAGGAGATACAGAGAATTTGGGAGGTCGTCCTTTCGGACATACAGGCAACCTCAACAGCAGCAACAGCAGCAACAAAAAACCTTGTACAAATCCTACAGGGGCAAAAACAGAGGTTGTCCGCGAGGCCGTCAGCCTCCTCCTCCTCCTCCTCCACCTCCCCCCCCCCCTCTTGCCACAGCAAAGCAGCCCTAGATCCACCATTCTGGATCATATTGGTCCTGTGCAGGGTCAGCTTACTTATTTTCTGCAAGATTGGGAATCGGTCACTACAGACCTTTGGGTTCTCAATCTTGTGGAGAATGGGTATGCTCTTCCCCTTCAGGAATTCCCTCCAAATTACCCTCCTTGTCAAGGGGCTTGCTCGGAGGACCATCTTCTTCTCCTGCAGGAGGATGTCCTATCTTTGCTGAAAAAATCTGCGATAGAGGTGGTTCCATAGCAGGAAAGGGGTCAGGGATGCTACTCCTGGTATTTCCTGATACCCAAGAAGGATGGCAGGTTACGTCCAATCTTGGATCTCAGGATTTTGAACCTTTTTCTGAAGCAGGAAAAGTTCAAGATGCTCATCCTAGCGCAGGTTCTTCAAGCGTGACAACAGGAAGATTGGGTGGTGTTGATCGACTTGCAGGACGCGTATTTTCATATTCTGATCCTGAAGTCGCACAGGAAGTATCTCAGTTTTACGGTGGGGCGCAACATTATCAGTTTGCGGTCCTTCCGTTTGGACTTACTACTGCACCTCGAGTCTTCACCAAGGTGATGGCGGTAGTGGCAGCCCATCTCAGGAGATTCGGGTTTCTAGTTTTCCCCTTTTTGAATGACTGGCTGATCAAAGCAGAGTCGCCAGAGAAGGTTTGTCATCATCTGCAAGTGACAACCCAGCTGTTGTACAAATTGGGTTTTTCGATAAACGTGCCCAAGTCTCACCTGGTGCCCTCTCAGCGCAACCTTTTTATAGGGGCAGTACTGGGCACTACTGTCTGTCGAGCATTCCCTCCACCTCAAAGGATTCTCAACATTCAGGAAATGATTCCCTTGTTTTACAATGGAGTGGTCGTTCCAGTCCTGAAGGTCCTACGCCTGCTTGGTCTGTTTGCTTCCTGCATTCTGTTGGTCAACCATGCACCCTGACACATGAGGGCGCTCCAGTGGTGCCTCCGCAGGCAGTGGTATCAGCACAAAAGAGATCTCAGGGAGTCTGTGAGGATCTCCAGAGAAGCTGCAGTGGATCTGTCTTGGTGGAGCATGGAAGGCAATCTGTCTCAGGGAAAGCCCTCTCATCTGCCTCCATTGGTGGCCACGGTGATAACGGATGCATCCACTCTAGGGTAGGGTGCTCATCTGGGGGATCTGGAGATCAAGGTTGTTTGGTCTCCAGAAGAAAGGTTGCTTCATATCAACCTTCTAGAGTTACGGGCGATATGTTTGGCTCTCAAGGCCTTCCTCCCTTCCCTTCGCGGTCAGTCGGTGCAAGTCCTGACGGACAACACTACCGCGATGTGGTATATCAACAAGCAGGGAGGAGTGGGGTCGCAATGTCTCTGCAGAGAGGCTTTGCGACTCTGGTCCTGGGTTCAGGACCATCAGATTTGTCTGATGGCAAATCATCTGGCCGGAGTTCTGAACGTGCGTGCAGACAGTCTCAGCAGGCAGTTCTCTGCAGACCACGAGTGGAGGCTTCATCCTGAGGTGGTTCGTCACGTCTTCCGGACATGGGGAACTCCTCGGGTGGACCTGTTTGCTACTCACGAGAATGCTCACTGCCCGTCATTCTGCAGTCTCCAGTATCCGAAGCAGGAAGCTTTGGGAGACACGTTTCAGTTGAGTTGGGGCTCACAACTCCTTTACGCTTTTCCTCCCATACCCTTGATTCCTCGGGTTCTGAGGAAGGTTCGCCAAGACCGGGCCCAAGTCATATTGATCGCCCCAGATTGTCCAAGAAGGGTGTGGTACACAGATCTTCTCCACCTCTCCTCGTGCCCTCCGCTCCATCTCCCTCTCAGGGCAGACCTCCTCTTGCAGACGGAGGGGCAGGCTCTACACCCCCACCTCCAGAGCTTACACCTTCATGCCTGGAGATTGAATGGGGGAACCTGAATTTTTTTTCTCTTCCTTCTGACGTGGTGGACGTTATTTTGTCTGCCAGATTTCTCTCCAACAAGTCTATATATTCTTATAGGTGGTCTACATTTGTCCATTGGTGTGGAGAGAAGTCCATTGACCCTTTAAGGGCTCGTTTATCCAACATTCTTCAGTTTGCTCCATCTCTGGCCCAGCAAGGTTTTACCGTGGCTACTGTGAAGGGTTATATGTTGGCTTTGTCGGCGTTCCTTTGCTTGCCGGATCAGCCGTCTTTGTTTAAGTCACCTATTGTGTTACGTTTTATTAAGGGCCTTATCAACAAATTTCCGCCCTCGTCTTTTATTGTGCCTCAATGGGACTTAAATCTTGTCTTAACCTACTTGATGTGTTCACCTTTCGAACCTTGGCATAGGTGTCCCTTGAGACTGTTGTCTTTTAAAACAATATTTCTAGTTGCAATTACCTCGGCAAGGAGGGTAAGTGAGCTTCAAGCTCTGAGTTCAAAACCACCATTCCTGACTATTCATGCTGATAGAATGGTTCTCAGGACCATGGCTGCTTTTCTGCCTAAGGTGGTAACTCCCTTCCATCTGGGGCAGTCCATTACCCTTCCTTCCTTCTATCTTCCCCCTCACCCTTCGAAGCAGGAGGAGCAGCTTCACCGCTTAGACCCTAAAAGGGCGGTGAGTTTTTACCTCGATAGGACTAAAGACTATCGTGTGGATGACCAGCTCTTCGTGGGTTTTGCTGGCTGCAGGAAAGGCAGAGCGGTGCACAACCGCACACTTTCCAGATGGATTATCTTGTGCTTCAAGATCTGTTGCTCCTTGGCTGGTAAGGAACCTCCAGAAGGTATAAGAGCTGACTCTACTAGAGCAAAGTCTTCTACATCTGCTTTGTCTAGAGGTGTTCCTGTAGAGGACATCTGTAGAGCGGCAACTTGGGCCTCCCTCCACACTTTCGCGAAGCATTACTGCTTAGAGTCTGAAGTGAGGAGGGGTGGTCACTTTGCGGGTTCTGTCCTCCAAGATTTTCTGGTATAAAAGAGTGGACACCCTCCTCCAGGAGTGGAGACTGCTGTGGGACTCTATTCACATGGTGAGGAAACCACTGGCAAATGTATCCATCAGAAGAACAACTTACTTACTTTCGGTAACACTTTTTCTGGTGGAAACAGTATCTGCCTGTGGATTCCTCGCTGACCCACCCGCCTCCCCATTGTCCGCTCTTCTATACCTACAAAGTGTTTATTTTATGGTGTTATCCTTCAATGGAAATGTTTAATTGTTCTTGCTTATTGTATTGACTTCACACTATGTGTGTTGGTTTGAATACTGTGTACTGTGTATGCTGTACCTATTTATGTCGGTCCGTCCGTATGCCTCGGTGGCACGGAAAAAAGGGCGGAACTGATGTCCTCATGCTGACGAGGCTCTCTTATGGCTCTGGTGACGTCAGCGAGGTCGCGAGCGGAGCCGTACCTCTGTGACGTCGACCTCAGCCTCGTCGACGTGGAGAGCTACAAAAGTTTCCGAATGTTGATGACGCAGGGGATATTCACAAGGTGAGGAATCCACAGGCAGATACTGTATCCACCAGAAAAAGCGTTATTGAAGGTTAGTAACTTGTTCGCTACAGCAGGAGACCATAGACTTAGCTCTAGGGCTTTGTGCGCATGGTGCAAAGCTGCTCACACGATGGCAGGAGAATTTTCAGAACTATTGGAGCATAAAATTGGACCAGTATAATAAGATTAGAGAAAATACTTGGTCTAACAAGAACAAATCTAAAGGCCAGCGGAGTAAAGGGGCAGGGGCAGGGGTAGAGGGAGAGGTAGATGTGGAGGCAAAAGAAACAGCACCCCAGATGGGACCTACCGTGGGAGGCCGCCACAACAGTTTGTCCAGATAGCTCCCCACACTTCTTATGGTCCTGATAATTTACTACAACAGTTTTAGGAGGTTATAGAGGAGACAAGTGAGGAAGTAAGTTTACAAGGGTTTCATGACTTGATTCGAGACTTCTATAAGAAAGACTTAAGAAGAATGATGGAGCATGATTGGTTGTTCGATGCAGTGACTAGAGCTCTGGAGTATAATGTAGTGCCACAAGTTATGGGAATGAAAACAGGAGAGGGACACACTGAGCAGCTCTCTGCCAAGGATGCAAGACAAAAGGTTGAAACACAGCCAGAAGATACCACTTCCATTGACTATCTTACTATCTCTCTGCTGAGGGAGCTTCACAATTTAGCTCAGTCTGCCTGTGGTTTAATGGCTGAGAGTCAGGGACTAATAGACCGAATGATTGAAGAAAGTACTGTTACGAGGTCAGGATAGGCTCGGTTATAAACACCACCATTTACATGCGCATGTTTCTTAAGTTGCCTACAATTTTAAACATGGTGACTTTTGACATACATTTGCGTGTGTGACCTTGAAGGATAACATTCTCTGAATCTGCATTGCTTATATTTCCACTTCGTAGGCACACTAACATGATGCATTGAACATTTTGTACAAGAGACAAGGTTCACTGAGCAAATGTTATTTATGTAGTTTCCGGCAGGCGATGAAGCTATCCAACTAGAACAAACAATTGCGGCCTGAAAGCGGTTGAGTCATGGCCACATGGGTGATGTTGCTATATACACAGAACCACTAACTTGTTAAGGAGCACTTAGCTGACAATTTAAGGTCACTACATGCTGGAATTCCAGCTCAGCTGATTCCTGCTTAACAACACGAGGGATTTCCAGCTTTACATCAACACAAATACGGACAGCATGATGACAAACACAGGTAATGGGTAGTTAGACCACCCGGGCAGGGATTTGGCAGATCACTCCCCATAGGCCATACTAGGTCAGGGAGTACTAGGTGGGAGTACACTATACACAGTACTTATATGCCCACATACATACACTCAGGGGCATATTCTCAAGGAAGTATCGCCGAGTTAGCGGCACTTTATTGCAGCCAAAGTTGTGATAAAATTATCGCCTCATTCACAAGCTGGTGCTAACAGCCCATATTACCAGTTTAACTGCGATAGCAGCCGCAAAAAACATTGCCACATATTACCCCGGCAACTATCGCTAATGAGATGCAGAGTAGGCGTTCCCGTGCAAAAAGCTGTGACAACACCACTCTACAATATTCTCAACGACCGGCTAGAGCGCCGATACAGGAAATTAACACCTGCTCTGACCTGGTGTAAAGTCAGACGACAGCCTGTACCAGAAAAGGGAGCCCAGCCCAGAGCCACACCTGAAGAACAACAGATGCCATGGAACGACTGATCATGCAGCTCAGAGCCCCAACAGGGCCCAAACACCCACCGCCACCACCTCCAGGACCTCCCCCCGGGCACCCTCCCCCCCTCCAGGCAAGGACATGCCACATCAACTTCACAAAATCATGTACCAAAGAATCCGCCTGATGTTGCACACTCGCAACAGGTAACATGCATGTGTCGTCACAAAAATGAGCATCACACATTCACCTTCAAATTACCGAATGAAAATGTATTAAAAAAACCTCAGAAGAGCAATAATGAAGACACATGGCGGGTTTGTCATGCGCACACCAAAGGACAGAGAGCGAAGGAGAGAGAGTTACAGAGAGAGAGAAAGAGAGGGCAAGAGAGAGGAAGACGGAAAGAGGGAGGGAGAGAGAAAGACGGAAAGATAGGGAGAGAGAGAAAAACGGAAAGAGGGAGGGAGAGAGAGAAACACAGAAACAGAGGAGGAAGGGAAAGGAAGACTGAAAGAGGGAGAGAGAGAAAAATGGAAAGAGAGGGAGGAAGTGAGAAAGACGGCAAGAGAGGGAGGGAGAGGAAGACGGAAAGAGAGGGAGGGAAAGAGAAATACGGGAAGAGAGGGAGAGAGAGGAAGACAGAAAGAGAGGGGGAGAGAGACACAGAGAAAAGAAGAACTGAGGGACAGCGAGAGATAGTGCCACCCCTGCGCCCCAGGATTCGCTACTCACCTGCTGCCACCGGTGTGTCTCCAACCATGTGCCGGTATGTAGTGCAGTTCACCAGGTCCCTCATCTGAAACAGATCCCTCATCTGAAACAGAGTTGAGATACATGAATGGCAAAGTACATTGAATTGCACACGCCATCATTGCCTGTCCGCCCCTGCGCAGCCAGGCAGCTGCACCCCAGCCCCTCCCGCGACCCAACGGTGCATGCCTGCCCCAGTGCACCCAGGAAGCTGCACCCCCGCTCCTCCCTCCGCCCAGTGGTGCATGCCCGCCCCTGTGCACCCAGGCCTCACTGCTCACCTTCCGCCACCAGTGTGTCACAAAGAGGGCCCACTACATGCTGGTGCAAGCCCGAAGCCCGCAGACATGGCATCCTCCACATCATGCAGCCCCGCTCCGCGGGCCACCTTGTCTCACATTTGATTCTGGGTCTTGATTTTGCAATGGCAGAGGACATACCAGTGCACAAGACCTCATCGCAGGCTGGACACCTGCTCAGCCCTTGTGGTGCCACTAACTCTGTGACCCGTGAGGCAACACCACGTGGCGGTAGGCATGCACTGCCCGCTGGCTCAGGCCTACAGTGCGGTACAGCAGGGCTCACAACGATCATCATCAGTACGGACTGCCAGGACGAGGCATCATCGCAGGCTGCACACCCGCTCAGCACTTAAGAGAGAACTGCACACCCGCTCAGCACTTAAGAGAGAACTGAGCGGAACCTCCTCCGCTTTAGAAAATCCCTCAAAACTCTCCTCTTCCCATAACCCCCCTAACTTTTCTGCTCTCCCTCCCCTCTGGATTACGAGGTATAGCGCTGGGATACTCTTGGGTGACTACGCGCTCTATAAAAAACCTTAAATAAAATAAAACTTAAGGTGCCCCTACCTCAGTGCACCGAAAGTCACCGTCCCGTGGCGGTGTGCCTGTGCCGGCCCCAGTGTATCCCGAGCCACCAAGCCTGTGCCCCACAAGTCATGGACCCTCTATGATTGAGTATCGTGGTGCGGACGACAGCATGTCACCTCCGGCCCTGGGGAATGTAATGTTGCAGGGCCCTAGGCCCTCATTCCAACATTAACACCACACGCATACACCCAGATAGAGAGTGGAAATGGCGTCGAGCACGTGTGCCCAGCCCTTTTTATTGGCAGGGTCACATATCCTGTGATGCGTGTGGTGTGGGTGTAAACCAGCCCTGAGGGAGTGGCTGTGGCATGCTGATAACTAGAACTGTGATCTGCAGATCACTACAGGGAAGAACTGGCACATGTAGCGTTGTTGTCCACCCCTGTGAGTGTGAGCGGAGTGGGCTGACCTGGCGAATGCCAGTCCAGCGTAAGGGTTTGAACAATGACCCCGGGGCTCCCGGCGTGGTTCTGTACTGGGCTGGGCAAGGAAGTAACGAATGCTTGTGTCCCTGTTGTTGTTTCGGCACCACCCGGACCGCATTCAGCAATGTGTCACCCTGTGACCCAAGTCCAACGACATGAGCAACATGGACGTAAGGGTGAATCCCTGAGCCAACATTCATCCATACTTCCACACTTGAAAGATCATAGACCTGACACATCTGTGTGATTATGAATGTTTAATGCATATTCAGTGGAGTGTTGCAGCTGGAGCAGTACAGGGCCATGCAAACCCCACTTTACAATGTTGGCCAGTGGTGTTGTATGGCATTTTAGATTCTGAATGGATTTTCCCGATTCATGGCCTTATATATAGGTACAATTCGCATTGCCCTTGAATAGGCATAGCAATCCCAACCTTATTTAGGCATAGCCCATGCTAACCAAATACAGGCATTGCTACTTCCATCCGTTCACCAAACGTCACAACGATTTCTTGGAAAACCAGCTTATGCCTTGAGGACTTCCCCTTGCTTGAAAATTGATTTCTCCAAGAACTCAGTTAGTTTTACAATGAACAACTATTCCCTAGGGCTTCATTCATGACATTCATATGCCCCACTTTACGTCAAAACATGGCATTCCTAAACACCTTCAAGGTATAAATATACCTTCACTTGCTATGGCAAAGCGCGTGGTTCAGAGCAGTTCGATGACGTACTTGCATGACGAAGCTCACTACAGCAAGTGCCGAAGGAAGCCGACTCTCCAGCTGATGCACTGAACAGCAGCTGACATCCTCCTGCCGAGAATCCAGCTCCAGTGTTTCTGACTCCCCTTGCAGGGTGTTGGGAAATCGAGTCCGAGACAGAGATACCAAACCTCCTTCATTCTAAGGTATGGAGCTGATAAGAACCTAGAGAAACCTTTGGTAGATTCTTGGCCAAACTAAAACCTATGCTAAGCAACACTTACTTCTTCCTGCGTACTAGACTTAGGTTAGGTACATTGGGGTAGGCGTATTTTAGAAGCACCAGTTGAGTATTTTAGCCTGTGTTATTTATATATGTGTTTTTATATGGCTTAGAAACCATACAAGGCTTTTACAGTATTATTTTATATTACTGTTCACGCTGTATGCATTATACTTTGCATTCTGTCTAATGGTTGTAGCAGTTCACCTGGTGGAATGTCTGCCGCACTGTGTGGCACTGAAAATTCAGTGGGCGGAGTTATGGATGTAGTGGTAGCAGCAGCATGCATCAGCGCCAGGCCTTTTGACAGCAATGCCATGAGGATGGTCCTAAGGTCATTGAGAAACCCAGCTACCTCTCGCTGGTGTGCAGCCGTGGCAGCCGCTCTTTCCGCCTGCGTCTGCTCCATGGTCTCCATTGACCTCCGCATGTGTCCCAACTCCCGGGTGACATCGCTAGAGCCACTCTGACTGGAAAGTTGTTCTAGTCTCTGAGTCAAGGCTCCAGCGATGTCAGCCATGGTCCGTTGGGAAGGAGTGAGCAGACGGTAGGTGCCCGTTAGGGACCGTGAGTAGACCCTGATGGGACTTAGACACCCACGTATGGCATCTAGTTTGGCTACCATGCGGCCGAACCCCACCAGCACCTGTTCAGCCAGATTCTCCTGGCACCCCAACACACGGCGTTGGAAGGCCATGTGTTCTTAGTGGGGATCCTGGGAGGCAGCCGTGGTGGTGGGTGCTGCCTGCTGTGTGGTTGTGAAGGGCATGGGGTCTCCTCATAGCAGCTGGGCTGCCCTGCTCCTGGAGGTGGGCTGCAGAGGTTCTCCACGAGCTGTTGGAGGGTGTCGGAGTCGAAGCTGTGGTGGTCCTCTTCATTATCAGAGAAGAGAGGTTCGGGCTGCTCTGCAGGAGGTGTTGATTCTCCCGCTGCAATGTGAAGGGGAGATGCAGTTTAGCAATATGTTCACATGTATGTTGTCGCATTGTACATGTTTTCATTCAGACTGCATGACTGTGTACATTGTGGCTGTTTGGGAGGAGCTGCCTATTTGATGGGGGATAGTGGACATTTCGACAACATAACGGATGTGTGTTTGTACTTGTACATTATCAACTTACATTTCCCTGCAATGCCAAATGTGATTGGCCAGTTTCTACACACAAGCAGCACTAGTTGTGGCATGTGTTCTGTTGTGGACGTGTTGCGGTTTGTACCACATTGTCAATGTTGATGTGCTATGCATGTAATGTATGTGTGTGCTGCAATTCGGGGGCTCACTCCTAACTGGATACAGAGTTGACGCTTCGTCTGATTTACTCGTTTTCAAACTATCTTGGATCCTGAGACTCATGCCACAGTTTCCATCAACAAAAATAATCTTTTGCTGACCAGGACTTTTGGGTACAATCTAAGGGCAGACTTGAAGCTTCCCTAAGGCAATGAACTTTTAAATTTTATGCGAGTTCACCAATAGCTTAGTCTCATACACTGTATAAGGGTCATCCTTATTGCATTACCTCCCTGTCCTGATGATGGTCTCTGGATTACACCACTGAGACCGAAACGTCGACAATTCAATCCAAGTCTCTTCTCCAACTTTTGGCTTTCTATTCATCATCTTTTAAAGAAGTCAATCTTATTTAATTTCTCTTAGACTGGATTGTTTTTCTTCTGTATTTATGGATTGTTTCATCAGCTCCATTTACATAAGAAATATATGCATTTGTTAATAACTGTACACCCTTCATTTTCTTTGATGATTTATTTCTGGATGAATATAAATAATAATAATTTTTTCTAAAAACAAACTTTCTTCGTGTTGCTTTACCTTCATTCTTGTGTTCAATATCTCATTCACTGGTTGAAACCACAAGTTTTTCACGGAATCTGTTCTGACTATTGTAGTTCTATGGGGCTAGTGTGGTAGTTACCATAGATCTGGGATAACAGGTTCATAATAAATTGAACAGTTGCTGCTTCATTCAGCTGCTAAGTCTAATCAACATAGACTGCACTACACTGTTAAATTCTAAGCGCCAAATAAATCCCTTGCTGGCAACCTTCCTTAGAATACTCTACACACAAGCAGCACTAGTTGTGGCATGTGTTCTGTTGTGGACGTGTTGCGGTTTGTACCACATTGTCAATGTTGATGTGCTATGCATGTAATGTATGTGTGTGCTGCAATTCGGGGGAGTCGCCCCTTCAGCTCTGATTTTGCTGTCCCTTATCCCTTTCATGTGGTGTGCCTTTGACTTCCGTGCTTATGCAGTGCTGAGATGTTGCATACTTGGGCACATTGGTCTCTTGGTGGGAGCTGGGGGCTGGGGCATTGTTTGTCCGCAAATGTATTCTACTTAATTGTACATGTGTGCCATTGTGCCCATCTCCCCTGTCTCTGCGGTCCCTGGTCGTTACTCACCCTGGTGCTGTTGTGTCTGGTCATGTTGAGAAGTGTCCGGTCCCCCAACTCCTTTCACCGTCTCCCCACTGATGACTGTGGACACCATTTCCTCCATCTTGTCCAGGTCCTCCTGTGGCGCTGGACTCCCACCTCCAGTCTGCATTTCTGCCTTCCGGTTGTTGGCGAGTTTCAGCTTGGTTTTGCACCGGACATCATTCCAGCGCCTCTTGACCTCTTCCATTGTCGTCTTCAGCACTCCGAATGCATTCACCTTGTCCATGATGGACTGCCACAGTTCATTTTTTGTTGCTAATGACACAGTGGAGGTGACAAACAGTTGTTGATGGTGTTCTACCACCTCCGTTATCAGGATCCTGTTTTTCTGCAGACTGGACCACTTCTTCCTACTCTTCTTCTCCTTGCCCATCCCTGATCCTAAGGTCCCTGGCTGGTCCTCCGGGGGGCTTGAGGGGTTCTGGTTGTCCTCCGTACTTGCTCCGGCAACATCCATTGTGCTTCTCTGTTGTTTAGCATTTGTTTGTCTGTTTTTTTTCGCCTTTTATGGTGATTTTTCCCGCCTGATGTGTGTGAATTGTAGGCCTGTCGCTGGTTTTCGCTGATCGCAATTGGCCTCAGCGCAACTTTTTTTGCGTTCATGTTTCGCATTTTTGCGGCGGTGCGTTGACTTTATTGCAGACATGTGACGCGTTATTGTGTGCCTATCGCATGGTACTGCCGTGTTGTGAATACTTAGTTATCACAGCGTTATTTTCCCGCAATAGACTGCAATATGAAGAGTTGCGTTAAGCTAAATTTGTGGTAATTATAACACGTCCTTCAGAACATCCCCCTCACTGTCTTAGTACAATGGTGAAATTGTTCATCCTTTTCACTGTTCTCATAATGCTAATTAAGCAAATCGGTTTCATTCTATGAATTATCGCACTGCAAATATTTTATACAAGAATCACAATGCTTTAATAAATATTGAAATGCCTTTCTGAGCACTTCTTGTGTATTTCTTTGGGTATGCATGAGAATCCAAGCAAACGATATCTAGATCTGTTACCACATATTCCTTGGGAGATCATGTTCTAAGGCTACACACACATTTGTTAACCTGTAAGGTTAGAGGTCCAGATGGTGCACTGTGGGCTAGCAGGGATACAGGCCAACATATCCTGAGGAAGTGCAGGGAACTAATCTGGCACAATCCTAACATTTATGTTGTCCAAAAACACACAGTTTTACTGAGAAGGTACAAATTGTCCAACAGTAACAACGTGCAGTGCAGGCAGACTACCGACTGTCCAGGTGCATTAAAGGTGGGAACATCTTCACCTCATGTTTCTACTGTCTGTCTCACAATGATGGCCCGCTCCAAAAAAAAAAAAAAACCGACGGCAGAAACAATCCCACTTATGTGAAAGGTCATTCATGTGATGTAAAATGAATAGTTGTATGTAGGAGGCTGGCTTAGTATATGGTGTTCACCTATGTAAGTGTAGCACCCTGTACTAATCCAAACAACCCTTATGGTTATTTTAGTGGTCTTAGATAATATTAGAAAGCTCTCTAAGTGGTACCTGTGGAGAACATCCTTCAGTAGGAGAAGGAGTGTAAAGCAGCTTGTTTTACCAGTGTAGGTTATGTGAAAAAGAACCAGACAGTGTAGTTATAAAAATGTGTTTGTTATAAACACTCACTAACAAATTTGCAATATCTCCTAACCGGAGATATAACCACAATACACACAATACTTTGATAATAGAAAACGTAAGTGGCACACATACACAGTTGGCTCCAGGTGGAAACCAAACACTATACTAAAATAGTAGAATGCGAACCAAGACCTGAGTCGATACTGGACCCAGAAGACGTAGAAGAGTCGTGGGCCCAAGGAACCACCCAAGGCGAATACCCAGGAGCCCCACGGAGACTGTGTGCAGAGTGAGAACACAACAGCATGCTCAATACAAGTCAAAGGGTAAGTCACGGTTGCAGTTTGAAATCTTTCCATGCTTCGGACGTCCCAAGGCCGCCCGATGTCACGCTGGGCGTGTGCATCAGACGGCCGGGCGCCATCCGAATCGCGCACGCATGGAATTCGCCTGCACTGCAGGGGTTTCCACACGAGTTCAAGGGATTAAAGAAGCAGGACCCTTCACAGCAGACCCTGAAGACACCCCGTGGCAGATGGAAGGTTGGAGAGTCATCCCACCCATGGATACCCCAGGAACCAGGATACTGACACCAGGGAAGTGACATCGGAAACCGCCACAGAACACAATGGAGGACTTCGGTGAAGATGCTGATGGCGAAGAAGGTGGAAGAGTCTGGTGAGCCCAAAAGGGCATTCACAATGAGAGATACCTGCAAGAAGAGCAGAAAGAGTCTATGCCACTCAGGAGTGACCAGGAGGCACAGAAGATGAATGCCCACTAATGCCGGAGATGCCGGTGCACTAGAAGTTGCAGCTTTGAGGACCAGGCAACACTGTGGATGAACAGGAGCCATTCACAAGCTGCCCTACGTCGGAGGTCAAGAGCCAGGGGGTCAAAGTCTGGCAGGGACACCAACAAGCCTTGGCAATGGCAACCAACGTAGTAGTCAAAAAAGGTGCAGTGTCGGGACCAGCAAAGTCCAAGTGGCTCAACATGAGAAGGTAAGACAGGGAAGGCCCGAGCAAGCAGGGAAGCCAACTGGAGCCAAAGAAGACCCTCAAGAGGACCCACGGGTCAGAGGCACATGAGTCGCAAGATGACCTCGAACAGCTCACCAAAGGATGAAGGCCCACGATGTAGAGGATGCGGTGCAGGCAAACATCTTGGCTATATGAGTGATGCTTGAGGATGGAGATTTGTGGAGCCCGAAGATCTCTAGTGAGGAAAGTCAACAAGCCTTGGCAACTGCAGATCAACACAGTGCTCAGTGGTACTGCTCCAGCAGTTCCGATGAGAGATACTGGCTTCAAGCGTGCTATGAAGACAGTGCAGGCCTCGAGGGAGTTACAGAACCAGTACCTGTTTTACTGAAACTTTCGGAGTCCATAGGATCTCAGGAACAGCAGACCGGTCAGCATTGTTGTGGTGCCTCCTTCACTTCAAGGAAGATTCCTTCGGGTGTCTTGGATGTCCACATGCCTGTAGAAGAACCTGTATGGAGCACAGGCACAGACAACGCAGAAGACTGGCAGGACGCCAAGACCAGGAGCAGCAGGAGTGTACCTATGCACTGGGTACTTTACTACCATATACTAGGGACTTACAAGGGTACACCAGTAGCCAATCTGAGGGTTACCTAACTACTCACCATGTCCAATTTAGGAAAAAAGCACAGAGACTGGGGTCTTGATTAGGCGGATCCCAGTCAGACTAGTCAGTAAAACATAATGACACCAGCAAAAAGTGGGGGTGACCATGAAAGCAGATCCCACTTTCCTACAATGTGTGAACAAAATTAGAAGCTGCAAACGCTTTCATATTAATTGTGTCAGAGGAGATTAACTTCCCCATTCATAATTACCAAAGGCTCTGGGCATTCTTCCAAACACAAAGCCACAGATTGTTGCAATATCCCGTGATGGGACAGACAGAATTATACTGTGTAAACAGTAGACAAGAATAGCATGGTGTGTTCAGTGTTCGTTCATAGTGGAGAATGCAGAACAAATGCTCAAACTGAATGTTGATGCAAATAAATATTTCGATTTTCTTAATTGTAAGGTTTGTGTGAATTCCCTATACACCCTGGAAGTATTTTGTCCTTCCATGCTTTTCCTAGGTTGCAGAACATGGACGAGAAGATGTGCTTTTTAGGTCTCGCCTGTCGATGCGCATGCGCATCGAGCTTGCGAGACTATGGGGGCTTAACCACTCTTTAACTGACTTGCAAGGAATCGTGGCGATTCCTTGCAGTGCCCGTGACTTTTAAGCTCAATGCGCATGCGCATTGAGCTTAAAAGCGCGTGCACATCAGTTCCCTCAGCCGCACTCCAGGCCCCCGCTCCGCCCCCTCCCCTGCCCGCCGTGTCGCATTTCTCCTCCCCCCTCCCCTTATCTGCCTTCCCTCCGTCTGTTCCCTCTCCCCGCTCCGCCCCCTCCCCTGCCCGCCGTGTCGCATTTCTCCTCCCCCCTCCCCTTCTCTCTCTTCCCTCCGTTGAATCTGTGTATATACTGTACTTCATAATAGAGAACGTGAACATACATCGAGGTCCGCCTAAACGTGGGTTCCACACAGACTTTGTGCTGGCTTCTGTTTCCTCTCGGCTTATGGGGATGCTTTCATTGAGCAAGGAGAGGGTGGTGGTGACATCTGCAGAGTTCTTACTTATCATCTGTGACACTTTCTCTATCCACGTTTGCTTCGCCTGAATCGCCCCTTCCTTCAGTGGAAGAGTAGTTTGCACTGTCTACGTCGGCTTCAGGGATTTCCCGCTGAGTAAAGTCACTGTGTGTGTGCCCGCCTCCCTCCTCACAGCCACAGTAGAGCCATTTCACTTTACGGCTAGAGCGAATCACACTCCGTGACGAAAACCTCACACGATCCTGGTGACAAGACGGGAAGTGACATGCAGCTCTTCTGGCCTCGGGTGGCACCATCCAGATGACACCATGGAAAGGAGTAAAAAGTCCTGGATTAAATATACAATAAAATCAGCATATTACTGATCCAGCTCACTGACGCTTCCAGGCGCTACAGCCCCTATCTATGTAATCGCTAAACATAATGATTCATACACTACAGATCAGAAGATGTACATAGACGTTGTTGGGGGTGACAGCAACTCCACAGAGGAAGGAAGTCTATCGGGCAACTTGCTTATTTCTAAAAGCTGTCAGTTCAACGATGTTGTGTACACGTGGAAGTAACACGCACATTAAAATGTGAATGACATTTCAGGCAATGATTCTTACACTAACCCCTTTCAAAATACAACTCGACTGTGCCCCCTGTCTGCTGCTGTGTGTATAGCAGTTGGGGAATGCCACGTCTTGAAATGAATCTCGCCGCCTTGTTTTTTTTCTTCTTTTTTGATAGAAACCGCATGTGCGTTTAAGTAACATAAAATAACAGCACTCAATATGGGTATACATACTATATTTTTCCTTATCAGTTTGTTGGAAGGGAACTTATTTCGAACAACTAAAATGTAACCTAAACCGTTTGCAAGAGTGTGAGGGGAAGAGTTTGCAAGTGAGTGGTAGCCCATACATTAGAACAGAGTACATTTCCCCCCAGAACTGTTTCACCTGAAAACGTTTCTTTGTATGCTGTGGTTGGTGCAAGAGTTTGTTCTAATGTATGTAAAACGTGCACGAGGCACGCATTACAGCGCTTTGACACAACGTGTACATTGTATGTTTAGACTTTTTAATTGTAAATGAACACTAAAACAATGCTGTTGTCTTTCAGAGTGCGCTTGTTCATGTTGAGTTCACATCGTGTCCCAAAATGCAAATGCACCCTGTGACGTACGCCACTACATTTGAGAGAAACGTGGGACTAAGAGAGCTCCCCCACCCCCTCCTCCCCCCAACACACACACTAATTACCTTTTACATAAAATCGACGGAAATTAATTGTTATTATTTGCCAAGAGGCAAGAAGTTCCCTCCGTCTTGTTATTTTTTGTGTGTGCAATTTACAGCAGTATATTAAATAACGCACGTCCATTCGGACCGGCGAATTTTCACCCAGTAAGCTGCTCGCGATAGTCCGAACGCTCACAGGAGGCTCGCGGATCCAGAGAAAGTGAATGTACAATTTGTCCCACAACAATATTTTGGCCTGCTCTAAATAACAGGCACTTTCCGCTTCTCGTGATGTAGTTTCCAGCTACACTATATGCTTTCCTGAGATCCAAATCTTAGATTATATTTTCTCACAGATGGAGAGCCTGTGTTGAAAAAAATATGCTACTGCGCCATTATAACCAGCGAATCCTCCAAGATTAAAAGTTTCAAAAGCCAACGGGCCATGATTTTGCATCGACCACGTGGAGGTGATAAACGTTTTCTTGCAGACAAACCAAAAAAAAAAAAGAATCATGCCTGTTATATATTACACACGACTTCAAGGTCACATAACAAATCGGTTACCATAAAGTCTACAAACACGCTAGGACTGTTCACGTTGCCTGCAAGACACGGCTTCACATACTCGACGTAGTAGATAGATACATTAACATGTATGAAGGTTGTCTAAGCGTGTGAGTGTGCTTGCAGGAAAATAAACATGAATGTAAACATGTATGTACACATATATAAATATATACACAGACACATGCATGCAACCCTAAATTGCATCAATGGGTATGCACGTTAAAAGTCGTGTGAAAAACAGATGTGTAAAGCAATGCATTTCGAAAATTAACTTTTTTATTCTATGTATTTTGCGACTCGTCCCATTTTAAATATTGGATTTTCAAGAAAACTACAGTTTTTCAAATGATAACTGCGTTCAAGAAGAATGAAACCATGCGTATCAGTTTTTGAACAGCTGTGTGGCGCATACTTTAAAGTTTTTTTTCGGTCCCGGTTTCTTTCTAGCTTGTGAAAACAGAAAGCTCTCTGCAGAACAAGACACACGATCAACCCCCACAATGTTTGTTGCAGCTTGCAGGGCTGTGCTTCTATCCCCTGCTGCACTCTCCTGCTCTCTACAAATGTGGCATAACAACATAAGCTGCCGTCAAAGTCACGTCAATACAAATCATGTGGCATTCCAAATGCTATAGGTGTCACATTAAAAAAAAATAAAACTATTGGCATTGTAAATGACTAATCTATCAATGTAGCTATTTGGGAAAACTACACACAAAAAAAAAAAAAAATTACAATACCAATAGCTCCCACTTTTCTAATGCGAGACCTATTGCATTTCCAATGCTTGTTTATGTATGTGTCTGTCTGTGGTCTGTTTTAGGTTGTTTTTATTATTTATGGGAATTTTGGTTGTATATTTTAATATATCAAGTACAATAACATGCATTTGCCTCCATGTGTCACCAGGTCGCAACTGTATACTATCCATTATGCCAGAACCGGCACCTTGCACTCAAGAACCCAATAGTATTTGAAGAGCAGATTGTATCAACCTAAGCGCAACTCAAGGAGGGAGGTGGGATAGTTATGTTGGGGGGTAAGTTCTGAATAAATGCACCAGGAAAGGATGGCGGGGTGTTTTATGTACCTGACTGAAGATGCACAATGCCTATGACTGTATATGATGTATTTGAAAAACAATAAAATCTGGTTGTAAAAAGAAAACTGTATACTATCCATAATGTCCTTGAGTATTGAAAATACCTATGTTTAAATTTCCTTTTTCTCTCTCTTATTGCATACTACTGGTCTCTTGCTTCCTAGAATATAAAAATGCCTTAAATGTTTCAATAGGAATTAAAACACTTGCATGTTTAATTCAGACTGGATAGCGTAGGAGGAATAGGAGGATAATTTGCTCAAGTAGGGGACAGCTTTGTGTAAATAGGGATTATGAGACAGGAACACAAGGGTTTAGTAGAGAGAAAAAAGTGTAGAGATGAGAAATGGATGGAAAGTAAGATAAAAAAGGATTTTGTGATTGAGAAATAGAAATAGATTAAAATGATAATGACTATGCAATTATGGTTGGCTATTCACAGTGATGGTGACTTGGTTTTTCCAATTCTTTCACTTCCTATTCCTTTTCAAGTATAATTAGAGAGGTTTTATGTTATAAGCAGTTACCAAAGAAACATAAAACATTATCGGACATATTTACAAGGGGATTGCGCCACGGGAGCATCACTTTTACTGACGTTCCTGTGGCGCTATGCCCTGCTGCCTATTTACAAAGTTGCGTTAGGTCACTTTTTGTAACTTCACGCTTTGCAAATATGGTACCCTTTCACACAGCTTTCTGTGTGTAATGGGTGTTACTGTGGGCGTTCCACTGCAACACCCATTGCTTTTTGACCCTGCCCCAGATTTACAAGGATGTGTAATCTAAAGCAGCGCCAAAAACTAACGCCATGCAATAGGAGGCATTGGAATGGCGCAACAAGGAGAACTACTTTTAGTTCTTCTCGGTTTTGCTTTTTATATTCTGCAGCACATATAGAAAAACAAAATACCATTAATGATTGTTTATGTCAGGAAGGTGTCCCTTCCTGCACATAAACTATCTTTAAATAATGATAATTTGCTGCTTCTATGTGTGCTGCATTCAGCACACATAGAAGTAACAAATCACCATTATTTATTGTTTATGTGCAGGAAGGGACACCTTCCAGCACATAAACAGTCTATCCCTTCAACGCAGGCACTCTTGCACTATGGCGCAAGGATGTCTGTGTTGGCGCTAGGCAGCTATTTTTAGCGCTAGTTCTAGGGAAAACATAGGGGTGTACCATATTGTTGTAAATACGTAGCATCCCTGTGTTTTGGAAATGTTTCTGTAAATTTTACTGCAGCTCCTCCTTTTCCTTATAAATATGCCCCTAAATCAGTGGCGGTTTTACCATGGGGGCGTTTGGGCACCGCCCCCCCTGCTTTCTCGCCGTGCGAGAAGAAGGCAGAAACAAATGGTAGTTATTTATTTATAACTACCATTTGTTTCTGCCTGCCCTTCTCGCACGCCGAGAAAGCAGTCAGCAAAACTCGAGCCTCAGGGCAGGGGGGAGTGGCTTGGGGGAGTGGCTTGCCCACTGTTGTGAATACGGACTGTTTGGACAGCCTAAGTGGGCAAGCCGCTCCCCCCTGCCTCCTCCCACTCTCCGTTCTGCAGCATGCAGACAAGAAGGAATGACGTATTTGGGGCAGCCGGCCGAACCAATCAGCGCCGGCTGCCATGGAGGGGAGGGAGGCTGCCTGCAGCCTTTAGTGACGACTCGGACGACGAGGCATTTGAAATCCAGGATGGCGGGAGTCTGCAGTCTCGGGACAGGACTCGAGTCCGAAGTCAGAGATGGAAGCCAAGGTACGTTTTTTTACATTTATTTTATTATTTTGTTTTTTCTGTGGTGGGGGAGTGGTGCAGTCGAACAGGCAATATGCTCCCAAAGGAATGAACGGTTGTTATTGTTGCTGTATGAACATGTGATTATTTTGCCCTTGAAACCTGCAGACTCCAAATCTAACTCCAACATTGGCAAAGCGAATGCAAACGTGGGATTGTGGGCAAATGGCTGTATTTCCTTCTACCCCAACCTGTAAATATATGTAACAGAATAGAAACAATAGCAGTGCTGAAACTCAATGCGTAGCAGGGCGCAGTGTATGAAATGAAGTCGGTAGGGAGACCACTTCTCTTATTTATACTCGCCCTTGTTTTGGTAATCACGTTTAAACGACACGCAGCTTCCATAATTTTACTTATGTACAGCTACTCAAGTGGAAGACTCTCCTGTAAACTTGTCCTATCGTTGTTATGCCAAGAACAGGACTGAGTTCCTAATCATTATATTTAGTGCTACGTGAAGTTACAAAATATAAAGGCACGTCAAAAATCCAACCAGCTGTGACCAGTAAAGAAAGGTAGTAGTTATTTGCTATAATCCATTATTTTGTGTCACTGCCTCTGCTGTGCCTACCTTTGTCAGACTTGCTGCTACCCTCAGCAATTCGTAGATTTCTCGAGTAAATCTTTCAGTTTCCAAAACTGACCGTACCTCGCTAGCTGTGTGAGCACTGGTGCACCATTAACAAATACCTGCAATAGGTTAAAAAAAAGACATCCTACCAAGAAGTGTGAACGGATATAGGAGGGATTTAAACACGCTACCTACCTCTCGTAATCTAACATAATACACATATAAGGGGGTATATCGAGCAGATTTGTGCATACACCCGAAAATCAGGTCTGTGGAAATCCTAGAAACCGCCTGTGAAACTAACTACCGCTCACTGCCTCCCAGCCACAATAAACCTACCTACCTACATGGCAGGTGTGCGAACCTCCAAGCTGCAGATCAAAACAGAATCAAAGGAATGCTCGTAAATATTATAAATTGTTCCAATCTGCGGCAATAATTAGTATACCTTCACGTTTCACTGCTTTTGGGGATGACTGGAAAAAACAATATATGCACTAGTAAGAAGCATGATGTAAAATCTGCCATCACTGCTTACATAGCTCAGACTTGATTATCCTCGCTTAGGAGCTATTACCATGAGATACTGACATTATTTTGCACTGCAGTTTACAACTAAGTATTGTCCCCGCAGTGTTTTTACTCTACGCCACTCCTCTCCAGCCCATGCCACTCCTCTCCAGCCCACTCCACCCCTCTCCTGCCTATGCCACTCTTCTCCACTCCATGCCACTCTTATCCACTCCATGCTACTCTTCCCCAGCCTACGCCACTCCTCTCCACGCCACTCTTCACCACTCCATGCCACGCCCCGCCTATTTCAAATGTCACCAGCCGCCACTGCCCTAAATGTCACCTTTCCAGACATATTTGTAGAAAAGTGCCCCGTTTTGCATGGCTATC
This sequence comes from Lissotriton vulgaris, assembly GCF_964263255.1. NCBI lineage: Eukaryota > Metazoa > Chordata > Amphibia > Caudata > Salamandridae > Lissotriton > Lissotriton vulgaris. The sequence goes on along the minus strand of NC_141691.1, from coordinate 770,046,633 downwards.
CCCCCACACTTTTTGCCTGACATCTGATGCAACCTGACTTGATGTGCCCTGGGTCCCTGTCAATCAGGTTCCCAGGGCCTTAGGGGCATATTATCAAGCACAGAGTTAAAATTATCGCCGCTTTAGCGGCAGAAAACTGCTGCTAAAGCGGCGATAAGGGGCTTGATAATATGCCCTTGAGAATCCCAATAGAAGCCCATGTTGACACCAGAACAAGGGCTTCTATTGGAATTCTCAAGGGCATATTATCAAGCCCATTATTGCCGCTTTAGCGGCAGTTTTCTGCCACTAAAGCGGCGATCATTTTAACTTCGTTTCTTGATAATATGCCCCTGTGTTGTTTCCCAAAACTGTAACATTGTACCCACAATTGGCACATCCCTGGCCACAGGTAAGCCCCTTGGAAAAGGTACCAAGGACACTGTGACCAGAGATGGCCTTTAAGGGCTGCAGCACCTATTGAGCCACCCTTAGAGACCCTGCACCTTAGCACATACACACACTGCCACTGCAGGCTGCGTGTTTTGGTGCAGAGAAAAGTGAAGAGTCAACATGGCACACATCCCTGTGTGCCATACCTGCAATCCACTGCCTATGCCCTAGGTAAGCCACCCCTCTAGCAGGGTACACTAGCCCTATTAAGGGTACAGAGGCATGAGCCCTGTACTTCTACAGTGTCTAAGTCCATTCTTAAACATTGTGAGTGTAGTAAAGCCATAAACAATATATGATCTGGAAGTTGGTCATTACGAACCTCCACAGTTCCGTAATGGCTTTACTAAAAAGTGGAAAGTTCAGTAGCAAACGTCTCAGCACATTAAACACCCACTGATGCCAGTGTGCAATTTACTGTAAAAAGCACTCAGAGGGCATCTTAGAGATGCTCCCTTAAAAGCGACCAGCCCTGGTGTGGTTCCTGAATGTCTGTCCGCCATTTGCCACCACCAGACAGGTTTCTGGACCCCTGGTTGGAGAGCCTCCGCTCTGTGTGTCCAAAAACAAAGCCCATCCTGGGCAGAGGTGTTATACAACCTCCCCCAGGTTGGGCTGGGTCCACGAAAGGGGAAGCTTCGAAGGCATGTTGCCTTTGGACGCGGTCCCTGCCTTTTGCTGCCACCACCGGTACAAAAGGGGGTGGTGATGGACGGAGCATCTGAATCAATCAAACACTCACACCCAGTCAAAAGATCTGGGTTTAATCCATCACCGTTCTTTAGCCCACTCTGCCACCCCAGTTCAGACATGGCTATATGCAAATCAGTCTGACCCTGTGCCTCATGGGAACAGTCCAGCCCGAACTGCCAAGCCATGTCTTCCCTGGACCGGAAACAAGCTTCCGAGGACCGGTTTCTGGCATTTCAGCCGTCTTCAGCCCGGCTTGCTTGAATCCAGTGGCAAAGTGAGCAAGGGACTCACGTCTGAGCATACCCTGCCACACTTATGGTGGCCAAAAGCGGTACAAAAGGGGGTGGCAGAGTGGGCTAAAGAACGGTGATGGATTAAACCCAGATCTTTTGACTGGGTGTGAGTGTTTGATTGATTCAGATGCTCCGTCCATCACCACCCCCTTTTGTACCGCTTTTCGCCGCCATAAGTGTGGCAGGGTATGCTCAGACGTGAGTCCCTTGCTCACTTTGCCACTGGATTCAAGCAAGCCGGGCTGAAGACGGCTGGGATGCCAGAAACCGGTCCTCGGCTGCTTGTTTCCAGTCCAGGGAAGACATGGCTTGGCCGTTCGGGATGGACTGTTCCCATGAGGCACAGGGTCAGACTGATTTGCAAATAGCCATGTCTGAACTGGGGTGGCAGAGTGGGCTAAAGAACGGTGATGGATTAAACCCAGATCTTTTGACTGGGTGTGAGTGTTTGATTGATTCAGATGCTCCGTCCATCACCACCCCTTTTTGTACCGTTTTGCTGACACCAGAAACTGGCTCCCACCTGTTTTGGCCCCCACTTTGGGTGGGAGAATCAGCAGGAAACCCAAGCTAGGAAGAGAGGTGTGCCCACCGTTGTCAACCTCACCCTTCAGATGGGGGAGGCGAGGTGAAACACACATCTCATTCCCCTCTATCTTGAAGATCAGGGGACTCCGCGAATTAGGAAGAGGCTCATGACCCCTCCCACTGGAGGGTGGAATAATAGGGGGTGTCCCCACCCAAAGAAAAGGAACCATTGGTCCCGACCTGCACACCCCTTTAACCCACCTAAAGTCAGTGTTTAGGGTCAACCCTGAACCATGCCTCCTCAGATTCGAGGAAGAAATAAGAAGGGCCGAAGAGCTGTTCTGACCCAGGAAGAAGAGGACATCAACTGCCTTGGCCCCAGCCCTACCAGCCTGTCCTGTCTACCACCTGCCTATAGCAATAATTCTGGTGTCCAGCAGCCAGCAAGCCCGGAGGACCTGCACTGCGACCTTTCCGTAGACTCTGTCTCCCGTGAGCTCCGGATTTGCTCAACCACAGACTCCCCACCAAAATCCGGATTCCATTGACTCCCCTATTCTGCACCACTCAGCACCCGATGCCCAAGTTCGAGTGGCCTAACACCCCAAGGAGGTCTCTCCAGTAATCCTGACCTGGGATCTGATGATCTCTGACCTCTCACATGACTCCCGACAACGCCTGCAGCCTCAACCTCAAGGGTTCCCCCGACCAGAGCTAGTAAGAATAAACTGATGCCAGAAGACACCCAGACAACCCACAGCCTTGGGTGGCCCAACCGATGATGTCCAGGCATCCCTCATGATTCCAACTTACCTCTCCAGCCAGTGGTCCCCTGCAGGAAGGCTCCCTTTCCTGAGCCTGCAGCATCTTTCCAAAACGAAGGTCTCCTTTGGAAAGCACAGGGTCCCCAACGTCCGTTTTACATCCTGCACCCGGCTGCCCGAGTGGCGCAGCGCCTGTGCTGGTCATTTGCCTCTGCAGTGCTGACCTTAATTCCAGGAGCTTGACTCCCACAACCAAGTAGCCTGCTTGCCAGAAGACCCTATCCGAAGGCCCCTTAGCCACATTGGCTAACATTGGACCCCTGCAATCTGCACCCGGCCGCCCTAGTCCCCTGGTGGTGCAACTTGAGTGCCCTACTGGACCTTAGGGAACCTTGGTCCTAACCCACAAAGTAACCCTTGTGACTCGAGTGATTACCTCCAATACCGATAACCATTTTTCCCTCATAGGAACCCATGTTAGAACAATTTGTAGGCCCAATATCTTATAAGTGTGGTACTGCTTATGTATGGAGAAAAGTGACTTCAATTGCAAAGTATAACAAGTTGTACTTACCTTGTATGTAAACTCTTAGGGTGTGGTATCTAGCCATACCTCCCCCAGTACTCAAAGTAATCTAAAAGTATTTACTGTATGATACACACTGCATTTAAAAGTGATACAAACCTGTAAGAATTGTAATTTCACGCACAACTGCATTTCCTTGAACAGTCTTGTATTTGAAAGTATATTTTACTCACCTGTGCTAAGTCCTGATTGGTTCTAAAATAAAACACACGGATATCTGTGTTTATACTTACCTAATTGGTCTGGATTCTGTCTCTGAGTGTGAGTATCAGTTCTTGATTGAGTGAATACAATAAATGCTTAGCACACCCTCTGGATAAGCCTAACTGCTCGCCCACACTACCACAAAGAGAGCTGTTTGTACTTACCTAATTTAGCCTTTGCCATACCTCTGGGGAATCCCTGGAAAATGTGCACTCTATACCTTACTTTGGAATAGTATATACAGAGCTAGCTTCCTACAACCTTGTTCTTCCAAAGTGATGCAATAATGTACAGAGGGCAGACCCTGCCCCCAACACACACATAGACTGTTTCCTACTGATTTAGAAATAAGATAGATCCATATGCCCCTGGCACCACTTCAGCCATCGAGTCAAGTTACAGGTTTCCCTTGTCTTACAAATATGGTTCAAACTGACAGCGAATGTGCCTTTAAAAATGGTGTGAGAAAGAACAATTATTGTTGCCATCTTGGCCACATGTAGTAGAAAGTAATTGTTCCATCAGGAGTGATGTTAACTGTTACATGCATTATGTTTAGACTGTACTATGAGCTACACTCGTAATACAATGGACTGGGATCAGGTGTGCACAAAGGGGAGGCGTTAACTGATTTATATTGTTCCATCAAAGTACGACTTTATCTGCAGACCTTCATGAGCTAAGAAACTATGAACTTATTAAAACCATTGGATTAGTATTTCTATTTTACAAGTATTTGTTTCCAACTTTTGCCACAATTACAGTGAACTAGAGACATATTTTGCGAGAGAACTGTGAACCATGACTGTAGCCAAATGCCTCCTGGGGCGTGCTGCAACTTGTGGAACTACGTAGGAGCACTTTTTGTGAAAAAATGTGTAGTGCAGTGTTGGAGGGAGTGGTGATGGTGATGCTAAAAATACCTAGCTAGTGAGCGATTAATTTATTCCTGCTCCTAGTTGGTATGGATAAAAAGGGATTAATAGTAGGGAGGAATTGTAACTTTTATTTGCATAATATCCCTAGTATTTGGTCGGGATCCCTGACAGAATATCGAGGAGAAGAATATCGAGCTGCCACAATATAGAGGTAATAAATATCGAGTGACAGAATATCGACTTCCTATCTACAGGTAAGTACACAAATATTGAATCCTAAACATTGTTTTTAATAATATAGTTTGCTAAAATATCGACTTTTTTAAATGTCTTAAAAGTATTATAGTATTAATTAAATAAGAAATATAATTAAGAAATAATTAAAAAAGATTAAAATTAATAAATAATGAATGTAATGTAAAAAACATGACTTTTGTATATATATTAACTTTAATTTTACTAAAAAATAATTAATATTTTTAACTATAAAATGTTAAAAAATAATTTAAAATATAATTACAAATATATATGAATAAACCTATAATATAAATATAAAAATTAGTTATATATAATAAGTTAACACATTAAAATAAATATATTCTTTTTTTAAATAATATTTTATATTACATTAAATATAACAATACTGAAAACGCTGAATAGCTTAGGAGATAAAATTACTATTCCCACTTCAGCGAGTGGTATAGTAGGGAAAGTGTTGGATAGCGGGTGGATAAAAATTACTATGCCCACTCCAGCGAGTGCAATAGTATGGAAAGTGTTGGATAGCGAGTGGGCAAAAATTACTATTCCCACTCCAGTGAGTGCAACAGTAGAGAAAGTGTTAGATAGCTGGTGGGAGTAATGTATTATTCCCACTCCACCAAGTGTAACAGTAGAGAAAGTGTTGGATAGCGGGGGGGGTAAAAATTACTATTTCCACTCCATCGAGTGGAATAGTAGGGAAAGTTTTGGTAAGCGGGTGGGTAAAAAGTACTATTCCCACTCCAGTGAGTGCACCAGTAGGGAAAGTGTTGGATAGCGGGTGGGTAAAAATTACTATTCCAACTCCAGTGAGTGCAACAGTAGGGAAAGTGTTGGATAGCGGGAGGGTAAAAATTACTATTCCCACTCCAGCGAATGTAACAGTAGGGAAAGTGTTGGATAGCGGGTGGGAATAGTTTAATATACCCACTCCACCAAGTGTAACAGTAGGAGAGGTGTTGGATAGCATAGGGGAATCATTTAGTATACCCACTCCTGCAATATAATTAACATTAATTAACAATTAAATATTTTTTCAAAATTAATTTATCTCCCAACGTTTTCCCCTATAAACGTCACTTACAATATTGTAAAATATTAGTACATTAACATAATGAATTAACAATTAATGAATGAACTAATAACAGTTAATAAATGTAATAACCATCAAATCTAAATTAATTCACACAATTAACACTATAAAATAACTTTTAATAAATATTACATAAAAAATAATAAACATTACATTAAAATTAAATTACTTCCGACACTACATCCCTATCAACCCTCAACCGGCTAGTAAAAAAGTACACAATTAACATATTTACAAATTAATAATTAATACCAAATTAATTACTAATTAATAAAAAAAGTAACACAATCAACATCATTACCAATTGAATATTAATTGTTATTAAACATATGAAAATTAATTAATACATTAATTAACTTAACTGACAATATAAATTATTAAATTATTAATTAATAAAATAATTAAATAATTAATTTCAATTAACCCCTTCACTGCGGCGGCTATTCCGCCGCAGTGCTAAGGGGGGAGGGCGGCCGAGCGGCGGGCGCATGCTGGTGACGGAACCACTCCATCACCAGCGTCGGTTGCGCTGTGCTCATGACGGAGCGGTTCCGTCACGACCCTGCCCGCTCAATAGAACGTGCTGCGCAGGCGTGAAATCAGCGACGTGTAGGCGCGGCGGCCGGGCCATGACGGAACCGCTCTGTCATCAGCACAGCGCAACCGCGGCTGATGACGGAGCGGTTCCGTCATCAGCAGGGGAGGGGTTAAATTACTTCCCACCCTATTCCCCTATAAACTCACACCCCGCTACAGAATTAAATTATGGAAACATTTATTAACATATAATTAATTCTAAATAATTGTTTAAAAATATATTATAATTAAATTACTTCCCACTGTATTCCCCTACAAACCCAGAACCCGCTACAGAATTAAATGACACAAAAATTAATTAACATCAAATTCATTACTTTAAAAAAATTCAAACATACATTACAAAAATAATACATACTTGTAACACATATATTACACACAAAACACACAAAAAATCGATATTATTAACAGCGATATTTTTACAAACGATATTACTAACTTCGATATTATAAAAAACGATATTTCTTACCTGCATGTCGATATTCTTAACCACTATATTTTTGCAAGTCCAAATCCTGTCCACTCGATATTAAAAACTTGATATTTTGTCCACTCAATATTTTAAATTCGATATTATGACTAGTTACCATTTGATCGACATGTTTTGCGGTGTCCCCTAAACCTCTTCTTCAGGACCACATGGGGACCAGTCCCATGCGTATAACATAGTGAGAAAAACAATCCTATGCTAAAGAAATGATATAATAAGGAACAGATGCAGACCTAATGTGAGAGCACCAAAATAAAATACATACGGTTGAAATCAGACTCATAGTATCTATTCAAAGAGATAAAGTGATAAAGAGATTAGTACATATTGCCTGCCCACCTCTCACGTGGGCAGGTCCAAACCATATGCAGTGCTTAAATCAATGCGTTCCTCTATAGTTTGTGTTGGTGCCCTTAGTAGTAAAAATATTTAATTAGTGCTTGTATCCAATGTGACACCTTAGAACACATCGGACAGCTCGACTGTGAGAAAGCATGGCTAATCGTTAAAAACATTGGTAAAAAGAGAAAGAAACACTTGTGAGCAAACATTACAAGACAAAACAAACATATAAATATACTGTTCACAATTTGTAAGAACATACTTATTTTTTGGCAAAACTGTCCCTCATGGAATGCCAGGGTGGAGGGGCTTGTAGTAACCCTAGAAAAATATATTTAAAGTATTTGAGTCAAGGGAAGGGCCATGGGTAAAGGCGAAATATTGGTTAGTTATTCCCCATAGCGTGGCCTGGAGGAAAAAGCGAGCGTTTATCAGGGATCCTGGGTTCCTATAAGGTAAGAAAAGATCTTACTTGGCTCAGCGCTCCTCCGTTAATTACACCTACTCGTACCCGAGCGGACCGCATATTAGCGTATCTTCAGCCCGATGTTGTTTAAATACTTGCAGGACAGCCCAGTCATGCTCATATGCGAGTAAAAGACTAGACCGCGGTTGTAAGAAAATGGCTGCCTATTTTCTGAACTTTGTCCGCATCATTTTGGGAGGATCATTTCCAGAGTTGAAATTTTTTTTAATTACATTTGTGGCATTGTAAAAACGGGGGGATGAGTAAATAATAATTTGTCAGGATTTTTTTAGGAGGTTACCGCAACTAAAAAAAGACTATGACAAAAAAGAGAACATCGCGTAGTACGATCCGTATCTCGTCAATCCGTCCGAATCGTCGTGAACCGTCCGAATTGCAAGGGTGAAACCATACAACAAGGACCCTTCACTGTGAACCGTACGATTCGTAAACATGCTGTACGACCAGACGAGTACGATCCGGACCGGGGTATGAGGACGCTATTCGAACGGTCCACGTCAGGTAAGGCGGTTCATACGAAAAAGCACACAATCACATACACACCGTACGGTCGGTACACCCCATGATCGCGGGGTATGGTGCGTACCCCTGCGATCATGGGGTGTACGGACCGTAGGGTTGCGATCGCAGGGTGTACGCACCGTACATCCAGCAAACATGGGGACCGGTGCATACACCCCATGATCGCAGGGGTAAGGTGCGTACACCCCATGATCACGGGGTACGCACCGTACCCCTGCGATTATGGGGTGTACGCACCGTACCTGTTCCGTACCGGTTTTGGGGCGAACTCTGCTTTTACGGCTGTTTTCAGCTCCCGTAGAAAAAGGGTTGTACGGTGCGTACCCGACACAAATCGTACTTGCTGGGTTGGAAAAACCTGCCGCGAACCGTACAGATGTTGCGTACAGAAGGTTCCGAGGGAGATTCGTACGGGGATTTGATTCGTACGGTCTCTGTACGATTCCTATGGAGACCAGCTCCTGGTACAAATCGTACTTCGTCGTTCATACGGGGGACGTTGCGGGGTACGATTCGTACAGGAAAAACGCTCCGAACGGCTATTCGGAGCGGTTTTTCCTGAATCGGATTCGACCCCCAGGTGTGAATCTGTTCTTTATTATATTATTTCTTTAGTATAGGATTGTTTTTCTCACAGAGTGGTACGCATGGGGCTGGTCCCCATGTGGTCCTGAAGAAGAGGTTTAGGGGACACTTTGAAACATGTCTACCAAATACTAGGGATAGTATACACATAACAGTTACACTTCCTCCCTACTATTAACCTCTTTTCATCCATACCAACTAGGAGCAGGAATAAATTAATTGCTCACTAGCTAGGTATTTTAGCACCACCATCACTACTCCCCCCCCCCCCCAACACTGCACTACACATTTTTTCCAAAAAAGTGCTCCTACGTAGTTCCGCAAGTTGCAGCACTCCCCAGACAGTAGCTGTCTGGGATGGCCCCAATGATGAAGCATGTCACCTAGGAGCAACCTTTGGTGAGTGAGGGGACTCAAGAAGAGAATTTTCTCTTCTTAGATTTGGGGCGTTGTTTCACACATTTAGTGGAAGCCCTTCCCTTTGGTTAGGTTCTCAGATCCGTCATTTACAGATTTGTTAATAACTATACACAGTCTGGAGAATGAACCTAACGTCTACCTCCACCTCCCCCCATTTTTGTTTATAATATGAATTGTCATCAATAATAGAGTATTACAGAACTCCCAGTTTAGTGATAGTAATAGGAGGAGTTTTCCTAGTGTTTTAATATAGACCAGCAAGTAGGGGCCCAACTATGCATCCCAGATCCCTTGGTGCATGGAAAGAAAGATTTTTCCCCTAAGTACGCACACAACAGGTAGCTAGTTACTATCTAGATTTTGTTATGATCAAAAATATCCCATGTGTAATATTTGTCAACACAAACTGCCACAATAGCGTACACCATGACAGCCACCAAGTACTGATCAAGAAGAAATAATAATAATTCAACCTGTATGCCGGAAACAACATCTAGGATTAAACACTGATAGATAATGTAGGAAGCTGGCTCTGTATATACTATACCAGAGTAAGGTATAGTGTGCGCAGAGTCCAGGGAGTCAACAGAGGTATAGCAGAGGCTAAATTAGGGAAGTTCTAACAGCTCTCTTTGTTCTAGTGTGGATGAGTAGTTAGGCTTATCCAGAGGGTGTTTTAAGCATTTATTGTATTCACTCAATCAAGGGCTGATACTCACACTCAGAGACAGAATCCAGACCAATTAGGTAAGTATAAAAAAAATATACTTATGTTTTATTTTAGAACCAAGCAGGACTTGGCACAGGTAAGTAATATGTACTTTCAAAATGCAAGGCTGTTTAAAGTAATGCAGTTGAAATTACAATAACAAAAATGAATGTGTCCTTGTGTAACAAAACTGGTCCTTTGTACAGCGCTCTGATACTCGATATCGGGTCTAGTTAGTGCTATATAAAACTCTAAAAAGAAAGAAAGAAAAGAATTGTTACAGGTTTGTATCACTTTTAAATGCAGTTAGTATCACACAGCAAGTACTCTCAGATTACTTTTGGATTACTTTGAATACTGGGGGCGCTATGCCTAGATACCCCACCCTAGGATCTCTACATACAATGTAAGTATGACTTTTTATTCTTTGCAATTGAGTTCACTTTTCTCTATAATTTAACAGTTCCACACTAAAATCAATTTTAGGTCCAAAATCTTATAACATGGGTTCCTATGGAAGAAAAATAGGTATTGGTTTTAGAGGTAAGTACTTGACTCACGGGAGTAAGCTTTGGGCTTTGGAACAAGGTTCCCAAGGTGTATATGGACACTCCAGTTGCACTACCAGCGTCACTAGGACGGCCGGATGCAGAGTGCAGGATGCCAATGTTAGCAATGGGGCTAGGGCACACCTCGGTTGGGGGCTGCTCATGTGCAGTCCACTTGGTCTTGGGAGCCTGGCTCCTAGGGTTAAGGTCAGGGGATAGGGGGTCCCCAGTGAGCACCAAGTCCACACCACCAGCGGCACTAGGGCGGCTGTGTGCCGTGTGCAGGGTGCTTAGGAGGGGTAGGGAGCCCAATGCAATCCTATGGAGGTTGCCGGTTTTGGATTTTGGCTGCATGCTCGGTCCAGGAAGTCTTCTGGGAGGAACCAACAGCAAGGCAGGTAAGTTGGAGGGCTCAGGAATGTAAGTTTACCATAGGTCCCATTCTCTAGGGCGCAGGGCGGCCTGATGCAGGGGTTCCTTTTGAGGTCGGATTTCACCTTACCGGGCCACTCGCTGTTGGGGGGGGGTCTCCGTGCAAGGGCTGCAGGCGACATTGGGGACTACTGGAGAGATCGACCCATGGTGTACTCAGACTCTGGAGTGCTGGGGGACCTCGCTGGGACCGTTGGGCCATTTGGACTCGGGCCATAGGCGGCGGGTGCATTGGTGGTTCCAGGCGTCAAGTTTATTTGTCCTCAGAAGGATCAGTGTCTGTCTATGTTTCTTTTGAACAGAGCTACTGTTTGCAGGAGATCTGGTCTTTTTTGAATGCAGACAGTCCTCCCTAGGGTTTTCAAGGTCACTTGCTGCAGGACAGGTCATTTTTTGGCAGAGGATCTCTGGAAACTGCGGACGGGCTGGTAGGGCTGTGGCCAAGTCAGTTCTTTTCTGTAGTCTCCTCTGCATGCAACTTCCGTCCTTCATCTTCGGAGGTTCTATGAATCTGCCTTCTGGGTTCAGGGCTGACACCTAGATACTGTATTTAGGGGGCTTTTAGGGGTCTTGGGCCAATGGGCTACTGACCTTAGGGTGACTACACCCTTGGTGTGCTCACCCCACGTGGGGAAGTGGGCACGGTCCCAAATCCTGATTGGAAAGAACCTTCCATCTGCAAGATGACGAGCACTGAAGAGTGGGCTTCACCTCTTCTTCCCAACCTGAGGGGTGGGGTTGGCAGAGGTGGGCACACCTTCTGGGCTGTTCAAATTTTTTCCGCTTGTCTTCCAGAAGAAACAAGCATTGGAAATGCAATAGGTCTCGCAGCATTAGAGTTAGTGCTTTTAGAATTGTTTATGGGTTTTTTTGTAAATCTTTAGCATTTTTGTTTCCTGTAGCCAATGCTAAAGAATTACAAAAAAAAAGCCATAAACATTTCTAAAAGCTCTAACTCAAATGCTCCGAGACCTATTGCACTGTGTGAGGGTGAGGGGTTGAGGGTGAGTGAGGGTGAGTGAGGGGTTGAGGGTGAGTGAGGGTGAGGGGTTGAGGGTGAGTGAGAGGGAGGGTGAGTGAGGGTGAGGGTGAGTGAGGGTGAGGGTGAGTGAGGGTGAGGGGTTGATGTTGAGGGTGAGTGAGGGTGAGTGAGGGGTTGAGGGTGAGTGAGGGTGAGTTAGGGTGAGGGGTTGAGGGTGAGTTAGGGTGAGGGGTTGAGGGTGAGTGAGGGTGAGGGGTTGAGGGTGAGTGAGGATGAGTGAGAGTGAGGGTGAGTGAAGGGTTGAGGGTGAGGGGTTGAGGGTGAGTGAGGGTGAGGGTGAGTGAGGGTGAGTGATGGTGAGGGTGAGGGGTTGAGGGTGGGTGAGGGTGAGTGAGGGTGAGGGGTTGAGGGTGAGTGAGGGTGAGAGGGTGAGGGTGAATGAGGGTGTGAGGGTGAGGGTGAGGGGTTGAGGGTGAGTGAGGGTGAGTGAGGGTGAGGGGTTGAGGGTGAGTGAGGGTGAGGGGTTGAGGGTGAGTGAGGGTGAGGGGTTGAGGGTGAGTGAGGGTGAGGGGGTGAGGGTGAGTGAGGAGTGAGAGTGAGGGTGAGTGAGGGGGTGAGGGGTTGAGGGTGAGTGAGGGTGAGGGTGAGGGGTTGAGGGTGAGTGAGGAGTTGAGGGTGAGTGAGGGTGAGTGAGGGTGAGGGGTTGAGGGTGAGTGAGGGTGAGTGAGGGTTCAAATCGGATTTTTGGGGGGTAGCTTTGAAATCAGTAGTCTTCGATCTGAACCGGGAGGGTTGGAATGTAAGGTGTCTGGCAGTGGATTAATGAGTCATGACCTGTATTTAAGACCATCCGCCTCGATATCAGGCGAGACGAGATTTACTCGTACAACCGTGGGCTTCTGAGCAGAGCTTCGGGCATAGACACTTTGTTTTTAAAATAAATTAAACACTGCTCTTAGTCCCAAGTCAGACACTCTATCACTGACGCTTTGGGAGCTTACGGGATTATTGCCCCAGCTACCATGTCAGCGAGGGAACGAGAGAAGCACCGGGAAGCCAGCAGCTCCCAGTGCACTACAGGAGGCCTCGCTGCGGTGAGTTAATCGACCTCTATACAAGATCGCCCAATGCCCTCCCGCATGCCAGAGTCCACAGGGCCATTCGTCAGGAAGTGGTGCGTGGCAGCGCAGACCTCAGCGTGCGCCGGCCCTGTGCGGCTGGGTCGTTCTTTCCTGATAATCAAGGGTCAGTTCCGGGGCAGCTAGAGAGAGACCTCTTCCGCTGCAGAAAGGTTGGCTGGCCCACCTTTTTTGGGGCGGGTTATGTGTTTTCTAACCAATGGCAGGGTAAACTGGAAAATACAGCCACAAAGACTCTCCAAGCTCCGCCTATCATCCTGTCAATCTGTTTAACACCAGTTTTCCGATAATCTTCTCTTGTTTTGGAAATTGAAGTTTAATAGAAATGGACTTAAAGTAGAGACGCCCGGATGTTTGTGATCTTCATTTGGAAGTTTTCAGGTAAGGCTTACATGCAGGAACATTCCGCCTGGATCCGGAAAGTTAATGCGTAGGATGTTATCGCTAACCGATTGAGTAAACGGAGGGTAAGTGAGGTACAGGAGAGCTAGGGATTTAGAAATACCGAAGACATACGTCGGATAGAAAAGTGTGCCAATTTGGAACAGGAGGCAGAGTTGCAGCAGAGGTTGGGGAGGCGTTGTAGAGAAGTCACGGCAGAGAGAGCAATACAGGGCACATGTATACTTAATGTGGCAGGGAGGAAAGAGGTACTGATTCAGGTCTGTGATTCGGAAAGAGTGACTGACTGCAACAAGATCGTAAATGTTGATGTTAGGCAAGTGGCAAACATGGTAGCTTAGGGCAGGGGAGGGGGCGGAGCGGGGAGAGGGAACAGATGGAGCGAAGGCTGATAAGGGGAGGGGGGAGGAGAAATGCGACACGGCGGGCAGGGGAGGGGGCGGAGCGGGGAGAGGGAACAGACGGAGGGAAGGCAGATAAGGGGAGGGGGGAGGAGAAATGCGACACGGCGGGCAGGGGAGGGGGCGGAGCGGGGGCCTAGTGCGGCTGAGGGAACTGATGTGCACGCGCTTTTAAGCTCAATGCGCATGCGCATTGAGCTTAAAAGTCACGGGCACTGCAAGGAATCGCCACGATTCCTTGCAAGTTGGATAAAGAGTGGATAAGCCCCCATAGTCTCGCTTGCTCAATGCGCATGCGCATCGACAGGCAAGACCTAAAAAGGGGTAAAACAGGAAGGGGGCCTGCTCCTGATAAAAGGAGAAGCTGGGGGTCATGTTGGAAAGGCAGCAAGGTCTTTGAAGCTCCCCTGCAACAGACAGCCCTTCCTGACCTGGGGGAGGTGTGAACCCCTCTGCCCAGGAAAGGCTGTTTCTGGGCTCAGGGAATGAAGGCTCCCACCCCAGGGGTCCAGAGTCTTGTTTCATGGTGGCAGGCTGTTGTTCACCAGTCAGGGAACCCACCAGAGGTTGGTTGTTTTTCAGGGGGCATGTCTAGCATGCCCTCTGAGTGCATTGTATAATAAATCCCACTCTGGCATCAGTGTGGGTTGATTATGCTGAGACGTTTGCTACCAAACTTCCCAGTACTCAGTAAATCCATAATGGTGCTGGGGAATTTGAAATGAAAAACTCGTGGACCATATACTCTTTATGGCTTTACTGCACTTACAATGTCTAAGAATGGGCTTAGACACTGTAGGGGTACAGTGCTCATACAACTGTACCCTCGCCAATGGTATAGTGCACCCAGCTAGAGCGGTGACTTATCTATACCATAAGCAGTGAGTTTCAGGCATGGCACACAGGCATGTGTGCCATGTCGACTCTTTACTTTTCTTTGCACCAAAACATGCAGCCTGCAATGACAGTGTGTGTGTGTGTGTGTTAAGGTACAGGACCTCTAAGCTTGGCACAATATATGCTGCAGCCCTTAGAGGCCTTACCTGCTCACAGTGCCCTTGTTACCCTTGTTACCCATGGTACCTTTTACAAGGGACTTACATGTGGCCAGAGGAGTGCCAATTGTGGGTACAATTGCACAGCTCTGGGAAAGAACACATGCCCTTGGAACCTTATTGGCAGGGACCCAGGGCACATCAAGTCAAAGTGCATCAGAAATCTGGCACAAAGTGTGGGAGGGGGTATTTACTGCAACAAAACCCACTTTTCTACAGATAAGGGTCAGTGCCAGGAGAATTAGTAACACAGTGTCATCATTGGTTATCAGAGGAAGGAATGTGGAAGCCTGTTTTATTTTGTGTGGAGTACATTCTATTCTTGTAGTCTTGTCTTGTGATACTCAATGATAAGGCCTGGCCATTCTGACATTTGGAACAAATAATATGCCCTAAGGCTGAACTTATGTCCTTATAGCTTACGCAATAAAATATCACAAGATGTACAATTCACGTAACTAGTTGCTGCCATACTTTCCGAGCAAGGATGTGTCAATCTATGTCCATATAGAGCAAAGACTAAATGCCAAAGTTGATTGCAGAGGCATTGTGTTAACCCCTGCCTGGACTCATTTGATGATCCCAACCACAAGGATATGTAGACACCATAGCTCGTCACCATCTGCATCTTGCATGTCCCACAAGGCGTTATTTTATTGTGATTGGGTAGATGCTTAATGTTTGTGTAATTACTGCACCTTCTGATCAGAACACACCATGTATTTCTCCTTAACACCTTAGCTGCGGCGCGAATTCCGCAGCGGTGCTGGACATTCCATTCTTGGGCGTGGTTCGTACAGCCCCCGGCCGTCGTGCGCACACGCCCACCGTGACTCATGACAGCCGGGGGCCGTCATGATCACCGAAGGGGTTAATACTGAAGAAATTACCTTTTACTCTAAGATGATTGGATATTAGACCCATGTTTAACATGGCTCTTTGTGGTTTTTGGGTATAAAAGCACTTGTAAAGTTCTGCAAATTATGCCTCATGCTACTTTAGCTTGAGCCTCTGTGATCACGTATAAACACTGCCTATGAGATATGACAAATTGCCTGTGCTTCTTTATTTAGCTTCAACAGTTAGAGATCTCCTGTTTCCCCCCTAGGAATAGAAACATTACTGGGGTGTCCACGTCGCTTTAGTTGCTTTTTAAGATGGCCCTTAACAACACCATAACACCTCTTTAAGACAACAAACACATTTACTGCTTCACAGATAATATCCTACTCACCTTCCAGCTGTAATGTAGGGACTGGATCATTTTGAAAGCCTCTCGGGATTTAAGGTCAATATAAAAATTGGCATCCTCAATTAGTTCATTCCTCGCCCCTTACAGATGTGCAAAAAAACACCCTACTGGTTCTACACAATTTGAATTCTGTGGATCCCCACTGAATCACTACTGGAAGCAATCTCTGTAATTTGAACCTCAACCAACGCAGAAAAAATACAGAAATAAGTATACAGGTTACTCGGGTGGGAGGAATAACATCCTGTTCCTAGGTCCCAACGGAGAGGTGTGGCACCGCGGCCAGGGTGACTGACGCTGGAATCTGGGGATCACGGTTCGATTCCCGGCTCCAGCGGCAGGTTAGCCCAGCACCATGTGACTCTGGGCAATAGCTTGCTTAATCTTCCTGACGGCCCCCAGCGCCTAGAGACCCTTACGGGTGATTGTTCGCTCTTTACAAATGTGAATTATTAATCAGTCTAACCAGCTTGCGAACTGGAGCGGTCAACTGACTGCCCTCAGGCAACAAGTATCTGAGAATGTAAGGCATTGGAAACCCCTCTATATTTCCCCGCTGGATGCACATAAATATTCTCAAAATCAACATTCTGCCCAGAGCATCCATCTCTTTTAGTCCAGTCTAATCTGCACTCACCTCCATGCAGAACCGGTTACTAGACTTTATCTGGAGGGGAAGTAGGCTTGGTGTTTGGAAGAACCTAATGGTACCTAAAGAGCCAGGGGGGCTGGAATGTCTAGACCTTCTCAGATTTTACAGAGCAGCATACCTACGCATCATGTCGACTAGATGGTAAGAGAAAGCAAGAAGTGGCGTTCTTGGACTGCACAGAAATAAGAATGCTCCCAGTGGGACCTGGCCTGGCTAAATAAGACAAACCACATTTAATGTGCTTGGGAACCCTGGTGAAAACAGCCCTGGAAGTATCAAGTTACAGTGAGAAGGGGGGGCAGGATGGACTTCCTTCCTATCTATCACTCCTGTCCACCACAACCCTGGTTTTACACAAGCCATAGAAGGAGAGAACTTCAGGCTCTGGGAAACAGGGTGATGCAGAACGCTAGCAGTCATCTTCCAGCAGGGATAGATCAAATGCTTTAACAATCACAAAACGAACTCTGCCAGGCCTCAATCAAACAGGTTCAAGTACTGTCAACTGAGACACTGGACTCTCTGCCCTACCTGATGTACTTCGAAAAATTGTTTCAAACTCATGTGGGCTCAAAGGATCTTGTCTCCAACATTTACAAGGTTCTCCAGCTCAGAAAACCAGTGCAGTAATTATTGCCTTACCAGTGTTGAAGGGATAATGCTGGGAGAAAAAAAAGCATTCTGTAAGAAAAGAGTAGGGGGGGTAGACTATAGGCAGACATCCTCAGAACCCACTGAAGCATCTTCACAGCAAATTAGCATACCATATAATGTACCTATTGTAAAAGACACTTGCGTGCCTCGTATGTACCCTTGCACTTCAGAGACATTGCAGGTGTGTGTGTGTGTTTTGGGCACAGTTTTTGGCTGCATCGAGCTGCGTCATTTAAAAAAAGCAGAGTTGCGCTGTATTAAACAAGAATACGGTGCACCCATGGGTGGCTTTGTTGCAGGGATAAATGTGTTTGAGTAGAAAGGAACACCTTCCTGCACAAAACCATTAATTAATGGTGTTTTGTTCCTTTCTTTATGTGCTGCAGAATGCGGCAAACATAGAAAGAGCAAAACACGAGGAAAAATAAAAGTAGATATCCTGGTTGAGCCACATGAACACCTCCAATTGAAAGGCATTTGTTTTTGGAGCTGCCTCAGATTTACAGATTCTTGTAAATCTGGGGCAGTGTAAAAAAAACAATGGGTGTTGTGTGGGAACGCCCACAGCAACACCGATTGCAGTCCCTTTGCTGCTGAAAACTGTGTTGAGGTGGGCCATATTTGCCAGGTGGCGTTAAGCCATGCAAAGTGGCATAGCGCCGCCTTGTAAATATGGAGCAGGGCACAGCGCGACCTGAGCGTCGGAAAAAGTGACGCTCCAGTGCGGCTACTCCAATATTAGGCAAAAGAACCTTTGCCCACTTTTCATTAGTTTACCAAATTATGACTACTCCTTGCAATTAAACTGTTAACAAGTAATTTAAGCCTGACAGTGCATATATTCACAATGAGATGAAACCATGCCCAAGAGTCACAACTCTGACCAAGAGCCCAATTTACGCAAGTCTGCAACATCTCAGCACTGTATGAGTACAGAAGTGAAAGGCACACCACCTGAAAGGGATAAGGGCCAGCCAAATCAGAGCTGAAGGGGCAACGCATCCACAATGCAGCACACACACATAAGATGCAGAGCACCCCAACATTGACAACAATGTGGTACAAACTGCAACACTTCCACAACAGAACAGAGGACACAACTGCTGCTGCTTGTGTGTACAAAGTTGCCATTTGCATTTGGCATAGCAGGAACCTATGAGATGACAATGTACAAGTACAACCTCACATCACTGATGATGTAGAAATGCCAAGTGTCCCGCTTCAAATAGGCGTCTCCCTATAAACAGTCACAATGTACATTCCCATGCAGTCTGACAGTAAACTTGTACAATACGTGAACATACATGTGAACACAATATCAATCTGCATTTCCCCTTCACATTGCAGAGGGAGAATCAACACCTCCTGTAGAGCAGACCCAACAACACAGCACTGATGATGAGGAGGACCTCCC
This sequence comes from Lissotriton vulgaris, assembly GCF_964263255.1. Classification (NCBI taxonomy): domain Eukaryota; kingdom Metazoa; phylum Chordata; class Amphibia; order Caudata; family Salamandridae; genus Lissotriton; species Lissotriton vulgaris. Next base: position 770,027,818 of record NC_141691.1, on the reverse strand, counting down.
CAACATCTACACCAATGCACTCCAACAGCTCAGGGACAGCTACGGCACCCCACTTCCAGGAGCAGGGCAGGCCAGCTGCATCCATGAGAGCCCACCCCCTGCACAGACCACACAGCAGGAAGCACCCACCACCAAGGCTGTCTCCCAGGACCCCCATAACCAACACATGGCCTTCTAACGCCGGGTGTTAGGGTGCCTGGAGGAGATGTCTGACCAGTTGCGGGTGGGGTTCGACCTCATGGCAGCCAAACTAGATGCCATACGTGGGTGTCTAAGTCCCATCAGGGACCACTCACAGTCCCTAACGGACACCCACTGTCCACTCCTTGCTCTACAACAAGCCATGGCTCGCTGGAGCCATGACTCTGAGCCAAGAACAACTATCTAGTCAGAGTGGCTCCAGCGATGTCACCCGGGAGTTAGGACACATGCAGGGATCATGGCGAACATGGAACGGATGCAGGCAGAAAGAATGTTTGCCACGGCTGCACACCAGCGAGAAGTAGCTGTGATCTTCCATACCCTGCAGACCCTCATCATGGCATTGCCACCACAAGGCCTGGCGCGGATGGATGCCGGTTCTACTACTACATCATAGCTTAGGATTTGGGGGCGTGCACTACCTCTGTTTTTCCAAGTTTTTATAGTGTTGCCAGAAAGCAGATAAAGGGGGAGCGTTGGTAATTTTAAATAAATCATATTATCATTCAGAAGTTACCAAACACTTGGAAGATGAAAACATATATATGGAGATAAATTCCAATCGGACCTTGGAGATTAAAGCAACAATACAGACCATCCTACAAAAAGCCCAAGAAGAGAGGGATCATTAATGATAGAACAAGAAAGTATTTAACATCGGATCATCCAGCAAGCCCCAAGTTGTACATGGTACCCAAGGTGCATAAGGATTTAAAAAAACCACCATGTCGTCCGATTGTATCCACATAAAAAAGCCTACATGAACCGGTTGCGTAATTCTTGGATAGATATTTACAACCTTTGGTTACCAAAACTAAGTCACACATTAAAGACACCACGGACTTCCTCAACAAATTAAAATCACTCAAGAGAAGAAAAGATCAGCAGACAATACAAGCCACCATAGATGTAAAAGCACTTTACACGTCAATTCCACACAGACAAGGCTTAGAAGTGGTTGAAAAAGCACTGTTACAAAGCGACTACACAGAGGAGTTGCAAGCGTTCTTAATGGAACTCATGGAGTTCACATTGATGCACAGTTATTTCACCTACGACAATAGATGGTTCATACAAAAAAGCGGAACTTCTATGGGAAATTGTGCCGCACCTGCGTATGCAAATCTTTACATGACAGCATTTGAAGAGGAACACATATATGAAAATGACATATGGATAAGACACACAGAGATGTATGTCCGATTCATTGATGATATGTTTGTGATTTGGAGTGGCACCAAAGAATCTCTATTAAATGAAGTGGAAATGTTAAACACAAAAGACGACAGGATCCAATTCACGTGGCAAATCAAGGAAGACAGTATTCAATTTCTGGATGTAGAGATCACCAAAACGAATGAAGAATTTGCAACTAACCTCTACAGAAAACAATCAGATAGGAACAATCTTTTAAGATATGAAAGTTATCATCCTCCATCGTTGAAGAAACATCTTTCCTACTCTCAATTTCTTAGGGTGAAAAGAGTAGTCTCGGAACTAGACCAACAGCATCATCAAATGACAAGTATGGCAAGACAGTTTCATGAGAGAGGATACCCAGACAATATCATAGAGCAGGCACTAAACAGGACCAACACTAAAACTCGATAAGAATTATTGAGTGCCAGAACTCGTCAAACGGAACAACGAATAACATGTGTTAGTAGCTATTATAACATGAGCACCCAATTCAAGTCCATCATCAAAAAACATTGGTCCATACTAAAATTGGAACAGGAATTCAAAGGTATATTTACCACTGAACCTTTGTTTGCTTATACTAGAGCCAAAAAATTGGGTGAACTTTTAAAGCAACCAAAGGAGGGCATCGCAAAATCTACTTATCAGGGTACTACACCGTGTCTAAATTGCAATAATTGCAACAATATCATCAGAGGTAACTAGATTACACACCCCATGAAAGGTCACAAGATCAACCTAAAAGTTAATGCAACATGTGACACAACAAATGTAGTTTATATGTTGAAATGCCCGTGTGGCTCAGTATATGTTGGATTTCACAAAAAGAGAAGATCCTACTGAGTTCCAGGGAACAGGGTACTGTCGACAACTTGAGTCAAAGGAAAATCCCTGGACTTTTCTACATAATATGGAAAGGTAATGGTGTAAAATCGCCTTTTAATAGAGATCTTATAGAACGTCGACACTTTCCAAGATGGCAGCGTCTAAAATCAACAAACATTTGGGAAGTGCGCATGCGCGCAAAAACCACACACACCTGGAAATAATATTGGAGGTCCGGGCGCGCTACAAATAGAGCGAGAAAAACTGCCCGATAGCACAGTGGAAAGACGAGGTAGACTCGTGGATCATCCGATAATCCGGTGAGTGACCCAGAAATGCTCGAGGCTCAGTAGGATTCGTGTTTATGGGGAAGGATAATTTTAGAGAAAACCCGAGCTGTTTCTATGGTAAATGTTGAAACAGCAGAGCTTCTAATGATATTGTCAGGCTGTTTCTTTCCTTGGTATTCTCGCTGTCCGCGGGACTCGTAAAATAGGGAAAGGAAACAAATGTTTTTTAAAATAAAGAGCTCAAATAGTCTAAAAATTCGCCCCACTGTCCTACGAGGTAGCGTGGACTATGGGGGGCTTAACAATAAGGGAGACGTATCAAGGCCTCGAGTAGAGACATGAACAGTACTCAATGTGGGATTATTTTGCATCATATTTTTCTGATTATACATTCGGAACTCCTAGAGGGCCAAGAGTGATGCAAATACCACTCACGGGGTCCCCAATAGCCCAGATTAAGAACAGCAAGTGCCCATAGAATGCCCAATGATGGGCCATAAATGTAAAGCCACAGAAAGGCAGAAAGGTAGATAAAATAACGGAGGACAATATTGTTATTCCTCTACAGAACATATCCGGTTCGCTGCCACGCAGAAGGAAAAACGCTATACCTCGATGCAATGGTTTTTAATCAAAACAAGGTAGGAGTCATTCTATGAAAAAGCATTAATAATGTAAAAATAATAGAGGGATACATTAGTAACGCACTTTCCCACATCATCCACAGAAATAATTTTAACCGGCACCAAGATCAGGATATTGCACGAACGAAGTTTCAATAAGAAGATTACAAGGTACTCCCAAAAATAAGAAAAGGTAAATATATAACAAATGCACCCAATAACATATAATGAGAGTAAAGGTCTAAGGAAAGATGCAATTCCACCTTCTATCCCTTTCTCCTATATCTCCAGCAAAAAAGCATCAGAAGTATACCATACCTGAGAGAGGAGCATAATAGGACTCTCACCTCTGTTTTGAAACGGGACTTATATAACGCCCTGAACAGCAAAAGGTAACAACAAAATCTAGCACGTACAAATGTAATGTTAGGGATCTAGAAAGTCACTTATCTTAGAAAGTGCAATCTGACCCTACAGGAAGCTCTACCTGTCTCATCATCACGGGGGAGATTGACTAAGAAAAGGATATATATCTCTCAGGAAGGAAGTTAACATCCTTACCCTTCCCTTCAATGTGAGTAAAGTGTGCGAATGAATGTTAAGGAATGGATGGATATGTGAAATAAAATGAGTCCAACACTGAAATATAACGGAGGGATACCCTGTAGCCTTGGCTTAAATGTGATGTACTGTCGCAATTATGCTGATTTTTAGTCACAATATCACCAACTTACGTTAGAAAAATGTTTCCCTGAGTCAAACAGGTAGTGGTCAAATGGGAAACATAGATGTCCTGGGAAAACAAGATTGGTCATATAGAGGACATTAGGGTCAGAACGGTTAGTGTAATGGGTGCTAGGGCCAGAACGACAGGGTATAGCAAAGAAAAGAAAGCCCCCTTCTAATTGTATCCTATTGTTTTGCATACACAGAAAAGGATATGCACTATTGACGAACCCCACGAATATTGCGGTCCTGAAGAAGGTGTAGACATATCTGTGAGAACACCGAAACGCGTCGACGCACAATATAATAGAACCCAGCCAGATCCCAACTAGAGAACAGATATACCTGGATTTTGGATACTGTGATCTTGAATATCATTCTCATTTTGTGTCTTATATTTGCAAGAGGATACTGGGTCATGAGAAAACAAGAATAGGGAACACTACTTACCTATGGTGGATAGGGGTTGTTTTTGTGAGCTATTATGTTTCTTTTAAAAACTGTGGAACTTAACCGACTGTAATTTGTGTAACCTTTGTGACCTTCTTTTGCCCTTTTTTTTCTCATCATTGTATTTTTTATTTGTAAAACTGTATATTTATATGTACTTCTGTATTAGAGTTGATAAAAGTGTATAACACATTTTTTTTTATTTACTGCAGACAATGATCTGATTTTTAACCTTGGATACAAAGATTTTAATAAAACATAAAGACTGTAAACGTCATATTTTTGTGTTGACTTGACATAGAATAACAACTGTGATATTTGAATGATTGATGTGTATGAGACAGTGGTTGTGGAGTAAATAGCACACAGTCCAGGGATTTTCCTTTGACTCAAGTCAGTATATGTTGGACACACAGAAAGAAAATTGAAAATACGACTAAATGAACACAAGAGTAACATACGAACAATGGCCTCAAAATCAACGGTAGCGGTTCATTTTCATGGAGCCAACCATCACATAAGCCAATTAAGAGCCTGCATCTTGGAGGAAGTTCTGAATAAAGAAGGCATGGACAATAAGAAAAATGTGTTAAAGAGAGAAAATCATTAGATCTATTTTTTAAACTCATTGAAGCCGAACGGTTTAAATGAGAGGGTCGAATTTACTTGTTATTTGTAACTCATGTAACACATGAAATGAGAAATGTTTTTCATACAGAAATGATGTAGCTTTACGTATTTGTTTCATAGGAGTCATGTAGCCTGAGGTGTTTAAACACAACATTCATAGTCCGAATTAGTAGTCACATAGAACTGACTAAATTCAATATGTTCACATCAGAGAAGCCGTGTAATTTATGGCACACAACACTAGTTCAGATTCAGTAAGAGTAGCCACGTTAAATTGTGAATTACACGTTATACATCAATAAAGCTCATTCAATGCAAAAAGAAGTTAGAAACCGAGCATGCGCGCGTAGTCACGCTACGTAGAGTAGAAATAGAAATAGTCGCAGAAAGCTCGCGTTTCACAAACGCTGCATCAGAAACACCGAGAGGAGCATCCAGAGATAACGCCAGCAGCAAAGGTGAGCCAGGAATCATAGAAATGCTCTTTAGCACCGAAGGCGGGAGGGAAACTTAGCGGTTAATGCATAGGTAACCGTTTTCATATTATCAACATAACGAGTTACATGTAATGAGAGCAGAAGATACGGAGCGTAGATAAACACTGATGTAGGTATATTCCGGAATGCGCTATAGGTAAAGCACACATAAGGCATGGTGCGTAGATTGAATATGGGTGTAACCACAGCTTAATAACAATTGTAATTAATGATCACAATGCAGTTTAACAAAAGAAAACATAGCCTTATGTAAGGAGTCAATACACTGATAATCATCGGCATAGCCATGAACGAATATAGTCAGGACTTATAATACAGCACATGCTCAGGATATAGAAAATGTTATATAAGTGAACCATGGACACTGCTTGATATTAAGTGGCATATACGGTATGTTTATATTTTAGAACATTTCCCTGACGAAGGCGAAAATGTCGCCGAAATGCATTGGAAAGAAGAATGGTTGTGATGCATAAAAAGAAAGTTTTGTCAAGATGATATAACAGAAAAGTTAATGTGATTTGAACATTCAACTAAGAAGATATTGAACGAATAAATGAAATTTCGAAGCAAACATTGAAAATAATTTGATTTATTGAAACACAGCTGGATATCACAGCATATACCCAGTGGCCTGGGAGACAGTCCTACATCTGATAGGACTGCTACCTACCAGCTACTACTACATCCACATCTGCTCCCCCTGAAGTTGCAGTGCCACACAGTGCGGCAGATTGTCCAACTACATCCCCTGATGTGTCTGCATCACGGCCACACAGTGATGCAGACAAAACATCACCATCCACATCTGAGGCACCTGACACATCAGAGGACAAAGATGATGATAAATCTGACTTTATGGCTAGAATGAAGTGGTAGTAATACTTTGTTGAAATATTCAAGCCACCACCCTAGGAATCCACGCGATAACCTCCCTTTTGGCCAATTTTTGAGAATCAAACGCAATTGTACCAAAAGGGATGATTATTTCAGAGAGGCAAAAATCCTCCAACTGAAACTAAGTGCCAGACAATACCCCTACAGACTGGTTAAACGGGCTCTTAAACGTGCATGGTACTACGATCGGACAGCACATTTAGATGAGAACAAGAGAAAGGATAAGGCTGAAAACACTATTGCTTGTGTAACTGCCTTTGGAACTGAGTCCAACCTGATTAAAAAGATCATATCAAGAAATTGGCATTTGATACAGAAAGTTGAATCACAGTTAAGTTTCCCTCGTTTTGCATTTAAGAGAGGTAGGAACATGCGCGACCATCTGGTGAAAACCTATAGGGAGCCATGCGTTAACACCATACATAACCAGTGGGGACTGGCACCGGTCGTGGGTCATTATCCATGTGGACAGTGTGTAGCATGTGATACCACCACAGTGACAAAATCTTGTGTACTAAATGGGAAGCAAGTTGTGCTGAAACATAATTCCAACTGTCTGACGAAGAACGTCATTTACTGTATACAATGTCCCTGCAGTTTGACATACATTGGGAAGACCACACAGGAAGTGAAAAAAAGAATAGCTCAGCATCAATCACGGATTAGATGCAAGGTACTGACAGCACCACTAGTAGAACACTTCATTCACAAATCACATGGCCCGAAAGATATGAAATGGTTTGTACTGGAGGTCGTGAAGGAGGACCAATGTAGATCGTCTGCTAACATTAAAAGAAAACAGATGGATATGGACCAGTTGGACAATGGAACATGGGTTAAACCAATATGTGGAATGGCATAGTCTAGCGACCCTGTGATGTGTTTCACATAATAATACATATGGTGAGAGTTCTGGCTATGATGAACCTGTAATTTTGACTGTAAATATTGAGGTATTCTTTGACTGGTCCACTTTAGATGGGTTACGCCCCAGGTAGGTAGTCATCTATTGTCCCACGCTTGTTTTGACACTGACCGTGTTTCTATATAGAGGTATCATATGTAGGTAATTTTTTGATTTTCTTTGGCAATTGTTGTGTTATATTTATTGTTGGCGTATTTGTATAGTGAATCTGGTTAATATATTTTTTAAATTCTGCCGCTCCTACTCTAGTGTGGGGTTTAGTATAATCACTTTCACCTTTCCAAGATGGCCACTGCTTGTTCGTGCATGCTATTAATCATATGCGCATGCGTGAACTCTATGTGAGTATGTCTATCACCCTCTCGCAGTTGTTGATTGTAGACGCTGACTGAGATAGACGAGGAATGTTTCCCGTCGTGAGCGGAGCATACGAGTGAGTACCACTGTTGGGCACAAGTTTGTATTAGAGGTGTCTATTGTTACCCGTGGTTGGCTCCACAATTATCTGACAGTGGATGCTCCTGTTTCTATCTTATAGGTGAGACGGTATGCGCATGAAATTTTATAGCGGACTTATACCCGTTTGAACCGTACTACCTTGACAACACTGTGGAGGTAAGCTACGCTCCCAGTATTATGATGATATCTTATGGGTAGACACGAGCTGGTCAAAGGACATACTGATCGGGTATGTTTTGACTCTGTACTTATACAGGAGTACGTCTGAACTTGATTGGTCTTCATTGAGAAGCCTTAATTCGATCTGGAAGACTTGGGTGATTTATATCTGTTCAGTGAGTATTGGACACCCCGATGGGGTTTGATTTGTGTAGATTGTTTTATATTGTCACACTGGGTGTGGTGACGGTTAGTTTAATGTTAGCAGACAATCGATTATATTGGATATAAGTAGTAGGATCTAATATACTAAATGTGTGTATATTGTATATTTTTGTAGATATCTTGTGCAACATATAGTCCTGCGGATGGTCTTGGTGTGAATTGTACGATAAAGACCGAAACGTCGACGCCTATATACCGTTTGGTTTACAATCACCAACAACAGGATTTGTAAAAAGAATTGATGGATTAGCTGACTGATGTTTCAGGAGCACTTTATGTATATATATGTTTAATACATATTGTACCAACGGTATAATGCACTACTAAAAGATGTATTGAATATGGTAGTGTTTTCTGTTGCCTAGTCTTTGTATTAATTTTTGTAACGATTCTTGACATATATTTGTTTCAAGTGTGATATAAAGCTGAACAAAAGATACCACGTTTCTTATGTTCCTTTCAATCAATGTACATATATATGACTTGATATAAAATGAGTAATGATATGAAATAATTCCTCAAGGTGCATTTTTCTATTAAACTTACGTTACCCAGTTCCTTGGGGATTATTGGGTTGCCCTCTTCTAGTGAATAGAATGAAGTGGTAGCATTAATCTCCGCCATATTGCCGAGTTCAGCTTGGTTCTGCCCTCTGCATCATGCTCTGGAATAACACCTCCCGCTGTCCCCCTATACACTGAGCCTCACTCCCCTTGGACCTCGACATGCCATATTTGGTTTGGTTACCAATGACACAACAATCACACAAGGACTGTAGTCTTCCACTCTCTATGAACTTGTCAATCCTGAAAGGACAATGTAAAGTGGGGTTTGCATGGCCCTGTACTGGTCCAGCTTCAACACTCCACTGAATGTGAATAAAACATTCCAATTCACACAGATGTGTCATGGCCATGATCAATCAAAAATGAAAATATGGATGAATGTAGGGACAGTGATTCCACAAAAAGGTACTCCCTGGGTAATGCTCAATGCACATGTATGGCCGTGACCCAGATAGGCATTGAGACACAGATTGTCATTAAAATCAACACTCATCACAGTTGAATACAAGTGAAGGTGCGTAGACTTTATTAGCATATGCGTGTCAGTACGGGCAAGATAAGTGCCACAACATGCAGACCAATGCCTCACCTTTCACAGGTGTGTGTTAAGCCGCATTGTTGTCCACTCATGTATTTGGAGTCCAGGCGAATGCAGCCATGTCCACTGTTGTCGTGGGATATGTGGCCAGATCTCCAAGATGCAACAAGGTTTCGGGACATGTGCATTGGGTTCCAATATGTTATGGCTGCAAGTACGTAGTTACTTTTCAATGAAAGCGATTGCAGCTTCGTAGGCTAACATTTCCAACATGAGGTCATCTTCATCAAACAGGACTGGGATGTTATGGAAGTAAGTGTGAAGGCCATTCCATGCAAGATAACTTCGAGCAAGGATTCCTGTGTGTAGGGTGTGTATACGTTGTTCTCTCGTCGGGGTGTGCATATTGTGGGAGTCGGCATCAGCTGCTATAGTATCTGTCAGGGGTTGCAGGGCACATGCATTCCGAATTTGAAGGTAAAGATGTGCTCCCGCTTGATAGTTCAGACAATAGAGCTTTCATCCCTAGTGTACGTTTGTAATCTGCTTGCATTTATGAAATGTGAAGTGGCTTGTTGGGGGTGGGTGGGAAGAGTGCGACTTTTGGATTCATTTTTGACATGTCTTGCACGTGGCATATGAACTGTGTGTTACGTTGCCTCACAGCTGCTCCTCCCTCCCCTGAATCCATTTACTTATGTGCGCTGCGCGATTGCATCACTTGCACTCCTACGGCACATTATTGTCATGCCTGTCTGCGCATGTCCACAAGCCTGACAACAACACTGTGATGTTGGCCGTTAAATGTGGTGGGCCACATGAATGTAGGCCTATGGTAAGGATAGGGCGGACACAGATGTAGAGTACATGCCTGGCTGAACTGGCGCTGCTAATGTGGCTAGGCATTTGGCTCATGCTGCAACAATACAGATACACACAACACTTGGCATGTATGATCCTGGACCCCGAGCGGTCTTGTGCTCCTTCATTAGTCCGTTCATGCAAGCCCGCCCCCTGGGGGCATGCTACATTGTAACATTGTCGCTTATGGGGGGGACTTAGCTACATGTCCAAGCTCTTACCCACTGCCTGAGGTGACATGGTTGCGTCCGCTATCCACAGCACAATGTAATGTGGTCGGACCGGGGACAATCATTAATACATAATGACCACACAGGCACACTTGGCTAAGTAGTGAAACTGGCTACAGGCACGTGCGCCCAGCCCCTTTTTATTACCAGGATCACATATCCAGTGATGCCTGTGCTGGATGGGTGTGGGGTGTGTTTGTGAGCCAGCCCTCAGGGAGTGGTTGGTGCTGGCAACAACTTGAACAGTGATCACTATTAAAGCGGAAACAGAAAACAACAACTTAACACAAACAACTGCGAAGCATCATGGAGGTAGCCGGAGCAAGTACAGAGGTCACCCAATATGCAATCAGAAGGGGCCATGACTTGTGGTGCACTGAGGTAGGGGCACCAGAGCTGAGCATGCTCATGTGAAGAAATTATCAATGATTGTGTCCCTTGGGGATATTCCTGCTGCAGCTGCATTGGGGTGTGTTACACCTGCCTCATCTTCATTATCATCGTCTGAGGTCTTCCACACTGCCTGAGGTGACAATGTTGCTTCTGCAGTCCAGAGCACGTAACTCAATCATAAAGGGTCCATGAGTTGTGGTGCACAGAGTTAGTGGCACCTGTGGTGCTCAGCGGGTGCGCAGCCAGTGATGATGCGTCGTCCGTGAAGGTCAGGAATGGATTGGATGTGTGTGAGCCCTGCTGACCCAGTGTAGGCCAGAGGCAGAGGTCAGCAGGGGCCTACAGCCACGTGGCGTTGACTTGTCGTGCACAGAGTTAGTGGTATCTGAAGTGCTCAGGGGGTGCGCAGCCAGCGATGGTGTGTCATCCGGGCGGGCCTCACTGGGAGCAATGTCTTTTGCCTACTGAATTCCGCCTCATTAAGGCCACGTGGCGTTGACTTGTGGTGCACAGAGTTAGTGGCACCTGTGGCACTCAGCGTGTGCGCAGGCTGCGATGATGTGCGGTCCGGGCGGGCCGCACTGGTTGCAATGTCTGTTGCCTACTGGACTGCGTCATCTGCAATCGGACTCGATCTGAATTGTGAGCCTTGCTGACCGCAGTGTAGGTCGATGGCAGTAGTCAGCACAGACATAACTCTGCGGTGCTGTGCCGCTGGGTTTGCTGGTGGCCTGTGTCGAGGAGGTCGAGGGGCACGCGGTGGCCTCATGGCAGGGTGAGGGGCGCCACCCTGGCAGACATGTTGGCCATCCCAGAAGTGACAGTCAAACAACAGGAGAGTGTCAAAAAGTAAATAAGCACAAAAACAGAGAAGATAATCTCCCTATATGATTCACATTGGAAATCAATAGGAATTTTCCTGGAAGCCCTCACTCACCACCCTGGGTGGTGACATGCTTCATCATCGGGCCCACCAGGAGAAGCCAAGTGCCTCCCTGGTGTGCTACAACGCCAGAATACTGCGGAGCTGGTTTTTTGTGACATTGATGTGAAAAAATCCGTGATGTTAAAATTGTCAAAGGACTGTACCATAAAGAAAAATGTTTTATTCAATGGTCAGCCTGACAAGGTTAAAATATGTGTAGGGAAATGTGCCAATTAATGTATTGGTTATTTCCACTTAAAGTGGGGTCGACATGTTTCAGCCTTTATGTGTAGGTTTACTGGGCTTTCTTCAGGACCATTGGTAATGTACCTCGGCGGTGTGGGCGCGCTAAGGTCCACCCTACCAGAGGACGTGAAAGTTAAAAATGCAGTGTAAAAATAAAGTGCAAGGAACAAACCATAAAGTTGTGGGATTTACCTCTAGTTTAGAGGAACCTGTATAGTTTCCTGCTACAGGCCCACGAGGTCCGGTAGCAGGAGACGCTAGGTGCTGAGCGGGTGCTGGGCGTTGCGGGCGGTGTGCCATTGTCGCCCCCACCCCTCTCCCGAGACCTATGGGGCGTGGATCTTTTAATTTACAAACTATACAGGCTCCTCTAAAGTAGAGGTAAATCCCACAACTTTATGGTTTGTTCTTTGCACTTTATTTGTACACTGCATTTTTTACTTTCACGTCCTCTGGTAGGGTGGACCTTAGCGGTAGGGTGGACCTTAGCGCGCCCACACCGCTGAGGTACATTACCAATGGTCCTGAAGAAAGCCCAGTAAATCTACACATAAAGGGCTGAAACATGTCGACCCTACTTTAAGTGGAAATAACCAATACATTAATTGGCACATTTCCCTACACATATTTTAACCTTGTCAGGCTGACCATTGAATAATTTTTTTTTCTTTATGGTACAGTCCTATGACAATTTTAACATCACAGATTTTTTCACATCACTGTCACAAAAAACCAGCTCCGCAGTATTCTGGGGTTGTAGCACATCAGGGAGGCACTCTGCTTCTCCTGGTGGGCCCGATGATGAAGCATGTCACCACCCAGGATGGTGAGTGAGGGCTTCCAAGAAAATTCCTATTGATTTCCAATGTGAATCATATAGGGAGATTATCTTCGCTGTTTTTGTGCTTATTTACTTTTTGACACTCTCCTGTTGTTTGACTGAGACTTCCCAGGGGACTGAGGGTGTCCCTTTTCCCTCACTCTCAAACTGTTACTACCCATCCCGGAAGTGAACCACGCCCAGAGCCCCGGCTTATTTATTCACACTTCTACACTGGACTGGCGCACGCTGGACCAGCCCACTCGGCTTACGCTTACAGGGGGGGGGGGGACACAGCTCCATGACCGAGGTCTTCCCCACTACCTGAGGTGACATGGTTGCATCCACTGTCCACAACACTACAAACACCAGCAGTATATGTCCACATGGACAGGTCTGTGCTCTGCATACTGAGTTCTGTCCAGCACATCTCTGCCACACTTAGCATTGTGTGCATTCTTATTCATGGGTGACTTGCCACTTTCTTACATACTTGGTTGCCACCTCTCCCCACATTCTGCTATTGTGTGGCTGAGGGGCCAAGCCGTTTTCGGAACGTCCGCTGTCCTGTTCTGCGCTGCCTCTGTGGTGGTAAGGGTGGGGGGGGGGGGGTCAGGGGGGCATGGGGGTGGTGGCAGTGGGTGTTGTGGACCCCTTGGGTCTCCGAGCTGCATGATCAGTAGCTCCATGACATGTTTTGGTCTTCAGATATGGCCCTGGGCTGGGCTCCCTTTCATACTGCAGGTAGTCCTCCTGCTTTACACCAGTAAAAGGCAGGTGTTAAATCCCTGCTGAGAACGCACCTTATCGCCTGTTTTTGAATTGCATCTCAGATCTGGCTGGTCGTTGAGTATATCGCAAAGTGGTGTTTTTGTGTGTTTTGCACGGGAATGCCTACTCTGCATATCATTAGCGTTAGTTGTTGCTCTCATCCGTGGCGATGTATTTTGCGGAAGCTATCACTGGAAAACTGGCGATATCGGCAGTTTGCACCAGCTTGAGAATGGGGCGATAATACTTTTGCTGTGCTAAAGTGCCATTAACTCGGTGATAAGTCCTTGAGAATATGCCCCTGTATGTACTATATGTGAGAGCTCCCGACAGAAGGCCTTAGAGCTCCAAATCAGGCTGCATTATTTTACATGTGAGGGCACATCTACATGAGCAGATATGCCCCTGAGATGTCTAGTTCCATTGCTACGTAATAGGATAGACAAGTGAACCCCAATATTAGAACCAGGTGTAACTATTGGCTCCCGCCCTGCTTACTTCAGTGCGTGTAGGACTAACAGACAGAGCAGCTGCCTCTCTTTCAATTGTGGACCGATGGACGCGGTCCCTTCTTAAAGTGCGGCTGAAGCCAACTCAGTGAGCTTCATTGACTCCCGGAAGACTCAGTCCCTCTCTATTGCCGCAGCCCCTTAATTAACATTGACTCACCCTTTGCGCATTAACCTGGGATTAATAACTTGGTTTCCCTGCTGTGCCCCTAATTTCAGGCGCTACTCACAGCATCCTACGTTGATTCTCTCATAGCCACTAATTATCACTGATACACCGGCCCAGGCCAGGTATTCAAGTCCGGCTGAAACCAACTACGTGAGCCCCATTGACTCCCAGAAGACTCAGTCCCGGGCGTCCTCTCTATTGTAGTGTAGTTCCAATTTTCCCAATAGGCTCTGCGCATTGGAATAACATAAACAATAGTTTAGACGTAGGACTGAGGTCGACTAGGTCTCTATTGAATATGTTAGACTTAATTAAGTTTGACAGCTAGCTCAGAGGTCACTAGAAACTTTCTCGAATGAACAGGGAGGAGTGAACCTCCCTGATTAGACAAGAAGGGATTAGCTTCTGACAACCGCATAAACATGACAACTTTGCTCCCCCAGAATAAGGAGTATATCTCCAGAGTCGTGTGAAAACAATAGATAGCCATTTCACTCAGTCAATCGTGTATACTTAGTTTCACCAGAGTGCAGAGAAATAGAGAGACGGGCGTTTTCAATAAAAGGTGTTATTTACTGAGCAGTCTTCTTTCTCATGCAAGAGAGGTGAATTGCTACAATTGCAATACTTGTCATAAAGTATAGTGCGTACAGTAAAAGGAGTATTATGGAATAATACTGTAAAAGCATTGATATGGTTTCTGAGCCATATGATTCTTAAAAGGTATAAAATATATACAATTACATACAATGATAAAAGTTGACTAAACGTACTCAACTGATGTTTCTAAATACGCCTACCCCAGTGTACCTAACCTAAGCCTAGTACGTGCAAAGGAGTAAAGGAGTTTTTAAGTTAAGTTAGTTTTGCCAAGAATCTGACTCAAGAATTCTCTAAGGATCTAATCAGCTCCGTACCTTGGTTTTAGAATGAAGGAGGTCTTGTATCTCGCTCTCAGGACTCGATCTCCCAGTAACCCGCAAGGGTGACTGGAAACACTGGAGCTGGATTTTCAGCGTCTCTTTCAGTGCGTCAAATGGGAGGGACGGCTTCCTTCGGCACTCGCATCAGCTGGGCTTCGAATAAGTAGATAGCCGCTCTGCTCCAAACCACCGTGTGTTGCTTAAGGCAAATGTTGGTATATTTATACCTGGAAGGTGCCGTGTTTGACGTAAGGTTGGACATAAGACGTCAATAAAAGATGTCACTAAGAACTGGCCGTTCTTTTCGGACTGCAGGAGTTCTAGGACAAATCAAAATAAAAGCATGGGGAATTCCCAGGTTGCTGGAGGTTTGGTTTGTTGAAAGAACTCGTTGTACTTTCTAGGAGTCTAAGGAAGTAGCCTTGCGGTATTTGGATTGCATTGGCTATTACTAAATATGGATATGATTTTCATGCCTTTATAAGGGTATGATTTGTTATAACCACATAAGGGCATAAATCTGGAATATTTAATTAGGGTCCTAGATACGATCACAACACCCACTCCACGTATAATGTCCATAATTACTAAATACTAAGCAATATATAAACATATAGGTATGCATGTGTTTTCCAGCCCACCCCAAAATACATCAAATGCATTTGAAATGGTATAGATACACGAAAATGAGTATTATACTGTACGCTTTCAAGCAGTGGTATCATTCAGATAATGCAAATATAAATATCAGCTGAATGAATTGCGAAAATTACATTTATGAAATGGCTCTTAATACAGAAGAGAAGGTCGAGACCATTTCATCACATATTTATACAAGATTGTACATGTGCTAGAGGCTGATGCAAAATATTGAGTCTCTAGGAATAGAAGCTCTGTTCTCTAAGAATAGTTCTACTTTAAGCAGAGTACCTTGTGCCAAAAAAAAAGGTAAATATTTTGGAAGTTGCGAAAAATAATTTTGCTTTCAATGGAAAAAAATAGTTCCAAGTGTTTTCAGTAGTGTTGTTTATAAAAATTGAAGGCCGAATTCAGAGTTCAGGGAACGCTGTGTGCTCGCTATTTCGATTGTTATTCTCGTTGTTAGGAGAGAACATTACCTCAGCTAGACCAGCAAAAAATATGTCTACAACAGTAGGTGAAAGTTGGGCCAACGCTGAAAAATCAGAAATAGTGCATATATGCGATGCATTGCCATCATCGGTGTTTAGATCAGCAATGTTCACAGAAGGTTGTACGTGTGTGCTGCCGTTTTCATGTCGTACTTCACCGCCACCTAATCTTAATGGTGAAGTCTCAACGAATGCAGTCATCAGAATCGGTAGCCGCTGGGGACAACACGTTGCATGAGTCGTTACCGTACAAAGCAAAGCGTCGATATCCATTGGTACTGCTGATGGTAGTGTAAGACAGACGTCCAACATGCATTCTTCTCCGCATAGCAGACATCAAAGCACAGGCAAGATGCAATTTTGCCAGATCTGTCTGAATGAAAGAAACCAGGTAGTATTCAGATATCTTAGCCGGGCCAATCCGAGGACCTTAGTGATACGGTCTCGGTATCGTATTGCTAGGATTGTTTCTTCCATCGTAGCCTGAGTTTTGTCTGTGACTTGGCTTGCCATATCGGAGTAGAAGGAACAAAAATAAAATTCCTGCTACAAGTCCCAAAATAAGAGGCAGGCCACCGAAAAGAGAATGCACAAAATTCGGGAAGATGCCCAGAACTGTTTCAAAAGGTGCTAACAGTCCCGAAAAAATTGTCTTAAATACATGTGCGTTGCCACTGGTATCTGACATGTTTAAAATTTGGCTTAACATTTCTACGAAATGCACTGGGCAATTTGTCGATAATAGGGTATGTATCTCTGCCGCTGTCCTTGCAGCTTGCAGGTCATACGTCTCTTTGGACGAGGTTAATGGGACAGTTGTCTGTAAAAGAATAGACTTCATTCTGCTTAAAGTATCAATTCGAATAGAATAGATATTCACAGAAGGCCAAAATGCCGCCTCCATGTCTTGATTGCTTTTTGGATACAATACTTGCATACAACAAATGACCATGGAAGTAACGCTCACGAGATAGGGGTTTCCTGGCATCATGCCACAACAGCTGTGGTCACTTAATATAACGTAGCTACCGTTGGAAAGTTGTCTGAAAAAGGGCTCTATCTGTGTAGCTGGGGTGCCATGCAGATGACATGAAAGGTTGCTTGATGAACCTTCGCAGGCTCCATGCAAGTTTATACCTTGACATAGAAGTGTACCGCTCAGTGATGTTTTACAATTATTACCACTAAGAAATACCTCTTTCTTGCCCCCACTCCAACATCTATGTGTATAAGGTAAATTCCAGGTTGATTTGATGTATCCTTTACCCAACCTTTCATACAGGCCTGCTGGTATATACTTTTGGTAATATTGAAACTGAAAAGTTGTTATCGGGATTGTAATGGTGCCATGTATTATCCATTCAATGACATGTCTTTCTGACATTGTCAATAGTAATCTCTCAAGTTTTTCAATGCTCAGCACCGTATAGTCTGCTCCTTTTTGTGCCAACGAGATTTGTCTATCAGTAAGGTTAAAGATAGAAAATAATGACGTTATGTTGATTAGACGCCATGGCACGTGACCTGAACTGAGGTTTTGTAACGTCCAGCCTAGCTGTACAATAGAACGCAATTGGAATTGACCATTTTGTAACATTATCATATCCTGTTCTATTATATCAATAGCAGATGATACAATGCTGTCCAGTGAATAGATTCTGGAGGACAGAGTTGTTAACCCATTGTCCACTACAGAAAGTGTTTTTTCCATATGAATACGATCAATTTCTCGTATTTTTTCTGCAGTTTCAATTTGATTTAATTTCCAAGCTTCATTGTAAGCTGCGTATATACCGGCGTATATGAAATGTTTTTGACGCTGTTTGCCAGGTCCCAGTATCAAATCTCGCAAGTCAGCACCTTCTTTAAGTAAAGTTAAGTGTTGCTTAATTTCTGGAAGTATGATATCTGTAGCCATTCGAGGCATAGTTTTCCTACACTGTATGTTGTAACTATCCCTGTATGTTGTCTCTGGGAATATCTTGGGTCTGGCCTGTTCTGTTTGAACCCCTGTATTTTGTTCAGGAATCTATCTTGACAGTTATTAGTGTCTGTGGGTCAGATCAACCATTTGTTACAGTCAGGAAGTGTTCTGTTTTGTTTTAAAATATAGGCCACGTCTAACCCCTCATCTATAGTGGTGTTTCTATCAGGCATAGGCTTTGGTATAGACGGGTTGTTTAAATCTTTTATCTTGGCTAAACCAAGACAGGTTGTTTGCTGAATTGTGTCATTCAGGAACATTATTTGTTCTGGGATCATGCAGGCTCTGAACAATGCTTCTAAACCTTGTACCTGCCATTCTTTTGTACCCCAGATGGTTGTTTTCCCAAAATTCAAAATCAAATGTAGACATTTGTTCATAACATTTTTCAGAATAAATCAGTTTAGTATTTGTCAACATGTTTTTCACTCCTGCCTTATTTAACATTTTGAAATAGAATGTTTCAGTATCAGTGACATTAAACCCTGAGAAGTATGGGAATTTCTCATAAAACGTTTTTGAACTGCCTTTTGGCGGGGTTGGACAATGTTTCCATTGATTATAACTGAAAAAATTTCTAAGATTTGCAGATTTATGCAGATAATGATGCCCAAACTGATTGTAACAATACATTTCCTCATAATTCGACGAACCCTGTAAATAATCATGTTCTGTAAATTTTGCTGACATTTCTAAATCTTTATAACATAAAGAAGGTGCCAGGGCTCGAATTTAGTTCACAACTGCTTTTTATTTAGCAGCTATGTACCTTCTTTAAGTAGATTCCGAAGGCTCGTGTATTCATTCATACATTTCTTTTCAAATTTAAATTGTTTACATTTTAAACAAACCCAAAACAGTTGAAACAATACAAACAGACATAAATCATACATGTGATACTTTGTGAATAATAAATAATAACATTCATTGACAATTACGCATAACTATTCCAACAATAGGGCAACTCAATTTGATACACCTGTACTTATTTTTCTACTAGTCCTAACGACCCAGCGTACATATTTGTTGGGACTAGACACATTGGGCCTTTCGTAACTTTTGCTTAAATCGCCATATATTTGTGTGCATAGATACTCTGAACCATCAAGGTATGGGTTCCCTTGAAACAGTGTATGGAGTTCTTGTTTGTTCACCGATGCTTAATTCTGTTAGGTTGGAGAAAGCGATCGATCAATAAATGAGTGTAACTATGTGTTTGTTGTACATTAGTCTACCGAGTTGGAACTTACTTGTGAACAGGAAAAATATGTTCCACGTATACGGCTCCAATTTGCTGTATTTTCTTCCTATTTTCTTCCTATTAGCAGGGGTCTCTGTAGGGTTCAAAGGTTACAGTTTAGTGTGTTTGAAGCTACGGCCGTGATGTTGCTCAATGCAATGCCCATGCTGGCCATGGCCTCCTTGTAAGCCCTTGTCAGAATGTTGCATGCCAATTGCGTATGTGCCGATAAAGACTCGCAAATCTTTTATAACAGTTCTGGCGTCAGCCGAGCGCTGGTGCCACATCCAAATGAATCTCGTACAGGAATCCACTGCGACCATGATATATTTATAGTTGCCGTCCCTTTGTGAGGGACCACAGTGGTCCAGGTAAACACATGCTAATGGTTTGTCTGAGATTAGAAGGGGCGTCTGCACTGGTCGTTTCACTGTTGATAATTTCATTTTCTGACATATTTCACATTCTAGAACATAGTTCCTAGTCTGTTTTCTCATTCGTAGCCACCAATATCTCTGTTTTAATAATGATACTGTGGCGGAAACACCAGCGTGTGCAGAGGCGAGACCTTCGTGTGCCACTAAAATTAGTCCTAATCTGTGCTCCGTGTTTGGCATTGCCCTATCCCCCACTCCAGGGATTTGAGCACACGGAACGTTGTACGCATCAGTTTTGTATGAGTACTTTACTGGAAAGCCTTTCGGGAGTGTCTTACCGCTGTCTTTTACTGAAGCACTGACAGCTTGCATGATCTCGCTGTCTATATTTGTTTTTGACCGAGTAATGGCAGCTACGAAGCCGTTTATACAGGTGCTTTCGCTGCCTCATCAGCCAATGAATTCCCCGCAACGTGAACGCCATCATGTTGATGACTCAGTGTATGAATCATGTGAGTCTTTTGTATTTCTTTTTGTAAAAGAACTACCTGTTCCCAAAGCATTTTATGCTTGATTGTGCCACCTTTTGCATCTTTGTAGTTGTTTTGAACCCAGTTCTGTAAATATTCATTGTAAGACTGGACACAATAATAGGAATCGCACACTATTAGTGTGGGGAATTCTCGTTCGCTATCTTCAAGTGCCATCTTAAAAGCCTGTAGTTCAGCTCGCTGAGCTGTACAGTCTCCGAGTGATTGAGTTTTAGTTACCAAAGGTTTAAATTTTCCTTCGTGCCATCGACCTTTAACAATAGCACACGCAGCACTGTAGGCTTGTTTACCCCCAACCGCGGGTTGTGCTGAGCCGTCTGTGTATATTATACAACTGTAATGTTCTAGAGGCAGAATCTCGGTCGGCAGATGACATTCATATTCATATTGTAGAAATTCTTGTGTTTTTAAGTTAGGATCAAATTTGTATACTACGTCCGGTGCAGCAAGAGAATTAACCCATCTGTATCCATCTCGGATGTAAAGCTTAGCATTGGGGATGCTTGATTTTGTAACAGCTTCTAGGGCAGGTATTGGTGTAACGATAGTTATTCGTTTACCTTGTGCGGGGCTCTTTCTTTTACTACAGCAGTTTGAACGGCAGTTAGAATTTTTTCAGTAGAACTGAATTTCATTTCAGCTTGTGTGTACAAATGTGATTTGTAAGCTATTGGTACCGTTTCTCCCTCATTAGAGGTCAGGTATGTGAATCCGCATCTTCCTGGGATGACTCGGATTACAAGGTTGCGTTCGTTTGTGCGTGTTTGCAGTTTTGTTTTAGTTAACATGTCTGTTTGTAATGATCTTACAATTTCTATGTGTTTTTGAGTCCAATAAATTGGTTTAAAATCAGGTTTTATTAGTTCGTAGAGAGGTTTAACCCTCTCTGCATAATTTAGAATGTATGTTCTTCCGAAATTCAGGAAACCTAGTATTAATTGTAAGTTCTTCAGCGTTTTTGGAGCTTGGAGTACTGCACACTTCTCTAAGAAGTTGTCTGCTAGGCTTTTGCCTTCACTTGATAATTCAAATCCTAAAAATAGGACAGTTAGATGGGCAATTCGTGATTTTTTAAAGTAAAATTTGTACCCTTCAGCATGCGAACCCAAGTATTATGGTGTTCACTCTTTTCAAGTGAGTCTCCAGGTCATTGTCTGTAAGATAGATGTCATCGACATAGGATAATGCCTCATCACCATACATTTGTAGTAACTCTGTTACTCTGGCTGAAAATAATCCTGGGCTGTTCTTGAATCCCTGTGGGAGACGACAAAATTGTTTTTGGGTCCCCATGCTGGAGAAAGCGGTCCAATATCTGCTTTCAGGTGCTGTGTTTTGACAGAAGAAACCATTGGAAATATCTAATGTCGTTTTATATTTCTTGCGCACAATGTTATTCATTAGTGCTGCACTGTGTGAGTTTTGTACTGCAAAGGTTTTACAGCAGGAGTTTAGATATCTGTAGTCCAAAACTAGACAACATGAATCGTCTGGCTTGGAGACAGGAAACAAAGGATTGTTCATTTGTGAGGTGCATGTTTCAATCCCCCCTGATATTCAAGTTAATCTAACATTTCTTTTACTTGTTTTTTAGCTTCTTACTTAACAGGATACTGCCTCTGTGCGGTAGGTTGATTTTTTAACTGGATTTTATGGTGAGGAGAATCCCCATCCCATCCTACATGATTTTTATATAATGCAGGGGCTTGGGCCACTGCCCATTTTCTAGCAAGTGCGTATTTTTTTATGTATTGGAATGTGATTCGAGAAGGCAGGCATAATCATTTCTTCGCCATGTGGGCACTCCCTGACAAACTCTGGTGGCCAGTCTTTCTCTGCTAGAAGGATATCATAGCCTTTAGATAGATTCTCCCAAAAGAGACCTTTTATTTTCCTAGTTTTATCTCCCTCTATACGTAATGTTATTTCATATAGTTTATGGGGCACGCTCACTCGGGGGTCTGCAGTTTCCACTTGAATGTATTCATTCGTGTCCACTGTCTCCAGAAGATTCATCAGGATCTTGCGAGCTATGCTCACTTCTGCTGCGCTGTCTAGCATTGTCTAGGCCCACTCTCAGTTTTTAGGTCGAGCTGGAGTTGCATCCGGAGGATGCTCCAGTTCAACAACTTTAGTGAGCCGTCTCGGGGGAATTAGGGACAGGAGGGTGCCACGCGCTTCTGTTGCAGATTGCTGGATTTGCCTGCGTGAACGCGCACGTCGGCTCCGTCCACATTCCCAGCAAGTCAGCCTAACGCGCGTGCATGCACACAGACACACACACACGTGCGCACACGCAGTTACACTTACTCACACACAGACACAGACACACACACACACACACACAGGCACCCAGACGCAGGCACACACATACAGGCAACCCCCTCTCCCCTCCCCTCTCTTACCTAACCGGGCTTCGGGCTTCTCGGGAGCCTCGCAGAGCACTCGAGCTGCTCTGCTATGCCTGCAAGATGCGGATCTCTCCCCTCAGGCTTGGGGGTCCCGCAGTCTCCCAGCTGGTCTTCACCCGGGCCCCCTCCTGGGTCCCGGGACTTCAGGTACGGCACTTCGCTGTCGCTCTGGGCTCGCGCTCCGACCTCAAAACGAAACTTAAAAATGTTGCGCATGCGCAGGCAGCCCCCTCCCTCCCACTCCTCCCAGTGTTTATTTTTGTATTTTGTATGGCACAGGGAGGTGAAAATTAAAATCCCAGCAACGGCTTAACATCCTGTGGTTCTCAGCAAATCACTAAAATCTACCCATGCCATAAAAACTAAAGTAAAACGTCTGCTTCTCATGTAAAACGTTTTACCTGCCTGGGCCAAGTTCCCGCTATATAAACCATATAAAACAGCATACTAATTACGCCCTGCACCTAGCAGCCGAACTTGGCCAAATGGCTCGAGCCTCGAGGGCCCTTTACACTTGAAGAAGAAAAGGCATATGTTGTACATGCCTGCCTCGAGGCCACACCCCCATCAATTGTGCACGTATCTCACTTCTCCTTTTCCACCCTAAGCATTGCTCTAACGCAGGGTGCATCGGAGGAAAGTGCACAGCCAACCCCCTGCATAAAACCAAGACTAGCGATCCGAATAGCCACCCTGTTTCTTGGAAGCCGGAGTGGAGCGCCGTGACGAGCCTTGCCTCAGTGAGGTAGGAGACAGCGCTTGCGTCCAAGGGAGGGCGAGGGGCTCATTGTAAGACACAGGCAGCCGCGGTGTCTGCTCAGCGTGTGGAACTGCCAAGGGCTGGCAGGCGTCATTCTACGCATGTGGCGTGAGGTGTTGCTGTCGGGCTGTGTTTGTCCTTCCCTAAGATTGCTTGCTTTTTCCACATTTCTGTGTTTTTTTTTATGTGCGCAGCATTTTACTCTTGCATAGTGCGTAGTATGAACCGAGTCGTCTGAGTGGCAGTTCAGGTTGTGTGTGTGGAGGGGGGTGTTTCTGGTGCGCCACAACTGAGAACTCTGGAGTTCAAGCCACGGGCAGTGCGAGTTTCTCACCGTCTGTCAGTGGGTTATAAAGGTGTTCAGAATACATGCCCATGCATTCCTTGGCCTCTCTGTGAATCGTACAGAGCAGTGGAAATTGGGTCAATTGTAATATGTGATTCTGTTTTAAGGAGATAAACAATATACAACATACTAACAGGATGAAAGTAAAAGAAAATGCAGACCTCACAGGAGAATGGGTTTATTCTGTGTGTAGGGGCCCGATGAGAGTGTGCTGAAGCAGAAATAAATGAGGCCTAAGATATACAGACTGGGGTCTCAGAAAGAGGTGTGGAGTGAAAGGGCACACAGGTCTAACACAGGTTGCAGAGGAAAGTAAAGGAAAGGAAGAGAAAGCGAGTGAGTGTGATGGAAAGGGAGAGAAAGCGAGCCACCCTGAACATGACTACTGCTTCCACAGGCATTATAATGGTTATTTCGGAGTGTCACATTTTCAAAACTAAAACTTTTCAATTCTAAATTAGTCACAACAAAATCGTTGTCACTCCGTGTCCTGAAACTGCTGTCAAGCATTGGCAAAGCCAACAGGTGTATGTCCATTACTGTGTGGTACATGTGGATGTAATAACTGGACGATCAGAGAGAGGCATCAAAATACTGGTTGGGTTGTAGCTGTGGGAAGGAAGCACAGGGTTTTAGTCTACATAGTCCATGACATTGTTTAATATACACGCCACAACTCTTGGAAGGGATTCTTAGGCCGTGTCCCTTTTAGAGAACTACAACTTTTCTCATCCCTTTCAAAGCCCTGGTTAAGGATGTTACATTGTGTGCTCCTTTTCTGCAAGTTTTCGTGCATGGCTTGTATGCAGGTTATGAAGTTATGTTTGGCTTATTATAGTCGTTAAATAAAGCGTTTTGGGTAATGTATGTTATGTAGTGCCTGGTATGGTATGCATTTTAATATGTTAAATGGTAAGTTAAATTATGTACTTTCGGTCACGCATGCTAGGTCAGGCAGATTACATTATGCAGGCTATTTGTGTGGTACTGTTATGGTATGAATGTTATTTTATGAATGTTATTTTCCTTGTTATGTGTTAGACATATCTTATGTATGTACAACAACAATTTGGTCCAGCACTCAAAATTACAATTTCTCTAATTACATCATATGATTTAAACAGGAAATTGATTCAGCAGGTGTTATTCCAATTTTCCTTTATTCATGAGCTTTTCTTCATAACACAATAAAACCATAGCCAACGCGTTTCGTCCCATCGGAATTTTTCAGGGCAGACAAGGGTATGTTAGCCTTCTAATTGAATGCTGTTTAAAACGTGTGATCAGTACTATTCAAAGTAATACTGGAGAAGCTTTGTCAAAGCAGAGTCTCTTTCTAGGTGAGTTAAAGCTATTTTGGTAATCAGTTTTTTTGTATAGGTTGGCACCAATAGCCAAGATCCGGTGCAAGGCTATGGGTGTTGTCCCATTTCAACTTTTAATGTGGTAGCATGCGGCTTCTGTTATATCCACGTCTCGTCTGTGAGAGATCAGAGACCAGGGGTCTTGTGATGTCATCAGGCCTCCCTTGGTTGTGTTGATGCCCCATCAAGGGGTCATGTCACCGGTGGTTCCATAGCCCTTTTCATTGCGTTTGAAAGGCCTCTGTACTGCTTCTATACACGCATCATGCATGTAGCCAGCCGTTATGCCAGCTTTAAGGAATTTTCACCTGCTCCACATACAAAGATCCTAAAGACCTGGCTCTTTGCCTTGCAGTTGGTCAATGCTAAGTTTCTCCTTCATCCTGCTTAGCGCCTTGACACCTTCTTGGTTTAGCTCGCTTTATAAATTCCCATCCTATCCTATCCTATACAGTTCATGAAAAGCAAAATTATTTGCGCTTTTGGATATTTTCCTGAAAATGAGGTGTGGCTCCAGCACTGGTCAATAAACATTGGCCACAGCTAGCTACCAGATTCAAGATGGAGAGGATGTGGTGTAATGGCCAGAGCTGCCTACTTTGGATCTTGGAATCAGGTTCGAGTCTCTGCATTGGCTCAACATCAGGGCCAGACTGACCGTAGCAGGTCCCAGGTGTTTCCCTGGTGGACCGCCAGGGTGGGGGCTGGTTTTGGGCCCCTAGGGGACTGTTTTTGTTACAGGTGGCCAGCCGTATTGGCCCATGTAACAAAATCGACCGAAACCGGTCCTAGCAAACAGTTCATTAGCACCCCTGTGCCCCCAGGGAGCCCGGCCAAACAGTTTGCCAGGGCCGGTTTCGGTTCCCACTCCGGCACAGCACAGCATCCTGTAATGCTGAGCAAATCACTTAAACTCCCTGGGCCTACCAAAAAAAGCATTTTGTACTGCAATAGGTCTTGCATTATTAAAGTTTGAGCTATTGGCGTTGTTAAATAATGCAATACCAATAGCTCAAACTTTAAAAATGCGAGACCTATTGCATTGCAAATGCTTGTTCAGTTGTGTCCTCAGAATTCTCTGCATGTTTTATTTTAATACTGGCTACCTTCTTTCTGGGAAATTGCAATTTTTTACTTCGATGAACAGGTTCTTTGTCTTTGGACTTGACGTGCTCTTCTTTATGTTCTGACGGTCCTCTTCTTTCCGATTTCTTTGATGAAGTCTGAAAAGATCGAGAGGGATGTGTATCAATATCTTGATATCTGTCAGGTTTTCTCAAATTGTCCCTATTTATAAGGTTGTATCTTTTTTCAGAGGGCTCCCTTTGGGGAGACTTGCCCCCCCCCCCCCTTCTGGAGATTTATCTCTTCGTTGGGGAGACCTTCCTCTGGTCTGAAACAGTTTTTCTCTGGGAGTGGATTGTTTATTACCCTCCCACTTCTTCTTTTGAGAATTGAGATTATTTTTAATAAAAGTTTTTTCAGGATTTTCAATTAGTTGGGGTTTTACTGGTTTACCACCCAAACTATCTCTGCCTAATTCTTCATAGGATTTTTCAATTATTTTAGCAAGCTCAAAAGGTTGGTCTGCTATATCTGTCTCTTTCAATTTTTGGCGGATTGACACACATGCTGCTTCTCCTTTTATGTTGGCTAATAATGTAGCCGAGACCTGCTTAAAGTCTTTCAGTAATTTCATACCTAGAGTTAAAGCAGGTTCTGGACCGTATTAATTTTGAATCTGTCTTAGTATATCTGGTATCACCGCCATAGACGGAACACCATGTGTTTTTGTGTAGATAGAAGCAAAGACTGTGCCCTAAGTGTCACAGTACTCCACATGTGGTGCGATCCCCATTGGGAGACAGATAGTCAGAATTCGGTGTTTTTCGTGAGGGGTAGTATTAGGAAATACTGCCTCTATCTGAGTGATTTTTTGAGCTAACCAGAATGGAATTTGTTCCCGTTTTGCGGGTGTTTTACCAAGACATAATTGTATATTCTGTGGTGTAATTTTGTTTGTGTTCCCCTGTTGAGGGGTGTTTTGTGGAATTTTAATTGCAGGTTGGACTGTTGAAGTCCGCATGACATATTTTACCAATTGTCTAAGAAATTTAATTAGTTGTTTTAGCTGAACTAAAAGTTCTCTGTCTGACATTGCTTCAATGTCCGGATGTGGTGTGTAGCTGGCTAGAGCCTGGCCATGTGGCTCCTGGTCTACCTAGTGGACCAAGCCTGGTAATGTGATTTTGATGTTTTAGGGCGCCATTAAACAAGAGCAGGTGCTCTTGGTATGTTAGTGGAATTTCAACTTCCTCAAAAGGAGAGTATTCCGCTGGAGATTCCGCTATTTTGTAGTAGTGGAACTCATGTGTTACAGCATGTGCTGCTGGAAAGTTTATCCAGGAATAGAATACCTCTGTCTGCCGATATTCATGTGCCTCTACCACAAATACGACTGTACCACCTCTTGGTGTTACTCCATTTTCTATAAGTTTTATAGTTATGGTTTTTCTTATATTGACCGGGATGAGTATTGCATCATGGTTGTTATCTCTGACAAATGTGTCGTCCGCTACGAGTTGAGCTGCCAAAGCAGCTCTCTCCCTTTCGTCGTCACTCTCTGTCATTTTAATGACTGAAAGTTTGTAGATCAAGTTTCAAGGAAACAAAGATTAGGTGCACAATATTTTGGAACACTGTATCCTTCAACGTTGACTAAACCAAAAACTAATACATAGGATTCTCATCCGACTAAGTTTCAGCGGATATTAACCTTTCACCCACTCCAGACGTCTATTTGAGTTTTTACGGGGAAAAAGGGGTCTGTGTGAAAAAGCACGACTGAGTTACTCTAGTATCTTGCGTTAGATTATCGCCTTACCAAACGTTGGGCGCCATGTAGTGTAGTTCCTATTTTCCAATAGGCTTTGCGTATTGGAATAACATAAACAATAGTTTAGACGTAGGACTGAGGTCGACTACGTCTCTATTGAATATGTTAGACTTAATTAGGTTTGCCAGCTAGCTCAGAGGTCACTAGAAACTTTCTCGAATGAACAGGGAGGAGTGAACTTCCCTGATTAGACAAGAAGGGATTAGCTTCTGACAACCGCATAAACATGTCAACTTTGCTCCCCCAGAATATGGAGTATATCTTCAGAGTTGTGTGAAAACAATAGATAGCTATTTCACTCAGTCAATCGTGCATACTTAGTTTCACCAGAGTGCAGAGAAATAGAGAGACAGCGTTTTCAATAAAAGGTGTTATTTATTGAGCAGTCTTCTTTCTCATGCAAGAGAAGTGAATTGCTACAATTGCAATACTTGTCATAAAGTATAGTGCGTACAGTAAAAGGAGTAATATGAAATAATACTGTAAAAGCATTGATATGGTTTCTGAGCCATATGATACTTAAAAGGTATAAAATATATACAATTACATACAATGATAAAAGTTGACTAAACATACTCAAATGATGTTTCTAAATACGCCTACCCCAGTGTACCTAACCTTAGCCTAGTACGTGGGAAGGAGTAAAGGAGTTTTTAAGTTAAGTTAGTTTTGCCAAGAATCTGACTCAAGAATTCTCTAAGGATCTAATCAGCTCCGTACCTTGGTTTTAGAATGAAGGAGGTCTTGTATCTCACTCTCAGGACTCGATCTCCCAGTCACCCGCAAGGGTGACTGGAAACACTGGAGCTGGATTTTCTCTGCAGGAGAAAAAGACAGCGTCTCTTTCAGTGCGTCAAATGGGAGGGACGGCTTCCTTCGGCACTCGCATCAGCTGGGCTTCGGATAAGTAGATAGCCGCTCTGCTCCAAACCACTGTGTGTTGCTTAAGGCAAACGTTGGTATATTTATACCTGGAAGGTGCCATGTTTGACGTAAGGTTGGACATAAGACATAATGTCTTTTTGATGATTGAAGGTAACGCTGATAGATTGGCACACACTGCTAACGCTGAACTAAAGCTGCGTGACTGATTGAGAGTCACTCTGCGCGCTAATCCCTTAACAACTACCTCATTTGGGCAACACAGAACATCGAACTCACGTTCGAGCGGAATCACTATTTTTAAAACACCACCGCGCCGATTTGATTTTAATAAATTACACGTAGTGAATATTAACTGTGTTAATACCTGTAAAACTGATAGAAACTCATTGGTCCCCTGTAGCCCCGGTCCTCCGCAAGCGCTAGGCTTGATTGTGGGGAGGGTGCAGGGAGGTACCTTGTTCCGGCTTCCTGGCTGGGGCAGGTACCAATTGGACAAACGGAGCTTGAGAGGCGGAGCTGAACAAAAGCCCGACCTCTTCAAAAGCCCTTCAACGCTCAGTGTCTTCGTAATGACTTTTTGATGATTGAAGGTAACGGTGATAGATTGGCACACACTGCTAATGCTGAACTAAAGCTGCGTGACTGATTGAGAGTCACTCTGCGCGCTAATCCCTTAACAACTACCTCATTTGGGCAACACAGAACATCGAACTCACGTTCGAGCGGAATCACTATTTTTAAAACACCACTGCGCCGATTTGATTTTAATAAATTGCACGTAGTGAATACTTTGTGAATATTAACTGTGTTAATACCTGTAAAACTGATAGAAACTCATTGGTCCCCTGCAGCCCCGGTCCTCCGCAAGCGCTAGGCTTGATTGTGGGGAGGGTGCAGGGAGGTACCTTGTTCCGGCTTCCTGGCTGGGGCAGGCACCGATTGGACATACGGAGCTTGAGAGGCGGAGCTGAACAAAAGCCCGACCTCTTCAAAACCCAGGCACACTGTATGACGCGCAGCAGCCGCGCCAAAGCTGCGCCAAAGACTAGCCTAAGACATGCCCGTCTGGGCCCGTCCGGGACAGGAAGGGGCAAGGGGCACAGAATGCTCCTCAGACAAGCTTCCAGGTATGAGCTCTTTGCAACTCACAGCCTTGCGCCCCGCCCCACACCACGAATGTATAGTACTGTCTCCCCTGGGCGCTACACAATGTCCAAATCACAAACATCCAACCCTACCCAGACTCTGAGAGCCATACCCCTACTCTACCCAAACGCCCCAAACACTCGAGAGGTGACTACTCTTTTTTCTCGGTAAACTGCAGATCTTTGCCCCAGCACAAACTGGATATTTTCACCCTTCTAACAGAAGAAGCACCTAGTGCTCTGTTCCTCACAGAAACTTGGCTGCATGACAGCTCCGGTCCAGATGTAGCCACAGCTCTCCCAGCCAACTATGCCATAGCTTGGCACGACCGTCAAGGCCAAGTGGGCGGGGGTATTGCGATCATATATTGCAAAGACTTTATCTGCAATATGCTCCCAGTGAACATCCCAGACTGTGAAGCTGACTCCTTCCAAATTACTCTGAACCCCAACTTCACGCTTTCAGGCCTCTTAATTTACAGACCCCCCGGGAACGCTACTACCTGGACAGCCAGCATAGCAAATTATATCTCACCATTCCTATTAGACTACAAAAACTTTACACTCCTAGGGGACCTAAATCTGCATCTTGAGGACCCCTCTAATTTGGCGTGTTGCAGTCTATTAGATGACCTTAACGCCTTAAATCTATCACTCCTCAACTCCGGTCCCACGCACAAGGCGGGACACCTACTAGACCCCATAATCTCAAATCTCCCAGAATTAAAATGGACTCTAACCAGCCCTATATGCTGGTCAGATCATTACCTTATCAGCTTTCGCCTACTCTGTTCTCCCCCCCCCCCCCCAGAAATACCACCCGATCCTTAAACCCCATGAGAAACTGGAAACGATTAGACATCAATAAACTGAACCAAGTGCTAACTATTAGCATACCTCACCAGGACCAAAATGTGGAAAATTTTGCTGTAGCCACAAATCAGTGGCTGGCTTCTGCTGTCAATCAATGCCTTCCCCTACAAAAGGCAAATAAAAACTTCCACCACCACCCGGCCCCATGGTTCAATGAACTTCTCAAAGAAGAAAAATCCAAGTGTAAAGCACTTGAAAGAAAATGGCGCAAAGATTACGACCCGGAAAAAAAGATCTCTTATAATAAGGCGAGAAATGCCTACCATTCCTCCTGCACCAAAGCACGTGCCCTATATGTGGCAAACTCCATCAAAAATGCTTCAAACAAAGCCAGGACTCTATTTAACACAGTAAAGGACCTAGCTGGGGCCCAAACAGCTGCTTCTGCCCATCCCCTAACTAAAAAACAATGTCAGGACCTTGCGACATTTTTCAATGACAAAATTGAAAATATAATCACAAATATCGCGTCCAGGCCCCTTTGCATTTGCTCATGCCAGGACCTGCCCATGGCCCCTGACAAAATAAACACCTTGGACAACTGGCCCCTAATAACTAGGGACTCCTTACAAACCTCCCTAAAATCCATCACATCAGGCTCCCCTTGCGACCCTCTTCCTGTGAGTGTCTTAAAACAGCTCGAACCTACCCTCCTGACTGTCATAACAGACATTTTAAATGCTTCCCTTCAAACCTCCACCGTCCCACCTAGCTGGAAGCACGCAGTGGTGACCCCACTACTGAAGAAACCGTCATCTGACCCCACAGTTCTCTCTAATTATCGACCTATCTCCCTGCTCCCTGCCTTTTCCAAGCTCATGGAAAGGCACATTCACTCCGCCCTCACCTCTTTCTCTGAAGACAACAATCTCCTTCACCCCTCACAGTCAGGCTTTAGAGCAGGCTACTCCATGGAGACTGCCCTACTGGGTGTGACAGAAAAAATCCGACAACTCCTGGATGG
This sequence comes from Lissotriton vulgaris, assembly GCF_964263255.1. Classification (NCBI taxonomy): domain Eukaryota; kingdom Metazoa; phylum Chordata; class Amphibia; order Caudata; family Salamandridae; genus Lissotriton; species Lissotriton vulgaris. The sequence goes on along the minus strand of NC_141691.1, from coordinate 769,995,834 downwards.
AGGTCAAACGGTCGCACTCATTCTTTTAGATCTGAGTGCGGCGTTTGACACCATATCACACAAAACTCTTCTGTCTACCCTAGAGAAAAACGGCATTCGTAACGACGCCTTACAATGGATCAAGTCCTTTCTATCCGGAAGAACTTTCCAGATCAAATCCAACATCGCTAGTTCAGACATCTTCCCCTTGCCACATGGAGTTCCACAAGGCTCCATCCTAAGCCCACTGTTTTTTAATCTTTACCTTAGACCACTGGCAGACCTGGCCGACAGCGTAGGCCTGACCTTAATGACCTCTGCTGACGACTCCCAAATTATCTTTTCCCTATCCGAATCAAACCCGTTAGCCCCCTCCCTACTGAAATACGGTCTCCAAGAGATTTTCAACTGGATGACCACCAACCAGTTGAAACTAAATGGGGACAAAACAGAGGTTCTTCTACTGGGAAGAAACAAAGAACTGTGGACCCCCTTTCACTGGCCGCCTGAGCTGGGTAACATTCCCCCGCTAGCTTCTAAGGTAAGAAACCTAGGGGTTATCCTGGACAATACCCTTTCTATGAAACAGCAGGCAAATAAAGTTGCGGGACTCTGTTTCACCATAATTAAATGGTTAAAAAAATCATTTGGATGCTGCCCCTAGACACGCAAAAAAACGTAGTCAATGCTTTAATAACTTCACGCATTGACTACGGAAATGCTCTCTACCTTGGTTCCAACTTAGCAGTAATCAAGCGACTCCAACTAATTCAAAACGCTGCTGCAAGACTCTTGTGTAGGATTAAAAAGTCCGAAAGCGTTTCAAAACACCTGAACGAATTACACTGGCTCAGGGTTGAACATCGGATAAACTTTAAAACATTGAGCTACATGTTTAAGATTAAAAACAAAACGGCACCCTCCTACCTACAATCCTTAGCCTCTCCCTACCTGCCAAAAAGAAGTCTTCGCTCCCAAACGGCCTCGAATTTTACCGTCCCCAGATTCAAATTACAAAGATCTGGAGGGAAATCCTTTTCTGTTAGAGGACCGATGCTATGGAACTCACTCCCCCTTCATATCCGGAAAGAGGACAGCTATATTAAATTCCGGAAACACGTAAAAACCTGGCTGTTTCAGAAACAATTGTGCTAAACTATTGACCCAGCATTTTCCTTTAACCATCTATATATGTCATAGGCGCCGGGAAACCCTTGTTGGGTAGCTGAGCGCCATACAAATACATAAAATAAATAAATAAATAAATAAGACGTCAATACAAGATGTCACTAAGAACTGGCCGTTCTTTTCGGACTCACAGGAGTTCTAGGACAAATCAAAACCAAAGCATGGGGAATTCCCAGGTTGCTGGAGGTTTGGTTTGTTGAAAGAACTTGTTGTACTTTCTAGGAGTCTAAGGAAGTAGCCTTGCCGTATTTGGATTGCATTGGCTATTACTAAATATGGATATGAATTTTATGCCTTTATAAGGGTATTATTTGTTATAACCACATAAGGGCATAAATCGGGAATATTTAATTAGGGTCCTAAATACGATCACAACACTATTGCCGCAGCCTCTTATTTAACATCGACTCACCCTTCACGCAGTTACTTGGGATTAATAACCTGGTTTCCCTGCTGCGCCCCTAATTTCAGGCGCTACTCACAGCATCCTACGTTGACTCTTTCACAGCTACTAATTATCACTGATACACCGACCCCCGCCAGGTGTTCAAATTCTTCCTGCTCATAAACCCACTGTCCTGATGATGATCTCTAATCAGTGAGATCGAAACACCGTCGACTTCCTACAACAAGAAACTCCTTATATTGTTTAAAAGTGTCTCCTATGAGTTTCTATTCTCTGTTGTCAATGCGATGTATATATTTTAATAGTCACCCTCACTTGCCACATCACGCTTGCTGTCACTTTGTGTGAGCACCTGAACTATATTCGCATATAAAACAAATAAAATGTGTGTTTTATAACTCCCTTGTGTCCCTGTTAAGTAACTTCCTTGTTGCTATTTCTGGCATTAATTACCCTATATTCCCCATTAATATAGGCATACTGTTAAAATACCAGCCTCAACGCGTGTTCCTTGGACCTTATTGGCCACTCATGAACCATTGTTTTCCTAGTTCCATTGCTAGACATTGCAAGTGATCAGGAAACCATTTTAAAGATATGTACAGGGCACTGGTCATCATTAGTTACACAGCTACAAATTGGCTTCACTGAAAATACTGATGTTTAGTATCAAATATCTTGTCATAATAAATCTGAACTGATGCCAGTATCAGATTTATGAAGTAATGCACCCAGAAGGTACCTTAGAGGTGCCCCTGTATCACTACTAGTCACTGTCACTGAGTGTGCACTAGTCACTGAGTGTACAAGCTGACTGGTATCACCCAGCCTGTCACCACCGACTAGTTTCTGACCCCACGCTCTCAGAGGCCAGGAACAATGCCTGTTTGGCTGAAGGTGATCACGCCTCCGCCAGCAGGATGGCTAGTGAATTTAGCATATCTGATAGACTTCTAGCTTCAGATTCTGTACCTTTGAATTTCCCAGGCGTCAGGTTGGATCCTGAAACTTTTGCTGAGCAATACCCCTTGCGCGTGCCGTCGGGTGGCTCCTTTCAGCTCCGCATGACATCGTTATTGCCGGTAGCGTCGATTATGACGCCGTGGTACCTATATAGGCGCCACCAAGGCACGCGGACGTCAGTTCTTTTCTTTCTGAGCCAGTTAAGCTCTGATCTGGTTATAGAGGAGGAGGCATCCTATGCCATGGTGGCAAAAAGGGCAGCTGAGGTCCTTGGACTAGAGCTACCCTCAGTGCAGGTCAGGACTAATCTCCTGACTGAAGTGCTTCAACCTGGGGCTTCCAATTCCCAACCCCTTTTGCCCTTTAAGGAGGCACTTACAGACGTCCTTCTAGGCATGTGGTCCAAGTCTAGTACAGAAGCTCCTGTGAATAGGACGGTTGCAGGCCGCCATCACCCAGCACCGGGTGATCCGAAGTTCCTCAGCCAACACCCCACCACAGAGTTTGGTGGTGCAGGCCTCTACTTCCCAGGGTGCATTTCCTTCCACCCCTCTGGACAGGGAATCCAAGAAGTTAGATGCATTTGGGAAAAAATTGTTTTCTTCCTCCAACGTGGCATTGCTGTCGGTGAAAACTGCATGCTAATTGGTCCCTTTCTCCCACTCCCTTTGGGAGACTGTTGCGCAAGTGCTGCCACAAGTCCCGGAGGAGGCCCGGGCTGTGCTCTCCCAAGCAGTGAAGAATGGGTGAGATGCAACAAAATTCACCATTCAGTGTGGCAGGTTGATTTCAACAACAGTGGCCTTAAGGCGCCATACCTGGCTTAGGACAACTGGCATCTCGGGAGATGTCCAGGACAATCTCCTGGACATGCCCTTTGATGAAACACGTCTATGTGGGGTAAAGGCAAATTAGGCCCTGGTCAGGTTCAAGGACTCTCGAGTTACAGCTATATCCTTGGGCCTCTCCTCTACTCCTCGTGGCCAGTCTTCCTTTCGCCCCTTTTGTGGCAACAGAAGGGGTTTCCAGCCGTGTTAGCCCTATCCCAGCCAGTGTCCTGCACAGACTGCCCAAGCCATGTGAGGACGTGGACACAGTGCATTCTGATCCAGGAATGGAGCCCAGAAGTCGTCGGCCACCAAGCACTCCTAGTCTGAGTCTGCAAGACCACACTACCCCAGTTGGGAGGAACATTTGAACCATCTCCCCCACTGGAAATCCATAACATCGGAAAAGTGGGTCTTGCAGATCATTCAGGAGGGCTATTCTATGCCTTTCCTTTCTTTTCCTCTTCCCATTCTGCCAAATCAGGAACGGCTTACTGAGGATCATCTGAAATTGCTCCAGGAGGTAGTTGCAGATCTCTTGGCCAAAGGATATATAGAAAGGGTCCCAGTTTCAGAAGTAGACAGTGGTTGTTATTGCTTTCTGATTCTGAAGAAGAACAAAGGGTTGCGGCTCATTTTAAACTTCGGACCATCAATCTCTTCCTCAAGAAAAATAAGTTCAAGATGCTCACTCTGGCTCAGGTTTTGTCTGCCCTAACTAAGAAGACTGGATGGTAGCGTTGGACCTGCAGAATACGTATTTTCACATCCCCATCCTGCTGGGCCAAAGTCGTTACCTGCAGTTCAAGGGCGGTCACAAGCACTTTCGCTTTATCATGCTCCCTTTCAGCCTTACCAGTGCCCATTTGGGTGTTCAGCAAGGTGATGGCGGTGGTCACAGCTCATGCCAGTCTTCCCCTACCTCGACGACTGGCAGTTAAAGGCGTCCTCGAGCCAGGCAGTCATCTCCCACCTTCAGACTACAACAGACCTCCTGCATTTGCTGGGGTTCTCTATAAGCGTGCCGAAGGCCTACCTGACTACTTCTCGGATGCTCCCTTTCATCGGGGCCATTCTGGACACAGTGCAGTTTCAGGCCTACCCTCCCAAGCAGCGTGTCCAGGATATTCAGGTTATGATTCTGATGTTTCGGCCTCTAGCCTGGATTTTGGTGAGACTGACTCTGAGGCTGTTGGGCCTCATGGCCTCACGCATCCTTTTGGTGAAGCGTGCAAGGTTGCGTATGCGGGCTCTGCAGTGGGACCTGAAATTCCAGTGGGCACAGCATTGAGGAAATCTCACTGACTTGGTCCAGATCTCCGAAGGAACTGAAAGAGATCTGCAGCGGTTGTTCACAAACTGCGATTGGGTCAATGACAGACCCCTCTCCGTTCCCGGCCAGAATTTACAGTGGTGACAGATGCATCACTTCTGGGATGGGACAGCCATTTGGGGGAGGTGGAGTTCAGGGGACACTGGTCTCAGGCGGAGTCAGGGCTCCCCATACATCTGTTCACCGACAACACCATTGCCATGTTGTACTGCAACAAGCAGGGTGGGGTGGGGTTGTGGACCCTTTGTCGAGAGGCCTTGGGTCTCTGGACATGGCTGGAACAGTAGGGCATAACCCGAATGATTCAACACCTGGCAGGTTCCAAATGACGTCGCCAGTCGGAGGTGGTGCAAGGTCTCTTTCAACAATGGGGAGAACCTTGGTTAAATTTGTTTGCCTCTGAAGAGAACACGCAGTGTCAGCAATACTGCATGCTGGAGTTTCTAACGTGGCTATTGCTCGGTGATGCCTTTTGTGGAGCTCAGGCCTGCTGTAAACCTTTTCACCCATACCACTCCTGTTCAGGGTTCTGAAGAAGATCAGGGGTGACCGGGCCCAAGTCATTCTTGTGGCTCTGGACTGGGCGAGGAGAGTCTGGTATCCAGAGCTTCTGAAGATAAGCATCGATCCTTCAATCAGGCTGCCCCTTTGGGAGGATCTTCTGTCACAGCAGCAGGGGAGGGTGCTCCACCCGAACCTGTCAACTCTGAGTCTCCATGTGTGGAGATTGAGCTGCGGTAGTTGATGGCTTTTGGCCTTCCTCCCGAGGTTTGTAATGTTATTCTGTCGGCCGGGTGGCCCTCCACTAAGATGGTATACGCCTGCGTTGGCAGAAATGTGTATTATATTGTACAGAAAGGTCTATTAACCCTCTTTCTGCTTTTCTTTCCACTGTTCTGCTATTCATTCTAACCCTTGCCCAACAATGCTCTGCTTTGGGAACTCACAGGGGGTATCACTCTGCTCTGTCTGCTTTTTTGCAGCTGCCAGACCAACCGTATCTCTATAAGTCTTGTACTTAGATTTCTAAAAGAGCTGGCTCACTTGTTTCAACCCTCGCCCTTTGTTATGCCACAATGGGACCTTAAATTAGTCTTCACCTACCTGATGTGTGCTCCCTTTGAGCCTCTAAAAAATTCTCCCCTACTGCTATTGACCATCAAAACAGCATTCTTAGTGGCAATTACATCAGCCAAGAGGGTGAGTGAGTTGCAGGAGTTATCATGCTCGCCTCCCTATTTAATGTCCTTTCGAGACAAAGTGGTACTTCACACCCGGGCTTCCTTCTTGCCAAAAGTTTGCTCCCTCCCATCCCTCTAAGGTAGAGGAGCGCATTATCTGCTAGTGACTATCTAGTTGTAGATTCCTTACAGCCCCAGCCATGCCTCCCCACCTTGCGGACTAATATTGTAGGGCTAAGGATACTTCTCCTTTCAGGGCCCTAGTGTTGCACACGACTGGTCAGTCACTTCGTGGCTCTGCACTTCTGGCTTGGAAAAAATTAAAACTACTGACTTATGAGCACCTGGGTGGCACTTATATAGGTACCGCAACGTCATAACCGCCACTGCTGACACTGACGACATCACGTGGAGCTGCATGGAGCAACCTGACAGCACGTGTAAAGGGTACTGCTCAGCAAAGGTTTCCGGATCCAGCCTGACGCCTGGGCAATTCAATGGTAAGGAATCTGCAGCTAGATAGAGTCTCTACCAGATAATGCGTTGCTTAAGATAAGTATCTTGTTCATTAAGGCCAAAAGCTTCAAAGCCTCTGCCGCCTTGATATGCGATCCAGTTTTCCCCCAAGACATGGGGAACGCCACCCCATGCCCTGAGATGCATTTGGCATCAGAACAGGCGGGATATTTGATATTCAGTAGGCTTGTTTCACTTATAGGCTAGTCACACCTCTAAGGTGGGCTATCTGAAGTGGACAACCAGAATAGGGTTTCACTATCATGGTTTTGGTGAAAATAGAGAACTTTGGGTCAGTATTATGCCAACTCCCCATAGGAAGTGCTCATATAGGAGGTGTAGTCACCCCAGTGGTAAGTAGCCCATTGTCTGTTACCATATACTCCCTAAATGCTCCTAAATTTAGTATTTAGGAGTCCCCCGACAACAGAGCAACAGATTCTTCTACCTGGGATCAGAGGGGCAAAGAATAACCGACATAGTGAGAACAGAGGACCTGCACTAAAATTGGCTGCTTGCACCTTAATCATCAAAAAAACTGACTCATCCAAAAGCTGCTCATCCTCCCCAAACCCTTGGAGGACTGTCCAGCACTTCGACAACCACTTAACATATCCCTTGGTGTGGAGGTGCCTTCCCCCTGCATCTGCAGGCACTGACAGCATTTGGCAGGCAAAATGGTGTACGGTACATTGTGCCCACCAGGGGAGCATCACACCAGTAGGAGGCTTTTGTGGTTTCAGGAGGTCAACCCCCTCGCTCCACCGAGTTTTGAGATGCTAGACCCTCAGGAGCCCCCCAGCACCAATATCCTGGGTACCAGAGCACTTTCAACAACCAAGGCTTGTTAGTATCCAGCCCAGACATTACCGCTGTCAAAGCAAGCTTGCATGATGACTGACTTCAAGACCAATGAGGCTCAACTGAGAGTGGCCCTGCTGTCTTGTTTTCCTCCCCTCTACAGGTCAAAACTGAGAACAGTAAGAGCCTCCAACGAAAGTGGCCAGCCTGCCAATCACCTCTACACCCGAGCCCCACAGCCCGGGTTCACGACAACCGACTGTGACCCCTTACTCTTAAGACCCTCACAAGCTGAGCAACCCTTTGGGTTCTGCCAGAATTGTCCCCCCTTGCCTTTGTTTTCAGGAGACCATTCGGTTTCAACGGTGTAGCTCTCTAGGCTACCAACCCGACCAACACCTCTGCATCCGTACATGTCAGGGCAGGTAAACTTAAGTTCCAAAGGGCCCCCAGAACTTTGACTACAAGTATGTTTGCAGTATATGTCTTTCCTCCCATAGGATAACATTACTGATTTGAGGCTCATACCTCAAAACCTGTTATTCGTGTATTTTACAGTTTCCTTGTAAAATCTATAACTCTGGAAGTACTTACCTGATTCTGATGATCTTAGTGTCAAAAATTATTTAAAATCTGTGTTGTTTTTCTAAATTGGTCTCAAATTTCTTCTTGTGTGTCTCTTTTATTGAATCTGTGTGTGCAACAAATGCTTAACACTCCCCTCTGATAAGCCTAAGCTGCTCGACCTCACTACCACAAATAGAGCACTTTGCATTATTAGAGTAAGCCCCTTTAAACCAATAAGGGTTCTCTGGCCTTTTTGCATTGCATGTCCCTACTTTGGCCCACTACATAAAAAGCTAGCTACCACCTACACAAGTACACTGCGCAAATTGGCTTTTGTTGTCTGTTCGGTGACAGTTCTGGGCAGGTAGAATCAACATAACAGTCAGACTAGAACTTAGGCACAGTATGAATGGGTAGATACTATGGGGTGGGGTGTTATGCGGGTAGGAAGTGGTGGCGCCTAGATGTATTTGCATATAATTAGGTGGAGTTCTGCTTAGTGCGGTGCAAAAGGTAGGGGAAAACACCCTAAGACCCCTAAATGTGTGGAGGAAAGAATCCTGCACAAAATGTGTAGAACAAAGATCCTATGCATACTCTTATGTTTACTCAATGAGAGTTCCTCAAGTGTTTCAGATACAATGTCAATAAAGTTCCATGCATAGGTTTCTCGTTGTTCTATGTTTATTCGAAACAAAACAAGAGCATCCAGCCAACACGTGTTTCGTCAATGGGAAATATCCTTCGACTTCTTCAGGGCTGTCCTTCAAGTGTGTGTTCTTTCCAGTAATCACTCTGCCGGTTGTAATTCCGGCCCGGCTGGCCAATATTAGTGCATCTTCTGAGTTTTCACAAGATATCATGTTGATATTTCAACATACAACCTAAATTCTGGTAGGATTATGTCTTGCCCATGCTGTGTCGTGAGGGAAGTTTATTCCTTTCTCACAATGGGTTTCCCGGCCGTAAGCGAGTGAGCTGGCAGCTCAGAGTCGGTTACGGGCGTGTTCCTGGTTCCGGATACGGACGAAATCCGTGGATGAAACATATGTTGGCTGGATGCTATTGGTTTCTTTCGAATAAACATAGAACAACGAGTAACCTATTTATGGAACTTTATTGACATTGTATCTGAAACACTTGAGGAACTCTCATTGAGTAAACATAAGCGTGTGCATATGATCTTTGTTCTACAGTATGAATGGGTTCTGTTTATTATATGAACTACACCAAGGCTTTGTTTAGGCAGAGGAGCATTTCGATGGATTGTCGCGGTCGTCCTGTGCCTGTATTCTAGCCCATCTGAATTCCCCCACTATCCCGGGAGAGACACGACTGCCTGCTCTACATCAAGACCGGCTACGAGATGACCCATGCATACAGGTAAATGAGGAGTTAAACCACACTAAGGTATGTGGCAGAATAGCTTCCTCTTTAAGCTTTCTAGGCTAGGTAGTGCTAGGTAGGAGTGCAAATATATGTATCTATATAAGCAATGTAATTGTAAAATGGTTTGACTGTTTATCTTTTTCACCATTCTTGTGATGCTGGTTACTGTGCTCTTCTTTATTCTACTTATAATTGTACCGCAGATATTTTACACAAGAATCCAACTGCTTTAATAAATGTTTGAAAGGCCATTTTGTGTTTTCCTTGTGTCTCTCTTTGGGCATGCCTGTTTTGACGATGAAAGGGTAGATCTGTTTCCACAATTTCCTTGGGGGGAATCAGGGTTGTCCTGTTCTGAGGTTGCAGACACCATCCGGTACCTTGCAAGGTTTAGAAGTACAGATGGTGCACTGGGAGCTAGCCAGGAACTAGGCCAACATATTCTGATGGTATGGGCTAACTCAGTCACCCAATTTTGTGAGGCTTATGTTGCACAAATGCAGTTTTAATGAATTAGTAGGAACTGTAAGAGAATGGTGACTAAGAACACGGTCTTCAGAATTAGAAGTAGCAGCTGTGAAATGGCTCGAAGGGAGTACACATCTGTAACAAAGACTAAATTAAGGTCCCACTGTGGCATGACAAAGGGGGAGAGAGGAAACAGATGTTGTAATCCTTTAAAAAAATGCACAATAACTGGAGACTTCAAACATGAAGACTGATGAGACAACTGAAGAAAGAGCCAAAAGATATGCTTTAACAGTACCCAGTTCAAAGTGAAGGACGCCTGGGAAACTCCAATGTGAAGAAGTGCTGACACTGCATGTTCTCAGCGGTGGCAAAGAGATCAAGCCAAGGTTCTTCACATTTGTGAAAGAGACAATGCACTTCCAGATGCAATTGCCACTCGTGATCTGCTTGGTGCCGATGGATGAGTTAATTTAAAGAGCCTGCCAGGTGGTTAAGCATCAGTAAGATCCATTGGTGGTTGAACCACTTCCTGAGACGTGGAGGCTATTGGCACAGGGTCTCTGACCCACTGCGCCTTGTATGTTGCATTACCACATTACAGTGGTATTGTACTGAATTAGTGGGAACCACACAACATGGTGCTACCCACGTTCTGGGTCAAGCACTTATTTAATAGGTCTCCTGAGTAGTTTTCTCACTTGTGCCTAAAACCCCTAGCCACCATCCAAAGAGAGAGTTGTGGTGTTAGGGAAAATTCCTCCTTAGCAAAATAGTGAACCCCTAATTCTGCTTGTAGGTTGTTCAAGCTTGAACCTTTAAACAGATCACACCCCTACAGTTAACCTTCTCTGAACTCCATTCATTAAGATGGCTAATCCATTAGCAGTGGTTATACCACTACATTGCAGACATGCAGTAACACAAATGTTATAAGGGCTTTCTCTTACTGGAGGAGATGTCACCTTTGTGGTAGAGGCCCACAAAACATATAAAACAGAGGTATTCTTTTCATGGGTAACGTTTTGTTCAGCAGAAGCATATACAAGAAATGTTCACACATACACAGAAGCATCCATTCCAAACAAATATAGAACTTATGAAGATTTGCAAATTCCATTAACATTTCAGGAACACATACATTGCTTCAAAGGTGCCCTACCACATCCATTAGCAAACGTTAGACAGGGTCCCCTCAGTAATGACGGGGCAACATGGCCAGTCTTAGCTAGCCAGTGAAGAGCAAGCATGAAGAATCAAATTGGATTCTTTGAAAAGCATAAAGAATCACACTTGATTCTTTAAAAATCCCTAACTCACCAACCTAGTTGGTGACATGTTTCATCATCGGGCCCAACAGGAAAACCGAATGCCTCCCTTGTGTGCACCAACGCCAGGAATACTGCGGAGCGTTGTTTTTGTGTTATTTGTGTGATTGGTGAAAATGATAAGTGTAGAGGGTTAAAACTGTCTAGATTGTGTCCAAAATGCTTTTTATTAAGTGGCCATTCTGACATGAATAAAACCAGAATGAGGGATGTGTATGCTGCGTAAATTGATCAGCTACATCCCAGTGTGCATGGCCAACATGTTTCTGTCTATATAGTGTTAATAGCGGTACAAAAGGGGGCGGTGATGGACGGAGCATCTGAATCAATCAAACACTCACACCCAGTCAAAAGATCTGGGTTTAATCCATCACCGTTCTTTAGCCCACTCTGCCACCCCAGTTCAGACATGGCTGTATGCAAATCAGTATGACCCTGTGCCTCATGGGAACAGTCCAGCCCGAACTGCCAAGCCATGTCTTCCCTGTACCGGAAAAAAGCTTCCGAGGACCGGTTTCTGGCATTCCAGCCGTCTTCAGCCCAGCTTGCTTGAATCCAGTGGCAAAGTGAGCAAGAGACTCACGTCTGAGCATACCCTGCCACACTTATGGCGGCCAAAAGCGGTACAAAAGGGGGTGGTGATGGACGGAGCATCTGAATCAATCAAACACTCACACCCAGTCAAAAGATCTGGGTTTAATCCATCACCGTTCTTTAGCCCACTCAACCACCCCAGTTCAGACATGGCTATATACAAATCAGTCTGACCCTGTGACTCATGGGAAGAGTCCAGCCCGAACTGCCAAGCCATGTCTTCCCTGGACCGGAAACAAGCTTCCGGGGACCGGTTTCTGGCATTCCAGCCGTCTACAGCCCGGCTTGCTTGAATCCAGTGGCAAAGTGAGCAAGGGACTCACGTCTGAGCATACCCTGCCACACTTATGGCGGCCAAAAGCGGTACAAAAAGGGGTGGTGATGGACGGAGCATCTGAATCAATCAAACACTCACACCCAGTCAAAAGATCTGGGTTTAATCCATCACCGTTCTTTAGCCCACTCTGCCACCCCAGTTCAGACATGGCTATATGCAAATCAGTCTGACCCTGTGCCTCATGGGAACAGCCCAGCCCGAACTGCCAAGCCATGTCTTCCCTGGACCGGAAACAAGCTTCCGAGGACCGGTTTCTGGCATTCCAGCCGTCTTCAGCCCGGCTTGCTTGAATCCAGTGGCAAAGTGAGCAAGGGACTCACGTTTGAGCATACCCTGCCACACTTATGGCGGCCAAAAGCGGTACAAAAGGGGGTGGTGATGGACGGAGCATCTGAATCAATCAAACACTCACACCCAGTCAAAAGGTCTGGGTTTAATCCATCACCGTTCTTTAGCCCACTCTGAAGACGGCTGGAATGCCAGAAACCGGTCCTCAGAAGCTTGTTTCCGGTCCAGGGAAGACATGGCTTGGCAGTTCGGGCTGGACTGTTCCCATGAGGCACAGGGTCAGACTGATTTGCATATAGCCATGTCTGAACTGGGGTGGCAGAGTGGGCTAAAGACTGCTGCAACCCTTCTTAGCCAGGCCACGCTGCATATTCATTTTTGGTTCTTCCAAATAGGAGGACCTAACGGGTAAAAGTGAGTCACTGAAACAATTTTAACCTTTTTTACACTTTGACATCTGGTTAGGGTGGGTCTTAGTGCGCCCATACCGCTGACGTCAACACTTTGGTCCTGAAGAATGCCTGGCTATTAACACCATATAGGCAGAAACATGTTAACCATGCACAGTGGGATGTAGCTGATCAATTTACCCAGCATACACATCCCTCGTTCTGTTTTTATTCATGTCAGATTGGCCACTTAATAAAAAGCATTTTGGACACAATCTAGACAGTTTTAACCCACTACACTTAGCACTTTCACCAATCACACAAATAACACAAAGACAACGCTCCGCAGTATTCCTGGCGTTGAAGCACACCAGGGGGGCATTCGGTCTTCCTGGTGGGGCCCGATGATGAAGCATGTCACCAACTAGGTTGGTGAGTGAGGGCTTTTTAAAGAATCCAGTGTGATTCTTTATGCTTTTCAAGAAATCCAGTTTGATTCTTCATGCTTGCTCTTCACTAGATAAGGCACACTCTTTCGTTGTTATGATTATATGAGCCATGGGACTAAGAGTGCTACTAAGATTCCCTTTCTCTCTTGTTGTTAATTGACAGTCTTAGCTAGCTACACACCATATCCACAAATAGCAGCACTCACAGCAGCTGAGCTGTGTACAATTTACACTGGTCTAGTTAGATTATACAGACGTATGACACAATACATTATGCGAACAATAACAAATAAAATGAGGACTGTTCAGGCTGTACAACTATATTTGTCAATACCAGCGATTACTCCAGTAAATATAAATTCAATTATGGGAAAGGTTCCCACCAGATGGGCGGAGATTCTGTTCTGGGTTGCACAGAAAATGAATCCGCGTGAAGCAGAGTTTCCCCATACAGGATCTCAAGATAAACATATAATAATCACAATGTTCCTACCTCTAGGGATGATTTCCTTGGTAAAAGTGTGATCCACAAGGGGGCACAGTTTTTCCTGCAATCTATACTGTCACGAAGTAACATTAAAGGGGAAGCAGCAGCATTGGCAGTATGCCAACACCTCGAGCAGGTCGCTTTGGCAGACCAGGAGCGCAGACTACCTAAAATTATTGCTGAAGCCTATACATCAATAGGTGGAGATAATTTGGGGCCAGGCCAAATTAACCACAACTTAGAGGTGATTCTTAAAAAGGATAACTCAAAATAGGCACCGGAATGTTCTAAAAAAATGCTGGGATAAGAAAAATAAGGAGAAAGTTACAACACAGGATGGACCTCCTCCACAGGAGTCCTCTGAAAAGTGCTATAATCTGCACAACCATAAAACAATCCTTCTGGTGTCTTTCAGCAGTCATCTGAAAAATGCTCAGAGAGAGGAGGACGATCAGAGTGCTGGTCGGAGGAGTACTCGAAACCGAAGGGCTCTCAACACTCTACTGACATCACAATAAAAAGAGAAAATAAACTTTCACAACAAAAGCCTAAATTTAAGAAGAAAAAGGTGAATTGTATTGCACTTAAATATGCCACAAATATTGAGGACTCCACTTCTAAAGGAGGGGTCTCAGACTCTGCTAGACAGTGTGGCAGACGTCACAATAGTTTGTCAGAATCTTCAAGAGTTTCTGGTGGCAAAAGCAACTAATGAGTTTGTTCAGGTGGAAACACCGGATCAGAGAGTTAGTCCTCTGGGCAGATTATATAATTTGCAACTCCAAATTGAGGGTGATATACCCCGTACCATTAAAGTTCTCTTCTTGCAGAACTTATCATTTGGCTATAACATTCTCTTGGCTCAAAAAGATCGGCCACCTGAGTTTGTACGAAAAGTCCCACCAGGGGAAAGAGTAATAGTAGCAACTTTCTCTGCCCTTGTTCTGGAATCAGTTAAACATGCATTACCAAGGGGTGGGCCCTTGCACAAGCCCTGGCATTATATTGCAACCACATGGGCTGGGATGAATATTCACGGTACTGTATAATGCCCATACGGTCCAGTCCACAAGTGCAACCCCAATACCCCATAAAACTTGAAGCTAAATGCCCTGTAAGAGAAATTCGAACACAGCATAAATATTAGGGTATAACTGAGCCTTATACCTCACCACTGAACAATCCTTTGCTTCTGCTAGCTAAATTAGGTAATTCCTACCATTTAGTCTTAGACTATACACAATTAAATAGTCACACTCGCACATATGCAGTACAAAATACACATTGCAGCATCAATGAAAAACATTATGTAGAAAAATGCAAAACATTAGACATTTCAAATGGCTATTTCTGCCAAAACATAGAGCTTGACAGCAGGTATTTAACTGCATTTACTGCGCTGGAGTCCCAAAAACATTTCTGTCAACTCTCACAGGGGTAAAAGAACAGTCCAGGATTTTTCTCTGCCCGTGTAACAGTACTGTTACAAAATCTGACCAGGAAGCATTGTCCTATGTCGATGCCAAATACCTTACAGATGATGACTTAAAAACACACCTGGCCAGAGTAGACCACATTGTTGTGGGATTTGCTCAAATAGGCTACAAATTTTATTTCCAGAAACAAAAAATTGCTTTTCTCAGTGTCCTGTTCTTGGGATACAAGCTACCTAATGAAGGCAAGAGCTTAGCACCACATTTCGTACAGAAATGTGCAGTTACAACCCACACAACACAATACAAAAGCTACAATCACTTTTAGGCTGTCTAAATGTCGGTACAACACACATACTAGATTATGCATAACGGGTAAATCGTTTTATGAATTAATACGTCCAGACTTCTCCAGCAGATATTGAACACCAGAACATGCACAGATCTTGAGTTCAATACAAACTGACATGCAAGCTTCAAAACACTTCCAAACATGCGCCAACACTAAAAACCTGGTGATCTGCATATTCATGGGGACCACAGGTTACACATGTCACTTTCAACATGGGGGACATTGCACCTATTGTGTATAAATCACATTTACATTCCAATGCAGAGATGCATTTTGCACCAACAGAAAAAAAATACTGACAGCAGTACAGACAGCTGCAGTAAAAGAAACATCATTGGCTCAGGGAAACACATATAATAGTGACTCTCCTCCCAGTCAGAGGCTTTTCACAGAATCAGCATTCCAAATGTGAAAGCCTTACATCCTAGATCAGTGGTCATCAAACCTTTTAATGCTGTGCTCTCAAAAGCAGGAAAAACAATCATCGGGCCTCCCTCAAATTTTTTCACAATTATTCTATTAAACTAGCAATATTTAAATATGTCTAAACGTATTTAAACATTGCAGTAAGTTATGTTACCTTTTTAAAAATGCAACCAAATACATGATTGTTAAACCTACTATTCTGGTCAGGCAGGTCTTACTAATGTGTAAAGGTATCCACAGTGGGATTATTACAAATAGGGGTGGGGATTTTGTAAAATATTTGGAGTCCCTTCCCTTTTGACACCTTCCCCCAGCCAGGATATAAATGACAAAAGATGTTAGTGATGGCCCATTACAGAACTGCTTACTGCCACTCATTCTTTTTTTGTTGACAACAAGACTTTTCAGCATAATGCTTCTTTTGGCTAGAGCCTGTTGCCCTCCTGGGGTCACCTGAGGCCCCCACCCCACAGTTTGAAGACCCCTGTCCTAGATGGATACAGTAGCCCAGTTCATTCACGGCAACAGAGATAGACTATGTATTCGACTCTACATTACAAACACAAGCGTACCTACAATATGAACAAGAATACCCTGTGCCCAGTGATATTATGCCTCTTGCTCAATGCGACTCCATAGTTTACACTGATGGTTCTGTCCAACCTGCAGTTGGAACACAACATCAATACCCCCCCTTTTGCACAGAGCAAAGGGGTAAGATAAAGCATAAAATCTTCCAACCTCTCAAAACATTCACGTAGTCACTAAGTGTTTGGACTGTGTAGCTGGCTGAACTGAAAGCTCAAATTCTGGAATTAGAAAATACAGATCCAGAATTTCGCCCCACTTATAGTTTGTGATTTGTATTATTCTGTCCAGTCTTACAATGAGTATGTACACTATTGGAGTCAGAATAGATTCAGAGAATCTAAAGAGTATACTATCAAGCACAAGTTGCTTTGGGGAAAGCGAGCAAATGTTAAAGCAAGTTTGCCAAAGGCTCATGTTATACACACACTGAGCAACCAACATGTAGGAATTTAGTGGCTGATGAAGTTGCAAATGCAGCAGTCCAAACTGCTGTCATGGCTGCAATAAGTCGATCCCATATGATGGTAAATGAACACATCCTCGTGGCTGTCACAGCTATCAGCTATGGTAGCCCATTGCCAAAGTCATAAACAGCACAATATTCCTACCTATTAAGTGTGCAAAACATTTGGTTTGCTAGTATCTCCCCGAGTGAGGAATAGAGTAATTTCAAATTCAGACAACAGGCCAGAGTTGATAATGGCAACACATGAGGGGTTAGCCCCTGCCCATGCAGGTGTGACAGCTACATTTCACAGCTACAGCAGTGTTACTGGTGGCCGGGTCTATATAAACAGACTAAAGACTATGTCCTCAAAAGTGACATTTTTCAATAAATAAAAGTTTCTACAACAGCTCTCTACTGCAAACACCACTATTGATTTCTACAAGACTCTGGCCTTTGTGTATCTGGACCACTGCGGACCATTACACAGTGATGGTGCCTTTAAATATATTCTGTTAGCAGTGGAATAATGTTCTTGATCCTTATGGGTATGGCCATAGCGATTGGCTGATGCTCGAACTGTCATAAAAGTCTTGCAAGTCCTCATCGGGACATATGCAGCAGCTGCGTTCCATTCAAGCCAGAACCCAGCGTTTGCCTCTAGGGCTTACCAGGATACCGAGAGTACCTTGGGCGTGGCTGTGCATGATATCCACCTCTATCAGCCCGAGGGAAATTTGATAGTGGAGAAACAAAACCATAACTTAAAGCAGTCTTTAACAGCTAGAGTATTCGGTTCAGGTCGTAGTTGGATCCACCACCTCAATAGGGTCCAGGGAGCTTTAAACAATTTACCTTGAAGATCCTTGGCTAGTCGGACTCCCCGTGAAATCCTTTTTGGAGTCCAGATGTGGATTCCAGATCTCACCAATCCTAGCACAGTGGCGGTGGGGATGCCTTTTAATATCAATTAACTTTTGTCTTTCTTACAGGATCTGAAATACTTCTGTGATGAGCAAAGCAACAAGCTCAAGAAACGTCTCGTCACTGGAGAAGTGAAGGTTCAACGAGCAACTCCTGGCTAGATTTCAAAGATTGAGGATCTGGTCCAAGAAAAGATTGTGGACAAGAACTAGTTTGCCCCCTCTCACAGAGTGCCGGTGCTGGTCCTGGCACTGGAAGGTACCAGAACTGTACTTATACTGGCCCTTGCTGGTTGCAAAAACAAATGAAATGTGCTAATCGACCTGATCAAACCACACCTTGTGGCCAGTCCTACTGTCAGAGACCAGCCTGTGTTGATGAATTCCACAGGAACAGTTGCACGTTCCCCAATCCTCACCAACCAGGACTTAGTCTGAAAAGGGGGCTATCTAGCTAAGCACAAATGATGGGGAAAGGGGAATGGGAGAGAAAGAGAGGCTGCCTCCAGAGTCAGGTGTGCTTCCCTCTAACTAACTTCTTTTCTTCAGTTACCCTCTGGGGCCTTGTCTCATATCCGGTATGCCGCGACACCTACAAAAAAGCGATATACATATATACAACTAAGAAAAATACATCCTTTCCTATTACTGTAATGTTTCTTTCCTCACTCATTCAACTACCTGTTTTAGCTCTGTAGACTAGTTTCTCTCTATATGTTACAATAAACAATATGATGTTAGCAGTGGTATAAATCACACAGTTCTTATTGCTTCTTTTTGAATAGCCTTTCAATTGTTTTTAGAAGTCTCTCAACAAGGATAGTAGAGACTTATGAACCAAGATATAGAAAGTCTATGAAGAGGTTATTAATAACATATGTGACATGAATCTTGGAAGCTTACTGACTTTATCCAAGCGAGAATTCTGAAGGCAATTTTCTCCTTACTTTATCAGGTAAGTATCATAACGCTAAATTTCCACTGAAGACTTCCTTCAATATTATTTCTTTGCGCTGAACAATAATCTCTCAAAAAACATGGTATAACCCAGTGTTTGCACATTAGAAAATAAGCGGGTGGAGCTAAAAATGAGGAATTCTTATCAAGGTACTCTCTTTGTGAAAAGATGGCTGAAGTGCGCATTCTCTGAGTAGTACTGGAGCAAAGAGGAGATCAGTGCAAGGAAAGCACAGGAACCACGGAAAGCCGCCATCTTAGATGCAGAACCAAACAAATCAGATAACATGAGGAACGGTGTTCTGAGCAATGACCAGAGATCCTTTCTTAGCTTCCAATAAAAATGAGGGAAGAATATCTCCTTGTGAATGGTGAGTGAGTTTGAATGTTGGCCACTGTGTTCCTGACACTAACACAGTCGGCTACGAGGGCTTCTGGGTAGATACCTGCCTCCTCTCACTTCCATACAGGAGATACCTTTACAAGCATTAACCAACACAGAGGTTTCTGTTCCCGGGTGGGGGATATCCGATACTGAAATTTCACTACTTCCAGTTACATTTACTAACCCCATATAAACACCATATGTGAATTTGTAGGTTTCACCACATATCAACACCTAAATTGTTTATTATGAACCACCAGTGGAGTTAACCAACAGTTCTACACCACCACGTGAGGTCCGTGTTTTTGCACAGACTGCCTTTGGCTGTTTTGCAGACATTGATGGCTTTTCCTCAGATTTGTCAGAATCACTATTGCATGGAACTCGTTAATTTTGATCAAAAAGACATTTTGTCCCACCCTGGATTTACATTTGGATTTCCATTTCAATGCTTTTCCTTTTCATCTAGATTGGTTTTGTGACTGTATTCTTTTTGCTTTTAAACAGGCGTGATCTCATAGAATGCTCTGCAGTTGAACTGGTAGCTGAGGTATTGAAGCCTAATTCTTCATCATACAAAGTGTGAAGAGGCCTGTCACTTGTGAACATTTCTGCAGTTCTGTCCCATATGGCATAGTTTGGGGTAGGGTCCCATTTGATATTTTTGGTCTTACAGAAACTTTATAAATATCATATGTTTTCAAAATATCACTGAGTGAGTTATCACTCCTGGCACCATCTTTGATGATTGGGATACTGTAAAATCTATGCTCTCTGAGCTAGAACATTATACTGTATTTGAAAGGGAAGACATGTATAGTAGAACATCTAATTATGATGTGATGTTTTGTTATCACTTTGCAGACCATTACATACACAGACCTAGTTATCCACATGTACTATTTAATCATAGACACTGGGTACATTGACCTACACCACCTATGGGTAGCTCTAAAACATACTCACGAAGTTTGCATATTTTTCAAGCAATAACCCCACAGACCCGGAGTCTTATTATTATAAACTTCTCCATTCCCCAGCAAAGACAAATATGCTTACCAACACAAAATTAATTACGTTTTGTTCATCTAGATTTTTCACTGGTCAATACAAGGGTATGACTCGGAAAAATTATTTTGATTAATAATCTGGAGAACCACAGATTGGCAAGTTCAAGGTAATGAGGCTTTGTTTAGAGCATGTCTAATACCAAGACAAATTATTTTTCTGAACAAAACTATTCAACAAACATCCTGCCTACTCTTGGCCAAGATAAAGGATTTGAATACACAAACATTCCCACATTTGCTCATTTTGAGAATTGGCAGCAATTCACAAATTATATGGAGGAAAAGCTCAACAGTATGCTTAAGAATAGTACATACAATTCTTCACATTCCAGTCCAGAGTGATGGCTATTGTGGCCATAGGGTACTATGGTTGTCATTCACGTTTTTTGAACATAAAGTGTTTTAGGATAAGCAGGGCAGACTCATGTTACGTGCAAACACAACACTAAGGGTGGTAACAACATACAGCGTTGGAAAGTTATGACGTCAATGGTTACGACATTCCATGCTTGACCAGAGAGCAGAAAATTATGGCAAAGAAGGACGCAACATATGCACTGTTAGCATAGAACCTTTAGAGAAATTACCATTTATTTTGGAAGAAAAAACCTTCAGCCGATTGAATAATTTAGGGGTTTATATAGTTGACAATTTCAACATTCCACTTTATGAACAGGTTACAGACCTTCAGTAACGCTTTATCTGTTAGAGACTATATCTAGCTGCAGATTCCTTACCTTTGAATTTCTCCAAGCATCAGACTGGATCCAGAAGATTTTTTGTGAGCAGTACCCCTGCGCGACGATAGCTGGCATCGATCAGCTCCATGTGAGTCGTCAGAAGTGACATCTGGGGCACCAACATAGACGCCACATCAGCACACTAACATCAATTACTTTTCATGACTTTTCATGCCAGAAGCACAGAGCCATGAAGAGAACTGACACTGGTGTGGATAAATACTAGTAAACAGCACACTGGCAATGTGGGCTCCAAGCGACCCACTGGTATGTAATTAATACAAATTCTGTTTCCTCCCCAACACAAGGTCAAGAAATAACAAATGAAAAGGTGCATTCAAATGTATACAGGATTATCTGTTTCAAAATGAACAGATGGTTAAACTGGTCTCCAGCAATAGATCAAGTAGTCATGATGTGACAAACAAAAGTTATTCAGGAGTCTTGTGAGTTGCTTTGAATCCAATTTTATTTAAAAAATGCCAATTTGACAGAGGCAATCCATTCCGCCCAGCTAATGTGTTAGCTAGGCATGAACTCATAGGACAGTCCAACCAGGAAACAGAAAGGATGAAGATAAGATGGGAGCGCAACATGTCATCTAGTTGTACAAAATTGTTTCTAAGAGGATTCATGAGATAACAACAGGATCCAGCACTGGGTGGATGACAACATTGGGATATTGATCAAGCACTGATGAAGTCCCACTGGGACGAAATGCGTTGGCTGGGCCGAATGAATTGCTCTGTCAAACCGGCATTTTTAAAATAAAATTGGATTTCAAGCAACTTGTAAGATTCCTGAATAACTTTTATTTGTCACATCATGACTACTTGATCTATTGCTGGAGAACAGTTTAACCATCTGTTGATTTTGGACAGATAATCCTGTATATAATTGAACGCTCCTTTTCATTTGTTATTTCTTGAACTGGTATGGACAAATTAAGGCCCTGAAAGGGAACAGCCCTGACCCTAGAAATCTGCCTGCAGAACGGGGAGGATGGGTGGTATTGGAAAGAATCTGCTGCAAGATATAGGGGGCATATTATCAAGGGTGGCGATAGGGAATTTTCGCCGCTTTAGTGGCCGATTTCGGCAGCTAAGCGGTGATAATTCTATCGCCCTATTAGCAAGCTGTCGCTAACAGCAGTTAGCGACAGCTTTTAGGTGATAGCGAGCGGTTTGAGGCCCGCTTTGCATGTTAGCGTTATTTATCGCTAATGACATGCAAAGCGGGCGTACCCAAACTGTTAGCGACTGAAAACAGTCGCTAACATCGCTATCGCCTATTAGCAAGGCAGGCGTAGCACTGGAAATATTCGCGCTAAGCGTGAATATCTCCAAATACTAACACCTGCCCAGACCAGTTCTTAGCCATGTTATCCAATGAGAGGTGGATAACATGGCTAAGAGCATTTCATCGCTAATGCGTGAATATCGCTGCATTCTCAGCGATATTCACGCATTTCGCCGCTTTCGCCGGAAAATGTATCGCTTTGGAGATAAACGTTGCTAATAACACATTATCTCAGCGATAAATTCCGGCGATGCTCAGCGATAAAAAAAACGTCGCTAAGCCTATTTAGCGATAAATATCGCTACCTGTTGGTAATATGCCCCATAGTCTCTACCAGAGAAGGTGTTACCGAAGGCAAGTAGCTTGTTCATCTGATAGAGACTTCTAGCTGCAGATTCCTTACCTTTGAATAGATACCCAAGCAATACCATCCTCGGTGGTCGGTCTGCAAACCAATTTCACACAAGGAAGCCCTGCAAGACAGAACAGAAGAAGTGCCCATTCCTATGTCCCTGACTGTCCAGGCAGTAGTGTTTGGTAAACGTGTGCAGAGATGCCCACGTTGCTGCTTGCCAGATGTCCAGGACTGGAACTCCACGTTCTAACCACTGGTCACAGCTTTAGCTCTAGTGTAATGAGCTTGCAAGCCTGTAGGAGGTTGCTTCTTGACCAGTGCGTAGCAGATTTAGATGCAGAGCACAACCCAGCAAGAGATGGTTCACTTCTGCACCACTCGACCCTTCTTCACACCCACATAGCTCACAAAGAGTTGGTTGTCCACCCGAAACTCACGTGAGGGGTCAAAGTAGAACAAAAACGATCTTTTCGGGTCAAGACTGTGAAGTCACTCCTCTTCTTTAGAGGGATGTGGAGGAGCGAAAAAAGTAGACAGTGTGATGGATTGGCCTACGTGAAATAGAGTGACCACTTTAGGTAGAAAGGACTTGCCCGTAGCCCGCGAATCCTTAAAGCAATCCAGTGCAAAATCTGCCTTGTCTCTGTGAAGACAAGTGTCTTTGAAGGGTGATGTCTATAAGGGAAGCTTGGACATCCCCCGAAAAGCAAGTTGTCCACAACCAGGCGAGGTGCCTCAGGGCTGGTCAATGAAACTGCTTTGCCCAGTGAGTCGATAGTGTCCAACATACAGCAAATTATAAACTTTGCTGAGCCTCTTGCATCGGCAACAGCCTGGAAGAGGATGGCCCATGCCTCCTCCAGGATCTATGGCAGCACTTGCGCAACTGTGTCTCACAAAGTGTGGGAATAATTGCCCAAAAGACATGCAGTGCTTCCTGACCGCAACGGTAATCCGGTGGAAAAAACATCTTCTTCCCCAAAGAGTCCAGCCTCTTGCATTCCCTTTCCGGGGGAGCAGTTGGGAATGTTCCCTGGAAAGTTGAGGCTTGGACCACCAAGCTCTCCGGGGTAGGGTGTATGGTGAGGAAGTTTGGGTTGCGTGGGACGGAGGATGACTGTTCTATTCACAGTAGCCCCTGTGTTGTGTTTGGGCCAGGTCCCCAAGAGGACGTCATTGAGGGCATCATTGAACATGAGTAATGGGTTCGGATGAGGAGCCTCCCGGTTGCAGCACCTCTGTCAAGATGTTGGTCATGACTGCCACAGAGGGCAACTGAAGGTCAAGGACCTCAGCTACCCTCGGCACCACCAGTGGGCATGAGGCTCCCTCCTCCGTAGCCACTGTTAGAAGTATGCAGTCCACTGGCTTCACCAAACTCCTCACACAAGTCCACATTAGGGTCCTCTATGTATAACTAGTATTCTTCAGGGTCCAGCGGCCCCTCCCTTTCCTCCCTCAGTCCTAGCCCATGGGAAGACTATGGCTCAGTTCTAGGGAAAAAATATCCTGCCAACATCAGGCAACACCCATCTGGCTCTGTGTCAGGGATCACAATGGGGTCGGAGCCGCAGGTCGGCATGGGAGCGTCGGGAATGGTGCCAGGTAAGGTCAAGATAGTACAACTGGCTCCAGTCCAGATCCAGGATTGGATCCCTGGGGGACTGCTGGAGCCAAATTGGACACCCTCGAATCCCACGGGTCCTGAAGGTGCAAAGGGGTGGAGCCACTCAAATATGAGGCGTATGGCATCAAAACTCCGTTAGCTGGGTGGAAGCTCTCTTGCTCCCGGAAAATCAGGGAGACGCAGAGTCGGCCCAGGCTCCGAGAAACAAGGCCTTGAATGCCAATGCTCCCCTGTCACGTTAGCTGGGGAGAAGTCAAAGACTGCTTTGACTTCTTACTCTTCTTTTTTATGCCTCTTACCTGAATGTCCCAAGGACTTGGAGTGAGACGATGATAACTTTGGGCTTGGCAAACAATCCTGGAATCTTCCCCGTGATTGGACCCTCAATTTTCATGGAGTAGCATCTCGGGCTGCCATGAGCTTTAAGGACTGCCCCCCTCAAAGCCTTCAAGTTCATGGCCCGGCTTTCGGAGTACGACTTTGTGTCGTGGCCGAGACACCACGGACAGACAAGGTTGGGTCTGTCACTGATATCGGCCGGTGACAGGCTCCCCAGGGCTTAAAGCTGTGTTCCTGGATGACATATCCTACCACACCAGGAAGAAAACATCAGAAATTCTTGACAAAAAGTCAGAAAATTCCAGTCAAATTTGCTGGTGCAGAAAGCTAAGTACTGACGTCAGTGCACCGAGTTGGCACCTATATATATAGGTGCCGTAAACGTCACTTCAGGCAAGGACGACTCACGTGGAGCTGAGTGACACCACCTACCGGCACACAGGGGTTCCTCTCATGAAAACTCTTCTGGATCCAGTCCAACACCTTGGGAAATTCAAAGGTAAGGAATCTGCAGCTAGAAGTCCATCAGATGAACTGTTTAAAACACTATCAGGTTGGCAGATATGAAGTGTTAGGAGAAAGATATGTTACATGGGTCTTAACTTTTGATTACAGGTGTAGGAATGGAGACACTGAGGTATTTCTTAGAGGAACAGACTGCAAGAACACTTTTGGCCATTCTTTAGTTTGTAGGGAGGTTACACTTCACGGAGCATGTAATGTGTCCAGGGCAAATTGAGCTTGTTAGCTGAAGGGTTCCCCAACTGCTGTAATTCGCCTGGCATTCAGATTGCTTTCTAATGGAAGCTATTTGATGTTGACTGACCAATGTTGCTGTGGGATGAGACTGGGAGTACCCTATGTGGTGACTGTTTCGAGAGTAGTGACCTGTTGTACAAAATAGCTTTTTCCAAGCCCCATACAGTTAGAGGGGTGACGGTTTGGCCTTCAATTTAAATTTTTAATGGAAGCCTGAGCAGACTGAAAACCTTACTGTTTCAGATGGAAGTTACTTTAACATCTGCAAGAGAGACGTTTCATCTGCAAGTTCTTCTTCTGAAATACAACCCCTACTACGCACTAACCTCCCACAACACATCAGAATATTTGTGCATCACATTTTTATTGCATCTTATACTGCGGGAGTAATAAACTTTTTCAAAGCAATTGGGTCTGTTTTTTTTAGCACTTTCTTCAGAGTGATCCCATCTTTCATATACTCCTTGGTTTCAAGTGTTTTTGGAGGCATTTCACTAGTCCTATTTCTGATTGCAGGGATCCTGATTATATTTTTTCTGCTCCGCAATCTATGTTCCGCCCCACGCCCAAATGGTGATAGCACCACCACATGTGCTACTGTGTCATGAGTGCTTGATGCATTATTTTGGCTCACCTTTAATATGGGAACTGAACGACAACTGGTCTTTGCCCTTTCAACCTACATGGTTACATTGCATATAGCTTGTGTTCCTTGTTGCTGTGTACTTACGAGTGTGCCTTGGATATATGCCTTGGAAAGCAATTGGTCCAATGTACGGATATAGAAGTGCTGATGGGTCCGTAAATAAACCATTTGCAAAGATGTCCTGCGCAATTGCGGTTTCTAAAAACTGCACATTATGAACCTTGTCTGGATGCCTCGGCTCCTGGATTTTCGGATCCTGGCTCATCCTCTGTGGATGCACTACTGGCTGTCCAACCTTCAGTGTTTGTTTTTTGGAACTTGTAACTGGGGTGCCAACTGAAACATCATCTGCGGAAGCTGGAAACAACATTGTTTCCACTGACTCTCTGAACATTTAGGATTAAATCAATTTTTATTGATTTTTTAAGGAAAAAAACAGATGAGAATATCACTCGCCTATATCCACTGGCCGGCGAAGATACAGGAGGTTATGTAGACATGAAAAAAGGAGGTAAGAGCTGAGAGGTCTGAAGAGGGCGAAGGAAAGGGAGTAGAGAATGTTAGGAGTGGTGAAGAGTGAGGGTTAATGGTAGATGCTCTAGCACAGGAATATCCAAAGTTTATCCACAGCTTTTACTTCTCCCGCAGAAGAGCAATGCTATGTCTGATGTATCTATTTTAAAATGGAGGACTCATAAATACAGTGGGCAGGAATGTTCCCGAAGGGTGGTGGACAAAAATTATAAACAAGGTCCCCAAGTCTTTACAAAAGCAGGAATGGTATGGTCTACAAAGAAAGTTTCCTTCTCCATGCTGAACAAATCCCAAAGTTTGTGTAACTGATCAGTGTGGGTGGGTATGGTGTCCGTGCCCTATTTTGATATCAAAACTTGTTTAGCCGCACAAAGGGCCAATATAATGGTTATACCCTTCTTTGATCGCAAGGGGTACTTTAGGGTGTTCGGGAGGCCTAAAAGGATATAGCTAGGACTTCAGTTTGAAACATTTGATCAATGTCCGCAAGCACATGCTCCCAGTAGGCGTGTATCATGAGGCAATGCCACAACAGGTGAGACAAAGTACCCAATGCAACACAGCAGCTCCAGCAGTGATTGTCATATCTCTATTTCCACCTAGTCATCTTAACAGCAGTTATCCGACTGGTCCATGATATAGGGCCCCCATGCCAAGATTGAACCATGGAGCAGGCTGTCACTAACAGGGACTCATAGCTATTTGTCACAGTCTTGTCAGGTGTGGAAAAAAGCTGGATTCCTGTTACGCCCTAGAAAATGGTAAAATATCTGCCAATTGGGTTTGCTCAGCCTGTGAAATGTTGAGGTTACGGGCCTGGGATTTACATGGGTTCACTCGGAATCCGGAGGATTTCCCAAACCACTCAAGTTCCTCCAAGACCTGGGGCAATGAGTAGCAGGGCTTTGCAATTGCTAAAAGCACATTGTTGACATACAACACCACCTTGTGGGATTGGCCTCCCATTAAAACATCCTCTATAATGGGGTGTTGCCTCAATTGCTCCATCATGGGATCCATATATAGAGCAAACAGAAGTGGCGACAGAGGCCACCCTTGCTGTGTCCCTACAGAAATAGGGAAGGGTCACAACAATAACCTATTGACTCTCACTGGCGCCACGGGGTCTGAGTAGTTACACCATATCTGCTTATAAAATCAAGGTCCCAAGCCTATTACTTCCAGCTCTGATTGCAAAATGGGCCAATGTACCCGATCAAATGCTTTCTCAGTGTTGATCAATTTAAGTAAATTAAGTAAAGTGGGGGCACATGAACAAGCGGTCTTATCAATAAGGTGTATCAGACACTTGGTGTTGTCCCAGCAGCTGTGCCCTTTTATGAAACCTGCCTGGTCTCGATTTATCAAGCCGGGCATATACTGTCCCAGTTAAGTGGCCAGGATGCTGGTAAAGATCTTCTCATCTACATTCAATAAAGATATAGGGCAGTAGGAGGCACAGTATTGCAAGTCCTTCCCATGTTTAGGCAAGACTGTTATAATGGCTGATTTTATAGTGTCCATGGGCCAGCTTAGTGGGAATATGTTTTATAAAATGAGGATTTGAACCAATTGTGACCAGGTAACTTGTCCAATTTAAGTCTCCCTATAGACCCAAGCAACTCCTGGGTATTAATGTCTTCCGGTTAATCAAAAGGGGGGAGAGAGAGGTTTGTAGTGGACCTTGCCTCCTGTATCATATAAACAACCAAAGAAAGTCCACTCGAAAATACAATGAAACTATCCTTCCAGCAATATTGGTGATCCTTAAGGGAAAACAATGAGTTTTCTTAAAATAACCTCCACCCACCAAAAAGTCCATTGGTGACATGCTTCATCATCGGGTTCTTCCCGCCCCGGTGCAGGACGGGGAGTGCTATGACCGACGGAGACGTGAGAGCACTTATTGGAAGGTGTGAGCTATACTACTAATATTGGAGTGGAAGGGTCAGAGGGAATTGTGAAAATTAAATCGAAGTCACGGGCAGGCATAATTCGCTGGGTGAGGGTGCAGCTTAGATGAATGTGTGACTATCTTGTAGATAGGGTCCATGTCACTGGCGAGCCATCTCAGGAGGTAGAAAGGAGAGATAGGGTGATGTGGGAGCTCTGCCACATCCGAAAGGAAGTAGACTGCAGTCTTGGCATTCCAGGGATTGCCCATCGCATCTCGAGGGGAAGATAGTCAGTGTCCATGTCATGGGCTCTACAACTGAAGGAGCGAGCCATCCACAGGGCAAGGCAGTAGGGCGGTCACTGAGCAAAACACAATATCCAGTAGGGGAAAGACCACAACCTTCATTCACACCACCACAGAGTCCTACAACGTCCCCCTACGCGTTAGCTGATGTAGCAGGGCTTACGTTTCTTTGTAGCACTCCTCTGCCATTGGCTTATTCATCTTTTTACGGCCTGCGGCCTTGGCTGGCATACAGAGGGCGTTATATATATGGGTAGACCCAATGGAACTGGGACCTGGATAATAAGCAATACAGTAAGGGATGGTCCCAGTAATCAATACTTTGCCACAAAACACATAAAACATATATTGTATATTCACAAAGGTGTAGAAAAACAATGTATGAATGAGCAGTGTTATTTATTCACACCGTCATGTTCTCAAATGCATATAGTACATGTGGTCCACACATTGCACAAAGCAGCACCAATCTTGGGTCTTGACCTGGAGAAGCTAGACCCGCAGCTGCTGCGATCACCTATCCCCTCATTGCAGCTACCCTCTGTATGCCATACAGTAGGAGGGGATGGTCCCAGTAAACAATACTTTGCTAAAAAACACATAAAATATATATTGTTTATTCACAAAGGTGTAGAAAAACAATGTATGAATGAGCAGTGTTATTTATTCACACCGTCATTTTCTCAAATGCATATAGTACAAAGTAAAAATGCATACATAGAGTATCCGGAGCGACAGGTAAAATAAGGGATCATAGAGAGATGATTTTCGTGAGGATAAAGTGATGTGAGAAAAAGGTAATTGTACAAACAATAACTTCATATTATCAACAAAGGTTCGAGGCTTGATTATTTCGCCATTAATACACAGTTGTTTACATGACTTATCCTAGCCAAACCTTAAAATGAGAAAAACACAGTATCATGGCTGGCTCAGAAAGAAGTGTTGACGTTTCGACCCCGA
The DNA here is from genome assembly GCF_964263255.1 of Lissotriton vulgaris. NCBI lineage: Eukaryota > Metazoa > Chordata > Amphibia > Caudata > Salamandridae > Lissotriton > Lissotriton vulgaris. The sequence goes on along the minus strand of NC_141691.1, from coordinate 769,966,300 downwards.
GTATGTTGTAGGTTTGATGGCACCTTAAGAAGGGGTCTTCATCAGGACTGTGAAGGGGGGGGCGGGGGGGGGGGGGGGTAGCACCTAGGATTACATTGATACAATATTGTAAAGTGAGCGCCTCAACGGGAAGGGAACATTAAAAAAAATGAAAAAGGGGCCAGACGCTCCCAAGAAATGACTGTGGTAGCCCTGCAGGGAGGGCTAAGAAGGGGCAAGGGTGCGGGCCCGTGGGCTCCAATACACAGAGCGGAAAAAAATGCACCTGCAAAAGTAAGGTGTAGTTTCAAACACATGTCCCTCAACTTATTACACAGGGATCTGAGGTTTAAGGGCAAAAATTGCATAAAGTGGAACAGGGACACTCACGCTCATCATATGAAGTCTGGCTTGTCGCGGTCACACTGGTCAAAAAGTCCTGCCTATGTGCATCGGATATAAACTCTTCTCGCCGGCTGTAGCCCGTGGCAGGATGGAGGGAAACGAGCGATCACCCCAGGGCTCGAGTCGGGGTACCATGCGGGTGGACGGCGTCCCCCCACTTATTTAAAGGGGTCTTACCGGGTGGACGCCGTCCCCCCTGTGCAAAAGCTGTGCTGAGCTGGCGCTTGCGCTGTCTACGGCTCCGGGTCATGTGCTGAGCCGACAGTTCCCAAAGACAGTATAATTAAGGCCCCAGGCTCCACTCCAGCAAGTGAGCCATTACCGACACAGGCCCCCCCCCCCCGGCAAGCCCATTCAGTGATACGTCATGGCTGGAGTCAGGTTACAAAAGCACAAACAGCCCCTCCAAAAGCTCCTCGCGTGCGATTCCGAGCCTCGCCCCGCCTCTCTCGCGCTCCTCCTCTTCGGGGTAAACTGTCTGGTTAGCTAGCTCAGTGGGTAAAAGCAACTGCATTAGACATCAGTGTATGCCTTGCAAGGCTCATGTTTTTTTTCTCACTTTTCCGCCATCTAGTTTTACCCAAGTGCACCGGGCAAAAGTTGGGCTGTTGCAAACTTTGTCTACTAAGTAAGACTATTCTTGATTACGGACATTCTTAGTAGGTCATTGCGTCACTTTCAGATGAGCTCTGTAGAATGATATATGAAAGGTTTCTGCAATATTAGCTACTTGTTGCCGTTTTGTAAATTATTATTATTTATTTTTTTAACTGAATTTTGAACTGGTTGGGGTGTGCACAGGCGGAATGCGACACGCCAGCGAGGCTGCAAGCCCCCTTCACACAAAAGATAGCCCCCTCCACGCATGAGCATCCCCCCACTTCTAGTTTTTTTTATCTTTTGTGACGTCACTTCCGGTCGTGCCGTCACTTCACGTATTTGTGCGTCCCCCCACTTGTAGGTTTTTTACCTTCCGTGACGTCACTTTCTGTCGTGACGTCACTTCCGTCTCTGAGCGTCCCCCCACTTCTTTATTTAGGACTTGTGCCCTGAATACAAAATTTTCTAGCTATCGCGACAAGAATTTTAGATTCTATTAAGGACACAGAGGCGAGGATTATGCTTTCTCATTTCTTTACTGCACAAACAGCAGCCAATGAAAATGAAACTACAAATGTAAAAAACAACATTTCCCATGAGGCTTTGAACCACGCCTCTCTTACAACAACCAATCACAATGGTAATAAGCATATAAAGTATAGAGACACTAATCTGGCCTCCTCTTTCTTTGCGCGAACAGTCTCGAACAGTCTCGTTACATTGAACCAAAAGTCTTAGCTCTCAACGGAGAGAAACAGTTCCATAAGTAATTCTCAACGGAGAAATCCAGAACAGTAAGAACTCATCCTCCAGCAGGAAGGTACAGCAGCCGAAACCACAGGCGGCAATCAACTCTTGTTGGAGTCGTTTCCTAAAACAGAAAAAGAAGTTTGAGAAAAACGCCCACAACCAACAGTACTCAGAGGGTGGGTATAAAAAGGTTAAACATCGTCATGTAAGTAACAACAGTTGCATAACTGTCCCAACGGGTGGGATAATCCTCACCTCCGTGTCCTTCATAGAATCTAAAATTCTTGTCGCGATAGCTAGAAAATTTTGTATTCTATGGCAGGACCGGAGGCTTCTGATTATGCTGGTTCAAAGCTCAATAATTAAAGCTCGTCAATCACAGCATCAGAAACATGAGGAATCGGTTTATAATAAAACACTTTAAACATTGAATCTGAAGACCAGTCAGCTGCCTTCAGGATATCCTCCAAGCGGGAACCCAGTAAATAGGCTTTAGAAGCCATTGCACCTCTAGCAGAATGCGCACCATAAGCAGAAATGTCATTGCCGGCTTCCGACATAATCCATCTGACCCATCTGGCTAAGGTAGCAGCAGCGACTGGCTTGAATGGCTTTTGAACAGAAATCAACAATTGCCCCAAAGGATCAACTCTGTGCGCAATGGTACGCTCCTCATAACACTTAAGACATTGAAGAACACATAGCTTGCTGTTGTGTGGGAAAGCTGGATATTCAACTGAGCGAGACATGGTCTTGGTACGCCTTGTAATGACAAAGGATACACCCTGAGGAGAAAACATCCTACCAGCCAAATCTAAAGCTCTGACATCCGAGACCCTACGACATGAAATGAGGCACAACAGCATGGTAAGCTTGGCAGAGAGCTGCTTTAGTGACAAATCAACATTATTGGGCCAGGATTCCAACAAATTAAGCACCTTAGTAACATCCCACATGGTGGAATACCTGGGCCGAGGAGGGTTGGCAACACGCACACCTTTAAGCAACTTACACACCAAGGGGTGCATCCCCACAGGTTTACCGTCGATGTGGTCGTGACCAGCAGAAATAGCAGACCTGAAATTATTAACTGACCTGTAATCCAGGCCCGAGGTTGCACACTCAGATAAAAAATTAAGTACCTCAGTCACATTTGATCCCACGGGATCCACCTGTTTTGAAAGGCACCAACCCACCCACTTCTTCCAAGATGCAAAGTATCGTTTCCGGGTGGAAGGAGCCCACGCTTGCTGCATAAAACTGGAAGCCTCTCGTGAAAGGCCTGCAAGGCGTTCATGTCTCCGGAGAGCGTCCACACCATCAAGGTCAATTGGTTCTGCAGGACCAATGGATGGCACGCCCCCACTGGGTCCTGCAGAAGCGTTGGAAAGACTGGGAGCTGGAAGGGGAGATCTACTGACAACTCCAACAGTGTGGGAAACCACGACTGAGTTGACCAGAACGGGGTCACCAACATTATTGTCGCCTCTTGTCGGCGTAGCAACGCCGCTACTCTCGGGATCAGCGCAAATGGTGGAAACGCATAATTCCTCTGCCGCCCCCAATGGTGAAGGAACGCGTCTGTCCCCATAGCCATTGGGTCCGGTCTCCAACTGTAAAACAGGGGAAGATGGGCATTGAGGCGCGAGGCAAACAGGTCTATCTGGCATGGGCCTCGCATAGTCATGATCCGAGAGAACAACGATGGGTGGAGCCTCCAATCGCTGGAGTCTCTGAGAAATCGGGAGTTCCAATCCGCCACCTGATTGAATTTCCCCGGAAGGTATTCCGCCACCACGGAGATCTTGCGATCTAGGCAGAAGTGCCAGAAGTCCTTCGCAATGTGGACTAACATCCGGGATCTCGTCCCTCCTAATCGGTTGATGTATCTCACCGCGGAGACATTGTCCATTCGAAGGAGTATACAACAATTGCTCTTCAGCGGTGAGATAGACCTGATGGCAAAGGACCCTGCCAGCAACTCTAGACAGTTGATGTGAAGTGAGAGTTCGTCTGCTGACCACCGTCCTCCTGTGGTAAATTCTCCACAGCGAGCGCCCCAGCCCCATTGACTGGCGTCTGATTCGACCACCACATCCGGGGCTGTGCCGAAGATAGCTCGGCCGTTCCAGGCTGACATGTGGTCCAGCCACCACTGAAGTTCCTCCCGGGACTCGGGGGAAAGAGGAATCAAGTGATCGTAATGAAAATTCCTCTGAAGGTAAAAGATTTTCAGTCTCTGAAGAGCCCTGTAGTGCAGGGGGCCGGGGAAGATGGCTTGAATCGACGGGGCCAAAAGGCCTACAATCCGCGCCAGCACCCGCAAGGAAATCTTCTCCTTGGCCAAGGTGGATGTTATCTCCCTCTTGATGGACCTGATCTTTTGAAGGGGAAGGAGAAGTTGGGCTGAGACCGAGTCTATCAGGATGCCCAGGAATTCCATCCGTTGATTCGGTATCAGCACCGATTTCTTGGTATTGATCACGAATCCCAGATCTTGCAACAAGGACGTCGTCCACTCCAGGTGAGTGAGAAGGAGGGACCGGTCCTGAGCCAGGAGTAGCATGTCGTCTAGATAGACAATAAGACGCACTCCCATCTCTCGAAGGCGAGAGATCACCGGCTTGAGCAGTTTGGTGAACACCCAAGGGGCTGAGGACAGCCCGAAGGGAAGCACCTTGTAACAAAACCAACGCACTTTCCAAGGGAATCGCAAAAACTTTTGATGAGATGGGCAGATGGGGACTGTCAGATAGGCATCTTTCAGGTCCAATCGGACCATCCAGTCATTCTCCAACAGAAGGTCTCGTAAAAGATGGATGCCTTCCATCTTGAAGTGGCGATACGTAACAAAGGGGTTGAAATCTCTCAGATTTAACACAAGGCGCTGGCCGCCTCCTTTCTTTTGCACAAGAAAGACGTTGCTGCAGAAGCTCCCTGGAATGAAGGGTCCTACAGCAATGGCCTGTTTTGTCAAAAGCTTGTCCAGTTCTGAGTCTATAAAACTCTGTTCGAGATGGGAAAAAAGGAGAGGACGAGGGGGAAAGGGTTGCAGGGGGCAGGCCACCATCTCTATCTCGTAGCCCTGGATGGTCCGAAGGACCCAAACATCTGTAGTGAGGCTCGTCCAATTCATGACAAAATGCAGCAACCTTCCCCCTAACGGTATCAAAGGAAGTGAGGGACTTACCGGAAGACTGATTATCGAAGTTTTTGTAGCCTTGGTTGACCCCTCTGTTATAGCGGCCCCTGAAGCCGTGAGATCTGGACGGGTAAAATCCGGCCTGGTCCGGTTCCTGTGTATACCCTCTGCCCCGTCTAGGGGCGTAGCCTCTTTGAGGACTGGAATTTGAGTAGCGGCCGGTCGAATGTCCTCTGCCATGCCCGGCCCTACCAGAGACCTGATGTAACACATGCTTCAGTGAGGCCTGAGACTTGTCTAGGGACGCAAAAGTATTGACAAACTTTGCAATGTCCTTAACAAAATTGTCACCAAACAACTGTCCTTCAGCCAAAGGACCCGGCTCAGAAGAAGCCAACTCAACCAATTGAGGATCGATCCGCAGAAGGACCGACTTCCGTCTTTCTGAGGCAAGAGCGCAGTTTGCGTTTCCCAGCATACAAATGGCTCGTTGAGCCCAGCCCGCCAAAACCTCCGGGTGGATGGCATCACCAGTCTCTTGTGCCTGAAGGGCTAACTCCAGGATTTTGGTCAAAGGGCCCGAAAGGTCCAGGACCTTATCTTGGCACGCTCTGAGCGCGCGATCAATCCCTTTCTTGGGGTCCTTCTTATATTTCTTAAGAAAGGTGGTCATGGAGGGGTCTATGTCCGGTGTAACTGCCACTTTGTGGGGTAAATCGGGACGGGGACACTCGGACTTAAGGCGGGAGCGAACCTGTTTATCAAACCCTTTACGGAGGTGAGCTTCCAGATAGGCCGCCACAGCAGGAGGGGGAACCCAGTCTGAGGACCTGGGGTGGACAATATCAGTCGGGTCAAAGGAAAAGGGAGAAGGGGTGACCGGAGAGGTATGCTTACGCTTCTTAGTGCGTTTGCGAGGGGCGGTATCCGATGAATCAGTATCGGTGCCTGTATCAGTGGTGGTGTCATTTGGGGGGGGAGTGGGGGGTGAGGTTGCAGGTTTGTCAGCGGAGAGGGATTCTTTTGATTTATAAATCTTTTCATACGATTGGGCATGGGGCCAGGCCGAGTCAAGGGCCACCTTCTTAGGGGGGGGATGAGGAGAGTCTTTGTTGGGAAGGGACAGAGGCTTACCAGGGACCAGTAATTCCAATTTCTTGGCCAAGGGGAGGAGGGCCGATGAAAGGGCTTTGTCCAATTTGGCATCTAATTTTTTATCAATGATATCCTCCATGGATTCTCCTTCATAGAAATCCTGCTGACCCTGGTATTCATACGCATCCTCCTCCTCCTCGCAGTACTCAGTATCTGCCATAGTAACAAGGAATTAGCAATTCCAAACTCCAATCCCCAGAGGGAAGCTATGAACCAGCCCAGGCAGGGGCGTCGAAAATGGGGAGTGCCAGGCGCAGGAGCCGGAAATACCAAGAAGAATATAAAATAAAGTCCCAATCTAGGACTAATGGAGGGAATAGCCCCTTCTCAGAGACTGAAAGGGCCTTCAAAAATTGTAGGAATGCCTCCTGAATCACAGGGAGGCAAGGGTTAATAGCAGGAAGGCTCCGCTGCTCGAATCAGTGAAAAAAACGCTGCCACTCAATTCCAGAAATCGCCCTCGGCTCCTGGCCAATGCTGCGTTGATCCCCACTTCAGCCGGGGGCAGAGCATCAATCAAGCACCTTCGAGAACTACGCGCGCACAAACCGGCGTGCGCGAGCTCTCACTCCCCGAGGGGGGGGCGAAACCCTTCACTAACGCGGCCCGCTAGGAAGCGGCCGCTGGATGCAGCGATGAAGGGAAGAGAACGGGGGGCCTACGGGCGCAACACGCGCCACCAGGGGGGGTCGGGACGCGGAGCGGAGCTCCGGTCCCAATCTAAGGACAGCTCGGGCAAATCAAGTGAAATCCAGTAAGCAGTGTGCAAGCGCGGCACAATGTAAACAGTAAGCGCAATAGCGATCGATCAATCAAGCATAAGCGCATACACAAAACAGTGGATAACAACAGTAAATAGCCACAGTACAACGCGCTAAGGCGATATAAAAAGGCATAGGCCACGAGTCATTTAGATTAAACATATAAAGTATAGAGCACTTATCTGGGCTGCGGAGCAGCAAAGAAAGAGGAGGCCAGATTAGTGTCTCTATACTTTATATGCTTATTACCATTGTGATTGGTTGTTGTAAGAGAGGCGTGGTTCAAAGCCTCATGGGAAATGTTTTTTACATTTGTAGTTTCATTTTCATTGGCTGCTGTTTGTGCAGTAAAGAAATGAGAAAGCATAATCAGAAGCCTCCAGTCCTGCCATAGAATCACCCCGTCATCCTTATATAGGCATGCTCATTGTCAAGAGCGCCAGGATGACGTGCCGGTTGCAGTCGCTAGATGCTGGTCTCGCCGCATCTCCGTGTCGTGCACGTTCTGATAGAAAGGGACAATAGACTCACCGAAGGTCTTGTGCGGGTCGGAGGGAAATACAAAGAAGAGAAATCATAATACATATCTGATCAGAAAGCGGTCTCGTTGCATGGGGTAGTCATTATTGGGGTACATAGCAGGTACAACATAATATATATCTATCGATTGGAACATGTCAGGTAAAGTCTCAATGTAGTTTGAGTTAGGGTGCACTGAATACGTTTCTATACGCTTGTATTACATCTTGGATGAGGGCCATATTTCCAGTGGCTCGATAACGTTAACTCTTGGCGAACCTTCCATCTGTTAATGCACAGCATCCCGATAAATCAGGCAATATATTGCCACTGCCTCTTCTTTGTAGTTCCCTCCGACCCGCACAAGCCTCCCTGAAGGATGCACTCCCACATCGTTTTTTTAAAAAAAAAAGTAACTGTGTGTTGTCCAAACACGGGTTAAAGCTCGGCATTCTTATCTGTCTGCTCCAGATTGAGCACCGCCCGGCCCTAATATTTTGGGATACACTTCCACATCACCGAGGAGCGGTGAGTCAGTCAGGATCTAAGTAATACCAAAGGGGATGATGGACGGAGCGTTTGAGCAGATTAAACACTCACCCCAAGTCAACTGATCTGGGTTTAATCCATCACCATTCTTTAGCTCACTCCGCCACCCAGGTTCAGACATGGCCATTTGCAAGTCAGTCTGACCTTGTGTATGGCCATATGCAAATCAGTCTGACCCTGTGTATGGCAATATGCAAATCAGTCTGACCCTGTGTATGGCCATATGCAAATCAGTCTGACCCTGTGGATGGCCATATGCAGATCAGTCTGATCCATTCAGGATCTAGGCCGCACTCGGCCAGATCTTTAAGCATCCTGGCCGACTTTGGGCATTAAATAATTACTTTTGTGCCCCTGTTTGTTTGCCCTCTCTCTACAGATTCTGTCCCCTCGCGTGCGTAGTATTCTGGAGAAAGAGCAGGTAATCCATCCCCAATAATATGCATGTGTGAGGTAGTGGCCAATGCTTTTGTAAGAATAGTACGAGGTCCCTGTTTGTATCGGTTTTTGAAATTTTCCCCTTCTGGTCCACAGATTTGTGCTGAAAGAGGTTATAGCCGATGCACATAGGCAGGACTTTTTGACCAGTGTGGCTGGGACAAGCCCGACTTCTTCTGATGAGCATGAGTGTCCCTGTTCTACTTTATGCAATGTTTGCTCTTAAACCTCAGATCCCTGTGTAATAAGTTGAGAGACATGTGTTTGAAACTACACCTTACTTTGGCAGGTGCAGTTTTTTCCGCTCTGTGTATTGGAGCCCACGGGCCCGTACCCTTGCACCTTCTTAGCCCTCCCTGCAGGGCTACCACAGTCATTTCTTGGGAGCGTCTGGCCCCTTTTTCATTGTTTTTAATGTTCCATTCCCGTTGAGGCACTCACTTTACAATATTGTTTCAATTTAATCCTAGGTGCCAGCCCCCCCCCCCCCCCCCTTCATAGTCCTGATGATTACCCCGTTGTAAGGTGCCATCAAACCTACAATATACTCGGGTCGAAACGTTGACACTTCTTTCTGAGCCAGCCATGAACAACAGAGATTGCTCCACTGTGTTTTTCTCATTTTAAGACTTGGCTAGGATAAGTCATGTAAACAATAGTGTATTAATGGGGAAATATTCAAGCCTATAATCTGTGTTGATAACTATGAATTCATTGTTTGCACAATTACCTTTTTCTCACATCACTTTATCCTCACGAAAATCCCCTCTTCTATGATCCTTTGTTTTTCCTGTCACTCCGGGCACTCTATGAATGCATTTTTACTTTGTTCTATATGCATTCGAGAACATGACGGTGTGAATAAATAACACTGCTCACTAATACATTGTTTTTCTACACCTTTGTGAACATACAATATATGTTTTATGTGTTTTGTGGCAAAGTATTGTTTACTGGGACCATCACCTACTGTATGGCATACAGAGGGCAGCTGCAATGATTGGATAGGTGACTGCCGCAGCTGCGAGTCTAGCTTCTCCATTTCAAGACCCAAGATTGGTGCTGCTTTGTGCAATGTGCGGACCACATGTGTTTCTTCTTCCCAAGCAAAGGTGAGGCAGAATGGTTGTACCCACTTGCATCAGACCACTCATTCCTTTAAGGCCCTACGCCATTGTAGCATGATGAAGTAAAGGTCCTGAGAAAACAGGAGGCCCAAGAATGTGGCCATAGCCCAAGAAACCTTAAAGCGCTCAAGAGCACCGTCTGCTTTATTGCCAAAAAGGCAACAGCCATTGAAGGGCATGTCCAGCAAAGTTGAGTGGACATCCACCGAAAAGCTAGACTTTCTCAAAAAGGCGTAGCACCTAAGGGCTACCGACGTGGCAATCGTGCTGCCCAGTGAGTCGATGGTATCCAGTCCACATCTCATCAAGGATTTGGCTGTGTCTCTCCCATCCACCACTGCCTGGGAGAATAAATGGCCCGGTCCTCCTCTGGGCACAGAGGTAGCACTTGTGTGACTGTATCCTAGACATTATGGGAGTATTGTCCCAAAGGCTCCCTGTATTCAAAGACCGCAGTGCCAAGCTGGAGGAAGAGAACATGCGCTTCCCAAGACGATCCAGCTTCTTATATTCCAGGTCTGGGGAGCAGAAGGTAATGCGCCCTTGGAAGAGGAGGCTTGGACCACCATGCTCTCGGGGGAAGGGTTTTGAGTGAGGAAAACTGGGAGCCTGGCAATCGTACTTTCCACAGGAGCCGCTGGGCTTGGACCGGGTGCCCAGAAGGACGTAGGTTGGATTGGTTGAAGGGCAGGTTGCCGCAAGCTGAAGCACCTCTGTCAGGAGATTAGTCTTGACTGCCACTGAAAGTAGGTCCAGGCCCAAGGCTTAGACTGCTCTTCACACCACCACGGCGTACAACGCTTCCTCCTCCTTATCCACGGCAGGGTTATAATGCTTGCCAAGGTCTGGGGAGGTGTCCAGACCACTGGCGTCACCCAGGTCCTCTCTCAAGTCTGGCTATTCAAGCTGGTCTGCCAAAGGTCCAGAGAGCCCTCCCAACCCTCATCACCACCTTCTGGGTGTTAGGGATAGGGAACATCAGGGATGAACAGGGGAACAAAAGAACCCTCCGTGCCGGATTCGATGTCGACAGGCGTCAGTCCGGGTTCATCTCGAGGATCAGGATGGGGACAGCGTAGTCGCCGGGGAAGGTCGGGTAAGATCGACCGGCATCAATCCGGATCCAGGGGGGCCCTTCTGTGCCGGGGCCACTGGCATCGAAGGGCCTGGGCCCCCGACCGGCTCCGTGGTTCCCGGAGGCACGCCGGCGAAGTCGAGCTGCCCAAATATATAGTGGAGGACTTTGTAAAATGTACAAAGATGGGCAGGGGACGCTCCGGCTCCCAAAGAAAGGGGGGAGGCACGGAGTCGTCCCTGAAGTAGGCACCGGAGACAGAGCCTTAGAGCGACGACGCTCCATATTCCGCGTCGTGTCAGCCAACCAACAGGGAGAAGGCGAAGAGTGCCTGTGCTCCTTCGCCTTCTTGTGCTCAACTTACCCGAGAATTTTGAAAACTTGGAGTGGGACAAGGCGTGGGGGCTCTACGAAAGGTCTTGAGACCCCCCTTCGAATGAGACAGAGAGCGTCGCAGTGCTGACCGCTGCGCGTCCCAGAGCTTTCGGGACCGCTCCTGCAAGACTTTGGATTCATGGCCATGCTCCAGACAACAAAAGCACACGAGGTGTGGATCCGACATCATCCTTGCACACCATGAGTCAAAGACTCAAAAAGAGGTAGACAATGTCAAAAAAAGATTAGTCAAAAAGTGACTAAAGGGGTAGCTCTCTCCGGATCTGCGCTAGGCTGGCGTGGAAAAAGAAAGAACTGACGTCAGCACATAGGGGCGGCGTCTAAGTAGGCCCGCAAAGTCATCCCGGCGACCACGAAGCCAGACAAGGAGTCTACCGACACCACCTACAAACAAGCAGGGGAACTGCTAAGAAAAATTTCTACGGATCCAGTCTGACACCTGGGGGAAATTCTAAAGTAAGGAATCTATAATGTTCTCTTTCGGATAAACAAAATTGTTGACACTGTGTTCAGACTGCTATGGAAAGATCTTGCCAGGGCTCTACCCACTAACCAAATATGTCCTGTGCTACCTCTGGGTGTATGTGCTGCATCAACAAATGGAAGGAATGCTGGATAAATCAAACATTCACCCCCAGGAAAGAGATCTGGGTTAAATCAATCATTCTTTGCTCACTACACCATCCCAGTTTGGACCCGGCCATTTGCAAATCAGTCTAGACCCCGCTCCTCATGGGAGCAGTCCAACCCAAACTGCCACCCTGCCATTAATGCCAGATCTGACTGTGTTTGAGCGTTTGAAAAGTTTCAGCCCTCTGTCCATTTTATTTGATGTTGCTATGAACGCCCTAAGTGGCTAAGGGTATGCCCAGACGTGGGTCCCTTGCTTGCTGCACCTCTGGATTCAAGCTAGCTTGGCTGATGAGGCAATACCCTGAAACTAGTCCCGGGAGGCTTGCTTCCGGTTAGGTAGGGCCAGGCTAGACAGCTCGGGCTTGACTGTTCCAACAAGGAGTAGGGTCAAGACTGATTTGCATACGGCTGGGTCCAAACTGGGGTGAAGTGGTGAGCAAAACAACAATGGGTTAAATCCTGATCTGTGAGTGGGGGGGTGAGTGTTGGATGGAGTGTTGAAACTTTACAATCATTTTATGTTGTGATGTGACCTCTGGATGTAGCCACTACATAGGATTTGCCAGACCTTTGCTCAGGTTGTCCAGTCAAGCATTCAGGGACCCTGCTAGGTGGTTGGCATCCAGGAGCATACTCTGGCGCTTCAGCTACTGCTCAGTATGCAACATCTCTTGGAACATGAACCATAACCCCAACACCACCCTGCTTATTGCAGAGCACATGGCTGTGGTGTTGCCCATAATAACCTGTACAGTGGCGTAACAAAACTTGAGGGGGCCCCCTGCAAAGCACATGAAGGGGGCCCCCCCAGGCGGCATGGCCCACCACCTACCACTTTGCCCTACCATGCAGTAATCTAGTATATTTTGATTTGAAACCTTCAACAATAAAATACTTCTATATTGTCTCTCTACTTTCTAATGAGAAAGTGGGAAACACTCTTAACATACAAGCTATGCCATTTGTAACAATACTGTCAAAAGCAGATTATTTAACTGAGGCAGCAATCAGAACAAAGCCAGGGAGCGATCCTATTGTCTCAGGAACACTATGACTGAAGAACAAAGAACAACTATAAAGGGTCTGAAATAGAATTGACATTAATGGACAATAACTTGAAACTTTGAAAGACAACCCCAAACCTGCAATTCCATAAAAACCTCGACTAACAATATACATGAGAAGTACACTAGATATAACTCAGTATAGTGAAAAAGTCAAGAGAAATAGACTGGCATTTTTCTTTTGGCAACCCTACTCTATATTCCTTTTGATGAAATACTGTCACACTATATTTGTAAATGTAAATTTCAAATGTAAGGAATACGCAGAGTGGGGGACCAAGGGGCACTGGAACCAGAACAAAACTAAGCCTCAGGTAACCAGTTTATAAAGGTATGTAAATATGCAAATGGTCTCTGGCCTCGAGGGAACTGCCTTGCTGCTGGGTCTGGAAGCTCAGGACACCTGCACTCATCGCACGCAGCATGGACTATTTAATTTATGAGGTAGGACTGTTATGAGGCAACTCACTGCTGCAACCAATGCTGGCGAGAGAGTGTAGTGCTGCCTGTGTGCGCTACAGCGCTGATGGGGCCCCTAGAGACTGGAAAACGGGGACTGCTGGGGGCATAGCTGCCAAGGTTTCAGATTGCCACGTGCAACTGTTTTTGATGTATGTTGCATCCTCTGTCAGTAATCTCTGACATACAGAGATAATTAATTTTTCCAATAAAAACTTTATGGACTTAATCGAAATGTAAAAATGAGTTTTCTTTGCCAGGAGGCAGTCACAGGAGCTATATTAGTTTCTGCAGGCCCCTCTCTCAGAATACTGGGAATATATTGGGACCTCATTTTCACTGCAACACTGAGAACCTTCACATTTTACCACAGTCCCAGCTCTGATTGGGTCTCCCTTGGTGGCCCAAGGCAAAGCCTTTTCCTTTTCAAGTAAGATGGCCACCACATCTTTCACACTCTCAACAAAGATGATTCCCATTTCACCTCTCTGGAGAATGGGTGTAGTCAAAAAATCTTTAATTCATGGAACGATGCTACAAATTCTCCCTTCTTACTCCATCAATGTGTTGTCAATACAAAAATCCAAGATCTGGTAGTTGCAAAGTCTTGAAGTTTACTTAAAGGGAGAGGATAATCAGCATACATTTCTCACCAGTGTTTCAAGGGTCATCTTACAGCGCCAACGTGTTTTACACAAGTCCTCACAGCGCACACAACATAGGACCACCACAGCCTTCATCGTCTACTGAAGACAACCCACTGTGCAGATTAATTAAAGACTGACTAGGTTCTGCTAACTGAATCATCTGAGGCAATAACTAAGTAGCAGTAAAAGATGTCATTCCAGATCTTCCTTACGGGCACAAGTTCCTCAACCTAAACCATTCTTCAAATAATATATTTTATAGCCTAGTAATAAAGGGGAGCACTGTGCCTCAATCATCAGTCGAATTACTGCTAAAAAGAATCCAGCTGTACCAATGCCATGAGACGAGAAATGATCACCTCGTCAATTTATGCCAGATCATCAATGAAGGACAAGACGTCACCAGACAATCCTCGTGAGGCCCATAGAGGGGGGCCAGGAACAGTTCACAGAAGGACCCCACACTTGACACCACAGGAAATATCTTCATCCAGAAGCAGCTTCACAAACAATGGCGGAACCTGCAAATGAGGACACAATGTTCTACCGGCCCTGGCCCCTGGCCCCGGGCAGGGCTGAGAGCTCCAGAGGAGACTGTCCCGTCTACTGGAGAATGACTCCATGCACCTCAGTACGTCACTAGTGTAGCCACTAAAAAACACAGGGTGCATCCCTCTGCGGAAGCGCCTCCTGTGTGATCTACGACTGTAGGTAAGGTCCTGTCTTCATTGTAGCCCCGAAAACAGCTGACCCCTGCTGAATGACCAGATAAGAGGGACTGGCTGAGTCCTCCGGACTGGCCTCTCAAGTACAGTGAACTGTCGACCTCAATGTATTGTTCTTAGAAGTAGCAGGGAGTTGTGTGTGTTGCTTTGACTCCTCTTGGACTGAAAAGCATGGACATATCTTACAGCTTGCCAGGGGTAGCTTCTGCGACACCTGGCTAGCCCATTACGACCCCTGGCACTGCCTTTGCGACCCCTGACTCCAAAGGTGGCTACACAGTGCCAGGAACAGAGGGGCAACTAATCCTTATAGAGATTGGCTGGTTGGCACTCCGCTTTCTTTCTTTTGTGTCAATTTTATATTGCACTAATCGTGAATAATATAAATGAAGTAGAATTAGCTCGAATATGACCCTCCGTGGCAATGGAGGTAAATAAAAAATGCTTTTAAATTTATGTTGTGTGTGTGTTTGTGGGTGAATGTATTTATGTGAGAGACAGTGTGTGTTTGTGTGAATGTGTGTGAATGTGTAGGTGTGAGTGAAAGTAAAGGTCAAATGGTGTGTGACTTTGCTTGTGATGTCGTTTCTGATACGCCTGTCATTCTGGTGAATTTATGTCCATGCTGTAAAGCGACCTTTCTCTAGATGGGTTGCACCTGCCGTCAGTCATCCCTGAGGAGAAAGGAAGATCTTGCCGCAGAAGTATCTCAGTGCCCTCTCTGTGGTTCCATCATTGAACTGGCCCTTGAGCCTCAAACACACAGAGAAGAAACAGTGGCGTAACACAAAATGATAGCCCCCCTGCAGAATGTGGTAACAGACCCTAGTCTAAGATATCTCCCAAAAATTTATAAGCTCTGGGCTGAATAGGGTTCCCCTGAAGGGTGGGGTGAGAGCGCACCACAAGGGTAACAGGAGCTGCAGGAGCCTGTGTTACGCCCGAGAGAGGAAATATTCTTAACTAAGATAGTTGAGCAACCTTTGCCCTGCTAGGCTGTTATCTAAATCAAATGCTCCCCATTGTTATTAAAAAAGGGCTATCTTGGGGGGAGGAGCCAAGCTCGAAATCGTGATGGCCGCGCGGTAGCTCGGCTCCGCCGACCTCCCTGCCCAAACTCACCTATCCTGCCGCCCATCCTGCCCAAAAAGGATAACAATTTAAAGATTAATGTTTGCTGATACTCACCACCCGTCCTGGTGGATCCGGCATTCAGTGGATCCGCAGCGGCGTCCTCCCAGGAAGTGCGGCCTCCGTGGGGTGGAGACCGGGGCCTTGCCTTCAGCGAGTGGCCGGCGAGACGGTGTCGGCGGCGGCCTCGGGCGGAGGATTGAGGCCGGCCGGAAGAAGCAGTTGTGCGAAAAGGCCGGAGGCAACTGCACGCGCCTGGGACTACCGTCCGGTGTTCCAGAGGTGAGGTGCGGCAAGTTGTGTGTGGGGGACGCCGTGTTGTTGGCTCCCCCCTTTGTTGCCTTGCCCGGCCGCTCCGAACCTCATCGCTCGGTGGCGGAGAGTGGCTCCAGCGGAGCCGTGGCGCCGGCGGGTCCCCCTCTTTTGGTGTTTCTCGTTTCTGCACCGTGAGTGCTGCTTGGGTGCGTGAGGGGGATCCCGCGGGGGCTCTACTGGTGAGCCCACCCCAGGATTTGGTTCCGAAGGGACGACGCTGTACCCGCAAAATGGCGTCTGATCCAGTGTGTTGTGGAACGCCCCAGGATGTCGATGCTGTACCTCTGTACTGTGCTGGGGCCTGCACCGAGGAGCGCGAACCCACGATTGGCGACGTTCTGTGAGCGCTGAAGATATGGCAAGTGACCTTGTCCGGTATTCTTGTGTACAAGACATTGTGGGGACCGCCATTGCTCCCGGGCCATCTCTCAGAGATGCGGATGGGCCTGAGGTGGTCGCAGTTTGTTCCCTGCTTTCTGGTGGGGGTGGTGAAGTTCCGGTTCACATGCAGGAAGATTTGCAGGTGACCATTGACAATGGTATACATGACTGCCGTAAACAGCTTTTACATTACTATCGGCGGAGGAGATCCCATGGGTTGCTTCTAATGGCCGCTCAGCGGCTGCTCCACGGCCTTTTTTCACCGCTTTGTTTACTGCCTGCTGCTTTGACATACATCGTGGCGATAGCTAAGAAAGGACTGGGTGAGCCCGGTTCTTAATCTGGGGACTGCTGGTCGGTGAATGGAATTATGGACTGCTCCAAATTGTGATAACTTGTCGAATCCTTGATATGTATGGCTATTTGAAAACTTGCCAGTTTCGTTTTGGGCCGCATTATTTGTTTGTATGGGCGGGGGGTGGGGGGCCGTGTGCCCTGTTGCGTGGTTTCCTCTCCCTTGGCTTTCCTTTTTTCCTTTCTTTTTCTTTCCCTTTCCCTATTTATCTCACTCTATATTTCGGGTTCATGTTTAGGGCGACAGGCATGCTGCCAGGGGGGGGGTGGGGGGGGGCTGGAATAGGCCATAGCCTTCCGCAGGGGTGCAGGGTGGGGCGGGCGGATTGGGGTCTAGTAGATAGTTATTTGTTTCTATGGCTCTTTTGTGTCCTTTTCTTGGGTCTCCATGACTGTGCGGGACACCCGCGGGGTGAGTTACTGGGGGGGGGGGATTGGGTATTCCTATACAATACGCTACTTTCGGTTCTGCTTATCCTGACTTAGCCGCCCCGCCCCTAAGCATGTTTGCTATCTGGACTGTTGATCGCCAATATCGCCGTGGGGCGGGTACAGTAACGTGGAGTCCCCCTTTTTTCCTTTTTCTAGTATTCTTGTTATCTTTTACTCTCCGGGTTGGGCTGTATAATGATTGCAACTTTATCCGTCTCTCTGATGGTTTGACTGTTATGAGAGTGATGTTTTGCTTGTCTTTCTTTGGGCACATGAGGTTGCGGGTGGACATCACCGAAGAAGAATTGCAAGGGCATCTATGACCTGCATGCATTGGACCTTTCTGATGATAGATCTATGGCTTCCCTACTATGATGTTGTTGGTTTTGTTCCCCGCCATGTGCGCCAGGACGTTTATTATACAACCGATCCTTTATTCTTTTAATATAAAAATTAACCTTCTCTGATCCTATGCCGAGTGGTTCCACTTAGTTAACATCACAGACTTGCAGCATTGTGAAGTATCGTGTAACCACTCCGTATTTTATTGATAATGATGCTTTCCAGTTTGTTCTGTGGCCGGCCTCTGGGTTGTAGGCCCGTATTTGTATGCAACCATCTACACAAATAAAGGTTTTCAAAAAAAAAAACAAAAAAAAAAAGGGCTATATTTATCCTAAAAGTGGACCCTGAACCTCGCTGTGTTCACTCTTTTTCGACAGTGCCTCAGTGTGTAAAGGCCTGCAAGACAAGACCAGACCAGGCCTGTTTGCCGCACATGCATGTGAAGTCCCACCAGGAAACACGGTATCCAATCTCAGACTGGGCATATACCTAGGCACCTGCACTCTTCTCTGTGCTAGGACTCCAGAAGCCACTGATCCTTCATTTTATTGCAAGCCGTCAGTACTGGCTGAAGCAGCAGCTTTCAGCAGAGGCCTAATGCTGTGGCATACTGTACATGTAACGTTCTCTTCTCCCCACTTGCTTCAGCCTCACACCCTGCTGTCCTCGCCACTCATCAGCTGCTGAGACCCAGACCTTCAAACATTCCTCATTCCATTTTTAAGCATGCCTGGCTTACATTCTGCAATAATCCGCCTCCCTGGCTCCCTCCTCACTCAATGGACTCCGCCATTTCTGGTGGCCCCAAACTGAATATCATAACTTAACCCCTTCGACACTCATGACGAGCTGGGCTCGTCATGGTGTAGCCTCCTCAAACACTGATGACGAGCCCAGCTCGTCATAAACAATGGCATTTTGAAAATTACAGCACAGCAGCAAAATATCGCTAGCAGCGATGGTGTTAAGGTCACCTTTTTTATCTAATTGACACTACACTTCTCTGTAAGTGCCCGAACCATGAACACCAATGTGCATGAAAGAAAGGAGTGTCTGCATGGAGAAGGAACTCTGGAACCCTAATGGGCTTGTATATAGTTTATAACATAGCATAGTTTAGAATATTCTGTTGAATATTGCCTATATTTGGGTGTTAAACTGGTACTAAAGAGGTGCAACTAAAGCCCAGACAGAGATAAGTTAAAAATTGACAAAATAAAGAAGTAATAGTATCACAAAATGTACCACATAATGCCACATAATTTGCCTTTTCTTGCGGCATAATTTACTTAACCCTGCCCCATAATTTGGCCCCCGAATGCCGCATAAATCCAGTTGCCCTGACTATAGCTATACCCTTCCACTACAAAAGCCCATGCCTAGGCAATTTCTATAACATTCCCCGTATCGGATGTGCGCTGTACTATGCAGCAGCGCCATGTGTGAAATGGTTGTAGAAATGACGGCATGTTTCTAACTTTGTGCAAGGAAGTGATCGTTTTTTATGCAAAACCCAGTCTGACTATCATGGTAGACGGCCTTTGCATCAAAAACTATGGATGGCTGCACTGATAGCTCCAAGTAACGTCACCATCACGCGAAATTGTACAAAGCAGCACAAAGAGCAATTCCCACTCAGAAGGGAAGTATCATTGGCTCTGGAAAGTAAATACCCTTCCACAAAGTCTTGTGTTATCAGCCCCCAGATTTTCTTAAAGAATTAGGAACACTAGATTGCCAGATAGTTGGGCTGTTCTGCCAGAACTTAACACCATATTATTATTTTATCATGTATGTTTGCCGTGCTATATCTGTCAGGTGGAAGTACATCACTGGTACTAAAGCGCTTTTTTCAACCAATATACGGAAATAGCTCGGTGGGTTATTGTGCCTACTGCGGAGACGTGCATATCGCTAGACCAGTGATTCAGACTCCCTCGGAACTGGCTAGAAGAGGCATTCTTCAGGTTTGGGGCTGTGTACCTGCTTCAAACAGACTTGCATTGCTCCGTGAGAATATGCTCTGAATCGCCAGCTCACATACTCCCTGACCCTCCTGCCGCTCAACCACACCCTCAAACTGCAATATGACGTCATATGACCAAGAACCCATCCTTTAGATATTCATTTTCACTGCTACTATTCTATGCCATCCTAAGATTTCTCTACGAACCTCTCCCCGCGTCTGAATGTCTCGTCCTGGGCTAAAGTGTCTATTAAGCACCAACACAACACAGCAAAAGCATAACCAACATGTATTGTAATATAATAATCTTTATTTAGATATAAAACAATATCTTTAAAAGTTTTTCCCAAATCACATTGTGTACAGTTTTGTGAATAAAATGGTTAAAAGAGAAACCCACTCGGGCACAAAAAGCATAAAAAGTAGAAATTTAAACTGTTTCGTGAAACATGACCTGGCGTGTCTCACACAGCTCCCATTATATTCAAATGATAAAATCGAACCCTAAGCATACATGCTACAGAATTTCAATTTGTGTTGCGAACCTCCTTATCGTTGGAAATTCTGTTACAGTACATTATTTAATCTAAAAGGTGGGTGGCAAAGCCATGACAGTTTTCTTTGTATTAAGATTGCGATACGCTTGCTGGATAAATATAGCAAATGTTATATTTAAAACAGTGTTGTCTGTGGACAAAGCAACAATGATGGCACTTACAGGTCCGAACTCCCAACCTGTTCCATTCTGACCTAAGCATACACCTGCGTTGAGAATTGAAGGTAGGGCAGATGCAAACCACGTGCAAAATTGTTTCTGTCGCTAACCCACATCCTCTACAGATTGTGTCCTCCTCCATACGACGCCAAATGAGTAGATTTTGAAGAAAGCGCCAGTCCCCCATTCTTAGGGCTATAAAATTGTGCTTTAAATAGAGTGAAAATGTGGTGGAAAGATACATAGCAGGGGATAGCCGTTTATAGGAGTTGACTACTGCCCAAGAATGGCTGCGTTTCGTGAGGAGAGCTTTGTCAATAGCGAGAGATGTCGATCTCACACATTTTTTGATTGCGTTTTTGAAGGCAGACTGACTGGGATTGAGGGCCCAGAGGTCAGCAGCTGACATTTGGTGGATGTAGTCCTTCAAAAGACAGCCAAATGATCCTCCTGGATTGCTCTCATTAATTTCTTTCCAGACTAGGGATTCTAGTGTACCTGGTTCAGCCTGTCTTCATTTGTGGCAAAGCTTAAGGTATGTACCAAGGTTAGAGGCTTCGTAATTAGTTAACCCCAACTCTAATCTGATCTGTGCAGGGGATGTGGAACTTGGTAGATGGAGTACCTTTTTGTAAATTTTAGTTGTGTGTTTATTTAAAGCGGTGTTCATTTTACCTTTAAAGGTCTCTATACCATATGATAGTGTGGGGCCAATCTTTGCTCTTAAGACTTCCAGTAGGGGAGAAAGGGTTGGACCTGAGAGTTTCTTCGACAGCTTAGACAGTGATAACACTAGTGCCGTGGCTTTGGCTGCGATCACGTTACTCTGCTTTATAAAATTGCCCCTGAAATCCAAATGAACGCCTAGGTATTTATATGATTGGCCAGTGGTAAGGCTTATTTTGTTAAGTGACCTGCCGCCGTAACGTTTCTTGCCAAACGGGACAATCAGGGTCTTTTTCATATTGACTTCTAGTTGGTTAATGATCGTGTATTGCATCAGTGAGTCGAGAAGCCTTTGTAACCCTACCCTTGTGAGGCTAAACAGGGCCAGGTCATCGGCATATAAAAGATTACATAATGCTGTGCCTCCTACTTTGGGCGGGTGACTGTTTACTTTGTTTAGGGTACTTGACAAGTCTGCTATGAAAAGATTGAAGAGAAGGGGGGCCAGCACGCACCCCTGCTTAACGCCTCTTGAGGTCATGATTTTTCACGAGAGATGTGTGCCGGACCCTAACTTCACTCGGACCCAGGTACTGGAGTGCAGTTGGATAATAGGGTTCAGGATTTTATCTGGAATTCCCCACTGCCTCACTTTTTCCCAGAGTGCCGCCCTGGGAACCCTGTCAAATGCAGCTTTGAAGTCGACAAAGCAGCAAAATGCTGTCCTGGATGTTAAAAGGGCTTTGTCGACGATGGTAGAGACTGCTAATAAATTTGTCATGGTTCCGGAGTTGGCAACAAACCCTGTTTGATTCAGTGGTATCAGGGTATGGTCCTTTACCCATTGCCCAAGGTCCTCCAGAATAAGCCCAGCGTAATGTTTCACCTCTATGTCCAAAAGGGCAATTAATCTGTAGTTGTTAGGGGCAGCGCAGGATCCAGGTTTATAAATGCAGTGGATAATTGCACCCCGCCATGAGTCCGGAATTGTTGCTGTCCTCAGAGTGTAGTTGAAAAGGTTTGTTAGCACCATGGACCAGAAAGGAATGTCCGAATTAAACAACCTCTGTGGGAGGCCGTTCGGGCCTGGTGCTCCATCTTGTCTCCCTTTTGTCACTGCTTACCTCTGTGGGAGGCCGTTCGGGCCTGGTGCTCCATCTTGTCTCCCTTTTGTCACTGCTTTGGTGACTCTTTCTTCGGTTAATACATATTCCGCGGCAGACCCTTGTATTAGATCAAAGGGAGTACTCAATGATACACCAGCGCCAGTGCCATATGCACTGGCTGATCCAGTAAGATCTAAGTGGTCTTGTACCTGGAAATGGTCCATTAGGTATGTTGCCCATTCCGCTTCCTGAATGTTTGCTTTTTTCTTGCTCTACCACACCAGTTCAACCCAATATTGGGTTTCCTGCGCCTTTTTCTCTTGGATAATTGCCCTCTTGAATGCTTTTTGAGCTTGATGGTATATAATAAGATAGGTGCTATTCCCCGGGAATTTTGAAAGTGTCCTTAGAGCGTTGTTTCTCGTTCTCTTTAGAGACGTTGTGTCAGTAGAAACTGCGAACCCGGCTGATAGTGCGGCTTGAACCGTGCACTGTCGCTGGAAAGCAGCTGATCAGGTGAGAGCAAAACAGCGACCATTTCACTGTCAGGGAGGTGTCTTATCGAATCTGCCTTTGATAAAGTCCTTACTTACTGTTAAGATATTCTGGCTGTTAATCTCACTCCATTTGAGACGCTTTAAATTTTCAGAATATATTCCCTTGAAGGTTACGGGCGCCATTTTATGGGATTCTGTCTTTGTGTTAAGAGAGATAACCTGCGGCCTGTGGTCACTTACAGACCGTGGATGGATGCAAAAACTGTCCAGATTGAATAATAGTTCTGAATTACAGATGGTGAAGTCTAGGTAAGAGTTTTTGCTACCGTTTGACCAGGTCCAGTTTGGGGGATAGTCACCGGTTGACCTGCCATTCATTACCAAGTAGCCTGCGTTGTAGAATCTCATCACGGAGAGCTCACCCAGTTTATTGAGGGCTTGATTCGGAGGTTTAATTTGAGTCATGGCCTCAATGATGTTTGTCAGGGCGGGCCCTTCCATGTCTGCTGCTTTCCCCTGGAATAAATTGGTATTGAAGTCCCCCGTGACAATGCAGTCCGAGTTGGGGTTTTCTGTGGCAATGTCATTCATGTTTTCACTGAGGCGGGCCAGGTGGTCTTTTTTGGTACGGGTGCTGGGGTTAATATACACGTTTATGAGGAAGAGTGAACGCTGCTTCCGCCACAGATTAATTTTGACCCCAAGTAACCAGTCTTCTTTGAGTAAAAGTTGGTTGAATAAACCTTTTAAGTTGTTAGAAATATATGTAGACAGACCGCCTTTAGAGTGACCGTAGTGGCTGTCCCTAAGTGCTGGCTTCCAAAATTCAATATAACCTGCAATAGGGCGGCCCTCTGTGGCCCAGGTTTCCTGTAGGGCAATTGCTGCGTGTTTGCATAGGAAGGCCAGGGTGTCATCATTGGAGGTTTGTTGGTGGAGCCCGCTGATGTTCCATGAGCACAGTGAGAAGGGCAACCGCCCATGCCTGTTGTCTGTTTTTAACTGTAGTTCTGCTGCTGAGTTTGGTTTTCCGGGGGGTTTATGTTTTTCTGCCTGCATCTCAGCCACGAACGGTCAGTTTGAGTTTTTAGAGGACAGGATCGCTGGCAGCCACCCCCAGCCTTGGCTTGGATCTGCATTGTCACCCTCTTTTTCGAAGGGTTTGATTTGGACTTCTGGTCCTGACTCGTTTTTTAGAACGGAGTAAGGTCTTGCATGTACTATTGGTTTAGTGGTAGCCGATTGTCTGGGTGAAGTCGATCTGGTTAGCAGGGAAATTGGATACCCTGGCGTGAAATATGGGTACACTCTGATTCCCCAGTTTCGCAAGATGGACTTATGTTCCAAAAAAGCTCCTACCCAGCTGGCCGATTTAAAAGTCGCCACAGTGACCTCTGATGGTTGGTTACCTCTGGGGGGGGGGGGGGAGGAATTCGATGGAATCTATGCAGTCCGTGGGCAACCCTGCGAGCCCCGGGATGCCTTCCACGAGTTTTATCAGGTTCGATCTGTTAAGAATGTCGTGCCGACCCTTGGATTCAGGAGCCAATAGGATCTGGTGGGGAGATGGATCGTTTTTGCTCACCTCCGGTGCACTTAGAAGCAGGTTGTCAAGTTTGTCGGGTAACATGACTGGTTTGGTTTCGTGTGTCTGTTGTGTCAATTTTTGAAGGGCCGTCTTCAACGGTGGGCTGTGGCTGGTCAAGGTTGTTGAATTATTACAAATGCTTTTAGAGTAGTTTGATCTTAACATTACATTGTCCTTTCCGGATGGGATTGGAGCCTTCGGTAATTTAGGTTTTCCTGGTACCGTTTTGGACCCAGTTGCACTTATCTTATCTGAGCTCATCCTTATGTTTTCTGTGGATGCGCTGGGCTCGTCCATTTCTAGGTCCGTAATTGGCTTGCTTTGGTCCTGGTAACTCCTCGCTGGTTGTTGGGTGGGTATTCCTAGGAGTACTCCGTTGTGATTTGTCGTGGGCGATAATGCACTAGTTTTGGTGAGGGATTTTTTATTTTCTGCTTTTGCAAAAAGAGGGAAGAGTTTCTGATGGACCACATTGGTGCTAGTTTTACGCTGGTGTTTGCGCTCTCTCTTACTGCATAATGGGGAAGCGCTGGGGGAACTTCCACTGTTGGAGCGGTCTGGGGCACTGGGCTGTCTTTTGACCCGGTCACAAGTTGGTCTGGGCTGATTGTAGGCCCGGTTGAAGTCAACGGTGGACCGTTGTTGTCTGTCAACTTTGGTTGTAATTGACCAGGGTGGTCCTGCCCGTTCGGCTCAGTTGGACCGGTGGTTATTCCTGCTTTTGGCGCCACCCCTTTGTTCATGTTTGCGCTCTGCTTGACAAGGTCTTGGGTAAGGTGTTGCTGTTCTTGCTGTAGGGGGGAGGAAGGTATAGTGGGGACGTTTCCTCCCCTCATCAACTTGACTTCCCTTATGACGGTGGTCAAGCATTCTGGAAGCAGAGAGAGAGAGTCTATGATTGGGGAGCAGCAGCAAACTGATTGGGCAAGCTTCGTGGAGGCTTGCGCCCTTAAGATTAAATTGTTTAATTTGTCTAGTTTGCTGTCGATCCCAGACGTGAATAATGCCAAGGTGTTTAATAGGTCAACCTGCACCTCCAATTTTACCGAGTCGTAATTTAATGAGTTAACAGTTTGTTGGAGGGTCTGGAGGAGTTGCGGCCAGGTACTAGTTGCTGTATGATCTTCGGTGTTGGACTTTTCGTTTGAGATGTGCCTGGGGGAATTTTGAGTGGTCTTGAAAAAGAGAGACAAATCTGAGATGAGCTGATCATTCGAGTCGGGCGGTTCTAGCTGATTTTGCAGTGAGTCCTTTGTTAATCCAGGTGGCGAAAATATCATGTGCAAGGGGCTCAAGGGTGGTGATACAGTTGGAATGGTTGTTGTTTGTGAAGCTGAGGGCGGCTGGCTGCTTTTGAGAGGCACAAGGTTGACTTGCCCATGGATTTGCGCCGTCGTTTGTCGAGGCAAAACCACTGAGGGCTCCATTGGAGTCGCAGGGCAAGTTTCAGGGGACTGTGTTAGAACTGAGCAGGCCTTTGTTGTACACATGGTGCCTTCCAACTAGGTTTGCGATAAGTGAGATGATCCTTTGTCCTCTGCTGGGGACACAGGAAACTTGCTCGATGGGGAATGGGTGTATTGGAAGTTTTTGCTATTTGCGATAGAAGTTTCGTCGTTTCGCCGCTTCCTCGGCAGATTATTGTGGGTAGATCCAAAGATGTAAACTTCTGATGATTCTGTCGCCTTTTTGGTTTCGAATGCCCAATGTTGCGATGAGGCCAATTGGATCAACCCTGATTGAGCCGGGGTTATGGATGTAATTACCTCCAGAGATTGAAGGCGTGGTTGTGACAATGCAACAGACTTTGTTGGCGTTTTTCTGAAATAGTCCCGCAAGCTTAAGGATTTTTGAGATTTTGGTCTATAGTTGGCCTGGTTTAACGCATCGGCGACATCAGATTGGTTGGATTTCCTTCGCTTTGATGGCGCCGTGTACTTCCTTACTTTTCCGGACCTCATGTTCCGAGGTATAGTTGAGCTCTTCTGAGTACTCCCAGAACCAAGGCTCGGCTGGACTAAGCTGGGCTTGCGGTGGCTCGCAGTAACTTTTTATTACAGCGAGGTTTTGAAGTTTGGCCACTGTGCGTTGTAACTGTGCGACTATATAGCTATATATGTATATAGCTAGTGGCACCCCCCTGCTCACTAATCCAACCTACCCTAGGCCCCCCGACCCCCCCGACCTTGACCCCACCAGCTATCACCACCTCGCCCCTCCGACTCAAACCAGGGGCCTGAGATCAACTAGGGTTTCGTGCTATGCAGGCACAATGTGGTCACAGAGCGCTAAATGCAAGCACGTCGAAGGGGGTGCTGGGTTGGAGCCAGCAGGGCCTGGCCAAGATGGTTGAGACCTAGGCGGGCTCTGGGATGAGGAGCAAGGGGAGCAGCCCCAGAACTAGTGAATTCTATCGGCAGGCCAGGTGACGGGCGAAGGGGCAGGGGATGGCTGAGGGCTAGGAGCACAGGGAGTGGAGCCACCCGCCGAGAGCCCTAGGGGAGCACTGGGGGCTGCGAGGGGTAATCTGAGCAGAGAAAACTCGGGAGAGAGGTGTAAGCGCGAGGGCTCAGTGCGCCATGCAACTTGCGTGGTTCGGGGGGGGGCAGGAGAAAAAGCCCCCCGGGAGCACCTACACACCAGAGCCCATCAACAACGGGAATGGCGATAATTTGCCTCCCAGACAGCCCCTGTACACCTATACCTCACACCCCCCTCACGTGTGCTGGTTACGCGCTGCCGCCTTACCGCGATTCGACCGATCTCCACCCTCCGATCTCAGAAACTACAAAGCGTGCAGCTGCCCAACGACCTCGCAGTGCCCGGCTCCCTGCTCCCGGCTTTTTTTCGATTCTCGAACGCCACGGCTCACACACGCCGCGCACTCACCGCCTGCAGCCTCTCCACCCACCTGCGTCACCACGCCTTGCCTGACGAGCAACAGTAATCACGCTAATGGGACGCGGCCAATCAGCACCAGACACTTGTAGTTAATTGTGTGTTATCTCTCCTTATTGTGTATTGTCTACTGTAACCATCTACCCCTTATCTTCTTTCACACACATTGCCTACTTATGCTTTGAAACGATTCTGTTTCCTTCACAAATGCCTTCAACTTCAACGCCACCCGCGCTCCTCTTTTCCCACTTCTCACGCCTTTTTGGTATACTTTTGTTATGTGTGCTTGCAAATGCATGACTCGAAATGGCGGACAGATGTTCATGCCTATACAATTGCCAAGAATGCCAACGTGCGTCATTTTTGGAAGATGGTTGGAATAAAGCGGCTCTGCGCTTTTTTAATATCCTCCTCTATCCCTGCCCCTCTCAACACAGGCTGTCCTTATCTTACTCTTCCAAAAACCATCACGCCCTTACCCCACGCTCTCAGTCTTAAAGTTTACCCTTTCTCTTTTGCTCCTTCTGCCCTCCTCTGTCTTCTGAGATGTGCACTGAAGCCGAGAAAAGCATCATAGTGTGCTATATCACAAGCCAACCATAAATTGACTCATACGTTGGGTACACGCATGTTTGACACTTTGTAACCCACTAGCGCCAACCCAGATCTTTTGAAGGTGGGCTAGTGCACAGCACTACACTGAGTAGGTTGCGGTGTGTGCTATGTAGGAGCTCCATGGTTAATGCTGTTAGAGTGGGTTGGCTGGGACCGAGTGTCTGTGTACCCACCTTCCATCTGCGGGGTTCGCTGCTCCCTTCCCCTTCTCCAGACCCCGTGAAATGCGAAGGAAAGCTTTCTTCATCCTGCATTCTGCCTAATGATGGCCCTGGGGCTAACTGCCTGTTGCAGTTGTAGCAGGTGGGGGAGGGACTTTCTGTGCAGGTGTATGCTGAAAATGTGTCTTTAATGATCAGACCTGGATGGGCCGCGCTGCCTCTAATGCTTACTAAGTGCACTTACAGAGCTCACACAGGCACCACAGCCAGGTCTGCAGTAAGCCAGAGGCCTGTAATCCCCAGGCTCTTCCACCCAGACCAGGCCAGTCTGAATCTAATGACAGAGCTCTAAAAACCTCGGCCTTTGATATCTGGGCCTGGAATGGCCTGTCCCCGGTAACCCTGAGTTTGGCGCTCCCCGTACTAGTAATAACCGGGACAAAACTGTACCGTGACCTGGACTCTGTGGTCCTCTAACCCGGCCTACGAGCCAGCCTGGCTCTAGTCACCAGGTGCTCGCGCTCTCCCTGCGTTAATATCCAGGATAGTCCCAGCCTGCCACTTGTGACCCGGAGCTCAGTGCAGCCCTCCCCGTACCTTCAATGTCGTCAACTGTCCCGGCCTGCCTTTAGGCCTTTGTGGCGCCGCTCGAAGCACCGAGGTCTGACCCTGCATGTCTCTAGCGACCGGGAGCTCTGCACTCCTTACTTTAACATCCAGGACTAACGCAGCAAGGCCCGAGGCCCCTGTGACCTGGAACTCGCTGCCTCTCTTGCATTTAATATCAAAGACTAGCACCAAAGCGTAGTCTCGTGGCTCACTTCGTTCTATCCATGGGGCTGTGCAGCTCTAGCGGGCGCAGCAGCAGGAACTCTGGCTGCACACAACTCCAGTAAGGGTTGGAGCCCATTCCTGGCATGTGACACGTGTCACTCTGTCATGTGGCATATGCCACAGCTGATATGATATATGCCACTGATTTTTTACATGGTCTTTTATTATTATCAGTTGAGGATTTCCAAATGACTATCTTTCACTCTACTAAAATAAATAAATTATTTAAAAAAAGAAAAACAATATAAAATAAATAAATAAATAAATAAATAAACGATTTTCCGCAGCTGGGGTTTGAACCCTGGTCAAAACTCACTCACAGCCCCTGTGAACTAACAGTGAGCCATCTATTTTGCTGAAACTGCCCCAGCCAAAGGCATATTTGTTGCATGCCTCTATTTCTATTGTCTTTGGACTTTAAATACCAGAAATCTTCTCTCGATTTACATTCTTTAAATAGAAATAGCCCTTCCTTTCATACAGTCTGCCACTAGCCCCATGCATTTATTATTGTTACACAATCATCCCAAAATTCTCATTCCACTAAATAAGTGATTTCTTTCATAGCAAACCTGTCCCCCTTATCCACATGCCACACAGAATGCCTGACATGCACTATGACTAAGGAGGCCATAGTTCTCCCAGATACTGCTAGGGGGTGATTTACAAAGGCACAGCTTTCATTTGTGGAATTTAGAAAACAAATAAATAAATAAATAAACTATTTTCCCTAGCTGTGTTTTGAACTCTGGTCAAAAAGCACTCACAGACCCTGTGATCTGTCAGTGAGGCATCTCTTTTGCTGAAAGTATGTATAAATCCATAATATCAAGAATGTAGACAACCGTTAGAATATTTTTTTTTTCTTATTGTATTTTAACATATTACGCAGTGCTGTTATTTGTCTGTTTCTGATTGCCCGCATTTTTGCACTTATTAATCTATGCTGCTATAGTCAAGAAAAACTGACCAATTTAAAGGAGTGGTCGTCTTATATATTTACCACTCTTTTATAATATCAATTTTTATAATTCCGTTTATGCTATATATACAAGCCCTTGTTATTTATTGTCATTTATTGAATTTCTTATCGGAAAAGTTTTTAACGTGACCTGTGTATTTATGGATATTAAGTATCCAAAAAAAGATTATTTTAATTGAATTGAATTGCAATATAACATAAACGCATTGAACCACTACTGCATTTCATTTCCCACCACATCGTCCACCCCAACCAATAGATTCCATCAGCATATAGCTGGTCCCTTAACTAAGAGGCCCGCATAACAACATTGATACATATGCATCCACTGGGGGCACCGGGTCCAAATTTAGTCCTCGGTTATCTGCCCATCTTTTCCAGATTTTGGGGTGCTTTTGTGGGGAACCCCTGGCCTTCAATATTGGGATCTCTAACCCCATGCAAGAAGTCCAGCACAGTTTTCCATGCCGAGAGAGAAGATGGGGCCATTGCCTTCCACAGCCTTACTACATTCCTTTTACCCAATGTCAGCCCCAACAATAACAGGTGCCTCTTCTATACTTTACCTCCTATGCCCTCCGTGATATGTAAAATTGTCAATCTTGTTGAAGAGGGGAGCTCCCACCCCAACACTTCTGCAAGACCGGCCAGAATCAGTCTCCAACATTTTGTGAGCACTGTACAATGCCAAATTTTCTGTATTAGGGACCCCGCCTCCCGTCCACACCGCCGGCATATATCGGATGACTCTAGGCCTGCCCTCCACAGCCAGATACTGGTATACTAAACCCGGTGAAGGTATTAAAATTGAATAATACGCAGCAGTATTGCTATCACTGCTCCTCTAGGGAAGGACAGTCTTTCCATCCAATCATCTCCGTCTATTTGTCCAAGATCACCAGCCCATGCTTCTCTAAGTTTATCCATGTAGTGGAGCTATTGGTCACCAGTGACTGATAGATCTTCGAGATTTTATGGTCCTGCAAATGGCCTATGAGGACCTTGGCTTCAATCAGCCTGAATTTGTGAATAGCCTCTAACCCTGAGATACTAGGATAAATTGCATGCCAACATTGAAGGTATTTGTAAAATGTTGTTTCTGGCATCTGGTACTTTTGTTGAAGATCTTGGAATGATTCCAGAACCAAGCCTCACAATACGTCTCCTAATGTGTAGACTCCTATATTATCCCACCCTCCATGTCCGGATAATGCAGCTAGCTGCGGCAAATAACCATTGTGCCACAGTGGGGTTTCCCCAGTGAAAGTATTCCACCAGCCCATCCTGCGGAGAGACTGTTTCCACACCTAAAATACCACCCGAGTGGCCGGTGTTAAAGAATTGCGTAGAGGCGCCAAATACAGTAAGGTATGTAGGGTGGACTCTTGTATACACCTTTGCTCCACTGCATAAGCGGTGTCCTTCCTGTCCCCATACCACCATTCATTCGGCACCAAATGATGCAATGCCATATAGTACGATTGACATGAGAAAGGGACAGCTCTATGCCGCTTTTTAGCGTCATCCTATGCATATGGATTTGGTCCAATTCTTCATTCTTAAACAATCCACTTAGTTCA
The DNA here is from genome assembly GCF_964263255.1 of Lissotriton vulgaris. NCBI lineage: Eukaryota > Metazoa > Chordata > Amphibia > Caudata > Salamandridae > Lissotriton > Lissotriton vulgaris. The sequence goes on along the minus strand of NC_141691.1, from coordinate 769,935,310 downwards.
ACATTTTATCCTTTTTCATTCTCTGTCATTAACATCCACTTGCGGATCTGTGATCTCGAGGTTAGAAGGAATTGAGACAGGGGTCAGTGGGAATGGAAAATGGAGGCGAATGCGGGCATTACGCTCAGTTAAGAAGTTTGGTGAACAGCTAGGGGGAATTATGGATTAAACGGTCAATTGAGACAAATGAGAATGTGGTTTATCTAATATAGGTCACAGTGCATATACGGAATCTTGACGAAATATTATAAACGTGTGCGATGCTTGTTTCTTTTTACGAAATGTTTCTTTTTATAAAATGTTGCTACTTGAGACCAGATAAGTAATTGGGTTTCTGGTGACTGTCCTCCCCGTGCTAATGCTGACTGATTCTGCTTATTGATGATGATTGTGCTATGGGGGGGATACCGCCGGCGGGAGGTATCAGGTGTACGGGGGCTTGTTTGATTTCTCCTCCTCCACTTCTTTTTAATACTTTCCCTTCTGTGGGGCAGTTCCGTGGCGACAGGCACGCTGTTAGTGGGTTAGGCCGTAGCCATTACAGGGGTGCAGGGTGGCGGGTGTGGGGGGGTTTGTTATTTTAGTTTGTTTTGTTCTATGGTTTCTATCGCTCTTTTCTGGCTTTGGGAGGGTTCTTTCCCCTTTCATAGGGTTGGCTGTCTCTTGGTCTTGCACCTTTCTTTTTCTTTACTCGGCTTCTCGATAAGCCTCTGTTTTTCAGTTCTTGGGGGGTAGGCTCTTTGGGGTGATTTTTAGAACTGTGGATCATTGTAATGTGGTTTCCCGTCCAGTATTATCGCCGTGGCTGCTTGGATTGTATAGTTGCTTTGGTTATAGCCTATCTCCGGCTGTGATTGGGGTTGGTCCCAATCGTCTCCTTTGTGCTCCTATCCTGTGAGGTCAAGTCAAGTCAAGTCAATAAATTTGTATAGCGCTCTACATACCCAGAGGGTCTCAAGGCGCTTGAGGAAGGGTGGGGAGTTACTTGTCGAATAACCACGTTTTAAGTTGCTTTCTGAATGCTAGGTGGTTCTGAGTAAGGCGGAGGTGAGCGGGAAGTGAGTTCCAGGTTTTAGCTGCCAGGTAGGAGAAGGATCTACCTCCCATGGTGGTTTTGTTGATGCGGGGTACAGTGGCAAGGGCTTTGTTGGAGGATCGTAGCTGGCGGGAGGGGGTGTAGAAGGACAGTCGTGAGTTGAGGCATTCGGGTCCGATTTCGTAGAGTGCTTTGTGTGCGTGGGTTAGGAGGCGGAAAGTAATCCTCTTATTGACGGGGAGCCAGTGGAGGTTTTTCAGGTGACCGGAGATGTGTTCTTTGAGCGGGATGTCTAATATGAGTCTGGCTGAGGCGTTCTGGATGCGTTGGAGTTTTTTCTGGACTTTTGCTGTGGTACCGGCGTAGAGGGTGTTTCCGTAGTCCAGGCGGCTCGAGACGAGTGCGTGGGTGACCGTTTTTCTAGTTTCGGTGGGGATCCAGCGAAATGTTTTTTTGAGCATGCGAAGAATGTTGAAGCAAGATGAAGAAACGGCGTTGACTTGTCTGTTCATCGAGAGTGAGGAGTCCAGGATGACGCCCGGGTTCCGTGCGTGGTCCGTCGGGATGGGTGCTATTCCAAGGGCCTCTGGCCACCAAGAGTCATCCCAGGCGGAGGGGGAGGTGCCTAGGATGAGGACTTCTGTTTTGTCTGAATTCAGTTTCAGACGGCTGTGCTTCATCCAATCCGCTACTTCTTTCATTTCTTCATGTAGGTTGGTTTTGGCGGTGTTAGGGTCTTTGCCCTTGTTGTTGCAGCCCCCTCTCTTCTTCTAAAATTTAAAAATGAAAACCTCATATCCTGTCTCCGAGCCTCACAACCGCATTTGATGTACTTTGATATATCCTGTTTCCTGCTTGGCTTCAGTTTCTCCTGTTTTATTGATTGCTTTTGCGGCCGGCCATGATGGTTGTGGGCCTGCGCATGTATCTCCTTCTTTTCTGAATAAAGGTTTTCAAAAAAAAAATAAATAAATAAGAAAATAGGCGACAAATTCCGCAAGTGGATGTTAATTACAGAGAATGAAAAAGGATAAAATGTTGAACTAAGTGGATTGTTTAAGAATGAAGAATTGGACCAAATCCATATGCATAGGATGACGCTAAAAAGCGGCATAGAGCTGTGCACGAGGCTGGGACATACACATGTCCCTTTCTCATGTCATGTTGAATTCGGTGTTATTAGGGCATGCCATCATACCTCGTTGCACGCACACATCGATAAAAGTGGACATACGTTAAGTTAAAGAAAGATTAAAAAATGGTGTGCATCCCATCCCTTCATATAGTACGATTGGACATCCGACATGGCCAACCCCAGCAATACGTCGACTGACAGCAAGTCCTCAGCGCCACTCTGGAGACCCCTCCTGTCAACAGAAATTGACCCAATGCTGCGTTGACCTGGCGAAAACACATAGGGAGTATCTGATATGGATGGTTCTGCAATTGGTAGAGCAGGCGCGGCAATGACACCATTTTAAAACAGGCACTGTCATAGCCATTAGGTCTAGCCTTTTGGACCTTATAATTGTTTAGCAATGCAGTACATTATCCCCACTGGCATGCCCACACACTCCTAACATCTTTGAATAACCATACAAGTTTTTTAAAAATTTTTTAAAGTCGATATGACAAAGGAGATGTGGCATAACGGCCAAAGCAGCCAACTTTAGAGTGGAGGTGACGATGTTCGAGCCTCTTCGTTGGCTCAACAGCCTGTAATTCTGAGCAAATCACTTTTCTCCCCATGCCACCCGGCCAAAACAAGAAGGGCTATTTACATATAAATGTAAAGTAAAAGTGGGCTGTTCGTAAGTGATTAAAGGCACGCGGTCATGCTGTGTCGGGAGATGGGAAGGTCTGCTATAGAGGAAATCCAACAAGTCAAAAAGTCAAGGCAAATTTTTTTTATTTGTTTTGGTACTCAATTGAGGACCACAAATTTTAAAAATTTCATACAGTTAATTATTCAGTTCAATACATTTTCAATGAGACTTTTAAAAATGTATACATTTTGTAGCAGACAAATTCGTTCGGCGGTCTTTTGCATATTAATAACAGGTCTTTAACAGTGACAATCCTACATGTCCGATAGATGGGGACAAGACATGTTAACCGTGCATTCACTACTTTAGCATTTGGGCATATAAATAAAAGATGCTCTAGATCCTGGTTACCCCCCTGGCAAAGAGAACATAGCGGAGAACTGCCTGGTCTCCAAGTTGAGGTGAAGGTTAGCACGGGTAATATACCCAAACGCAACATCGTAATTGATCGCCTCGCACCGTGAGTAAGAGAATAGTCTAAATAAGGTTGTTCATGCTTATCTTCTAAAGACTTAGCATAAGGTTTATACACTGATAGATTGGTGCAGTGTAAGTGGTCAAGCTCAAAACTTAGCTTGGGAGAAAAAATTTTTAAAAATAGTTTGAGTTGTGCAGGTGACCAGGATAGCAAAATTTCTACACTGATTTTTGCTAATAAAAAAGCCTTTGTCACATTACTGAAAAAGATAAAATTGGAGGTATCATTATCGAGGAAATCCAACAAAAAACACTGCAAGAAGTAAAATTCAAAGTGAAAATGCAGCTGTGTGCGCCCATGCTCTGTTGGAGGTGGGAGAGGTGTGATTTGGAGGCAAGCCATGAAAAAAATGTAACATACAGGCGACATTAATAAAATAACGGTGCACAATAGCGCTGCTCGAAGTTGTGTATTAGGTAGGAGGGTTCTGCTTTTGAGCCAAAGAGCAGTTAAAAACAATTATACTGAAGCTCAGACAGAGCTTGGCCTGTGTTTGTGGAGGATTGAGCACCATCCAGGTGCTGGGAGCGCATGCAGCCACCTTGCTTTTAATAAACATCATGATAGTGGCTTACAGTGGAGAGCACACAAAGCAAATGTAAATGTATTGCGATTTATATAGCACACGTATCACCCGAAGGCATCAAGGTGCTTGCCTTGGGAACCCGCCCTGGTATTCCCCTGTGAGATAACCCCAGCAGGGTATCCACAAGGTGAAAGCCAGGCATACCGCCGCGAGGGGCCGTAGTGGAGATTAAGCAAGCTATTGCCCAGAGTGTGAACCCGTGAGTCGAGTAGGCACCGGAACGAGAATTATCGAGTCCGTGGAATTTTTTAGCCCAAGACCCGCCAAGGCGGGGAATTGAACCCTGGTCCAGGACCGATCTCAGCTTCCGGGTCTGCCGCCTCTAACCCCTGAGCCACACGTCTCCACAGGTAGGTATTTGTTGCAGGCATACATTTAGGACCGCGGTTAATAAATAAAGGCACACAGCAAGCAGTGCTCAATGCTGTGTATAAAAAAAGATTCGGTTGATGATAATAAATAAATGAAGATGCGTCATGAGCGCTGCTCGATGCTTTGTTGGGGGTGGGTTCTGCTTTTGAGGCAATGCAAGACAAGCCACGCTGCGAAAATAAACTCGACCGTTCTCTGTTTAATGACCCACAACAAGGAATGCAGCTAGCACCCTGCGCACCGCTGCTCGCTCCTGACAGATGGATGCCGTGGGAGTGAACATTTAGAGAAAATGTAGGACATGCACTCGCCTTTGGCCAATTGCGTGCTTACATTTTTCAAAGCCACTTGCAAAGGCCAATAGAATGTGTGGAAGTTGAAAAACCACACGGACAAGTCCGGAGAAAGTCTATAGTGATTCCAAGAAGCCTCCTCTTAGAGCAGCGCATGCATGCTGTGCTAGGATTGACCTAAATAGCCGATCTACCATAAATAGAAAGGGGCATGTGTGAACAAGTTTTCATCTCCTCACAAACCTGTGTCCTTATCGGGGCAATATTTCTGTCCCATGCCACACTCTGCAGATCTGACAGTAAAACTCCAAGGTATTTCACTCCCTCCGTCATCACCTGTACTGCCGAAGCTCAAGGTCCCAGACCAGTGGTTCCCCCCAGCACCCACAGAGTGTATTTATGTGGATTCATGAAAAGGGCATAATGTGAAGCAGCCTCGGTCCTGTTTTGTTTATGTCTGTTAAAAAGAATAAGACACCATCCACATATATCGCACGTCATCCAAGAGCCCATGGTACCACTTAAAGCCCGCCACCTGCTCATCCATCCATACCCACGCCACTAAGGGCTACATGGCTAGAGCAAAGAGATGAGTGCCTCTGCCAATTGGAAATGTGAAGGAGGTAGGTGGATCACACATCATGCACCAACTCTGTGAGGACTCTAGATAACCATTTTAAATATGACAGCAATCGTGCCCCTTTTGAGACGATCTAAGAGGGCAAACAAGTATACCCAGCTAAGGGAGTCAAACGCCCTGTGTATGTCTGCCAGCAAAAGGCAGATTTGTACTCCCTTTCCCTGGATAGTGGCTATAGCCATGTGCGTTCGTCGGATGTTATGAGGTCTAGCTCTCTGTGGCATAAATCTAGGTTGGTGTGGATGAATCAAATTGGTTATATGAGGTTGGAGTTGATTGTCATTGCTTTAGCCAATTTTTTTGCCTCAACATTAAACAGTTTTGATGGGGCGGTATGACGCATGTTGGTCTGTGGGCTGACCTGGTTTATGGAATAAAACTATTAAAGCGTGTCTCCAGTCTCGTGGCAGATGTCCTTGGTCTCTTCCTTCGTCTATAACTTCGAGAAAATGAGGCTCCAATTTAGAAAAGTACTTCATAAAGAATTTGCATGGGAAACCTTTTCAGAATTCAAATCTCCCAGGGCTGTGCAAAGCTCCTCTTCAGTGAGCAGAAGGTCAAGGTCTGCTCGAGCCTCATCGAGTGGCCGCAAGGCGGTAAGTCAGCTATGAAACTGTGCATCATGTCTTCCAGAAAGTAGTTCCTTAGAGGTATTTAGCTCTGCAAAGTTTCTTGCAAAACTCTCTGCTAAGAGCCCTCCCATCTGAAACCGGGTATGGTCTGGAGAAACTTCGGTTGCAAGTTCTCTTGACTCATTCTATGTAGTTATTTACTGGACTTGTCACCCCATTCGTAAATTCTGATACGGGATGCCAGCCACGCAAGATGGGCCTCATCTATCAGAGTGTCAGCAAGGGACTATTGCACCAGCACCAGCTGTCAGAGCACTCTATTCCCTCCCTCATCCCTACTGCTCCGCTCTAGTTCCATTATATGGGCCTCCGATTGCATAAGCTATTCCCCCCATGTTCGACGTGCTGCCGCGCAAAATGAAATGTCTACCTCCGTAAGGTGGGCTTCATAGCCTCCCATAGGATTTCAGCCTCTGTGACTGTTCCCACATTTATACCCAGGTAGTGCTCGATTGCCTGCTCTATGTGCCTTCTCTCAGCTCCGGGACACTCCCGTTGGGGGTAGCCGCACACTTAATAAATTCCATAAATAAAATAAATTTATTTTATTAATTTTATTTAAGGTTTTTGTAGAGCGCGTAGTAACCCGTAAGCATCCCAGCGCTAGAACCTAGAGAATCTAGAGGGAACAGCAGCGGAAGAGAAGAGAGATCAGGGAAAAAGGAGAGTTTTTAAAGCTTTTCTAAAATGGAGAAGGTTTGGTTCAGTTCTCAGTTTCCGAGGGAGCCTATTCCAGTGTTTTGCTGTGTTTACCGAGAAGCGGCGCCACCAGACCTGGCTTTTTTCACTCTATGGACGGTGATGAAGTTCTCTTGGTTTGACCGGAGTGACCTGGTAGCTGTGTAAGGAATGGTGACATTTTTGAGAATTGGTGGACCTTTGTTATGAAGGAGTTTATGTGCCAGGCAGAGGACCTTGAAAACCACCCTCTCTCTGACTGGAAGCCAGTGAAGTTGCTTCAAGGCTGGCTTTGCTGATGATCTTGCTGGGGTGTTAGTAAGAAGCCGGGCAGCAACGTTCTGGATTCTCTGTAAGGTGTTGAATGTGGCTTCCGGGGCTCCCAAGTAGATTGCGTTGCTGTAATCCAGCCTGGACAAAATAAGGCCCTGGATCAGCAATTTCCGGGTAGCAGGGGAAGCACCTTCCTGCATGCCCTGAGAAGTCCAAAACATATTCCCGCCGTTTTTTTTGCCTGGACTCTGAAGGTCAGATCTTTCTCGAGCCATACACCCAGACTCTTAACCTCGTCTTTGGGAGAAGGGGGATCGCCTAGGCAGGCGGGCCAGATGTTTGGTGGCAGGGAGGGTCCTTTTTGTCCAAGCAGTAAGATTTCGGTCTTGGACCCATTGAGTTTCAGTGCTGAGGTGTTCATCCAACCATGGATTTCAGTAAGACAGCTGTGAAGATTGGAGGGTTCTTGGTTAGGGTGTGAGAGGTTCACCACCAGCTGGGTGTCGTCGGCGTAATTGATAATCGTCACTCCGAACGGGGTGACCAGCTCCTCCAACGGGGACATATAAACGTTGAATAACGTTGGGCTTAGTGATGAACCCTGCGGTACTCCACAACGGAGGGGGACCGCAGGGGAGTGGCTGTCGTTCTCCCAGACTTGGAAGGAACGGCCGTAGAGGAAAGAAGCAAGCCACTTCAGGGCCGTGCCCTTCACTCCAGTGTCTCTCAGACGCTGGATAAAGACCTGGTGATTGACAGTGTCGAAGGCCGCACTGAGGTCCAGGAGAATCACTGCCACTGATCCTCCTTTGTCTAAAATGCTTCTGTCCTTCTCCACTGCTGCCAGGAGGGCGGTGTCGGTGCCCTGGCCTGGGCGGAAGCCTGTCTGGGAGTTCCTAAGCAGGTTGTTAGTTTCTAGGAATAGAGATAGCTTTTTATTCACAAGTTTCTCCGTGATTTTGCTATTTCCTGGGAGGAGGGAGATTGGCCTATAGTTGGCTAAATCCTGAGGGTCCAATGAAGGTTTTTTCAGGAGACCTTTGACAAAAGCTGCTTTCCAGCTAGGAGGGACTTCTCCCTGCAGTAGAGAGGCATTGATGAGGGCCGTGAGCGGAGGGATGATAGTGGGGGCCACTTTTTTGAGGAAGAGTAGGGGGCCGGGTCGCAGGGGGAGCCACTTTTGATTGTGGCAAACGTCGTGGCTACCTCTTCTGTGGTGACTGGGCCGAAGGTATCGAGAGAGGGTGCCGAGGAGTCAGCGGGCAGACTGTGACAAGGAAGAGGGCTGAGGCAGTCTTTGCCTGTGCCAACGATGTCAATAGCTGGTAGGGAGGCAAGGATATTTTGGATTTTCTCATCGAAGAATGTTGCCAACTTGATACATTTGTTTCCCGCGGATTTAGGGTCCATGGGTTTTACTGGGGGATCTGGGACATGAAGAAGTTCTTTTAGGATAGAAAAAGTTTCCTTGGCGGAGCAGGATGAGTTTTTAATTCTTTCCTCATAAAATGAACTCTTGGTTTTATGAAGCGCAAGTTTGTAAGTTCTTAAGGAGGACCGGAACATGTCTTTCTTATCTGCTGACTTGTCTTTCCTCCATGCACGTTCAGTTCTCTTGCATTCCTTCCGTAGAACATTCAGTTCAGGGGTGTACCAAGGGGAAGGGTTAACTCTCTTGGCGCGTTTGAGGGTGCTAGATCGAGGTAGGAGGCAGTCCAATGATTGGGTGAGCCAAGCATTAAATTCAATATCGGCAGTTATAGGGTTCTGAGTGGGAGAGGGGATAGATTCCCTAAGTTTGGATGCCCATTCTTCTGGTATGAGTTTGTGCCAACGCCTGATGAGAGTTCTGATTTTAGGCGGTTGGGGGGGGGGAGGTATCGAGGTGCCATTCGATGGGGATCAGGAAGTGGTCTGTCCAGGGAAGGGGGAGGGGTGGGCGGGTTTTAAGGTCCTGAATGTTTGTAAAAATCGGATCCAGTAGCTGACCTTTGTCGTGGGTGGCCTGAGAATTCATTAGGCAAAGACCAATAGAAGCGAGGTCCAGCCGCAAATCGGCTGCAGGGGTGTCAATTGGGTCCAGGAAGTGGAGATTGAAGTCTCCTAACAGAAGGAAATTAGGGGACGTCGTGGCCTTAAGGGTGACATGGTCAATGAGCCTGCTGGGGAACTTGGCAAGTGGGCCTGGGGGGCGGTATACAAGCAACCCAGGCAGGGACGTTTCTGGCGAGATTTGTACGGTGTAATGGCAGCTTTCGCAGTCTTTAATGTTGCCATCAGCAATTCTGCAGGTAAGGTGATCTTTGTAGATTATAGCTAAACCACCTCCTCTGCCACACGGTCTGTTCAATGAGCAGATTTGGTGACCGGGAGGGAGGGCATTTACAATATCAGAGCCGTTGTTAGAAGTAAGCCATGTTTCTGTGAGAAACAGAATGTCAAAGGCGTGATCTAGAATAAGGAGGTTTAACTCGTGAGCGTGTTTGACGAGCGATCTGCAGTTGAGGAGGCCGAGTTGAAGGCTACGGTGTTCTCTCTCCGCGCAGGGCGGGTTGCAGAGACTGCAGCAGATGAAGGAGTCATCTCCCGTATAGATGTACTTACAGGTAGGGTGTTTATGCCCGTTCAAAGCCAGAAGCATGTCTCGGGTATAGGAAGGGCAGCGCCTTGGAGAAATGGGCATAGTGACCGGGCCTGGGGCCGTCCGGGCCCGGACGGGCCCAGACGGGCTTGCCTTAGGCGCGCCCGCTGCGCCCGTCTGCTGCGCGTACGAGAAATGCACATATTTTTGTACGGGAGTTAGGGGCGTGGCCTTGTAAGGTGGGCGTGGCCTGAGTACAGGCTTGCTCGCAAATGGCGGCGATGTCAATTTCCTATCCCGTGGCAGCGTTCAGATCGGCTGCACGGGTGTCATAGAGTGAGGATAAGTGCCCCAAGAGAAAGAACAGGTGAGGGGTTAGTGAGCAATTATTAAAATATTAAAATCAATTAACCAACACAATTTTAAAAATATCGTTAAATGTAATCCCGATATTTCTCATCCTGCAGATATCAGGAGGAGAGACGCCACCAAAAGAGTTGTTTATCAGGACCCCACTGCGCTATCCGAACCACTGGGGGCTAATCGAACAGACCCCTTGGGAGAATCTCCATGGCTCCTATTGGCATAAATATATAGTCAAGACAGGAGTAAGAATCATGAGTTGTGGAAAAATAAGTGTATCCCTGCTCCTCAAGATACACCCCCCTCCATAGATCCACCCATCCCAGTCCAGTTGCCATGGAGTACAGTTTGGTACCATAGAGCACATTTGAATTTCCCCATCTATCTATGGCCAAGTCCATTACATCATTTCCAGTCCCCCCTACTATTGCCAATCCTTCTGGTAAATCCGCCCACAGGGTCAAGAAACGCTTGACTAACGTCCATTGCAGCGGCGGAGGGCATATATACAGCCCAATACCACTTCTTCCTCATACATGGTACCTCCATATAAATACGTATCTCCCCTGGATGTCTGTCCATGCCTTGATGTGTTGGTATGAGACACTACCATGAATTAAAATCGCAACCCCACGGGACCCCCTGGTGAAGCCAGAGTAGTACACTTACACGCAGTCATCGCGGAGGAGACGCAATGCTGTATTACCCATTAAATGCGTCTCCTGAAGCATCAGGATGTCTGCTCGGTACTGTTTGGCCTGTTGAAGTAGAGCCCCTCTTTTGACTTTATCTAGTGCTCCTCTGATGTTCCAACTCACTATTCGGAGGTCCCACGCCCTATCTATAGTGACTTTAATGTGTGGGACAACTATAAGCCAGTGTGCGAATAGTAGCCATGTGTAGCAATAACGCAGTGCAAACATATAACATGTGTACCCCAACTTTTTCCAAACCCCTCCTATATCTCAAAACTGCTGAATTATCTGTTGCGGCGGAGGTGGCTTGCGAATCCCAATGTGAGCCCCCGCCATTGTTTCACCAATAACCTGCCCATAGTTAACGGGCGTTCCCCTCAACTATTTAGAGTCAAACAAAGGTACTAGCCCCTGCTCATGCTTCATCCCGGGAGAGTCCTGGCGTACCTATGAGGCTGAAGACCCCTGCCGTGGCACCGAAGTGGATCTGTTTTTCATCGCTGCAGGATTGGCATCTAGATCTCAACCTCCTGGTTCCTTTGATTTTGTTATTGGGTGGGATATGAACGACCTCACGGGACAAGGAATTTAATTCCAACCATAGCGGCGTGCGGGCCGGATCTTCACTGTTTCATCTGTCCAGTTAATTACATCTTCTGGCGATACAAAATAGTTGTACCTCGGCCCTCTAATATTTGACTAAAACAATTTACGGTATGGCCATTACATTTAGCTAAATGGCCAGTACTAGAACTACAACAATGATTATTTAATCCATGTATTGGATCAAAGATAGAAAAACATTTCAAATACATCAAGCAAAAAGAGAAGAGAACATCAAATATGAGTATTTTTCTTTTTCAATGTAATGTTAATTAGTCCAATGTTTTATTATAGCAGTTGAGGATAACTTCAAACATAGTACACAAATATGTCTAATAGTCCTGGAATACTACATGTAATATGCACATTGTGTATATAGTTTGAAAATTGGTTGAGCACTACAAGCAAGAGCAATAGTAACGGCCAGACTGGAGGTCCTAATCCAATGGCCTTCCAGGTAGTGATGGTTGATGAACAGCCGATGTCAGCCGATACGTGTTTCTTTAAACATGCGAACTTTCTCAAGGCTTGCTTTCTATTGCTGACAAAGCTGTTGCAGCGATGAAAGGTTTTGATATTGCTCCTAGCGCGGTCATTAGTCTTATAGAACCCATTCTGAATCTTGTGTGTCGTGTCCCCCCCCCCCTTTTGGGCAAAGTAGTATATTAAACGTGACTATTCACAGATCTGTCTAGACCTGGCACGTGAAGTAGGAAGAGTTCACCCCGTTTAGATTCCCAGCCTTTCTGTGGGTAGTTCCTAAATAATGTATACAATGGACCCTCATTTAATTCAAAGGCTGATAGTATGCGTGAAATGCATGTTTACGTAGCAACTAAGGGCTTTGATAGGTTCTTTTTTTATGTCTTGCACCTGGCGACGCAGCGCGAAGCACTGTCATCAGCAAGACTTATTGTTGCTGACTTGCCTCGGAAGGGAGACAGGAGAGGGGCATGCGCAGGCCGGACTGGAAATGTGAACGCGCCGTGCACATCTCCTGCCCCCTTCCGTCCACACAAGCCATCCGCACACAGTAACTGTGCGTGCGTGCACATACACACACACACACACACACACACACACATACACTCACACTCACACACCCCCTCCACCCCCACCCACCCCCCTCTCCCTCAACAACAAACATTGAGTGCTTTTGCTTTCCCTCCCTCCTCCTTCTCTACGGCTGGTCTTCAACCACCCTGCAGCGCTGTTACTGGTAGAATGATGCGTGTGCTGTGGCTCATCTGCACCCTCTGCTGCGCCGGCATGCACTCACGAAAAGACCCGCTGGTCATCTTGGACTGCGACAACCGCTCTCTCCTTCTTCACCGAGTTCTACGCGCTGCCACTGGGCACGAGCTGCAGGCCACGCCGATGTGCACACTCACGGCGTGCCTACAGAGTGCGCTGCTCTTTCACTTTCGCTTGGTTTTGAGTCGCGGAGCTCAACGCTGAGACTACAGTACGGAGTCCTTTCCGGAACCAGGGAAAGCGCCCGGAGTAGAAGAGGGTACGTGGCATAGCCCTGGATGAGCAGCGGAGGAAGAGGCCTACCGAGCCGAGACCCGATTATGAGTTACAGCTCGACGTCCGGCCCTGAAGACAAGCCATGCAGCAGAGACATACGACAAGCCAAGGAAAAGCATAGCGGCGAGACACTTGGCCCAAGTGCTACGTTAATGAGGTGAGAGCCGCGGGTTTGACGAGGCAGCTGGGAGAGGACGGCGTTGGAGACTGGCCCTGACTAGTTGTCTACAGGATCATTGGGCAGATGCAATAGCATTTTCGCTGCAGAGCTGAAAATCCCCATGCTCTTTCTGGCAGTTGCTCCTAAGCGATACCTTCAAGCACCAAGAGCACTGATGCCTCCGAAATGAAAACGCATTTCCAGAGCTGCCTTTGTTTCAAAATCACTCTTTTGGTGACTTATCAGCTTTTTTGCCTCAGAGCGTCCAGCTGTGTTGAGCTAACACCTTGAGCCGACACACGTACAAGCAGGCGGCCCTCATCAGTGAGGTCAGCGCCCCCTCGGGTGTGCCGTGGACCGCTCTCCGCTGGTCGAAATAGCCTCATTTCTCGGGACAAGGCCCAGTTCTCTTCTAGAGGGAGCCAGTTCAGCACTTACAGGATGCACGTCCATTCATACAACGTATGCTTGGCACACAGCGTGGAAGCGCGGGAGCCAGACAAGTCAAAGCATTTGCAATGCAATAGGTCTCACATTTACACAAGTTTAAGCTAGTGGCATTGTAAATGACAATGCCTTTTATTTATGTTTTAAAAACGAAAACATAAATAAAAGCCATTGTTATTTGCAATGTCAATAGCTTAAACTTACGTAAATGCGAGACCTATTGCATTGCAAATGCTTGTTTAAAATGCCTGTGTGGTCCAAAGTACAGGGCAATCCTGTCATGTGTACGGAGACTTCTGGTGACTCAAAGAATAGCATACGGGATTGGTACACCACCCTCAGCCTGGCTAGATACAGCAATGCATAGGGAAGTTTCAGCTCACCAAGGTGGGCCTTGTCTGCCATAAATTACTGTTGCTTCTGCTGGACTAGTCTTGTATATTCATGAAATTTGAGGATGAAAATGTTTTTGTACATCAGGGGTTCTTTGTCTGGATTGCTTTCAAATCATGTCCCTGTCATGGTTATTCAAAATCTTTGCAATGAAAAGCCTTGGTATGGCTTCCGGGGGCGACTTCTGCATCATGGCCCTGTGCGCCCTTTCCACAACAAATTAACAGGACAACAACTATGGAGGAAGCCAGCCGGTGAGCCACTTAGTCAGGAACTGTTCTATGTCCCCCATTCATTTCGAATAAACTTTATTCGATAGCAAGTATCATAAAAAACATTTCACAGTCATATAAAAGATTATAAAATTAACATTTCATATAGTAAAAACAAGTTTTAAAAACCTTGCTATACCGCCCACTCTAAAATTAGGCTTCATATCTTAATTGGCATTTGATTATTGGGTTTAAAATTACAGATGAACTAAGACACATGTCCCATACAAAACAGTTAATCTTCATTGCTTCGCAAATCATTCCTATGTGTAAATTAACTCTCAGTTCCCCAGATTAGATGGTATTTATTTGCACATTCTTCCTTAATTGTGCCTTTATATGGATAATCCACGCACACCCCAGGTACTTGGCAACACCACATACTAGCGAGGACCTAGTTGAGTTGGTTCTCAGGATTCGTAGAGCATCAAGGTGGTTTCTAGTGCCCAATAAAATACATATAGGCTTGAGCCATTTGGCCCTTGCTTGCTTGTAGGCTGGGCAAGCAAAGAATAGATGGGCTACAGTTTCTTGCTGTGCATCCCTTTTTATATATAGGTATGACCTCTGCTCCTTTTCAAAATATCAGGACTTCTGCTCCTGTCATTATATTGTTGATTAAAAGCAGGATATATTGTGCCCACTTCTGTTGTTCTAATAAGAGCAAGTCGCCCGGGATACCATCTGGGCCTGCCGCCTTTGCAGGAATAGTACAATTAATTGCATTCTCAATCTCTTTCATTTGGAAGAGATTGATATCTTCAAGTGTAAGTGGAACCTGAATTCTCTGCAACTCGGAGGTAGGTAGGGCCTCGGGTTTCTCCGTGTACAGTTGGGAAAAGTGATCCCACCAGGCCTGATCACCAATATGGTTCGGGATTGGGATGTTGTCCCTCCTATCTCTCATCTTGATTAGAGCCCAAAAGGAGGCGGAATCCCTCTTGGTACAGGCAACTTTTAGGTCCTCCTAATGTACCTCTTCCCAATCACGTTTTGCTTGCTTTAGTGATAGGTTGTACTCCATCCTCGCTATTTTGACTAAGGTGGGATTTTTCCCCTTTACCGCAGGTATTTGTACTTGCCTTTTCTCCCTGCAAGACTCAGTGTACCATGAATTGGAGCTTTTTGTTTGTCTCCTAGTGTGGCCACTGGGTCGTCTTTCAAGGAAGTGGGCACCAATCTGAGCAATTATCTCGTGGTGTATTATGGGAATCTTCACTCCCCCGGACATTATCTGAAGCTGCCTCGAGTTCTGCTGTCTTTGACACTAATATTGAGGAGATGTTCTTTAGTTTTTGGTCCTCTCCTGCGACCTTGGGCCATCTTAGACGCCTACCACAATTAGAGAGAATTAACTCCTTTGTGGCGGCGAGGGAATTCCCAATGGTATTAGATTTTTTGTTGGGAGGGGCCCATTGATTCTTTAATTTTAACATTAGAGGGTTGTGGTCACTGTCAATAGTTAGGCCCACTTCCATGTCAATGACATCGGCCCAGAGGCGTAAGTTGTGGTGGGCAGAAAATTACGCTCTGACTGCGTAGTGGATGAAACTAGGTGAAACCAGCCACCCCTGCTCCCAGGCCCAGTCCCTGCTTCTGAAAGCAGCCAGGCCGGGGACAGCCTGCCTGGGACCCATGGAGCCTGTCCCGGGTACTTGGCCATGCCGTTGGCCTGGAGGAGGGAGCCCCGGACGCCCGGGGGAGGCCTGCCCGGGACCCGTGGAGCCCGTCCCAAGTACTTGGCCTTTGCGTTGGCCTGGAGGAGGGAGCCCCGGATGCCCGGGGGAGGCCTGCCCGGGACCCGTGGAGTTCGTCCCGGGTACTTGGCCATGCCGTCGGCCTGGAGGAGGGAGACCCGCACGCCCGGGGGAGGACTGCCCGGGACCCGTGGAGCCCGTCCTGGGCACTTGTCCATGCCGTTGGCCAGGAGGAGGGAGCGCCGGCTGCCTGGGGGAGGACTGCCCGGGACCCGTGGAGCCCGTCCTAGGCACTTTGACATGCCGTTGGCCTGGAGAAGGGAGCCCCGGACGCCTAGGGAGGTGTTGCCCAGGCATAGCCTATCTGGTCCCGGGGCAGAGAACTACCAGCCCGGGAGGAGTGTCCTGGCATACCCTGTCCCTAGTAATTCCTCTTTCTTGGAATCCGTGCATACCGAGTGACGGAGGGGACCCAAGCCGCGGAGGCGCCCGACCTCCTGGAGCCCTCGCTGGGATCGTGGAGGCAAATGGCACCTCATCAGGACTTCCAGGGAAGACCGGCCATCTGGTCACCCATTGGAAAGCGTTGCGTCCGACCAGATGGCCGAGGGGAAAGGTGCGACCAGATGGCCGGGATTGAAAGGACTCCCAGCTGCCCACCCGAGCCTTCGCGGGAGGGCTCCCGCCTGCCCTTGTGGGGCTCCGGGGCTCTGGGGTTGCAGGGCTCCGGGTCTGCAGGGCTCCGGGTCTGCAGGGCTCCGGGGTTGTAGGGCTCGGGGGCTCCAGGGCTGTAGGGCTCTGGGGTTGCAGGGCTCGGGGAGGGGGGCTCCTAGGCTCCGGGGCTGCAGGGCTTGGGGTCTGTAGGGCTCCAAGGCTGCAGGGCTCCGGGTATGTAGGGCTCGGGGTCTGCAGGGCTCGGGGTCTGCAGGGCTCCGGGGCTGTAGGGGTCCAGGGCTGCAGGACTCCGGGTACGTAGGGCTCAAGGTGCTGCAGGGCTCCGGGTCTGCAGGGCTCCGGGGCTGCAGGGCTCAGGGGGGTGGCTGCTGGGCTGCAGGGCTCCGGGTATGTAGGGCTCGAGGGCTGCAGGGCTCCGGGGCTGTAGGGCTCCGGGGCTGCAGGGCTCAGGGGGGTGGCTGCAGGGCTCCGGGTAGGTAGGGCTCAGGGGCTGCAGGGCTCGGGGTCTGCAGGGCTCTGGGGCTGTAAGGCTCCGGGGCTGCAGGGCTCTGGGAATGCAGGGCTCGGGGGGATGTAGGGCTCGGGGCTGCAGGGCTCCAGGTCTGCAGGGCTTCGGGGCTGCAGGGCTCACGGGCTCCGGGGCTCCAGGGCTCTGGGTATGCAGGGCTCCAGAGGGGCTGCAGGGCTCCGGAGGGGCTGCAGGGCTCCGGAAGGGGCTGCAGGGTTCCGGGTCTGCAGGGCTCCGGGTCTGCAGGGCTCCGGAGGGGCTGCAGGGCTCTGGGTCTGCAGGGCTCCGGGGCTGCAGGGCTCAGGGGCTGCATGGCTCCGGGGATGCAGGGTTCCGGGGCTGCAGGGCTCGGGGGCTCTGGGGCTCCAGGGCTGCAGGGCTCGGTGCTGCAGGGTTCCGGGGCTGCAGGTCTTCATGACAGCAGGGCTCCGGGGCTGCAGGGCTCCGGGGTTGCAGGGCTCGGGGGCTGCAGGGATCGGGGCTCCAGGGCACTGTGGCTTCAGGGCTGCAGTTCTCAGGGGCTGAAGGGCTCGGGGGCTCCGGGGCTATAGAACTTTGGGGAAGGACAAAAGTTGGAGTTAGCCCGGCCGCCAGCCCGCAGGGCCATCTTGTCACCCAGCCCGCAGGGCCATCTGGTCACCCTGCCCGTAGGGCCATCTGGTCGCCTGGCCCGCAGGGCCATCTGATCGCGCATCCAGGTGACCAGATGGCCCAGGACGGCCCAGTGCCCAGATGGCCTGGGGGGATGCCATACCCAGTTGCCCTTGCAGTCCGGCGAGGGTGGCCGGGCACACCGAGGCAGCCGCTCTGGAGGCTCCTTCTGCCCTGTGGCTGCTGCTCACCTCCCTGCCCAACTTGCCCTGGAGCAGCGGGAAGGGGAGGCCAGGCCTAGGCCTAGGCCATCTGGTCACCCTGCTGACCCGCGAGGGATGGTGGCCCCCATCCCCGCACCCTAGTGGGGCAGGGCAGGAGGGGGAGGCCCCCGTGCCGGAGGGCACATGGTGGAGGCAGCCTCCCATGAGCCCACGTCCCCCCCTCTGCGCCCTTCCCACCGGCCCGGCGGCATAGGGACCCACCCCTGGGTGTGGTGGAGGGAGGCATCCGCAGGCTCCCCAGGAGGACAGACAAAAGCCACAAAAAGACGGGCTATAAATATAGAAATAAATAAAGTTATAAGGGGGCAATTTTTATTTTTTACCCAAGAAGCCAAGCACAAGTTGTCAATTTTAAAAAGAAGGAGAGTTAGGCTTAAGGCCCGTTTAAAACGCACCAAGGAAGACGCTCTTTGGATACAACTGAGGGAAGCTTCTTATAACGGCCAAGCCAAGACTTTCTGGTCTTTAATCGGCAAGGGTTGTGGTACCAGAGCCAGTCCCACTCCTATTGCCATTGAGGAACAGACGTGGGTTCAATACATCGAGAATTTGTACAGTAACAATAATTCACAAGTATACAAAGTGGAATTTAATAATGTCTCACGTGTATTTGATTGTCCAACAGAAAAGGAAATTGAATTTGCTATTAAGAATATGCGTTCCTCTGGTGCGATGGGTCCAGATAAAGTCCCAATCTCTGTATTAAAACAACAGAGTGAACTCTGGAGCAAAATCCTCTTTCCAGTGTTTAAATTTTGCTTTTCTAGTGGAACAGTCCCCCCCTCCTGGAAAGGAAGTATCATTGTTCCTTTATATAAAAAAGGGGCAAGAGATCTTCCCCAAAATTATCGTCAAATCGCTTTACTTGATGCCATTGGTAAGGTTTTCGCAAAATGTATTCTTATTTTAATGAACCAATGGGTAACTGAATCTAAAATCCTCCCTATTGAACAAACAGGTTTCAGACAAAATCACGGAACTCTAGATAACTTGACGGCATTACAAGTTATCACGGAAAAATATGTGAAAGTCCGTGGTGGGCAGGTATATGGCGCTTTTATTGACTTCTCCACCGCATTTGATAAAGTGGATAGAATATTGCTGTGGAGAAAGTTATTTAATTTAGGTATGCCCCCCTTTCTTATTAAGTTAATTCGCGCCCTCTACTCAGATACCTGGTGTAGAGTTCTACTGGGAGGTGAATGTGGTTTATCTAAAATAATTTTTACTTCTAACGGGTTAAAGCAAGGTTGCCTTCTGGCTCCTTTGCTGTTTTCCCTCTATACAGTTGATTTACCCGTTGCCCACTCAGCCTGCGCCGGTATTGCCCCGTCTTTGGGTGGAGTTCCAATTGCATGCCTTATGTATGCAGATGACATCTTGATTTTGGATCTTACCCCGAAGGGCTTGAATAATCGTTTGCAAGCGCTTTCTGAATACGCTGAAAACCATTACCTATTGATAAACACGGCAAAAAGTAAAGTGATGTGTTTCTCTGGTAGGAAGAAATGTAAATTTCCTAACTTTCCTTGGGTTGTGGGGGGACAAAAATTGGAAATTGTGAAATCCTACACCTTCCTTGGCAAAATTGTCACAAATAACCTAAGTGACAAAGCACATATAGACAATAACTCTCGGAAAGCTATTTCACAGGGAAGGAGTTTAGTTTCCTTGTATAAAGCCACAGGTAGAAGGCATTTTTCTATTCTTTTAGATGTATTTAGAGCGAAAGTTCCTGCCTCCCTGTTATACGGAATAGAGTTAATTGATCTAAAACAGTGGAGTTTTTTAAACTCAGCGGAAGGGAAAATTTTGCGTAGTTTAATGTCTGTTGGTACAGCAATTTCGACTGCTTCCCTGAGACAGGAACTTGGTATACGCAGTAGCTGGGTTCAAGGTTTGGCCAGTATTATACGTTGGGTAGTAGGTATATCAAAAAGTGAGTCTAATACCTTAAGACATCTTATAAAAAATGAATTACTGGGAAACTTTAATGACTATTCCTTGATTGTAAAAAATTTCAGATTTGCCGTGGCACAATTGAAATTGGATAAAGAGATTTTATTTTCTTTATCCTCTTATCAATTAAAAACCATCTTAAAGTCTGCCACATGGGAACTGGGGTTTAGTCAGGACAGAGATTCCCGACTGTTGAAAAAAGGTTGTACTCCTGTTATTGAGTCTTGTATTCTGCGGAAAGCTCAACCTTATATGTACTGGAACATCTCTCATGGCGTTAGACGCTTAGCTTAGTGTACTTAATAAGACAAAATCTGCTTCCGTTGAAAGTTCTTTGTGCCAGATGGTATGGCCATTCGGCACTTTGTGATCTTTGTCAGATGTATGACCAGGACTTAGATCATGTTATTTTTGTTTGTCCTGCCCTGATGCCTATCAGGCGTAGATGGTTAAGACCAATTTGCCTACAACTCAACATTTTATCAGCTTCTTCATTTAAGGCGGCCATGATTAACCCACCTAATGAAATGTTTTGTTTTAAACTGTACAGTTTTTTTAAATGTTTCTTGGACCTGTATTAAGATGTTTTTTTTATTGTTGTTAAATGACATCTTATGTGCTTCTTGCTTTTGTATGTATATCTTTGTTTTTATGTGGACCTCATAAAGAGTTCCTTTATCATAATAAAATAAACTTGAAACTTGACAGACAAAAGCTTGGCTCAGAGGAAGACTTTCAATAGATCGCAGCGAGGTAGCTGCTCTGCTACTTACGAAACCCTGACCCAGAATCAGGTCATCTAGAAATGATTTAGCACCAGGTGCCCCACGAACGTGTGGTGCACTAAGGGCGATGGAGGCGGCCCCCTTCCGTCCGCGCTCTGGTCCCCAAGCGAGCGGCTCTACGCACGGGCCCCCCAAGAGAGGCCGGCTACCCTGGCCAACCGAGGCTCCACAGCACTGCGGTATCGTTGCGGTTTAGGGGGGATTCTGACTTAGAGGCGTTCAGTCATAATCCCACAGATGGTAGCTTCGCCCCATTGGCTCCTCAGCCAAGCACATACAGCAAATGTCTGAACCTGTGGTTCCTCTCGTACTGAGCAGGATTACTATTGCAACAACACATCATCAGTAGGGTAAAACTAACCTGTCTCACGACGGTCTAAACCCACCTCACGTTCCCTATTAGTGGGAGAACAATCCAATGCTTAGTGAATTCTGCTTCACTAAGGCCCCGCTTTCACGGTCTGTATTCATACTGAAAATCGAGATCAAGCG